>NC_136059.1:1456607131-1457857131 GCF_964261635.1 Lissotriton helveticus
CGGGGCCATGAGGGTTATGTTGCCGTTGGGCTCGATAAAGAAGGGGCTCAGGAGGTAAAGCCGGGTGATGGGGAGTGTTTTTACAAAAGGACCGTGGAATTGTTGGTCTTGATAGAGAGAGAGCCACATGTGCTGGGGGCAGTATCACACCTATGCTGGGGTGTGAATCAGTTAAGGTAGATGGGAGGGGGAGGCTTGCTCATTTTAAACTTAAATGGTGTGGATCAAGGTGGTACCGCTAGTGGTTGGTCAGACTGTTCCACGGTATGTTGTCATTCAGGCCTGTCTTGTGACTGGACAAGCGGTAAATCCACCTCTGTTCCTTGTTCAGTAGCTTTTCTTGAATGTTAGGCATATGGGGGTTTATGCTTTCAATCACTACCCACCTCATGTCGTTGGTGGTATGGCCCATTTCCAGAAAGTGATTGGTCATTTTGGTAATGTTTTTTTTGCACCAGATGGTGCTCCGGTGTTCACATATTTTTGTCTTTATTTTCCTGCTGGTCATACCGATGTATGTTAGGTTACATGGGCATGTGATGCGATAGATTACGTGTGTGGTGTTGCAGTTGGTGTGGGCACGCAAATCCCACAGTTTCCCCGGTTCGAGTGCCAAAGTTTTTGTGGTGCTGGTCAAGTGGCACACACTGCAGTCACCACACGCAAAATGGCCCGTGATTTTGAGTAGGCCCCATGCGTTTGTGATGGTGTTCTGTGTGTTTTGCGTGGGTTTGGGTCTGGTGGGAACAATTGCATGTTTTATGGATTTAGCTTTTTTGTGAGAGATGAGGCGTGGGTCCCAGTGTAGGCTCTCTGTCCCTATTATCTTCCAATGTTTCCTGATTATTTTGGATACTTGGGTGGAGACCGTGTTAAAGGTGGTTTCACAGGTCAGTGGTATAGGTTTCTGTTCACGTGGGCATGTGTCGATTAGTCTCTAGCGGTTCTGGTTTTTTGCACGTTTTTGCGCTTTCTCTGTGATCCGTTTGGGAAAGCCTCTGTTACTTAGCTTGGCACTGAGGTCTTTTGCCTGTTCCTTGTAGTCAGAAGTCTCCATGCAGTTGCGCCTTAGTCTTAAGTATTGGCCGTATGGCAGGTTTTCTCTCAGCGGTCTAGGATGGAAGCTGGAGAAATGTAGCAGGGAGTTGCGAGCAGTGGTCTTGTAGTGAGTTTTACTTTTTAGGAAGCCTCCAACTGCCTCTATGTCAAGGTCCAGAAAGATGGTTTTGCGTGCATCATAACTGTAGGTAAATTTTAGATTATGGTCACAAGTGTTGAGCCATTGGCAGAAGTTGGTCAGTGACTCGATGTTGCCTTCCCAGATCAGCAGAATGTCGTCTATGTACCTTTTATAGAATTAGATTTTGGGGAATTTAGGCACATTGTTAGTGAATATATGCTCAGTTTCAAAATGGTGGACGTACAACCCTGCTATGCTGGGAGCGAAATGCTCCCCATAGATGTGCCGTATGTTTGTAGGTATAGTTTGTTTTCAAACTCAAAAAAGTTGTCTTTCAGTGCAAGTTTTGCACAGTCTCAAATGAATTTGGTAGATGTTCGGTATGCCACAATCAACTAACAATTATTTTAGGGTTCAAGGGGTGTGTTTTAAGACCAGGGCACAGTTATATCCCCCATACAAGCATACAGAAAAACAACAAATAACTGTGGGTCTGACAAAGAATTCAAAACATGCTAAGTGTAGCTGGCTATGTGTCTGCTGTTCCTCTTAAGATGGAAGACAGACTGGACAGTAAACCACTGTGGAAAAATGTCCATCAGTTACGCGTTCGTGGGCGCCCAGTACATCATATGGTCTACTCCACAGTAGTATAACCACCACTCTATCATCATAGATCAATATTGGAGAAGAAGAGTGATGGGTGGATGTCTGGTGGATTGAGATATCGTAACTGTGAGCAGTGCACAAAAATAAGAGTGTGAAAATTGAAAAGTATAAGATTGGATGGTGCATACGATTATATTTTATTCTGGGGTTATGCACCTCCAAGGTTAAAAATAACGTGCAAGTAAGTCAGGTGGTTCAAACAAATAACTTCTGACTGGGCTATCTGGTCGACATGTTTCTGCGGTTACTGGTCAAATGTTACCATCCGCTTCCTCAGGACCCATTAACTTAGTTGCTACTGCTGAATAAATGATAGGTGAAAAAAGGACATTATACAAACATACAAAGTGTCACCTGTACACTTCCATTTTTCTCCTCCGGGCCGGCTGTCAGAAGTACCGACGGATAGAGCGGTGCTTCATTTTCCTGAGCTGTTTGCCAGGTGAGGTGAGGCGTTTTCCCTTACAAATTGAGGAGAAAAATGGAAGTGTACAGGTGACACTTTGTATGTTTGTATAATGTCCTTTTTTCACCTATCATTTATTCAGCAGTAGCAACTAAGTTAATGGGTCCTGAGGAAGCGGATGGTAACATTTGACCAGTAACCGCAGAAACATGTCGACCAGATAGCCCAGTCAGAAGTTATTTGTTTGAACCACCTGACTTACTTGCACGTTATTTTTAACCTTGGAGGTGCATAACCCCAGAATAAAATATAATCGTATGCACCATCCAATCTTATACTTTTCAATTTTCACACTCTTATTTTTGTGCACTGCTCACAGTTACGATATCTCAATCCACCAGACATCCACCCATCACTCTTCTTCTCCAATATTGATCTATGGTGATAGAGTGGTGGTTATACTACTGTGGAGTAGACCATATGATGTACTGGGCGCCCACGAACGCGTAACTGATGGACATTTTTCCACAGTGGTTTACTGTCCAGTCTGTCTTCCATCTTAAGAGGAACAGCAGACACATAGCCAGCTACACTTAGCATGTTTTGAATTCTTTGTCAGACCCACAGTTATTTGTTGTTTTTCTAGATGTTCGGTATGGCCAATCTGTGTTGGCAAGTGCAGTCTCCAGAACTTTGAGTGTGTCGTCCTGTTGCACGCTGGTGTACAAACTTTCCACGTCTAGGCTGACCAGGAGTGATGCTTCAGGGTTGTAGTTTAGTCCGTCTAGGAGCCTGAGTAGGTCTTTGGTGTCCTGTAGATATGTGTTGGTTGATTTTACCATAGGTTGGAGGAAGAAATCGCAATAGCGTGAGAGTGGTTCTAGAAGTGATCCAATGGCGGATACGATGGGTCTGCCCGGCGGTGGTGTCCTTGTTTTTATGGATTTTGGGTATTATGTAAAAATAAGGGATTTTGACTTCGGCTGTGGTGAGGAATTTAGCTTCACTGGTGGTGATGAGGCCTGTCGACTCTGCTTCCTCAACTAGGCTGGTGATGCGGGCTCTGAGGTTGTTGCTTGTATCTTGGTCCAGTTTTTTGTAATTCTTGGTGTCACTCAGGAGCCTGGTGCATTCCCTCTGGTAATCTTCTTTATTCATGACCAGTGTGCCTCCTCCCTTGTCGGCAGGTTTTATGATGATTGTCTCATTTGTTCTAAGGGACAGCAAGGCTGTGCTTTCTCCACTGTTGATGTTTTGGAATGTGTGCCCCTCTTTGAGTTCCTCAATGTCTTTGAACACTGCCTGCTCATATACTGAAATTTCAGGGGGGATGGCAGTTGGTGGTGGCATAAATGTGGATTTTGTTCTGAACTTGGCATCTCCATCCGCTTCACTGGATGCGTCAAAAGGGGAAGTTTCGAAGAAGGCCTTCAGTTTTAGTTTCCTGAAGAAAGTGGCTAGTTCACAATGTAGCTGGAATTTATCCAGTCTAGCTGTGGGTACGAAACCGAGTCCCTTTTCTAGGACTGCTTGTTCGTCAGGGATAAGGGTGTGCGTCAATAGGTTTGTCACCAAGCTTACCTCGTGTTGGGTCCTGGTTGTTGTTCCTTGGCTTTGCTTCTTGTTATCGCCCCGTCGTTCTGGTCCTCCCAGTGTACTTGGTTGCCCCAGCGTTTCTTACCTCTGCCTGGTGGGCCTCTTCCTAAAAAAGGAAACCTTTGGTTGTGGTTGGGGTAAGGCTGTGGAGGTGGGGGTCCGAAAGGCATGTTCCATCCGTATCCATACGGTGGGTATATTGGTGGGTATTGGCCTGGGAATTGTCCTTGAGGTCCGGGTGGAATAGGGGTCCGAGGTGGTTGCCAGTTTGGATTTCTCCCTCTTCCTTGTTGCCTCTTCTTATAGCTGTTGGTGCTGGAAGTGTTGCTTCCAGAGGAATCTTCATCTGAGGATGCCCCTGAGGTATCGCTCTTGTTGGTTGCCTTGTAGTCGGGTTCTGAATAGGGGTATGTCTTTGCATATGAGAATTTCTTAAGATCTTTTTGAAATTTGTTTATCTTGCTTTGTGTTAAGCACTCTTTATATTTGTTAATTTCTTTGTTGGTCTCTTCTAACCGTTTCTTGAAGGATGTGAGGGTGGCTTTGAAATGTGCCTCTGAGGTCTGGATTTCTATCAGGATGGCATCCGAGAGCCGTTTGGCTGTTTGGATTAAGAGGATAATTCAATCCCTGGTGCATCTCCACCCTATTTGTGCCCAATCTCTCCTAAAGATGGGGTCATCCAAGAAAATGCGTGGGCGTTGGTTACTATCAGGGTTCTTGGCGCTGTATTATTCCTTAGATATTCTGTAAGGATCACTCCGTGGAGGATGGTGCGTATACGACTACGTTTCTTTTCATTCAGGCTCTCCCAATCGGCCGTTTGAGCAAAGGTGGTGCCCATGTTGAAATCTGCCATTAGCGGGGGATTTGATAAGATGTTGTTAACATCATCTAGAGTAAAGCCCAGACCTGGATTTTCAGCCATGTTTAAGCAAGGGTATTGGTGCACTGTATGGATAAAAAAGGTAGCTCAAAAAGCTCTCACAGCTGTGCGCTGCTGAAAACGTTAGGATATTCAAATGAGAGAGCAAGGGTTTTTAGAGGCGCGTCCAGTCCCCAAATGTAATATGTAGAATCAATGTGGACTAGCCCACTGTGTTGGAATATACTCTGATATTCTTGGTCACTTGTAATGGTGGCCTTATGACTGGACCCAATAGGTCTTGTTAACAAACCCCTCACACACCAACCTGGTTGGTGTCATGCTTCATCATCGGGGTCCAACCAGGCAGTCGAGTGCCGCCTGGTTGTGCTTCAACGCCTGACTACAGCGGAGCGGGTGTCGTGCAACAGTGTTATGTGGATGAAGGTGAGTTTAAAAGATACCTCTGGGAATCCTTACCTAATGTTTTATTCTTAGCAGCCAAGGGTATTTATTAAAAATGTGTGATGCAACTACAAATAGAGAAATTATTACTATGAGTTAACTTAGGTGTTGCGGTCTACATGTTTCAGTCCCTTCTGGAAAAAGTAAGCGGGACTTTCTTCAGGACCATGAGAAAGGTGGAGTGAGTGGCAAAATGTGGTGCCATGGGTGATATTATCCTACAAATGTGGTAAGGTGTGTGGAAAAAAGTGAAAGATAAAAGGTCAGTGTCTATATACTCACAGACACTTGCCGATAGCGAAAAAAATCCTGTGAGAAAGGAAGGAACAATACTCAACACATATGATGTGAGCAACATATGATGAAAATCAATAACAGATGAAAATCAATAACAACATGAAATACTATTTAAAATGATTTAGGTGTCATGCAGGAGAGTTCCTGGAGGCCATATCAAGTGACAAATGCTCAGAAAGGAGAGCGGCATGCACGCAATAATTTGTGGCATGCCATAGCAAGTGTAGGACATGGCGCTTGCTTATCAAGGAGCTACAGTCTGAGCCCGTGAATAGTTCAGTAATGTAGCACAGGGGCGTGCTGAGGGTGCGGTAGGGGGACCCAGCGCTTCCAGTGCACGTTGTGTGCTTTGTGGTGATCTAAGACAGGGCTGGCCCCGTGGTGTATGAGGGGTGCCCTGGTGAGTTTACTTATACAAGCGGCATAGCTACCAAGCGAACTGTAAGTAGTGAGACAAACAGACATTTAAAAATTATGTTTTCTAAAAAGTGCACCAATATTTACATTGCTATAGCATTTTGTTCAAGTAATTCAGGGCGCGGCGGAGAGGCACTACCGTTTCGGATCTGCAAAAGTTTAGAGGAAAAAGTAAACTGTGCTGTTAGCTATCATCGGGCGAGCTGTCAAGCCGTCATGTAGCATAGCGGGGGATGCAAGGCCTTACTTGGTTGGTGAGTGTCCTCTGTGGGAATACCTGTTGCGGGTCCCTCGGCGTCCCGGCTGGTGAGTCTATGCCGGTGGCGTCTTGTTAAATACTCGAGTGTTGCATTTCCGGGTTTCGGGCAGGAGATGCCTCGTCATTCTGCGGTATCCACAACTATGGTTTGGGTGGCGGCCATCTTAATACTATGCCCTTTGTCATTGTCTGGGTATAGAGGGTAAAGCTGAGTGTCCAGATAGACACGGATAAAGAGGTGGTGCCAGACATCCTAATTGCTTATCCGAATATACTCCTTATATACGGGGCCATGAGGGTTATGTTGCCGTTGGGCTCGATAACGAAGGGGCTCAGAAGGAGGTAAAGCCGGGTGATGGGGAGTGTTTTGACAAAATGACCGTGGAATTGTTGGTCTTGATAGAGAGAGAGCCACATGTGCTGGGGACAGTATCACACCTATGCTGGGGTGTGAATCAGTTAGGTTAGGTTAACAAGACCTATTGGGTCCAGTCATAAGGCCACCATTACAAGTGACCAAGAATATCAGAGTATATTCCAACACACAGTGGTCTAGTCCACATTAACAACTAGTGGACACAATCCCACTTGTTACGTTGTCTTCAGTGCCCTTCTTCCTGACCGTATTAGATGTAGCCCCACCTGAATCCAAGGACTTAAAATGGACAAAACCAGGTAAAGGGTCTTAAATTGGCTTCAGCGTAACTTGAGTTTTACTAACGTTTTCAACCTTAGCTTCAATTATTGAGAAGCATCTGTAAAGACAATCAAAAGCTGGTTCAAGGTCAACCAATAGTTAAGGTATTTATTCATCAAACAAATTTTGTAAGAGTGTGGGGGCATCATTGGAACCACAGAGTCAGATTCAGTTGTAATAATACTCCGTTCTGTAGCTCAGGCACTCATTGTTACATTCCCGCCAGGGTCAGTGGTGGCAGCCACACTAATGCCAACTTCCTCCACAGATTCAATTTCAAGGGGATCATTAAAAATTAAGGAGTGTTTGTAGTGAGTAGGTCCTGCTGCCACCACTGTATGAACCCGTTGGTGTGCGAATGATATTCAGTTTAGTATTGGTGGTGTGAGTGCTTGTGTCAGGCGAGAAAGCAAAAGACACACAATTGATGGACGGACTGCAGAACAAATCAAAACATTCACCCCCAGTCAAGAGATCTGGGTTAAATCCATCATTCTTTTGCTCACCATGCCACCACAGTTTAGTCCTGGCCATATGCAAATCAGTCTTGACCCTGTGCCTCATGGGAACAGTCCAGCCGGAACTGCCAAGCCAGGTCCTCCCTGGACCGGAAACAAGCATCCTAGGACCGGTTTACAGGTTTCACCCCTCTTCAGCCAGGATTGCTTGATTTCAGTGGCACAGTGAGCCCAGGACCCACGTCTGGGCATACCTGGCACACTTAGGGTGAGGAAGCAAAAGACACACAATTGATGGACGAAATGCAGAACAAATCAAGACATTCACACCCAGTCAAGAGATCTGGGTTAAATCCATCATTCTTTTGCTCACCATGCCACCACAGTTTAGTCCTGGCCATATGCAAATCAGTCTTGACCCTGTGCCTCATGGGAACAGTCCAGCCCGAACTGCCAAGCCAGGTCCTCCCTGGACCGGAAACAAGCATCCTAGGACCGGTTTACAGGTTTCACCCCTCTTCAGCCAGGATTGCTTGATTTCAGTGGCACAGTGAGCCCAGGACCCACGTCTGGGCACACCTGGCGCACTTAGGGTGAGAAAGCAAAAGGCACACAATTGATAGACGGAATGCAGAACAAATCAAAATATTCACCCCCAGTCAGGAGATCTGGGTTAAATCCATCATTCTTTTGCTCACCATGCCACCCCAGTTTAGACCTGGCCATATGCAAATCAGTCTTGACCCTGTGCCTCACGGGAACAGTCCAGCCTGAACTGCCAAGCCAGGTCCTCCCTGGACCGGAAACAAGTATCCTAGGTCCGGTTTCGGGGTTTCACCCCTCTTCAGCCAGGATAGCTTGATTCTAGTGGCACAGTGAGCCCAGGACTCATGTCTGGGCATACCTGGCGCACTCAGGGCGAGAAAGCAAAAGACACACAATTGATGGACGGAATGCAGAACAAATCAAAACATTCACCCCCCAGTCCAGAGCTCTGGGTTAAATCCATCATTCTTTTGCTCACCATGCCACCCCAGTTTAGACCTGACCATAGGCAAATCAGTATTGACACTGTGCCTCATGGGAACAGTCCAGCCCGAACTGCCAAACCAGGTACTCCCTTGCCTGGAAACAAGCATTCTAGGACCGATTTCAGGGTTCACCCCTCTTCACCCAGGATAGCTTGATTCCAGTGGCACAGTGAGCCCAGGACCCACGTCTGGGCATACCTGGCGCACTTAGTGCGAGAAAGCAAAAGACACACAATTGATGGACGGAATGCAGAACAAATCAAAACATTCACCCCCAGTCAAGAGATCTGGGTTAAATCCATCATTCTTTTGCTCACCATGCCACCCCAGTTTAGACCTGGCCATATGCAAATCAGTCTTCACCCTGTGCCTCATGGGAACAGTCCAGCCTGAATTGTCAAGCCCGATCCTCCTTGGACCGGAAACAAGCATCCTAGGACCGGTTTCTGGGTTTTACCCTTCGTCAGCCAGGATAGCTTGATTCCAGTGGCACAGTGAGCCCAGGACCCACGTCTGGGCATACCCGGCGCACTTAGGGCGATGAAGCAAAAGACACACAATTGATGGACGGAATGCAGAAAATTCACCCCCAGTCAAGAGATCTGGGTTAAATCCATCATTCTTTTGCTCACCATGCAACCCCAGTTTAGACCTGGCCATATGCAAATCAGTCTTGACCCTGTGCCTCATGGGAACAGTCCAGCCCGAACTGGTTTTGCTTTATCTAAGGCTGACAAGGCATTTCTCAGTTTCAGGAATTCCTTCGCCCTGAGCCCCAACTGCGCACACTAGGAAAGATTTGAATGATGAGGAGGGAGAATGATTCTCATTGTGAGCAGCATCAGAAACAATATTATGATCAGGGCTTTAAGTGGGATGGAAAATAGGGGGTATCCCAAAGTAGCGAGTCCAATATAATGAAGGGTGTGGCTTAAAAACAAGTATGCTCAAAATCTTAACATATTAACATAGTGTGACACCCGACGTGTATTTTGCTGTTTCTGTCATTGCATCCAGATATATGATACAGCAAGTAACATCATAGATACAAGAAGTCTGGACTATAGGCTTTCTTCATGGTTGTTAGCTGCATAAAATAAACATGTAGCAACTATGGTTTGTATATAATACTGAAAAGGCTTCCACTTAAAGCCCTGGTGACACCACGACAATGTTGGTGCTCCTGAATTTTAAAAAGAGAAGGGAAATCCAGAGAGAAAATTACTCTCTTTATTGGATTTCCCTTTCCCTACAACCCTCACCTGGCATGAGGTCATACCGTAACTTCTCCACTAGTGAGAAGTGAGCACACGCACATCGATGTGCCTGCTGTCACTGCAGTCTGGAAAAAAATGAGCTGCCTGTGCCAGAGCACAACACAGAGCCCGATAGACAGGGCCGGTCCTAGAACTTCTGGGGCCCCGGGTGAAAGTCAAGGTGTAAGCCTCCTCGAATTTGCATGTAACATCACAAGAATTGACATCAGACAAAGTGACATGGAGGACTATTGATATTATTTGGCATCCACTGAAGAGACCTAATATGGATATCAGTTAATGGACAAAAAGAGAAATATACAAATGAAATAAGTCCATATATTTTAAAAATGTATTCAATGGATTACATTTGTCACATTAGATGGAAAAGATAGGTGCAGGTCTCACAAAGATGGATATTATTTACTCCATGTTAACTGATTATTTCCAGATGAGGGCATGATAAAAATTCCATTTCTGTCTCATAAAGGGGAGAGATCCTGTTGAGGTAATGAGGGGCGGGATCATTCACAACATAAAATTAAACAAGTTATAACACTTCACACCATGGATATAATCACGAATTGCAAAAGTCTCTGTTATCTGCAATTATTGTGCCACATTAGGATGACATTAATACTTAGTCGGTTGTTTTAACATAAATCTTCTCACCAGTATTCCACATCCACATGCTAAGACTAGTAGGACAATCTTGTTTGTGTTTGGGCTCTTTACACGGCAGAATTATGTTACATGCAAAAACACAACACATATAATACAAAAATACAAGACACCCTTGAAAACAAATAAAGATTGTACATAAAGTAAAAAAACTTAGAACAACCGAGACCACTACTAAATCATACATTGACTTGAAGGTATGCTGCAGATTCAAGGGGTTTTCAAATCAATGTTTTTGATTTGGTGTTAGAACTGTAGGAAGTGGTAGTGGCTGGCTTTAGCGTTGGTAGACCCTTATGCGACAATGTTTGTTGGTGCCCCCCAAAGGCTCCATCTGCCACGGATTCTCTCACTACCACCCTTTAACAGTGCCCCTCAAGTCTCCATATCCACATTTTCGTTCAGATGCATTTAATTTGATTTACAGCATCACTGATATCAGTGTAGGGTGTCAGAGCACTTTATATCACAGACATTACACAGAGACAAGTAATCATACATGTGTAAATCACAGTATAGGAATGTTATATAGACAAAGGACTACAATGTGTAGGAGTCGCGTGGCATTCATATTAGTAGGCAGTATTGTTTAATAGTTATAGGTCTGGAGAAACAAAATCTCTGAATTTCGAATGTAATACCATGGTTGGGGCTTTTCTTTAATAACCAGAATTGATTTCTATCTACAAGAACCCTTTTTGCAACATTAGGATAATCAAAGACTTTGGAAAAAAATATAATGCTCTAATGTATACCATGCAGTTTGCATGCAGCTCTAAGATGACAGTTAATAGCTTACTGTTCTATGTTACGATTTTGACTTATAAACTGCAAGTAACAAAAGGATCTCACTGACAAAATCAGTAACCCACTGACCTATTTTCATTATGTGCACTTTGTGACCTGCATGGTGCATGTCCTTTGCAGCAGGCACATTAACCCTCTGAGCTACATTTTCATGAGTCAAAACGTCCACCTGACAAAACTCCATCTCTCTCTAGGAAGAACATTAATCACAGGAGTTATCATGATATTTTTATTGTTGCCGAAAATTGCTGGAGGCCAGGAAGGAGGCAGCAAGTGATTTAAAAAACATAATATATTTGCAAACATGACGTGCCCACCCGAAGTCAGCGCTCGGTGCAATGTCAACGGTCACACCGCCCTCGAGCCCCCTGATTAAGGGTACCATGACCTCAGTGACAGAGTCACTGCTGCTCCAATGTTTGCTGCTTCGTAGGCCTGCCCACAAGACTGGAGGTGAACTTCAGCATGTATTGTGGTGGACAGGCCTTCAAGGTTAACCCACCAGTAGGGTCCACCTGCTGGTGCTAAGTCACCAGGGCTTCTAAAGTCTTGCAGGTCTTCCAAGGTCTAGCACAGGAATGTGCTCCCTCAAGAGAGTGGTCTGGTGGACTGGCCATGAAGACGGAACCTGGTTCCCCAGTCCCAAATTTGTCGGCTCTGACAATAGTGCCACATCCTACTGAAAGAAACTCGCACTGCATTTAGCTACAACACAATTGTGCCCTGCTATAAACACCTGGATGCAACTCAAATTACGCACTAGACAAGAGTAATAAGCGGGTTAGAGAAGTTTAAAATGTGCATGTATGACTGGCTGTTGCTGCAGGCGCCATCATGGAGTCAGAGTTCCAGTCCCATTTGACTTCCTGACTGGAGGAAAGGTGATCGCCTACACCAGTCAGGGCTAGCTAGTGGTGGAGGTCTCGGCCATCTGGAAACACCAGTAGCGGGGCATTGCAAGTACGGCTGTTGCGGCAGCGGTCCATAGACACTGTGGCCGATTGAACGAGGCCCGGATCGTAGTGTGACTTTGCACTTGACCGCATCTGCAAGCATTCACTCAGCGTGGCGTCCTCCGCCTGGGCACATCCGTGCTTCGGGCGAGGGGGCAGGGATGCCCTTCTACCATTGCCTGAGGCAGACAGCCGCAACGGGAGTTGAGAACTGCCCGCCCCCCCGGGGGCGCAGGGGACACATGTTCACCCCGAGAGATGGTGACAGGGGGCCTGGATGCCTGGCAGCCTACTGATTCTTAACCTGCGACCATTGTGGAGCCCATGCATCGCCCTGCTGAGGTACACTGGGGGAGGTGAGTGCTGGGGCTGCAGCTGAGGCAAATGTGCTGAAAACCCGTAGCCCTGTTCTACAATGAATGCAGAGGTGGAGCAGATGACGAGCTGTCTGTATATTATGCACATTTTGTAAGTGCACCAGAACAGTTTTTCCTCTGTTGTTACATGCCTGGAGCTGGGATGTCCAGAATCCTGCAGAGAAGCCTAAGAATAGCACCATTGTCTCGGCTTGCCACTGGACTGCTTAAAGGTCATTAATGTGCCTGTGAAAGCCACAAGGTGACTTGGACATGTGTGGTTGACCAGTTTTCAGCCTCAAGGCCATTTTCATTTGTTCCACCCCTGCCGTCTGGAGACCAGGGGGGGCGCCAGGTTTCCTTGCAGCGTATAGCCACGCACGTCATCAAGCTAGCACCAGGAGGCGCTACAAAACCGGCAGCGGGCTCCCCCAAGTTGGGACTCGTTTCCAGCCTCAAGGCCATTTCATTTGTTCCATCCCTGCCATCATCACGTTAGTGGCGGGAGGCGCTACAAAACTGGCTGCAGGCTCCCACAGCGCGGGACCCGCTTTCAGCCTCTAGGCTATTTTCATTTGTTCCACCCCTGCCTTCTGGAGACCTGTGTGAGCGCCAGGATTCCCTGTGGCGCACAGCTGCCCACGTCTTCACGCTAGCAACAGGAGGTGCTGCAAAACCGGCCACGGGCTCCTGCTGTGCGGGACGTGATCGGGCATTCCCAGTTTGCGCCTGAATTGTCCAGGTATTCTGTACTATGAGAATACGAAAAGTCACCCCTACTTCCAAAACAGTGGACATAACTTTGGATGGATTTCTCCAAAAGGCAGTAGGGGCTCTAACTAAGGAAATAGAAATTGCGGAGGAAAGGCTTTCACTAGCACCCTGCTCTGTTATAGCAGTCCCAATTATTTCCCAAGCATCTAACCTGGAACTTGTAATGGATCAGAGACCACCTCCTCCTTTATCTCCAACTGTAATTATTTCAAGTCAGGACAGTACACATACCACCAATGAAGGAGCTGAGCTAACAATTTGTCCAGAAATGAAAGCTACTGTGCCGCCAACTGCTCCAGGAGGGAAACGAAAATGAACAGATCTGGCGGAGGGTGACAGTAAAGTAAAAGGTCACTCTCCGAGGGTCGAGTACCAAACAAACTCACCTAGTTGGAAATTTTGCTAGGACTCAGTCGGGTGTGGGTTAAAGCAGTACAACAAATGAACTAGATAACATTGATGATAAATTTAGCTGAATTGTACAGGAGGCTTTGACACCCATCCTTTCCAGATTAGATTGTATCGAACACCATCTTGCCCAAGTGTTGTCGGGTCAAGGTTTTAAGATGGCAACCAAACAACTTGATAATTTTTCCTGTCCAAGAAACTTAAATTTTATCCCTAGTGTCATAACGAAGTGCCCAATCCCTTTGAACATACCATCATGCATAAATGGCCAAGTTTCGAATACAGAGCCCCTTACGCATAGTGCGAGTATTATTTCTATAGTCTCCACAACACAGAATTCTACTTTGGCTGGGAACCCCCGCAGGAATACTGAAAACCAGGGTCAGGGGCCCATAAACCAGCCAAGATCGATCATGAAAGATAGGGGTAAATCTTCACACGAGATTTCAAAAATCAACTGGCCCAGTGCAGGATCTAAAGATTGGGAGGGGTGCACAAGATGTATTAAACTTACCCCCGGAATGTACACCATATACTGTGGTTCTGAAAGGAGCGCCCTGTCTGGCTCCTGGCTAGCAAGAAACGTACCTAAGCCTTATTAGTGAATCGGCTCACTGGTGCTATAAGAAATTATTGCCGAAGTTAAATTGGTCTGAAAAAATTATAACGGCTAGGCTTGGTCACACGATTAAATATGGGGTAGGGGACTGTGTGTTGCTGAACTTCAGTAACACATGGTGTGCTCACTTTGCTCTAACTAATTTTAGTGATTGGTCTGATGACACAATAGAGATCCACCCTTTGGGTTCTTATCTCCTTATCATGAAGTTCTTGCAAGAAAATTCCCCTTAATATTAGTCAAGGGCCGCTATTGTTTGTTACAGTAGGTGAACAATCCACAGTTGATGAATCAGCTGGATTGATCAACTGGGTTCACACAAAGGTTTCACTAAAATGTATTTCATGGAACATAGCAGGAATTTGTTCCAAAATGACGGGTGAGGTGTGGCTAAATTATATTAAAGGCTTTGATGTTTTATTTGCTTACAGGAGACGTGGTGTAAGGAAGACATAGTGCTAAATGGTTATTGCTCTTTTTCAGTCCATGCAACACCTTCCCCAGCAGGAAGAGCTAAAGGAGGGTTGATTGTGATTATTTCAGTTAAATGCAAGGCCATAAAAATTACCCCTGTTGTCACAACTCCCTGGTACCAATTAATTTTGATTGTTAATATGATACAGGTCAAGCTTTTAATTGTGAATTGGTACTATAATATTTTTTACCAAAATAGCTGTCAGGTTATAGAGAATGAGGTATGAAATTAACAAAACCTCAGAGAAATGGCAGCCATGATGTATTTTATGGGTAGGTGATTTTAATTGCTCTTCCTACCCACATAGTTCTTTTTTAAGTTTAAGTTTATTAAGCAATGACAAAAAGTAGAAGAAAAACAGCATGTGCAAAAAGTACAATACATATAGAGTAGAATCCTTATCAGAGAACATGCTATAAGAAGTCAAAAGGATAGGAGGGGAGGGGAAGAAGGGAGGGAGGGAGAACAATAAGGGAAAGAAAATGTATTATAACATTATATCATTAAAGAAAGAAATAACACATAGAAGTCATCACTGTTAGCATAAAAATTATTTAAAAAGTACAAAGCATACTGTGATAAGAAACGCAACAAAAGGAGTAGTAATGTGAAATTCTTTGAAGGAATAAAAAAGACAACAAGTGAATCATGGAGGTTTCCGGACTTCATCTGAAGTGTTGACCGGTGGAGCAACAGATGAGGCAATGCAGGTTAAATATGGAGATAGAGGGCGCCATAAAATATCTCTTTTAATGGATAGAGATATGGGAGTAATGTCATTAGTATCAAGTCTGTGATGGAAACAGACGGCATTCCACCATGCTCTAAAGGTGACTCTGTCAGTTTTCTTCCAATTGGCAGTTATTAAATGGAGAACTACTGCTAGTGATACATCTACTAGTTCGAAGTTAGATGGTGATTGGGGCCAGAGAGGTGATAAAGAGCCTAAGAAAATGATAGAAAGGGAAAATGATACTTTGGTTTTAAAGATTGTATTAATTTGAGGCCAAACTAATTGCCAAAAGCGAGAGATGGGAGGACAATCAAAAAGCATGTGTTTTAAATCAGCATGAGTGCAAGGGCAAGACCAGCATGTAAGAGAAGAGTTCGAAGAGAATGAAGCCAGTTTAGTGGGGGTGAAAAAAAGTTGTTGGTAAATAAAATAAAGGGTTTGAGAAGTGTTAGCAGCTCTAGAGGATTTATGAATTTTGAGCCATAGCTTATCCCAAAAAAGGGCCAGCCAACACTCTGCTAGGTCCTTTTCCCATGCCAATTCAGTCTTTGTTTTGTTCCTATTGAAGGAAAGAAATAAACACTTATATAAAGATGAAGCTGAGGGAGAAGAAGATAATAAGGGAAAGGGAATGGAACATCTGGAGGGAGAAGTGGGAGCAGATGATAAAGAAAGAAGATATTGGGAAAGAGAGGAAAATAATAGATCGTATTGAGCTTTGAAAGAATATGGTAAGGAAAATTTAGTTTGAAGATCAGAAAAGGATAAAAGAACATCATTGAGTAATAGTTGTGAAATCCAAAACAATCCCTTGAGTCTCCAGTATTTCCAGTAAATGGTGCGATATATAATATGTAATAAGGTATTGTGCCAAATGGGTTGTTGATCTAACGAGGAAGAAGAAGGATATGAGGAAGGTAAAAGAGGGGCGAGAATTTTGCGTGATTGAGAAATAACAGGGGGGTCGAATGGAAGAAATATTGTTGGTAAAAGCAAGAAACTCTTTAAAGTCAAAAGGGGACATAACTTACTTTTCTATATACATCCAGATAGGAGGATGAATACACTGATCAAGGGAGAGCCAACAGGACGATTGTTTTAAAGAGAAAGCATAATGATGAGATTTGAAATCAGGAACTTTAAGACCACCTGAAGATTTGTCTGCCTTCAGAGAGGACAAGGCTATGTGGGGGGATTTGCTTTTCCAAAGAAATTTTGTTAAAAGAGAATCAATTTTCTTAAAATATAATCCAGGAATACGCACAGGGATCACAGAAAGAATATACAAAATCAAAGGAGAAAGCATCATCTTTTTTTTTTTTCTTTTTGTCCTCATTACGCAACAGATTAAATGAGGAGATTTTCAGGGTCCCTTCTCTTGAGCCGACCTTTCTTTGATTGTTTGTGGATCTAGTGCCACATCCTTCCGGCGTTTCGGCGTTTCAGAGAGAGGAGACCCTTACTTACATATACTTTTAAGAAGAAGGATTTATTTTTCAATGGGGGATGAGCTAGCCATTATGGCTACTCTTACAAGCCTTCATCTGATGTTGTTGCATTCACGTAATCATTGGACTTGGTGAGTTAAACAAGTGTATACTAAAATATTTAAGGACCCAACTAAATCAAACCTTATGGAATTCTTCCCATATCTCCCAGAATTTAAATTTCTTAGAGAATAGCTTCTTTTTTCTATCCAAATTAAACTTTAAAACTGAAGCTAGCCATTCACTGTGTGTCGGAGGGATAGGGCTTATCCATTTTATACAGACCTCCCTCCTTGCCAGGAGGATCAACATGAAGATTAGGTTTTCCTGGGCTTTAGTTAATATTCCTGAAACATTTATGCCCATCACCCCAAAAATAACTAGGTCTATACTTACAGTTAGTTGTCTTCCCATTACCCCATCTAAGGTGTTACCCACATCCTTCCAGAAATCATCGAGACTGGGACACTGCCAGAACATATGCAGGTCGTCGGCCTTCTGTAATCCACATTTTGGGCAGCTCCTCACTGTGGACCCGTTCAGTTTGGATAATCTTTTCGGAGTCCAGTAGGCTCTATGAATGGTGAGTAAATGATTTCTTTTAAGAGCAGAATCATCTTGATGGAGTCTAATCATACCAACCAAGAAAGGATAAGTAGATACCAACGATCAATGGAGTCAGATAGAGTTTTAATGATATGATCAAAATGTAGCTTTAGTGTTTCTGAAATGTTTGAGGAGAACCATAGGGCCAGATATTTTATCTTAGAAGGTTGCCAAGAGAAACCTGAAGATATAAAGTCCTGTTTAAGGCAGGTCACATTGAGAGGAAAGACCTCACATTTATCTAAATTAAGGCGATAACCGGATAGTTGAGAGAAAATATCAACCTTATTGAGGAAGGAGGGAATGGACGTAGAAGGATTGGAGCAATATAGAAGAATGTCATCCGCATAAACAGATATTTTGATATAGAAGGTATCAAGTTGGAATTCAGTAATCTGAGCATTTTACCTGATCTTGGTTAAAAAGGGCTCTAATGATACTATAAATAAGAGAGAGGAGAGGGGGCATCCCTGTCGTACTCCCCTGAAAAGAGGGAAATAGTCTGAGGTCTTGCCATTAACGAAAATAGAAGCTCTAGGACCTGAGTGCAATAGAGAAATAAGGGATATTCATTTGGGAGGAAACCCTATCCATTTTAATGCCTGAAACATGAAATCCCATCCAATCCTATCAAAAGCTTTTTTTGCATCAAATGCTATAGCTGCAATTGGGTAATCAAGAGAGGAAGCTTTACTAGGAATGTTGAAAAAGACTCTGGAATTATCGAATGATAGGCGACCTTTTACAAACCCAGACTGTTCAGGGTCAATAAGATTTGGTAACATAGGATCAATACAGAGAGCCAACATTTTTGCAAATATCTTATAATCAAGATTAACTAAGGAAATTGGTGATAGTTTTTGCAAAGGGAAGGGTCTTTATTATCTTTAGGTATTAAACATGGCCTCTTGAAAGGTTCCACAAGAAGAGCCAGCTGTGATAAAATAATTAAAAAGTAGTAAAAGATTTGGAAGAAGCAGATTAGCAAAAAGTGCATAAAATTCAATAGTGAATCCGTCCGGACCCGGAGCTTTTCCTCTTTTTAATACCGAGACTGTATGCGTAATTTCGGACAGAGTGATATCAGTTTCTAAAGAAGTAAAGTCAGTGTGATGAGGAGGTAGAGGTTCAATAGATTGAAAATAAGTAGAAAGACTATTTAAGGTTGGTTGCTGTTCAGGGGTGTATAAATGTTTGTAAAAGGAAAAAAAAGTGTTTAAAATACCATTGTCTTTAAATAAAGAGATACCGGCAGAGTTCTATAAAGATTCTATTCTAGTCCGTTCATGTCTCATTTTCAGGTAATTAGCTATTCATTTCCCCATTTTATTTTGTCCTCCATAATAACGAGAGCTACTTTTTAAAAGATAAGAAGATGCAGCTTCGGTAGATAATTTATTGAAGGTACATTTTGCATCAATAAGATTTTGTAACGAAGATTCAGAATCGAATGATAATACATATATTCAAGTTGCTTAATCTTAGCAAACAACTGGTATTTTGAGCTTCAAAAGATTTCTTCTTTTGTGAAACAAAGTTTATAATAAAGGCTCTGGCAGTGGCCTTGAATGAGTCATAAATCATTACAGGAGAAGTGTTTGGAGTAGAGTTGAAAGAAAAGAATTCGGAAACAAAGGAGGTGAATTGGCTTGAAAAATTAGGGTCAGATAATAAAATATTATTGAAGCGCCATCTACCTGCATGAGGGGTAAAAGGTAACAAGTCAAAATCAACGTAAACTGGAGCATGGTCTGATATTAAAATAGAGCCAATTTCGGAGTGGGAAACCTGTTGAGATAAGGATTTACTAAAGAAAAGGTCATTTATTCAGGATTGTGATTGATGTGGAGCGGAATAAAAGCTATATTCTCGAATGTCTGGTTTGCAGAGCCTCCAAATATCAACTAAAGATTAACGGCGTATTGTGGAAGTAAATTGTGAATGTATCTTAGTGTTAGAGAATTTAACAGAGGAGTGTCTGTCTAATACAGGGTCAAAAACTTAATTTCAGTCACCGCCAAAAACAATATAATCATCATCAAACAAAAGAAGTTTATCAGAGACACGGTTCCAAAAAACATTGTTGACATTAACTGGTGCATAAACATTAAAAAGAACTAAAGGTATTTGATTAATGAGGAGTTTGACAATTTCCCAACAGCCTTCTAAATCTGATTCTTAATGAACAACTGAGAACTGATATTTCTTATGACATATTCACTACTAAAAGAGAGAAAAAAAGGTAGATGAATAAAGATTAAAGGGAAATTTCAGGATTAAAAAGAGGAAAAATAGAAGAATAAAGGAGCTATCATATAGTATGAAAAAGAAAAAAGAAAAGGGAAGGAAAAGAAAGAAAAGGGAAGGAAAGAAAAAGGGAAGAACAAAATGAGGAACAAAAATACAATACAAATGAAACACTTGATAGTAAAGAAAATACCAAAAAGACATACCACAAATAGACAATGAGAATGGGGATGGTGGAGCCACATAGGGGAGGTAGCACACCGGACGGAAGATTCCAGGAGGGAGTGGCATGAGAAACTACCTCCAGGAAGAAATGAAGGGGACATAAATCAAAGGACCACAGAAACGCACCTAGTAAAAAGAAAAAAATATTAACAGAGAGTCTCACGACATAACAAAATACAGCAGGAAGGAGGATAAATACAAGTAAGGACAGACATCATTAAAACAATTAAGACAATTATAATCGAGGAACGTCCATGGATTCATCTCTACAGGTGTTCAAGAAGTGTTGAAGAAGCGCAGGATCCTCATAATTTGTTGTTTTATTATTATAAGTCACCTTGAAAAGGCAAGGATGGAACAAGCCATATCGAGCATTCAGAGTGTGAAGGGCAGGCTTCATATCCAAAAACTTTTTACGACGATCGCAGTTACTTTGGCATAGTCTTGAGCAAAGAAAAGAGTAGATCTATTCCAAGATATTTTCCCTTTCTGTTTGGCAGCTTGGATGGCTTTGAGCAGATCGGTGTATTCTAAAAAGTATAAGATAATACTTCTAGGTTTCGTTGAAGCGGACGAATAAATGGAAGAGCGAGGGTTCTGACCTAATCGATGGGCTCGCTGAATATTCAAGGAAGGGGTATCTGGAAGGCCAAGAAGAGTTGGCAGGAAAGATTGAAAAAAGGATATGGGATTATATGGGATTAGAACATTCGAGACCTTCCGCAAGACCGTAAATGTGTAGGTTATTACGCCTGTTGCGGATTTCCAAATTTTGAACCTGCTGCTTAAGGTGTTGTATTTCTCTGTGAATGCATGGAACCTGGTCAGTGACTGCTTGAACTGAAGCAACTCATTTCTCAAGATCTTCAGTATTTGGCTCAGTGTGAGACCAGTTATCCTCAAGGCTTTAAAGAAGAGAGTTTGTTTCTGCCATGTAAGGCTTGAGTGAGCGAATTTCTTCAAGTAAAATCTCCATGGAAATTGAGGAGGCAGAATTGGTAGGAGAAGGAAGGTTCATCTTCACTTGTTTGCCTGACACAGAATTAGATGTGGAAGGTGTTTTGGAGTTAGGTTTAGAGCCTGGACGAGGAGTATTAGGAGTGGAGTCCTTTGTTCCAACAGAGTCATTACCTACTTCTTCCATATTTTCTTGTAGAACACTGAAGGGGTTATTATCCTCTAACGACGTGCAGTTAATACTAATCTGCTGAGCACCACTGTGGTTAGTGCGGGGCATTGCCATTGAAGGTATGTGAGGAGAAGAGTACCGGTAGGCAAGCACCAGGACCTAAAATGGCGCCCGAAGTTATGATAAGTACTGTTGAGTAGAGCTGAAAATACAGAAAATGTCAGTCAAAATAAGCAGCCTTCAGGTAGGAGCTCAGTGAGAAAGAAAATGAGGAGGAAATGCTTATTTAGATTCAGTGGAGCATGTTTCCAGAGCGGCACAATGTGGCAGGATGTCAAGTGGGAGACACGGGGAGCGGCAAATAAACAAAATGGCAGCCTTGACTCAGCATCAAGCCCTAGTCGGCAATAAAGCTGAAAAAAGGATTCTTCGTGCTCACCTCGTGTACCAGCAAAGGTCTCATTTGAGACAGAAGATGTTCCGCTTCATGGAAATGCGGCCCCAGAATCTGCGTAGCGGGAATGGAAGCTAGGAAAGTTCCAGTCTCCTACGCCCTCACGGAGCTCCTCAGAGCGGCTGCCATCTCCCTTGGCTCCTAAGCCACGCCCCTGCTCACTTAGTTCTAACCATGCTTGCGGACTTCTAAATACAGAGGGGCAGCCCCTACTGCATTTTGTTCATAGTCCACAGGGTGAGGCCCTAAATTCAATCATCGTGGAAAATGACTTGGGCCTCATTAATGATTTAGTTAGCAACGGTCTAACACAGTGTCCTACTTTTGTTGGAGGGGGTAAGGAAACTTGAGCCCAAAATATCCACGGACTCGATAATTCTCGTTTCGGTGCCTACTCGAATCACGGGTTCACACTCTGCAGCTCTGGGCATTAGCCTGCTTAATCTCCACTACGGCCCTCCCGCGGCGGGATGCCTGGCTTTCACCATGGGGATGCCCAGTATGGGTATCTCACAGGGAAAAGCCAGGACGGGTTCCCAAGGCAAGCGCCGAGATGCCTACGGG
Source organism: Lissotriton helveticus (assembly GCF_964261635.1). NCBI lineage: Eukaryota > Metazoa > Chordata > Amphibia > Caudata > Salamandridae > Lissotriton > Lissotriton helveticus. Next base: position 1,456,629,246 of record NC_136059.1, read on the forward strand.
TAATCGAGCGCTATATAAGAACGCATAATAATAATAATAATAATAATATTGATTTTATGTTTATTTCTCAGACATTTTTAGCATTTTATCAGGATTTTGAGGGGGAGCAAATAATGCCAGCGATCACAATCCCCTGACAGCTACTTTTAGCATAATAGCCCAGCCTGGGAAAATCGATGATTGCCCTATACCTTTTAATCCTAATAAAGGGGTAAGACTCAACTGGAACAAAGTAAACCCATCTGATTTTGAGTCAAAAGCTGTTAGGGTTAATTATGACTCAATCATGAGGTGTCTCCAAAATGGTGTGTCCCCAGCTGAAATTATTCGTGATTTTGAACTGATATGTGCAGACATAGCAAAAAACTTGACCAAATCAATTAAGGTCAGGAATCTCCCTGAGACAAGATGGTTTAATGCTGCTTGCTCGAATGCTCAGAAAACACTAAAATCGGCTCTCCACGCTAATCCTCGTGACTGGGCACAAATTAAAATTGCCAGGAAGCTTTACAAAACTACAGTTAGGCAGGGGAAGGAAGAACTAAGATCATTAGGCTGAGACGATCTGGAGAGAGCCAGCTCCCTCAAAGACTCCAAAGGCTTCTGGGAGGTTATAAATCGTCCTTTTTTCACAGAAGAGTTGAGGAGGATGGATTCCTTGATCACAGGGGTGGCTTGCGAAACTCATTTCTCGGTCATATTTAATCCTTATGGCCGCCATCTAGATGCTCTCAGTGGGGATTTGCTTTTAAAGATAACCTCGGCATCCAAGTTAAGTTCATCTATCTCAGTGGCCGAGTTCGAGGAAGCCATAGCCAAAGGAGTTTGCAAGAAAGCGCCAGATCTTGATGGAGTCTCCTTAGATCTTTTTAAAAGTAATCCCCAGTTATGGGCTCCATTGCTGACCAACATTTTTAGGGCAGTGATTCTTTGCCCACTCCCAGTATCCTGGAGAGGGGCCATCGTTGTCCCCGTATTCAAGAAAGGTAACCCATGTGACCCACCTGTTATAGGTCAATCTCCCTTATTGATGCTAAGGCACAGCTGGTGGAGAGGGTTGTCCTCGCCAGACCTGAAACATGGGCGACAGACAATAGAGTGTTGGGAAGAATGCAGTATTGCTTTAGGAGAGGGATGGGCACCATTGAACAGTGGCTTAACGTTTCACTGGTGATGGACAAGTACTTGAGGGCCAGGAAGGGTGCTATCCACTTGGCCTTCATGGACTTGTCCAGTGCTTTTGACACTGTAAACCAGGAGACGTTGTGGGCAATGATGGGGAACAAGGGTGTGGAGGAGGCTTTGATTTCCCTTCTACGCAGGCTCCATGCATCGACTTCTGTTGTTATAAGATATGGCCCCCAAGGAGAGAACACTAGGCCCATAAACTCCACGGGCGGTGTACAGCAGGGATGTATTTTGGCCCCTTTACTTTATTTCTATTTACACCAATGGTTTGGAGGCCCTTTTAACAGATAAAGAAACTGATTGTCCGCGTATTGGAGGCACAAGGGTCCCGATACTCTCTTATGCGGATGACATCGTGTTAATGGCACTAACAGCGCTTGGCCTCCAAAGACTGCTTAATGCATTTACAGATTGTATGCTGGCTCTTGACCTAAAAGTGAATTTGATACAATCCTATCTTATGACAAAAATGACAAAAACTAGGAAATATACGGTGGGAGACAAGAGAATTGATAAACTGAATAATTTTAACTATTTAGGAAATGTTTTTAATAATAGGTTGAGTTGGGATCCGTTAGTTATGGCAAGGTTGCAACAGGCAGGCAGGGTAGTTGAGGGGCTTTTTCGCTTTGCCAGAAAGCCAGGCCATAAGCCGGCGTCTGAGTTGGTTAGCCGGTATAAATCCAAATGTGTGCCCGTTGTAATATGTGGGGCAGGAGTGTGGAGATACCATAACAACCGACAGCTTCAAGTTATGGAAAAGAAATTCATTAAGAGATTATTGATGACTCCTAACAGTGCCCCCACAATCTTCTGTCATCAAGATCTGGGGCTTGATTTTGTAGAGGATTGCCTTGAAATTGCCCCGCTGTTATTATGGGCCAAAATGTGGCTGTCAGAAGAACTAGTATTCTCCAGAGAGGTTATTAAGGACTGTATTAATCTTGATGGAGCATATTTTATCCCTTGGCTTCGATTTGTAAGAGAAAGCTTTTGTAAGATAGGTTTGGGTCATTATTTTGATTGTCCAGACAGCATCCCTGAAAACGCAAAAAATGTCATAAAAGAGGTACACTCTATAGCGGCGAAGATATCACATTATCACCCTGACGTAACAGGGCGCCTTTTTTTATCTCTCAATCAACAGCAATTTTATCTAACATTTACTGGTGGCTTTTCCAAAACAATCGGGGTGGGAGGATAAACTGGTGCCTTGCCTACGTGATAACTTGGCAGCTCAGATCACTGTGCACTGTATGCTATTTTGCATCCTCTACAAGGAACCAAGAGGAAGATTTTTTGTCTCAATTTTAAAAGAAATTAGACTGTCTTCTTATACTGAAGGGTTTTATTATCTATCTTCTTTGGCCACTTATGATATATGCACTAGGTTCTCCAACTATATTAAAGTAGCTATGGCGATTAGGAAACTGTATTAGGCTTCGCTACTGAACCCGATTAGTGTAACTTGCTAACACATAACTCTAAGCATTGATGCAACTTTATGGAGGGAGCCACATGATGGCATTGTGATAAGTGCCTTGTAATATAGATTGTAATTTTATTAGGGGAAAGTTTTAAGGTGTATACTTTTCCCGCATTTTATATAATGAATTGACGTGTATGACCTGTTTATTCTGCTGCTTTGCATATAGATTTTTGAAATAATAATTTGTTATGATGATTTTATGAACTTTTATGGTCTTCGTTTGAAATCAAATAAGTTTACCATAACTTGACTGATGAGATTGGTATGAACTGTCCATTCTGCTTCTTTGTATTTAGATGTTTAAAATAATACTTTAATATGATGATTTTATGAACTTTTATGGTCTTGGCTTGAAGCTGAATATAGTTGCCTTGACTTGACTTGACTGGCTCTTGCAAGACAGCCGGCCAATAAAACATGCACATTTTAAGCTTAAGCGTACAGCTCCCTGCTGTCAGTCAGCAACAATGGCCCGCCCCGTCTTGACACTCAATTTGGGGCGGGTTAGTTGATGAAAAATAAAATGGTAATAAATAAACTTTATTACCATTTTGTTTTTCAGCTGGGGCCTGGGGCTTTTCTTTGTGGGGTGAAGCTCCCTGGTCAAATGGAGGAGCTGCCCCTGCCAATCAGTCTGCTTATGAATGCACTATCAAGCCAGATCTAAAAATCCATGTACATTAATGACTGACTGCCTAACCCCATCTGTGCTGCTGCCAGAGAAAAACACCATAAATTATCTAGTTATCTAAAACACTTTAATAACATTGTAATGGCATGAGTGCTCCTGAAAATTCAAGCTCAGGCAGCTGGATAAATGATTAAGAAAATGACCACAGCTGTGTGGAAGGCTCGCACTTTTTTTTTAGAAGCACACAATTTCTATCCAATCAAAACATGCACTCCTGGCTCACAACAAGTGGATGGAGGCAAAGCCCCTTTCCTGGTTGTTCGCACATAATTGCCTGGTGACAGCTGTGCTGTCAAGCCAGAACATACCAGGGAAGAGTAGTGGGGGAGAAACAGGAACGTGTTTAAAGGTTGGGGTAGGTGGGGAGATACTGGAGTCGCTGCATGAGAGTGGAAGTTCGATTAAGAGAATGTTTGAGATGGGGTGAGGCAGGTGTGAAAAAGGGCTGATTTAAGGTTTGATGTAGTTGAATCAATATTTTGTCGAGAGACATATCACAAGTAAAATGGTGTGATTATACTACCGAAAAGAGAAATCGACAATATCAATATTTGCTTCACAAACACAGAGTTCTGCTACCAATTCTGAAAGAGGCTGGCTTTATCCAAGTCAGACCTGCTCTCACCCACCTTCAGATGTTGTGTAGCACCCGCATTACTTTCCATGTGGCTAGTTTTTTAGTGGCGGCAATTAGAATTAAAACGAAAAATATACCATCGAATGTATTATTCTGATTGTACTTATAAACTATTTTTAATTCCCCCAGCAGTGTATATGTTTCAAAAGAGCTTTTGCACTGAGTTTGTAAATACATGAATTGCTCTATTTTTATGAATGTATGTACATTTTTATGCCTTTTATGATTTTAACAAATCGAATAAAGTGTATTTGACTGACTGACACCGAGTTCTGAGTCCTTGTTAACATATTTTAAATAATTATATTTGTTAAAATGTGTTTATTAATTACATTTGCTTTAGATAAAACTATCAATGTAGATGAAGGTAAATTGGGTACCTCTGTAGTCTGCAGCTCCACCTAACATTACTGTTTCCTTCATTTGGTTCTTTCGAATGCCAGGGAGTACTGGGCGGGCACAAAACCCTGTTCATTTTGATGATTTGGTGGACTGTTGATTAAGTGATCCAATCTGAAAAGTGAGTGTGTGCTGTAATTTGCAAACAAGCCTCGCCAGTAAACAGCAATTTACGTACTAATTATTTATATTGCAAACAAACAAGTAACTCTAACAGGCTGGAGCCCAGGCATGCATGTTCAGTTTTCGCCCAATTACACGGATCTGAAGCTGTGGTCAGCACTCTGTGCACAATGCACAGTGTTTGCTGTTCTTCGAGCAAACTTCGAACTGTGGGGAGATCAGTTCTAGGTGGCAGCGGATTCCTCGAATGCTGTGGTCATTTACATTTCGCAGTGCACAGATTTCCCAGAGGCACCCTGCGCTTTCTCCTGCACTGATGCTCTGTGGTGTGTTCTTGTGTTATTTCACATCCTTTAACAAGGTTCTGTATCTTCGTGGCGCTACTCTCTGTGAGGGGCTAAGCGGCTCGGGGCCAGATAGCTGCTGCTGAATGAATGCTCGAAGCTCGTAATGCGCAGTTCATCGAAAGTTCACTCCCAAATGCCTCCCAGGGCCGGTTCAAGATAAGCAGAGAGCAATTTGAAATCAGGGCCTATGGTCTCCAGGCATTTACCATAGACTGCACTCCATTGGCAGACGTTGATTTATTTTCAAATATATAGCATATCATTGAAAGATGGAAAAAGATATAATACTCCCTTAATTGCAGGTACCGTGTTAGCACTTGGAGCGTGGGACAAAGCATGCCCCGAACAGTGCCAGCCACAGTATTGCTGACACGGCTGGCTTCAAGCTCTCTGTATCAATGGGAGGGGCCGCTTTTAATGATTTGGGGCCCCTTTCAGGTTAAAAGAGTGGCCTGCCCTGATGCTGGCCATGCTTTCTGGGCAGGTGAAGTTATACATTCTACTCCTTCATGGAATCTGGCTTCGTACTCAGAAGACAACATATTTTGGCACTGCGTCGTCACTTGCTCCAACAGACTATTACACAAAAAAATATATTATTATGGCAAATTATTATGGGTATTCGTCGATTCAACAGTGAGATGATGAAGCAAGGAAACATTTGCTTAGAAATTAGGGGGTAGATTTACAAGGCCCTTGAGCCACTTTTGTGTCATTTTTAACATGGGAAAAGTGACGCAAAAGTGGCGCAAGTGGCTTGTAAATAAGCCCCGAGGCATCTAAGTATTAAAAAAAAGTCCGCCTCTGGCAGTGTTTTCATTGGAAAAATCCAAGCAAGGGTGGGCTGTTAAAGAGTGAAGGACTAGTGGGCATGGTGCTTCAAAAATCAATACAAAGTCAATACAGAACATGAACTCATAGATGTTTGATTTACAGCTTGTTCATGTTTTTGTTTTTGGGAGGGTGTACCGCCACAGCCCCAGGGGAGGGTTGAGCCTGCTTGGTGCACTATCAATGTATTAGGATGATTCATGAGTGTCTGTTCTAAAAGGCCATATCTGGTCTTACTTTACAGGGTGCTCTACGGAGAACACCCCCAAATCTCCAGAAGGGACGTGTGCCTGCACCTTCTAGTTTGAGGCGTGCTTTTACACTCCACAGCTTGTATATTTATTTTCACCAGCTGCCACTGTTAACAGTAACCCTCCAAGTGTGATCTCTTTAAGTTCCACAGACACTACTGAAAATGACACTTCACAGGAGTACATGTTGCACCTCTGGTCCAGAAACCTGCTCCGGCAATGCTGGTGCATCTTCTCACCTTGGCACTGCTGAAGGTGAAGCCTGAATCTCCCCTTAGGGCTGCGCACCGGGCTGGGCTGGCTGTGCGATGGCTCGACCATATGGGACCAATCCAATCCGGATGTATGACATTACAACGCATGCTTTTACATCGCATGCTTTTACATCGCAGTTTTTACAACGCATACCATTACAACGCATAGCGCTTTTGGGTGCTGGATAGTGAATAGTTTAATTTACTATTCCAACTCCAGTCCCAGTGGACACTAGGGAAGGTGTTGGATAGTAAATTAAACCTATTCCCTATCCTAGAGCCCCCCCAGCGCAATGCGTTGTAATGGTTTGCGTTGTAAAAGTTGCGATGTAAAAGCACTGCGTGGTAAAAGTTGCGTTGTAAAGGATGTTTCCCATCCACTCCAACCCTCCAGTTGACACCCTAGTGTCTATTATAGCCAGTCCAGGCTTGACAAGAAATAGTCATGAAAAGCATAATTTTGCATTTGTTAGACTATCTTCTATTTATACATTACCTTGACATAGACCATAATCCTTTAACTTTATTTGAGACGGAGTGATATTTTTAAATAATAACTAAATGAGTTCCTAGTTGGTAGACGTTTATAGCAGAGGGGTGCTGCACAAAAGATCAAGCTGTGCTTCAAATGTTTATTCATTAATCGCGTGCTGGCAAATGTTTGCCCAAATGCCTTGTCTAGCAAGTTACTTTAGTAATGAGAATGGTGGATGTTGACACTTTGTACATGGTACAGTACACTGGCCACCGAGTTTAATGAGCTGTGCAAAGAATATATTTTTTGCAGGCGCTTTGTGCATTGTGGCTTCACTTAATGCGTCGTGCATATATTACAGTTCAGGCTTTTTCTAAAAATACAATAACGCACTCCGGTTTACTTTCCCAGACTGGAAACTTCTCTCTTGATGTAACCATGTTATACAGTTATTCATTGACCCTCTCTGTCAAGCCCACATTAAAGCCTCAACTTAAAACTCATATCTTCAAAGGAAGGATGGACCAGGTATGCGAACACTGGGGCTGTGCTGGCACTGCTTTTACATGCCCAGGTGTCCATTGGAAAACCTCTTTCGCTTGTATGTCAAGGAAACAGCATGATGGACGGCCCAGCGTGCCCAGGAGACATTATTATTGCCCACGAACAAGCTCCAAAAGCGTGGGTTTGTTTTTGGAAAAATAAAAAAGCAGTTTCCTCGAACTTGGAGGTTGTAGTACTGCACAAGTGCAATTCATGTACTTGGAATGGGTTTACCCCTTTGGGCAAGTTATGCATGGTTTAGTCCTGGTGACATCAGGGACTCAGTAAAGGGTTTGCTCTGGCTTGTGCGGACAGATTGGCCCGAGTGTTTGCCTCTGGCGGATGTACGTTGTTACAACGCATACTTTTACCACGTATGCTGTAACAACGCAAGTTTTAAAACACATTCCATTACAACGCATTACACTGGGGGGTGTTGGATAGTGAATAGTTTAATTTACTATTCCAACACCAGCCCCCGTGGACACTAGGGAAGGTGTTGGATAGTAAATTAAAACTATTCCCTATCCTAGAGCGCCCCCCAGTGTAATGCGTTGTAATGGTTTTCGTTTTAAAGTCTGCGTTGTAATACCACTGCGTGCAAAAAGTTGCGTTATAAAGGTTGTTCCCCATATGGGGCACGTGACACAACAGAATAACGTGAGTGGGTAGGAGCACGCTGCCCCTCCTTACCAGACAGGGGTACCACAGGGAAGAAGGTGGTTAGTTGCACGCTCAAACTGAGTTGTCCTCACATTATACATCTGTAACAAACGGCCGGAGCACTGAGGTTCCATGAAAGGCTCTACAATGTGCTGTGGCTCGCCCTCCAGCCAAGCACCACAGCACTCAGGAAGCAAGGCCTGCCAGGAAAAGCTAGTAATGTTTTCACCGCTATGTGCAAGAAAGCACAGGGATGGGTTAAGACCAACAGCCACAGTGCGTCGAACATGCCTGTTAGGGGCTCTCCTTTGTAAGACTTAGGGCCCTGTTCATAGTTTGGGGAGGGTACTCCATTTCAATGGCAACAGAGTACTCTCACTGTCAAACGGAAGGTCTGCTTACCTCATTTAAAGTCGGGCAGACCTTCAGTATGTCGATGGTGGAAACTACTCAAACTCTGCCACCGGCATACACCTCTGGCAACCCGACAAAGTAAGGACCATTGGAGATTTGCCCATTTGCCCATTGAGAGTAGGCAGACAAAAAGCCAGCATTCACTGTCCATCATCGCCAGGGGACAGTCAATACTATAAAATGACCCCTATGCCATAGGAGAAAACTCTCATAGCGTGGGGGAAGTTCCTTTTTTTTATTTAAAAAAAGAAAATTCTCCTTTGGGATTTTCTTTCTAAAAAGAAAAAAACATTAAAGGTTTGCCACACGGCTCCATGATGTTGATGGAGCTGTCTGTCTGTCTGTCAAACTGTCAATACATTAACAAGAACGCTGTCAAGGCAGTACCTGTAAATGCAAGATATCACCTCTGGGCCTTCGGACAACTCAAAATTTGGTGGGTGGGTACAACCTCAGGGTGATGAAGTACTTTACTCTGTCGCCCTGGCAGAGTATCTGTTTGTGAACTCTACATCTGTAGTGAGGGCTGGGCCTTGTTGCGCACATTGCTATGTTAGCATAGGCTTATTAGAAGTTTAAACGCCATTTTACCTTTTGCTGCTTTTTGCACACAACACTGCATATAGCTGTTGTTGTAAGTTAGGCTGCGTGAATTTCTTCACATGAGAAAGGCTTGTTTTCGGCATCCCTAGACTTACATCACTACCTCAGTCGGCACAGTGAGTGCTAAAGCCTCCAAGGTTATCATAACAAGGTAGCTGTTGTTCAGGCTGATCGGTTCACATTTCAGACATAACATACATGCAGCTGCAAGCCAACGGAGATTCTGGCGCCTTTAATATTACACTGTAGGCATGATTTTGGGCACTTGGAAGAATTCAGTTTCAGAAAGACAGAGAGCTTTTGCCGATCCTGATGTGATTATTCCTGCTGATCTTAGAGGTATGGGGTCCCCCACACAAGCTTAAAAGACTTTCTATATTTTATGAAACATAGTTCCTAGCTAGGGAGGGTGATATACTAGGCGCTATGAGACCTGTTTTCACCATCATTGTAATATGATATCTCCTTCTGTGTTTTATGGAGTTGCAACAATGCTGATCATATTATTTCTAATCATATATCTGCTTATGTTAGCAAAGATACTGCATCTTCGAGCATGTTGTAAAAATAAACATCTTAACCTTTCCTGTGTCTCTTTTTTACTCCTGTTGTGGACGGGTATGCTTCCCACCATTCTTGAGTATAACCTAAGTCACATGTTCTGGGTTGTCTAATCATTGGTTCCTTTGCTACAGGACGAAGAGCTAATGTGACACTGATGCTAGTCGGTTAGGGTTTCTAGGTACTGAGGTGAGTTTTTTGGTCCACCATCATTCACTGAGGTCCTGGGTCTCTGTGCACAGTTCTGTGTGGGAGCAGAATCCCTGCAACATGGCACACCCAACTTAATGGTCTTATTTTGAGACTCTCGAGTAGTGCTTATATCAGTCCACGACCCCCTCACTATTTTTTCCAGTTGTTAGTGGTGACGGATAAACCTACCTATAGATAAATAGGTCTTTTCAAGCTTGATAATTTAAAACTGTTTCTATTGAGTTACTACCCAGTTGTGCTTGAGGTACTGGGTTTTTCAGAACCGGTACTGATCCGGTAACCCAGCGGTGCCAGGGTACACCCAAGGACCTCGGGTACTTTCCTGATTCAGACCACAGAACTCAGAGTCTTCTAGGTGAAGTCAAGGATCGATTTTATTGGCTGCAACCAAGGTAACAAGCGTCCTAGAAGTACAACAACACAGGATGTATGTTCTCAGGAGACTGCCGCAATTCACAAAGTCAGGCTTCTCTTTTTATACGAAATATTGTGCTTTAGGCAAACATTCTTTACATTTTACTATACTATCGAGATGTTTCCATTACAAAGAAAAAAGCAGAGTCATGATGACAAGGCCATAGTTCAGTGTGTACAACCCATAATAAATTACTCGGCGAGGCCCAACATTTTCATCAGATATCGCTGGACCCCCAATAAAACCGGGCACCTCCCCATCATAAAGCAAGCGAAGAGAAAAGAGCAGGGACAGGTGTGAGCAAGATTCGGCAGGGCGTGTGTGCGATGGATGGGTTTATGGCCTGTTGAGCCTTGATGCTATCTTGCTCAGCCACTGGGAGAGGAACTGACCAAACAGGTTCGGCCTGGGGCAATGGTTCCAACCTGCCCAGGTCAGAGAGGAGTCAATTAAAGGTGTACGTGTCCTTTGGGATCGAATGGAGCTGCATTATAGGCCTATGTATAGGGCAACTCACAAAATGGCTGCTGTACCCAAAATGGAAGCCAACGGTTCAGAACGAGAATGACGATTTCGAGGTGAAATCGTCACTTGAAATTGACGAAAATGTTTGTACATAGTGTACTAGCCATTCTCGGTCTTTTGATACCAAATTCGTCATGTTCCGATGAAGTTTTATTCTCGAGTGCAGAATTATTACACGAGTCCCGAATTTTCAGTACTACAATCCCTCCTTTTGCCCTTACATAGGCAATTAATCTATCCTCATGCTAATCTGAGTCCATATCTATATTCCTAAAGTCATTGAGATGTTGCTGTAACATCATCCTAGTACTTAGCTCGTCTTTTGGTACAGGTTTCCTTACACATGATGTAACACAGAGGCCACATATTGCAGGAGCACACTGCACGCACAGACAGAACAGGAAAAGAATGGCTAAGACCATCCCAATGACCATCAGAATTTTCCATTACCAAGCCGGATATCAGTTCCCAGAACCACCCCATTAATGACCAATCTCCTTTATCCACATGAATAGATTCGGAAATCTTATGCAGTTTGGAGATGGCCTGGTACACTGTTGGAGCGTTATCTGGGATGAAAATACAGCAACTTGACTGGATCAATCTACATACCCCACCTCGGTCTGCAAGTATGTCATCTAAAGCGACCCTGTTCTGAAGGGTCATAAGACGATCCGACTGGAGCTCATCAGTCAAGTTACTAAGGGCACCAGCAGTTTCAATCACGGTGGACTCAACTACCCTTGTCAATTGCCTTATGTTCCTGCTGTTAACCATGGGTCCCCAGAACGGCAGAAAACCCTTCGTAAAATCCCCAAATTCATGACCTGCAGTGTCTTCTTTACTCAAGACACCTCTAACTACCCTTGTCTTGTGGTAATCTGCCGCCGCTGTGTAGGTGGGAGGCAACAGGAACGAAACAAAACATGAGCCCGAAAAGTCAGGGGGCAACCATGTCTAGGCTCTATCATGGCAGATGAAATAGGTACCCTTAGCTGCTAGAAACGCAGGGGAAGTCTGAGACCCAAAAACATACGTTTCTGTACAGACACTTTTCCCTAACTGAGCTCTGGGATTCCTGCCAGTACCTTGCAGACATAGGTGACCCTGATGGGGTACAATCCAAATCGGGGACAATCTTTTAGTTTGCTGTTTCTCACTTAAAGTAGCTCCATATCCGGTCATGTTCCAACCTATATATGCAAATATCTCATCTTCCGGGGTATTTTCATAAGAAATTTCTTCCTTAATCATGTCAACTATGCCTTTGACTAGGGCGCTAGTCTTGAGGTTGTCTTTTACAGAACGTAGGGGTTGGATTTCACGTGCGTATATGAACATTGTTCTTTATGCCCACACAGAACCATTATGGCTGAAAGGCAGGACCAGATAAGGGATACCTTTGTCCGTAGTGTGAGGCATAAGGCCACAAACCCAACAGTTAGTTGTGTTCATTACTAGTTGGTGTTGGTGTAAGAGCTGAACAAAGGAGTTATTAATGAACTCTAACCTTCTATTGGATTCATGGTCCGGTAGAGGGTGAAAAGAATGAGAGGAAACAGTAGGAGGAGGAGGTGTAGGGGATGTAGTGGGTGTAAATGTTACACGAAAAGAGAATAAAACATAACTTACTAAAAACGTCATCACACTGAATAACATAAAAATGCACAATATTAAAAAGCTTTTCCTTGTCATTGTTTTGCAGATCCTGGTTTTAAAGTTCACTCTTTGGGCAGGTCTCTCCATCTCGGAAAACTCCATCCTCTCTAAAGTGCTGCCCGCGATGGGAGGTTGATTCTGCTAAGGAATGTTTCTGTCAGTCTAGGGCAACTCCCTTGGACCAACCAGAACTGCCAACCTAACGTCGTCAGCTGCACCCCAAAGACTTTAAGCAATCGCGGCCCTAGCAGCGGAACCCGGATGGCGGTTCGAAAAACAAAAATAAGCAAGTTTCACAGATGGGAGAGCTGCACTTTCAAAAATAGTACTTGGAGGGAAAAAGAAAATTTTATTTATTCGTCCATAGGTCTTGGTCTCAAATTATAGCGTTCTTTCCCTGGTACTGTCTGGTCCTGAAACAGGAGTTCAGGCTCCAAAGTGTTCAATCGCTTTGATGGTGGCACAGCTTCTTGCAAAATGTTCTCACTTTCACGTTCAGAGTTAGTTCCTTTTACTCGTGCATCACTGAAAGGCAGGAGGCGTGGCACGGTGTCAGTCTCTGAGTCAGCGACACCCTTCTGGACCCACTGGTCGTATGGCAGGGGTAAAGGGATCCTCTTACAATGGACCCCGTGGATCCAGTGCTTCTTCCCTTCCACTCGAACAGCTGATCTTGTGGAAAGAAGGACGAGGTGCGGTCCGGTCCACCTGGGCTGCTCGTTCTTGGTTCGTTGGAAATTCTTGACAAGGACCCAGGATCCAGGGTCGATTGCGTGACCTGGAGTTTCAGAGACCGGAGGCAGGGTGTTGTGAACCTGTTGATGCAAAACACGCAATTTAGCCGTCAATTCATACAGATAATCAAGCAAAACAGTGTGTTCCAATTCGCTGAACTTGGTGGGCCTAGGCACTCCCCATATGTTGGCCGGACGGCCAAAGACTATTTTGTAGGGACTGAGCTTCACTCGCGAATGCACAGTCATTCTGGTGGAGAGGAGTGCTAAGGGTAGAGCGTCAGAACATTTAAGACCTATGCTCGCTTGAATTTTGGCTAGTTTTAACTTAAGCGTGCCATTGTAACATTCTACTAATCCAGCTGATTGGGGGTGATTTGCAGAGTGGAACTTCTGCCGAATGCCTAGCCCTTCACATACATTCTTCATCACACGACCCACAAATTCGCTCCCATTATTAGACCAGACCATTCTAGGCATTCCGAATCTAGGGAAGAACTCTTTCACAAGGGCTTTCGCTGTGGACAAGGCAGTATTGTCTTTTAGGGGGTATGCTTCCACCCATCTTGAGAAGGCACAAACAACAACAAGTACGTATTTTAAATTGTTGCACCTCTCCATGTGGATGAAATCTAGCTGCAAAACCTCGAACGGATACGTAGGAGGCGCAAAATGACCAGCTGGAGTTGGGGTTCCCCTACCAGGATTATGTTTCAGACACACCATGCAATTCTTGACTACATTCTCTGCACACTTAGGAATTCCTGAATTTTGCCATACTGGGGCCAACAACTTGCAAATCCCTTTCACGCTGATGTGAGCCATTCCATGAGCCATTGTAACCACTGCAAGCACATACGCATCGGGTAGCAACCATCTCTGATGCTCTGACAATTCAATCCAACAACCATTCGCATCCATTCTACCCGTACTTTCTCTCCACATGCTTAACTCTTTCTCTGTAGCCTCAGCTTGAATGGACTTCACACTCTCTATCGTGTCTTCACACATTCCAACATCACCAACCCATCTTGCAGGGCCTGCAACATACATTCGGCTCATCACGTTCCTTGCAGTTTCTTTCGCGATTTCATCAGCAAATGCATTTCCACGACCAACATCATCAGTCACCTTCTTGTGAGCACTACATTTCACAATCGCTACTTGCAGAGGCAAGGTCAGTGATTCAAGAAGCTCATTCACCAACTGACCATGCTGAATCTTAGCTCCATGCGAAGTCAGGAACCCACGTTCTTTCCACAATCGGCCAAAACTGTGAGCCACTCCAAATGCATACTGGCTGTCGGTATAGACAGTCACTTTTATTCCTTTTGACAACACACATGCTCTTGTAAGTGCAATTAATTCTGCTGCTTGAGCTGAATTATGTGGAATATGTGCAGTTTCAACAATCGTATGCAAAGTCGTGACAGCATATGCTGCAGTCGTGTCACCATTCGGGAGCTTGAAACATGAACCATCCACCCACAATGTATCATCACATTCAGCAAGAGGAGTATCTAGGAGGTCTATTCTCCCTTTCGTTTCTTCTTCTGTCTTAAGGAAACAATCATGCTGTTCTGAAGCATCTAATTCCTCTACAATTGGCAACAACGTAGCTGGGTTAAGAGTGTTGCATCTTTTTATGTGCACATGACTCGCTAACAATGTTAATTCGTAACCTGACAATCGAGCACTAGTTAAGTGCTGTGTCCTGGTTCTGTTTAACAATATGTCTACTGTATGTGGGACCATAACGATCAAGGTGTTATCCATCACTAAACCAGCAGACTGTCGAATAGAAACAGCTGCTGCCGCTGTTGCTCTTAAACAACTCGGCAATGCTTTAGCTACCGGATCCAAGGTCGACGAAAAATATGCACATGGACGCTGCTTGTCTCCAAATAACTGTGTCAATACGGACAATGCACAACCTTGTTTCTCATGGACCTACAATGTAAAGGGCTTACTGTAGTTGGGGGTACCCAACACAGGAGCCGAACATAATGCATCACGCAGTTCAGAAAAACTTTTCTGGCACTCTTCAGACCAAGGAACGGGATTGGGTGTATCTTTACACGTTAATGCCACCAAAGGTTTGGCCAATAACGAAAAATTTGGAATCCACTGTTTACAGTACGATGTAATGCCCAAGAAAGCACGCACTTCTCTCTGTGTTTTTGGCACACTCAATTTCGCTATTGCCTGAATTCTTTCTGGGGTCAGTTTCCTTCCCTCCTTCGATAAGAGATGACCTAAGTAGGTCACTTCTTGTCGACAAAATTGCAGTTTGGAAAGTGACACCTTGAGATGCAAATCACACAGATTACGCAACAATGACAACGTGGCTTTCCAACAGATTTCCTCCGTATCTGCAGCAACAAGCAAATCATCAACGTACTGTACAAGAGTAGCACCATCAGGTAAAACAATTGTATCAAGCTGTGTCTTTAAAGCTTGACTATATATTGATGGACTTTCACAGTAGCCCTGGGCAGCGCGTTTAAAGCGGAAGCTTCGTCCTCCTAAAGTGAAGCCAAAAATATCCCTGCTCTCCTCAGCAATGGGGATGCTGAAGAAAGCATTCTTCACATCAATCACTCAAAACCATGCTGCAGAAGCTGGAATCATAGTCAATAGGGCAGTAATATCAGGAACAACTGGGAATTGTGACACAACTATTTTATTCACCTCTCTCAGATCAATCACAAATCTGTACACAGGTGGCTGAGAGGGATCAGTTCGTTTCAAAACAGGCAGAAAGGACTATTGCAAATGTTGCCTCTTGTCTCTTCAATGACATCTTTTTCAATTAGATCATAAACGATCGCTAGCAACGCTTTTTCACCTTCACTAGAGATTCTGTATTTGGGAATTTGTGGCATTTTAACATTGGCTTTTAATGTTATAACATATGGTGGTATTTCTAAAAGACCCACATCATTAGGACCAGTAGCCCAAAGAATATCAGGAAGAAGCGACAATTCTGTTGGAATTTTCTCCCTTGACAAATACATTGGAGAAACCACTTTCTTACCTAAAGTAAGTTGTGCTCCTGAAGGAGAACAGTACAAAGTCGCATACAATCTTTTTAACAGATCTAATCCCAACAAGTTTTCACCACAACCTGTTGTCAGAATAAGGGGTGCTTCTAATTCACAGGGACCAACAGAAAGAGACAAAGGGTCAGAAATCGGATTTCTAACTGGGGCGCCAGAAAAACCTACTGATACATTCGTTTTGCCAGACAAAGGTGCGCCAGGGAGTTTGGAGTGCATAATAGAACTCTTTGTAGCACCAGTATCCAACAGAAAAGGCTCTGACACACCTGATGTAATCACCTCAACGTATGGTCCATTCTGATCTACTGGAACTGAAACAACTCCCTCTCTTTGTCTATGGCTGTCCTAGCAATCATTACTATCCCATTGCTCACCTTCTGTATAGTAATCATCAGCATAGTACTGAGCTGTCCTACCAGATGCGTTATTCTGTTGATCAAACCTATTCATAGAATTTTGAGGTGGAAGAGACTGTGTGTTCTGGGGGATGTTTCCACGTCCTCTACCTCTAGATGCTTGTTGAACACCTCTACCTCTTGTGTTTGAAACACCATTCGCGCGCTGTACCAGAATAGGACAACTATGCTTAAAATGACCCTCTTCCTTGCAATACGAACACTGATTGGGGCCTATAGGGACACGTGGCTGAGTATACTCGACTCTTTGCGAGTTCCTCTGATACTGTTGAGGCTGCTGATAATTATTCTGATAGTTACTCTGACCTCCATTATTCTGGCCACCACCACCACGTGGCGAATAGGCTTGCTGTAACAAAACCTTTGTTTCCAACTCTTTAGTTTTCTTGTCTGCTCTATCTTTCTCGTCTTTGTCTCGATTTTCGTAATATTGGGCAGTAGCCAATATCTGTGCTGAAGAGGAAACTGCCCAAGAACTCTCTGAATCCTTTAACTTTTTACACAACTCTGGAAGCAAATTGTGCACGAATTTATCGACGAACAAACGCTGACCACCTTCTGTGCTCATATCTTGACCGCTGTGGTCGACAAACGTTTCTTCAAACCTGGTGAAGAAATCAGAGACCGTTTCGTCTTTCTTCTGCTTACATGCAGACAACTTATCCCAATTTACATGCATCGCAGCCATTATTGTTTTCATGTACTCAATTATCCTACCAGGGAGATCTGCTACTAAAGGCTCAGGTTTAGCACCACCAGTTTGTAGGGCATCTGCAGCAGCAATATTAGCCCATGAGTCACCTAATTCCTGATCATGATCTGTATGACGAATCTTTCCCCATAAGGGCTGTGGAACAACATTCCCAAATAACATATCGATATCGGCTAAATTCATGATACATGAACCAGCAGTCTGTGACAACTCTTTGTAATACCCTGCAGGATTTTTACGGGGATCAGGCAATGTCTGTTTAAGGGCCAAAACTTCAGCTCGCTTCCATGGGACATGTACCCACACCCGCTGAAAATGAGGCTGAATAGGTGGGTTAGCATTTGCGTCACCCTCTCTCCATTGTGGGGGAACCTCTCTCATGGGGTACTGTCGCGCCTTTTTCCTACCGGGTGCATCATGCTCAAACAGTGATTGAGAAGTGCCTCCCTTACTCCGATATGACAACAATGTCTCAACCGCTTTCTCGACATCGGGACCTACAATCATGCCCTCTGCAAAGTCGAACCGCGCACGACACAATTCGGGAGGGTTGCATTCCATATCATTGTCTTCCAAATCTTCACAGAGAAAAACACACATTTGTTCAAAAACGTATCTCTGTTTCGGTGCTTCCCATTGACGGAAGACTTCCATGACAGACTCTACATCTTATCTTACAGTGTCCATAACCCCTTTATGCGCTAATCGATTCAGTAAATCTCTCTCTCGATAGTCAGGCAGTTGACTCCGCAACTGTCTTCGTTCCGTGTTAGGGGTCGTATTAGACGACCCGAGGAAAGGTGAGAAAAGATTAGTAACAGTGTTGGCCATTCTCTGTCGAACGGAAGGAGAAACTGACGGAAAAACGGGCGGAAAAACAGGGTGAGATAAGGCAGGAGCAGAGGCAATAGCAGAGGGAGCATTAGGAGAAGTAGAAGGTGCACTTGGCAAAGTCATAGAAAGCACAGGTGAAACAAATGTGATCGGTGGGCCTTGAGGAGGCTGCACCAGAGGGGCAAAAGCCATCTGAAGAGTAGCTGGTGGGTGCTGCGGAGAAGCAGGAGGCAATGCAATTATAGGTTGGGCAACTAAAGGTTGCGGAGGTGCCGTAGCATTTTGTGCATAGGGGGGTGGCGAACTTAACAAATGCGATATTAACGGGTCTTTCTCAAGCTCTTTTGCTGCATCTTTCTTAGGAGTCGGCAAAACTGGATAACATTTGTCTATTACCATTTTACGTTGCCTGTGCAACTGCTCACTCATCTGCTCTTCTTCATTGTCTTTATACTGCATAGCAGCTTGCATTATCGAAATACCCCTTTCTCTCTTATTTTTCTTCTCTAATTTAATTTCCTTCTGTTTGGCCTCCTTACGCCATAGGCGGAAAGAGTCAAACATCGCCGGCCGGACTTTCTTCTTAAAAAGTTTAACTTCCAGGTTATCTAGGATTTCGGTATCAAAGCTACCATATTGGGGCGGGACGGAGCTCGGGGCGAAGACTGGGCAAAGAGCGGGCCGTTTGAGGCCGTTCGAGTACGGTAGAGGTCGGGCCGGGCCCCCCACCTCTGCTCGCCCTCACTTACCCTCAAATTTAGGAACGACCCTCCGGTAAATTTTGATTCTGTGGAAATTACTTTATTCACATTGTGTGGGTTCCACAGAGTCACTAGCATTCCATACCATCACTGTAGGAGTTTACTATAGTTAAAACAGGCATAAGTAGTTGGTAAAATGCCTTTAAGATCAGGCAAAGATCGCACAGTTCAAATACAAACAACAAAGGGAGTTGTCTCGGGCCCACTGGACGCTTTTATCACCCGAGCAACAGGGATATTGGAAAAAGAAATAGCGATTGGTGGAAAAACGCCTCTCCTTAGACCTTGTTAGCGGTAAGCGCACTTCGCTGGGCAGGATGGCAAAAATTACTAGTCCTGCTGCTCATGCAGCATCAAATTGTGTATATTCTGTTACCACCGAGGCAATAGTCCACATAGATGGTGAAGGGGTGGGCCCTTCAGCTCCCTTGGTTAATGTTGACCAAACCTTGGATGATACTCAGTTAAGTGGCGGGGATCAAACTCAGAATAGTGGGGAAAACGACCTTAGTTTGGAAAATTCACACTCACCTAATAATGCTGTCTTAAATCTCATAGTAGAGGATGATCCTTTGGCATTAGGAACAACATCCCGAAAAAGAAAACAGGATTCGAGCCCTCAGGGGGGGAGAGATCACAATATGCCCAAATGTAATGATCCATCTAGTAATGTTGCCTCCGCTCTGGTGTATCCCCCTGACTTACAAATACCTTCTGCATTCCCTAGCGTGCTATGTCCTGCTTTAACTACCCTGGGGTCATCTAATCCCTGCCCTATGTGCCTCAATAGTGATGAAGTCTTACTGGTAAAAATGGAGGCTATGATTAAAACCCTCCTGCTCCCTGTTTTGGAGCGTACTAGGCTGATGACCTCCAAAATAGATGCTCTGGAGATAGTAGTAAGCACAAATTTGGGCTTGCTACAAAAGTTAACTACTTCCAGTCCAGCGGGAGGGGTTCCAACACAGCCGGTATCTAAGACAAAATCTCCAAACCATGTTTTCAGTAGTAAATCCACCAACCCTGTACCAATAGGGGTAGCTAATAAGAAACCGTTAGCGGGGGGGAGGCCTAGAGATAATCTTAGCACGGTAGCTGAGGGTACCCTGTCACAGGTTCTTAAAAAGAAGGTCGCTAACATTTCCAACCTAGATAGGTCCCAAGTTGCTCGGTCCGCTAATCCAGTGAAATCCAACGTTAGCACATGCCTACAGCCACCCCCTGGGCAAACAATTAATCACCTGGAGCACCAAAACCCCAACTGGGGGGAAACAAAATAGGTATACCATTCCCCGCGCTGACTTACCCACGGAGGCAACTCAATATACAATAGTATTAACAGGTGTTGCCCCGTTAAAAGCAGGTACTAAGGAGTCATATGGGGATCTACGTAATAAGGTGATATTCTGGTTGAATAAAAACCGTCCCCTGCCACCATCATCTCCTACCGAAATTCTGTTTGTAAGGAGAGTTGATTGGGTGGGACACGGCACCAAAGACTTGGAGGGTGACTGTATTTTAATATCGTTTAAGGATCCTTGGGTGGTGGACACTATTCGAAGGGAAGCCAGGTTTGCTAGGCAGGGGGATGTACAAACTCTGGGGCTAGCATATTTCTACCCCCAAAGACAGAGTAATTTTTCATTAGGCCCCACTCACAGGAGACCCCCAGTTAGGAGATACCCCATAGTAAGAACACCACACTCCCAGCAATATCCCCCACTTTTTAACCACTTTGGGCCCCTTTCCGATCTTGAGGCCATAGACTGACTTTCTATAGGGAATAGAAAAATTAAGTCTGCTGTGGACAGTGGGTACGTGGAAGCGATGCCAAGTCAGGGAGTCCCTCCTTTTACAAATAAGGTAGAGGCAATTCAGGGGGCACTAGCAACCGAGGAACATGCTGTAACAACTGCTGATGATCCAACAGAGGTTATGCGGGTGGGGGAAACCCGGGATAATGTTGACAGCAATGAGAATAGTGTAAAAACAGGGTGTATATTAGCGACCCCGGCTGTATCAGCATCAATGATCCCCCTAGCAGCTCCCTTATCAGAAATATTCAACATAGTGTCCTGGAATGTTGCAGGGGTTATGGGACGCATGTATTCAGAAGATTGGTTGGAGTTTGTGGATAAATCTGATATCATTCTGCTACAGGAAACTTGGGCACCTGATCCAATTCATAGGGTAGGTTTTGTAAACTTTTTCAAACCAGCTATTAAGGGTGGTAAAGGGCGAGCCTCAGGGGGTTTGCTGATTTGGGTGAAGCAGTCATGAGGATATCACCCATCTGAGATACTTGTAGACAACCGGGACCTCCTGGTAATTAAACTGAGCAAAGATGGCCATCGGGACCTGATTGTTATTCATTTATATGCACGAGGTCTCCCTGGGGGTCGCTGCCCTGTTGATTTGGATGTATTGGATCATTATCTTGCCGGACTGGGCAGAGAAAACTTCATCCTCCTGGCAGGAGATTTAAATTGTACTTTTGAGCCGCTTTATGTAGCCAGGGACAGCTGGGGCTCTGCAGAAGATGCAGTTTGGAATATTCCAGATTTGATGCTAAATAAAACTGTTAAAGCAACTGAGGCCGCGCTGAACTGGATGCCTCTGTGTCTTACCCGGGGGCTAAGGGCTATAAATGGTCGGTCAAGATCAGATTTGGGTGCCAACTACACCTTTGACAACGGACTAAGGAAAAGCTGGATTGATTATTTTTTGTTAAAGCTGGAACACTGGCCTTTGCTGGTAGATATGGAAGTGGTACCCCGCCCAGAAAGTGATCATAACCCCCTGATACTTAAACTAAGGCTGCCGGGAATGAAGAGATTGAAGGAACCTGACACCTCCCGGACAGGGGACGTTATTCTGACCAATGATCGAAGTAGGTTAAAATGGTCCAGGCTAGCAGGGGACGAGACCTTACAGGAGAGCGTTGAGACTGTGGTCTCTAATATGTTTAATGAAATAATGCTTGATGATTTGCTGGGGGGTGGTTCTGTAAATACTGTTATTGAGCTTCATGAGTGTTGTTTTAATGAGCTCAAACTCCTTCTTTCTCTACCAGGTCAGAAGGGAACCGCCAAACAAAATGCCCCCGTCAGAAATGGTACAATAAAAAGTGCAGGGAGGCCCATAGACACCTTGTCAAAGCGGTTAAGTCCCGGAACATGTGTGCGGTTAAGGCAGCTAGGGTGCAATATAAGAAAGTTCAGTGGGAAGCCAAACGGGAGTGGGAGGATATGTATTGGTCCGATCTTTTGGATGCCTCCACTTCGAATAATCTGTCCAAGTTCTGGGATTTAGTGAAATGGGGCAAGGACTCTGACTCACGCATTCCCACAAACCATGTACCCCCTGAAGCTTGGGTGACCCATTATTTGGCCCAATTTAGTGCTGAAACCTCTGAACCCCCTTTTAAATTGGACGAGGTACCTCCGTCATCTATTTGTGGGGAGAAACTCATTTTCTCGGAAACTGAGGCAGAACTAGCACTTGGCTTGACCCAGCGGGGGAAAGCACCAGGGATGGATTTAATCCCCGCTAATCTGTTTAAAGCCAACCCCGCTCTATGGGTGCCCTACATAACAAAGATCGCAAATGCAATAGCTAAAGGGGCAAGAATCCCTAGGTCGTGGAAGGGTGCGGAGATACTCCCAATCCACAAAAAAGGCGATAGGTCTAATCCGGGCAATTATCGCCCGATTAGCCTTATCGACTCCCTCCAAAAAATTATTGCACGCATGGTCTTCAAGGCTGGATTGAACTAGAGGACATACTGTCTCCCATGCAAGCGGGCTTCAGATCAGGTACGAGCACCATCGACCAGGTGTTCGGATTTTGTCTGATCTACTGGAAGGTGGTCTTGCTCGGCGGTGGAACCATCTTTGCCGCATTTATCGATCTGAAGTCCGCTTTCGATCTAGTGCCGAGGGATAAATTGTGGTGTGTCCTGAGGGACCTAGGCTTACCTAGGGAACTACTTGATCTGATAGTTAAAATGCATGAGGACAACTATGCAAGGGTGGGTGGGGAGGCCAGGGACAAGTGACAAAACCGTTCCCCGTGACCCGTGGTGTTCGCCAGGGATGTGTCCTGGCGCCAACACTCTTCTTGCTATTCTTTGATCAAGTGGTCAAATTTTTTGCAGACACTCCCACAGACGCCCCCTTGCTGGCAGGGACAAGGTTTCCAATGCTTATCTTTGCCGACGACACCCTACTCCTCTCAAAAACACGCAGTGGTCTGCAGCGGGCGCTGGACCGCTTCGAGGAGTTGTGTGCCATCAATGACCTTAAGGTAAAAGTGGGCAAAACCAAGTTTATGGTTCTTAATAGGAGGCATTTTGACCGGAGCTCCGTAAGTATGAGTGGAGTCAACTTGGAACAAGTTGAAACCATGACGTACTTGGGGGTTACCTTGGACCGTCGTCTGGGATGGAAAGATCAGGTTGGTGCCCAACAGCTTAAATTTGCCCGACTTACCGGCTGTCTTTTGAATGAGCAAAGGAGATCAATTACAAAACGGTTTACCCCAGCGTTAAAAATCTATGATACTAAGATCAACACCGCAATCCTATATGGTGCTGATCTCTGGGGACACATGGATCTCTCTAGCCTATTCAGAACCCAGTGTAAGTTTTTAAGGAGCCTGACTGGGCTACCCCAATCATCCCCTTCTGTACCCCTATGCCTGGATCTGGGATGCAATCCAATTAACGAGATGGCAAGATTTAGATTGGTGGCCTTCTGGAGGCGTATATGGACATCCCCTGACCTTACCCTTTTTGCAAAGGAATTGGCTGAAGTTAGGTCAATTGGGGGATCTGGGAGAATCCCTTGGCTAAAAACGGTAAAAACCATTCTGATTGAAATGGGACTGGAGCATCTGTGGATATCTCCAAGTACCAACGCTTTTCCCTCCAAACAGGAATTCAAGGCATTGTACTGGGCCTCGGTCCGTCAATCGCTAGTAACGGCTTCCAGCTCTGTTGGTCTAACGGGAAGGTTTCTGACCATTAAGTTGGATCCCTCCCGTGAGACCTATTGGGATATCATCACCAAACCGCTGGACAAGAAACTTTACCATCAGTTTCGGGTAGGAGCATTGCCATTGAATTCCTTCACAAAAAAATGGGTTAATGGAGTAACTGAATTTTGTAGTTGGTGTCCAAGTTACAAAGAAACTGAGGGTCATTTTTTGTTTGTCTGCCCGGTCTATTCAGTGCCACGAACAAAATGGTTAAAACCCCTGTTTCAGCGCCTCCCTTTTAGAAGGTCTTCGGAGGCTATCTGGGTTCTAAAAACCAATACCTCAGAGGTGATTGTGGTGAGCATAGCCAAATTCCTAGGGTGGGCTTGGGCCATCAGGGCAAGAAGCAGACAAAACCTTCAATAGGGCTTCTTAATTTGTTCATAAAAGCTTAACCATTCTTTTTCAACTAAATTCAGGAAAAATGTATATAGTATGAGGAATGTTCTTGCATATTCTTGTTGTTTTTCTTTTTAACTTTTAATAAGCTATGGTCAGGTTTGTCTTTGTATTTTTGAATGTTTAATAACTTTTTATGATAATGGTGCTGCTATTTTAAAATGTCATTATAATGACCATTACTATGTTATTTATAATCCTAAATGTTTTAAATATGTTTTAAATGTTGTCTTTTATGATTTCGATATCGAAATAAAGACTTTAAAAACCTGAAACCTACAACCAAGACAAAACAAATTTCCAAGTCTGCTAAGACCAGGCATCTTCGCTCTCTAGTCTAGCTTCAAACTTCAAAGGATTATCGATTACGATATTTTTCGTGAATTCCCGAGTCCTTCGGTTTTGGTGCTTGCAAGTACCAAACAAAACGATCCCAAAGGATACCCAAGACTAAGAACCAACTAAGGACTGGGAGACGCTCCACTTATACTTAACTGAAATATCGATGACGTCACCAGAAGACTCGTCTCAATAATAATAATAATAATAATCCACATTTGTAAAGCGCACAATCACCCGTAAGGGTCTCTAGGCGCTGGGGGCCGTCGGGAAGATTAAGCGAGCTATTGCCCAGAGTCACATGGTGCTGGGCTAACCTGCCGCCGGAGCCGGGGATCGAACCCTGATCCCCAGATTCCAGCGTCCGCCGCCCTGGCCGCGGCGCCACACCTCTCGGTGTTTCGCTCTACCAAACTTCAAGGGTCCAAATCAGGGCGATAGCCAGGGCAGCAGTCCTTTGTAGCCATCGGGAAGCGGGGAACCTCGCAGCAAAGACTTTCGGACCATGTCGACATGCAGGGGTCGTTGAAGTGGTTGGCCTTCCTCCAGAATTTTCACACAAAGCTCCTCACGAACCTCTGGCTGGACCGGTGCCGCTGGAATCGCCCCAAACATTGGGCGCCAACTGAGGTAATGGGTTTTTCAGAACCGGTACTGATCCGGTAACCCAGCGGTGCCAGGGTACACCCAAGGACCTCGGGTACTTTCCTGATTCAGACCACAGAAACTCAGAGTCTTCTAGGTGAAGTCAAGGATCGATTTTATTGGCTGCAACTAAGGTAACAAGCGTCCTAGAAGTACAACAACACAGGATGTATGTTCTCAGGAGACTGCCGCAATTCACAAAGTCAGGCTTCTCTTTTTATACGAAATATTGTGCTTTAGGCAAACATTCTTTACATTTTACTATACTATCGAGATGTTTCCATTACAAAGAAAAAAGCAGAGTCATGATGACAAGGCCATAGTTCAGTGTGTACAACCCATAATAAATTACTCGGCAAGGCCCAACATTTTCATCAGATATCGCTGGACCCCCAATAAAACCGGGCACCTCCCCATCATAAAGCAAGCGAAGAGAAAAGAGCAGGGACAGGTGTGAGCAAGATTCGGCAGGGCGTGTGTGCGATGGATGGGTTTTTGGCCTGTTGAGCCTTGATGCTATCTTGCTCGGCCACTGGGAGAGGAACTGACCAAACAGGTTCGGCCTGGGGCAATGGTTCCAACCTGCCCAGGTCAGAGAGGAGTCAATTAAAGGTGTACGTGTCCTTTGGGATCGAATGGAGCTGCATTATAGGCCTATGTATAGGGCAACTCACAAAATGGCTGCTGTACCCAAAATGGAAGCCAAGGGTTCAGAACGAGAATGACGATTTCGAGGTGAAATCGTCACTTGAAATTGACGAAAATGTTTGTACATAGTGTACTAGCCATTCTCGGTCTTTTGATACCAAATTCGTCATGTTCCGATGAAGTTTTATTCTCGAGTGCAGAATTATTACACGAGTCCCGAATTTTCAGAACTACATGCTACATTACTTTGTTTGTCTTTTTCTCAACTGTGTCGTTATGGGTGATGTTGAAATACCCCAGCATAGCCGGATGGCGGTCCGCAACCATTTGCAGACTTATGCTGTCCCCTTAGAGGGCATGGCAGTTTTTTGTGTGGTGAGTGCTGACGTGGCATATCCGTTTGAGCTCTTCTACTCATGGGTTAGGTTCCCTGCGTTGAATGCAGATAGCAATACATTCCATGTTTACGCTCCCACAGCCATGCCTTTGGAGTACACTCCTTATAGGACACAGGAGATTCCGATTTCAGCTTGGCAGCACAGCGTCTGGTTTAATGGCGCCCTCCCTCTACTCTTTAACGGCGGTTCAGTTGGGTCTTTTGTCCATCCCAGGCGCTTCTTGGCCTGTTTTGGCTGGATTCACCCCGCACCCCCGTGCCGCGGTGGTTCCCGTTGGTGAGTTGAGGCCCCTGTATACCTCTGCTGTAGGGGTTATATGGGCCTTGGTTTAATACATATCACGCCACATCCAGGGCGGGGCACCTGGTGTTGCGGCGCATCCAGTTGGACCGGGCGGGCTGAAGCTTAGTCCCGTCATGGTTAATGCGGTTATGGGCTAGCGCCCCCAGGATAAGGATGATATGCCTTTTTGGCTTGCTGAGAAATTTGCTCAACTGGAGGCAGTGTTTCCTGATACGACTCCTGTGGAGAAACACAAGATTCTTACTATTAGTTTGCAGAAAGACTTAGTGCCGGAAGTGACTGATTGTGCTCCATGGGGTATGATTTTTGCGGCAGTCTATGCTAAGTGCTTCGGCACTCCGTCCATGGCTGTCCTACCCTCCGTCATTAAGCGTGTTCAAGATGAGCATGGACTGGAGGCGGACGTTGATTTGGGAATAAGACTCGTTGGAGTGTTTGACGTAGTTTCCGATCTTGTCCTTGCTAATGTTAAGGGAGATGCGGCAAGCTTCCAGGTGTCTAACGGCTTGCGCGATGTCCCCGATGCCAAGAAACCCCGTCAGTTACCGAAAATTCTTCCGGCGGCTTATAAGACCATTGGCCGAAATAGTTTAGGTGTTAAGCCTCTTGCTAAAACAACGCAAAAGCAAACGCACGCGGTGAAGTCTGACAAAGATGATTGTCTTTGTTCCAAAGCAGAATTGGAATAAGAAAAAAAACCAGGGGAAACAGCAACAGAAACAGGGGTCCCGTCCCGCTTCACCAATACCTGCGTCTACTGAACGTACATATGAATTGCGCGACTGCGCTACTATTAAGTCACCTGATCGTTTTCAGGTTCCTGATCAACATTCTCCTCGCTCTTTGCAGGAAACATCGGTCTCACCCAAGGCCCCCTTGACATTTTGAACATTGTGACACTGGAGACATACCACTGGGATTATTGACTAAGTAACCGGAGTTCTCTCGCCGCCACACACAGCGTGGCACTCAAAAAGCACGTTTGGACGGCTTTATAAAGCAAATTTTTGCATCTGTGGCACACCATTAAAGGGTGTCCACCCATACCACTGGGGTTGCTTTTCTCCTTGCAACTAAGTCTCCCCTACCACCCCTCTCGTCCTGATGAAGACCCGTTCATGAGGATATCATTTGCCCTTCTTACCTTTGGGTCGAAACGTCGACGACAATCCCCCCCACCTTGAGCCTGCATCTGCAACTGCCCTTTCCTCGCCCCTCCTTTCCAGAAAACACGGACGAACTTCACACCGTGACACAGCAAGAAAGAGTAACATTTTTTGCGAATGAAACTTTCAGGGCAGGCTCTGTGTTATCAACTCTAAGGATTCTTTAACCTTGGACCTACCGAAACAAAGACTTCATTCTCTCTGACCTTCTTGGTCCTTTCTATTCACACTAGCACTTACTGTTCACTTTATCCTTTGTTCACTACCTGATAGTAACCCCTTTGCTTTTTTCAACTGTATAAATTGTATATTGAACTACCATGAGGATTTTTTCAGAAGAATAAATAGCTGAGTCCCCTCTCTCTTTCGAGACACATCTAAGGTTCTTTTGTGGTTTGTTGGACTAATTGATGCTTTGGGCTAATGTTTTCTCTGTTTTGCTTTCCCAAAATTTTTCCATTGCAGGATTGGAGCGCATGAGGAATAAAAACTAAAGGAATTGTATATTGTTAAATAAGTACTAATAATCATATTCAGAATCAACGTCTAGGACCACTTTGTCTGTAACCGTTGTTGTTGAGACAGCTGACACTAGAGTGGCTTTTTGAAATCGTCCTTTTAATTGAAGGTGACATACAACGTACTGTAAAAGGGGTATTTTGAGAGAATTTAACTACTACCTATGACATTTTGTTAGCGGAGGCTGATTAGCCCCATCCTTCATCCTGTCCTCTCCGCAAGGGGAGGAGGTAATCCTCCCTTCTTTCACACACACAAAGGAGTTGGCCCTGAAATTTGCAGAGGAGTGGGCTAAGGTGCTTGCACCAGCTTTGTACCATACTCACTGTGGTTGGGATAAACTTTCCCCCCAAAATGAGATCCCATTGTGGTCTATGCACAGCCTCAACCCCAATACCTCATGCGATGTGAAGCGAAAGCTCCCATGGCAGAGATCCTTGAACGATTGGAATATCAAGGTGTGATTGAAACGTGTGTGTCTCCAATGAATAACCTTCTTTTTACTGTGACTAAGCCTGATGGATCGTACCGTTAGGTATTGGATTACCGGCACTTAAATTCTCATTGTCGTACGTGCGCGGTACAAAATACTCACAGTTCTGCTCTTGCGGATAGTCTTGTGCGCAAAACGTTTAAGACCATGCTTGACATATCAATGGCTTTTTTGGCCATATTCTGTCCTCTATTAGTAGTCAATGGACAGCTTTTACCTGCTGTGGCAAAGACAGTTCAGAAGATTGGCTATGGGCTATAAGAACAGTCCAGGCATCTTTGCCGCCCGTAAAGTCTCTCTTTTAGAGAGACTCGACCCAGATGCGTGTTCGTATGTGGATGACATTTACCTCACAGATGATGAATTATGGCCGCATCTGTGTCGCGTTGACCGCATTATTTGTCATTTCACAGACTTCGGTTACAAGTTCAACTTTGCAAAATCTCACATTGCACAGTACACGGTGTTGTTCCTGGGCTATGAGCTCAACAATGAAAGTCGAGGTTTAGCACCTCACTTCCTGGAGAAATGAGCACAGCTGCGCGCTCCACTGAAGAAACTACAATCTTTACTGGGCTTTTTGAATTTCGGTTGTTCTTACATTCCCGAATATGCCCAGCGTATCAAGCCTCTTTACACCTTGGTACAACCTACTTTTTCCAAATCTTGCTGGCTGCCGGCTCATTCAGACATTTTGCAATATTTGCATGCTGATCTTCTAGAATCTAAATTATTATTGACTCGTGATAACCACACCAACCTGGTGATAAGAATCGTACCTGGGGTGGTGGGTTTCACATACCTGACTTTTAATGAGGGTGACACAGTCCCTATCGCTTACAAGTCACACTAGTACACTTCGGTTGAGCTGCGGTTTTCCACTGTGTAAAAAGTTTTGGCAGCAATGCAGATGGCGATTCTGAAAGAACGTGCACTGTCGCAGGGAAAACGCATTTTGGTAGTTACTCCGTATCCTGCCCTGGAGGCAGTGACGAAAGCCAGTGTACCAAATTCAAAAGCTTTGCACCCACGGTGGATACAATGGGCCACGTCCTTGACGTTTCCGGACTTCAAGTTAATTTTCGACTCCTCTTTGCAGACTCAGGAGTATTTGCAGTATGAATTTGTTCATCCGGCTCCTCTGACCATGCGCCATCTGGAGGATTTCCATTGTATCATTTACACTGACGGTTCGGCACAACCGGCAACGGTTTCAAAGCACACTTATTCTTCGGCCTGCGCAATAGTGGTTGGTAAAATGGTGAATGGAGAATTCAAGTCCGATGTTGTGCATACACAGACATTAGGGGACTGTACCGCCCAATAGGCAGAGCTTCGTGCTCTAATGCTTGCATTGGAGTACGCTGATCCTAGTGTATCTACTCTTATCGTAAGTGACTCTTACTACTGTGTTCAGTCTTACAATGACAATTTGTTCTTTTGGACCCAAAAAGACAATTGTGATTCTAAAGGTAGCACAATAAAACATAAAATGATCTGGGTTCGAGTGGCTGAGCTTAAAGAACGGCTCCCACTCGTGTTTGTGATTCATACTGTAGGTCATCAGCGCGTTGGAGTTCACGCTGGTGAAGCAGCAAAGACCTCAGTAGCGACATATGTAGTTGCAGCAGTTACACGTTCCAAAAGTAAGATTGATGATGACATCTTGGCAGCTATTGCCGCAACAGAGAAGGGAAGTAATTACCCAAGAGGTTTCCCTTCCAGATACTCTTCTCATTTAAGTCCTGATAAAGTTCCTTATGTGAGAATTAATGACGTTGGTGACAGATTGATTCCCAACATCGAACGCAGGTCCACACTGGTTACACCCGCTCACAAGGGTATGGCCTCTGCCCATACCGGCGTCTCTGCGACTGTATCACTTTTACAACAGCGTTACTGGTGGTGCGGATTGTACAAAGAAACACGTGATTATATCCTTCATTGTGACATTTGCCAGCAGATTAAACCTTCTACTGCTGCACGCCCGCCCCAGACGCAGTTGTATAGCTCTAATTAACCAATTGGCTGTGTTTATTTAGATCACTGCGGTCCTTTCTCCTCTGATACTGCGTATAAGTACATCTTAGTTGCAGTTGATTCTTGCACACTCTTTGTGTGGGTTTGGCCCCAAAGAAGTGCTGATTCTCTAATTTTCATAATGGATTTGCTTGTCCATGTGGGAATTTGTGCATGTGGTACCTTCTACTCATACCAGGGTCCAGCGTTCACCTCTAAGGCGTACAAGGATGCCATGTGTTCATTGGGGGTTGAAGTCAATTTTTCGTCTTCATACCGGCCTGAGGGCAATAGTGTTGTGGAGCGGATGAACCGTGACTTAAAGCAATCCTTGACAGCTAGGGTTTTAGGCACCGGCCGGAACTGGCTAGCCCACCTCAAAAGCATTCAGCGTGCACTAAATAATCTCCCTAGAAGGTCTCTGGGTGGGCAGACACCCTACAAAATGCTCTTTGGCATCAAAATGTTTGTTCCGGACCTTGAGGGTCTAGACCAGGCGGCGTCTGCCACTTCCTTTGACGTAGATGAACATTGTGCTGTTTTCCAGAATCTACAAAAGACCCGTGACAGTCTTGCAAAGGAACATTTGCCCTCCACAACTGATGCTGTGTTGCAGATTCCGATAGTTGGCTGGCTACCCCGAGTTGGTGAACTGGTCCGAGAGAAGGTCGAGAACAAGAAGGAATTCGGCCCCTTGTATCGTGCTCCAGTTCCTGTGCTTGGCATGCAGGGTACAAGAACATTCATTTTACCTCCACTTCTTGGTCGAAAGGAAAACAGTTACATCTCCATTGACAATGTCAAACTACACAGAGTGGCCGATTCTTCTTAGTATGACCCCTGCAGTCTCTTGTCCAGCGATGCTGAGAAACTCTATTTTGGCTCCAGCACCTACCACCAGGCCTGATGTTGCCATTGAAATTAATTCAGTTACAAATCCTTTATTGAATCCACCGGCTAGTGATCCTCTTGATGGTACTGAGTACACTTATCCCACAGCCTTGTCTATGGTCGATTTAGAGACCTGTGTGGCTAATCAATCACGTTTTTCATTTGACACTGACTCTACCACATCAAAGTCCCCCTCAAAAGTTTCGTTTTTTGCAGTTTGTTTTAAAAAACATTTTTTGATTCCCCCTTGGACTTACATTTGGCTGATGCTTTTTTCAATTTTATTATTCATATCCATTGGATTTGTGGTGTATTTTTTCCGTCTTGTGAATGGACGCTATGTTAAAGAAAGAACGAAGATTAGACTAATTGATGGAACTTTGGCACCCCACTCCTCATCACACATAACGAAGAGGGACTAGACTTTTGTGAATATCACTGCTTGGCCTGTCTTAAATGGGATTGTATGGGATGCTGTAAAATTTCAAATCCACAGGCCCACAGAGGTTATTAATGTCCCTAATGTACTTCGTGTTTCTATGGGAGATGTGGTTAAACAAAATATACACTCTGATAATTGGGATGCCCAAGCCGTAGAGGCTCTGTTTTCTGATTTGAAATATTATGCTGCCTTTGATGCTGAAGATTTCTATTTTGATACTGACAATTATGCAGACTTGTTTTGTTACCAACACTATGGCAATCATTTTCTGCACAAAGCAAACACATTTAGGAATGTGGTTAATTACACACAGTTGGAACATTGCCCCGCTCCTGTTGAAGGCTGCTCCAAAACTCTTTTGAAAATGTTTTCTTACTTTACTGATTTTAATCAGTCCAACCCTGATACATTTTATTTTAAGATGACTGAGAAGTCCTCTTCCAAAGTTAGACTTACCCACACTAAATTATTATGTTCAAAGTCCTTTATCGACCAATTGGCAATAGGGGGCTATGAGCTGTGGAGAGATACTATTGATCTTAAATCTGTTTGGGGTTCTAAAAGTTGGCTGCAAGGCACTGAGGCTTTGCATCGTGCATGTCTCATCCCGAACCATATGTTGTTTCTGAATTTGACTATTTCACAAACCACCTGCTTTGGATTGGCTACGTCTAAAAAACGCAAATGCTCCTTCTATTCCTGATTTGGGAGAATACTCCTATTGGAATTATCACACCAGTAGGTCACTTAGTGATTTACAGACTCTTTTACAAAATTCGTCCTTTAACATTTCCAGTGTGGATCCCCAAGGCTGGTTATAATGGCAAAAAAGTGCAGATTCATGCCAGCATCGTTTTCTGGGTTTGGCCTCTGGCTATACACAGGTTCGGGTGGATCCAAGTTTTGAGAGGGACCATTCTGTCACTACCTATTCTGTAGGCAAGCTATGTCAGAACTGGCTCAAACACTCCACTTTACGTCAGTTAAGCTTCATTTTTCTAAATTGACTGACGATGTTGATTTGAATTACTTTGTGAAAGGTCCTGCAGCAGGCAGAGCCAAAAGATGCATTTATGCTGTTTACAACGAAGTTTGGAAACTGTCCCACATTGAAGCTGCTTCTAGGTTACGGGCTATTGATCAAGCTAATTTAGAAAAAGTGCTTGCAGTTGTAGATAATAGCATTAACACACTTTCTTCCCGAATTTACACATTAGATAATATTGTTTCTTCTGTCGTTGATATTATGCAAGAGGAAGTTTCAGTTTTGTACCATGGTCAAAATCGATTGCGTTCTATTATGCAGTTTGCATATGGACCTTACAAACGTTAAAGGCTGGGAAAGTGCCTTGGGACTACATGAGCACTTCTTCGCTTTTTCTGCCCTTTAATTTTACTGTTAAACAACAATTTATGTCAATGAAAGATGCTACATTTTCATTATTGCATATTGAAATGTTAAAACCTTTACCATGTTCTGTGGCCGAAACAAATTCTGCAGTTTGGCTTATTCATGGGTTAATAACGCTACCTTTTCCACTGTTTAAATTCGAGGCATGCATGAAGCACTATGCCATAGGCAGATATGAACCATTAGGTAGCGCATATCTCCATGAGGTTTGGTCTCTTCCATTCACCTATAGGTGTATGAGGGAGGGTAAAGAGGTTTACTTAAAAGGTGAAGATTGCACTTCCACACCCGATCACTCATTGGTCTGTAGGAATATACAATTGCAGGGCTCGTGTAATTCAGAAGCCCCGAATTTGGCCTGTATTTTAAAAGGTATACCCGCCCCGGCTATGACACCGACTTTCACATTGTTCGCGAACGGTAGTTATTTGTTATTAAATAATGAAGATTGTTGTGGTATGCTGGCAGGGATACCATACATAGTGACTGTTTCCCAACGTGTAGTCTGTTGTAAGAATGTGCTGTTTCCTCTTCCGCATGGGTAGCTCGATATATACATCTGGCCTTCCATTCCGACCTTGAAAGCAGAGTTCAACAAGATGAGTCGAATAAGGCTCTTTTGTCTCACAAAGAAGTAGCCCTTACATCTGCGTGTGAAACATTCGTCCTTCACATGGCTAATACTCGTACCGAGGTACATGCCTTACTAAATACTGATCTCCCCCTGCATTTTGGAGCATTGATTCACACTATATTCAATGCCTCGTCAACCTCAGGCTTGGCGCATTTTTTTAAAGTAGTAAGTTCTGGCCTTGTGACCTCATTCCAAACTATATTTGGTGTGATACTGGCATTTTTTCATTCTATTTTTTCCAGCCTCTTCGGCGGTTTACCGTTAATTCTGACCTTGGCTGCCGGTGTGCTGCTGTTAATTTGCTTGCTCCAAAATGGTTGCACATTCTGTGCCCCACGACGACCTGCCCTGGCTGCTCCAACTTCGTGACCGGATGCTTGAATACTATTGATCGCTGCCTCTGGCTTCTTTGAGTGTGGCGTATGGTTTATCTTTCCAGTTTTCATATTTTACATGCGTTCAGCCAGTTTTCCACTGCCTGGATTGCAGTTTTGAATGGGCTCAGGGTTTGTGTCTCTGCAACACTGTAGTGTAGTTCCTATCTTCCCAATAGGCTCTGCGCATTGGAATAGTACCTACAGCAGTAAAGGCCTAGGCCAGACGTTAACTAGGTCTACTACTGTCGATGCTAGACTTAATTTTTGGGTTTGCCAGCTAAGCTCAGAGTTCGCTAGAAACTTTCTCGAATGTTCAAGGAAGGATTAACTTCCCTGATTAGACAAGAAGGGATTTAGTTTCTGACAACCATAGAACATGACAACTTTGCTCTCCCCTAATCAAGAGTCAATCTCGAGAGTCGTGTGAGCACAAGGCAATTATTTTACTCAGTCAGTACGTGCATTCTTAGTCTCATCAGAATGTAGAGAAAAGGAAGAGACGGGCGTGTTCAATAAAAGGTGTTATTTATTGATCAGTCTCTTTTCTCGTACAAGAGAAATGGATCGATATTATTGCAATACTTATAGTTAAGTAAAGTGCATACATTAAAAGCAATAGTATAAAATAATACTGTAAAAACATTGATATGGTTTCTGAGCCATATGATGTTTAAAATGATTAAAATATATTTACATACACATATACATTTGACTAAACGTACTCAACTGGTGTTTCTAAATACGCCTACCCCGTGTACCTGACCTAAGTCTAATGCGTGGGCGGGAATAGAAAGTTACAGTTTAAGTTAAGTTTGTTTTTGCCAAGTGAATAACTAAAGAATTCTCTGTGAGGGGTTATTCAGTTCTGTACCTGGAAGTTTAGGATGAATGAGGAATGGTATCTCTTTCTCTGCTCTCGATATTCCAGGCTGCCTGCGAGGGCTGCCCAGAAGCGCCGGTGCTGGGTCTCTCGGCTTGAGATAGCAGCGCGTCTCTCAGCGCGTCAGGAAGGCGGGGCTGCTGCCAGCGGGGTCTGCTTCTGCTCTCGGCTTCGGCAAGTATGGCTGCTCCGTCTTGTCACCACGCGTGTGTTTGCATAGGGCAAGGTCGGCAATATTTATACCTTAAAGGTGCCGAGATTGACGTAAGGATGGACATAGGTACGTCAATAAAGATGTCATACGACTTGCTCGTTAGCACATTCTTTTGCAAAAGTTCTCTGTGAAATCAAAACAATGGCCGCACGGATTATCCAGGTTGTCATAGGTTTGATTTGTTATGAGAACGTCGTATGCCTTATCAGGGGCTGGAGGAATGTCGCTTGTCTAATTAGATCTCAAGCGTTATGACCTAATCAGATAACACGTTCCTGTGCCGTAGTGTGACTGCGTCAGATAACGGTATCTGCATCATGGGGGTTTTCTTGCCTCATGGGCTGACTGTTAGTTAACTTGATAGTTAGTTTAACCAGAATAGGGTCAGGAATAGGGGGATCGATTCAGAACCTATAGAAATACACGACACCCACTCCACGCTAACTATGGTCATATCTACTAATCTATGCATAGTATAACATAGTACAACATACTATAGAGTATAGTGTATACCTTACCACCCCAAAATACATAAATGCATTTTGAAATTTTCAAATATACTGAAAAATTGCAGTCATATATATTGTATGCACTTAAGCTATGAATTAAATGCAAAAGTAAACACGCATTTGTATGCATTATTGCTTATCGGTATATGAGAAATACACATGAAATGGCTCTTAATATGGCTATACAGAAAGGAAGTTCGAGACCATTTCATCACATAATAAATATTTGTGAACCTACCAGCGGGCAGCTAAAGTCTATATAAAGTATCTAAAAATAGAAATCTTAGTTCTCTAGGAATAGTTTCTTACTTTAAGCAGAAGATCAGTGTCCCGGGAAAAAATATGTAGAAAAATATTTTAAGGGGCATGCTGAAAAAATTGCTGTCCGTGAACTGGATTGTAATTGTTCATGTGACTTTATTTTTAAAGTTGAAGGCCGAATTCAGGGAACGCCGTGTGCGAGTTTACTCAAAAGTCTCTATTTCTGTTCTGGAGAGAACATCATATCATTCAGGCTTTCGAAAAAACTGTCAACAGCTTCATGGGAAAGTTCCACTAAGTCGGAAATAGGTGTAACCATGCATTCGTGCGCATGATTGTCTGCATTGACATTCTGATTCGCATTGCTGACAGAAGGTCGTACCTGTTCGATGTTGCTTTCATCTTGAACTTCACTACTCTTCAATCGCAGTGGTGAAGATTCCAGGAATGCCGTCATCAGGATTGGCAGCCTTTGAGGGCAGCACAAAGCGTGAACCTTGGTAGGAACCAACAGTGTATCTGCATCCACTGGCGCATCCGATTGTAGCGTCAGACAGGTGTCTAACACGCATTCTTCTCCGCATAGCAGACACCTTAGTACAGGTAAAACACACCTTTGCCACATTGGTCGAAATGATAGAAACCAAGTCATGTTCAGGTCTCTAAGCCGGGAGAGTCCCAGGATTTTTGATATCCGGTCCCGGTATCCAATGGCTAGGATCGTCTCTTCCATTGTCGCGAGAGTTTGATCTGTGACATGGGTTGCCATAACGAAAAATAAGGACTAGGAATAGGATTCCTGCAATTAGTCCCAGGATCAGGGGAAGTCCGCCAAAAATCGAATGGACGAAATCTGGAAAAATACCCAGTATGGCTTTGAATGGTGTTAATGCCATCGAAAATACTGTCTTAAATACCTTTGAGACCCCAGTGGTATCAGAAATATTTAAGATTTCGCTCAGGATTTCCGCAAAATGTACGGGGGAATTAGTTGATAATAATGTATGTATCTCTGCAGTCGTCCTTGCGACTTGTAGATCATACGTTTCTTTTGATGACGTGAGCCTTGTAGGCGTCTGAAGAAGCCCTGTTTTCATTCTGCTTAAAGTGTCTATTCGAATAGAAGTAATTTTCAAACTGGGCCATGCCCTTGCCTCCCTGTCTGGAAAGGAGCTGGGGAACAAAGAACGTCCACAGCACTTGACCTTCGCCGTCGTAGTGACTAGATAAGGAGTCCCGGGCATAAGACTACAACATCTGCGGTCTACAATAAGAATGTAACTCCCATTATAGAGTCTTTGAAAGAATGGTTCTATTTCAGTTGCAGGTGCGCCTTGCTGGTGACATGAAAGGTTGTATGAATTCCCTTCACAGGCTCCATGCAAACTAATTCCGTTACACAGAAGCGTGCCGCTTAGTGACATAGCACAATTGTTGCCACTAAGAAACACTTTCTGTCCTTTATTACTGACACATGCATGTGAATAGGGCAGGTTCCAAGTTGTTTTAAGGTACCCCTTTCCCAATTTCTCGTACATGCCAGCCTGTATATATTTTTGGCAGTATTGAAACCTGAAGGTTGAGATTGGAATATTTATGATTCCGTGGATTATCCATTCACTGACAGGTCGTTCTGACATTGTCATTGGTAATCTTTCTAGTTTTTCAATGCTCAAGATTGTATAATCAGCACCCTTTTGCGCCATACTGGTTTGTCTATCAGTAAGGTTAAAGATTTGGAATAGTGACGTTGTGTTGATTAAACGCCAAGGCACATAGCCTGAACGCAGATTTTGTAACGTCCAGCCAAGCTGTACAATGGAACGCAATTGTGACTGACCATGTTGTAATAACAGTAAGTCTTGCGATAATATATCGATTGCTGAAGACACAATGCTGTCCAATGAAAAAATTCTGGAGGACAGAGTCATTAACCCATTGTCCACTACAGAAAGTGATTTTTCCAAATTGATACTGTCAATTTCCCGTATTCTTTCTGCTGTCTCAATTTGAGTAACCTTCCAGGCCTCATTGTATGCTGCATATACAGAGGCTGCTATGAAACGCTTTTGACGCTGTTTGCGTGGTCCCAGTATGAAATCACGCAAGTCAGCACCATCAGTAAGTAAAGTTAGGTGTTGCTTAATTTCAGGCAGTGTGGAAGACTGTAGCCATTGAAGGCATAATTTGCCCACACTGTAGGTTGTTATTATCCCTGGGTGATGTCTTTGGGGATATCTAGGGTCTGGCCTGGTCATTTTGAAACCCTGTGTTTTATTCAGGAATCTATCTTGACAGTTATTTGTATCTGTGGGCCAGATCAACCATTGTTTCCAATCAGGATGTGTTCTGTTTTGGTTTAATATATGGTTTACGTCTATCTCTTCATCTGTATCAGAGCTATTGCTAAACATTGTTGGCTTCGGAATAGACGGGTTATATAAATCTTTGATTTTGGCAAAACCAAGACAGGTGGTTTGTTGAACAGTGTCATTTAAAAATATCATTTGTTCTGGGATCATGCAGGCTCTAAACAAAGCTTCTAAACCCTGTACTTGCCATTCTTTTGTACCCCAAACACTTTTCAAATCAACATTTTTGTCCCAATAATCAAATCCAAAAGTATTCATTTTTTCAAAGAATGAATCTGAATATATCAATTTTGTGTTGGTTATCATGGTTTTCATCCCTGTCTTGTTTGACAATTTAAAATAAAATGTTTCAGCATTACTTGTGTTAAAACCTGAAAAATATGAATATTTGTCGTAAACGGTTCTAGAGCTTCCTTTTGGAGGCGTAGCACAATGTTCCCATTGATTATAATTTAAAACATTTCTAGGTTGTGCAGATTTATGCAAAAAATGGTTACCATAATGGTTATAGCAATACATACTATCATAATTTGTAGAACCTTGCAAATAATCATGTTTTGTAAATTTAGCAGACATTACTAAGTCAGACATCATGTTGTTAATACTCTCGAAGTCCCAATCATCAGCAAATGAGTTTGGTTTTGCAAAGTCACTCAAAGAGATCTTGATTTGGTGTGGATATTTCAGGATCTCGACCGGACCATAAATTTCATAGTCCGTGTTGTCCCAGGCTACCCCACCAGGTATCGGATTGGCTGTGAAGTTGGCTGAAGAAAGTTCTGGAGAAAGTTCTCTTTTCTCGACGTGCGAAGATGTGTGTGGTTTGAGGACCAAGTTGATGTTCTGACTTGCTGTGTCCATTTTAGCATATTTTCCCTCAATGAAGCGTCCCAAAGTAAATACCATGATGAGCCAAAGTATGAGGATAAATGCACCAAAACCCACCCAAAATTCAATCCATGGAGAAACCAGATATGTTTCTTTCAGTTGTTTCAAAAGTTCCTTCGCTTTGTCTTTAAAGGATTTTGATGATGGCTGTGTCTTTTGTTCGCTGAAACCTTCAGAGGAATCATCGAAGTTGATGAAGTAACCAGATGCAGTTCTGTCAATTGTTCCAATTGGTTCAGCATTTTTGTTTCTTGCATTTTCACTTGGTACTTCAGTATAGATTGGAGTGTCTCTGCTAAATGTCTTTATTTGGGTTTTCAGAGGTCTGAGTTCTATTGCATTGTTGCATAGTCCTTGTTGTTCTTCTGTAGGCGTTTCGAATGTGATGAGCCTCTTTGATAGGACCTCTGTACTGGTAGCAAACCTTGGTGTTCTGCTACTTATTGGGAGTCCACTTGGCCTACTGTTTGTTATCGGCCACATGTTGTGGTTTTACCAGGTCGATGGATACAACTCGGTTCTCCTTTTTACCAGCAAGTGGCGGTAGTACAACTGATCTTGTCCCGTTGACAGACAAGACAGGAACTGCTTTTCTGTAAGAAGGCCCAAATTCCTTCTTTACCGCGATCTTCTCCCTGACTAGATCCCCGACTTTTGGAATCCAGACAGGTCTTGCTGGGACAGGTGGTGATTCTTCAGTGGTTGTTGGCTGTTGTTTCAACTGTATGTTGCTCAGGTCTTTTCTTGTTTTGTTTAAGTCCTGCAAAATAGCCAAACGGTCTTTGACATCAAAGGTTTTTTCTATTACCACTGAAGTCTGACTATCAAGGTCAGAGATCAACATCCTAGTTCCGAATAATAATTCGTACGGACTGAATCCCTTCAGAGAATTTCTTGGCAAGTTATTTAGACTACGTTGGACACTTATTAGATGTTTGACCCACCCAGCTCCCGAACCTAATATCCTTTCTATTATAGATTGCTTTCTGCCTTGGTTTTTTCTTTACACCATCCCATACCCTCAGGAAGGAAGTGAGAAGATTCCCGCTGGGCTGTGCTCATTTGGCCATGTTTCCCCCCCAGGCTGGATTGCCTGAGTGAAAACAATGGTCGAACGTAGCATGCTCTTAGCGTATATGCCATTTAGACTCGCAAATCTTGTATAACAGTCCGGACGTCAGCCGAGTGCTGAGGATCTACATTATAAGTGAAAACTAGCCTGTATATGTTAATCGCAAGCCATTCTTTTTGCTGGTAATATTATCTGCCTTGATACGACGAGGTATTAAACTGCTTCTCTCCCCACTGCGATCTCTGTTGCAGTTTGGGCAGTTTTTTACAAACATGGTGTAGTGCAGGCTCATGCCTGGCCACCAGTACCGTGATTGTAATTCTTCCGGAGAATCTTTTAATTTAAGGTGTCTGTGACCCTCGCCCATGTGTGCGTCTGCGATTAACAAGTTTCTCCTGTCCATGTTTGGAATCACTCTATCCCCCACTCCAGGGATTCGAGCAAAAGGGACGGAGTTTGCATCGATTATGTATGTGTAATTGAGTGGATAGTTGATCGGTAACGCTGAGCAGTCGCCTTTTGATGAAGTTTTCACCGCCAGCATTGTTTCACCGTCAATGTATTTTAATGTACGCTTTTTTCGATCTACGGGAGCCGATTTAGTGGCTGCCGCTGCGGCTGTTTCAGCCAATGAATTCCCTACAACGTGAACGCCATCACGTTGATGACTCAGTGAGTGAGTCACGTGAGTCTTTGGTAGTTCTTTTTTCAAAAGAGCTACTTGTTCCCAGAGCAGTCTCTGCTTTATTGGTGCATCTGTGTCATCTTTGTAACCGTTCTGAATCCATGTCTGCAAATCCTTGTTATATGCTTTGACGCAGTAATATGAATCTGACACTATAAGCGTCGGGAATTCGCGATCCGCATTATCTAGCGCCATTTTCAAAGCTATTATTTCAGTTTGTAGTTCTGAATTAGTTTCTACTGAGTGTGATTTTGTTAATAGAGGTCTTAGTTTACCTCCGCGCCACACTTCTTTTGTAATCTCACATGTGGGGTTGTATGCATGTTCTCCCCAAACGGAGGGTTGAGCATGTCCGTCTGTATAGATTACACAGGCGTAATGTCGTAGAGGCAGAATGTCGATTGGCAGAGGATACGTCTTTTCATATTTTAGATTTTTTAATTCTTCTAGTTCTGGATCAAAGTAGTAGTATACTTTGTCCGTTGTGATTGAATTCACCCATTGTATCCATTCCGGATTCAATGTTGTTGTTGGTAAATTACACGGTGTTGTTAGTGCCTCAAAGGCTGATTCTGCTGTTCTGACTGTGATATGTCTACCGTCAGCTATGTCTTTTTCTCTAGCTATTGCGGTTTGAACTGCACGAATTATTTTTTCTGTATTACTGAATTTCTGTTCAGCTTCTGTGTACAAGTGTGATTTGAATGCAATTGGTACCTTTTCCCCTTCATTAGAAGTCAGGTATGTGAATCCGCATCTCCCTGGGATGACTCGGATCACAAGATTGCGTGTGTTATCACGTGTTTCTAATTTTGTTTTAATTAGCATGTCTGTTTGTAAGGATCTCAAAATTTCTGTGTGTGTTTGAGTCCAACTGGATCTTTTAAAGTCTGGTTTAATTAGATCATAAAGTGGTTTGACCCTTTCTGCGTAATTTGCAATGTATGTTCTTCCGAAATTTAGGAAGCCTAGAATTGACTGTAGGTTTTTTAGTGTTTTAGGAGCTTGGATTACGGCACATTTCTCTAGGAAATTGTCTGCCAGGCTTTTACCTTCACTTGATAACTCATATCCTAAGAATAGGACCGTCAGATGGGCAATTCTGGATTTTTTGAAGTTGAATTTGTAACCCTCTGCAGCGAACCCAAGTATTATGGTGTTCACCCTTTTCAAGTGAGTCTCCAAGTCATCATCTGTTAAGTAAATGTCATCGACATAGGATAGCGCTTCATCATCATATAGTTGTAGTAATTCTGTTACTCTCGCTGAGAATACCCCCGGGCTGTTCTTGTACCCCTGGGCTAACCGACAGAATTGTTTTTGAGTGCCATTTACTGAGAATGCAGTTAAAGATCTGCTCTCTGGTGCTATGTTTTGACAAAAGAATCCATTGGAGATGTCCAAGGTTGTTTTGTATTTTTTGCGCACTATGTTATTCATTAGTGCAGCACTGTGTGAGTTTTGCACTGCAAAGGTTTTGCAACATGTGTTAAGGTGTCGGTAATCCAAAACTAGACGATATGAATTGTCTGGTTTGGAGACCGGAAACAAAGGATTGTTCATTTGTGAGGTGCAAGTTTCAATCACCCCCTGGTATTCTAGCTGATCTAGTATTTCATTTACCTGTTTTTTAGCTTCTTGCTTAATTGGGTACTGCCTTTGTGCAGTAGGTTGTGATTTTAACTGGATTTTGTGAGGAGGGGAGTCCTCATCCCATCCTACATGATTTTTATATAAAGCAGGTGCTAAGGCCACTGCCCACTTTCTAGCAAGTGTGTATTTTTTATGAATCGGGATTTGATTCGAGAAGGCAGGCATAATTACTTCTTCGCCATGAGGGCACTCCCTGACAAACTCTGGTGGCCAGTCTTTTTCAGCTAGAAGGATGTCATAGCCTTTGGAGAGGTTATCCCAAAATAGTCCCCTTATTTTCCTAGTCTTATCTCCCTCTATACGTAATGTTATCTCGTATATCTTGTGGGGCTTGCTAACTCTGGTGTCTGCAGTTTCCACTCGAAGGTATTCATTCGTGTCCACTGTCTCCAGATGATTCATAAGGACTTTGCGAGCTATGCTCACCTCTGCTGCGCTGTCTAGCATTGTCTGAGCCCATTCTCCGTTTTTCAGTTGTGTCCTCAGTATTCTCGGCATTTTTAACTACCTTGATACTGGCTACCTTCTTTTTTGGAAATTGTAATTTCTTTTTTAGCTGAGCAGGTTCCTTGTCTTTGGACTTGGCGTGCTCTTCTGATCG
This sequence comes from Lissotriton helveticus, assembly GCF_964261635.1. NCBI lineage: Eukaryota > Metazoa > Chordata > Amphibia > Caudata > Salamandridae > Lissotriton > Lissotriton helveticus. The sequence goes on from NC_136059.1 coordinate 1,456,672,902, forward strand.
TCCTCTTCTTTCCGATTTCTGCGAGGAATTCTGAAAAGATTGAGAGGGACGTGTATCAATGTCTTGATATCTATCAGGTTTTTTAATATTATCCCTATTTCTAAGGTTATATCTATTCCCAGAGGGGTCACTCTGCGGTGACCTCTGTCTTTGGTTTGGAGATTTCTCTCTTCGCCTCGGAGACCTTCCTCTGGACTGGAATTTCTTTTCTTTAGGATTGGATTGTTTGTTTCCATCCCAGTTCTTTTTTGGTGAATTATTATTATTAAAAAATATTTTTTCTTGACTTGTAGTCAGTTGCGGTTTTACTGGTATTCCACCTAGACTATCTCTGCCTAGTTCTTCATAGGATTTTTCTATGATTCTGGCAATTTCAGCTGGTTGGTCTGCTATATCTGTCTCTTTTAACCTCTGGCGGATCGCCACGTTTGCTGCTTCACCTTTTATGTTGGCTAATAATATAGCCGAGACCTGCTTGAAGTCTTTTAGTAATTTCATACCAAGAGTTAAAGCAGGTTCTGGACCGTATTCATCTTGAATTTGTTTTAGCACATCTGGTATTACCGAAATGGATGGAACACCGTGCGTTTTTGTGTAGATGGAAGCAAAGACTGTACCCCAAGTGTCACAGTCCTCAATGTGTGGTGCGATTCCCATTGGGAGACATATAGTCAGAATCCTGTGTTTTTCCAGCGGGGTGGTGTCAGGAAACACCGCCTCTATTTGGGTGATTTTCTGTGCCAACCAGAATGGTATCTGTTCCCGTTTAGCTGGAACTTTACCTAGGCAGGATTGGATGTTCTGTGGTGTAATTTTATTTGTGTTCCCCTGGTGAGGGGTCAGCTGTGGAAGTTTAATCGCTGGCTGAATTGTTGAAGTCCGCATTACATACTGAACTAATTGTCTGTGAATTTTTAGTAATTGTTTTAGCTGTATTAACAGCTCTGCTGCAGGCATTCTATCGATATCTGGATGTGGTGTGTATCCGGCTAAGACCGGCCACGTTGCTCCTGGTCTTCCTAAAGGACCGAGCCTTGTAATGTGATTGTTATGTTTTAGGGCGCCATCAAATAAGAGCAAATGCTCTTGGAATTTGAGTGGTACTTCCACCTCCTCGAAAGGAGTGTATGTTTCAGGAGGTTCCTCTACTTTGTAATAGTGGAAGTACTTTGTTACAGCATTTGCTGCTGGAAAATGTATCCATGAATAGTATACCTCTGTCTGCCGATATTCGTGTGCCTCGATTACGAATATGACTGTGCCACCTCTAGGTGTCAGTCCATTTTCTATAAGTTTTAAGGTTATAGATCTCCTTTTAATGACCGGAATGAGTGTTATATTCGGGTCTGCTGCTTGCATGGTAGCATCAGCATCTGCGAGTTCAGTAGCTAATCTAACTGCCTCTCTTTCGTCATCACTCTCTGCCATTTTACAGATAGGATGGTATTATGTTTATTTGCAGATCAGGTTTCTTTATGGAAACAGAGATTAGATGTACAATATTTTGGAACTGTTTATCCTTCAACGTTGACTTGACCAAGAACCATACATAGGAGTTCCCTCCTGCGAGGTTTTGGAGGATATTACCTTTCACCCACTCCAGACGTCTTTGGAGTATTTGGGAAAAGGGGTCTGAGTGAGAAAGCACGACTGAGTTACTCTAAATGTCTTACGTTAGTTTTATCGCCCTTTCCAAACGCGTTGGGCGCCATGTAGTGTAGTTCCTATCTTCCCAATAGGCTCTGCGCATTGGAATAGTACCTACAGCAGTAAAGGCCTAGGCCAGACGTTAACTAGGTCTACTACTGTCGATGCTAGACTTAATTTTTGGGTTTGCCAGCTAAGCTCAGAGTTCGCTAGAAACTTTCTCGAATGTTCAAGGAAGGATTAACTTCCCTGATTAGACAAGAAGGGATTTAGTTTCTGACAACCATAGAACATGACAACTTTGCTCTCCCCTAATCAAGAGTCAATCTCGAGAGTCGTGTGAGCACAAGGCAATTATTTTACTCAGTCAGTACGTGCATTCTTAGTCTCATCAGAATGTAGAGAAAAGGAAGAGACGGGCGTGTTCAATAAAAGGTGTTATTTATTGATCAGTCTCTTTTCTCGTACAAGAGAAATGGATCGATATTATTGCAATACTTATAGTTAAGTAAAGTGCATACATTAAAAGCAATAGTATAAAATAATACTGTAAAAACATTGATATGGTTTCTGAGCCATATGATGTTTAAAATGATTAAAATATATTTACATACACATATACATTTGACTAAACGTACTCAACTGGTGTTTCTAAATACGCCTACCCCGTGTACCTGACCTAAGTCTAATGCGTGGGCGGGAATAGAAAGTTACAGTTTAAGTTAAGTTTGTTTTTGCCAAGTGAATAACTAAAGAATTCTCTGTGAGGGGTTATTCAGTTCTGTACCTGGAAGTTTAGGATGAATGAGGAATGGTATCTCTTTCTCTGCTCTCGATATTCCAGGCTGCCTGCGAGGGCTGCCCAGAAGCGCCGGTGCTGGGTCTCTCGGCATGAGATAGCAGCGCGTCTCTCAGCGCGTCAGGAAGGCGGGGCTGCTGCCAGCGGGGTCTGCTTCTGCTCTCGGCTTCGGCAAGTATGGCTGCTCCGTCTTGTCACCACGCGTGTGTTTGCATAGGGCAAGGTCGGCAATATTTATACCTTAAAGGTGCCGAGATTGACGTAAGGATGGACATAGGTACGTCAATAAAGATGTCATACGACTTGCTCGTTAGCACATTCTTTTGCAAAAGTTCTCTGTGAAATCAAAACAATGGCCGCACGGATTATCCAGGTTGTCATAGGTTTGATTTGTTATGAGAACGTCGTATGCCTTATCAGGGGCTGGAGGAATGTCGCTTGTCTAATTAGATCTCAAGCGTTATGACCTAATCAGATAACACGTTCCTGTGCCGTAGTGTGACTGCGTCAGATAACGGTATCTGCATCATGGGGGTTTTCTTGCCTCATGGGCTGACTGTTAGTTAACTTGATAGTTAGTTTAACCAGAATAGGGTCAGGAATAGGGGGATCGATTCAGAACCTATAGAAATACACGACAACACGGTGTCTCCTAACCCGGATTATGATCTACTAATGATTCCCTTAGTTGCTCATGAACTAGACTGTTCTGGTGTCGGGATTATGGCCTGCCCAGCAGCGCATGGAGTCCTAGACAATTGAAATATATGGACTGCAGCCCGTGGCTTTCTAGCACGCAGTTTTCTCGAAGAACATCCGAGTTGTCCTCTGATGGTGCTAGAGGCTCCGACTGTTGAAGAACACATGTGTTCTTTTCCATTACTGAATTGGATGGCTGAAATGTTCACTGATGATAACAACGACTTCCTATTGGAGGCGGTTGCAACGTACCTTGCCTATATGCTGTTGGATTGAAGTGACAGTTTTTTTCCTGCTTCATTTACACATACTAGACTCATACATTTTTTTGCTTCATTTCTTTCTACGCATTATGGGGTCGATCAGGATGGCGGACGGAAGAGCCACCGCGGCCCTGGAGTAGGCGGAAAAAGCCTTTTCCGTGTCCGCCTGCCGCGGATACTCCGTCCGCCATATCAGGATAGGAAAACGTGTCAAATTTCCGTCCGCGACGGAAAAACACGCTCCGCCGGCCAACTACACACGACCACGCGGCGGACGGAACACATCCGGACGCTCCGCCGTACGCACTGACGTCGAAGACCGTCCCCCAAATCAAGATGGCGGAAAACACACATAAAAACGCAGCGGAAAAACAACCTGTCTTAACACGGCGGAATCCCCACAGCGAACATAGGTGACACAACCGAGATACCCACCGCAAGCTGACCACCACCATGGACCCGGCGCTACACGCTTTCCCGATGCTCTTCGCGATCCACCACGTCCTAGTCATGGCCTACTATGGACGACGACGCAGGTAAGGTACAAACCATTGGCTGTCTGGAGGGGAATACCAGCAAGGGACGTGACGTAGGGAGGGGGAGTGTCATGTTACCGAAACCACTGATGAGAAGCATATACGAATACACATTTGCAGTACGCAAGCAGGAATGACAACGACAGACCACGAGACTTGATAGACTACCTTTATTGTCCAAAATAGGGGTCAAATCACAGTGTATGCGTGAGCATGGGCAAAGTGGGCACCAGAGCAGGTACAACATAGCAGGCAACGAGAGGGCAGCATGCAGTATCAGAGCAACAACAGGGCATTGTGCATTACAGAGCAGGTACATCAGAGGCAGGTAACGAGAGGGCAGCATGCAGTATCAGAGCATCAACAGGGCATTGTGCATTACAGAGCAGGTACATCAGAGGCAGGTAACGAGAGGGCAGCATGCAGTATCAGAGCATCAACAGGGCATTGTGCATTACAGAGCAGGTACATCAGAGGCAGGTAACGAGAGGGCAGCATGCAGTATCAGAGCATCAACAGGGCATTGTAGAGTACAGAGCAGGTACATCATAGGCAGCACGTGAGAGGGGCAAAGTGCATCAACAGTCCATTGCACAGAACAGGCCCATCATAGGCAGCACGTGAGAGGGGCAAAGTGCATCAACAGTCCATTGCACAGAACAGGCCCATCAGAGGCAGCACGTGAGAGGGGCAGTATGCAGTATCAGAGCATCAACAGGGCATTGTGCATTACAGAGCAGGTACATCAGAGGCAGGTAACGAGAGGGCAGCATGCAGTATCAGAGCATCAACAGGGCATTGTGCATTACAGAGCAGGTACATCATAGGCAGGTAACGAGAGGGCAGCATGCAGTATCAGAGCATCAACAGGGCATTGTGCATTACAGAGCAGGTACATCATAGGCAGGTAACGAGAGGGCAGCATGCAGTATCAGAGCATCAACAGGGCATTGTGCATTACAGAGCAGGTACATCAGAGGCAGGTAACGAGAGGGCAGCATGCAGTATCAGAGCATCAACAGGGCATTGTGCATTACAGAGCAGGTACATCAGAGGCAGGTAACGAGAGGGCAGCATGCAGTATCAGAGCATCAACAGGGCATTGTGCATTACAGAGCAGGTACATCAGAGGCAGGTAACGAGAGGGCAGCATGCAGTATCAGAGCATCAACAGGGCATTGTGCATTACAGAGCAGGTACATCAGAGGCAGCACAACTACGCGTCCCTACCAACCCGTCACAGGGACCACAAGAGTGCCACGCAGTTCTCAATGGACACACCATGTGAATTAACATTTGAGTGAAGTGTACAGCACCTCACATCACAGATTCAGGGGGACTGCGTGAACTACCTGCCTCGGACACACTGGCAGCACCAGCAACAGGAGTGTGAGACACAGCCACAGCCCGAGTGACACACACATGGGCCACGGACCCAGACACACTGGCAGCACCAGCAACAGGAGTGTGAGACACAGCCACAGCCCGAGTGACACACACATGGGCCACGGACCCAGACACACTGGCAGCACCAGCAACAGGAGTGTGAGACACAGCCACAGCCCGAGTGACACACACATGGGCCACGGACCCAGACACACTGGCAGCACCAGCAACAGGAGTGTGAGACACAGCCACAGCCCGAGTGACACACACATGGGCCACGGACCCAGACACACTGGCAGCACCAGCAACAGGAGTGTGAGACACAGCCACAGATGTAGTCACTGACACGTGAGCCACTGACCCAGACAGACTGCCAGCACCAGAAACAGGAGTGTGCAACACAGCCACAGATCTTCTAACTGACACGTGAGCCATAGACCCAGATATACTGCCAGGACCTGCAACAGGAGAGGGCACAACTGACACTGTGCCACCATCTGATACATGAGAGTCAACTGCACCAGCGCCACTGGGACAACTGAAATGATGAGCCACAGGGCTGTAAGGGCCAGGAGGCAGGGTGGGCCTGGGAGCTGGGGATAGCTCACCTAGAGCCAAATCGGGGTTTGCAGGTGTCAATGGTGTGTGTCTGCGTTTCTTAGGGAGGTGTGAGTGCACCCTGGACAGGACAGGACTGCCAAGTGGTGGGGACTCCAAAGAATCACCACCCAGCATAGGTGGAGCAACTGCTGCCGGGGATCTGGTTTCGGGGGACGTGCTGGAGCCTGCTTGTCGCTTGCTCTGTGCCTGCCGCCTGGACTCGGAATGATGTGTAATGGGGGATGCAACAACAGGGGACACCCTCCTCTTCTTCTGACTGGCCTGGATGGGAGTGGAGGTATGGGGGGACTCCGCCGCGGAGACATCAGTTTGGCGTTTAGTAGAAAACATCAGCCTCAGTGCAGCCAGGGGTGAAGTATGCCTGTCCTTGATTGCGCCATTGTCCATGCTAGATGCCTTGTCCGTAGGATGTGCCTTATCCTTAGGTGGAGTGTTGTCTCTGGATGTAGCCTGTGCCCTGCTCGCCGCCCTGTTCCTGCCAGCAGACTTGTCGTCTGTGGTGCACCTGCCTCCAGCAGACACCTGCTCCCTGTGTGTGTCCCTGCCCTTGGGAGTGTTCCTATCCACTGCTGTGGGCCTGCTCTTGGGAGTCTCCCTGCTCTTAGTAGGTGCCTTAGTCTTCTCACTGTCCTTGGGAGTGTTCCTATCCACTGCTGTGGGCCTGCTCTTGGGAGTCTCCCTGCTCTTAGTAGGTGCCTTAGTCTTCTCACTGTCCTTGGGAGTGTTCCTATCCACTGCTGTGGGCCTGCTCTTGGGAGTCTCCCTGCTCTTAGTAGGTGCCTTAGTCTTCTCACTGTCCTTGGGAGTGTTCCTATCCACTGCTGTGGGCCTGCTCTTGGGAGTCTCCCTGCTCTCAGTAGGTGCCTTAGTCTTCTCACTGTCCTTGGGAGTGTCCCTTACCTCTGCTGTGGGCCTGCTCTTGGGAGTCTCCCTGCTCTCAGTAGGTGCCTTAGTCTTCTCACTGTCCTTGGGAGTGTCCCTTACCTCTGCTGTGGGCCTGCTCTTGGGAGTCTCCCTGCTCTTAGTAGGTGCCTTTGTCTTCTGACTGGCCTTGTCCAAGGAACAGTCCATGGACATGTGAGTATCCCTTGCCTTCGGAGTACCTTTCGTGTTGAATGCCTGTGTAGCTCCGGAAGGCATGTCCCCCAACAACACTTGTGGATCCTGTGTGTGTACTCCAGTGCATCTGACGTCGTCTACGTGAACAGATTTAGCTGATCTAGGGGATGGGGTCTGTGCCCTGCGTGCCCTGACGTGCTGTCTGACGCTGCTTCTAGTGCAATAACCTGTATTTGAGTCCTGCTCTGAATAATCACTACCCCCTGAGACATCCAGCGGTGTAGATGGGGAAACAGAAGTAGCACCCTGTTCATTCGACTGTACTATTGCAGACGACACACTGCTTGCCAATGACTGCACTGTCCTGTGTAGACCTGCAAGATCGCCATGCATCCCTTCCATGAATGCCACCACCTGCCCCAACTTCCTATCATGATCCAGGAAAGCATTTGTCATATTGGTCTGACCCACACACAGCTGTCGCAGCAGATCAACGGCCTCAGCACACAGTGCATTTTGGCTCACCGTGGCAGGGGCAGCGGTGCCTGCACCGAACGCCACTCTGCTCCCCCTACTCCTTCGGCCACGAACAATACATGGTGCAGTTGGCGGAAGTGTGGGCCCTGTGTGCTGTCTTCCGACAGAAGGTGATGAGTGCCCACTCCCAGTCTGTGACAACAGTGCAGGCTCACCAAGAGTGTCCGACGAGGAGGACGATGGTGTCTCCACATGCGAGTCCTCAGGGACGGTCCTGTCCCCCTCTCCGGCGCTGGCCTCCTCCGTGTCAGTCTGCGTGTGTGCGAAGTCTGAGCCGGACTCATTTCCTCGGCTACTCTCCACCGTCTGTGGCTGAGTGTCCTCTGTCAAAGCTGAAATGCACAGAAAAGATGTGTGAGTCATGGGCACACTCACGTACAGAAGGAACAGGATAGCCAAATCACATAGCAGACAAAGGTTCATGAGCCCTCATCCTGCACATGGCCCACCCCTACCAGTCATCCTCACATTTTCTGCCATGGGGACATGGACCACTAGGGGATGTGCTTTAACACTCAACTACTAAGCAAGTGGCGTGTCAACATGGCGGACCTGGATGTCAAATGAGTACCACCCAATGGGACCAAAATGCCATCACAGGCATACATACGCAACACGGAACTCAATAGTGTGTCTGTGCACCAATACATGCATAGCACTCACAAGTTTCCTACACAGACAGTATGCTCACCGCTAGTTTGCTGTTGATCGGCACTCAGACGTTCGGCCAGTTCAGGATGCGTCACTGCAATGATACGGTGCATGAGAGGGGTCATGGAGCGTCGGGCCAGACGGGGCGTCCTTGGAATCAGGCCCAGTGTTACTTCCGCTACATTCTTGCTCAGCCTGGAAATGTCGTCCCAGCGTTTGTGGCAGTGTGTATGTCGTCTGTTGCACACCCCCAATGCCCGTACTTCCCGTGCTATGGTCCTCCACAGGTCCTTGCGAAGGTGCAGCTTGACCTACCATGATGGGAGACAAAAGGGTTTAAGTCAGTGGACAGGTGGCCTGTCACACACATAGGGGCAAGACGTTACTGTCAGCAGCCATGCACAATCAGGAACATATGTCTAGCCCACACTACACAGCTAAGATATAAATAGGCCTGATCATTTGGCCCCCTCATGCACACCAACATGTCCCACACTGCACTTACCACCCGTCCCGGTGCGCCGTAGAGGCGTCCATAGTTGCGGAGTACACCATCCACGAGGACATCAAGCTCCGCGGCGGTGAAGGGTCGAGACCGGATCTCTTTGCCACTCGACATGGCAAGATCACGGAGTATGGCACTAGAGCAGCAGTCGGTGGTCAGCTCAGCAGCAGCAGCAGCAGCAGGTCGAGGTGATGGTCACAGGCAGCAGTCGGTGGTCAGCTCAGCAGCAGCAGCAGCAGGTCGAGGTGATGGTCACAGGCAGCAGTCGGTGGTCAGCTCAGCAGCAGCAGCAGCAGGTCGAGGTGATGGTCACAGGCAGCACTGGTCCCCAGGGTAGGAAGTTTCATTTTGGCCAAGACACATATATAGGGCCCTCAGCACGTGTCAGTGGCATACGTCGCCAGCAATTGGTCAGCCCTGGAAGCGTGATCGTGAAATGGGCCAATGACTGGCCCTGTTGTTGCGGTGCACAGCTTCCGCTACTTGCGATTGGCCGTATGCGGCCAGCGTCCCTCTTCCCATTGGCTGCATGTGCAGGGACCGTCACGGGCACACATCGGCAACCGCACGTGCAAGCTTCAGGCACGGATGCTTCAGTTGCAACAATGTACTATCACTGGCGCCTCCATGGCGGGGCACGTACACAGCGGGGGAGGTGCAGGCCTATACACCCTGCAGATGTACTCAATGGACATGCCAGTTCATGACCCCCCTTACAGTCACCTTGCATCATCCACCGTACACCGGCCGGAGCGGCCGGCCCATGAACAACCGCCGTGCCCGGCCATGAACACAACCGCCATGGCCGGGCACGGCGGTTGTTCATGGCCGGGCACGGCGGTTGTTCATGGCCGGGCACGGCGGTTGTTCATGGCCGGGCACGGCGGTTGTTCATGGCCGGGCACGGCGGTTGTTCATGGCCGGGACCGGCGGTTGTTCATGGCCGGGCACGGCGGTTGTTCATGGCCGGGCACGGCGGTTGTTCATGGCCGGGCACGGCGGTTGTTCATGGCCGGGCACGGCGGTTGTTCATGGCCGGGACCGGCGGTTGTTCATGGCCGGGCACGGCGGTTGTTCATGGCCGGGACCGGCGGTTGTTCATGGCCGGGCACGGCGGTTGTTCATGGCCGGGCACGGCGGTTGTTCATGGCCGGGCACGGCGGTTGTTCATGGCCGGGCACGGCGGTTGTTCATGGGCCGGCCGCTCCGGCCGGTGTACGGTGGATGATGCAAGGTGACTGTAAGGGGGGTCATGAACTGGCATGTCCATTGAGTACATCTGCAGGGTGTATAGGCCTGCACCTCCCCCGCTGTGTACGTGCCCCGCCATGGAGGCGCCAGTGATAGTACATTGTTGCAACTGAAGCATCCGTGCCTGAAGCTTGCACGTGCGGTTGCCGATGTGTGCCCGTGACGGTCCCTGCACATTCAGCCAATGGGAAGAGGGACGCAGGCCGCATTCGGCCTTTGGGAAGTAGCGGAAGTTGAGCACCGCCATGGCGGCGCCAAATATGTGATCTTGTCAGACGCTGCACCGTGATGTGTTGTGTGCAGTTGCGTCATGAGGGATGTGAGCGTGATTGTGAAAGGTCATATGTCATACAATATAGCATGTGTGTCCATACAATGGACATCGGTCGGCACACAATGGCCAACAGATGTGCATTCGTACGTGTTGACGTCGGGTTTGACCCAACAGACGTTGTTACATCTTCACAACTACACAGTACATCACGGCTGTGTGGCCAATTAATGCATCTGTTGTCAGTTTCTTGTTGTGTCGAGGTGACTACAGTGGTGGTGGTACACATGCATTCCGTGTATGTGATTTATACGTTCTGTCACCATGCATGTCATTACCGTATGCACATCATCATTGGTGGTGGCATTTGTGCTTGATGACATGGCGTGTGTAAACTTATCGTTTGTGTGCATGCAGTTGCATGAGTGTCTGTGATGTGTCTACGATACATTAGGGTGACGACTGGAGTTTTGTCAGTAAGGTACACATGTGATGGAGTTGTACACGTATGCGTCGTTTGTACGTTGACCTAAGTTACATCTCTCTCCCACACAGGAGGGCTCCAAATGTGCATCGCCCATACACTCAGCTGGAGGATATGGTAGACGAGGAGGTGATTCGGAAATTCAGGCTGGATCGACGTCGGTTGCTGGAGCTTGTGGCTCAATTGTCTCCTCATCTGCAGCCACGTAGAACGTATCCTGGCTCGTTTACACCCACTGCAAAGGTCATGGCGGTACTACATTTCTTCGCTACTGGCACATTTCAGTATACAGTTGGAGGTGCCGGGGGTATGTCACAGGCAATGTTCAGCACGGTTCTTCGGGATGTGTTAACAGCTATGATGCTGTACAAGGATGAGTACATACATTTCCCACGTCCGGAAGAGTTGCCAGCTGTCAAAGCTGGTTTCTATGCACTGGGCCACATACCTCACGTTGTGGGCTCAATTGATGGCACGCACATCGCGCTCATTCCACCACGGGCACGCGAACAAGTGTTCAGGAATCGCAAACACTTTCATTCGCTGAACGTGCAGGTGGTGTGCCTGGCGAGCAACATCATCTCCCATGTGTGTGCAAGATTTCCTGGATCCGCACATGACGCCCACATCATGCGAACCAGCAATGTCCCACGACTCATGGCAAATCTGCCACCCGGTCAAGCGTGGCTTGTTGGTGAGTGTGCAGTGGGGACTCTTGTGATCTCTGTGTTGCATGGGGTACCCACCATATCTTGTTCTGATGTTTGTCTCTGTCATCCCCCTACATAGGCGACTCGGCTTACCCAAACCGGCCCTGGCTCCTCAGTCCCCTACGTAATCCGAGGACGGCGGGTGAAATGCGGTACAATGAGGCACATGGAAGGACACGGAGAGTCATCGAACGTACCTTTGGACTGCTCAAGTCTAGGTTTCGGTGCCTCGATAAGACCGGAGGGGCCCTGCCTTACTCACCAGGAAAAGTATGCAAGATCGTGATTGCCTGCTGCATGCTCCACAACCTGGCAGTACGCAATAACATTGAACTGCTGTTGGACCCTGAAGACGAAGGAGTTCCTCGGCCTCCCATCCCACCCATGTCGACTGATGAGGATAGTGGTGAGGAGGAAGGTGTGGACCAGAGGCGCCAGCTCATTGATCGCTACTTCCCTTGAATGTGAGTATCTACCTCTAGTGGCGGATGACAATGCCTCATGTATGTTTTCTGGTGTTGTGTGGATATGGGGTTAATCAGCTGGGTGTGGTTTGTGATGGTTGCACATGTGTGTCTTCATGTCTTTGGACATAGGAGTGTCCATGATGTGTGTGCTCCCATCCCATGCTTGTGTGATGGTTGTCGTTTGTGTAATGTTGCTGTGCATTGTGTTGTGATGTGTGTGAATCTCTTTACTGACGTGTGTTTGCTGTCTCTGGTTTTCTCTAGGTCACTCCCGCAGCGCCATGATCATGTGCGACTATGATCCCTGTACCTGTTTACATCTGTATCTGATGGCAATCATGTGAATAAACATGGAGGCAAAACATCATTGTGTGAGTAAATGCAATTTATTGACAGGTTGTGCTTTTGTGCTGGTGAATATTTACAAGTAAGTGGGGGGGAGGGAGTTGGAGTTGAAGGTAATGGCAGATGAAATGTCCGTGCTGACACCACATTGGGGGGTGTCAGGCTAGTCCAGCAGACCAGTGGCAATGATTGTCTATGTGGGACAGGATGGTTTGCAGGGTGAATGTCTGGCACAGGCAGTGGCATTGTCAAGGTCGTCCCCTCTTGGAGCGTGTGCCTGGCGCTCCAACACTGCTCTCAGCAACTTCCTGCCTCGGCCGCCCCCTCCGTCTCGGAGGTGGTACAGAGGCAGCTGGGAGGGCAGGTTGGTGATGGGCCACATCCGTCGCCAGGGGCTCAGGTGGTGGTGGCGGCGGTGGAGGCGGAGGCGGAGGTGACGGGGGAGGCGGAGGTGACGGTGGCGGTGGCGCTGACACACATGGTGGAGGGGGGGGGTTGTTCCGGGCAACCCATTCCCTCCACATCGTTGCCTGCTGGCCCATGATCACCAACATCTGGCCAAGGATGCCAGAGATCTCGCGCAGGCTGTTGGTGTTGTCCACTGAGTCCTGGTGAACACGATCAGCGTTTGCCTGGGACCGGTCGTATGAGGCCTGGTACCTGGCAAGAGCTTGTAGGGACTGTGCCACTGGCTCGGGTAGCTGTCCCTCCTCTGACCGGCGGTGTGTGGGTCGCCTGATTGGCAGTTGTCCCGTTGCCTGTGTTTGTGGCCCACTCACCCTGCTTGTGTGTGGGGCCGTTGGACCAGCGTTGCGCGCTGGGTCATGCTGGGTGGCACCGGCAGGAGTCGTGGTGCTGGTGGTAGTGGTGGTACTGGTGGTACTGGTGGTACTGGTGGTACTGGTGGTGGTGGGGACTGTGCAGATCACAGAGACGGGTGCTGCGGGAGTCACACATGCGACGTTGGTCGGTCCCGGGAGTCCCTGTGAGCCAGATGGCCCTGGCTGCGTGCTTGGTCCCGCTCCATCCTCCGCCCCGGAGCTGCCTGTGTCGTCGTCGGCAGAGAGTCCTGTAGGTGTGGGAGGCGAGGCTGGCGGCCGGGTACTGCTTTCCCCAGTCAGTTGACGATCACCTGAGGGACAAGATCGAGCTGGTCAGTAATGTGGACAGTACGTGGTTACATTGATTTGTAGACATTTCTGTTTCCTGTCGCACACACCCCACCCTCCACCACCACCACCACCCTCCCCGTGCACATGGGGGCCTGTTGGGAGTTGTAGTTTGGGCCTCTCACACACCCCACCCTCCACCACCACCACCCTCCCCGTGCACATGGGGGCCTGTTGGGAGTTGTAGTTTGGGCCTCTCACACACCCCACCCTCCACCACCACCACCCTCCCCGTGCACATGGGGGCCTGTTGGGAGTTGTAGTTTGGGCCTCTCACACACCCCACCCTCCACCACCACCACCCTCCCCGTGCACATGGGGGTCTGTTGGGAGTTGTAGTTTGGGCCTCTCACACACCCCACCCTCCACCACCACCACCCTCCCCGTGCACATGGGGGCCTGTTGGGAGTTGTAGTTTGGGCCTCTCACACACCCCACCCTCCACCACCACCACCCTCCCCGTGCACATGGGGGCCTGTTGGGAGTTGTAGTTTGGGCCTCTCACACACCCCACCCTCCACCACCACCACCCTCCCCGTGCACATGGGGGCCTGTTGGGAGTTGTAGTTTGGGCCTCTCACACACCCCACCCTCCACCACCACCACCCTCCCCGTGCACATGGGGGCCTGTTGGGAGCCATGGACATGTTAGTGTGTTGGTGTCCGACGTGCATGGTTTGGGGCGTGGGGGATGTTTAATCTCAGTTGTGTGAGCCTGACCATGTCGTGCTGATCGTGGTGCTTGGTTTGTACTCACCAGTCTCTTCTCCTTTGTCAAGGCCGTCTAGGCTCTCTGGGTGTAGTATCACCAGCACCTTCTCCTCCCAATCGGTGTAGGGTATGGGCTCCGGGGGTGTGCCACCGCCAGTAAGATTGGCTCTGGCGTGGTTTTTCGCTCGGATGCCCTTGACCCTGGTCTTAAGGTCATGCCACCGCCTCTGAATGTCGTGCTTGGTCCTCGGCACAGTCCCCGACGCATTCACACGAGTGACGATCCTGTCCCACATGTGGTTCTTTTGCGCCACGGTAGTCTGCTGGACTTGGGCCCCGAAGATGTTGGGCTCCACACGGATAATTTCATCTACCATTACCCGCAACTCTGTCTCCGTGAATTTGGGTTTTTTTTGGGTGCCATGGTGTGTGGTGCTCAGTGTGTGAGTTGAGTGAGTTGGGAGGTGCAGGTGTGTGGTGTGTGATGTGTAGGATTTGTGTGGTGGGTGTTTGTGTGGTAGGGTGGTGGGTGGGTGTCTTCTATGTGATTTTATGTGAGTTAGCAGTGTCTCGAATGGCCCTCTTGCTGGCAGCAATGCTGTGGTGCAAGGGATTGTGGTTGTGTGGGGGTGTCTTTTTGTAGTCGTGTCTCAATGGTTGTTGCGAGTCAGGTGGTAGGTGGGCGTGTTGACTTGTGTGCATTATTGGATAATTGGGACGTGTCATGGTGGCTTGGGCTGGGGGGGGGGGCCTTGTCAATGTTCGTATGTTTGCTTATGACTTGCGGTGCACTTTCATACATTTGTTAGGCGCTAGGGATGTTGTGCGTGTTGGCCTTCCGCCCTGATGCTGTGGTTCTCGTTGCATTGTTTCCGCCGCGGACGTGGATGGCTGTGAGTTCCGTTGTACGGGCGGATTTATCCTAATTGCGGCCGCGGAGTATTCTCAGGGATGGCGGTACATGTTTTATTTTCCGCGGTCATTTCCGTCCGCGGCAGTGGTTGTTCATTGGACTCCGTCCGCCGCGGACGGACTTGGTTGTGTTCCGTCCACCGCGGACGGTGTTGGTTGTGATCCGTCCGCCGCGGTCGGAGTTTCGTGACATGAATATCCTAATCCCAACCGCGGTTTCTCCGCGGCGCAGCCGGGAGTAAAATTTCCCCCACCATGGCGGACAGTACCCATTTCCGTCCGCCATCCTAATCGGCCCCTATATGTGTTTGACACTATATACCCCTGTTGGGCTTTTAATTTGTTTTGGTTACTAATTCAGAATTTACTCCCAATTATCCAGTTTGGCGAAATTTTGAACTTGATTCTGTCTCATTCGAACATGAACTCTGCGTTCTGAAAATTGCCCCCACTTCTTGTGCGTTCTCTTATCAAGGGAGGGTGTAATGAGGGCTGGGCCTTGTTGCGCACATTGCTATGTTAGCATAGGCTTATTAGAAGTTTAAACGCCATTTTACCTTTTGCTGCTTTTTGCACATGACACTGCATATAGCTGTTGTTGTAAGTTAGGCTGCGTGAATTTCTTCACATGAGAAAGGCTTGTTTTTGGCATCCCTAGACTTACATCGCGACCTCAGTATGCACAGTGAGTGCTAAAGCCTCCAAGGTTATCATAACAAGGTAGCTGTTGTTCGGGCTGATCGGCTCACGTTTTAGACATAACATACATGCAGCTGCAAGCCAACAGAGATTTTGGCGCCTTTAATATTGCACTGTAGGCATGATTTTGGGCACTTGGAATAATTCCATTTCCAGAAAGACAGAGAGCTTTTGAAGATCCTGATGTGATTCATTCCTGCTGATCTTAGAGGTATGGGGTCCCCCACACAAGCCCAAGAGACCTTCTATATTTTATAAACCATAGTTCCTAGCTAGAGAGGGTGATATACTAAGCACTATAAGACCTGTTTTCACCATCATTGTAATATGATTTCTCCTTTTGGGTTTTATGGAGTTGTAACACTGATGATCATATTATTTCTAATCATATGTCTGCTTATGTTAGCAAAGATAATGCATCTTAGAGCATGCCGTTATAATAAATATTTGAACCTTTCCCGTGTCTCTTTTTTACTCCTGTTGTGGACTGGTATGAGAGCATAACGAAAGAGTGTTCTTGCTTCCCACCATTCCTGAGTATAACCTAAGTCACATGTTCTGGGTTGTCTAATCATTGGTTAATTTGCTATAGGACAAAGAGCTAATGTGACACCGATGCTAGTCGGTTAGGGTTTCTAGGTACTGAGGAGAGTTTTTTGGTCCACCACAATTCACTAAGGTCCTGGGTCTCTGTGCACAGTTCTGTGTAGGAGCAGAATCCCTGCAACACATCAGGCCCAAAATTAGCTGCCTGTGACCTTTGGAAAGACCACACCAGCACGCTGGAGCCTGCATATTTTCACTGTGCAGAAGCTTATACAGACACTGCCAGAAGCCACCAGGACAAGTCCAGGTAATGTCAACCAGTCCCAGGCACTCCAAAGCAACAGAGACCCCCCAGTTGGGTTGGAATGCTTGCTGGCAGAACTCCATGACGTACTCCAAGGAATTGGCTGCCAGAAAGGAAAGGTTGCATGACTCCACTTCATGGACTAAGTTGGAAAAAAAGTTTCAAAAGCTAGAAGAAACAAATATTGTAAAATGGAAAGAATTATTCACCTTTGGGTTTCCCCCATAATTGCAACCTGCAAACCTAAGCAACCAAGGAAGGTGAGACTGCATTGATATGCACCTCCAAAATGTGACTATCAAATGGGAGAAGCACATATCCTAGACAGTAAACATTCATGTGAGTGAGATCAATGAGACATGTTGGTTCTCACAAATGGACCTCGAGTCAGGGCTGTTCGAAACGGTGAGATTTGCAGGCCACAGGGAGCCCAAACATTGCGCACCCTTCATTACAGAAGAAGTTCCCTTGTTTTCCTGGGTCCCGGCAATCACCAATTTTGAAAGCATATCTGATAGACGCTACATGCTCATGGTTACTGACAATCACTCTGAAGTGGACATTGTGCCCATCCCCTCTGCCAGTGAAGTAATTCAGAAGTCTGAAAATATTATTTCAACTCATGGGCTAATCTGTAAGATCTGGATAGACAATCTGCCCCCACTCCAGGGGCAAAAGATTACAGACAATTTTCGATTGCTACGCATGAAACACCAGATTATCACACCCACGTGGCCCCAAGCCGTAGCAAAACCAAACAGTTCATGCGTATCCAGTGGAAAGTAATTTGCATAGCCCAGGCCACAACCGGAATCTGGAGAGGCCATTCACTGCTTTTTGAGAGAGTATAGACAGGACCCAACACGTGACCATGAGCCAAGTGTGGATTGTATGGTTAGTCAGATTGTTGACACAATCCCACACCATCAGGGGTGGCACTCGAACAAACACCAGGTGGCTGAGCACACAGACGCCATGCAAAAACAGAATTTCCATGCTGCATGAGGGGAGGGACAAAGGGAACTGCAAGTGGAATATCCAGAGTGGGTCAAAACTGGTACCCAGGGAAAAAATTCCCATTCCCATTTGAATGAACCCCTTGGAGAGTGACTTGGATATGGGGGTACCATGGTGACCGCTTGGGGAGAGGCTGAGGAGATTACCCAAAACTTCCTATTATTTAAAAAGGTTCCGGGCCAAAAGCATCAACCTCTGGTAACACAGGGGGGGGGTTGACATCCCCAGAAAAAACAAAGGGTCTTGCAACTGGGAAGTGTCCCAGAGGATTGCCAGAGGGTGTGAATTGCCATCTATTTAGACACCAGCAGATGTTAAACAGAGATGATTTCTCCTGGTCCAGGAGAAGGGCCATCAAGAAGGCCCATGCCAGAGTCCCAGTCAGAAAGGTGGGATCATCACTGCTAAAACTTCTGAGCAGATCCTGCCCCTTTGCAGAAAAAACGTGCTTTGTGAAATAAACAGTCAATGTATGAAGGGATCTGGGGACTTGTTATGTTGTTTGCAAACAGTTGGCAAATGGATTTTGAATTAACCCCTTTGAGGGAATTATGTATGGCTTAGCCCAGGTAATATCAAGGGCTAAAAAAATGGACTTTTCTCACCTTCTGTAGGCAGAGGTGGCTAACTGTAACCACGGTGTTTGCATCCGGTGTACATGCGGTGTTTGGCACAACAGTGGTTTCTTTCAGGGTACATATCACACTTGAGCATATTTAATGCTTGGGACCACCACTGGGTATATACCAGTCCTGGGCATGAAAAAAAACTGCTGGGAATGACATCAAAGGACCAACCCACTTTGCCACTACTTTAGGCTAGCGTTTGCTTAGCCGGAGGCTCTGTCATTGGAAAACTGCCTTCTCTTACACTCTAAGGACCTCATTTATGAGAAGTGCTGCATCAATGCTGTAAAACAGCAATGCAAACGTTTTTAATTACGCCACTCTTGCTTCACCATGGACACGCCATATTTACTGTACGGAGCTTCATGTTGCAAGGATTTATGGATATGTCAGTAATTCAGACGTATGTTTATGTGCAAAAATGGCGCATTGCTGGAGTGTGTCTGAAAACAGACGTAACTTCAGCAATGTGTAATTTTTCATGGGACTATCCCCATGTGAAAGCCACTGCGTCACACCTTATGCCTGCTTTAAGAAGATGTGAGGTTTTGACGCATTGAGGCTGTCGAAGTGTCGCAGTGAAATCTCATAGATTTCACTTCGTCACTTCTACGTGGCTTTCCTGCATCGGAAAGCCCACCCTGCATACATTATACCTCGCAGGTATAATGTAGCGCAGGGGTTTACGAAGTGACTCATCTGACTAGATGCATCACTTTGAAAATATGGCGCTTCGTGGTTCAGTTTTTACGCCACCGCAGCATCACAAAAAGTGACGCAACAGCAGCATAAGGGCCTCATAAATAAGACACTTGGGGGTCTATTAAGATGGCGGTCAAAAAATTACCCCGACTGCCATGGTAGAGGAAATAAACTGTCCTCTGATACTGCAGCAAAATGGGAGGGCCGATTGGGATCAACTACCACAAAATTCAGACTGCGGCAGAACAATGTCATGAAAGACCACTGGTAACGGGTGTCAAGTACCTGTCTTTCCAGAACTTAGTCTTCCTCAGGAGCAGATGCTAATTTCTCTAACCCCAAACTAAGATGCCAAGGTCATATAGATCCTGACAGCTAAGAGGGGGGAAAGGGGATTTGGGATAAAAGAGAAACACGCCACGTCTTCTTCCTGCCAGACTGGACTTCCACTATTCTTGTGTCTTCCTCCTGTAAAACAGCAACTCAATACAAACCTCTCTGTTTCAATTCTAAACTATTTTTTCTAATACCTAAAGAATATTACCTGTCCTAGCAGTGTGGCTAACTGTTCTCTTGAGGTCTTCCTACAAAGGTGTCTGCCTTCTAATGTTCTTCTGTGTAGCAGTGCTATAATGATACAGACACAAGAGATTATACATAATTCTCTAAACTAAACATTCGTTAAATTTAACACGTGACGCCTTCTTTACCTCTTTTAAACCGTGTCTTTAATTGACTATGTCTATTTCTTCCTTGCAGGGGAAATGAAGTACTCTCATGAAAATTCCAGGGAAAATAGTCGAGGCAAAGGATGGAATAACTTCCCTAAAGGTGGTAAGTATCTATATATTACCTACTGGCGGTCGCCAGTAGGTATATATAGTTAGGATTTTTTCCCTATGGGATTTTTGAAAATTCTATGTCTAATAACTTTGGCGTTTGTGGACGGAATTGGCTGAAATTTTCTGGAAAATGGAACATTTTGTTTCTGAGCAGCCCTTGGAAATTTGGGGGGGTTTCGTCAAGGGGGGGCCGAGAAAAAAGGGGGGTCCCAAAACGTGTTTTTAACATTGAGTTTTCCATAGGGCGGTTGGCCTCACTTTTAGCCCGAACGGCTGAATGGATTTGCATGAAACTTGGCAAAATTGTAGGGACTGGTAGCCCGATGTGCCTTTTCTAGGTCTCAATATATGTGCTCCAGTGGATTTTGAGAAATTAACGTTTAAAAAAAGATATATATCTGTAAGCGCGCTCCGGGCAGCGCTCCGGTCCGCGGACCTTAAGCGTACCGGAACTTCGCGTAGCTAAGCTGATTGGCTCTCCGGTGTCTGTCAACATTCTAAACAGTCCGGAGCGGCCGCCATCTTGTCTCTCGGTAGGATTGAGAGACAAGAGGAGGCCAAAACAAAGGCGAAAATGACCATAAGGGGGCATACTAGATCCTCCCTGACCCCCTAGGTTTAATGTGGAGGTTTTAAAAGGGCCCCGCGGGGCAAAAAAAACAAACACATTTTTTAGTTTTTTTTGCGTGGGGAGCGCCCGGTCCGCAAACCGGGAAGCGTTCTGGGCAGCGTACTGCAATGAAAAATGAATGATAGACTTTTCAAATGCTGTATGTTAATTGATTGTTGTTTTTGTTGATTATTTTTTATTTTCTTTATTTTTTAAGCATTTTTTTTAATTGTGATTGTGTTTCATAATTTATTAAACTTTCTAACATTTCATTGTCAGAAATTTCATAATTATCATGGAATATACATTGTAGTCTCTGAGGGTGTAAAATGTCCTCATTTGCAAGGAGGTTATCTACTGCTTGTACACATTGCAGTAGTTCATTGTCCCAAGTTTCATCGAAAAATTCAATGTCAATTTGATCAATTGTATCAATCAATTCTTGGCTGCTCTCTTGCAGGTCCATTTCAAAAGAAACTTGGTTTTCGCCTTCCATTTTGCCTGAAATTTGGATTAAAAAAATATATATTAGTAGAGATAGGGCAATGTTGGGAATAATTTTAGATAGGCATTTTTTATCAGTGAATTTATCTTTGGGCAGTGTATAGTATCAGAGTGGAAGTAGGAATATAAAAAAGTGTATGTGATTTAACGTAAGTAAATTCATAATTATACATGAGAAGCCTAACTCCATCCATAACTATAACAGAGAAGTCTCTCTAAATCTATAACTACTACAGAGGGATAGTATAAATCTATCAGAAAAAGTTTACCATATTAACTTATAGTGCACAATATACTTCAGTTTTAAAAATAAAAACTTACCTTTAGAAAGAAGTTGAAGGAATTAGTGAAAATACTATTGAAATGTACAGCAAGAAGTAGTAGTCTAAATGGCTGTGTTTTCTTCTCTTCCTTTATATATATTCAGGTATATAACCAATGAAATGTCAGGTAAAAAAAGTAGAAAATGAAAGTAACATTTTCATTGGTTGTCAATTCCAACACTTCAGATGTGTTTTGTGAAGTAATTTACCTCAGGGTATTTAGAGAGGTCTACAGGCTAAATGACTAAATGGAATTCCAATCAAATTTGTGAAAATGGTAGGGATTGGTATGTAGTATGAGCTAATCTATATTTGGTGAAATTGTCTCCAGTGGCTTTTCTGTGAACTACTTTCCCACCTTTTTTGATGGTGCGCTTCCCAGAGAGCGACCCGGTACGCGAACCGTTGAGCGCCCCGGTTCGCGAACCTTAAGCGTTCCGGGAGTCCACCATTTTGTGTTTCGGTCGAATTAAGATACAAGATGGAGGGCAAATAATGTTCAGAATGGGTAGAAGGGGGCACGGTAGAGTTATCTTGACCCCCTAGGTTTTCTGAGGGTGGCTGAGGAGGCTTATATGTGCGAAAAAAAAAACATTTTTAAAAAAAATTTCGCGAGGTTAGCTCCCGGTTCGCGTACCGGGTAGCGCCCCAGGGAGCGTACTTTGTTGGAAATTAGTGAAAAATGTTAGAGTAAAATAATAATTGTGAGTGATCAGATGTAGGGTAGCTCTGAGAAGAGCTTTTGGGTTTATGGTACATTTAGGTACTTATAAGTAGGTACCAATGCACATTCTTAAATTCAGAGTGAAAACTCTGTTGCCCTCATCTGAGAAGTGAACTCCATCTCCTCTGTAGATATCTTGCATGTAGTAACGCAAGTTATTGTTGTACAGGGAGCCCATTCCATGGTCTCTCATGTAAGCTGAAACAGATTTGTTTACATGCTTCCTCGACTTCTCAATTTGTGGACAAAATTGGTTTGACCACCTCCATTTCTGTCTTTGGCATATATTTGAATATACCAAGGCAGTCTGAGGAAAAAGTGCCATTAATTGCTCAAAGGTGTCCTTTAAAAGCATTTCCAGACCTACACCAGTCAAAGTGCCCAAGTCATTACCTCCACAGTGCACAATTAACAGGTCAGGTTTGGGCAAATGCATAAAGGTTTTCACCAATGGTATCAATTGGTGACATTTTAATCCTCTGTGGCCAAACCACTTAATTTCCACATCTTGTAAATTGAGATTAGGTAATTTCCTGTTTTCAACGTACCTTTGAGCCCAGTGAATATAACTATGTCCAACAATCCAGACAGAAAACATGGTGAGAGAAGGTTCTCCTGCAGTCAGATGAAGTGTGGCAATGAAATGGCAGTTGAAAAAATGAGAGTTTAAAATGAAAAAAACTGTGGAGTTTCTGTGTTCATGAAGCAGTAACAGTGATTGGTGGATTTTGATTGCTGAAAACAGAAAGTTAGGGTGCACGGATGTGTTCTTTGAAAGATGTATTTTGAATGGTCAATAAAAAATCATTAAATGAAAGAATGCACTGGATATGCAGGTGCACTGAGAGTTCAGAGTTCAATTGCAACAAAGTTGTGTGAACTTGCAAACACCAGAAGTCTTCCAAGAGGTGGTTGCCATGCAGAAAAGGCAGAAAGGGCAGAGGGGGGAAGGGTTTTCATTTGAAAAAAAGTGAGGGAAGAGTTTTGATTGGGTGACATGAGAGATATGTGTGAAGAATTACAGCATTTCTGTGCTTTTGATAGCTGCATACTCTGGAGTGCATACCTTTTGCTCTGCTGAAGACAAATTGGTGTGTTTCTGAGACTGTTTTCAAACTCAAAGTATTTGCTAAGGTGAGAAAATATTTCTTTAATTTAGATAGAGAATAGTGTGCTTTTAGGAGAAAATTATGAATTATGTGGCGCAAATTGCTTGTAAATATGCTCCCACATGTGCATGGAAAATTTAGATTTTGAATGTTTGTGTTACATAGCCATGTTAAAAGTGATACAAACATGCTGCAAAGGCAATCAAAAAACGCTTTTATGTGTCTTAAGGACATTTTAAGTAATTTTCCCATGTGCAGTGTTTTGAAATTATGATTTGAAAATCGTTTTTGGGGAAAAGGAATTGTTTTTAAATTTATGACAAGGACATAATGGTGTATGCTTCTTTATACGGCAATTGACTGTCCCTGATGTTATTTTTCCCATTTTAATGTAAGACCTTTCTCTGTGGCGCAAGTTGCTTGTAAATATGCTCCGACCTGTGCATGGGAAATTTAGATTTTAAATGTTTGTGTTACATAGCCATGTTAAAAGTGACCCAACCATGCTGGAAAGGCAATAAAAAAACACTTTCATGTGTCTTAAGGACATTTTAAGTAATTTCCCTGTGGGCAGTGCTTTCAAATTATGAATTGAAAATCGTTTTTGAGGTAAAGGAATGTTGTTAAAATTTATGTGCGCCATATGTCCACAAATTTCGTTTTCAGGGGTGCAGCAGGGTGTTCTTGAGACACTCCTGCACCTTTGGAAAAATTCCTAATTTGCGATGAGCTAATTGCTAATCGCAAATTGCACCTTCATTCCTATGGGCCTCCTGCTCCATGGAAATGAATGGGTAATTTGCAATTAGCAATTTGCTCACCGCAAATTAGGAATGGTAAAGAATCGCTGTTTATTCCTTAAAATTCGCTATTTTGGAAATGCAAAATAGTTATATGATACATATGGCGGTTGATGTCTAACAAGATAAGAAGCTTAGGGATACATTTATGATGACTGGCGCAATGAAGTGGACATCACTTACTTCATTGGTAGAGCTTTACATGTATTATGTCCTCTGTATTCTTCATCAAGCGTAACTTTAATCTGCAATCCTGAGTAGGCCTCACCTTAAACAAACCTCTGGATAGGCCACACCTTATCGTCATCCTGAATTAATCATTTAAAATGATAGGGACAGATTTATGATAGGTGTATGCCTCTTTTGCGCCACTTACAAAACACTGTCCACGGGGAAATGACTTAAAATGTCCTTAAGACACATGAATGTGTTTTTTTAAAGCGTTTGCAATTTTTTGGGGTGACTTTTAACATGGGTATGTGACTCAAACAGTCAAAATCTAAATTCACCATGCACAGGTGGGAGCATATTTACAAGGAATGTGCTCCATGGGGAAAGGTCTTATAATGTAATATGGGAAAAATGACATCAGAGACACTGAAATGCCTTATAGAGAAGCATACACCATTATGTCCTTGTCATAAATTTGCAAACCATTACTTTTCCCCAAAAACGATTTTCAAATCATAATTTGAAAACACTGCACATGTGGAAATTACTTAAAATGTCCTTAATTCAAAATTTGCTATTCCTTATTTTGCGATTGCACTGAAGGATTTGCAAATTTTGCGATTCCTTAAATGCAATGTATCAAACAAAAAATATGTAAAAAATGATATTAAGGATTTGGAAACTACCACCAACTTCTAGTTTGTGGTAATTTGCGAATTCTTTTCAAAAAGCATTTTTTTCCAAAAAACAAAAGGTGCCATATGACGCCTATACATGTCCTTAGGGCATGTATGTGTGCCATATGCCCCCAAATTTCTTTTTCAGGGGTGTAGCAGGGTGTTCTTGAGATACCCCTGCACGCTTGAAAAAATTCCTATTTTGTGATGAGCTAATTGCTAATCGCAAATTGCAACCTTCATTCCGATGAGCCTCCTAGCCCATGGAAGTGAATGGGTAACTTGCAATTAGCAATTTGCCTATTGCAAATTAGGAATGGTAAAGAATTGCTATTTATTCCTTAAAATTTGCTATTTAGGAAATGCAAAATAGTTTGATGGTACATATGGTGGTTCATCTGTAACAAGATAAGAAGCTTAGGGATACATTTATGATGACTGGCGCAATAAAGTGGACATTACTTACTTCATTGGTAGGCCTTTACATGTATTATCTCCTCTGTATTCTTCATCAAGCGTAACTTTAATCTGCAATCCTGAGTAGGCCTCACCTTAAACAAACCTTTGGATAGGCCACACCTTATTGTCATCCTGGATTAATCATTTAAAATGCTAGGGACAGATTTATGATAGGTGTATGCCTCTTTTGTGCCACTGTGCGTCACTTTTATGATGCAGCGGCGGTGCTAATTTGCAATTAGCAATTTGCTCATTGCAAATTAGGAATGGTAAAGAATTGCTATTTATTCCTTAAAATTTGCTATTTAGGAAATGCAAAATAGTTTGATGGTACATATGGTGGTTCATCTGTAACAAGATAAGAAGCTTAGGGATACATTTATGATGACTGGCGCAATAAAGTGCACATTACTTACTTCATTGGTAGGCCTTTACATGTATTATCTCCTCTGTATTCTTCATCAAGCGTAACTTTAATCTGCAATCCTGAGTAGGCCTCACCTTACACAAACCTCTGGATAGGCCACACCTTATCGTCATCCTGGATTAATCTTTTAAAATGCTAGGGACAGATTTATGATAGGTGTATGCCTCTTTTGTGCCACTGTGCGTCACTTTTATGATGCAGCGGCGGTGCAAAAGATTTGCTATGAGGCGACAACATTACAAATTGATGCATTTAGGCAGATATGTCATGGTGTAAAAAAAACGTACCACATGAAACCGATGCAGCAGTGATGCAAAAGATGCACCATGTCGCAAGACAGGCCTCACTTGGGGCCATATGTATCAAGCTAATTAGCATTCGCAAAGATCAAAATTCTACGAATTTCGGCCTTTGCGAATGTTAATTAGACAAATGGTATGTATCAAACAAGTTTGATGCAAAATAAGGAGTAGCAAAATTTGCTATTCCTTATTTTGCAATTGCACTGAAGGATTTGCAAATTTTGTGACTACTTAAATGCAATGTATCAAACAAAAAATATGTAAAAAATGACATTAAGGATTTGGAAACTATTGTGGTAAATTGGTGGTAATTTGTGAATTCTTTTCAAAAAGCTTTTTTTCAAAAAAACAAAAGGTGCCATATGACGCCAACACATGCCCTTAGGGCATGTATGTGTGCCATATGCCCCCAAATTTCTTTTTCAGGGGTGCAGCAGGGTGTTCTTGAGACACCCCTGCACCCTTGGAAAAATTCCTAATTTGTGATGAGCAAATTGCTAATCGCAAATTAAACCTTCATTCCTATGAGCCTCCTAGCCCATGGAAATGAATGGGTAACTTGCAATTAGCAATTTGCTCATTGCAAATTAGGAATGGTAAAGAATTGCTATTTATTCCTTGAAATTCGCTATTTAGGAAATGTAAAATAGTTTCATGCTACATATGGCGGTTCATCTGTAACAAGATAAGAAGCTTAGGGATAGATTTATGATGACTGGTGCATCACCAGGGATGTGTCAGTCATCCTGCGCCGCTGTTCCGCCACCCATGGTGTGCTGCATTTAGAATACGGGGCATCATGGGGCAAAAATGGCACAGATGCGTGACATATCTGTGCTGTAAAGGTAGTGATTGCTGGAGTTGTATCGCAAGTGCGATGCAGCTCAAGCAAGGCTCAGGGGTGCCCCATCTCCACAATGTTGCGTCAAGACTTATGCCTGCTTAAAGCAGGCGCAGGGTTTTGACGAAGCTTTCTCCTATCTGATTGTAAATACGGCACACCATGGGTGGCAGAGTAGTGGTGCACGTTAACTGGTGCATGCCTGGGGATGTGCCATTTAACATAAATCTGCCCCTTTACATTTAAGTATGTGCAGGACACACAGAGTCGGTGAGGCTTATCCAAGGTTAAGAAGAGATGAGTCCTGTTCACTGAAAATTTAGACATAGTCTTCACCTGCTCAGCATTGCTGGACATGGCTAAATAATAGCTGCAAAATATTACTCTTGTTAAACAATTTTACTATTATAATCTCTGAGATTTGTCTCTTACTCTGCAACATCTCATTGTTGTTATCTTTCTTTAAAGATAAAGACAACCTCAACATGAGCGACAATCTGCAATCAGTTGATTTTGACCTCATCATTGAACTTGTAATTGAAACATCAGTGGATGTTGATCCCTTGGATGATTTAAATCCTGAGGATGAAGAAGAGCGTGATGAGGATGCAGATTTGTCCGAATTATATGACATAGGATGGGAAGCTGACCTGCTTGAGCCTATGGAAATATAAACATTTATTTTTAAAATTCATAATTAATAAAAAGTAAAAAGGTAAACCGTTTAATTTAAAAATAAAGACACCTTCAAAAGCAGGTTATGTGTAGTGTCTTCAATAAAATATTAAAATATGCTCATAAAATTAGATCAGATTCACATATAAAATAGCACAGGTAACATAAATATAAATGTCATTTCTTTTCTGCTATTTCTGTATTGTAAATTTGCAAGGACTAAAAAATCTTCTATTTAAAATGTCAAGTAGTGTGTTAAGTTTTTGATCACTGTTATTGTTTTACTGTTTGGTAATAATGGTTAATAAAATTTTTTATTATATTTTACCACAGATTCAACTGCAGATCATTTCAAGATTTCACCTTGCCAACAATAGAAAGACAGAGAAAGGCTGCAAAACGTCAAAGACAGCAGGTGAAAGAAAATAAGCAGCAGTCCTCTAACAAAAAGATTTGTCAAGTCACGAAGAAAGCACCGGGTAAGAGCACAAAATATTTCATAAGAAATATGTGTAGTAAAAAAAATATTACTACAGAAAATGTTTCAGTCCATAAAACGAGAAGGAATTCAAATGGAAAGGAAAGGCCAATCAAAAATGTTACTGCTAGAGCAAGAGATAACTCTGTGCATGATAGTAGAAGGAAACAACAGTTTAGGGAGATTCGTAAACGAATGTTCCGCAACAGGATAATTGGCAATTTGTTAAAAAATATTAAGAAAGGTCAACAGAAACTGGTTTTTTATAAGAGAAAAAAAAAAGTTGAGAAAGTTATTGATCAGGCATTTGAAATTAAACGTAAGTTATTTATTTTGATAATCAATAGAATTAGGAAGCTAAACAAGGCAATTTATGATTTCAAAAGAAATAGTAGATGGAAGAGAATAGTTAATCGTAGTAATTTTTGTGAAGTTTATTCTGGAGAATGGATGCATAGTTCAAGCTGTGAGGCATTTTTTAATGAGGAGAGTTATTTCCAGGATAATGATTTGGTGCATGCAGTTGACACCAGTGGTCGTGCTTATGAAGTGAAAGATGGTTGTCCAGTTGAAAAAGAAAAACTTGTGACAACAGAGGCAGAAGAGGTGTTAGGTAATGAGGTTTTAGGAAGACGTGCTAAGGGTCCTGTGTACACCTGGAAGTGTAGTAGTATTTGCAGTGTGCGACAGGATTCCATCAATTTGCTTTGTGATTTTGTACGGTCATTTAATAAGAAAAGTTTGAAGCAGAAAATAAGGTTGTTGCAAGAATTAGATCCTTGCAGAGTAAGAGAAGTGACAGGTTTGCATGGTCATTCACTGGCTTGTCTTTCCAGGAGAGTATGCCAGAGTGTTTTTCATCATTTCAGGATGCTAGCCGTGCATCATAATAAAGTGAGGAAATTAGTTAGAATGTTGTATTATGCTAAGAGTCCAGCAATTATGCTTAAACAATTATGCGCTGCTCTTTTGCATGGTTCTGAAATAGATGTGAAGAATATATGTGAAGAAATTGAGTTTTGTTACTTTGGAAGTAAAGAGGAGAATGTTGAAATTGAGCAAGAAGAAGAGGGTCATGTGGAAGATAGTGTACAGGTTTCCAGTACAGATAATTTCCAGAGGGAAATTGCGACGTTTGAGGTGAAATCAAGTGAGAGGCCTAATTTCACTTGTGTGTGTTGTCGACGCACTTATTATAAGAATCAGACTAAGTTAGTGGATTTATATGCAAAAAGTGAAAGGGAAGATAATAGTGAATGGAAGGATTTCGCAACATACTTGATGGTAGAAAATTGTTTTGATTTGGGATTGGATCAACGTGTGTGTACTTATTGTTGTTGCAAATTAAATCAAAACCAGATGCCTGCTAGAGCAGTTCATAATAATCTGGAATTGGTTGAGATTCCTTCTGAATTGAAGGATTTAAATACTTATGAATCTATTTTGATTCAAAGTATCCATCCCTTTCAGGCTATTGTAAGAATGGAGCCAAAGACAGGGAAATTGCCTCCATCAGATTTACAGAGAGGATTAAAGGGAAGAGTTGTTTATTTGCCTCTAGATTTGAAGAAAAACATTAACACAATTGGAGTAGAAAAAGTGGAAGAGGAACCTCTGGTTATCTTAGTTAATGGGGTTCCGACAAAGAATAAGAAAATATGGCAAGATTTAGTAGATGTTAGGAAAGTTAAAAAGGCAACATTGTATTTGAAAAAAAATAATAAATACTATAAGAATGTATATGTTGCAGAAGAGGAAGTAAGTGAGGAAGAGGATAGCGATTTGTGTGCTGGTCAAATTGAGAAAGTAGAACCCTCTACTAGTGAAGAAATATATGAACATTATAGTGTTCATCCTTTGCATTCCAAGGAAGTCATGGGGAATGCTATTGAGTTGTTTCAAATGAAACAAGCCAAAGGGAGTCCCATTAGTGTTTGGGAGGAAAGTTTGGAAGCTCGGTGTTTCCCACAGCTTTTTCCAACAGGTCAGGGAGGAAGATATGATGAGCGACCTCATCAAATTCCTGCTTCTGAATACCGGACTTTGCGATTGTATGCAGGAGATGCTAGGTTTCGACAATGCATTCCCTATTTGTTTCATCTCCTGTTTGAAAGCGATCTGTCTGGACTGTCATATGCAGTGAACCACATCTTGAAAAGTGGTATACACATGCAAAACATCTCGGCAAGTGACTTTATGGATAAAGTCAATGTCCAAGACAGTATTTTGGATTCTCACCTGATTAATCTCATGGCGTGTCAGCGTGGTACTAATGAGTACTGGTACCGTCGTCATGGTGATTTAAAATGTATGCTGAGGAACTTAGGTACTCCCACATGGTTCCTCACTCTGAGCTGTGCCGAGTATGGCTGGGAAGACTTACTTGAATTTCTACGAGAGGCAAATGCTAACGTAGATAACATCGAATTCAAGACACCCGGAGAACTGTGCTCTTTGGATCCAGTCAATGTATGTAGGTACTTCAATCATAGATTTGAAGCTATGATGTCTTTCATCATGAATAAGAAGAATCCACCTCTTGGAGAGGTGTTGGATTTCTTCTGGAGAAAGGAGTACCAAGCAAGAGGTGCTCCTCATATACATATGTTGCTGTGGATCAAGGATGCACCTAAATTTGGAACGGATCCAGAAGACTCAGTGATGAGTTTCATCCAACAGTATTCTACGTGTGCTGTTCCAAACGCAAAGGAGAAGAAAAGCCTAAGAGAAAAAGTTCTGCGTTTCCAAAGCCATCGATGTGGAAAGTACTGCCGTCGTAAATTCCGAAACAAGGACAAGTTCTACACCAAATGTCGTTTCGGTTTTCCACGACCGGTGATTTCTAAAGGAAGAGTAAACAGTTTGATGTCTTCGCTGCGACATAATGTCATGAAGAAATCACCTAAAAACACATACAATTTGAAGAGGAACGAAGAGTCCAAGTACATCAACGACTACAACCCGGTGATTTTGTCCATGTGGAATGCTAACATGGATATACAGTTTGTGGCTGATAACTGTATGGCTGTGGCTCGGTATGTGACGTCTTACATCACCAAAAAAGAGAAGACAGAATTGAAAGATATGTGGGAGGACATTTTCCATGAAAAGAGCCTCAGCAAGAAGTTGTACAGTTTCAGTCTGAAGATGTTGTCGCATCGAGAAATTGGAGCTTACGAATGCTCTGACCGGTTGTCTTCAGCAAGTCTCTATGCCAAGTCCAGGAGTATCGTTTGGGCGAGTCTTGGTCTTGCTGCAACGCGTAATCGAGTTCTGAAACCTGTGCGGGAAATTGAGTATTTGGCGGAAAAGGAGCCAAACAGTACCGACATTTTGAAGACCAACATGTTGGATACATATTATCCAAATAGAAGCAGTCACCTCGACAATGTTTGTCTGTATGAGGTTCTTCAAAATTACATATTCAAGAGGAACATCAAAGAAGATACTGAGAAAGGAGTGTATGCTGTAATAGGAAGTGAGGGATGTCTGGTCAAGCAAAGAAAATGCCACTTGGTAAACCATCGAAAATTGAGTGGCGAATCTCCTGAAAAAAAGGAGTTTTTCTATTTAGCACTTTTGCAACTTTTCAAGCCTTGGCGTGCAGAAGAGGAACTGCTTGGAGATTTCCTCTGTTACGAAGACTCTTTCAATGCCGCCAAGGAGACCATAGAATGTCCTGCTTTTCCCAAATATGTAGAAATGTTGAATGCGGAAATTGAGCAGGAAGCAACGATTGCAGCCGAGATTGCCAGAGACAGTTCTCAGGACAGTCAGAGTTCTGCTTCATTGAGTCAGGATCCACTAGGAGGACCTGTTATCGAAAATGAAGCTGCCACTGCCATGAATGAAGTGGAAAGAGCCATGGCACATGCTCAGGAGGATGCGGTTAACTTAGAAGAGTTGGAAAGACAACTCAACGTTGAGCAGAGGAAAATATATGACGAAGTTACCATGCAAATTGATCATGGATTAAGTCATGACAAGAAAGAGTGCTCATGTACGTCGTTGAAGCCTGTCCGACTGTACGTGAGTGGAGAAGCGGGAACTGGAAAAAGTTTCCTCATTAAAGCAATTTCATGCTATTTGCAGGAAAGGACAGAGTCATCGCTGTCTTGTGTTGTCACCGCTCCAACTGGACTGGCAGCACATAACATTAAAGGGATTACTTTACATCGTTTACTGATGCTGCCAGTGGAGCATGACAACAAATTACAATATCACAAGCTATCTGGAGATGCTTGTTTTGAAGTTTCAAGAATCTTGAGGAAAATGAAACTTCTTATCATTGACGAAGTAAGCATGGTTTCCAATGTCATGCTTGCCTTTGTGCATTTGAGAATGCAAGAAGTTCTCAAAACAGAGTATGATGTGTTATTTGGTGGCAAACACATCATTGTTTTCGGAGATCTTCTGCAGCTGACACCAGTGAAAGGGCAACCTGTGTTCAAAATGCTCACGCATGAAGATACCAGGAAGTGCCTAGGCAGCATTGGCAACGTCAATATATGGTTAAACTTCAATTATGCTGAACTGCATGAAAATATGCGTCAGGCGAAGGATGAAGTTTACAAGACTATTCTACAAGATGTTAGAATTGGAAAAGTGACCGAGCATGGGAAAGAAGCTTTACATGCACGATTACTGTCAAATTTATATCCAGAACAAGATGTTGTGCCTAAGAATATTTTTCAGAAATCTGGAATATGTTTGATGCCAACTCTTGCAGAATGTGCCAAATTCAACAACAAAATGTTGCATTTAGAAAAGCAAGAGATTGTGAAACTGGAAGCTATTGACAGAGTAGAGCATATGGGATCAACAATTATTTTGTCTGAGAATCTGAAAACAAAATTGGATTCATTAGAGAAGAGTATATCTAAAACTGCAGGTTTTGAAAAGACTCTGAATGTGTGCTTGAACTGCCGTATAATTTTAAGAAGGAATTTACATGTTGAAAGAGGTCTGATAAATGGATCAATGGGTAATGTTGTTGATTTTGTAAAATACAGAAATAGAGATGGAATTGAATTTTTAAAAATTAAATTTGATGGCATTGAGGAAGTACAGCTAATTGGTCGTTGCTCTGCTAGATTTTTGCTTGTAAAAGACTTATATGTTCGCCGTAAGCAGTTTCCTGTTTGCTTGGCATATGCGGTGACAATCCATAAATCGCAAGGTTTAAGTGTAGACAGTGCATTGGTGAATATTGGCAGTTCTGTGTTCAAGGAGGGTATGGCATATGTGGCATTGTCACGAGTTAGAACTTTATCGGGATTGTACTTGATTGAGTGTGATGTCACAAACATTTGTGCTGATCTAGATTGTGTTAAGGAATACAATAGGTTAAGAAGAGAGTATGCGCCACATTTGCCTCAGTATCCTTTGTTTGAGAAACGTGTGGTAGGCCAGAAACGAAGAAACAAAGAAATGTGACCAATACTGGGGAGGTTGTAGCAAAAAGACGAAAAGTCGATGAACCTAAAATTACAAGCAGAAACAAAAAGGATTCTGTTGAAGATGTTGTTGGTTTTCAATTTGAAAACAGTTCTGGTGTCAACTGCTATGCTAATGTAGTGGTTAATGTTTTGTTTTCTCTAGAAAATGTAAAAGAAGAGATTGTGGTCAATTCTGATCAAAGATTTTGCAGTTTGTTAAATTCTGTGTTAGAGAAATGTAGCACTGATAGAAGAAACATAGAAAGTGTGTCTGAAATTCGAAATCTGTTAGACAGATGTTCAGGCCAAACACAATTCTCTCAAAATATTCAGCAAGATTGTCAGGAGTTTTTAATGTATATGCTTGATGTATTACATGCTGAAGGTGTAGATGTAGATCAGCTGTTTGGGCTTTCTTATCAATGGCAGCATGACTGCGAGAACTGTATGGTATCAAGTACTACTAGTGTAGACTCAGAAAGATTTATATATTTAACTTTGCCAGAAAGTAAATCAGTCTCCTTTAATAAGCTAGTAAAAGCAGCTGATCACAACATGGAGTGTAGCCAATGTAAATCTGAAATGATGTCCACATTATTTATACGAACATATGCCAGTATGTCATTTTAATGTTCCAACGATGTAGGCCTGATGGAACAAAATTGACAACTTTAATTAAAAATTTTGTAGCTTCGCAGTTGTCAATATCAGGAAGGACTTTTGTAACTGCAGCAATTATATATCATGACGGCCCTTCAATAACATCAGGACATTACACAGCTTATTTAAAGTCTAGAAATGGCTGGTCATTCTGCAATGATTCTGTTTTAATTTTCACAAAAAAATTGCCGTATGACCTTAAAAACTCTTACCTGGTGTTTTTAAAACCAAAATTTTAGGGAAATAATCTCGGGATGTGCTCTGTGGAATTTCAAGAAGTTCTAATGGCTCCTACACAATTTGGCCTTGAGGATAAGTGTAGTTCAGAGACATAACTTCTAACCATAGGACTGGACGTCATGGAGAAATACGTGCACTTTGAATGAGTTCAGAAAAACTGTTTCTTTTTATAAGCTAATTGAAGCAGCCAATCAAAACATGGAGTAGAGGGAATGTAAGTCTGCAATGCTGTCTACTGTTTTACATTGCTTTGTGATTAAAAGTGATGTAGAGAATTAAATAATTGTAGTAGTCATAGAGGTAGTGTAAGTCTGCTTCATAGTAAGCAGTATCAGTATCAGTGTCATAGGAAATGTAGAACATGACAGAGCAAGAAGGGGAAGATATTACTATTCCAGGATTTGAGATGTCATCAGTGATGTCATTAGTGATGTCACTGACCATGTCATGAATGATGTAATATGTGACATCATCAGCAGTGGATTGCGGGTGCGCGATATATAGTTAGTGCAACTAACTATATATGGAATTTCAATGGTTTTGTGTGAGTAAAATAAGGTTTTTTAAATGCTAATTCCTAACTATATATGGTGTATAACCTATGGTTTTTTCAGTGAATTTTCAAGGTTTTGTAAATGCTAATTCCTAACTATATATGGTTTATAACCTATGGTTTTTTCAGTGAATATATATATATATATATATGTCCAAACTATCTCCCCAAGCGAAGAGAAATTGAGTCGCACACGGAGCTTCGTTTTCAATTTAAAGCCATTTATTTTATTTGGGCAGCAGGATTAGGACTTTTTCCACGCGTTTCGTTTCTTCCTGGAAACTTTTTCAAGATGTGTCCTGCACCTAAGAAAACATGCCGTACGTTCCCCAGTCCGATGTTTTAGCATTATTTCACTTCCTCCGCTGGTATCTTTTTTAACCATTTCCTTTTTGCGCTGCATTATGGGACTTCTTTTTGCGCTGCATTGTGGGACACGAGGTCCAGACGATTGTTGCTGGTTTATAACCCTCCGGTGGGCGGTGAGTAAAATCCTGTTGAACATTGTCCAAACAAATCCAATATTTTCGGCAAAAGTTCCCCCATGTCAGCTTACTTTTGAAACTGACTCGGGGCCAATACCGAGGTCCAGTCCTCGGCGGCACCTTTCTCCCCATCCGTCTTATCAACTCCAACACTGAGGTTATATATTTATATATATATATATATATATATATATATATATATATATATATATATATATTACCTACTGGCGGTCGCCAGTAGGTAGTTATAGTTAGGACCTAGTTTCCATAGGAAATCCGCAACATTCTATTGGGAATAACTTTGGCGCCGGTGGACGAATTTTCGCGAATTTCTCAAATTAGATGGCCCGCTCCGCTCCGCTCCTTCCCTGAAAGTTTGGGGGGATTCGTCAAGCGGGGGTCGAGATAAAAGGGGGGCACCAAAATGTGTTTTCCCCATGTTAATTTCCATAGGGCGGTTGGACTCACTTTTAGCCCGAACGGCTGAATGGATTCCCACGAAACTTGGCAAAATTGTAGGGACTGGTAGCCCGATGTGCCTTTGCTATCAGTAATTTTGGTTCAAAAAAATATATATATCTATAAGCGCGCCCTGGTACGCGCACCGGGGAGCACACCCGGTGTGTAACGCGAGTTCGCGCGCGGAAAGCTGATTGGCTCTCGGGTGTCTGTCAACATTCCAAACAGTCCGGAGCGGCCGCCATCTTGTGTCTCGGTAGGATCGAGACACAAGAGGTGGCAAAAACAAAGGGGGAAATTACCATAAGGGGGCAGGGTAGACCCCCCTGACCCCCTAGGTTTGACGTGGGGGCCATAAAAGGGCCCCGCGGGGCAAAATTTTTTTTAAAAAATCGATTATCGCGGGGGGAGCGCCCGGTACGCGCACCGGGGAGCGTACCAGGGAGCGTACCAAGGGGAAAACCCAGTGAAACCGTAAAATAATAATTTAAAGTGCTTAGAGGTAGGGTAGCTTTGCATAGAGTTGTTGTGTTGTGTGGGTGATTTAAGTACCAGCATGTAGGTACCAATACAGAGTCTTAAATTCAATGTACACCGTCTCCACTGTAGTTATCTTACATGTTGTTACAGAAGTTATTGTGGTATATGGAATCCATACCATAGTGTGTCAGGAAAGCAGAAACAGATCCTTTAAGCACTCCTTGAGAAAGCCTATGGGATCATGGGTAGTCTACCCTACTCCCTTATGATATTTTCAAGTATTACATTTTAGTCTCTTCTGAATCTACACAAAATTGGTGGTGATATGGTGCATTAGAGACAGACAGTGAGAGAAAGGAGGCAGGAGATGAAAAAGAGATGTCAAATACACATTGGAGATAATATAGTGGGAGAAAGGAAGTAACTATGAGCAAACTTACTATGTAACACAAAAAAGTTGCAAGTCTCACTTTATATTATAATCATTTTGGTACTACTTCATGAATTACATATAAAAATGAATAATGTCTCAAACAATTTTTAATTATTAAATATTAATTTATTATTCTGAATTTTCATATTTTAATAACACTTGTAACATTTCATTATCCGAAATCTCCTCCAAATTTGTACTGCATGATTCCATATTATCTACACAGTCTATAAATTCTTGGTCAAGAGACTCATCTAGGAAGTCAAATAAATCTTCTTGAAGAATCTCTTCATCAGTTATTTCGAAATGAATCTGCTCATCAGTTATTTCGAAAGAAATATTGTTGGTCTGTGGTGTATCTTCCATTTTCTTGCTGTAAATTGCATAAAAAATAACTATATCAGTAGAGTTAGGGCACTGTTGGGTTTGAGTTCAGAGAGGTACTTCTGAGTTTTTAACAGTGAAGTTATCTTTGGGCAGTGTATGGTATGAGGTAGGAAGTAGAAATATAAAAAAGTGTATGTGAAGAAGCCTAAGTAAATTCATAATTATACCAGAGAAGCCTAACTCAATCCATAACTATAACAGAGAAGCCTATCTCAATCTATA
Source organism: Lissotriton helveticus (assembly GCF_964261635.1). Lineage (NCBI taxonomy): Eukaryota > Metazoa > Chordata > Amphibia > Caudata > Salamandridae > Lissotriton > Lissotriton helveticus. The sequence continues at coordinate 1,456,710,118 of NC_136059.1, forward strand.
ACTATAACAGAGGGACAGTAATTAACTATCAGAAAACGTTTTTACAAATTAACTTAAAGTGCCCCTTACAAATTAACAACTTACCTTATTAAAAGGTGATAAAGATAAATGGAGAAAATTCTTTCAAGATGTACCTCAGGTAGTTGTAGTCAAAATGGCCGTGTTTCCCCGCTCATTTTTCATATATATTAATGTACATAACCAATCAAATGTCAGGAAAAAAAAGTAGAAAATGAAAGTAACATTTAAATTGGTTGTATATCCTAACACTTCATATGTGTTTTTGTCATGTAATTTACCTCAGGATATTTAGACAGGGCTACAGCTGAAATGGCTCAATGGAATTCCACCAAATTTGGGAAAATGGTAGGGACTGGTATGTAGTAGGGCCTATTCTATATTTGGTGAAAGTCTCTCCAGTGGTTTTTATGTAAATGACCTTGTAAAAATTTTTGGGAGCGCTTACAGGTGTGCGCCCCGGTACGCGCACCGGCAGCGCTACGGGAGTCCTCCATCTTGTGTTTAGGTAGATTTGAGACACAAGATGGAGGACAAACAACGTTGGGAATGGGTAAAAGGGGACACGGTAGACACCCCCTGACCCCCTAGGTTTTCTGAGGGGGGCTTAGGAGGCCCATATAGGTGAAAAAAAATTTAAAAAGTATTTTTCGCGGAGGGAGCGCCCAGTACGCGTACCGGGGAGCGTACTTTGGTGAAAAACAGTGAAAAAAGTTAGAGTAAAATAATCATTTGGAGTGATCAGAGGTAGGGTAGCCCTGAAAAGAGCTTTTGGTTCTGTGGCTTATTTAGGTACCTACAAGTAGGTTTCAATGCACAGTCTTAAATTCAGGAGGAATATTCTATTCCCCTCATTTGAGAAGTGCACACCATCGCCTCTGTAGATATCTTGCATGTTGTAACGCAAGTTATTATTGTATATTGAACCCATTCCATAGTCTCTCATGTAAGCAGAAACAGATGTATTCACATGTTTCTGTGCTTTCTCAAATTGTGGACAAAATTGATTGGGCCACTTCCATTTCTGTCTTTGGCATATATTGGAAAATACCAAGGCAGTTTGAGGAAAAAGTGCCATCAATTGCTCAAAGGTGTCCTTTAAAAGCATTTCCAGACCTACCCCAGTGAAAGTGCCTAAGTCATTTCCACCACAGTGCAGAATTATGAGGTGAGGGTGTGGCAGATGCAAAAAGGTTTTCACCAATGGTATCAATTGATGACATCTCAATCCTCTCTGGCCAATCCATTTGATGTCCACGTTTGGTAAATCAAGGTTGTGAAAATGTCTGGTAGCTGCATACATTTGAGCCCAGTGGATGTAGCTATGTCCAATAATCCAGACAGAATACATGGTAAGAGGAGGTTCTGGTGCAGTCAGATGAAGTGTGGGAATGAAATGGCAGTTGGAACAGCAGGAGTTTGCAACAAAAAAAACTGTGGAGTTTCAGTGCTCTTGAATCAGAAGCAATGATTGGTGGATGCAGATAGTTGATAACTGAAAGTTAGGGTGCATGGTTCTGTTTTGTAAAAGAAGCAATTTGAATGGTTAAGAAAAAGTCATTTAAAGAAACATTGCACCGGATAAGCTGGTGTATTGAGACGTCAAACATCCTTGCTAAGTTCATTTGCAACATTGTAGAATAAACTTTAAACCTGAGAGCTCAGTGAGGAGGGAGTTGCTATGGTAACAGGTAGAAAGGGCTGAGGGGGGAAGGGTGTTGGTTTGAAAATAGAGAGGGAAGAGTTTTGATTGGTTACCATGAGGAATATGTGTGTAGAATTAGAGGTTCTCTGTGCCATTCATGGTTGCAGTGCCTGGAGTGCATACCTTTTGCTCTGCTAAAGAAATAATGGTGTGTGTGTCTGACACTGTTCTCAATCTCCCAAAGCATTTGTAAAGGTGAGTAATGATTCATTTAATATGGATAGAGACTTGTATACTCTATGGAGAAGATTTGGAAACAAATTGTGGTTTTTTAATGTTGCTTTGTGTCATGTTTTTTGAAAATGCTTGGTAAAATGTTTTTACTGCATAGAGGAATTGTATTTTGTAAAATTGTGAAGTTTCAGTAGTGACATGGAATGCTTGTACATAGGACCTGTGCTGTGTTTCTTAAATGTGATGTGAAAAACGATTTTGGGGGAAATGAATGGCTTTTACATTTTTGAGAAGGAATAAATAGTGTCTGCATGCTTAAAGAAATACATTTGACCCTTTCACAATGATGTCACCTGTGTTACCTCAGATTAGGAAGCACATTGAGTTTCTTTGCTGTTGGTTTGTGTCATGTTTTTTTATAATGCTTGGTATCAACATTTGCAGGATAGAGGATTTGTATTTTGTGAAATAGTGAGGTTTCAGTAGGGAAATTGAATGCTTGTATATAGGACCTGTGCTGTGTTTCTTAAATGTGATGTTAAAAACGATTTGGGGGAAAATGAATGGCTTTTACATTTTAGAGAAGGAATAAATAGTGTCTGCATGATTAAAGAAATACATTTGAACCTTTTACAATGATGTCACCTGTGTTACCTCATACTAGGAAGCACATTGAGCTTCTTTGCTGTTGGTTTGTGTCATTTTTTTTTATAATGCTTGGTATCGACATTTGCAAGATAGAGGATTTGTATTTTGTGAAATAGTGAGGTTTCAGTAGTGAAATTGAATGCTTGTACATAGGACCTGTGCTGTGTTTCTTAAATGTGATGTGAAAAACGATTTTGGGGAAAATAAATGGCTTTTACATTTTTTAGAAGGAATAAATAGTGTCTGCATGATTAAAGAAATACATTTGAACCTTTTACAATGATGTCACCTGTGTTACCTCATACTAGGAAGCACATTGAGCTTCTTTGCTGTTGGTTTGTGTCATGTTTTTTTATAATGCTTTGTATCAACATTTGCACGATAGAGGATTTGTATTTTGTGAAATAGTGAGGTTTCAGTAGTGAAATTGAATGCTTGTACATAGGACCTGCGCTCTGTTTCTAAAATGTTATTTAAAAAACGATTTTGAGGAAAATCAATGGCTTTTAGATTTTTGAGAAGGAATAAATAGTGTCTGCATGATTAAATAAATATATTTGAACCTTTCACAATGATGTCACCTGTGTTACCTCAGATTAGGAAGTAGATTGTGCAGATGAGGTGAGGCATGTCCAGAGGTACAGAGGAGGTAAGGCCTGTGTTCAAGACTGTAGTGGGAGAGAGGCCTTTCCTGGGGAGCATAGGTGGTGAGGCCTGTGTCTAATAGTGCAGTGGACTAGACTTCATGAAGCCTATCCCCCACTGCACTCATAGACACAGGCCTCACCTCCTTTGTACCCCTGGACAGACCTCTCTTCCACTACACTCTTCAAGACAGGCCTCACCTCCTCTGCACTCCTGGACAATCCTCACCTCATCTGCAACCCTGAATAGACCTCAACTCATCTGCATCCTTAGACAGGCCTCAGCTTTTTTACACCCCTGGACACGCGTCACCTCAACTGCACCCAGTTACAATCGAATTATACCCAATACATTGAGGCCTGTCCAGAGGACACAGATGAGGTATGGCTTGTCCAAGGGTCAGAGGAGGTCAGTCCTCTCCACTGCACTCATGGACACTGAATGCTTGTACATAGGACCTGCGCTCTGTGTCTAAAATGTTATTTAAAACACGATTTTGAGGAAAATCAATGGCTTTTAGATTTTTGAAAAGGAATAAATAGTGTCTGCATGATTAAATAAATATATTTGAACCTTTCACAATGATGTCACCTGTGTTACCTCAGATTAGGAAGTAGATTGTGCAGATGAGGTGAGGCATGTCCAGAGGTACAGAGGAGGTGAGGCCTGTGTTCAAGACTGTAGTGGGAGAGAGGCCTTTCCTGGGGAGCATAGGTGGTGAGGCCTGTGTCTAAGAGTGCAGTGGACTAGACTTCATGAAGCCTATCCCCCACTGCACTCTTAGACACAGGCCTCACCTCCTTTGTACCCCTGGACAGACCTCTCTTCCACTACACTCTTCAATACAGGCCTCACCTCCTCTGCACCCCTGGACAATCCTCACCTCATCAGCAACCCTGAATAGACCTCAACTTATCTGCATCCTTAGACAGGCCTCAGCTTATTTACACCCCTGGACATGCGTCACCTCATCTGCACCTAGTTACCATCAATTATACCCAATACATTGAGGCCTGTCCAGAGGACACAGATGAGGTAAGGCTTGTCCAAGGGTCAGAGGAGGTCAGTCCTCTCCACTGCACTCATGGACACTGAATGCTTGTACATAGGACCTGTGCTCTGTGTCTAAAATGTTATTTAAAAAACGATTTTGGGGAAAATCTATGACTTTTACATTTTTGAGAAGGAATAAATAGTGTCTGCATGATTAAATAAATATATTTGAACCTTTCACAATGATGTCACCTGTGTTATGTCAGATTAGGAGGTAGATTGTGCAGTTGAGGTGAGGCATGTCCAGAGGTACAGAGGAGGTGAGGCCTGTGTTCAAGACTGTAGTGGGAGAGAGGCCTTTCCTGGGGAGCACAGGTGGTGAAGCCTGTGTCTAAGAGTGCAGTGGACTGAACTTCATGAAGCCTATCCCCCACTGCACTCGGGACACAGGCCTCACCTCCTTTGTACCCCTAGACAGACCTCTCTTCCACTACACTTTTCAATACAGACCTCACCTCCTCTGCACCCCTGGACAATCCTCACCTCATCTGCAACCCTGAATAGACCTCAACTCATCTGCATCCTTAGACAGGCCTCAGCTTTTTTACACCCCTGGACACGCGTCGCCTCATCTGCACCCAGTTACCATCAATTGTACCCAATAAATTGAGGCCTGTCCAGAGGACACAGATGAGGTAAGGCTTGTCCAAGGGTCAGAGGAGGTGAGTCCTCTCCACTGCACTCATGGACACAGGCCTCACCTCTTTTGCACCCCTGGACAGGCCTCACCTCATCTACACAATCTCCTTACTAATCTGAGGAAACATAGGTAACATGATTGTGAAATGTGCTAATATATTTTCTTAATCATGCAGATACTATATAATCCTTGTCAGTAATGTAAAACCAATTCATGTGCCTGGAATCTTTTTTTAAATAACATTTACAAAACAGAGCATAGGTCATATGTTTAAGCATTTGATTACACTACTGAAACCTCACTCATTTAGAAAATACAATTCCTTTATGCACTAACATTTCTTTACCAAGGATTATTAACAATGTATTAGTCTCTATTATATTCTCTTCCTGACTTACTCTATTTTTCCACCTGTCCCCTTCTAACACCCTCTCTCTAACCTATTCTTTTTTACATCCTGGCTCTGTGTTACGCTCTGTTACACTCTTTCTTTGACTTACATTCTCTTACACCCTGTCTCTAATTTATTCCCTCTCTCTCTTTTTACAGCAATTTGTAAGTCATACTTTCTCTTACATCCTCTTCCTGATTTACTAGTGTTTATATCGTTTGCTTATTGTCATTGCTTTGTTGTTTGGTAATAGTGGTCTATAATGTGTTATTTTTTTCTTTACCACAGATTGAAATCAAGATTTCAATAGTAAGGAAATATGCCCTCAAGGCAGAGGAGAAGAAAAGATGCCAAACGGAAAAAATCAAAAACAGCAACGGAATTACAGTACTCCTCTACAACAAATACTTCAAAAAACAGGAAAAAAGCTCCTGGTAAGACAACTAAGTCTTTCTTACGGAACATATGTAGATCAAAAAAAATGTTGGTCAGAATGTGGATAAAGAGAAGGAGAGAGCAAATTTGAAAAGGAAAGAGAGGCCCCCCACAAATGTTACTACTGGAGCAGGAGAGAATAATATGTATAGGAATAGAAGGCAAAACCAATTTAGGACATTCGTAAACGAATGTTTCGCAATAGGGTGGTTTTAAATTTGTTAAAAAATATTTAAAAAGGTAAACAGAGAGCTGCTTTTTATAAGAAAAAGAAAAGTGTAGAGAAGATTGTTGATCAGGCTTTTGAACTTAAGAAAAAATGATTTATTTTAATAATCAATAGAATTAGGACACTTAACAAGTCAATTGATGTTTTCAAATCAAACAGTAGATGCAAAAGAGTAATTAATCGGACTAATTTTTGTAAAGTTTTTTCTGGAGAATGGATGCATAGTTCAAGTTGTGAGACATTTTTTAATGAGGAGAGTTACTTCCAGGAGAATGATTTAGTGCATGCAGTTGACACCAGTGGTCGAGCATATGAGGTGAAAGACGGTTGTCCGATTGAAAAAGAGAAACTTGTGCCTAGAGAAGCAGAAGAGGTGTTAACTGATGAAGTTTTAGGGAGACGTACTAAAGGTCCAGTGTACACTTGGAAGTGTAGTAGTATTTGTAGTGTGCGACAGGATTCAATCGATTTGTTTCGTAATTTCTTACGTACGTATAGTAAGAAAAGTCTAAAACAGAAAATGAAGATGTTGCAAGACTTAGGGCCAGATGTAGGTAGCCAAATACCGGTCGGTAACGGCCGAATTCGGCCGTTACCGACCGGTATTTGGCTTTTGAGATGTAGGTGGGTCTGAATTTACAGAATCGGTATATTTACCGATTCGGTAAATTTACCACTTCGATATTTTACCGAATCGGTAAATATACCGATTCTGTAAATCCATATGTAGGTGGGACTCTTCAGAGTCCCAAAGGCCCTACATATTCGGTATTTTAACACCCAATCCAATTGGGTGTTAAAATACCGAATTCAGGTGTGCATGCACATGTGTGCATGCACACCTAGCCATGTGACAGACAGACATGCCCTTAGGGCATGTCTGTGTGCCACATGGCGCACATGCCTATTTTTGGGGTGCCAGAGGGTGTCAAAGTGACACCCCCTGCACCCTTGCTAAAATCGGTATTTACCGATTCTGTAATTACAGAATCGGTATTTCCCATTGTTTCCTATGGGCTTCACAGGCCATAGGAATCAATAGGAAATACCGATTCGGTATTTCCAGATTCGGTAAATACCGAATCTTAACGATTCGGTATTTCCACATCTGGAAATACCTACATCTCCCCCCTTCATATTTACCACTTCTTAAATACCGAATCGGTAAAATTCGGTATTTAAGAAGTGGTAAATAAGAATTACCTACATCGGGCCCCCAGATCCTTGCAGAGTGAGAGAAAATACAGGTTTGCAAGGGCATTCACTGGCTTGTCTTTCTAGAAAAGTCTGTCAGAGTGTTTTTCATCATTTTAGGATGTTAGCAGTGCATCATAACAAAATGAGGAAATTAGTGAAAAGGTTGTATTATGCAAAAAGTCCAGCACTTAAGCTTAAACAATTAAACAGTGCTCTTTTGCATGGAACTGAATTAGATGTGAAGAAGATTTGTGAAAAAATTGAGATTTGTTATTTTGTTGAAAAAGAGGACAGTGTAGACATTGACACAGAAATTCAAGGTAATGTGGAAGACAATGTACAGATTTCAAGTACAGAAAAGTTTGACCAGGAAATTACCAGGTTTAAGGTGAAATCAAGTGAAAGGCCTAATTTTACTTGCGTGTGTTGTCGACGAACTCATTATAAGCATCAAACTAGATTAGTTGATTTATACTTAAAAAGTGAAAAGATAAATAATTATGAGTGGAAGGATTTTGCAACTTATTTGTGGGTGGAGAATTCTTTTGATTTGAGTTCTGATCAGCGTATTTGTAAATATTGTTATAATAAATTAAATCAGAACAGAATGCCTGCTAGAGCTGTTCATAATAATCTTGAGTTGGTAGACATTCCTCCTGAATTGATGGATTTAAATTCATATGAGTCTATTTTGATTTAATGTGTCCATCCTTTTCAGGCAATTGTTCGCATGGAGCCTAAGATAGGGAAATTGCCTCCTTCAGATTTACAGAGAGGATTAAAGGGAAGAGTTGTTTATTTGCCTCTAGATTTCAAGAAAAATATTGATACAATTGGTGTAGAGAAAGTGGAAGAGGAACCTCTGGTTATTCTAGTTAATGGGGTTCCGACAAAGCGTAAGAAAATCTGGCAAGATTTAGTGGATGTAAGGAAAGTCAAAAAGGCAACGTTGTATTTGGTCAAAAACAATGAGTACTATAAACATGTATGTGTTGGAGCAGAGGAAACAGTTGCAGAAGAAGACAGTGATTGTTCAGCCGGCCAAATTGAAAAAGTTGATGTGTCTAGAAGTGAAGAAATATATGAACATTATACTGTTCATCCTTTGCATTCCAAAGAAGTAATGGGGAATGCAATTGACTTGTTTCAAATGAAAGCAGCAAAAGGAAGTCCCATTAGTGTATGGGAAGAAAGTTTGGAAGCTCGTTGTTTTCCACAGTTATTTCCAACAGGTCGAGGTGGATGATAGGACGATCGACCACTTCAAATTCCTGCATCTGAATATCGGACTTTAAGATTATATGCTTAAGATCCAAGGTTTCGTCAATGCATTCCTTATTTGTTTCATCTACTGTATGAAAGTGACTTGTCTGGGCTTTCTTATGCAGTGAACTATATACTGAAAAGTGGACCACATCTGCAAAATGTTTCGGCGAGGGACTTCATGGAGAAAGTCAATCTGCAAGACAGTATTTTGGAATCTCAGCTAATCAATCTCATGGCATGTCAACGTGGAACAAACGAGTATTGGTTCCATCGTCATGGGGAATTGAAATGTATACTAAGAAACTTAGGATCTCCTACATGGTTCCTCACTCTTAGCTGTGCTCTGTATGCATGGGACACTTACTTCAATTTCTACAAGAGGCAAACGCAAACATACAAAATATAGAATTCAAAACTCCTGGAGAACTGTGTTCTTTGGATCCAGAGAATGTATGCAGATATTTCAATCATAAATTTGAAGCTATGATGTCTTTTACTACCAACAAAAAAAATCCTCCCCTTGGAGAGGTTTTGGATTTCTTTTGGAGAAAGGAGTATCAAGCGAGAGGTGCTCCTCACATACATATGTTGTTGTGGATTAAAGATGCACCCAAATTTGGAACAGATTCGGATGAGACAGTGATGAGCTTCATTGAAGAGTATTCAACATGTGCTGTTCCTAAAACTACCGAAGAAAACAGTTTAAGGCAACAAGTTTTACGCTTTCAATCCCATCGTTGTGGAAAGTACTGTCGTCGAAAATTCAGAAACAAGGACAAGTTCTACACAAAATGTCGTTTCGGGTTTCCACGACCAGTGATTTCTAAAGGAAGAGGAAATATTTTGATGTCTTCTCTGCGACATACTGTGACGAGGAAATCACCAAAAAATACATACAATTTAAAAAGAAACGAAGAGTCCAAGTACATCAACGACTACAACCCAGTGATTTTGTCCATGTGAAATGCTAACATGGATATTCAGTTCGTTGCTGACAACTCTATTGCTGTGGCTCGATATGTGACGTCTTACATCACAAAAAAAGAAAAGACAGAACTGAAGGAAATGTGGGAGGACATTTCACATAAAAAGAGTATAAGTAAAAAATTATACAGTTTCAGTCTGAAGATGTTGTCGCATCGAGAAATTGGAGCATATGAATGTTCTGATCGGTTATCATCAGCAAGTCTCTACGCCAAGTCTAGAACAATTATTTGGGCAAGTCTAGGTCTTGCTACAACACGAAACCGAGTTTTGAAATCTGTACAAGAAATTGAGTATTTGGCGGAGAAAGAACCAAACAGTACAGATATTTTGAAGACAAACATGTTGGATACATACTATCCAAATAGAAGTAGTCATCTTGAGAACAGTTGTTTGTATGAAGTTCTGCAAAACTATATTTATAAGAGGAACATCAGAGAAGATATCAATAATAGAATATATGCTGTCATTGGGTGTGAAGGATGTCTAGTGAAGCAGAGAAAAGGCCATTTGCTTAATCATCGAAAATTGAGTTGCGAAAATCCAGAGAAAAGGGAATTTTACTATTTAGCTCTTTTGCAACTCTTTAAGCCATGGCGTACAGAAGAGGAACTACTTGGAGATTTTCTTTGTTACGAAGATTCTTTTAATGCAACCAAGGATACCATAGAATGTCCTGTTTTTCCAAATTATCTGCAAATTTTGAACAAAGAAATAGAGCAAGAAGCCACAATTGCTGTAGAGATTGCTAGAGACAGTTCACAAGACAGTCAGAGTTCTGCTTCATTGAGTCAGGATCCACTTGGAGGACCAATTATTCTAAATGAAGCTGCCACTGCCATGGATGAGGTGGAAAGAGCTATGGAACAAGCTCAAGATGATGTAGTTAACTTAGAAGTTTTGGTGAAACAACTAAACCTTGAGCAGAAACATATATATTACGAAGTCACAGAACAGATAGAACATGGAGTCAGTCATGAGAAAAAAGAGTGCTCATGTACATCATTTAAGCCTGTCCGACTGTACGTGAGTGGAGAAGCGGGAACTGGAAAAAGTTTTCTGATTAAAGCAATTGCAACTTATCTGCAGAAAAGGACTGAATCACCGCTGTCTTGTGTTGTTACCGCTCCAACTGGGCTGGCAGCTCATAACATTAAAGGGATTACTTTACATCGTTTACTGATGCTACCAGTCGAGCATGATAACAAATTGCAATACCACAAGCTATCTGGAGATGCGTGTTCCGAAGTTTCCAGAGTCCTGAAGAAAATGAAACTTCTTATCATTGATGAAGTAAGCATGGTCTCAAATCTAATGCTTGCTTTTGTGCATTTGAGAATGCAAGAAATTCTTCGAACAGAGTATGATGTGTTATTGGAGATCTACTGCAGTTGACTCCAGTTAAAGGACAACCAGTGTTTAAAATGGTCACGCATGAAGATACCAGGAAGTGCCTAGGAAGCATTGGAAACGTTAATATATGGTTACATTTCAAATATGCAGAACTGCTTCAAAATATGCGACAGGCAAAGGATGAAGATTATAAAAATATTCTACAAGATGTAAGAATCGGAAAAGTAAGTCAGCATGGGAAAGAAGCTTTACATGCACGATTAATTTCAAATTTGTATCCAAATGAAAACATTCTTCCAGAGAATATTTTTAAGAAAATTAACGAGAACAAATCTGGGATATGTTTGATGCTAACTCTGAAAGAATGTTCCATCTTCAACAACAACATGTTAAAGTTAGAAAATGAAGAGATTGTGAAACTGGAAGCTATAGATAAAATAGAGCATATGGGAGCAACAATTATTTTGTCAGAAAATTTGAAATCAAAATTGGATTCATTAGAGAAGACTATATCCAAAACTGCTGGTTTTGAAAAGACTCTGAATGTGTGTTTAAATTGTTGTATCATTTTGAGAAGGAATTTAAATGTTGAAAGAGGTCTGGTAAATGGAGCAATGGGTCATGTTGTTGATTTTGTGAATTACAAAAATAGAGATGGAATTGAAATTTCAAAAATTAAATTTGATGGCATTGACGAAATAGAACAAATTTGTCGTTGTTCAGCTAGATTTTTGCTTGTGAAAGACTTATATGTTCGCCGAAAACAGTTTCCTGTTTGTTTGGCATATGCGGTGACAATTCATAAATCTCAAGGTTTAAGTGTAGATAGTGCTTTGGTGAACATTGGAAGTTCTGTGTTTAAAGAGGGTATGGCATATGTGGCATTATCACGAGTCAGAACTTTATCAGGATTGTACTTGATTGAGTGTGATGAAACAAAGATTTGTGCAGATCTAGATTGTGTTAAAGAATACAATAGGTTAAGAAGAGAGTATGCTCCACATTTGCCTCAATATCCTCTGTTTGAAAAACGTGTGGTAGGCCGAAAAAGAAGAAATGAGAATAATTGCAGTGAGGTAGTAGCAAAAAGACAAAAAGTAGATGAAACTGTAATTGTAAGCAGAAAGAAAAAGGATTCTGTTGAAGATGTTGTTGGATTTCAGTTTGAAAACAGTTCTGGTGTCAACTGCTATGCTAATGTAGTCGTTAATGTTGTTTTTTTTCTTCAAAATTTACAAGAACAGATTGTTGAAAATCGGGATCAAACATTCTGCTGTTTATTGAATTCTGTGTTTGAGAAATGTAGCAGTGATAGAGCAAAAATAGAAAGTGTTTCAGAAATTTGAAATCTTCTAGACATATGTTCTGGTCAAAATCAATTTTCACAGAATATTCAGCAGGATTGTCAGGAATTTTTAATGTATATGTTTGATGTATTGGAAGATGAAGGTATAGATATAAAAACATTTTTTAGCCTTTCTTATCTTTTTTTTATATATATTTTTTATTTATTGCAAGAAAGAACAGAAAATACAATGATGAAATCATCTCAGTTGTACATATGTGCATAATTCTCTGTACATATTATTGTCCTTATAGAGAGAGAAGAAAGAAGACGAAGAGCAAATGATTACAACACAAATTTACAAAAGGTCATAACGAAAAAAAATATAACATGTCGGTCTCACGAAATATTAGTCCGTTTAGCTAATAAATGTTCCCCATATTTTTTCCCTTCCTTTTAGTGCTTTAGGGCCTCTTAATTTAGCCAATGAGAGTTCCATAGTATGTATTTCATGAATAAGATACCACCATTCCATGACGCTAGGGGGTTCTTTCGAGATCCATGTCCGCGCGATGGCCAATCTAGCACAAGCGAAAATGATAGATAACAAATCTTTGTATATACTGTTAGTGTCTTGTATATCTAACAAAACTAAATGAGCAGAAACTGTAGGCATTGTTATATGCTTCCTGTTGAGAACATCAGTTATTCCCAGCCAGAAGGTTGTGAGTTTTGGGCACTCATAGAGCATGTGCTCTATGTCTGCTGCTTCCATATTGCATTTTGAGCATTTAGTGCGTTCATTGGAGATATTACCAGAAGTCCAGCTAGAAAGTCTTTGAGGCGTATAGTATATTTGAGTGACTGTCCTATTGAATTGTAGCCTTAGATTTGAAGACTGGACTACTCGATTTATTTGTTTTAGTGAGCCCGCAATCTGGCTGGGATTGATATTTATTCCTAGCCTGTTAGTCCATGTATCTGCCATTTTCCCACAGTCGCCGACTTGACCTTTATTAAGAAGAATATAGCTCTTGCTGATAATGGCTTTAGTCTGGTTAGAGTAGATGAACTGTAGAACATCTGAATGTTCTACACTCTCAATTTTCTTTTTATTGATTAAGAAGTCTTGTATCTGTATGTATTTAAAATGTGTTGTCTCTTTGATTTTATAGAGTATTTTTAGGTTTAAAGTATTTTATTAGGAAGGTACAATGGCAGAGGCAAACAATCATACAAAGGGTCAGTGCTTGCGCCATATGGCGACACGGGAATAAAGTTCGAATGTCCCAGCCTCGGGAGGCTGTCCTAGTATCCGACCCTGTACGTAGCAATGTGTAGAAGAGTGCCAGGAGCCCTTCCCCAACCAGTTGAACCTCCCGTGAATAAACAATCTCCCCCCAACAACCCCTTCCCCCCCCCTCCCCACTCTGTCCAGCGTTATGTACTATAAAGCCTTGGTGTTATCTCGGGCCTCAACTCTCCCCACAACAACTTCCGAGGGTCACATTCATACTCTCCAATCAGGCATACCATCACATCGGCGGCGTAAGCCTCATGAGTCTCAGGTATCTTGGGCATGTAATTTCTTTGAATTCCGTGGACAGCAGTGCGTGAAAGGGCTGCCACAGCTCTTCAAAGCTGTCTACCTTCCCAGCTAACGTGAGCGAAAGCTTTTCCATCCCCAGAACATGCTACAGCCTGTGTAGCCACCCTGTTAAGGAGGGAGTGGTCGGTGTGCGCCAGTGTATTAGGATATTCTGAACAGCTGAGCCCAGCATAATCGCTATTTGCCTCCCTCGTCTAGACTTCAAGGGGTACATTAATCCATTAGGGAGGCCTAGCAAGGCGTATGCAGGGAATCTGGGCAGTTCAATCTCGAAGCACACATCTATCTCATCAAGTACCTCCGACCAGTACGCTTGCACCACAGGACAGTCCCACAGGATGTGCGTTAGTGTGCCTTTCTGCCCACAATTGCGCCAGCATCTGTCATCGAGCAGCCGGTTCATCTCGTGTAGCCGTTCTGGGGTGCGGTACCAATAAGTGGAGACCTTGGTAAACGTTTCTGTGAGGCCCACATGGTAAGCTGAGTGTCGTGCCCGGTATGAGATTTGTTCCCATTCTTTATGGCTAAGGGTCCTCCCCAACTCCCGGTTCCACCGTTCCCTGCCAGGAATATGGAAATGTGTGGATGGAAGCTGTAGCATCTTATACAGGTCAGTTATGAGTTTCGCATCTGAAGCGCGTGTCACCAGCCATTTTTCGTACGGCAACAGTGTCCTGTCCGCCGATGCTTTGACCTGTGGTTGTAGAGCCCAGTGTCTAACCTGCCAGTATCTCATACGGTCCGTTTCGTCCAACTGGAAATTGTCTTTGAGGTCTTGAAAGGGGACAATCCCTTCTGACGTGTACATGTGGTAAAGTGCCTTACAGCCCCTCTCCCTCCAGCGTGAAAAGCCCCCAGGTTCTGTCCCCGGTGTAAAGTCAGGATTGTCCACGATAGGAGTGAACGGGGAAGGGAATGTGGTGAGATCATATGTACGGTTGGTAGCGTCCCACACCCTCAGCGGTACCCGTGTGACGTAAGAGGCATAGAGATTCGGGGGGCGGTGCGACCGGTGAAGAAATGGTATGTCCTGCAAAGGGCGCCCAGCTACCGCCTGATCCTGGAAGAGCCAGTGTTTGTCTGATTCCCGCCTACTCCATTCCACCAAGAACCGCAATTGAGATGCTTGGAAGTATTTGCGCAGGTCAGGGACCCCCAGTCCCCCCGATTCCGGCGCCAGAGTAGTAAGGGCCTGAGGGAGACATCCAGAGCCGTGGACTTCGCCACGTTCATCCTAAAACCTGCCGCCCCCTCGAAAGCTTGGAGTTCAGCTATGCAAGCGGGCAACGCCCGCCTTGGGTTCTCCAGCGTGAAAATGATATCGTCCGGGTATAGACTGATCGCGTGGGTATAACCGCCCATTCTGATTCCTGTCACGTCTGGATTCTGTCGCACTCGTTGAGCGAAGGGCTCCATGTAGAGCGCGAAGAGGAGAGGGGAGAGGGGGCATCCCTGTCTAGTACCGCGTTCAATGTTGAATCGTCCCGAACCGCAGCCGTTTACCCGCACCACCGCAGACGGGAATTTATAACAGTTAAACACCATGCGTCGAAATTTCTCCCCCATCCCACCGCGCCATCACGCTCTTGAGATAGGGCCAATGCACGCGGTCAACCACTTCCTCAATTCTTATCTCCCTTTCCAGGTAGGTAGCCTGGTCCGGGGTTAGGGACGGGAGGGGCACTGAGTCCAAATAGGCCTCCGGCACCCCCATCTGCGCGGCCTCCGCCGCATATAGGTCAGCGTAAAACCGGCGGAAGGTGTCCGCTACGTCAGCGTCATCTGTCACCATCTCCCCTGCCGCTCCCCTCAGTTCCTTCACCCGCCGACATTGGTGCGCAGCTCTAAGTTTAGCTGCTAGTAGCCGGCCACACCGGTCTCCCCCAGTATAATAGGTGTGTTTTAGTCGCAGCGCGGCGTATTCTGCCCTATCTAAATCCAATGATGACAAGAGTTTCCTGGCCGCTTTCAGCTGTCTCCAAATTCTTGGAGCCCCTGTCCGTAGGTGCACGTGTTCAAGTTCCCTAACCTTCTGTGTGAACTCGTCACGTTTTAGTTTCCTATCCTTGTTGTCTGCTGCAGAAATCGCAATAAATTCTCCCCGCAGCACCGCCTTGAGAGCGCCCCATTGAGTGGACAGTGAGGTATCGGAATTCGAGTTGTGTAATTGAAAGTCCTTCACTGAGTCAGTGATTCGCTGCACTACCGTTTTTTTATGTAGGAGCGTGTCCCGTAACCGCCAAAACCCTCGCCTAGCAGAACTCGATGGGAGGCGGAAGGTTCCCGAGACCGGCGCGTGGTCTGAAAGACTAATAACCCCTATGTCAGAAGTGGTGGCCATGTCGCGGACCGGGCCCGAGACCAACAAGTGGTCCAACCTAGAGTATGTCCTGTGTGCATGTGAATAGTAAGAGAAGTCCCTGTCTGACGGGTGAAGACTCCGCCAGAGGTCATGCATGTCCAAGTCCCTTAACTGAATTTTAACTGTTTGTGACAATTCCCCAGTTTGTGGGCGTCGCTGCGCTGATCTGTCCGCGGAGGAATCAAAGACCATGTTAATGTCCCCTCCCAGTATTATGTGTCTGTCTGGTGAGGCGGTAATGTCATCTAGAGCGGTGCGCATGAATCTATCTTGCTGCTCGTTCGGGCCATAAATCGTTCCCACCGTGAACAGTTGGGTTCCCAGCTTGAAACGGTAGGCCAGAAGTCGACCTTTCTGCTCTGTGAGTTTGTGCAACACCTCCCCCTGAAAGGATTTGGAGAATAGGATAGCTACCCCGGCCGTTTTAGTCGTGTTGGAGGAGAAGAACCGTGTGGGGAAATGGCGGGACCGTAATCTGTGACAGTCACCAGCCAGTAGGTGGGTTTCCTGAAGCAGACAGATGTCCGCCTGAGAGCCCTCAAGTAATGATAGAATCGCCCTCCTTTTCGTAGGATTATTCAACCCTTTAACATTCAAGGTCAATACTTTCAGTGTTGCCATCAAGTGTCGGAATCACTTCCCTCGCTCATGGAATCGAAAGTGTGCTGCCCGGAGGGGGCGAGCAGAGTAGCTCGTGTGTCAGGACAGGCATACGTGTATGCCCCAAAAGCACTGGACAGAGTAGCCCCGAACCTCCCCCCCCCAACTCCCCCTCACCCAACTCCCAAACACCCACATCTCCCCAACACTCCCTCCTCTCCATTCTCCAAACCCACTACCCAGCCCCTGAACCCGTTCCTCCCCCCAAAACTCCCCACAACTGTGAAAGTAGTCCCAGACAAGTCCGTGAAGACCAGTCCGTGGTGTGTTACCTTAGTGGACGTTCAGCCACACGTGTTGGAACCTTCACTCCCCCCTCCCCACCCCAAGCCAGCAATCACAGCAATGCCAAGATAGACTCCCCCCGGAGCATTTTCAAGCAGTCAGGGCGACCTCCACTGCGCTTCCTAGGTCCTCGGCCGCAGTCCGGACGGCGTCCTCCATTCCTGCTCGGGTAGACCGAGACCCCGGCCTCCGGGACCGTCCCCGAGGCCCCCTCCGTGCGACTCTTTGCCATCCACCATCAGCTGTGCGTCTCCTGCGCGGCGAGGGAGACCCTCCCTCCTCCGTGGTGATGCCCAATACTTCGCAAGTGTCCTGCAGGGATCTCAGTTGATAGGTCTCTCCATGCCACTTAAAGATAATACGGAAAGGGTGACCCCAGGAGTAGGGCGTTTCGTGTTGTCTGAGGAAGTCCGTTACTATCTTAAATGCCTTACGCCTCTGAAGCGTGATTGCAGAGAGGTCCTGATACAGCGCTACCGGGTGACTGCGGAAGGTGAGCGAGCGTTCCTTCCGCGCTTCCGCCATTATTCTTTCTTTCAGTGGGAAGTCTGGAAGGTACGCCAGAATGTCCGGTGGGGGACCATTCGCACGTCTACCGGGTCCCACCCTGTGCGCCCTGTCAATCCTGATGGGAAAATCATCTCCTTCTCCAAGTACAGCTCGAAAGAGTTCCTGCAGGTACTTGACAATGTCCGGGTTCTCCTCCGATGATGGCACGCCCCGGACCCGGATGTTGTTTCGGCGCGATCTGTTCTCCAAATCCTCAGTGTGCAATTGGAGGTCCAGTTGTTGTTCCCTGAGAGTCAGCACCTCCTGCTGCAGCATAGTGATTTCCTCATCCTGACGTTGTGTGGAGCCCTCAACCGTGGCCACCCTCTCGCCTAGGCCGTCAATATCCCTGCGCATTTCTCGTACCTCCCCGGCCACTTCCTGTTTCAGGGCTTGGAAGTCTTCCCTAAGCGTACCAAAGAGAGATTCCAAAAACGATCTTGTGACCGGGGGCTCCGCCGAAGCACCAGAGTGCGATCCCCCAGCTGCCCCAGGCGAGGAGGGGGCCTTCTCTCCTTTGGGATGGGATCTGCTGAGCAGCTCTGGTAGTGTGCCGCCAGTGCGTTTGCCACCCCTCTGACCGGCCATGTTGTAGGCACTTCCACAGCTCCGTGTGCCTGTTGCTGCCCCGGGTCCCTCTTTTCAGTCCTACCTCCAGGTGCTGCACCCAGACCGGGGCGATTGCTGGACAACGCCACCCCCAGGGGCCGGCAAGGGTCCACCCGCCCGCCGCACTCCGGGCCAAGGCGAGAGGGCAGTGTCCGAAAGTCAGGTAGCGTCCTAAGCCTCCCGCAGGAAAAAGGCTGAAGCCGTGGCGAGTACAAACTTGGTCTACGCGTAGTACCACCACGGCGATCGTAGACGCAGACGCAGAGCCCAGGGCGCCGCTCTGGCCTCCAGATCCAGACCCCGGCCCGGTCTCAGGGCCCAGACCAGAACTCCACCAGCAGTCCTCCCCGTGGCCTCAGAGGATCCCCAGTTGTGCCCCCGTCCGCCCGGTTCCCGGCGCAGTCCACAGTGAAGATTGGACAAGGGTAGCAGAACGAGGCAGTGTGCCCCCCTTACCGACTGTCCCAGTGAGTCTGTGGCGCTGTGAGCTGTGCCGGAGGTCCTTCCTCCCCTCCACCGCCTGCTCCGACTCGTCCCGCGTACAGCTGCGGTCTGCTAGGGTCTCTTTGGCGAGGCCGGACAAATGAACCGGGTGCCCGAGGTGGCGGGCGTTGCTGGCCGGCAAGGCACCAGTCCGTGAGTGTGCGGTCGTGGAGTCCCCGGTCCGCCGCCTCCAGACGCCCGCTAGGCCTAGAGAGGGCCTCGCAGCCGGGCACTCGCCTACCTCTGACGCTGACCGGGCCGGCGTCCCAGATCAGGGCAGTTCCACGGCGCCGGCAATCGGAGCTGCTGCTCCCCGATCCTCGTCTGTCCCACCGCCTGTGGCGCTGATCTGAAAGCAGTGGATAGACGCTCCGAAGTGCCTCTCCGTCCTCCAGGCCGTGCACTCTCCTCGCTGCTGGGTACGGGCTCCCGCTTCAGCCCGCCGCCATCTTGCGCCTCGGGGGGAGGGGAGGAAGCCTCCTGAGAACCGCTCGGCTCCGGGCCCTTGCCGCCATACTGCACGGTGCGATGCTGTCAATCGGCACCCCTCGGCCCCTGTGGCTGGACCTCTGCTCCCTTGCCGCTCCGCTGACAGCCGCTCCCTCCGGCTTCAGGAGCTGCGTCGTCTCCGGTCGACCCCAACCAGGCCCTCGGTGTCCGCTCTCAGCCAGTGCGTGCTCCGCGGGGTCAACCGGTGCTCACCGACAGGACGCTGGTACCCCCACCACCTCAGCTCTACTCAGCGGCTCCGGGGGGGGAGAGTCAGCGTAGAATAGGGCTTGGGGCCTAGGAAGGGAACGGGAGCTCCGGAATACACGTCTTCCTACTCCGCCATCTTGGCCACGCCCCCCTATAGAGTATTTTTAATGTATTAAAGCTCAGAAGGCCATCTGGACCATAGAGATCTCCTAGCTTGTTAATGTTCTGGTCTATCCATTGAGTGCAAGCGCCATCTGCGAAGATGTTTAGCAGCCCTGGGTTCCCCCATATTGGGAGTTCGGCATTAAAAAAAGAGATGTTATCAGTGTCCATTATTTGGTCCCAAATTCTTTTAATGGCTCTAGCAGTCTTGAATTTGACTCTCTTGTAGTAATTTGGGTCGTGTACCCTGAATAGGAACTGATTGCTTTGCGATCCTAGCATGAATTGATGGTAAAATGTGGGGGCATCTTTAGACAAAAGGCTACGTATGCGTTGTATAAAAGTGGCGAAAAAGATCTGGGAAATTTAGTCCCCCTTTTTCAATAGATAGTTTCAATACCGTCATTGACCGGCGAGCTTTTTTGTATCCCCAGATGTAGCTACTACAAATACTTTCTATTTTCTTAATGTGTAATTTATTTAGTTGTAGAGGGATAGATCTGAATAAATATAATATTTTTGGAACTATCTTCATCTTTATTATATTGATACGTCCGATCAGGCTGAGAGGTATTTTATTCCAATTTTTAAGCATAGAAGCAATATCTTTCAGTAAAGAATCATAATTTAATGGAATAATTTTCTCGATGTTGGAGGTGAGTTTTACTCCTAAATAAGTAGCGTTTTGGCAAAGCCCTATTATCGACTGTGTAGGTTGATAGTTTGCTATCACTTGAGTTTTATTGACATTGAGTCTATATCCCGATATATCGCCAAATTCTCTTGCTTCCTGGATTATTTTAGGTATAGCCCGCACCAAGTCAGTGGTATATATAGCTATATCGTCGGCAAAAGCTGTAATTTCTAAGCACATGTCTTCATGTTCTATTGGGGTTATGTGTTCTTGAGCAGTTAATGCATTTAGGAATGGTTCTAGGGCTATAGCGAATAACAGGGGCGAAAGAGGACACCCCTGTCTAGTGCCCCTTTTTATTGAGAAGTTATCCGAGTTATTCCCCAAATAGCTAGCTATTGCTGTAGGTGTCTCATACAGAGATTGGATCCATCTTAGATATTGCCCCTGTATACCATAAGCCAATAGTGTTGCCCAGAGATACTCCCACCCCACTCGGTCAAATGCCTTCTCTGCATCTAGCATGACCATTCCGAGTGGGGTGAGAGTAGTCGCCGCAACATCAAAAGCGGTTATTGCAGTGTTAACATGGGTGGTGGTGTCTCTACCTACCACGAATCCATGTTGTTGGCAGTTGACTAAGACTGGCATTATAGGTGCTAAACGATTGGCAAGTACTTTAGCGAAGATTTTAGCATCAGTATTCATTAATGAAATTGACCTGTATCATCCCTGTTCTTCCGGTGGTTTCTTCTTTTTTAGAAAGAAAACTATTTTGACTATACGCCATGAAGCAGGGGCAACTCCTGTTTCTCCCACAAAGTCTATCACTTGTTTAAGTAGAGGGAGAAGTTCCTGTTCACAGACCTTATAAATTTCCACAGGCAAACAGTCTTCACCTGCAGCCTTGCTTGGGGGGAGTGCCTTTACAGCTATGCCAAGTTCTTCGATAGAGATTTTAGTACTAAGTGGTCTAGTTATTTCTGAGTCCAATCTTTCAGGTGTATGTTTCTCTAAATATGATTCTATTGTTTCTAGAGTAGGTGTTTTTTCTCGGGTGTAGAGGTGGCAATAGTATTTAGCAAATTGTTCCAGAATCTGTTCTGGTTTGCTATAGACTTTAGAATCAAGTCCTTTTATATTTTTTATAGTAGTTTTAGCCTTTTTATCCGCCACCTTATACGCCAGAATTTTCCCAATTCTGTCTCCGCCTTCATATTGTGCAAGTTTGTATTTATGAATTTTGGAACTAAATTTTTCCCTAAGGGTTTTCTTGAGTGATGCCCTTAATGAGATAAGTCCTAGACTTAGCTCTTTGATGTTGGTTTTGCCTTGTATTATAGCGTCTGAGAGTTGTTGCTCGGCTAGAGAAATATTTAATATAGTAGATTTTTCTAGCCCTCGTTTTTCAGCATTGTCCCTGGAAATATATTGCTGTGTATAGCCTCTGATGCTGCTTTTACATGAGTCCCATACATAGCTGATAGCAGTAGAGTTGATATTGAATGATATATATTCCTGTATGTGTTTTTTGATACCAGAGATATATTTATGGTCCATTAGTAAATATCTGGGGAATGTGAACTGCCGGGCTATGGGTTGAGTATCTAAATTTTTTAATTCGAATAGTATCGGGTTATGATCTGAGGTGATTTTAGGGCAGATTTCTATTGCACAATTTTCTAAGAAACAATCTGTTGCCCAAATCATATCAATTCTAGATAAAGTTTGATGTGGGGAGGAGTAGTATGTGAAGCCGGCCATAGTAGGATGTTTGGTACGCCAGACATCTTTTAAGTTGTGCATCCTGGCTAGTTCCAAGATAGCTGACCTCACTTTACCCATCCTATTTCTAGTTCCTTTGCTTGTGGAGTCTATAGCATAGTTCATGACACAATTGAAATCCCCCATTATCGACAGTTCCCCCTCCCAATCCAATAGCTCAATAGTCAATTGTTCGTACAGCTTAGGTATATCTAAGTTTGGCCCGTAAACTATGCAAAATACGTAACACTTTTGATTGAACTGCATTTGTACTATTGCCCACCTGCCTTTAGCATCAGCAGCGGTCTTGATAACATTTACTCTTAGCCCTTTTTGTTTTAGGATAGCAACACCTCGAATTGATGCCCCTAAAGTAGAGCAAACAACAAGATCATAGCCCATTTGTGATAAAAGTTTATGATCTTGATATCTAATATGAGTCTCTGAGAGAAATACCATATGTGGCTTGTACATATTCATTTCTTCTTGTACTAGTTTCCTTTTGTCTTTGTTATTGAGACCGGCAACGTTCCAAACTAAACATTTAAAAGAAGACATAACTTATATTGTTGTTTCTCAATCTCTCCCACAGAGCGCTTTTATTAACCTTATTACTACTTTTTATACATTTCCTATTCTTGCAATAAAATGTTTTCCCCTTTTTTTGCCCAACCCACCCAGATGGCTCGATAACACCCACCCACCCCCTCGTCCTCAAATCCCCCTGGGGGGGCACCCCTCTATCCCGGCTGCCGCTGGTAGGGCAGCACAGTGAAGTTATGAGCATGAAACCTGCTCCTCACCGCTAGAGTGACTCATAATGTAAATATGCCATTAGCCTTTCTTATCAATGGCAGCATGACTGCGACAACTGTAGTTTATCAAGTAGTACTACAATAGACACTGAAAGATTTATATATTTGACTTTACCAGACTGCAAATCAGTGTCTTTTAATAATCTAGTTAAAGCAGCTGATCACAATATGGTGTGTACCCAATGTAAGTCTGCAATGCTGTCCACATTATTTTTACAAACTTATGGTAAATATGTCATTTTAATGTTCCAACGATGTAGACCTGATGGAAGTAAATTGTCAACTTCTATTAAAAATGTTGTGGCTTCTCAGTTATCAATATCAGGAAGAACTTTTGCAACTGTAGCTATTATTTATCATGACGGTCCTTCAACAACATCAGGGCATTACACATGCTATTTAAAATGTCGAAAAGGTTGGACTAACTGTAATGACACTCATTTGACTTTCAAACAACGTTTGCCTTTTGACTTAAAAAATTCATACCTAGTGTTTTTAGAACCAAAATTTAAGTAAAGGTAATTGCCCTATGAAGACGGGAGCAGTTAATAAAAGTTAGTTTGCTGTTTAAAATTATATTGTGAGTAAAAGTGATGAAGATAATATAAAAATTATAGTTCTCATAAAGGTATGGTAAGTGGATCGCACAGTAAGTGATATCAGTATTATAGGAAATGTTCAACATGAGAGAGCCAGAGATGGAATTCTGAATATTTAAATATTGTGAAAATGTTGTTTGAGCCTTTCTTTCAGAACGTCAGGAAAACGGTAATTTTAGAGTTTGTTTTAAGTAATTTGAAAATATACTGATACATCTGACACTATTTGGCCTTAAGGAAAGGTGAAGTAATGAGCAAAGAGTCATGACTGAACAGAAGGTGTATATGAAAACATTGAAACATATTTCAGATGTTCTTGGAGCTTTTTTTCTAGAGAGTCGATGAAATGGAATTTTTAGAGAACAGCAGAGTACCTTCCAACGTAAAGGACCTTCATGATGTACTATTTGGCCTAAAGGAAAAGTAAGTGAATCAAAGATTAGTGTAGATATGTGATTTGTAAGTTTATATGTTTTTTTTTAAACACAATCTTTTTGATTGTGTTTTTTTTCCCGCTGTCATATGATGAATAGTTTGAACTCACTGTTTTTAGTGAAATTCAATATGTTCTGAGAACAGCAAAAATAAACTATCTAACATGTTGTATAAATTATTCTATAGTTTGTATTGTCCAATTTATATTGTATTCCCATTGTCTCACACTCACTTTCCTTTTTCCTCTCTCTTTCAGCTCTCTTTACTCACTCACACTGCCTTTCTCTCACTCTGTTTCACACCCATTCGTTTACTGCACTTCTTTCACAACCCCTCATTTCCATTTCAACTGTCTGCATCCCCTCTCTCCCTTGCACCACTTTTCAGCTTTCAATCTCTCTGCTTTACTTCCCTTTTCCGTCTTTTCCTCCTTTGCTCTTTTAGTAATTCCTCTTTACTCACTCACCAGTATTGTCGCACTCTGTCACTATAACTCACCCACTCTTCCTCGCTTATCTTTGTTTGCTCCTTTCTTTTGAGCTCTTCTCTCTATTTTCTGTTCACTACCTCTATGTCCTCAGTCCCTCACTCTCCTTGTGTTATGTTCACTTGTGTTTATCTACCTTCTATCATTTCTCTTACAACAACTTCACTGCTTCTCTCTCATCGTTCTTAACCCCATTTCTTTTAGTCCGGTTCCATTACTACCCCTCATTTCCTATCTTTCAATGTCCTTCTCTTTACTTTCATCACCGAATCACTTTCTCTAAGTAACACTGCTTTAGTCTTCTTCTCCTCTCTTTCCTTCTTTTGCTCCCTTACTCATGTTCCTTTCCTCACTCTTTGTACTCCACTTCACTCAGGGGCATATTACCAACCAATAGAGATAATTTTTGTCTCTAACTTATTTAGAGACAAAACTTATCGCCGCAAATCGGCGATTTTTATCGCAGATAAACCTTGCTATTAGCAAGGTTTATCGCAAATGCGATAAAAAACGGCCGCAATGCATGAATATCGCTGAAAAGTCAGCGATATTCATGCATTATCGAGCAAATGCTCTTAGCCATGTTATCCACCTCCCATTGGATAACATGGCTAAGAACTGCTCCTGGGCAAGTGTTAGCTTTTGGAGATATTCGCGCTTAGCGCGAATATCTCCAAAAGTTGGTAATAGGAGATAGCGATGTTAGCGACTGTTTTCAGTCGCTAACATCTTGGCACGCCCACTTTGCATGTCATTAGTGATAAATATCACTGACATGCAAAGCGGGGCCCAAGATGGTCACTATCTCCTATTAGCTGTCGCTAACTGGTGTTAGCGACAGCTTGGTAATAGGGAGATAATTTTATCTCCGCTTTCTTGGCTTTTAAAGCCAAAAAAGCGGAGATAAAGCCCCTTGATAATATGCCCCTCAGTCCTTCCCTTAGTCTCTCTGTCTACTAACTTCCTCACTCCTTTCCCCTCAATCCTTCTATATTATCCTCTCTCCCTTCATCCCTTCACTCTATGACTCTCCTTCACTTACTCTCAGTTATCTTCCATTCCTCATTCTTCTAAATGCATCCTTAATTAGACTCCTTTCCCTCTCAGTCATTATCTTTTTACTTACTCCTGTTTCCTGATTTAGTTTTGCTAACTCACATTCTTTTAGTATCTTTCTTACCTTCAGTTCATTTCTCTCTTCTTCTCTTCCTCTCTGTCAGTGAATCTATATGCCTTACTCTTAGTAATTTGCTCTCCTTCTATTTCTTTTTCCCTCTTTTTGTCCTTCTACGTTACTTTATTTCTCTTTCTGTGTCTTCACTCTTACTTTATTTCTTAATACACTGTTATGATTTTTAACCTCTTCATTTGTATCTTTTATTTTACAATTTATATTTTACTAATTATAACCTTTTTTTCTTCTCTCTTTCACAGATACAAAGTGTAGTAAAACAATGTAATTAAAGTTACATTAATTATATGGTAAGTGTGACAAAAAAATGTAGTTTATCATCACCCTTTGCTTTAACCTCACTATTATTCTCTCACCCTACCTCACTCCTGTTTCCTTACTCTGCTTCCCTCACTTATTCTTATCCTCCATGTTTACTCCCCTTTCCCTAACTCCCCTCCCACATTCAACTTCTTTCAGTCCCCCTGCTTTACTTCCCTTACCCTCTGTTCCCTTCCTTTGCTCCCTCACTCATTCCGTTTCCCTTAATCATTTACTTCACTCCTGTCACTCCTTCTCTCAGTCCGTCTGTCCTCACAGTTCCTCACTTACGTTCTCTCACTCTGTCTCTCTTATCGTCGCTGTCTCTCTCCCCTCATTCTGTCAATACTCTTTCGTCATGCTCACTCCCTACAACTCACCCACACTCCCTCAGTTACCTTTCTTTGCTGCTTCACTCACTACCTTTCAGTCACTCCTTCATTTACTCTCTCTCTCCTTTATCTCTGTCACTTCCCATGTATTACCTTTATTCACTTTTATCCACCCTCTTTCACCCCTCTTTACTTACAGTCAATGCTCTTTTCTAATCCTCCCTCACTGTTTTACTATCTAATACACAGTCCCTCTGTGTTGCTCCCTCTAGCTTTCTTTCTCTTAACATCACTCTCTCTGTCCCTTTCCCTCATGCTCACTCCTTCATTCTTTTTTTTTTCTTTTTTTTTTGGAGCGCGCATCGGTGCGTGCCCCGGTGCACGTACCGGTACGCGTACCCTGGACAAAAAAGAATGACAGAGTTTTTTAAAAATGTTAGTTTTTTTTCATAAATTAGAGGTAGTTCTAAAAATAACTGTTTTTTTTATTCTTTTTGTTGTTTTATATTTTTTTATTGTTTTTTTGAACATTTGTTACTTTTTTTGGCTTTTCTGAACAGTTTTATATTTTTTTGTATTTTTTATGGGGAGAAACAAAAAGAGGGAATTGAAAATGGCTCAACTGGAGCACAAAAAAAACAGGAAAAATTATGGTTTCCTCGGGCATGTGGTTATCCATAGCAACATTGATTAGTGTGATGCTTTGCTGACCATAACTAATTGTTTTGTTGCAATATATACAAACAATTTTGTATCCCCCAAACTTTGTTTGTATATTTGGAATCACCTCACTTGCCTCTGGACCCGATGGAGTGGGATCTTTGGTTGTTGAGGTTCTGGATGATGATTGGGGTAGGTTTTTGCAGAGTTCCCTCACCTCTGCTGCAGAATAGTTATTTTGGTGTAAACGCTGCATGTGCCGAATCATAGTATGATTCCCAAAGGAATATTTTTTTGCAGGGTTCCCCCTGGATAGCACAGCACCACAGATGAGACAAGTCACCTTTTGAGCGTTTACTTTTTTGAAACCCGTTGGGATTTTGTAAAACTCCCATATGAAGTGCTCTTTTGGTTTGTATGGGGGATTGTTTCAGTTTCAACAACTTTTATTCGATTATCAAATTCAATAACCATAAAAAGTACAGTTTTTAAAAAAAGAGATTTCAGATACAAAGTTTTTTTGAGAAATAGCAGTATCACAAGGTTTAAAACAGTTTAGAAAATAGAAAGTAAAGAACATTTTTTAAAACAATGGGAACATCCTTATAGTTATGGCTTGTCAGTTTAGCTAGGGATATTACGGCGCGATGTTATAACTGATTTAAGAAAGGTCGCTATGCATTTGGCTTCATGTGGCGTTTTTAAGGATTGTAAATAGTAGAGTGCTGGGTAGGAATGCCTTATTCCACTGGAACGAAGGATCGGAATGATCCATGTCTTTCTTGCTGGTTTATAATATTTACAGAAAAGAACGACGTGAATCGTATTTTGTGTCGAGACTCCGTCACAGGGACACTTCGTCAGGTTAAGGGACCAATTCTGTGTGTCCGGAAAAGACACCAGCCGAAAAAATACATCGAAGCGTAGTCTTGTAAGAAGGTACTTTTCATAATTGGATAAAAAGTATGTCAAATAAGGCTGTATGGTTTTTCCCTGCTGTTGGGCACATATTTTTTCATTTTGCGTTTTGATGATCTCTGCCTGATTGCGAAGGTCTCTCAGGTGACCCATGCACATTTGCTTTAATTTTTCCCTGGAAATATCTTCGACTGACGGAGGCTCGTCGAAGTACTGTTCGCACTCCATATCTTTAAAAAGATTACATATGTAGTTTAGCCACGGGATTTTTCGCCAGTTTGTCAGGCCTAGACAATCAGTAATGAGGGAGCGGGTTAAATGGCATTCAGGACTGCACCATATCCGGTGCCACAATAAAATTGGCTGGCAACGTATGGTGTCGATGATGTAGTCCATGCCAAGCTCCCGATGTGAGGCAAATATCGGGGAGCTCTGTGGGAGGGCTAAAATATATTTTATGAAGGCATTTTCGGTGACCTGGAGCTGGTCGATTCGACCGTGACCCCAGATTCCAGCTCCGTAAGTAGCCACGCTGTGGCATTTTGCATAGTATATAGTTAAAAGTTCAGGTGGTGCCGGTTTCCCCATTTTCCTCGAAAAGGAGGTTAGTGCAGATGATACTCGACGGAAATGTAGGTTTCTTGCTTCAATTGCCTTTTGCCAGGTCATTGCATCGTCCACTAGGATGCCCAGATAAGGATATACTGGGGTTTTTTCAAGTCTGTTGTTATTGACCATTATGGGTTTAGAGTTTTTTGTCCTTGGGCCAATTGTCATTGTAAATGTCTTTTTAATATTGATTTTAAGATCAAGTGAGGCCATGAATGAAATATATTTATCAAGTTGTAACTGAAGTTGGTTTGGGGTACGTGCCAAGATTACTGAGTCGTCGGCGTACAGAAGGGTGGGTATCGGCCGACGATTTATCTGTGGCAGGTCCTGGCACCCTTCCAGCATTGCCTGCTCAAGCCCGTTTGTATATAGGTTGAACAGGAATGGGGCCAGTACACATCCCTGTCTCACTCCCTTCCTTATTTGGAAGGGTCGTGACAGTTCTCCACTGGTGCCAAATCGAACTCGACCCTCCGCAGTAGAGTAGAGTTCTCTTAGGAAGGTTAATATGGGAGGGTCCACTCCGAGGTCTGATAATAATTGCCAAAGCTTCGCATGCTGGACGCAGTCGAAAGCCGCGCTTAGATCGACATAAACAAGGTAGATATTTCCTCCTTTGGCGCGGGCATATTTTCCAGCCAGGAGGACAAGGTTGAGAGCCTGCTCCACAGTTCCAAGCCCCTTCTGGAAGCCATATTGCAGGTCGGTTATGATGTTGTTCTCCCGGGCCCATGATTGCAGTCGGTCCAGGAGTAGTCGACCTGCGATCTTCCCCATGGAGTCCAGAAGGGAGATTGGTCTGTAGCATGCGGGGTCATTGCGGTCGCCTTTTTTAAAAATTGGTAATAGGATTGAGGTAGACCAAGACTGGAAGAGGCCAATTGAGGCTGCTGCTGACATGACCCGTAAGATTATTTTCGACCAAAAGTCCACGTCATAGAGGAACAGGTCCATTGGGACCCCGTCGGGACCTGGGGCCTTTCCGGTTTTTGAGGCCTTAATTGCTTTTGTTATTTCATTGAGGGAAAAACGTATATTGATCGGATAGATGTCATTTTGCTCCACACAGAGGTCATTGATTTGTGTGCTTGATGGTGCATCGGATGGAGTTCCGAAGATTTTAGAAAAATGGAGGACCCATTCGGCCTCCGTTATTGCCACATCAAAATGGTTGGGATCAGTACTATTGGCCATGAATGGTGATCTTACGACTTCCCAGAATGTAGTGCTGTCTTTCCTTTGGGCACTATCGTGTAAGCGCAGCCAAAGGTCGCGTTTAATTTGCTTTTTCCGGTCTTTCCGAGCAGAATTATAGTTTTTCCTCAGTTGAGAGATTTCATCCGAGTCTCTCATGGGCTTGCGCAAGGCTTCTTTTAGGGCTGTAAGTGCCTTTCGACAGGTGGAATCGAACCACCTCGTGGTCGGGAGCTGAGTCTTGTTTTTTAAGTTGACAAATAGCTCGTCCCTTATTGTATCTTGGATGTTTTGGAAGCATCTGACAATCGTTTCTGGCGGCTCTTCTGGAGACATACATTTGGATAGCCAGTGATGGGTTTTTCTCCAGATCCTCTGTGTCATCTCGGCGGGGTCGATCTTTGCCCATTTGATTGTGTACCCGTTCAGTTTCTTCATGGACACTAGGTGTTGTTCAAGGGAGCTAGGCTTAACAGAGTATACTCCTGCTTGCGGCATGTTGATTGTCACGCTAAGCGGGTAATGATCACTTATTGGGTTAGTTCCAGTTTCATAATTCATTAGTTGCCCTTTTAATGAGTTTGAGGCTATTATATAGTCGATGGTTGTAGCACAGCCTCGCCCATGGAAGGTGGGCAGGTAGTCACACTGCGGATCGACTAATTCATTTACGAAGTCCAAATCTAGAGAGAAGAGGATTTCGTTAAGTTTATTTCCGCATAGCGAATGTGCAAAGTGAGGAATGGGGTTGCCGAGTTCGTTCTGGAGACCGCAATTACCGTTTTTGTAGTTTGTGCACATAGGAGAATTAAAATCACCTCCCCAGATATAGTAAGTAGGGGAAGTTTTATTGTCTTGTTGTAAGGAGGTTAGAAATGCGACAATCTCAGCTAAATTAGACCAACATTCCAAGGGGCCTAAATTATTGTAGTAGTTTATGAGTATGAATTTACAGTCTGTAGATGCTACTGTCTGCGTGACCTGCGTAATTTGGATAATTTGGAAAGTGGATGACTCCTTTAGCAATTTCACTCTAAGTGGGAGGGTATTGGCGATGTAAGTTGCGAGCCCCCCTTTTGGTCTGCCCATATTTCCGGGTACTGCCTGGGTAAAGATGGTTTTGTAACCTGCAAGATGTGATGGAGTTGTGCACCAGGTTTCTTGCAGACACAAAATATGGTGTTGCTTTGCTGTGTCGAGCCACGAAGATGATGTTATTTTTGAAGTCAAGCCTGCGATGTTCCAATATACAGTTGAAACGCCCAGTTTCGTGATAACCGATGGAGTGCTTGATACGGTTAACAAAGTATTTGGCAGAGTATTTGCAGGCGTAGTTTCTAATAATTCTCGTTGAATAGCCTGATGGAATTCGGCTGGGGCCCTAGATGCTACTGTTGGCTGATGACATAAACCGGAAATGGTTTCGCCATCTAATGGAGGATTTACTTGGGCGACTTTTTTCCGAGCGTTCTTGCTAATGGTTAGTGTTTTCTGTATAGGATTGTTATTATTTTCAGGGTGAAATTCTAGAGGTACCGGGTATTGTACTAGGTTTACTGGTTGAGTTGAGGAGTGGGGTTTCGCGTGGCTGGATCCCTCCCGGGGTGGTCAATCGACCATCTCCAAACAGTCAAAGCGATTTTGAGTCGAAAGGCCCTGCCAGCCTTCATGAGGTTGATAAGATCTTTCTTGCCAGTATTGCCTCGGCCGATCTCTTGGCCCGTTTCTGTCGCCGTGTTCATGGGTGTACTCCGAGTGATCCCATGGCTCCTGGTTCCATCGGTCCCTGGGAGTTTGGTGCCATGACCATGGCGGTATGTTACGTTGCTGCCTCACTGGGGGGTAGAAGAACGAGAGATGACGGGCGTCAATCCCTCCCTTTTTTTCAAGAGATGGCCAGGAGCAAATATAATCCACTGCGGAGGGATCTCTGCATGTTACTATGATGCAGTCTCCGCGGATTGTTTTCGTGGTTTTGCCTACCCAGGCTACCCTGCGAGCTGTAGAAATTCCTCCCGAAATGTGGGACTCTAAGGGCCTGTTGATACTTAGCCACTGCATGACCTTGTTCTTAAGTGACCATGCAGTTTCAGGAGTGTCATCAGTTTTCTCAGGTACGCCTGTGAGAACTATTGTGTAGGGGGTAGCTCCTGGGGGCAAATGGGCTGGTCGTCTGGGTGCTGGTAATTTTTTCATGATATTCCTCGGAGACGGCTGGGAGGCCGTTGGTTTTAATGGGAGGGAAGCTGGCACTATATCAGAACGGGCCTTGTTTGTATTATTGTTGTTTGTTGCTGATCCTGGGGTCTCTAGAATAGCTGAGTCTGTGTTTTTCGGTTGATGATTTGATGCAACCGAGATATTACTCCGTTGTGGTTTGGGCGTTTGGGGTGGCGGGTTTTGATTTGCGGTGTTTTGATGATGGCTTTTTCGTGGTAAAGTAATTGGATTTGGACAGTTTGCTGTTTTACGTGGTTGCGCTTGGATTTGCGTTTTGGGTGGCTGAGGTGGATTCCGCTGACCCTTTACTTCTATACGCGTATTAGTATCGAGGAGTGTTGCAGAAATTATGTTCAACTGAGCTTCTACATTTCTAATACTGAGTTGGATGGGTTTTAAGTGCTGGAAAAAGAGGTCTTTTATTGTCGTTAGAACTTGCGCGGTGACTTTACATGTTCTGCAAGAATTTTCAGAAGCCTCAATTGAGGTTTTCAGGACTGGTAGATTAGTTACGGGGAGAGGCAGTGCGTTTAGTTGGGTTGTGGGGTGCACATGAGTTGAAGCGTGATCTAGACTAGGGGCAGTGATAACAATATTTCCAGGTGGTATTATATTACTTTGTTTAGGGATGGCTCCTTCCCTTACTCCTTGGGTGTAGAGGTTCATGCTTACACTCGTTTCCCCCTGGGTTTGGCAAATCTCCAGATCTGGAGTTGCTTCCAGGTCGTCGGTGGATTGCGAGGGGTCTGACTCTGATTGTGTCACGGACAGATCCACTACTGATGGGACAGTGTTTATATCAGGAACTGACAGGGTCACAGGAAGGGAACAGTTCTGTGAATTAAGATAAATTGGAGAAGTAGCATTTGCTATAGCGCCCAAGGAAGAACGTTTTGCGTTTGCATTCATGAGGTCTAATGACACTCTTTTCTCCATCAGGGCGATGCTCTGGTTTATTGCCTCATGGGTCCGTGTTATAAATAGATCAATGGGACCCGTGATTTGAGCAACCTCTTGTGCATGTTTAGATTTGGTCTTTGAAGAACTCCTAGTTTTCGCTGGCATAATAATGCCTAATGGGTGTAATTTCAAAGTTGAAAAGGGGGTGGCCCGGTCCGGTCTCTGCCGGTCACTAACGGGCAACAACGGGCCCGCCCTTGGCCCGGGCTTCGCCCCGGGCTGCGACCCGCGCGCGTCCCGCGTTGCGC
The DNA here is from genome assembly GCF_964261635.1 of Lissotriton helveticus. NCBI lineage: Eukaryota > Metazoa > Chordata > Amphibia > Caudata > Salamandridae > Lissotriton > Lissotriton helveticus. Next base: position 1,456,742,929 of record NC_136059.1, read on the forward strand.
GTTGAGGGGCTTGCCTAAATAACTGAAGGTAAGTAGGGGGCGTGGCACTGGGAGGGGGCGCGGCTCACGCGGGAAGAGGAAACAGCTGATGGATTTGACGCTGTTCCTCGCAGTCCCGGGGCCGCGCCTCTCACCTCCTCTGCGGCCTCGCGTTGGCTTCCTCCTCCCTCTTGTGGACGGTAACAAAAGTTTTTTCACAAGCTACTCCTGTAGCGCTTGTCTGGCAGCAGTTAGGGCGTTGGTTCACAGAAACCTCAATGCGAGCGGCTCCCGCGAAGCGGGGGCCGCGAGAGGTTATAGGCACCTGATGGGGGCGGGCACTGGGAGGGGGCGCGGCTCACGCGGGAAGAGGAAACAGCTGATGGATTTGACGCTGTTCCTCGCAGTCCCGGGGCCGCGCCTCTCACCTCCTCTGCGGCCTCGCGTTGGCTTCCTCCTCCCTCTTGTGGACGGTAACAAAAGTTTTTTCACAAGCTACTCCTGTAGCGCTTGTCTGGCAGCAGTTAGGGCGTTGGTTCACAGAAACCTCAATGCGAGCGGCTCCCGCGAAGCGGGGGCCGCGAGAGGTTATAGGCACCTGATGGGGTCGGGCACTGGGAGGGGGCGCGGCTCACGCGGGAAGAGGAAACAGCTGATGGATTTGACGCTGTTCCTCGCAGTCCCGGGGCCGCGCCTCTCACCTCCTCTGCGGCCTCGCGTTGTCTTCCTCCTCCCTCTTGTGGACGGTAACAAAAGTTTTTTCACAAGCTACTCCTGTAGCGCTTGTCTGGCAGCAGTTAGGGCGTTGGTTCACAGAAACCTCAATGCGAGCGGCTTGTCTTCAGGCAGGAACTGCCTTGTCTCTACCTCCTCTTCCTCCTCCTCCTCCTCTTCTTCTTGACCAAAAATGTAATCTTCTGGTGGTCCTTGTGGTGGTGGTGGTGGTGGTGGGGCAGATGCTCCAGCTGCTGATAGTACTGTAGCCATATCTGTAAGAAAAGCTTAGGTCTTCCTCACTCAAAGAACAAAGTGAGAATGAAGAAAAAAGGTGGGGGCTTTCATCATTTGGAAAACAAAACTGTTCTGAACCAAAGAAAAGTGTTATTTTCAAGTCACATGATCCGGGCTTTCATCATTTGGAAACCAAAACTGATCTGAACCAATGAAAAGTGTTATTTTCAGATCACATGACCCAACGCGCTAACGCTACGCGCCCCGGTGCGTGCCCGGGGGCGCGCCCGTCGTCGCACCCCAGGGCGCGCCCGGCGGCGCTTACGTTGCGCGTTCGTATGCGCTCGGGTGCTTCCGGGTGCACTTACGCCGTGCGTCATATCACTCATCACGTGGCTACGTGATACGTCACGATGTTGTTTTCGTTCGTGGCAATAGCGCTAACGGGACGCTCATCGGTACGCACCCCTGGCCGCGCCGTAACAATGCGCTCACCGGTGAGCGCATCGGTACGCGCCCCGGGAGCGCTCCGGGGCAAAAAAATAAAAAGAAATAATAAACATAAAAAAAATAGTATTACATAATTATAAAATATAAAATTCATCATAAAAAATATTACATTTCATACCTATAGAGATTTGCTATTAAAAAACCTATGAAATTCACTGAAAAAACTATAGGTTTCACACCAGTTATAGTTAGGAATTAGCATTTAAAAAACCTATGAAATTCACTGAAAAAACCATAGGTTTCACCTCCGTTATAGTTAGGAATTAGCATTTAAAAAACCTATAAAATTCACTGAAAAAACCATAGGTTGGACACCAGTTATAGTTAGCTGGAAATATTACTCGCATAAAACCAATGAAATTCCCACGTTATAGTTAGTTGGACTCACTATAACTTGCGCGTGCAATGCACTGCTGATTACGTCACATATTACATCACTCATGACATGGTCAGTGACATCACTCATGACATCACTGATGACACCATCCTTGTGACAGAGTGACAGACCTCTTTTCACTGTAATGTAACCCTTGAAACACATATTTAAAAATAGAAACTTAAATTTTCAAAAAAAGGGTGATACCCATACCAGTTACAACAACCAATTCAATAATTCCACCATCTATATACATCCACTCATTGACCAACAGTTCTATATAGTCCCTCATACATATACTCACTCATCATATGTAGTGATACACCTATACATCCTGTTACGCACCGAGAGTCATCCAAAAGATACTCTCACACATACTCACACATGCAAAGAAACTATTGAACATCCATTTATTTGCATATACAGCTATACACACACAACCACCTTACTTCTAAGGAAACTTACACATACTTACTCTCTTAAACAATCACTTATAGAAACACATACTCTTACAATTTCTTACTCTCACATATACTCACTTATATACATCAATATACACATATATTAGATTAAAACATATGTAGTTACTGATAAAGACACTAGTGAGACAGTCATTCAGTCACTAACACACACATATATACACTCAACCACCCATACAGTCCTGCGCATATGCTGTCTTCAAAACACATACAAACAGAGAGTCAGTCACTCATGCATCTATGTGCTAAGTAATACCCCCACCAAACCATACAAACACTCATACTGATACTAAGAAAAACATCTAATAACCCATATACCTACACATGTAGCTACTCACCAACCCATGCAGCCACTTATACACAAAGTGAAACACTAATCCATATATTTAAATATTTAAACATTACTCACTAATATATGTATTCACTAAGATACACTTAATAAGCGAGTTAACCAATCCATTTTTTTTTTTAAAACATCCATGTAAACACTTATTTAAGCATTTATTCTTCCATCAACTTTTACATATACATATATAACACATAATTATTTTTTAAAAATACACACATTCACTGGATGGTGTCATCAGTGATGTCATGAGTGATGTCACTGACCATGTCATGAGTGATGTAATATGTGACGTCATCAGCAGTGCATTGCACGCGCAAGTTATAGTGAGTCCAACTAACTATAACGTGGGAATTTCATTGGTTTTATGCGAGTAAAATTTCCAGCTAACTATAACTGGTGTCAAACCTATGGTTTTTTCAGTGAATTTTATAGTTTTTTTAAATGCTAATTCCTAACTATAACTGATGTGAAACCTATGGTTTTTTCAGTGAATATATATATATATATATATATATATATTTCACACACACAAGGTCGCCCCAAAGAAAGGAGGCCAGCCGGCAGATACATGTTCCATCTTTTATTTGGGAACTACTTGCCAACAGGTAGCAGCGTGGAAAGAGCACCAGCATACAGATTCAGCCAGACGCGTTTCAGGAATCTCGTTCCCTTCCTCAATGGCTTTCCAACTGCCGCTGCAAGACTGTATTCTCCGCACTTGTTAAATTCCAGGGTCCCGCCCCAGTGGGCGTAGCCGACAAGGCATTATGGTTCCTGTAGTGCGAAAGAGTGATCTCCAATGAGTCAGTCTTGAAGGGCAATATTAAAATCGAAGTAAAACCCATGTGGGTAGATGCAAAGTTCCATGTTGCACCCTGTCCTGCTTTTCAGTAGTCCCCAATGAAACTGCCTGGCAATATGCTGACACCATGTGAGTTTCAGCGTAGTCCCGCTCACCAGCGGTGGCCCTCCTTTCGCGGCTTGGACTAAGCCGCTCAATATTTCACACACACAAGGTCGCCCCAAAGAAAGGAGGCCAGCCGGCAGATACATGTTCCATCTTTTATTTGGGAACTACTTGCCAACAGGTAGCAGCGTAGAAAGAGCACCAGCATACAGATTCAGCCAGACGTGTTTCAGGAATCTCGTTCCCTTCCTCAATGGCTTTCCAACTGCCGCTGCAAGACTGTATTCTCCGCACTTGTTAAATTCCAGGGTCCCGCCCCAGTGGGCGTACCCGACAAGGCATTATGGTTCCTGTAGTGCGAAAGAGTAATCTCCAATGAGTCAGTCTTGAAGGGCAATATTAAAATCGAAGTAAAACCCATGTGGGTAGATGCAAAGTTCCATGTTGCACCCTGTCCTGCTTTTCAGTAGTCCCCAATGAAACTGCCTGGCAATATGCTGACACCATGTGAGTTTCAGCGTAGTCCCGCTCACCAGCGGTGGCCCTCCTTTCGCGGCTTGGACTAAGCCGCTCAATATTTCACACACACAAGGTCGCCCCAAAGAAAGGAGGCCAGCCGGCAGATACATGTTCCATCTTTTATTTGGGAACTACTTGCCAACAGGTAGCAGCGTGGAAAGAGCACCAGCATACAGATTCAGCCAGACGCGTTTCAGGAATCTCGTTCCCTTCCTCAATGGCTTTCCAACTGCCGCTGCAAGACTGTATTCTCCGCACTTGTTAAATTCCAGGGTCCCGCCCCAGTTGGCGTAGCCGACAAGGCATTATGGTTCCTGTAGTGCGAAAGAGTAATCTCCAATGAGTCAGTCTTGAAGGGCAATATTAAAATCGAAGTAAAACCCATGTGGGTAGATGCAAAGTTCCATGTTGCACGCTGTCCTGCTTTTCAGTAGTCCCCAATGAAACTGCCTGGCAATATGCTGACACCATGTGAGTTTCAGCGTAGTCCCGCTCACCAGCGGTGGCCCTCCTTTCGCGGCTTGGACTAAGCCGCTCAATATTTCACACACACAAGGTCGCCCCAAAGAAAGGAGGCCAGCCGGCAGATACATGTTCCATCTTTTATTTGGGAACTACTTGCCAACAGGTAGCAGCGTGGAAAGAGCACCAGCATACAGATTCAGCCAGACGCGTTTCAGGAATCTCGTTCCCTTCCTCAATGGCTTTCCAACTGCCGCTGCAAGACTGTATTCTCCGCACTTGTTAAAATAAAAGATGGAACATGTATCTGCCGGCTGGCCTCCTTTCTTTGGGGCGACCTTGTGTGTGTGAAATATTGAGCGGCTTAGTCCAAGCCGCGAAAGGAGGGCCACCGCTGGTGAGCGGGACTACGCTGAAACTCACATGGTGTCAGCATATTGCCAGGCAGTTTCATTGGGGACTACTGAAAAGCAGGACAGGGTGCAACATGGAACTTTGCATCTACCCACATGGGTTTTACTTCGATTTTATTATTGCCCTTCAAGACTGACTCATTGGAGATTACTCTTTCGCACTACAGGAACCATAATGCCTTGTCGGCTACGCCCACTGGGGCGGAACCCTGGAATTTAACAAGTGCGGAGAATACAGTCTTGCAGCGGCAGTTGGAAAGCCATTGAGGAAGGGAACGAGATTCCTGAAACGCGTCTGGCTGAATCTGTATGCTGGTGCTCTTTCCACGCTGCTACCTGTTGGCAAGTAGTTCCCAAATAAAAGATGGAACATGTATCTGCCGGCTGGCCTCCTTTCTTTGGGGCGACCTTGTGTGTGTGAAATATTGAGCGGCTTAGTCCAAGCCACGAAAGGAGGGCCACCGCTGGTGAGCGGGACTACGCTGAAACTCACATGGTGTCAGCATATTGCCAGGCAGTTTCATTGGGGACTACTGAAAAGCAGGACAGGGTGCAACATGGAACTTTGCATCTACCCACATGGGTTTTACTTCGATTTTAATATTGCCCTTCAAGACTGACTCATTGGAGATTACTCTTTCGCACTACAGGAACCATAATACCTTGTCGGCTACGCCCACTGGGGCGGGACCCTGGAATTTAACAAGTGCGGAGAATACAGTCTTGCAGCGGCAGTTGGAAAGCCATTGAGGAAGGGAACGAGATTCCTGAAATGCGTCTGGCTGAATCTGTATGCTGGTGCTCTTTCCACGCTGCTACCTGTTGGCAAGTAGTTCCCAAATAAAATATGGAACATGTATCTGCCGGCTGGCCTCCTTTCTTTGGGGCGACCTTGTGTGTTTGAAATATTGAGCGGCTTAGTCCAAGCCGCGAAAGGAGGGCCACCGCTGGTGAGCGGGACTACGCTGAAACTCACATGGTGTCAGCATATTGCCAGGCAGTTTCATTGGGGACTACTGAAAAGCAGGACAGGGTGCAACATGGAACTTTGCATCTACCCACATGGGTTTTACTTCGATTTTAATATTGCCCTTCAAGACTGACTCATTGGAGATTACTCTTTCGCACTACAAGAACCATAATGCCTTGTCGGCTACGCCCACTGGGGCGGGACCCTGGAATTTAACAAGTGCGGAGAATACAGTCTTGCAGCGGCAGTTGGAAAGCCATTGAGGAAGGGAACGAGATTCCTGAAACGCGTCTGGCTGAATCTGTATGCTGGTGCTCTTTCCACGCTGCTACCTGTTGGCAAGTAGTTCTCAAATAAAAGATGGAACATGTATCTGCCGGCTGGCCTCCTTTCTTTGGGGCGACCTTGTGTGTGTGAAATATTGAGCGGCTTAGTCCAAGCCGCGAAAGGAGGGCCACCGCTGGTGAGCGGGACTACGCTGAAACTCACATGGTGTCAGCATATTGCCAGGCAGTTTCATTGGGGACTACTGAAAAGCAGGACAGGGTGCAACATGGAACTTTGCATCTACCCACATGGGTTTTACTTCGATTTTAATATTGCCCTTCAAGACTGACTCATTGGAGATTACTCTTTCGCACTACAGGAACCATAATGCCTTGTCGGCTACGCTCACTGGGGCGGGACCCTGGAATTTAACAAGTGCGGAGAATACAGTCTTGCAGCGGCAGTTGGAAAGCCATTGAGGAAGGGAACGAGATTCCTGAAACGTGTCTGGCTAAATCTGTATGCTGGTGCTCTTTCCACGCTGCTACCTGTTTGCAAGTAGTTCCCAAATAAAAGATGGAACATGTATCTGCCGGCTGGCCTCCTTTCTTTGGGGCGACCTTGTGTGTGTGAAATATTGAGCGGCTTAGTCCAACCCGCGAAAGGAGGGCCACCGCTGGTGAGCGGGACTACGCTGAAACTCACATGGTGTCAGCATATTGCCAGGCAGTTTCATTGGGGACTACTGAAAAGCAGGACAGGGTGCAACATGGAACTTTGCATCTACCCACATGGGTTTTACTTCGATTTTAATATTGACCTTCAAGACTGACTCATTGGAGATTACTCTTTCGCACTACAGGAACCATAATGCCTTGTCGGCTACGCCCACTGGGGCGGGACCCTGGAATTTAACAAGTGCGGAGAATACAGTCTTGCAGCGGCAGTTGGAAAGCCATTGAGGAAGGGAACGAGATTCCTGAAACGCGTCTGGCTGAATCTGTATGCTGGTGCTCTTTCCACGCTGCTACCTGTTGGCAAGTAGTTCCCAAATAAAAGATGGAACATGTATCTGCCGGCTGGCCTCCTTTCTTTGGGGCGACCTTGTGTGTGTGAAATATATATATATATATATATACATATATATTTCCACAAGATGCCTCACACGTAGACAAGGATGAGTCGCACTCGTTCCGGCAATTTAAAAACATTTATTTTTCTGTTTGCAGTAGCGGCGTGAGTATCCCGATGCATTTCGGTCAATACCTTGACCTTCTTCAGGGGAAGTAGCCTCAGCATCGTCGCAGCCAAACAATTGACTCGCCATCTTGCTCCTTATAGCTGTTATACATATATATATATATATATAAAACATACACCTACTTGCAGGTTCTCAACATTGGTGCCTGACCTTGTGTTTAACTTCCATGGAACACTTTGTGAGAATCTCACTGGAAATTGTACCTATTTCTGGAAACACGATATTACTCTCATATCGTAATTTTCCTAATTATAATGTCAGTCTTTAATAGTCTCTGAGTCTACTCTTCTCTGTGCCTGTAATAAACGTAGCTCTCTTATTTTTTTATTTTTCTATTATCTGCTCGCAGGAACCAAGGACACCGGACACCAAGATGGCCACCCAGTAGGAGCTCCACCCGTGAGCTCCGGGGTTCGGGATAACCAATAGCAGTAAATCCCTGTTAAACCCCCCATCCACCATCCACCCACGGACCACCGTCCACCTGAAGCGGTTGGGATTAATAAGAAGAAGAAAAGAAGCGGAAAGTGCTTACCAAATGGGACCTTCGAATCGCCAGTTCGCAGGGCTGGATGGCATCTATATGTAACCCTGAGACTGCATGGAAGCTGCCAGGAAGAGGATCGGTGCGGTATTGAACACTGGAGCTGACATCGTGGGAGAGTAGCTGCACTGCCCTTGGAGTGCAGGAGAGCTGCCAGGAAAGGACTTGATGCCTGCCGAGACGGCACTGCCCGGATCACCCCAGCGGAGTGCACTGACCGCGCTGCATGGTCTGAGTGCTGGAGTCTGCACAGCACGGAGGTGAGGGTCTAAATCGTCCACCCGCGGCGGTGCCAGAATGGAAATGCGCTCCGAATTGGAACTGTGCCGTCTCTGAAAGCACGAGTACTGGAGAGTGGACGGCATATCGCCAGACTGCCGCGCGAGCTCGGGAGACCACAGAGCTGGAGGCATTGCAGGGAGAACGGGACGGCAGCGCTGAGGTCGCTGGTACTTCGAGCTGACTCACTGAATTACTCAGGACATCCCGCGTGAGTCATTATGGCCCCCATTTGCTGGTGATTAATACGTCATACCAGATCGTCGAGATACAATAGAGTATTGGGTAGAGAGGAAAAAAGCTGAGAGATCTGGAACCGGCCTGCCTGACCTTAAAATGGCGGCCGCAAAGGATGTGTAGTGATTTGAATGTTGAAAGCAGTCCCCTCCTCACTGTTAGTATGGCAGACTGCATACAATGTAGAAACATCCACTGCACTGGACCATCAGCCATCTTAACTCAAGGATACTCCATTGTATGAAAGCATAACATGAAACCATACCCAAATGGCAGAAAGAAGTAAAGGCAAGTGAAAGAGGACAATCAAAACAGAAGAAAGAGAGAAAGGCACTCAGCTCACAGATATCCAGATATACTGGTGGCCATCTTGAAATAACTTTTTAACCTAAAAAAGATAAAAAAGATTCCTGAACGTTGAGCTGGCAATACAACCAAAAAGCATAATAATCAGAAACAAATCTACTCAAGATAGGGAGAGTACTTAAACCCCCATCACAGTAACAACCAAGAAGAGGGCACTTCAAATAATACTCATCACCATAACACAGATATGAAGCACAACTACCTAGAACCAGTAAGTAGGAACGCCCATATCATAAAATACCCAGCCAAACTATCCAAGAATGCAGCCAAAAAATTCAAGCACAACCTAATGAGGAAAAACCCTAACACGCTGATCTCGGACACCGCTTTTTGCACGGATAAAGGCATTATCGTGAATGACATGATATTCTTTACCAGAAGAACGGCGAAATGGCGCAATGCCATTACAAATATGCTTAACATAAAAAGCATAACCAATATCCCACATGGCACAAAAATTATGACCACAGTGTCTCCAAGATACAGAGCGGACCTTTACATAACTAACTTCAAGAACGGAAAAGTGATGAAACAAGCGTCCAACTACGAATTGGAAAAATTCGACAACATGTTCTCATCCCTAAAAAGATGTGTAGAGAAATCAAGTTCGCAACAACACCAGAGTCCACAAGAAATCACTCTTAACTCATCTGACACTACCTCCACTATCAGCAAACTAACTAGAGACCATCAGGAACTTGAATAATCTACGCAACTAAGAGACACAATCGGAACAGGAGACACATCATCTGGGTATGATACAGAGAGAACAGAATGGCCCTCACGACATGCGAATAACAACACAGAGCTTCATCAGAGGGAAAAATCGACCTCAGACAGCATACTTACCAGAGACCCTCAGGAACTATAGCAGTCAATGCATCTAGGAGACACAATCGAAATAGGAGGCCCAACGTTTGGGAATGATACAGAGAGAACAGAAATGTCCACACGTCATGTGAATATCGTTACAGAAGCTCTTCAGAGGGAAGAATCGACACCTCCCCCCAATGACGGAACATCTCCAATGAGCAGAATACTCAATGAAAACCTAGGAATAACTGATATGGAAAAGGCCACCACTTCAATACCCCAAAGTACTTCAACACAAAGGTCACTTAGATCCACTCGAACTGTATATCCTACAAACATGAAACTAGGAACACAATGCATAGATATCGCATCCAACAAGGCAGTTAATTGTGGAATAGACAACCGATCTAATGGCAAAAAGAAAAAGACCTGATGAAGAGTTCAGAATGAAAACACGGGAACAAAAAACGTGAATCTCGAAATAAGCGGATTAGCAATCCTAATACGTCACCCCAGACCCTGACAAAAATTATAGAGCTCCAAACACAAATGGGCAACATGTTGCATGACTTACTAAGCACCCTTCAAGCGGTAGAAAAACTTAGTGATATTACGGAGAACACTCATACCAAAGTCGAGTACATCCGAGAACTAATATATAAATCTCAAAGAAAGAGCAATAACATGGCAATGCCATTATCAAATAGACAAAATCGACCCGATAGGAATCAGAAATATTTAACGGAAGAAGAAATCCTATCCTTACTCCGGGAATATGAGCCTTCTGTCAGCAGTAGAGAGGAGGAAATTAAAACAGTCCCGATAGATGCCAACAGAATATCTAGACTGAATAAGAGGAAACCCAACCTTAGCAACCTTCAACAAGTCCAGCTAATCACCGACTCGCAAAATCTGAACCCAAGCATAACAGGGAAAACACTAAAATGTCTACTGCTCAACTGTCGGTCGGCAGCTAAACATGCTTCCGACATAGCCGATCTCATCATTAACCAGGAAATAGACATAACAATCCTTACAGAAACATGGCTATCATAATCCTCATCCCCAGTCACGGATCTACTGGTGCCCCCTCATTATAATATTGTGAAACTTGATTGACTAAAAAAGACAGGGGGTGGTATAGCCTATATTCACCAATCGTATTTTGAAGTTGGCCAAATACAATCCGACCCATTAGAATCATGCGAATACCTAGGTCTCAATATAAGATCGGCTAACAATCAAAGATGCAACCTGCATGCCCTTTATCACCCACCAGGTAATAATATGACCTTCATAGACCAGCTAATGGAGATCATCACGGCTAACTCTAACACTGAAGCAAATAACATATATCTAGGAGATTTTAATCTACACTGGAACGACAACAACGACAAACAGGTCAATGCTCTTGAAGACTTTTTATCTGAACTAAACCTCTCCCAAGCATGCACACAACCAACTCACTCGAAAGGAGCTACGTTGAACTGGATAATTTAAAAAAAGACAATTCTTCAATCCTCTCAATAGAGCCGTGCGACTGCTCAGATCACCATGCCATAACCATCCTGATACCCACATGGAAGAAGATAAAGACCACACAACCTATTAAAATCAAAAGATGGATGCAAGATACCAGAGATGCAAATATGGAACTACTAATTGAAATCTGCGAGAAAAACCTAAATATACCTCACCACTTTCAGAATGTGAATGATCTAACGAATCACTACACTACTTCAGTAACAAAAATAGTCAAAGCCACCATACCACTAAAACTGAGTTACAGAGAAGGTTAAAAACCCATGGTTCAATGGGACATTGAATGAAGACAGGTGGAAATTGAGACTTGCGGAAGGAAAATGGAGACAACACCCATAATCCCCTGAACTGAAATCCCTCAGAAAAATCAGAAACGAATACAACAAAAATATCCTCAACTCCAAGAAGGAATTTATTAGATCTGAACTGGATAACGGCAAAAACAGACCACGGACACTATTTGAGATCATAAAACAACAATCAAATAAGCTGGCCGAATCTCCCCAAGAAGTCACAAAAACGCAACTAAGCTGCGAAGAATTCTCAACCTTTTTCACCGACAAAGCCAACACGCTGGAAAGAGAACTCAGGAATGCAGCAGACAACCTCGAATACCATACACCATCATTGAACATTACCAAGTCGAAAAGTGTGGATAATTTGAGAAAAAAAACAAGGCACAATGGGACACCTTCAAACTACTGGATCAGAATAACATTGCCAAAACGCTATTAGACATCAAACCCTACAATCACTACAACGACCCACTACCATCAAAATGCCTGAAAGAAATCAGCCATACAGTGATTCCAATATGGACAGAAATTATAAACGCCTCTCTATCCCAGGGGAGCCTTCCAGAATGCCTAAAAACAGGTCAAGTAGTCCCGGTCATCAAAAAACCTACAGCGAACCCAGCAGATCCAAATAACTATCACCCAGTGACCAACATCCCTCTTCTTGCCAAACTAATAGAGAAATGTGTGCAAAATCAACTGAGCCAACACATCGACAATTTCTCACTATTGGATGACTGCCAATCGAGATTCAGAACAGGACACAGCACGGAAACGGCGATCTTACATAGTCGATGATGCACATCAGGCACTAGATCACAATCAAACTTGTCTGCTTATCCTCCTTGACCTGTCATCTGCATTTGACACGGTTAATCATGAAAAACTACTGAACAGACTCCATGACAGGATGGGAATATCTGGTAAGGTGCTGAAATGGTTTGAATCCTTCCTACAGAACAGAACCCAAAGATTCCTGGTCAACCAGTCACTATCACCTTCATGCCCTAACGCAATTGGAGCCCCACAAGGATCTACATTATCTCCTTCACTGTTTAACCTGTATATCGAACCCCTTACAGAAATTCTCAGAAATTCCAAAATATCTTACCGCATGTACGCGGATGACACGCAGATATACATCAAGATCAAGTCCCTGGAAGACACCAACGTAATGAATGAGGCCCTAAAAATGACACTAAAATGGTTAACTATCAATCATCTGAAGCTAAACGCACATAAAACAGAATTCTTACTAATCTCACCACAAAAGAATCACTCAGAAGTGAAGGAATGGTCCAAAATGATCACGGCTTTAAACTGCACCCCCACTCTAGTTGACTCAGCGAAATCACTAGGAATCACACTGGACGAGAACATAGACATGAAAGCCCACATCAAATCAATGGCAAAAAGCGCCGGTTTTCATCTGAACTACTTAAGAAAAATGAAACCATTTTTATCTTAAGCGGATCAAAAACGAGTTATTTCGAGGATTGAATATGGATGTACAACGTTAGCAGGTCTACCAAAAATTACCAAAGCACCATTAAAAGCATGTCTCAATGCAGTGGCAAGACTTATCACAGGAACAAGTGCTGAGACCACCCATCTTCAGGAAGAAAAAAACCTATGATAGAGCGTTCTCAGGAGTGGCCCCTAGAATCTGGAACTCACTTCCCCCCGAATATCAGAAAAATTACAAACACAGCAACTTTTAAGAGGGAAACCAAGATCTTTCTAATGAGTAAGTTCCTTCCATAGGCAAGAAAGCTCGTCACTAACTCTTTGACACAGAGGTGACCAAGATATACTCTTGACTTGAGAATATAGAAGGCACAGGGAAAGACACTTAAAAACAATCATATTCAGGAAGACCTAGTACACAACATATAATTACCTAAACCTACCTCAGGACATTGTTTATTCGGTTTAACCTTGTACTGAATGTTTTTTTAAAACTTTTTTTCATTTTTTTATTTTATCTTACTTTATTACTTTTTTTTTCTTTGTTAACCCTTTGTGGTAGTATACCTAACTAAAATTGTTTACAGTAATCTCGTTATATTTTTACAAGACTGACCCTATTATACCTCATGTAATGTTAAGCGCTCTGATACCCAAGGGTCATGTTCGCGCTATAGAAAACTTTTCAATAAATAAATGAATAAGGACAATTAAGGAAACTGAACTCAAATGCCCAAATTACTCAGGACTCCGTCTGCGTAACCCAAGGGTAAGTATATGTAGCTGAACTCAAACTTTGACTACGTCGGTAATGCCCACTAACAATTTACTTACAAACATTGCGTGAATAAAGTAAATAACTCACCATAGCCACGGTGAAAGCCACAGCTCTTCCTAGAGCTTTGAGAAATACTCACGGACCCCAAAATGACTGAAATGAAGCGTCGACGAAAGAATGCGACCGTTTCACGAAGAAATTCAGTTGAAGTGCGCAGCTTAGCCAAAGAAGGACCGTGAGCACAGCTGTGATCATTGCTGGTCAAAAACACTAGACCAGCAACCTAGTTGAAACCATAGCGGCCATCTTGGAAAACCGCTGCAACCGTGTTAATAGGTTTTTGTGTAAAAGCGAAGTCCATCGCTTTGAGAGGGTTTTAATCGGTTTAAAGTAACGATCCTGGTGGATATTATAAACCGCTAAGAGCAATTGAGGGTTAAATAAAGAGTGATTCCATGGAGGTGACAGTGGGACGATCCACTGTTTCCGACAAACGCGATCGCAAACAGTAATGAATGGGAGAGCCGGCGTAAGGGCTGTTGCATTGCCACCACCGCAGACGCTCTGTGACAAATATGGCGGTCGACAAAAAAAACACATAACAAGGCTACCAAGTGCACACCTCAAACTAGCTCTGTCCCCAAAAACACCTAACACACCCTAATGACACACTTCCATGGCAACTTTAAAAATACAAATCCCAGGACAACACACCTGAAAGCGATACTTCATTTTGACACACCCACATAGGTGAGTATAAAACCAGCCCCTTCCCTGACCAGAATCCTTTGCACTACTCCAGCCCTGAAGGAACTAACCCCTGCAGCACATTGGATAGGCACAAGGCCACACATCTCACCAGCACAACAACACACACAATCACCACCTACACCACCCCCACCACCCTCACAACTGCACCTCAAACCATTTGCACATCACACACCATGGCACAAAAGAAAATGCCCAAATTCACAGAGAGTGAGTTGTCAATCATGGTAGATGAGATAATCAGAGTAGAACCACAATTGTTTGGTACCCTGGTCCAACAGACACCATTAGCCACCAGAGCACAAATGTGGGAAAGGATAGTCGACAAGGTCAATGCAGTAGGGACCACTCCGCGTTCCAAACAGGAAATCATGAAGCGTTGGCATGACCTGAAGAGGATGGTGAAAGAGAACAACAACAAGAACCGTCAGCTGGCTCAGATGACTGGTGGTGGCCCTCCCATTCCACCAAGAACATTCACTGCATGGGATACTGCATTGCCATACTGCATCCAGAGAGTCTCACAGGAATAGCTTGGGTGTGAAGGCTGGTAAGTACAAACAAATGTAGACTGTTACACTGTCATGTACTGTCTTGCACAACTACAAAACTACACCTCCTAGGCCCAATTCCATTCATCTGTACCACAATACCCAACACAGATCTCACAGATGTAGCACTTACCCCATCTGATTCACCCCAAAGGTAGCCAGCTATATTCCCAGGGTTGTATGTGTACAGGCAGCCAGCACTACAACTCTCACCAGGCCCCCTTGTTTCACAGTTCAGCAAGATGGAGCACCCCCCACCTAGAAGCATGTGGCCGCCATTGTATTACAAGAAGTAAACTTACAAGTAGGTAGCCATCTTCCCTGGGAGGGCTGTTTGGGGTGGGCGACTTGCACTACAACTTCCACCAGCCCCCCTGCCCCACCCCTGAGCAGTATGTATCACTCCCCCACACCCAGAAGCATGTGGCAGCCATTGTATTACAACAATCAAACTTACAGGTAGGTAGCCATCTTCCCAGGGAGGGCTGTTTGCGAATGGGAGGCCTGCACTACAACTCCCACCAGGGCCCCCTGCCCTACCCCTGAGCAGGAAGGAGCACTCCCCCACCAAGAAGCATGTGGCAACCATTTTATTACAACAAACAAACTTACAGGTAGGTAGCCATCTTCCCAGGGAGGGCTGTTTGGGGGTGGGAGGCCTGCACTACAACTCCTATCAGGCCTCCGTCCTACCCCTGAGCAGGATGGAGCACTACTCCCTACCCAGAAGCATGTGGCAGCCATAGTATTACATCAACCAAACTTGAGCAGAATGTACCACTCAGACACACCCTCAGAAGCATGTGGCAGCCATTGTATTACAACAAACAAACTTATAAGTAGGTAGCCATCTTCCCAGGGAGGGCTGTTTGGGGGGTGGGAGGCCTGCACTACAACTCCCACCAGCACCCCTGTCTCACCCCTCAGCAGGATGGACCACTCCCCCACACCCAGAAGCATTTGGCAGCCATTGTATTACAACAATCAAACTTACAGGTAGGTAGCCATCTTCCCAGGGAGGGATGTTTGTGAATGGGAGGCCTGCACTACAACTCCCACCAGGGCCCCCTGTTCTGCCCCTGAGCAGGATGTAGCACTCAGACAAACCCTCAGAAGCCTGTTGAATCCATTGCATTGTTCACCTCCACCTATCAGTTAGGTAGCCATCTCCACAGGGAGGGGTGTTGGGGGTGGGAGGCCTGCACTACAACTCCCACCAGCCCCCCTGTCCTACCCCTGAGCAAGATGGACCACTTCCCCACCCAGAAGCATGTGGCAACCATTGTATTACAACAAACAAACTTACAGGTAGGTAGCCATCTTCCCAGGGAGGGCTGTTTGGGGGTGGGGGGCCTGCACTACAACTCCAATCAGGCCCCCGCCCTACCCCTGAGCAGGATGGAGCACTACTCCCCACCCAGAAGCATGTGGCAGCCATAGTATTACATCAACCAAAATTACAGGTAGGTAGCCATCTTCCCAGGGAGGGCTGTTTGGGGGTGCGAGGCCTACACTAAAATTGCTACCAGGGCTCCCTGTCCTACCCCTGAGCAGGATGTAGCACCCCCTCCCCACCCAGTAGCATGTGGTAGCCATTATATTACAACAAACAGACTTACAGGTAGGTAGCCATCTTCACAGGGAGGACTGTTAAGGGGGTGGGAGGCCTGCAGTACAACTCCCACCAGCCCCCCTGTCCTACCCCTGAGAAGGATGGAGCACTCAAACACACACCCAGAGAGATGTGTCAGAAATTCCAACTCGATGTGACAACAGAACAGGTAAGTAGACAGTGCATGCCCCCCACCATTCATCTCAAAAAGTATCGAGCCATATAACAACACCAGCCCTCACATCCCACTAAAATTGACACAGATCCAGTATCCAATTACAGTGTGTAGACAGCTAAGCTCATGTAACTGTCACAGAAACCAAAGTGTGACTCACCAAATAACATGTTGAAGAAATTCAGGGCATAATCATGCACAGCACTGAATGCTATCTGTTAGTTCCATGGGGCAGGGCTTGAAGGACCATATGAAAACAAAGCAAGCATGGTCTGTAGAACAAATAAAGCAAAACACCGGACATTACAAAGGTGTGCATGAGATAACAATGGCTAGTTCATGCGCAGATGTAACGCCTGCCAGGCAGAGTAATCAGCAAAGATGCTTCACATCAAGTCATCGTGCCGCTAGTCGTTAGACGACACCATGTCCTCGTAATCACAAAATATGCACATAGGGCATGGTATCCATTGACATGTAACACCATGGACAAGTAATGTATGTACCTCCATATCATGTCATGATGCACATTACTGTGCAGACATACAATGTGAGAACTGGTAAACTGTATGTTGCATAACCTGTAAATACAATACATTGAACACCAAGCTTGAGGGGTGCACGTCAACGATCATTCTCCCTGTGTCCCACAGGTGGCCAAGAACTGACTGCAGAGGATGACAACACCTTCGGAGCCAATCTCCACCCCCGGAACATGGACTCTCTGATGATGACTCCCTAGATTTCGAGGATGCGGAGTAGAAGCGGGCTCATCTGGCATGCCAGGGCGCAGCAGGGCCCAGGACCCCACTATCCCCCCGCCACCACATCAGCAACAACAACAACTATGGTGACCCCTGCTGTAACGACCTGTGCGGCCTCTACCACCACCACCAGTGATGCCTGCAACACTCTCCCTGCCCCAGAGTGTGACCACCCCACTCCACCAACTGAGGAGGGCCGGGAGAGTAGGCAGGTGCGTACAGTGGTGAGGCAACAGGTCCAAGACAGCAGGGCAGGTGGGAGGGCAAGGGGGAATCAAAGCCAACCAGACACTGGGACCGAAGCCCTGGTCAACATCACCAGAGTCCTTGGGGCCTATGAACCAGCCCAGGGACAAACGGGCAAGGCTCAGTAAGATTCCCGCAAGCTCCGCCTGCTGCTGAGGTCCATAGACACCTGCATGGGCCAAATCGTGGACCTCTTGGGCCAGCTAGTGGCGCTTCTGAGGGACAGGCCTGCGGCCCAAACAACACCTTCACCTCTCTCCGGTGGCCTGCAGGATGACAGTTCCACATCCTTCCCTGCAGCCACAGAGAGGGGGGACTCCTCAGACCCCACTGGTCCCGCAGGAGAGGTCCCCCTGCCAAACAATCAAGGGGCCGTTGTAAGAAATCCAAGGAAGGATCTTGTGGCAAAGCAGTTGCCAAACGCCAGTCAAGGAGCCAGCCAGGATGGCACACCTCTTCACCATTGCATTGACTTTGTTGACTGTCCTTCCCCATACTGCCAGGTTAATGGCATCCATCTGTTGCACTGGGTCATCACATCAATGTGGTGACTACTCAATTGTCTCATCTTTCATAACTGACAACTCATAGATTCACTATTCACTTTTTTTGTTAATATTCACTTTCCTGTCACATGTACCCATTGTAAATAAACCCTCCTTACACACCTATGTAGTTGTGGCTGCTCCATGTTTATCACAGGATGTACAATGTTCACCATGATTACAATGTACCAGGAGCACAGATTGTTTGAAGGCAAGGAGAGGCTGAAGGGAACTAGGAAAATACAACAGAACAATATTCACTAGTCATGTGGTGGCATCACAGCCATCACACAACACTTGTCATCAAGGAATTTCAATCTGCACACATTACAATGAGCAGCAATACCGACATAGACATCCTGTATCTGTGCTAAACTACCCTGTCCCAGAAACGTTAGCAGCCAGCACAGAGTCAACAATAGGCTGCAGTCCCAAAGCTCATCTAGACCTTTTCCCCAACAACGACATCAGCAGACAATGGCCCCGTTGTACATTGTCACTCACCTTTAAGTGAAGTAGGGGTTGATGAGCTGCTGACCCACTGGACATGGGTTGGTTTGCAGGCGGGGCCTCGGCTGCTCATCAGCATCCAGGAGCAGGGGATCTCCTTGCGCAAGGCCAGTGGAGCATGCCGCATGCAACTACAATCTGACACACCTTTTTGGACGAGTACATCAGTGCACCTCCGGTCTTGTCCAGGCAGCAAAATCGTGACTTCAAGAGACCAAAAGTACACTCCACCACACGATGTGTCCTCCCAGGGGTATCATTGTAGCCAACTTCATTGGGGTCCTGGTATTTGGTCCTGGGATGCACGGGCAGGCTATTTGACTGTGTGGGCATCCCATGGGTCACTTATGCCACGTTTGCATGATAACATGCAATGTTTTACTTTGGAATTAAGGTTGTACAATGTTACTGCATAGGGTGGTGCAACATCGGGGTATCATCATCTTGTTTTGTGCTTTGTTTGCATATGATGTTTGTGTGAATAGCACTAAACTGAACCTACGTCTCTGTCTCTTGCAGCATCTATAGTGGGCACAGAAGGACAAGGGACGAACACCAGTGTTGAAACATCAGGCATGATTGCTACACACAAGCGCACTGACACTGATGTGACAAGCACCTTGGAGGGGGACAGGAGTCTGCTTGAGGAATCACAGCCAGAGATACCAACCTCAACGCCATCTGACGCCAACTGTGACTCCTCTATGTTGGCAGGCACAGGTAGCAGGAACTCTACCTCCTCTTCCACCACACAGCATCCAGTGCCCACCCTCCCACCTACTTCCACTAGTAGGGCATGTGCTTGCATCAGTAAGAAGGTATGAGTGACTTTCCCCCAGGCACCGCTGCCTCTGCCTCAGTCTCCCCTGCTGCCCTCAGTGTTGAGGCTGTGCCTTTTGCGTCAGTTGTGTGTGGGTCAGACAACTCTCCCCAATGCCTTCCTAGACCATGACAAGAAGTTGGCACAGGTAGTTGCCTTCATGGAGGGCATTCATTCAGGCATGGGTGGGCTACATAGGAGTGTCCAGTCTTTATCCTCCACAGTGACGGCAGCCATTCAGCTGTCACAGGCTCAGAGTCCACCTCCAGTCCCTTTGGCCACCCCCTGCAAGTGGCTACTTCTGGCGAGAGTGACCACACACCACAGACCTCAGTCTCAAGATACAGTACACGCAGCACACAACAGCAGCACTCCAAGTGGGTCAGAGCGCAGACACCATCCCCCAAACAAACCAAAGCCATCAAGAGCGCAAAGGAAAAAGCCCTTCAGGTGACACTCAGGGGCCTCAAGCCAAGAAGCAGGCCTGAGGGTCAAATGCCTCTAAGGCATCCCCAGGCAAATACACTCCTGTCCCAAAAGCGTCTCGCAAAGAAAAGAAGTCAGTTCCCGTGCCTACTGTGAGGCTGGTGTCTGCTAAGAGTCCACGTAAAAAACCCTCTAAGACAGATTCACTCACAACCTCAACTCCCATCCAGACCCCTGTGAAGGTGGTACAGGAGGTCACTGTAAGGGGTTCACCTGCTCAACAGGTGATGGAGGGTAAAAGGCAAGGCCAGGCCAAGCGTACCTCTGGATCCAACAGGTTCCTTGAGGGAGGTCCACCGGCTGCACCTGATGCAGCTTTGGTGGAGAGTGTGCCTGTTGTTCCCGCCTCACTTACCACTCCGCCCAAGATAATAAATTCCTCTCTCTCCCAGGTCCAGTCCTCCAACTGGCCCGACACTCAGCCACCTCCCAGTCTGACTGACAGCCAAATCTGAGTCAAAGTCCCCCTTACACACATGTGTCTCCCATAGCGGTGCCTGGACTTCCCATTGTTATCCCCTAAGTGTGTTGCTGGACATGGCAGTGTACATTCACACCTATTCCCTGTGCACCCTCTCATGCACACATGTGCCTACTCTGTACTTTGGACTGGCCACTGGCCTTGCTGTTCATTAGTGTGTTTGCCCATTCCCTGTGCAGGATCTCATGTACCTACTCTGCACTTTGGACTGACCACTGGCCTTGTTGTTCATTACTGTGTTTTCCCATTCCATGTGCAGGATCTCATGTACCTACTCTGCACTTTAGACTGGCTACTGGCCTTGCTATTGTCTACTTTTGATGCCTATCTGTTTAATATGTAATGAAGACAATTACTCCTGTTATCTGCTGCCCCATTGGTCCTGGTTCTGGCAAACGTCCCTGTTCTCCGTGAAAACGAGAAAACGAATCACCTACACTGTTGTCGCCTAGCCTTGCCTAGCTTTGCCTTGCCAGACCTAACAGTCGAACGCGGATCACGCGGATTGCAGAGTGCAGGGGGAGAACGCCGGATTGCCGAGGACGAGGACGCCGAGGATACCGATCAAGGACACAGACAGTGCCCCCAAGCCAACACCGGTGAGCCACCCCCCAGAGACTCCTTTCGCCCCCCCCCCGCCCCTCCAGCCACGCGGCCCGCGCCGAACGCGAAGCGCGGAGAGTGGGGTGGAGTAGGGTTGCTGATGTAGGAAACCACCAGAAGCCACCAGCCATCAGTAGCGGGAAAGAGAATATATCGGCACCCTGCACCTAGGACGCAAAGAGCGGTGTGTGGGGCAGTGCAGTGCTGCCGGTGGTAAGAACGCCACAGAACGCCGAGCATAAGCCGGCACCCGTGATCTAGTCACCCCCCGGCAGTGCAGAAAGCACAGAACTCGGCGCGCTTGACCGCCGACCGAACAGACCTAAAGAGGTATTTGTTTAGTTGCCCCCAACCCCCCACGCCCATGGAAGCATAAGAAGACAGGGTGCCCACTAGGAAATCGGCAGTCCCAGAAAACAATAGAGGCACTGCTGTAGGGGGGGGGAGCTCAGCGAAATTTGTATCCCTCCACTGTAGTGGGAACTCAGATAAAAATTAGATAACATCTGAGGTCCAGAACAAGGAAGGAACCAAGAACAGAAGGTGTGTTCATATTACAGTATAAGGAGAACAAGGCTAGGAAAAGCCCAGAAGACACCGTAAGAGAGGACAACAAGTGCGGCAGGCAGGCAAGCCGGTAGGTACAAGGCACAACAGAGGTAAGTGTAAAAAATTACGTATTTTATTTATTTATTTTTTGAGAAACAATCCTACGAAACGAACAATAGTAGTACTACAGATTAGGCAACAAAATCAAGAAATGGCACCGAAAAGAGGGCAAATTCAGCGTAAAGAAGATAGCCCAGAGAAGAGTAAAATATTGGAGGGCTCAATATCATTGGAAGAGAGCCAGGAAAGCCAGGCTTCAATCATGGACAATAATAAGGGGCGACGTAAGAAAAGAAAAGTTAAAAGGGCAATTAAAAACACCCAACAGGCTAAAAGGGACTGTGTTCAAACAAATTCTAAACAGAAAGATAATACGACAGCATCCAAATCTATAAAGGATTTTGTAGGGAAACACTACAAATCTATAGAGCCAGTAATAAGCCAGGACCCCGAGGAAGTTATGGAGGAACACGGCGCGGAGGGAGGAGAAAAGGCAGGAGCAGCAGTGGTGAATCAGAAAAGGAAAGAAACAGGAAAATACCCGAAGAAGATCCTCCCGACATAGAGACAGGAAGGGAGGACCCCATATCAATAAACCTGACGCTCCTGAGCCAAAATCTTCACATATCAGCGCCCCGTCTCTCATCATCTCCAAAAATGTTCTCGTTACAGTCACCGGGAAATGAAGAGCTAAGGGGAAATGAAAGACAGAGTCAGAGCTTTATCTGGGGAGGCGCGCCAGATCAATCCCCACAACAACAAACCGCCCAAAAATCTCCTCCGCAGCAAGATCCCACAAGAACAGGCCACCATTCAAATTCAGACAGAGACCACACACAGGATCCGGAGCTTTCCGTAACACCTACTTCTTCATTGGTGGACCTAATACTGATGTTACAAAAGACACTACAAGGAATCTTAGAAGTAACACTTTCAAATAATGGAGTGATGAAAGCTCAGAAACTGCACCTAAAAAAGATCGAAGAGGAACTAGCGGGCATAAAGAACCAAATGCCAAAGATGTTAAGCCCAATAGTCACTGAACAACCCATCGATGAAAGTGTAGAGATCGAACTGGTAGAGGCATTTGTGGGAAACCCAGCAGAAGCTCCACAACCCATAAACCAAAATCTAACAAATGACTCTGTTGAGGTACCAGATAACGTATATATCTCCAGACGCCCAATGCTTATAAAAAGGCGTGGGGTGTATACAGTGGCCCCCTCAAGAATAGGGTTGGAAAGAAGCGGGACCCAAACTTAACAGCAAAGAGAAAAGGGAGGAAACTAGGGAGGGAGGCACAGTCAGACCTAAATGCATCAGCCCCGATATATGTACCAAATAGACCAATGCAAGAGGAGCTTAACTTAACAAAGACCCCGATAAACCCAAGAAAAAACTGGAGAACTAAGGTCATAAAAGAGAAACCAATAACACCCCGGACTGAGAAACAGAAAGTAAGAATAGCCTCAGGACAACCAAATAGGGGCCATAGAGTTGAAAGCCCACAGGATCCAGAACGGGAAATAAGGGGTTAGAGGTAGAGAGATCAAAGGCTAGACAGCAAAAATATGAAACTCCCAAAAAAGTCCAAGAGAGAGATAACAATAAATGGGTGTATTTGGATCATATGCTGACGGGGAAAAGGGGAAGTACGAATAGAAAAAGGAACCCCCTAAATAGAGCACAGATTTTGACCGCCTTCGCAAAATGTAGTAGCCTATGTGGGATCAGCACAAGTGATCTTCGGCAAATTGGTTTTGTAGAGAACAGAAATGGTAAAGAAATAACAAAAGTGTCACTTCACTCAGACCTGGTAAAAATGGCAATCCTGAAAGCCACCAGCGAGATAAACCACCTGGGAATAAGGATAATCCCGGAGAGGGAAGTAAAAGCCCCCATAGATAATACCTTTCTAAAGTATCATGCAGGTCTGGGGAGGAGACAAGTGAAATTATATAGAGACGAGGAAGGAAACCATAGCTGTCTGAACATAGTTATAGACAATACAGGAAATGAATCCTCATGAGATAATTGGTCGCAATGTAGTAGCCCAAGGATTGATCCAAATGAGAGTCATACGGAGGTTGAGGTAGAAGAGGGTGGCTTGAGTGAGGTAGAATAGGATGAGGGGGTGCCGCAAAGTCTAGGTCTTCTAACATGGAATGTGAATGGGCTAGGCAATGAGCAAAAGAGAGAAACTATAAAGGACATAGTAAATAAAGTGGACATTGCCTGCCTACAAGAGACCTGCGACGAAACCCCAATCAACGAGGGATACCTACAATTAAACCGCCCGGCTTCGAAAAAAAGCTTTGGCCGCCCGTCGGGGGGATTAATGACACTGGATTCAACAAAAGTGCTTAGAGAAGTAACATAGTTAAAAATGA
This sequence comes from Lissotriton helveticus, assembly GCF_964261635.1. NCBI lineage: Eukaryota > Metazoa > Chordata > Amphibia > Caudata > Salamandridae > Lissotriton > Lissotriton helveticus. The sequence continues at coordinate 1,456,767,254 of NC_136059.1, forward strand.
AATGTAAATGGGTCCAAGCCAGCAGAATAGAATTATGGTCAGTGGAAAAGAAATATAAAATGTTGACTGTGATGAATGTATACAAGCAGTGGGATAATGGTGTAGAGTACGAGAATGAGATGAGGCTTTTTAAAGAAGATGTCGACATTATAGCAGAAAAATATGCATTGGATACTGTGATAATAATGGGGGATTTTAACCATAAACTAAACCCAAAAAAGGCTGATCTCTGGAATAGAGAACTGTTAGAGGTGTTTGGAATAAACCCAGCTAGCTTCTCAGCAGGGGAGATATCGAAACAGGAATCAGAACTCGTACACTTCTTAGGAGGTAGGGGCTACCAATGCTTGAACGGTAGAATGAAGTCTGACTGCCCAGCAGGGAAAACCTTTAAAATAGGCTCACAGAACTGCCCAATTGATTACATGTTCATACAAGCCTGGAACTTCCCCCAAGTACGGGATTTTAAGTTAGAACAAAAAGAGGTTAGTGACCATAACCTACTGCACCTAACAATACTTGGGGGAAGAAGCGTACCCAGAGATAAAGTGATCCCCCAGGAGGTTGAGTACCCCAAACGTGTGACGACACGACTCACGGAGGAATATCAGGCAAAACTGATAGCTATGCAAATTAAAATTGAGCCGGAAAACCTAGAGAATAAAAACCTGAAATGGTTCATAGAAAAGTTAGAGGAAGTAGTCCGGTGTTTAAGAATAGAACTAAAAAGGGATACAAATATTAGCGGGAAACCACCCAGTAGAGTAAAATGGTTTTTTGTGGAGTGCCAATCTAAAAAAAGGGAGATACGGGCAGAACAAAGAATACAAAAAAGAACTTCACCCTGGAGAGACAGGATCACATAACCCTACTAAAAATAGTCTACAAAAAAATGGTAAATGACGCTAAAAGGTCATTCAAAGAGAAATGTTGGTCAAATCTGCTGGAAGCAATTGAGGAAAAAAACCTTAGACAATTTTGGAAATTGGTAAAGGCAGCCTCTGGCCCAACGAATGGCGAACTAAAATGTGTAGTTAGTGAGGCCGCATGGGAGAAGTATATAAGGGAATTGTATGGGGTAAGAGCCCCCAGAGTCCATGAAGAGACCCAAAAATGGCAAGTAATATCAGAAGACCTAAAAGCTAAATTTAATGTAAAGCAAGTTGAAGATACAATAAGAGATCTGAAGTTAACCCGTGCGGCAGGTCCCGACAATATCCCAGCAATAATATTGAAGTCAGAAGTAAAGTGGTGGGCAAGATTTTTTGCACAGATGTTCCGTATAATATTAACAGAAGGCAAAATGCCACCTAATTGGAAGGGTGCAATAATCAGGCCAATCCATAAGAAAGGAAGCATGGAGGCACCGCAAAATTACCGCCTGATTAACCTCCTAGATAAAGGAGAGAAAGTCTTTTCAAAAATTTTATTGAATCAATTTAACACATGGGTAATGGAGTTCCAAATTGTCCCCATAGAACAGGGAGGATTTAGGGAGGGTCACTCCACGATAGACCATGGATTTGCATTGTGGGCTATGGCAAAGAAGTCAACGGAACAAAATGGTAAGTTATGCTGTTGTTTCGTTGACTTCCGAGCAGCCTTCGATTCAGTCGATCGTGCATGCCTTCGTGCATGAAGGTAAATATTCCCAGCGACCCTCTGACTATAATAAGGGAACTACACAGTGGGAACTGGGCGCAAGTCATCAAGGATACTGTGGGCTCTTTGACGCAAAAAATACCCATAGACAATGTTTTAAGACAGGGATGTGTTTTAGCCCCACAGTTATTCTCCATATTCCTGTCAGACCTCCCGGCCCACTTAGAGGTTGAGGGTAGTGCAAGCCCTAGAATGGATGGAAATAAGGTGCCCTGCCTACTATATGCTGACGATCTGGTAATAGTAGACCAGACCGAGATAGGCCTCCAAAGAAAGCTTAATGCCTTTAATGCATACTGTGCTATTAAATTTCTAACTGTCAATCTAGATAAAACAAAAGTCCTTTGCTTTGGGAAAAAAATAAGCAGATTTAACTGGTACCTAGGTGAGCTTAAACTGGAGACGGTTAATGAGTATAGCTACCTAGGTATATGGTTTGACAAGAGACTAAACTGGGATACGCATCTGGAAACACAAAAAGCTAAAGCACACACTTCAATATGTGGCCTAAAAATGTTTAATAGGGATTATGGAGAGATGTCACACCGACTAATGCTAAGAGCCTTTGAGGCAATGATACCCCCCCAAGTTCTGTACGGGGCAGAAATCCTTTATTTGAGTGGTAAGGGAGCCTGGGACTTGGTGGAGGGGAAATGCCTCAAAGGCCTCCTTTTTCTCCCACAATCAGCTATGGTGCAAGCTATAAGAAGAGAAATAGGCACAAAGCCCCTGGAGATACTAACACAAATGGCAGTACTCAGACTTTTGAAACGATTGGAAGATCCAGATGGGCAAAAAGTAGCGCAATGGTGCAGGAAGGAAATCCAAACGAGTAACCTAAAATGGGCAAAAGCATGCAGGGAAAGAGTGACCCAAATTTGTAAAAGACTAAAGGTAGAGGTGAACCATGAAACGCATCAATTACTTTGTACTAGGAGTGAGCTGAAACTAAAGGGGAAGGAAACATCTGGAATGATTGATATGGAATACTTGGCGAAAAAGAAATCAGTAATACACATGATGAGCGTTGGGTCAAATGAAAATTGGTTCCCTTATTTAGACATCCTACCCAACCGCGGCTTTAGGCAAGAGATCTTAAGGCTGCGGGTTGGAATTAATCCATTGTTAACAAATAAAGACCTGAAAACGAAAATGTTAGATCAGAAAGGGTGTTGCAGGTGTAATCTGGGATGCAAAGGAGATCTGGTACACATCCTGCTCGATTGCCTGACATTATTGGAACAGCGGAAACGGTGGCTACGGCCCGTGTTCCTAAAATATGATATAAGTTCTAGGGCGCAGGCAGCTAACCTATTAACTGAAATTCCCACTATTGATATTGCAATTGCTCTAGGGAAATACATAAAAGTAGTACTGAGTGATTTAAGAAACTAGGATTAATCTGTAGGCCTGTATGAATTTTAATTTAATGAAATTATTCTCGAATAAGGAAATGAATGGGTTTTAATCACAAATGCAAAATTTTATCTTAAATGCAATTTTATTGACGTTGGCAAAAGAATAAGGGCATGTAAGAGTTTTAACCAATATTGGATTAATTTTAGAATGTTTTAAACGTCTTTTTGTGAACATTTTAATCTTGTGATACTGCCTCTTGCACCTGTTTAAAGACTAAGGTCATAATAAACTTACTTTTGACTTGACTTGACTCCTGTTATCTGCTTTGTCAGTGTCCTTGCTAAATAAAGGATTTTCCGTGTGGGTATGGTTGAATGTGACACATGCTCTGTATGTCACTTTAACATTGCCAATGGCTTGTTTCACTTTTTCAGGGTTTTGCTGAGGTGACATGCACTTCAGTTCTTCTTGACTCTGAGGCTTGGGGTGCAATGATGGCTGTTTGTGATGAACTACTGTTATCATTCTATGGTCAGGCTAGCTAAATTGTACCTGTCATGTTTGGATGCACTACCATCACAGAGTGGGATTCTATCCACAGGATTGCAGGCAGGCTGGCCAGGGTCCATCATGTCTGTGTGAACTTTCTTGATGTGTGAACAGCAGTGTTGGTGTATGGTGATCTTATGATGGCCAGTCGTCCTAGTCTAATGGGTACATTTTGATGTGTGCACGGGGGTGGTCATGAAGTGTGCAGTGTGAAGGGGGTGACTTTGTCAGTAATGTTGTGTGTGTGCCCCTGCAATGGCAACTGCACATATGTGTCATCCAGGAGTTGAATACCTGTTAGTTTGATTAGTCAGCCCTGTGCTGGTGATTGTGTGCACATGTGGGAGTTGTAGGTTGTGCACTGTGCAGTGTGTTGGGGTATCCTTGCACTTCTGGGGGACACCTACATGTGTTTGGTGCCTATTGTGAGTATGCAGAGTGTGTGGCTGGCAAGTCAGTGTTGTGTTTTATTGATCAGGCATGTGTCTTGATAATGTTTGTGCTCACTGCGCAGATCTGCTCAGCTACACTGACATTGTGTGTGTGTTTTCTCATGCATTGCTGTCACTTGAGTAATTTTTGGCTCCAGTATGTCATGTAGGGTGTAGAGTTATACCATCCCCTATCTGTGCTTCTGATGCCTACCCATTGTGAGTGAGCACTCCATCTATTTGTGAATGGCGCACTCCTGACATGTCCACTATTGACGTACACACCACTTTGCTCTCATGTCAGCTATCTCCTTCGGTTGCCAGTGTATGTGCCTCACCACCACTTAATTTGTTAGACTTTGCTTTGTTGTGCTGATCTGTGCACAGGACCAATGTGCCAATCAGAACAGTTTCCCAATTGGTTATGTGTGATTTTCCTGAACTGGTTTGCAGTCAGGGTTGCTCATATGCAGTGCAGCTGTTTGTGCTCCACAGTCCTCTGGTCATGTTGTTTGCACCTGGGTGCCCCTGAGTTGTGCATATGTGGGTGATGGGTAAGCTGTATGTGTGTTTGCTGAGGTACTGCTACCCTTCCTGAGTGTGATGTTGTCTGTGTGCTGTGGTGATTTGTGTTGTGGGTGTTCATGTTTTGGCACTCAGATATGTGTGCTACTGGTGTGGTTGGTGTGCACACACTGCTTGTTGTGCATGCAGTGTTGTTAGTGTATGTTGCCTTGTAATTGCCTGGTGTGCATCCCATGATGTATTACAACATAATCACCCATTATCTAATCGTGACATTGGCGAGCTAGTATTACTGTACACAACACAATTCCAAGATGGAGCACTAAAAGGTATACCATTAAGACCCTGTTCGCCGGTCATTTGTATCCCCATAACATGACCAACCACAATAAATGTTTTTTCTCGAAACTGAAAAATAGGCAAAATAATTTGGATCAAGAGATATATTTAACAAAATCTCAAGACAACACAGGTATCGACAAAGGCAGTTAAACTCATCAGGGGCACACCACTGTAAGATGGAGCCCATTTCAAACTCAAACAAGTCCGTTTTTTGTGACCATGCCGATTGACGAGCACTTATACAGAGGACAACAAGGAAGACAGCGTTCCGGGATTTTTTGGCGTCCGAGTTTATAGACGACAGCGGTTTCAACATTAGGAACGATTTATTAATAATGCGGTATGAACTAATGATTTTGACACTACTCAGTCGAAATTGCGGAGGAGCACGGCTCAAATGTACGCATTATTGTCTTTTTGCAGAGAGCAGCAGTAAGACTGACTGAAAGGTAGGAGTATACGTCAAGAAACCGGCATTAACACCGTCCACTTAAAGATCTAAGCATTAATGCAATTTTGAATTCCTTTTTTATCGTATAGGTTTTCGCGTAAATTACCGCCCAACTAAGGTAGGCTGAGTCATTTTTATTTTTAATTTTTCTCTTGTATTACCCCTTTCGGTAACCTCACCAGTAGACATGAAGCACTAAATATTATGCATTCACCATTTTTATTGCAGAATTGGTCTTTACACACAGCTTCTTTAGGTAAGAGATTTAAACGATAATACTTTCACTTCACTTAGGAATCATTAAGAATATAAATTACATTCAGAAATTCTTCCATTTCATAGGGAATCTACGAAGATATCACTAATAATAAGGTATGCATTATCACAACGAGAAAATTGATAAATCAAGAGCTACTGTGGGCACACGTATTAATGTACATATTATCATTCTTCTTGTCTTGTAGTTTTTGCCCCTGAGGAAGGTACTCAGTACCGAAATGCATCGGGCGTGTGAAATAACAATGCAGATTACTATTTGTGAAATGTAACATTGTATATAACGCTATGTACAACTCTAAATGAAAATGCAATTTACACTGTTGATACGACTTAGAAAAAGTAATGGTTCATGAATTATAAAATGAATTAAGGTCAAAATTAAGAAAATTAAAAAGAGTGAACTTTGATTATATTGTGAATTGATATATGAAATTGAGCAGGTGTAGGAAAACACTGAGTGAAAAGTGCATGATTGGACTAACCTATAGGCTAGTCAAAACCACGGATATTTAAATCAAGCATGCAAAAGCCCATTTTTTTTTCCATCTCACGTTTCCTATTTAATATGTGGTGTACCCGAAGTGCCATTCTCAAAAGTTTGACCCAGCAAAATGATAATGCAGGAACTGTATGAGCGACTATAAAACTGCATTTGTCTGGTTACATTTCGGGAGGTGGGTGGGGCCATATTATTCGTATTAATATGAACCACTGACTAGCACTGTATTACATTTTTAGACTACTTTTTAAAATTGTGAGTAGCTCATGAATCAAATGTATTTTATTACTTGTTTTGTATTGACGTTTTTATGGCATTTGATTGCCGAAATAAAGTTTCATAATGATGATGAGTGTGTGTGTGTGTGCTGTTTGTGGATGCACCCCAGGGAGTGTGAGTGTTTGTCAGGGTATTCACAGGACATTATTTGCACCATTCTGTGTGTTTAACACTGGTGTTGAGTGTTGCAGGTGTGAGGTGGGTGGAGGAGGGGAATGTGTGAAGGATCCAACTTGTGTTCAACAGTCATGGAGTTTGTCAATGGGCCCTGTGTGTTGTGCATATGACATACACATGTCAAATAAGTTGTGACAGATGTGTGGCTGATCACTGTTTGACTTCAGACACTTCCTATCATCCCTGTGCCTATGCATGGCTTGCCTTGCTGTTTCTCTGAGTTGTTGCACATAGGCCACTGTGGTTTGATTTCACTCACTGTGCCAGCCATGTGTGATTTGATGGCCTAAGAGTGCTGTGATATGTTCCTTCTCTTGCATGTGATATATGCATGCTTTGCCACTAGTTCCTTGTCTTTCCATCACTGTCCACCTCATTTTTGTCTTGCCCATTTCTTGCCCTCCATTGCAGCTGACATCTGGTATGTGTATGTGGCTGTGTGTCAGTGTAGTGTGTGTCTGGGTGACTTGATAGGCAGTGTGTACAGTAAGGTGATTGTTCATATTCAGTGTGAGTGTTCATTTTGTGATCGGACTTAGTTTGCTTGACATGAGTGGAGTGTGGGTATGGGGAGGAGGGTTGCCCTGGCCCTGAGCATCTGTGCTGTGTGTTCCTCTTCAGCCCCACCTGCTGAGACAGGCTCCCTGGTTGTTTGGTGTGTGTGGTGCAGGGTCTGGGTTCACCTGGCTGGTTCATTATGCAGAGGGGAGCACAGGAGGTGCACGCAGCATGTCCCCTCATGGGTGGGAGGTGTTAGTGTGTGAATCTTTGTGGACTACCCATGCTTGGCACTGGCCCTGCCTACTACATTGTGCGCATGTTTTCTCGCGCCTTCACCGCTGCGGTGACATGACTGTGAGATTGCTGTGATTTCGCGGTTGATGGGTGACCTGGAGGCAGAGGGTTGATTTTGTGACAGGTAGAACGTGTGTGGGTATACTTGTGGATGTGTTCCTGTCCCCACCAGAGTGTCTGGTGTGGACAAGAACTGTATATTAGCCCAGGAGTTGTGTGTTGTGGTTGTGTGCGGAGTTGTGTGGCTACGTACCTGCGGCGTTGTCCGCGACAGTGCATTACTTGCTGGTAGTGTATCAGGTACAGCAACAGGAAGACGTGTAGAGCTGGATCCATTGCAGTCGGGACCGGGTGGAGGGGACCGGGGGTCTCTGTTTGGGGCATCCTGATTCGTACGGTGGTTGGGACGTCATTCTGTACGACTGTGGGTCTCTATTGGCTCCCATTACCGCGGTAGCGAGTGTATTTTTCTGGCGGCTCACTTCGCTCCGCGTGGATGGAAAATGGGCTATATTTGCTCATTGTGATATGGCGGGCGTTAGGACCACTGCTGGCATGCGGAAAATGATATTTCCCCCACTGCCGGCACCGCGGTGGTGCCTTTACCCGCCATCCTAATGGGCCCCTAGATGAGCCAGGAAGGGACAAGAGAAAGGGCATCTGCAATCTTACTTCTACCCTCTAAAGGAGGCCCAAAGTTTTTACTCTACTCCTACCTCATCTTATTCTACCATGTCCCCTTTCTAAATCACCACAATCTAACCCAGTCTTCCTTGCTGTGACTCATTCTTTTCAGTGTATCAAATATTCGGTCCACTCGGTAAGTGAACTGATTATTTGATACACTGATATCTCCCTGGTTCTTAGGGTTATTGGGTTAACCCCATGTATTGCTGCCATTCCTATTCAGAGCATATGGTCTAGAGCTCTTAATCAACTTTCTCTCTTATCCATCAAAAGATTATGCCACAGACATCAGAACACCAGGTACTACCCTCACCTCTCCAATTACAGCCTGAAAGTCCAAGCACAGCCTTACAAGCCCAGCCACACATCTGGTTAAAGTCTCTATTGCTCATGCACATTGATCATATACCCAGTTATGGTCTCAAATGACCAGGCAAATCTTGAAATTCCCAGTGTTAGGCTTAAAAGCCCCACATATGCCCATTTGCTCATATACAGCCCATACACATATGGGCTTGAATATCTATAGCCCCTGTTCTGCTACCTCTTGTGTTCATATGCACCTCCATAGCCTAGTATTATCATGAACTCTGCATCATTTTTTGAGTGAATCCAACATCGAAAACACCAACTTCTTGTCCGCACGCTAATGAAACATCATTTTGGTGAATTTCCAGAATGGTGAAAATCAAAGTTTGTTAAAACAAAACCATTTTGTCAAAATAAATTAGTTCCCTGATTTGAATAAAAATGTAAGGCTTTTGTCAAATAGTGAACATTGAAAGTATACATAGTTTATTCTTTGAGAAGTAAAAACGAAATAATGTTTCATAGACTCCGATTTCTATGTCCACCACAACTCATGGAGTAAAGGGAAAAAGAGTGGACAAAGGACTAGCAGGCAGGATACTGAAGGAAATAGCTAGAAAAGGGCTTGTGAGGTTGGGTAAAGGAACAAATATATAGGTGATAGCAGGAGAGGGATATAATAATTGAAGAAAGTGCACTTCCCCATAAATTATAATGTGGATGTCCATCTTCTTAGGGGTTTATAAATTTGCCTTCAGTTTCAGAGACAAGGAAAGAGCACCCACTGGCTACCAGGCCTCTCCTGAGTCATGCTTAGGTAATGGCAATTGTGTGTATAACAATTTATTCTCAACCACCAGATTTCATTGCAAAACAATTCTCGTGGCACAGTTCTTGTAGTAACTTGAGATCTAACCGACTATGTTTGTTGCAGATGCAAAAGAGGTGTGCTCCAATCTACAGGGACCAAGCTTTCTCTGTAGCTGCTACAAAGGTTTGGCAGACTTTGTCTGAGTTATTTAGAGTAGAGCCCTTTAGGTGCAGTTGTATTCTACAAGCTATGTTTAAGCCTCGCATGTTCAGATATAGCCTTAAAGGTTTAAGGGGGAACAACCTTTGCCATGCAGTCTTCACACAGAATGCTATTACCACACAGTCTTTACCACGCATATGTCTTGATCACAAATTCTTTTACCACTGGTCTTTACCACGGATGCCTTTACCACACACATTGGTAAGTATATTGATAAGTATCTTGTATTATTAGTATGTGTTTTCATATATATATATACATCTGAAAAATGTTGCTGGCAGCCATTACCATACTCAGGGACTTAGGGCCAGATGTAGGTAAATCATATTTACCGACTCTTAAATACCGAATTTTACCGATTCGGTATTTAAGAGTCGGTAAATATGAAGTACCGAGATGTAGGTAAATCCAGATGTGGATTTACCGATTCTTTGAAGCCCATAGGAATGAATGGGGAATTACCGGTCGGTATTTACCGATCGGTAAATACCGATTTTTGGCAAGGGTGCAGGGGGCGTCACTTTGACACCCTCTAGCACCCCCAAAAAAGTTTCGGGGGCCATATGGCAGGCATACCTGCCCTAAGGGCAGGTCTGCCTGCCATATGGCACAGGTGTGCATGCCCACATGTGCATGCACACCTGAATCGGTATTTCACCATCAAATTGAATTTGATGGTAAAATACCGATTTCTTAGGCCTTGTGGGACTCATCAGAGTCCCACCTACATATCGATTTTACAGATTCTGTAAATATACCGGTCGGTAAATTTACCGACCGGTATATTTACAGATTCGGTAAAATTACAGATTCTGCCCCCTACATCTCAAATTCCTTTTACCGGTCGGTAACGGCCGAATTCGGCCGTTACCGACCGGTAAAACCCTACCTACATCTGGCCCCTAGTCCCCTAACCTGAAGTTGTAAACTTTCAAAATATCTAAAGGGACAGTGTAAGTATACACTGCTGTGTTAGGTCTCTTAGGTTGACCCAGATGCCCCTGTGCTAAACACAAAAAAATTCAACAATATTCTGTCGTGATTCCGCAGGCCTCCTGCAGGAATGGAAAAAATGCCATCTCTGGGTTGGCTTCATTAATTAAAGGGAGTGGGCACAAGGTCCCTCTTTTTGTACCATTATAGTCCCAGGGAGCCCATCCATCCTATACTATTACTGACCAATTTCTATGTTATGTTTTTAGCTCAAAATATTATTGTTGTCACTCATATATTCACCTAACTATAATGTTACTTTAACCTTTGTTTTTTAGTGGCGGTCGCCAGTAGGTAGTTACAGTTAGGACCGAGTTTCCATAGGAAAAGCAATATTTTGTGTTTTGCCAATAACTTTGGCGCCTTTTGACGAATCTTCAAGACATTTTTTAATTAATATGATGCTCACTTCAGCTGCTAACTTAAAAGTTTCAGGGTGAGCCGTCATGCGGGGGCCGAAAACCAGGGGTGCTTAAAAGCAAGTTTTCCTCATGTTAATTCCTACATGACCTTTAGACATGGTTACAGCCCGAACTTCTGACCCGAATTACACCAAATCTGGCAGGAATGTGTGTGTTGGTTCAGGGATGTGTCTTGTTGTATTTGGTATAAATCCGTTCAGTAGTTCCAGAGAAATGTAAAGATATTTCCAGTTGTATGTAAAGGGATGCTATGGATCTGCGACCCCTCCTGATCTCCTTCTGAGATCTGATTGGCTGCCAACACTTCAAACCAAGAAGTGTTGGCAGCCATCTTGTGACTCAATTGAACGAGTCACTGAAAAAAATATGACATGGGACAAGGTAGAAATACCCTGACCTCCTAGGCCTTTTGGGGGGGAAGGGCTCACAGTGAGCCCGCACGGGCAAAAACATAAAGAATTTTAAAAAAATATTCGGGGCAGTAGTCGCGCTGGATTAGTGAATCCAGCAATTTCTTTTTTAAAAAATGAAGCATGGTCTCCCCATATACAGTAATGGTATCCAATGTCTTCCTCTCCTTTTCCCAGAATGATGGACAGCTTACTAAAAGGACCCCAGTGTGTTTCCCACGAATTGGCAAAGTTACAGACATACAAGGTCTCTAGAGACATTTCTTCTGTGTCCTTTACACAGCTGTAGTGTAGAAGATGCACTATACGTTAATCTAACGAGGTAGCACTTTCTTATTAGCCGGTACAAAGTACTCCAGTTGAGAAGAGGTGTTGCACAAAACAGTGTCCTCTTCTTGGATAAATATGCAAGACAGGATCCATTCTAGCACGATGCTCAAGACAAGAACATTAAACCTCAAGAGGAAGCACTTACAGCAAGACAGCAGGTGCCCGAGTTGAACCTCCACTTCTGTAACTGTAATAAGCAGCCTAATTCTGTGCGCATGGTCAAGGCTGTACAAAAAGGGGTGGTGATGGACGGAGCATCTGAACCAATCAAACACTCACACCCAGTCAACAGATCTGGGTTTAATCCATCACCATTCTTTAGCCCACTCTGCCACCCCAGTTCAGACATGGCCATATGCAAATCAGTCTGACCCTGTGCCTCATGGGAACAGTCCAGCCCGAACTGCCAAGCCATGCCTTCCCTGGACCAGAAACAAGCTTCCGAGAACCGGTTTCTGGCATTTCAGCCGTCTTCAGCCTGGCTTGCTTGAATCCAGAGGCAAAGTGAGCAAGGGACTCACGTCTGAGCATACCCTGCCAACTTATGGCGAACAAGGCGGTACAAAAAGGGGTGGTGATGGACGGAGCCTCTGAACCAATCAAACACTCACACCCAGTCAACAGATTTGGGTTTAATCCATCACCGTTCTTTAGCCCGCTCTGCTACCCCAGTTCAGACATGGCCATATGCAAATCAGTCTGACCCTGTGCCTCATGGGAACAGTCCAGCCCGAACTGCCAAGCCATGCCTTCCCTGGACCGGGAACAAGCTTCCGAGGACCGGTTTCTGACATTGTTCTGCATTCTGTCCATCAATTGTTGGTTTTGCATTTGTCACCCCGAGTGGGATGGGTATGCTCAGACGTGAGTCCCATGCTCTCCACACCACTGGAGTCAAGCTATCCAGGCTGATGAAGGCTGATAGCCAGAAACCGGTCCTTGGATGCTTGATTCCGGTCCAGGAAAGACATGGCTTGGCAGTTCCGGCTGGACTGTTCCCATGAGGCACAGGGTCAAGGCGGATTTGCATATGGCCATGTCTGACTTGGGGTGGTGTGGAGTGCAAAAAAACGATGGATTTAGGCCCAGATCTCTGTACTGGGGTGAATGTATGACATTGTTCTGCATTCTGTCCATCAATTGCTGGTTTCGCATGGTCAAGGCTGAACACGTGTTTCCTCTCCACATTTACATTGTGAAAAGTTAGCTGTGATCCTTAATGGAGGTGTTTGCATTCTTGCTTTTCTCAAGCTCAAAAAGTCATGTAGTGTCTCTGACGAAGAGGTTTTTTCTCTTCATCTGCTGCTGAGCGGAGTGATCGTGTTCTGCCCTTTTATAAATTCACTGACAAAACCAAAGGTTACTGGGACATTATAGTTAGGAATTAGCAATAAAAAAACTTAAAAATTCACTGAAAAAAACAAATGTTACAGGGACATTAGGACCAGGTTTCACTCACATAAACCAAGTGAAATTCAGCAGTTATAGTTAGCTTAGCTAACTATAATGTGTGCACCTGCAATGCACTGCTTATAACCTCAGATATTATATCACTCATGACATGGTCAGTGACATCACTCATGACATCACTCATGACATCCCAAATGATATCACTGATGTCACTGATTACATCATCCACAAAATCACTAATGCATCAATTCACACCCCCATAGAACCTTTCATACACCCACTCCCACACACCCATTTACAAACCCATCCACAGACCCATACCAGTTCTCACATACCCACACACTGATTTATAGATCTGCACACACATCTACTCACTCACTCATACAGCCACTCATACAGCTACTCACACACTAATATAGCCACTGACGTATCCACTCATATACCCATACAGCCAGTTACACCTTGAGTCAGTCACCCATAGAGCTACTCACCCACCTACTCACTCATCCATACAGTCAATCACACAGCCCCTTACTCACACATACAGTTACACCCCCACCTATGTACTCATACAGAAACGAATATGTACTCACTCACCTAAACAGTCACTAACACAAGCACACATTCAACCATAAAGCCACTCTCACATTATATTACTTACCCATACAGTCACTCATAGACCCCACCACTCACCTATACTGCCTTTCACATACCCTGTTAGTCACCCATATACCACTGACATATGCACTCACCCACACAGCCATATGGACACTCATTCACCCATACAGTCTCTCACACACACATTCATTAACCCATACAGCCACTGACTCACCCACTCACTCATCCATACAGGCAGTAATATGCCCTCTCACCCACCCACAGAGACACTCAGCCACCCATAGAGGTACTTAGATAACTCATCAATCCCCCATACAGCCACTCACATACCCACTCACCCATCCACTCATCATCCACTTGGACACCAACTGACAGAGTGATACAAACATTAACTCAACCAATACATTCACTGAGACACCTAATCACTCACTTACAGAGTCAGTTTCGCACCCATTGAATTATCCATACAGGCACTCATACATCCACTGATTCACCAATACACCTTAAAATATATATTTAACACTCATAAACTTTTTTTAAAACACTGTCACTGGATGATGTCATCAGTGATGTCATTTGAGATGCCATAATTAATGTAATCAGTGATGTCACTGACCATGTCATGAGTTATGTAGAATGTGAGGTGATAAGCAGTGCATTGCAGGGACGTGATGTAATGGGGATAGAGGTAATTGGTGGAGAAGTGCAGTAATACTCAGGTATCCACAGTGATACCTCAATATTAAATGGTAATCCACTTAAAATATTTTAATTTGTAAACAATGTATTTATTTAAAGCAAACATATAAAAATATGGCTTTAGAAGCAGGATACAAGGGGTATGTGTAATGGGTGGGGAAGTGTATTAATATTCAGGTATCATCTGTGATACCAGAGTATTAAATATGCAATCCACTTAAAAATTATTGTCATTTGTAAAAAAATTATGTATTTAAAATAAGTTAAACATAACAAATAAGGCTATAGAAGTCGGATACAAGGAGTATAGGTGTAATGGGCAGGGATGTTTACTAATACTCAGGTATCAATAGTGATACCTGTGTATTAAATATGTAATTCAATAGCAATGATTTTAATAATTTTTAAATAATTTATGTAAATTAATTTACAAAATATTAAAATAAAGGTTTAGGAGTGGGACACAAGGGTTAAAGGAGTAATGGTTGGGGGATTGTATTAATACTCAGGTATAAATTATGATACCTAACTGTAAGAACTAATATATAATACAAATATACTTTTAATTAAAAATTTAAATATACATATACAAGGTGATCAATACATGTAAAAAACCATGAAGCAGGAAAAAATAATTATCTTTTAAAAGTACATTTATAATAAATTAAATGTGATTTTAAAAAAGCATGTTTATTTCTAATACATCTTTTATTAGAATAATTGCCTTTTATTAAAAATGTTTATAAAATACAATAAATATAATTTATTTTAAAAAACTATAAGACATGTTTTTAAATAAGGTTAAGCATATTTATTTACATCATCAAAATATTTTCCAACATGTTCCCATTGACTTGAATTGAAGAAATTGTCCCTGTTCAGTTTATATTTTACGTAAATGGTTCAACGTGTGTTTCTACAGTCCATAGAATATTGCAGTCAAGATTAGAAGCAAGAAGGAACTGAGGTCCGGTAGGTACAATTTAATTTACTTTTTCAGATATATCAGTGACACAGTTTATCAAGAGGAGAGATGTAGGTAGTTAGATAGATGTTCTTTTTTTTCAAGTGTATGTTATTGGGACAGTCGTTTTTTTAACATAAGTTTAAAAAAGGAGACAAATAATCAGGTTAACTTTATTAAACCTATATAAATGAAAAGCAAAATTATAATTTTTTTGCTTCTTTTTTTGGGGGAGGGGGAGTTGCCTTATTTGTAGATTGTCCAAGAATGCAACATGATTTTTTTTAAATTATTATTATTATTTGCATGTATTATTTTATTTTTTATAAATGGGTTATTTGGATTTGTAGTGAATGAACTCTCTAGATTATTGGAACATTTGAGACTCTTGGTGAGAGGTTTCTAAAAATATTACCTGTAGTTAAAGAAAGAAGACAAATGCAGGTAGGAACTGAAAAAAAAGAGATCATTTTAAAAATAAAAATGTATTCAGTTTATAGAATCAAAACAGGAGAGCAGTCATTGGTGCTAGTAGTGTAAAATGTGTGCAATATTGTCAAGATAGTAAGAAGCTGCCATCAATGAGATTTAATGAATCTTTGCCAATTGACATTTTGACATTTCTTTACTTTTTTTGGATATCTCAGGATTCAGACAGACTACCTGAAAATGAGTGTGCCATTCCCATTTCTTGGAAACTTTGGGGCATATTTACAGGGCCCCTGAGCCACCGGAGTCTCACTATTTTCGACGTTTCAGTGGCGCACAATGCCGAGCCATATTTATAAGGCCACACATAGCCAATCTGTGTGGCTTTTCATTGACTTGTAAATATGGCCCCCTTTCACGCATTACTCAGCGCAAAAGGAGTGTTCTATGGGTCTTGCTGACTCAATCCCAGATTTACAAGGTTTTGTAAAGCTTGGAATGCATTAAAGTGGTGCAACGTGGAGAAATTCCTTTATTTATCCTCATTTCTTGCTCTTTCTATGTGTGCATTCTGCAGCACACATAGAAGTAGAAAAAAACACCATCAATTATTGTTTTTGTGTAGGAATGTGTCCCTTCCTGCACAAAAACAGTTGTCCCTGCAATGCAGGCACCCTTACACCATCGTGCAAGGGTTCTGCCTTGGCGCTAGGCAACTAATTGTGTGCTATTACAGTGGAAAGCACAGAGATGTGTTGCATTGCTATAAATATGATGCATCCCTGCACTTTCCTGATGGTTATCGTTCAGCGCACCAAGATGGCTTGCAGCATCACACGCATCATTTTCTAGTAAAAATGCCCCTTTGTTGTTTTTTCAAAGTTTCCAGGATGTGATAGGAGGTTGGGTGAGTTTTTGATATTGAGTTATTGAAAGAATTATACCTACACTCTACGGCGTTATTGGATTATGCACCTCCCTCAAAGCAGGCTGAGTAACAGTTCCACCATTCAATAGGGGATCCTCAAGGCTGCTTTTTGAATTTTTCACGAATTTGACTGACAAAAGTGGAAAAAAATCCTTGAATTTTTGCGGTAGGCTACATTTTAGCATTTTAATTAATCATTTGTAATTCAAAGTCCATTATTATCTTTCTAGGACTTTAATATAATGTTTTAGGTTTTTGAACTGATTAAAAGACATTGTAAGCTGAGGATTGTTTGTCAGGAAGTAAAATATAAACTAATGGGATGGTAGTGGTGTTAATGTGCATGAATCATATACATTTGGGTGAATGGATGGGGAGCTGATTTAAAAGAGCCACCCATCATCCAAATGTTGCTATTCCCTAGGGTACTGTGTTATGAATTGTACAAAAGATTAGTATTTGTTTCAGAGGGTTCTTATTATCATAGAGTAGAAACAGTTTGTTAGTAAAAGGAACAGTAAATTGAGAGGGGGTGTAAATACCAGAGTGGGATTGAGGAATTACTCTTTAGGGATTGCTCACCTGTTTTTGTCATTGAATCATTATTCTAAAATTGGGAATTGTGGGCATATTACTTGCTCGAAACGTTTATGGGAATGTACTGGGCTACCTCTCTCAGAACTGAGCCACAGCGTTTATTTGAGGTGGCCACAATGGACTTTATTTGCTGAATATTTTCCCTTACTTTAATCTTCATTGCAGAGGCAGAGTGGTTATGCTCTTTGGTTCTTTCTACTGTGTTACCAAGAGTAACTGCTCTGCCTTTGCAAAAGGATGACAAGTCTTCAACACACTTCCAATGACTCATGAGCTCTGTTAATTTCTCCTTGCAATAAACAGAGGTACCATATTTTAAAGTCTGTTTCCTCTTTTGGATAGAAAATATCTTACTTCACATGCATTTTCGATTCTTGACAAATCTGGAAAAAAACAGAAACAAATTATTATGAGTGGAATATTATGAAATTGTTAATTTTTCACTTTGTATTTTACCTATGGAAAGGAAAAAAAAATATTTCTTGGTATCTGTTGAGAAGGAAATTTAATCTTATGCTGTTTCAACTGTGGAAAATAATTTCTGTGGTAGTAATCTCGCTAAGAAAAATAGTGTGATTGTTAATGTGAATTTCGATTTATTATGACTAAATGTACCTGTTGTATTGGTCCTTGTGGTCTTGGCTTTAGGCTTTTGGAGATGTAATATTGATCGTCTGGAGGCATTGTTAATTGATTGATTCCTTGCTGTGTATCTAAGGTAAGAAAGACATTTTTGGGCCAAAACTGAATTTGTCTTGCATTTTGTGGGCTTTATTTATGAGTTTATATTGTAATGTTTAATGTTGTACCTTATTTATGGTGTGTTTGCTTTGGATTGGAGCAATAATTTAAGTTCTCTAATTGTTGTCTAAATATTTATTTTCCCAATAGTTTCTTTGGCTTTGTTATAATCTAAACAGAAGCGAAATATGTTAGTACATTTGCCCCCAGTCACTGTCCATCACCATCCCTGAGGTACGCCTAGAGGGAGTTAAAATAGAAAATCTGCCCCCTCAGTCACTTTCCAGCAACTTAAATGAGGAATCTCGTGGTGTAGTTACAATAGTGAATCCTCCCACCATTCATTGTCCAGCACCTTCCCTGAGGCAACTTTGGTTCAGTTGAAATAGTAAATTTTGCCCCCCTAGTCACTCTCCGATGGAATTAGGATGGTAAATGCTGCCCTCCCCAATCACTGTCTAGCATCTTCCCTGTGGTAAGACCTGGTTGAGTTAGAATATTAAGGGGTCCATTAGGATGTCGGGCGGTGGCACCACCGTGGTGGTGGCGGGGCGGAAAAACAGCTTTTTCCACCCGCGAGCAGCGGAACTCACGTCCGTCACATTAGGATAGGTAAACATAGGTCATTTCCCGTCTGCCGCGGAGCAATGCACACCGCCATCAAAGTGCGCCCGCCACCGCGGCGGTGAGAGCCAATCGAGACTCTCCGCCGTGCCGAATGACGTCCGCCCCGCTCGACAAATTAGGATGGCCCAAACAAGCTGACGCACCGCAGCGGAGACACCGCCCAGCCTGAGCAGGCGGAAACTCGACAGCGGAGCAAGATAGCCGTGACCCGGTCCTGACCGCCATGAATCCAGCCCTCCATGTGCATCCAGTGATGTTCCTCCTACAACACTATCCTCAGATGGGCCGCCACGGACGCCGCCGCAGGACGCCACATATACATATGCAACACACAACACACAGGCCGACACAGGGACCAATCACCACACAGACACCCTGCTGGGGGACACAACACATCCACACGGGCACCCACACATCACCCACCTCACAACAAGGCACCCCTCAGCATCCGGGACACACAGCGACCACCAACCAGCAGCAACGTCCCGGTCACGTCACCGCCGTGGTCAACACATGCGCACTATGCAGAAGGCAGGGCCACTCCAAGGCATGGGCAGGGCACAAACACCACAGGGACACACAGCCCCCAAACACACAGCAACACACCCCACCAACCCACAGGCCAGGTGCCCATCCCGTGCACCCCCATGCACACCAACAAGCACTGCAACAGCAAGCACAATACACACCCTGCACCACACAACACACAACCAGGGAGACAGCCACTGCAGGAGTGGCTGACAAGGAACACACAACACCAGTGCCACACACACTCAAGGCTCACAATCCCTGCCAGCACACACACACACACACACAAACACACACCCTGGGTGTAGCCACAAACACAACACACACACAGGGATGCCTCATCCGATGCCTGCACAACACACAAACAATACAGGAACACATACTGAACTCCAACACAAACACACATACCCTGTCATCCAAACTGGGGGAAATCAATGGGAGCACAGACACAACAGGAGTACACAACAACATCACTCAGGAACTAAACATACACACCATAACACTAAACACACAAGAAGTGCATCTGGACCAACACACACAGCCACATCAAACCCAACACAGATGCACATGAAACCACAATCAACAAACACCACAAGACATCAGGGGATGTACATCAAGCAATGCCAAGGCCACATACACACAACACCGCCTGCACGACAAACATTGTCTGCATAACAGGCATGATTGACACAACCGCATCACACACCACAAATCAGCACTGCACAAATACAACACCACACCCAGGAAATGAAGCCATACCACACCCTACATCCACACATCCAGCACAACAACTACACATGCACCACTCTGGGATACAAGAGCAAAGCCACCTCCACCACAGCACTGGCCAGCACACACAGATGAAGTGCACATGACCACTACAGAATGACCATTAGCACGGGGTGCCTTTGGTGTCAGGTCGGAGGGTTGCTGCTGCTACGGACCTTCCTGAATCACTTGCCTGTCAGCCCATATCGCCACCTCTCGCGGCCCCCGCTTCACGGGTGCCGCTCGTGGGCCTTTGAACTCTGTTTTCTGCCATCTGCCCGGGACCTTGAGGACTCGCCAGGAAATACCTGCCCCACACACGGACAGAGGCGGGACTGCGAGGACCAGCCTGCTCATCGGCGCTGATCGGCCGCAGCTGGTCCTCTTCCCGCCCCCTCCTGCACAAAAAGAACTAGCAGTGAGTGTACCGGTGGGTGCCTCTTGTGTCAGGTCGGAGGGTTGCTGCTGCTACGGACCTTGCTGAATCACTTGCCTGTCAGCCCATATCGCCACCTCTCGCGGCCCCCGCTTCACGGGCGCCGCTCGTGGGCCTTTGAACTCTGTTTTCTGCCATCTGCCCGGGACCTTGAGGACTCGCCAGGAAATACCTGCCCCACGCACGGACAGAGGCGGGACTGCGAGGACCAGCCTGCTCAGCGGCGCTGATCGGCCGCAGCTGGTCCTCTTCCCGCCCCCTCCTGTGTCTCCACCATTAAAAGGAGTAACCGTAACGCGCACGGGACGCGCGCGGGACTGAGCGCGGGGCTAAGCCCGGGCCAAGGGCGGGCCTGTTGTAGCCCATTAGAGACCGTGTAAGGCTGGGCTGGGCCACCCCTCTAGCTCCTGAATTGAGATTGGACTCACCCACCTTCGTTTGCAACCAGGTACATTCTGAAACAGACTTCTGTTGGCTAGCTATTCATATTTGATAATTATGTGCACAAGAGGGTCTAGAAGGTCTAGAAGTAAAACGGCTGCGGGGGGCTTACCACAAACAGGCACAATAGATAGTTAATTCCTTTATAGATCAAGAAATATCATCAATGGAACGAAGAGTATCTCAAGATCTCGCCCTTGCAAGACAATCTTCTATGGGTCAGTTTGCCACAGCCAAAACCCCTGAACAATCCAAGGTTCGGGCACCCCTAGAAATCCCTGCAACAATTAATGTGGACATACATGCCCAAAGACAGAGCCTACCCGCTATGGTAGACCTATCAGTATCCCACCTCTCATCAGAACCTCAATTAAGTGTAGACTTTGAAAAAACCCCGCATTTAGCTGTTAATATCCCACCCACTGACCTGAGCAATACCCAGCAGAAGGCCAGGAGGGAGGGAGCCATCCCCAAAAAAACTAAGTCAAAAAAAGATAGGGAGAGGGGTAAACAACAATTGAGAAAGGCCCCGGGGGCTCCTGTCCAAAATTTGAATATAGCTCATGATCCCCCCAGTAAGGCCCCTACTAATGAGGCATCCTTTAGTGTGAACGAAGAAGACTTGGAGACTATAGATAGGATCAGAGTTAGGGATGATGAGGTAAACATTTCACTCCTACCTAGGATTGCTGAACTTTTTAAACTTTACCTCACCCCTATTGAGACAAGATTGGCCCGCATTGAAAAACAGATAGCTGACTTGTGTGATGCCCCAAAAAAAGTAAACCCAAGGGGGACTCGCAAAGTAGGGGGAACTAACCTAAACACAATATTAGATAAACCCACTGATCCTGCTACTAAAAAATCATCAGTAACTGTGACTAACTCAAAATCTAAGTCTGATTTTTCCACTGTGAAGTCAATTGCACCTAAAACTAAAATCTGTGTTACCCCCCCTAGAGAGGGGCCTATTTCATCTAGGGATCATATGACGCAGCCAAACAAGAACAACAATGACGGAGGGCCACATAGGAGACGACCGGTGAACTTGCCCCCTGAGGCAAGCCCCTACGTGGTGGTCATGACGGGGGTCCCAGAACTGGGTGAGGCTGACGAGGAAGCCAATTGGTCCTTAAAAAACAAAGTCCAACACTGGCTCAACATAAATCGGCCCCTACCGTCTAACCTAACTTGTAAGATCTTGACAGTGCGCAGGGTAACATGGGTGGGCCATGAAAGGAAAACGGTCCAGGGCGATTGCATACTGATTAATTTTGCTGACCCTCACACAGCTGATTATATATGCACCTGGAATACACAGGATAGACATGAGGGGATCGCAACACGACGTCTTTCCTTTTTCTATCCCCCTAGGAGTGGACAAATACGCGGCTGGAATAATGACAGTAACTGGCACACTGTAGGGCGTCCCATTAGGAATGGAAACTGGGGCGCCTGGGGGGTACAGGGTCTTAGAGAACAAGCATACAGGGATAATTGGGGTGGCTTCCCGATTGCTAACAGATTCAGTTGCCTAGAGATGGTGGACTGACAGCCAAACCTTGAAGCCCCAAGGGGGGGTTTAGATGTGTACTGTGAGTCTATCACAACTAGGTCAAGTAAGAAACACCTCCCCCACACTGATAATAGGAGTCTTATCCTGTGCAGCCAGAATCATCTGCAGCCTATGCCGGATTTGGTGGATCAAGCAGCAAGTGGGCCAATTAACTGTTCTAATGGAGGCCTCTGTGATAGGGGTTCCATCTCCATTGTTTCTTGGAACTTGGCGGGTCTGGCTGATAAATTCAATTCCCCTGATTGGGGGCATTTATAGATTCACAGGATGTTTGCCTCTTCCAAGAGACATGGGCAAGAGAGGACCATTCGCGCGCAGGGTTCGATACATTTTCAATTTTGGCGAACTGGAAAGGGAAGGGTCGCCCGTCTGGTGGACTACTCATTTGGGTGGCCTCCCACTTGGGCTGTAAAGCGAGGGCTCTACCAACCAATTCTCTAGATATTCAATGCGTACTCTTGGAATGGTCTAATGTTGCTAAATTGGCATTGATAAATGTCTACTCTAGACCTGTGGGCATAGCAAAGGTATCTAGTACTATTGAGGAACTAGCGCTGTTCTTGACCACTTTCCCCCAGGGCATCCCGTATGTGGTTGGGGGAGACCTCAATTGCAAATTTGAGCCCCTTCCATTTTTCCTAGAAGGTGCGACTAACGAGGAAGATGAACAATGGGGAATTCCGAAACTGGCTGGCCCACCAGTGAAGTCCTGGTCGCCATTAGCGACGCAAATTACTTGCCTGACTCTAGCAAATTCCTTGAGGGCCTGCAACGGCCGGGTAAGTGGTGATATCCCACCCAAATCGACTTTTAATAAACCAGGGCAAAATTCCCGATTGGACTACATATTGGTGGAAATATCCGAATGGGCCAGAATCGCTGATTTCAATGTAGTCCCCCGAGCTGAGAGCGATCATAATGCGCTGATTCTAAAAATTTCGGTCCCGGGTGTTACTTTCCATATGCAGGGTGGTGATGACCGTATGGACTCGAGAATGATTCTATCTACTAATCGTCGGAGAGTCCGCTGGCCCAAAATTGCAGGAAATTCTAAGGACATCCAGAGGCTGTATATAAAAGCTGCCCTAGTCCTGCAAAAAGTTGATATTCTCATACACCATCCTATCTCGCTTGAGGAGACCTATAGAGAACTCGGTGCACTTCACCTAGAGTTGTGTAGCACCCTATTTG
This sequence comes from Lissotriton helveticus, assembly GCF_964261635.1. Lineage (NCBI taxonomy): Eukaryota > Metazoa > Chordata > Amphibia > Caudata > Salamandridae > Lissotriton > Lissotriton helveticus. The sequence continues at coordinate 1,456,790,739 of NC_136059.1, forward strand.
ATGTGCTGAACCCTGAGCAGAGGCAAAGCAAAGGAAAAGGCAGGGGGACACGTGCTACATGGTATATTGCCGCCTGCAGAAAGGCTAAAGTTGATCTCCTCGCTGCCATGAAGCAACAGGACAATACCTCTTTGGTCAGAACCAAGAGGAAGGAGTACAAACATCTAATTTCTAATGCCAAGACCGAATGGGATAAAGGCAATTGGGCAGATATGATTGCTGCTCTTAAGCTCCGTGATGCCAGGAAATTCTGGCAGATCGTCAAAAATGGCTCGGCTGATCCCACTCCGGCAGTAGAGGCCAATATTGCACCCAGTGTGTGGGAGGACCACTTCAGATCCCTGTACACCGAGGCCAATATAGACCTCTTTGGGGTCCAAGAAGATTCGTTGGCAGGCTTGACACCCATGCCATTTTTGGATGTGGATAAGTTTACCTTGGCAGAAGTAGGGGCAGCTATTGCTGGACTTGCCTCAGAAAAAGCCCCAGGGTTGGACAAACTCCCGGTGATTTATTTAAAAATGAACCCATGATTTGGGCTCCCTACCTACAGGTCCTATTTAATGCAATTATGGAAGGGATGCCCGTACCTACTACTTGGCTAGGGGCAGAGATTGTCCCCATCTTCAAGAAGGGCTCTTCTCTGCTCCCAGCCAACTATAGGCCTATTAGTTTAATAGACGTCCCCCAAAAGATCTTTGCCAGGTTGATCCTGGACTGTCTATCAGAATGGATGCTAGACCACTCAGTCCTGAGCCAATACCAAGCGGGTTTCAGGAACAAAGTGTCCACTATAGACCAAGTCTTTCGATTGGTCATTATATTTTGGAAAACGGTACAGCTGGAGGGTGGCAGCCTCAATACTGTATTCGTTGACCTACGAGCGGCTTTCGATCTGGTACCTCGTAGGAAACTTTGGTCCGTGCTCTCTGGTCTGGGGGTTCCACAATATCTCTTAAATATGATCATCAGATTACATACTGATAACTATGCCCAGGTCAGATGCGGTAGGGAGGGAACACTGTCCAATAAATTCCCCATTGACAGGGGGGTTAGGCAGGGCTGTGTGCTTGCACCGACCCTGTTCTGCCTTTATGTCAACGGGGTAATTGCGCACCTGAATGGGGTCGAGAATAGTGACGCCCCCAAACTTGGAGGCAGCAGGGTGCCCGCGATTATGTTCGCGGAGGACACCCTGCTGCTCTCCAAGTCCCCAATGGGGATTCAGCGAGTCCTCAATGGTTTCGAGGCATTTTGTAAAGACCATGGCCTCGAGATCAATGCATTGAAGACAAAATATATGGTCTTCAACCCTCCATCTAGTACTCGCCCTAACCCGTACATTGGACCTAACAATCTAGAGAGGGTTCGAACCTTTGAGTACTTAGGAATCACCCTAAATGAAAAAATGTCATGGGTGCACCAGCGGGAGAAATCACAATTAAAGCTGGCCCAAATAGCAGGGGGAATCATTAAATTAGTCTCTAAAAACAAATCTTCTTCTAAACCGGTGGGTCCCCCTTTAGAGATCTACAGAGCACAGGCCAGGGGAGCGGTTATGTACGGAAGTGAACTTTGGGGCTACATGTGTAACCACGATCTGGTAGTAATTGAGAACAAATTTATCAGACAGCTTCTATCACTCCCCTCTAGTACTCCACTGCTGCCCGTTAGACTGGACCTGGCCCTGAGACCTCTTGATGAAGATATGGGCCTACGACCCATATTATTTTGGCGCAGGATTTGGTCTGTACCAGAGCTAGCTAATTACAGGCTAGAACCGCAGGAAATTCTTACCCTCCCAAATATTGGGAACATTCCCTGGCTAAACTATATCAAGAAAGAATTAGGAAAATTGGGGCTACATACCCTATGGTCTGACCCACTCTCATCATGCCCCAGGGTCACACGGAGGCAGCTCATCTCCTATTATCAGAAAAGCAAACTTGCTATTTACCTACAAGGAACTGGCCAAGGCACCCTAACGTCATCATTTTTATTAACTAAGGACTGCTACAGGTTTGAAACCATTTTAGATGTTATATCCCCAACATTCATCAGGAAATTATATCTCCAATGGAGGTATGGTAGTTTACCATTACGGGCCTACACCAGCAAATGGGCCGAATCTTCCCCGTCTCATTGCCCTGGGTGCAAATCAGAACAGGAAACTGATTTGCACATATTGTTTTTCTGCAATGCCTATGCGCAGGTCCGGAGGAAATGGATTGTCCCAGTATGTAAAAACCTGGGGTTCTCCCACTGTATGCAAGCATATAGGGTCTTTAAGACTGATTTATCATGGCATATAGTCTTTGCCTTAGCCAAATATTTGGGGATAGTCTGGTATAAGAGGAGACATTTTCTAGATGGGGAACCATGATTAATTGTTAAAATGATAAACTGCGATGTAGATATTTTTAGCATGTTATTGGCTGGTCCTTACATTTGTACACTGATTTTATGTCTGTATATATCTTAACATTTATGTTTTAGATTAATGTCGTTTGTACATTTTATGGCACATGTTGCCAAAATAAAGATTATGATGATGATGACAAGGACAGTACACATAAACCTTTGGGGCAATGTCCAGAGTGGAACAACACATATGGTCCAAGAACTGCACCACAAAGCACAAGCCCACATATGAAGTGATGGGGAGGTACACACACACGGAAACCAAGGGGAAAGCTGACATGTAACTTAAACAGCCTGCATGTCAGTAGCAGACATGTAAGGGGTGTACCACACACCAATAGAGGGACGGAACACCCCCAATGGCCAGGCACAAGTGGCACACATATGGGATGGCCTAAAACCACACACACAATACCATACAGGAGTGCAAAAACCACCATGTGCCTGCAATGCATGACAAACACAAACACAATGCCAGTGTGGAGCAGCAGGGCCACACAGTTCACACAAAAAAACCAAGACACATTGAGGATCAATCAAACACAGCACTGATGCGCAACTCACACACTTTGGACACTCCAAACTGACAAACACAACAAGGAGGAGTCACACACAACACCATGGACACACCAACACACAGCACAGTACACTACAAACAGATCACACAAGTGCATACAATTCTCTACCCAGAGCAAGACAAAGCAAACAACAGGCATACAACTCCTGGGTGACACATGTGTGTCTCACAAAATACAGGGGCACACACACATCCACTACAAACTGACACCCTTCACACTGCACACCTCTGCTACACCCAACACCACGCATCTCATGGAGGCCATGGCACAGGACCAAGGCCCAACACAAGATGACCATACACATACAAGGCTGAGCACTCAGAAAGCAATCCACACACATACTTCATTACATATCCCAGCCAGCTTCCAAACATTTGCACAGCATCACACCCTGTGCTGGCAGTGTCCCCCTACCAGACATGTGAACAGTGTAGGCAACAACTGCAAATCACAAACAAGATGACTGCATGCCAGGTAAAATAGCCATCACAGATCACACAATTTGCAGGCTCAGAATGGACTTAAGACCCTGTCCCCCCTGCCCAAAATTATGATGGCTGCAGGGAGCCTTGCAATGTTGAAGTGATACATGGAGCATGGTGCACAGACAATCAAATGCGAACAGAAACAGAACTTTAATCAGCAAGGACACCGACAAAACACACACCAAAAGTAACTCTATTTATTCACACATTGCACAGATGCAGCGCTACAACAATAGTAGACAACAGCAAGGCTCAAAATGATGGCAAAATGCTATATATCATGCACAGGTGAAACACAAACAGGAAGGCCAGTGTCCATAGCACAGGGGAGAGGCCAACACAGCAGAGCAACAGGCCCGGTGTCCAAGGCAGGGGAGAGGCCAACACAGCTGAGCAACAGGCCCAGTGTCCAAGGCAGGTGAGGGCACTACACAGCAGAGCAGCAGGCCTAGTGTCCAAGGCAGGTGAGGGCACGACACAGCAGAGCAACAGGCCCAGTGTCCAAGGCAGGGGAGAGGCCAACACAGCAGAGCAACAGGCCCAGTGTCCAAGGCAGGGGAGAGCACGACACAGCAGAGCAACAGGCCCAGTGTCCACGGCAGGGGAGAGGCCAACACAGCAGAGCAACAGGCCCAGTGTCCAAGGCAGGTGAGGGCCCGACACAGCAGAGCAACAGGCCCAGTGTCCAAGGCAGGTCAGGGCACGACACAGCAGAGCAACAGGCCCAGTGTCCAAGGCAGGGGAGAGCATGACACAGCAGAGCAACAGGCCCAGTGTCCAAGGCAGGGGAGAGGCTAACACAGCAGAGCAACAGGCCCAGTGTCCAAGGCAGGTGAGGGCACGACACAGCAGAGCAACAGGCCCAGTGTCCAAGGCAGGGGAGAGCACTACACAGCAGAGCAACAGGCCCAGTGTCCAAGGCAGGGGAGAGCATGACACAGCAGAGAAACAGGCCCAGTGTCTAAGGCAGGGGAGAGCACGACACAGCAGAGCAACAGGCCCAGTGTCCAAGGCAGGTGAGGGCACGACACAGCAGAGCAACAGGCCCAGTGTTCAAGTCAGGGGAGAGCACGACACAGCAGAGCAACAGGCCCAGTGTCCAAGGCAGGGGAAATGCCAACACAGCAGAGCAACAGGCCCAGTGTCCAAGGCAGGGGAGAGGCCAACACAGCAGAGCAACAGGCCCAGTGTCCAAGGCAGGTGAGGGCACGACACAGCAGAGCAACAGGCCCAGTGTCCAAGGCAGGGGAGAGCACGACACAGCAGAGCAACAAGCCCAGTGTCCAAGGCAGGTGAGGGCACGACACAGCAGAGCAACAGGCCCAGTGTTCAAGGCAGGGGAGAGCACGACACAGCAGAACAACATGCCCAGTGTCCAAGGCAGGGGAGAGGCCAACACAGCAGAGCAACAGGCCCAGTGTCCAAGGCAGGTGAGGGCACGACACAGCTGAGCAACAGGCCCAGTGTCCAAGGCAGGTGAGGGCATGACACAGCAGAGCAACAGGCCCAGTGTCCAAGGCAGGGGAGAGCACGACACAGCAGAGTAACAGGCCCAGTGTCCAAGGCAGGGTAGAGGCCAACACAGCAGAGCAACAGGCCCAGTGTCCAAGGCAGGGGAGAGCACGACACAGCAGAGCAACAGGCCCAGTGTCCAAGGCAGGGGAGAGGCCAACACAGCAGAGCAACAGGCCCAGGGTCCAAGGCAGGTTAGGGCATGACACAGCAGAGCAACAGGCCCAGTGTCCAAGGCAGGTGAGGGCACGACACAGCAGAGCAACAGGCCCAGTGTCCATGCTTGTAAACAATGGTCAGGACTAGCACACCTGTATTAGGCACAGGCGCATGAGGGGGATGTCAACTCACTCCTGGAAGTCATGCAGACTTGGACCTGGCTGTGTGTCGGTGACAACAGGCCCACTTAACTAGGGTAACAGAGCCCCAGGTGCTGTGGGGCTAACAGTGGCTTGGCAAGCTGGAGGGCTGTGTGGACCAGGTGGCATAGTGGCAGGTGGAGGTGGAGTCATGCAGACTTCTGACACAGTGTGGGTGGGAGAGGTTGGAGGGGTGCCCTTCTACTTTTTGGTAATATGAATTGGCTTCCCTGCCTTGGGGTTGATGGGAAGTGTTGATGACCCAACAGGCACACACACCAACTGTCCCACATCAGGTGCAGACACTGGCACTACCTCTGGTGAAGTGCTGGATCCTGCGGAACGCTTGGTCTGGATACGCATCAGGACCTCCTTACCCTCTTTGCCTGGTGTACCCCCTACAGTGCCCTGCTTTGCCTTTGTGCCAGGGGTGGACTCCATAGTGCCCTGCTTTGCCTTTGTGTCAGGGGTGGTGTCTACATTGCCCTGCTTTGCCTTTTTGCCAGGGGTGGTCTCCACAGTGCCCTGCTTTGCCTTTGTGCCAGGGGTGGTGTCTGCAGTGCCCTGCTTTGCCTTTGTGCCAGGGGTGGTCTCCACAGTGCCCTGCTTTGCCTTTGTGCCAGGGGTGGTCTCCACAGTGCCCTGCTTTGCCTTTGTGCCAGGGGTGGTGTCTACAGTGCCCTCCTCCACCTGCTTCAATGGACTCGGAATTGGGGTAGATGTGGTGGGCGGATGTGTCCCTGTGCTCTTCCTAGGTGTACCCCTGATATGCAACACCTCCTCAGTGGACAGAGACACTGCATGGGTAGGTGTGTGTGAAGTTGCAGTGACAGGAGAGTCATTTGCTGGTGATGCCTCTGCGGCATGTGAGCCTGATGTCTGCCTCATTGATCGCCTGGCCTTGGTCTTCCCTGACTGGCTCTTGTCTATGCATTGTGGGGTGGCCCTGCTCTTCATTGGGGATGGTGTCTGTGGGCGGGAGTGCCTGGGTCGTGTCTGTTGTGTGCTCCTTGTGCTGTATCTTTTTGGTGATGCAGGCGAACCGTGGTCACTGTCACCTGATGTGGCCACTGACTGGGGGGTGGATAAAGGCACCTGAGCTGCAATGGGAGCATGTGCCTGCTGAATGGCTGACGTCACTGTAGATGACAATGCCTGGACTGTATGGTGTAGCCCACCCACGTCGGAGTGTATGCCCTCCATGTATGCAACCACCTGGCCTAATTTATTGTCATGGTCACTGAAGGGGCGACAGGTGCAGGGGCAGCGGTGCCAGGTGTGAATGTGACTCGTCCCCTCTTAGTGACACGGATACGGGCTGCACCAGAGGAAGTGGATGGGAGGGTGGGCACTGGCCACTGGGTTGTAGGTGATGACGCAGACTCCCCATCCCCTGTGCCTGCCAACATGGATACATCCCCACTGGCATCAGATGATGTGCTACTCGGTGTCTCAGCCACGGATTCCTCCTGCATACTTCTGTCCCCCTCAGATGCGCTGGTGGGCTCTGTGTCACTTGCCTCCGCCACAGCTGTAGTGCTACTCTCGCCAACACTGGTTTCTGGTTCATGTTCCTCCGTGGTCTCTTGTGAATCTGCATGAGAGAGAGATACAGGGTTGTGTAAGTGTCATCATTTGATCACATGAATTCAAAGCAATGCCGTACAGGAGAGGTCCACATGTACATGGTAACCAACACACCCAGCAATCACTGTGCAGCTACACACAACATAGACCACAACAGTGCCTGCAACGCTGAATATCTGCCATGAGTGAGCCATGTTGATGCCACACAGCACTACACCCTGCCCCTACATGAAGTGTACCACACACACAACTTGGCCTGCCCACACCTTGGGACATGATGAGGGTACAACACTTGTTACCACTAACTGACCTTCAGGGAACAGGAGGGGACAACACACACACCTATCAGGACATCACAGTCCCCAATGCCACGTAGGCCATAGCAAGCACCATGTGGTAATCTGGGGCACATGATTTGCAGATGTTGGGGCACCAACGATCATGGTGCAGGCAAAGTTGGCATACATGAATTCACACTCAGCAAGTGGACACTGCTGTTTACCCCATAATAGATCACCCTCACCATTCCAATGCTGAATGACCATGTGGAGGCCAACACATCTGGCAATGAGAAAGTACAGCAGGGAGTATCTTCTCAGTAAGGCCAGGGTGGCACAATACCCGATACAAGCACACATCACAGCAGCCACTCACATGACACAGCACAGCACAGCAACACACGCACATCACATGGCTCACCGCTGCCACAGGCCCTGTACACATGCATTCACTCCAAGCAAAAGTCATGCTCCTCAGATACTCACCAGCCCTGCCTTGCTTGCCATACTCCTTCAGACGTGCATCCAGGTCTGGATGAGTCACTGCCAAGATGCGGCCCATCACTGGAGTCATGCTGCGCTGTGCCAAACGCCCTGTGCATGGTAGAATCCCCAATGTCATCTCAGCCACGGTTTTTGCAAACCGACTGATGTCGTCCCACCTCTTGTGGCAGTGTGTGCGTCGGCGGTTGGATACCACCACGGCTCGCACCTTTGCCGCAATGGCCCTCCACACGGCCTTACGCTGGTTCACCTTGAGCTGCATGTATGAGAGAAAAGAAGGGTTAATGACCAGTTCCGCAATGTCACGTACCAACATCTATCAGTACAGTAGCAAGACCCAGACTCAGGACCTATTGTAACCTCCCTCCCTCCAAAACTGGGGGACCCTTCACAAGGGCAGTTTACATGGCCCACACAGATGTGATTTCATGCACACATTGGGGCGTAGAGGGTCCAGGATAATCTCACAAATGCAAGATGCATCAACATATTATGCATTGACAGAAGTGTGTAAGTCTGCAATTACACAGGGCACAGATGTGGCATATCTATTATTCATTTTGAAGGAACTGGTGCAAGGAACATGTGAGTCTGCTGGTGTTTTTCGTTTGTGTGGGCAGCCACTGGTCCGACTCCCTGGGTCACACGGAGTCAGACAACAGGGGCACACAGAAATACTCACACAAGCAATTAATGTCCTGGCACCTACATGGCAAACATTTGGTGGCTCTGTATGGCTGACAATGTAACACTCCCCACTCACACATACAGGTGCAGGCATGGAAAAGAGTGACATTGTGACACACACACTCCCTCGCCCTGGAGATAGCTTGTCTGTCAGTGTTTGACACAACCCCACACCCTCAGGCATATACTGCAGCAGCACAACTACACGTCTGACACCCCCCTGCCCGACAGCTACCTTCATGGTGACTTACCACGACATTGGGACCACCAAACAGCCTTGGGTACTGTGCCAGCACCTCATCCACAAGGACCTCTAGCTCCTCCCTGGTGAATGGACTGGCATGGATCTTCTCTGTCCTTGCCATCCCTGTGGACATGGAACACCTGTGGTGGAAGAGAGTGGTGAGGGGTTCCAGGCAGCAGGCTCAGGACGCAGTAGCAGGAGAGGGTCCCAGGCAGCAGGCTCAGGAGGCAGCAGCAGGAGAGGGTCCCAGGCAGCAGGCCCAGGAGGCAGCAGCAGGAGAGGGTCCCAGGCAGCAGGCTCAGGAGGCAGCAGCAGGAGAGGGGCCCAGGCAGCAGGCTCAGGAGGCAGCAGCAGGAGAGGGTCCCAGGCAGCAGGCTCTGTGAGCAGTGGAAATGTGAGGCTCACTCCCACAAACGTATAGCCCCCTGGGGTCGTCTGTAAGCTGCAAAGCAGCACCAATTGGTTGTCCAGGTCTGCCTCTTTCAAAATCATCCACTGACCGCCTAAGCGCTGGCGGAGCACACCTTCCGCGTTTTTCAAATGTGCATCATGCCACCGCGATCATCGCTCCCATTGGCTGTAGGCAATGCTCCATGGCGGTGATGGCCCGGGGGTGTCCGGGGTAGCTACTGCGATGGTGCATCATTCAAAATCATCCAATGACCGCTAAACGCGCTGGCGGAGCACACCTTCCGCGTTTTTCAAATGTGCATCATGCCACCGCGATCATCGCTCCCATTGGCTGTAGGCAATGCTCCATGGCGGTGATGGCACGCGGGTGCCCGGGTTGCGCTACCGCGATGGTGCATCATTCAAAATCATCCAATGACCGCCTACGCGCTGGCGAAGCATGCCCATCGCCATGTACACCTGTCCATATGCCAATGGCTTCCGCACTTGTGAAGGTGGTGGTGCTGGTGTCACTCCGCCGGGGACAGACGGTAGGTACCCCATTCATGCGGAGGAGCATGCTCACCGCCATGTACACCTGTCCATATGCCAATGGCTTCCGCACTTGTGAAGGGGGTGGTGCTGGTGTCACTCCGCCGGGGACAGGCGGTGGGTACCGCCATTCATGCTGCGGAGCATGCCCACCTCCATGTACACCTGTCCATATGCCAATGGCTTTCGCACTTGTGAAGGGGGTGGTGCTGGTGTCACTCCGGCGGGGACAGGCGGTAGGGATGACCTTGACAAGGCTTGTGTCACTGCATTGTATCGTATCAGACTGGTGCATTCACAACAGCTCATGCACACAACTGAATGTTTTCTTGATACTGTGATCATTCTGTTGATGGATGTGTGCAGAGTTTACATGATGCATTGAGGTGTGACAGGTACAGCAGATGGGTATGATACAGACATGGTAATTTCCAAAACATTGGCAGATGTTGCTGCACCTTGCCTGCACATGTAAATTGTTTTCTCCAGTATGTGCGCATTCACATTCTCCGATGTGTTTGTGGCACTTGTTTATTGACAGTGGAGAGGTGTGCCCTCTGTGTTTATCAATAGGCCAGCCATGTCACCTGGTGTGCCATGCCTCTCTCAGGCAGTCGATTTTTTTCTATGACATCATTGATGGTATGTGCTGTGGCCATCTCATGATGGTTGTCACTGACATTTTCAATTTTACTTCTCTACTAGGAGGAGGCCAAATCTCCTACGTCACCTGACAGTGCTGGAGGACATGGAAAATGAGGCAATAATATGGGAATTCCGCCTGCATAGACCAACACTGAAGATCCTGTGCGATCTATTGTAGCCACACCTGCAGCCTCGCCATCACTATCCAACGGCATTCACACCAACATACACGGTGATGGCAGCACTCCACTTTTTTGCAACACGTTCCTTCCAGGAGACGGTGGCTAACGCTGGAGGGATGTCATAGCCCATGTTCTTGCAGCCATGATGCTCTATCGGAATCGCTACATCCATTTCCCTAGGGGAGGAGAATTGGCCAGCCGTGAAGGGTGACTTCTATCCCCTTGGGCGCATCCCACATGTTATTGGTGCCATCGATTGCACCCATGTGGGTCTGGTGGCACCACAGGCAACGGACCACATATATAGGAACAACAAACATTATCATTCCATCAATGTGCAGTTGGTGTGCCTTGCGGACATGACCATTTCTCATGTGTGTGCAAAGTATCCTGGCTCGGCGCATGATTCGTACATCATGAGGAACAGCATGGTGCCCCCGATGATGGAAAATCTGCATCCGGAGCGTGCTTGGATTGTGGGTGAGTATGCCTACTGATATGGTGTGCTGTGTGTTACCTGCTGCACTCTGGCTGTGCAACATTTCAACGGGTGTTTGTCATTCACAGGTGACTCTGCATATCCCAGTCGGCCATGGCTGTTGAGCCCCATCAGGAATCCCAGGACCCGGGCTGACATCCGCTACAATGACGCCCATGGCAGGACCCGACGGGTAATCGAACGGACTTTTGGCTCGCTGAAGTCAAGGTTCCGCTGCTTAGACAGGACCGGAGGTGCACTGGCATACTCACCTGGGAAGGTGTGCAAGATCGTTGTGGCATGCTGTATGCTGCACAACCTGGCCATCCACAAGAGGGTCCCCCTGCTCCTGGACGATGGTGAGGAACCAAGGCCACCACCTGCTCATGGAACTGAGTCCAGTGATGAGGACAGTGGAGAGGATGAACGAGTAGACCTGCGCCAGCAGCTCATCGAACGCTATTTCACTTGACGGTGGTTGACGAGTTACAACGTGTACATTGTGTGGTGTGGTTGCTGTTGTTGTGAAGGGCTATGCGCGCATGTAACAGACGGGCACACGTTCTGTCACCTGTGTGTGGTAAAAGTGGCATTGACGTTCCATATGTGAACGTATGCTGGAACCTATTTGTTCACACCTCCAGCCCATTGTCTAGTATACCTGTAGTGTCTTGTGTATGTTTTGCGTAGTGCTCTGCCTGTGATGCCACAATGAGACCAGTGACTGTTGTTCTGTTGTGTCTCCCTAGGTGCTACAGACGAATCCTGCACTACATACTGTACATCATTTGGACACATCATGGACATTGTCAACATTGTAAATATTGCACTAAAAACGATACAGCACAAAAACTGGTGCATCAGGTATTTTATTTTGACAGTGGACATGTGATTTGTGCGGGAATATTTACATGGCAGTGGGGAATGAGCAGTGAGTTGACAGTCCTGTTCAATGAGATGCAAGAGTAGAGTCCACATGGATGTGGTGACCCAGTCCAACAGACAGGTGCCATTGCCAAGGAAATGTGGGTAAAGACAGTTCAAACAGTCAATGCAGTAGGGAAGAGGGTTGTCATCACAGCTGGCTCCGTGACTGGCGTGTGGCGGGTGCTTTGCCTCCGGAGACTCCCAGGCTCTTCTTTGGACGCCCCTAGATCTTTTTGGCGGTCGGGGTCCTGCTGAATGGCCAGCGGCGTGAGGGGACTCGTCCCTCTCTGTTGGCGCAGGGGAGGATGGTGCACTGTCATCCTGCGGCACAACAGGAGGGGATGGAGGTGGTGGTTGGGACACAGGCCTGTCCCTCTGCAACGCCACTTGCTTGCCCATGAGGTCCACCATCTGTCCAAGGCGGTTTTCAATGGATCTCATCAGCAGGATGAGCTCCCTTAAAAGTTCATCCGACCGGCCACTTTGTCCCTGGACCTCTTGGTATGCCTCCACTACTCTGGTGAAGTGGTCCAGGGATGGTGTCCACTCCTCCCGAGGTCTGGTGGTGACCCTGGCCCTCCCACCTTCTCTGCTGCCATGGACCTCTTGCCTCGCCACTGTGGGTCCACGCACTCTCTCCCTGCCCTCCACAGTTGTTGCTGTGGGCTGGTCATCCCCTGGGACAGGGAGGGTGCTGCAGGAGGTACTGGTGGTACTAGTGGTAGTGGCAGTGGCAGTGGTAACGGTGGTGGCTGCGGTGGAGGCAGAGGCCGTGACAGCAGGGGTCTGCTGAGCTGTTGTTGCAGCAGACGTGGTGGTGGGGAGGATGGGGGCCTGGGACCTCTGGGTCTGTTGCACACCAGATGGGCTGGGCTGGAGCTCATCGTCCAAACTGTCCTGGGTCTCCGCATCTGAGAGTCCATGTGCCGGGGGTGGAAACTGGCTCTGCTGGTCGTTGGTGTGGTCCTCAGCAGTGAGTTCTTCATCACCTGTGGAGTAGATGGGGAATGGTCAGTGTTGGGCACTGTGCACGTATTGTCTCAGCTGCGTGTAGTGGACTGTCTGTACACTACACAAATATGAAGTCAGCAGTAGTAAAATTCATGGCAACACTGTGTGTAATTTCATAGTGCAGAGGAACATCTTTTACTCATACATGTTGGATGTCAATGCATTGCATGCAATTGTTGCTGCGTTTCGGAATGCAGGTCTCCCACACACACATCAGGAAGAGTTGAGATAGCTACCTACCTGTTAAGTGAGGGTGAAGAGTGCCATGGCTGACACATGCTCCTGGGTGGGGCAGGCCTACATGCTGCTGGAGTGTGGGACAGGGGGCATGCTGGGAGTAGTGATACAGGCCTTCCTCCCCCAACCACCCTCCAAGTGAAGATGGCTACCTCCCTGCTGTAAGTTTATTTGTTGAACAGTGCAATGGCTGACACAATTGCTCCTGGGTGGGGGAGGCCTCCATGCTGCTGGAGTGTGGGCCAGGGGGCATGCTGGGAGTAGTGATACAGGCCTCCCTCCCCCAACCACCCTCCAAGTGAAGATGGCTACCTACCTGTAAGTTTGTTTGTTGAACAGTGCAATGGCTGACACTTGCTCCTGGGTGGGGGAGGCCTCCATGCTGCTGGAGTGTGGGCCAGGGGACATGCTGGGAGTAGTGATACAGGGCCTCCCACCCCCAAACAGTGCTCCAATACAAGATGGCTACCTACCTGTAAGTCTGTTTGTTGAACAGTGCAATGGCTGACACTTGCTCCTGGGTGGGGGAGGCCTGGATCCTGCTGAGCTGTGGGCCAGGGGGCATGGTGGGAGTGGTAGTGCAGACCTCCCTCCAACAGACAGACATCACAAGCAAGATAGCTACCTACCTGTTAGGTGGGGGTGAAGAGTGCAATGGCTGACACATGCTCCTGGGCGGGAAGGCCTCCATGCTGCTGGAGTGTGGGCCAGGGGGCATGCTGGGAGTAGTGATACAGGCCTCCCTCCCCCAACCACCCTCCAAGTGAAGAAGGCTACCTACCTGTAAGTTTGTTTGTTGACCAGTGCAATGTCTGACACTTGCTCCTGGGTGGGGGAGGCCTCCATGATGCTGGAGTGTGGGCCAGGGGGCATGCTGGGAGTAGTGATACAGGCCTCCCTCCCCCAAACACCCTCCAAGTGAAGATGGCTACCTACCTGTAAGTTTGTTTATTGAACTGTGCAATGGCTGACACAATTGCTCCTGGGTGGGGGAGGCCTCCATGCTGCTAGAGTGTGGGCCAGGGGGCATGCTGGGAGTAGTGATACAGGCCTCCCTCCCCCAACCACCCTCCAAGTGAAGATGGCTACCTACCTGTAAGTTTGTTTGTTGAACAGTGCAATGGCAGACACTTGCTCCTGGGTGGGGGAGGCCTCCATGCTGCTGGAGTGTGGGCCAGGGGGCATGCTGGGAGTATTGATACTGGGCCTCCCACCCCCAAACAGTGCTCCAATACAAGATGGCTACCTACCTGTAAGTCTGTTTGTTGGAAAGTGCAATGGCTGACACAATTGCTCCTGGGTGGGGGAGGCCTCCATGCTGCTGGAGTGTGGGCCAGGGGGCATGCTGGGAGTAGTGATACAGGCCTCCCTCCCCCAACCACCCTCCAAGTGAAGATGGCTACCTACCTGTAAGTTTGTTTGTTGACCAGTGCAATGGCTGACACTTGCTCCTGGGTGGGAAAGCCTCCATGCTGCTGGAGTGTGGGCCAGGGGGCATGCTGGGAGTAGTGATACAGGCCTCCCTCCCCCAACCACCCTCCAAGTGAAGATGGCTACCTACCTGTAAGTTTGTTTGTTGACCAGTGCAATGGCTGACACTTGCTCTTGGGTGGGGGAGGCCTCCATGCTGCTGGAGTGTGGGCCAGGGGGCATGCTGGGAGTAGTGATACAGGCCTCCCTCCCCCGAACACCCTCCAAGTGAAGATGGCTACCTACCTGTAAGTTTGTTTGTTGACCAGTGCAATGGCTGACACTTGCTCCTGGGTGGGGGAGGCCTCCATGCTGCTGGAGTGTGGGCCAGGGGGCATGCTGGGAGTAGTGATACAGGCCTCCCACCCCCAAACACCCTCCAAGTGAAGATGGCTACCTACCTGTAAGTTTGTTTGTTGAACAGTGCAATGGCTGACACAATTGCTCCTGAGTGGGGAAGGCCTCCATGCTGCTGGAGTGTGGGCCAGGGGGCATGGTGGGAGTAGTGATGCAGGCCTCCCTCCCCCAACCACCCTCCAAGTGAAGATGGCTACCTACCTGTAAGTTTGTTTGTTGAACAGTGCAATGGCTGACACAATTGCTCCTGGGTGGGGGGGGCTCCATGCTGCTGGAGTGTGGGCCAGGGGGCATGCTGGGAGTAGTGATACAGGCCTCCCCCCCAACCGCCCTCCAAGTGAAGATGGCTACCTACCTGTAAGTTTGTTTGTTGACCAGTGAAATGGCTGACACTTGCTCCTGGGTGGGGGAGGCCTCCATGCTGCTGGAGTGTGGGCCAGGGGGCATGCTGGGAGTAGTGATACAGGCCTCCCTCCCCCAAACACCCTCCAAGTGAAGATGGCTACCTACCTGTAAGTTTGTTTGTTGAACAGTGCAATGGCTGACACAATTGCTCCTGGGTGGGGGAGGCCTCCATGCTGCTGGAGTGTGGGCCAGGGGGCATGCTGGGAATAGTGATACAGGCCTCCCTCCCCTAATCACTCTCCAAGTGAAGATGGCTACCTACGTGTAAGTTTGTTTGTTGGCCAGTGCAATGGCTGACACTTGCTCCTGGGTGGGGGAGGCCTCCATGCTGCTGGAGTGTGGGCCAGGGGGCATGCTGGGAGTAGTGATACAGGCCTCCCTCCCCCAAACACCGTCCAAGTGAAGATGGCTACCTACCTGTAAGTTTGTTTGTTGAACGGTGCAATGGCTGACACTTGCTCCTGGATGGGGGAAGCCTCCTTGCTACTGGAGTGTGGGCCAGGGGACATGCTGGGAGTAGTGATACAGGGCCTCCCACCCCCAAACAGTGCTCCAATACAAGATGGCTACCTACCTGTAAGTCTGTTTGTTGAACAGTGCAATGGCTGACACTTGCTACTGGATGGGGGAGGCCTGTATCCTGCTGAGCTGTTGGCCAGGGGGCATAGTGGGAGTGGTAGTGCAGGCCTACCTCCCCCCCATACAGGCCTCCTGAGCAAGATGGCTAGCTACCTGTTGGGTGAGGGTGGACAGTGTAATGGTGTTTAGGTATTGCAAGGAAGTACTTCTCAGTGTGTTGTTTGGCATTTGTTTGTACTTACCAGCCGCCGCTCCCCCGGCTACTCCTGTGAGACTCTCAGGCAGCAGTATGGCAAGCACCTTCTCCTCCCATGGTGTGAATGTTTTCTGTGGGACGGGAGGGCCACTGCCAGTCACGTTCGCCAGCGTCCAGTTCTTACTCCTCCTCTCCTAGACAACCCTCTTGAGATCATGCCACCGCTTCATGATCTCCTTCCTGGATCTTGGGGTGGTCCCTACTGCATTCACCCTTTGGACTATCCTTTCCCACATTTGTGTCCTCGTGGCTAATGGTGTCTATTGGACCAGGCTACCAAAAAGTTATGGCTCTACTCTCACAATCTCATTGACCATGACTGTCAACTCACTCTCGGTGAATTTGGGCATTTTTTGTGTTGTCATTGTGTGTGGTGGTTGAGGTGTTTGTGGGTGCAGGGGTGTGGGTGCAGGGGTATGGTGTTGAGGTGTGAGATGTGTTGTGTGCTGGGGGATTATTTGTGCTGGTGTAAAGGTGGTGGTGATGGTGGTGGTGGATGTGTGTGTGTGCTGTGCTCTTTTGCCTCTCCTGTTAGTTGTGGGGTATGGCCTTCTAATCTGGAGTGTTACAAAGGATTGTGGTTAGTGAAGGGGGTGGCTTTATACTCAGCTGTGTGGGTGTGTCCAAGTGGATTTTGGATGTCAGGTGTGTTGTGGGAGTTGTCCTGGGTATTTTTTTTCTTTATTTGTTATATTTGTATGTGTGTTATGTATTTGGGGGGCATGGCTAATTTTATTTGTGCACTGTTTGGCATCACTGCGGTGTTTTGGCATCGTCCGCCATGTTTTTCATGCACCGTCCGCTGCGGTGTCTATGCTGCAGCTCTTCCGCTATTTTTCCCATTCACTCCTGTGCGCGTCTGTGGCAGTCAGTAACAGCGGTTCCAACCGCGACACCCTCGGGGTTATCCTAATTTCCCGTGCGGTGTGTCCGCTGTCCTTGCGGCGGGTTGTTGCTTTTCCGCATTTTTACCGACCGCCGCGGTCGATTTTTGGCCCTCACCGCCCGCGTCGGACGGCTTTGCTTGGCCCGCTACCGCCGCAGTCGGTCTTTAGTGGCGGTTGATCTTAATGTGGCCGCCGGTGTATCCGCGGTGCAGTTGGTTGGTTTCCGCCTCCATGGCAGTCGGGGTGGTTTTTCGCACGCTATCCTAATGACCCGCTAAATCTTGCCCCCTAGTCACTGCCCAGCACCTTCACTTAGGTAACACTTGGTGGCGTTAGAATAGTAAATCTTGCCCCCTAGTCACTGTCTATCATGTTCCCTGAGGTAATACTTGACCGAGTAAGAATAGTAAATCTTGTTCCCTCCATTCAATATTCAGCACCTTCTCTGTGGTAAACCGTGGCAGAGTTAGAAGTTTCTTTAGTATATTTTTGAACAGCCCCTGTCTAGCTTCTTTCATGAGTAGACTGCAATTTCTTGATTTTCTTTTATTGTTATTATTTTGTAAAAACATTTTTACTAATGAGGAAATATCATTAAACAAAAAAATTGAAAAGTATGTTTGTATTTTAACTTGCATTACTGTTTAATTTCAAAAAGCTTCACAATTTGTGTGTTTATAAGAATCTACTGAATAAATGTCTTAAAACAAAAGAAAAACATTTAAACTTTCTGTCCTTATGGTATAACTTGCTATTTCTAAATGTATTAATAATGTAAGCTCTAATTACTTGCATAGATATATGGCAGTGTTTCCAACTGTCTCTCATTAACACTCCTCTTCACTCTGGTGCGTTTGGTGATGTCTGAAGGCAGTGTAGCACTGGCAGGCAACCATTTTGAACCTCCTTAACGTATGTGAATCCAGACACCTTCTGTATGGCACCAAGCTCACGATCGTGCTCTCCTTAAATCTACGAGCTGACCTTACCATCACCTTATACAAAAACGTCATTGTCCAGATCCAAGGGTCAAACAAAGACCTCAACAAATTTGTGGACCTTTTCACCATCCTCAAAACACATGTGCATGACCCTTAACCCTCCACACTCCCCCAGCACCAGCTTTCGTCACCCAGCCCCCTCCTTTGGTCCGATCAACGCAGACCAAAGGACAAGAGTAAAGGTCCCTCGTTGAGCTCCACCGAAGATTTAACCACTCCCCATCACACCCCACCCTTTCATATGGTGCAGACTAAACCAACTCCACCCATGCCGTTCCCCACTCTAAACGGCTCTCTAGGCAGTGTCACCCCTAAATCTGCTAGGGAACTTCCCTCCACTCCCACACAACATCCGCTACCTCTCAAGGAGACCATGCCACCGCCCCTTCCTCCAACCCTCACTTCTTCCCCACACCCATAGTGACTAATAAGCTAGACATCCGTCCCAATGATCCTACAACCACTCTGCCAAGCGTGCCTAGCCACTCGCAAACCCCTCCCCTCAGGATCCTTGCCACAGGATGGTCTAGCTCCACTACCAGGCTACCCGACAATGCCAACAGAATAGATCCCGACCCACTGACCTCCTCCCTGCAAGCACTTCCCTCACTTATGGATCTTAAAATTCTGCACCTCAGAGCAGCCAACATAAGTCAGAGCATCCATAACTCCATTTTTGATTCGAAAAACACCCTTCACCTCACTAAACTCTCTTTCTCGATCTTCAAGCTCCCACAGAACTCACGAAATCCTTCCTTCACCCCTTGCCGTTATCCTTAAGACACCTTTGCAAACTGCCCAGCTACCTCTCGGAGGAGGACATTCTAGCCCTCCTCCTAACATACAAGACTGTTCCTGAAGCCCCAGTCCACCGGACAAGAAAGACGAACACAGAATCCATACAGTTGCAATCAACTCCAATAGATCATCAACTCTCCGCAATTAGCAACAGTCTAGCGCAAGTCTCATTTACACCCTAACTCACAACACACACCCCAAATGCCCCTCTCCGGCCTCTTAATTAACTGCTGCTCAGCAGTAAAGCATGCCTCTGATGTTGCTGATCTTATCCCGAGCCAAAAATCCAACATAGAAATCCTGACTGAATCATGGCTCAATGAATCCTCATCCCCTTTCCTAGACCTTCACGTGGACCCCACAGACTCCTGCAAATACCTTGCAATCTCCATATGCAACATCGCCACACAATTCTACAGACTGCACATATGCTATCACCCCCCAGGTATGAATGACACCTTCATTGACCGCCTCATGGAAATCATTACAGCCAAGGTTTCCCTCAATTCCAATGACATTTTTCTATGTTACTTCAATCTGCACAGGAGCGACCTCAAGCTTATCTCTATAGACCCATGCAACTGGTCTGATCACCACGCTATAACCTTCCTATTACCTGGCACCCTCAAGACAAGGCGTTAGACTTGGCATCTTTTGGCGTGTTTCCCATGAGTTTTTGCTTTCTGACCTCCCAGTTTTTACTCCGTTTTTTGCTGGCTTAGTGTTTCTTCGCACTTTCTCACTGCTGATCAGGGTTAAAGTGCAAGTGCTCCTGTTGTCAATTGTGTTATGGGTTGGTGTTTCCATGATTGGCATATTTGATTTACGTGTCAGTCTCTAGTAAAGTGCACTGAGTGTGCCAGGGCCTAACAATGAAATGCTGTTAGTGGGCTGCAGTACTTGATTGTGCCACCCACAATGTGCCTGTGAATATAACTCTGGCCTGTCATTGCAGAGCCTGTGTGCAGTCTGGGACTGTCGACTTGGCAACCCTAATCTTCCCTTTTCTTACATGTCAGTCGCTCCTAAGGTAGGCCCAAGGTACCCCTGTGGGCAGGGTGCAGTGTATGTGAAAGGTAGGACATGCCCTGGTGCGTGTGGCATGTCCTGATAGTGAATTACTGCCAATTTGGGTTTTCACTATTGCAAGGCTACCTGTCCCTATGGGACAGAATGAGGAGTTTGTTTATAACATCTTATAAACATAACTGGCCCTGGGAACAAGGTAGAAAAATAAAGTTTAGTATGCCTGAACTCTAAGATGCATCATTTAGTGAATGTGATTTTTCAAAGATACCACTTTTAGAAAGTAGGTATTTTCTTGCTCTGCTGGGTTTGTGAATTGACTGCCTGGGTTTCGGATGTCATGGATGTGAGAGGAGCAGTGGCTCCAGAGAGTTTAGGTTGGTCAGGAAAGGGCTGTATAGACCTGGGCTGCATTTAGAGTAGGGGAGGAGATTTCCTTTCACCCAAATGGGACTGGTCTGCCTCTGACATTGCCGTCTCCACCTCCTGCCAGGAAGCTACACCAGAGAGGGCAGAACTGGTTCTGGCTGGGCACAGACACTCTCTGCCTGAGAGGAAAATGGATTTTGGGCTATAAAAAGTGGGGCCCAAATACCTGAACTTTAAAACTCTTTTGGACCAAGAAGACTGCCAAGATGAAGAGCTTGAGAAACTGTGAGGAGGAACTACCACTTTGCTGAGTGCTTTGCTGTATTGGCCTGCAGTGGCTTCTTCTGTCTTGGGCACTGAAAGGACTTACTATAACTTCCTTCTTTGAGTATCTCCAAAGGCTTGAGGTAGAGCTTGACGACTGTTCATGAAGTCTCAGGAAAGGCAAACACTTCAAGTTCTTCTGCCCTCAGCACTGGGGACTGTGTGTTTTGTGCTACAACAGAAGAAAAAGCAACCTGGTGCTGTCTACCACGCTGCTGCCAACTCCGTGTCCTGAAGGCACTGCAGAGGGCACCGCCACAATACTGCACCACGACCCTGGTCTCACTGACAACGCCATCTGATGCAGCCACAAGCCGCTGCTTGCACCGCAATCTGTGGGCACCGCACTCCGTACCGCCTTGCTTCACAGTGCCGCCATGGTATCCCCGACAACGCCGCTTCATGCCGACATTGACTCCGCTGCTTACACCATTGTTCGACGACACCGCTCGTAAGTTACACGACGCACTGCACTCATCCTGCATCGCAGCCTTGGCCTACCGACGTCGGCACCATCAACTCCAGTTCATCAGCCAACAACAGCACTGCAGCAACGACGCCGCCGCTGCTTGCACCATGACCTGCCAGCACCGCAACAAGCACTGCATCACTTCACACCGCGACCCTGGTCTCACTAATGACACCATCTGATGCCGCCATCGAGCCGCTGCTCGCACAGTGACCTGAGGGCATCGCACGCCCCACTACTGCACATCGCACTGCAGCAGCCAACACCCGCCAAAACCAGCGCTCCTGACTTTAACCACGAGGAGTTAGATCTGCAATGCGTGTGACTTTGAGGGCCCGATGACTCCTGCACCCACCTCCGGAACTGACGCCTGCAGACGCCGTGCTTTTGGAAGCTCAATAAGAGGTCACTGACACCCTGCATTTCTAAAGGTACTGTTTTGTGGGTCTACCCGACACAGTAGCTGGCACTTGACGCTGCAGTCAGTAAGAACTATTTTGATTTGTTTGATCACAATGTTGTGATAGCCACGGGCGGAGCTATCAACGTCAAGGAACTTTATTTCAAGGTTATTTTGATAACTGAAGATTTCTAAGTACTGTATTGTGTTTTTTTTGTATCTTTTTGGTCTTGTCTTAAGTATATACAAATATTGGATATTTTTCTAAACTGTTGAGGTGTACTTTTGTAGTGCTTACACTGTATTAATGTTGGTTATGTGCAATGCTTTACACACTGCCTCTAAGATAAGCCTGACTGCTCGTGCCAAGCTACCAAAAGGGTGAGATGGGATTATTTTAGGAGTGTAACTCCCTTATCCTGACTAGAATGAAGGGTCCCTACTTGGACAAGGTGCAAACCATTGCCAACCAGAGACCCCCTTTTCTAACATTGGTTGTGAGCAGTGAGGGTAGGACTTGTATTTGCACTTGGCTTACAGTGATTGGTGTGCACTACTACCATATCGCAGACCATTACGTACCACATACTGTTTTTTGGTCTACTTCTTCCTTTCCATTGGCCTTGAACTTGAACCTTCCAGTACAACATGTCTGAATCAATTGCATCATCTGCTACATCCTTGGAAGTGGTCTTTGAGGAGTAGAGGTTAGAAACCTACAATATGAAGGAATTTA
The DNA here is from genome assembly GCF_964261635.1 of Lissotriton helveticus. Lineage (NCBI taxonomy): Eukaryota > Metazoa > Chordata > Amphibia > Caudata > Salamandridae > Lissotriton > Lissotriton helveticus. The sequence continues at coordinate 1,456,812,893 of NC_136059.1, forward strand.
AGGCGATCTGCAAAAACCTCAAAGTCTAAATCAGGGGCGTCACCAGAAAAGAGAAGCTACAAAAGGCGCTGGGGGCCTGGGTAGCAGCCAGATATGCTGGAAAGCTGTCTGGAGATCTTGGCATAGAGGCAGAAGAGCCTATTCCAAGGGTGGATGTGCTTTTGGGAGGGGATACCCTTGAAACTAGGCAGCAGTGGCTTGTCCCCAGAGGAGCTGGAGGACAGGCGGGAAGCAAGGAGAGTTGCTATGGAACTGGAGAAGCTTAAGTTGGCCATGGAGGAGATAAGGACAAGGCTAGACCATGAAATCAAGATAAAAGAGCTGGATCAGAGGAATAGAACTGGCTCAGGTGGTGGCAGAAATGTGTCAGGGCGGTCAGACAGAATTGTGCACATCCCCAAGAATGTAGGCAAGGAATTCAAGAAGGGGGATGACATACAAAGGGGATTCGTATGAGACGTCTATTCATGTGAATGGGGCCCCTGAGAAGAATTGGGGGGCAGGGTTGAGGCCGTTCTTCTCAGAAGAAGCTAGGGATAATCTGATAGCTTTGGTTAAGGGGCAGAGCCTCACCTATGCTGATATGAAGGACACTCTCCTCACCAGGTATGGTCTCAGTCCTGAGAAGTACAAGGATCAGTTTAGGTCCAGCAAGAAAACCGATACCAACACTTGGTTGGAATGTGTAGATTCTTTCTGCAGGTCTCTGGATGGCTGGGTGAAAGGCAGTAATGTAACAGATATTCAGGGGCTTTACAACTTGATTGCATGGGAGCACTTGTCTAGTCTATGTTTTGCAGAGCTGCACCAGCACTTGGTTGATAGTAAGCTAACTGACCCCAGGAGGCTTGCTGTGGAGGCGGACTGCTGGGTGATTACCATGGTCTACAAGAAAGAGCTTGGGGGAAACTCAGCCAAAGGTAGGCAGGGTCCCCAGCAGAAAAGGTGGGGGGGGGGGACAAGGGAAAAGCATAGGCGTTCTCTAAAGGGCCCCAAACTAACACCCTGGGTAAAGGTTCCTATCCCCAAGGAATAAAGAAAGCAGTGATCTCTTCAGGAAAGCCTGCAGAGACTGGCCCACAAGTGTTTTGCCTGTGACCAGGTACGTCACTTGAAGGGGGACCCCCAAGTGTCCCAAGAGGGCACAGACACCCACTGGTGGGCAGACCAAGGTGTTGATGAGTGTAGCCCCTTGAGAGTAGGGGTACCCACAGGACGGTGGGGATTGTTTTACCAGAATATCACCTCCTGAATTAATCAAATGAAAGGAGAACCACGCAGTAGTTGTATAAAAATACGTATTTATTAATATATAACACTCTCTACTATCCTCTATACGAGGATAGAACACGAAGCACACAATACAAGATCAATAGAACAGTTATAAGTAGCACAATTCACAGTATGCTCCAGGTGGAGACCAAACCATACTGAAATAGTGGTATAACAATCACTACTTGAGTCAAGACAAGGTCTGGAGCGCGTAGAATAGCTCGGACCACAAGGAACCACCCAAGGTGAGTAGATAGGGAACGCAAGGAGGATGGGTGCAGTGTGCTGACATGACAGCAGGGCTCCTTACAATTCTATGGGGAAGTCGCAGTTGCAATTTTAAAGTTTAAGGACCCTTCTAGGAGGACTTCCAGCAAACCCTTTGAAACTTAAGAGGTTGAAGAGCCACCCCACCCATGGAAACTGTAGTACCCGAGTTACCTATCCCAGAGGAGCAGGGTGCATAGGTCTGGAATGGTGTTGGAAACCGCCGTCGTTCTCAAAGGAAGGCTGCAAGGAAGTACTGCTTCTGTGAAGGTTAAAGGGTCCGGTGGAATCCAAGCCTGTATTCTGGAATGGAGGAACCTGAAAGCAGAAGGGACAGAGTCTAGGTCACTTCAGTGTGACAAGGGGCTCGGTAGACGAATGCCCACCGATGTCGGGTGCTTCAGGTGCGAAGAAGGGATGCTTGACTCTACAGCCATGAGGACCAGGAGACATCGACGATGACCAGGAGCCATATGCGAGCTGTCCCACAAAGGATGTCGAGTGCTGAGGGGTCGGTGTCCGGCTGGAGCATCCACAAGCCTTGGCAAAAGCAGCCCACACAGGAAGGTCAAGCAGGTTACAGTGTGGACCAACAAGGTCCAGGGGACTCACCAAGCAATGGAGAGTCACTGCACATCTGGAGCAACTAGGAAAGCCCCACAGAAATCAAGATGACCCTCAGGAGGACCCAAAGGCCAAATGACCAGGAGTCACAGGGGACCTCGAGCAAGATTGCAAAGTACCAACTCATGATGCACACGGTGTGAGTAGGCCGGAGTTCTTTAGTTTAAATAACACTCAGGCTCAGGACTACAACAGGGTCTAATGCACAAGCTTGGAAATCACCAACAAGTATATGCAACTGCAAATGGACGCACTGCACAGGGGTTTGATTATGTAGTCCCCACGAGGGATACTGGCCTCAACCTTGCTGAGGGGGCAGAACAGCCTTAGGGACTTTCATAACCCTCCTCCTGTATAGCCTACAGTCTACTGGAGCTCTGGAGCAGCAAACCAGTCAGTTGCGTTGAGGTGCCTGCAAATGCAGGGGAATGACTCCTTCACCCCATGGTAGATTCTTCAGTTGTCCTTAGTGCACCACAGGTCCGGCAAAGAGCCTGTATGGAGCAAGGGCACAGACTAAGCTTTGGACAGAAAGGGGGATGAAGTTGAGCCCAGGCGAAGTCCAGCAAAGTCCAGAGTGTCCAGAAGGTCGAAGGTCAGTGGTTTCTTCTTGTAGAATCTTGTCCACGTAAAATCTAAAGTCTTACAGCCAGGTAAACCCTTTTGTACCCACTGGAGAGGGTTGTACAGATTCAGGGGCCCCTCCTGGGGAAGGGCAGGTCAGAGGGAAGGTTACTCCCATGTCCTTCGTCCAGTTCTGCCTCAGAGCAGGAGACACTGGCTCCCAGAACTGGTTTGAACTGGACTATGCACAGGGGCACCAAATGTGCAGCAGTTGTAGACTTTCAGGCACTCTCAGAGTGCTCCCACCCAGCCCCAGTACACTAAATCCTGTCTGGGAGGTGGTCACACCTCCCTGTGACAGGATGCCTACTGTGCTGCCTTCCTCTGCTCGAGCTTGGCACAGGAGAAGGAGGGCAGTAATTTGTCTCAGGTTGTCAGCAGCCATTTTGTGCTGTCTGGGTTGAGAAGGCTGGCACAGGATAGACCAGTGACCCCACGAAGTTCGCTTCAGAAAGATGGAATAATACCTCCCACATTGGTTACCGTTGTGGAGGCATGATTCCAAGGTGTTTGATACCAAAAATGATATGTTTCTTTGCAGCCCCTTTTGAGATAGCATTCACCGCGAGGTTATAATGCACCTCTACCTATATGGCAGACGGAGTCACAGACAACCCGGGAGAATGGTCTCCAAAGGCTGCAGAGGAGCTCTTCTCATGCAGGGGCACCCTCTCACATAAAGCTCAGAACCCTGCCTTCAGGATTTATAAGGCCTGCTATAGGGGTGACTTATAGGTTTTGAGTGTAGTGACCGAAAGATATAGTGAACCTATAACTAAAGTAAGTAGTGCAAGCACCATCTTACACAGGCTGCAGTAGCAGACCTGCCGGTCTATTTTGCATGGCCTCTCATGGGTGGCATAATACATGCGTCAGCCCATAGGAGGCCTCTGGGGTACCTATGCCCTGGGTACATAGGTACCAAATACTAGGGACTCATAAGGGTGCCCCAGTATCCAATATGGAGTGTACCAAAGTACACAAATAACAATTTTAGGGATAAAGCAGATAGACTGGGGTCCTGATTAGCAGGATACTAGTCAAACTAGTCAAGCACCAGCAAAATACCAGGCAAAAAGTGGGGGTAACTATGTAGTCAGATCCTACCTTCCTACAGGGTTCCCCCAGAAATGAACCTCGTCTCACTAGGGGACAGTGAGATGGTCCCAGGAAACCAGGTGCCCACTAACACAAAGACATATAGCACCTGGGTGACCATCAATGGGGAGAGGGTAGAGGCTTTCAGAGATACTGGTGCCAGTGTGACATCAGTCTGGTGTCACCTGGTCTCTGAAGAGCAGGTAGTCCTCGGGGCATTCCACCAAGTAGTTGCGGTGGACAACTCGGAGCGTCAGTGTATGGTGGCACAGATTCCCTATGAATGGGGTTGCCTCAGGTCCCTTGAGGGTGGTTGGGAGCCCTACTATGACTGTATATTGTCTGCTAGGTAACATTCTGGAGCAGTCCTTGTGGAAGGGTGTTGAGCTAAGGACTCACTTGGAGATGCTTGGGTTGCTAAAGTGGGCATGCGTGTCCACTCGGTCGATGGTGGCCAGAAAGGGTGATCAGAAGGACCTGGAGCCTGAAACGGTGGCCCAAGTCCCTGCGAAGAGAAAGGGCAGGGGCGTGGGAAATCGGCCCCTGCATTTCCCACAGACCGGGAGGAGGCTGACCTTGAGGAGGATGCCCTGGTGCCTACAGGGGAACAGGTAGCTGAACTGGGGGACATCTCTAAGCTGACCCATTGGCAGCGAGAATGGGGTCCTACCAGGGAAGACTTCTGCAGGGAGCAGAAAGAGTGCCCTTCTCTAGAGGGTCTGCTGCGGCAGGCTGCAGACCAGGCAGCTGGTGATCAGTCCGGATGACATTGGATGTACTGGGAGAATGGTCTCTGTAAAGTGAGCCTAAGGTCGCTGAGTCTGGGTTAGCCTGTGTGCTGGTGGTAACCCAGTGCTTCAGGACCTTCCTACTGGTTCCGGCTCACAATGTGCCTTTGGCAGGACATTTGGGGTGGGAGAAGACCTTTGACAGGCTTGTCACCCACTTCTTCTGGCCCTCAATGCGACGGCTGTCAGATGGACATTGCAGGTCTTGTTAAACTTGCCAGGCATATGGCAAGAAGGGGATGAAGGTCAAAGCTCCTCTCCAACCTTTTCCAGTTGCTGGAATCACTTTTGAAAGGGCAGGGATGGACATTGTGGGGCCACTGAATCCCAAGACCACCATGGGCAACAGGTACATCCTGGTCTTGGTGGACCATGCCACCCGGTAACCGGAGGCAATCCCTCTCAGGACAACGATGGTGCCAGTGGTGGGCCGGGCGTTAATGGGGATCTTTTTTCGTGTGGGTTTCCCCAGAGAGGTGGTTTCCGACCGAGAGGCCAATTTTATATAGAAGTATGTGATATCCCTGTGGAAGGAGTGTGGGGTAACCCACAAGTTCACCACTCCTTGCCACTCACAAGTTAATGGTTTGGTGGAGAGATTCAACCAGACCTTGAAGGGCATGATTAAGGGTCTAGCAGAACCCATGAGACGTAAGCGGGACCTCGTCTTTCCATGCCTTTGCTTTGTGTACAGGGAAGTGCCTCAGAAGTCTCTTGTGTTCAGTCCCTTTGAGCTCCTGCATGGCCACCCTGTGAAAGGACCTCTGAGTTTGGTGAACGAAGGCTGGGGGCAGCTCCAAGGAAAACTCCCCAGGATGTGTTTACATGCTGGCCTTCAGAAACCAAACTGCCCGCTTCAGGAAACTCCCTCAGGCGAACCTGGAAGCAAGACAGGAAGAAATGAAGAAGTGGTATGACCAGAAAGCCACTCTGGTCGAATTTCAACCTGGGCAAAAAGTGAGGGTCATGGCCCCAGTGGAACCTTGCGCCTTGTAGGACAAGTAGACTGATCCTTTTGAGGTGATGGACCGCAAAAGCGATGTCACCTACCTGGAGAATTTGTAGACTCCAAGGAACCCTTTGAGAGTCCTCCATGAGAACCACCTCAATCCCCACTTCAAGAGATCCGAATTGAGCATGCTCTTGGCTACAGATGATGGTGTGGAAGAGGAGAGGGAAACTCTCCCTGACCTCCTGTCCACCAAGGAGCACAATGGGCCTGTGTAAGGTGTGATCCTCTCCCCTACACTGACCCCAGAGCAGCTGAGTGACTGTTACCAGTTGTTGGGACAGTTTAACCCACTGTTCTCACTGACCACAGGTGTTACTCACTGGTGTACCCATGACGTCGCCACTGGTGACAGCCCTCCTGTAAAACACAAGATTTACAGGTTGACTGACACGGTCAGGGCCAGCATCAAAGTGGAGGTCTCTAAGATGCTGGTGTTGGGGTGATCGAGCCCTCCAACAGTCTTTGGGCCAGCAAAGTGGTCCTGGTCCCAAAGTCTGTTGCACCCAGTGCCACTCCAGAACTGCAGTTTTGTGTGGACTACATACATTGGTTATATGGACCTTTCTCCAGCGTTCGATCTGGTTAACAGGTTGAAGCTGTGGACTATTTTGCTAAATATGGGCATTGTTCTTTCTCTAGTTCATTTTTTGGCTGATCTGCATCGGGATATTTCGGCAACATTAAGGGTTACGCAGGATGGCAAATGTGCAAGGCATTTTAAATTGGGAAGGGGCGTCCGACAGGGATATATTCTGACCCCAATTCTTTGTACTCTTTTTATTAATGCCCTAGAAAAATCTTTGGTGGAGACTTGTTTAGATATTCCGCGTGTAGGAACTGATTATCCCGGTTCCCCTATACGTGGATGATGCAGTACTATTAGCTCGTACTACTGTAGGCCTTCAGCGGCTTTTGAATGCCTTTGGTGATTTTATAAAATCTTTGGATCTGATAGTTAATATCAAGAAATACCATATTATTATAACTATTAAAAGAAATAGGAAAATGAAATTGTTTTTTTGCAATGGAGTTGAGGTCTCCAGGGTGCCCTCTTTTACTTATTTGGGGGTGTTATTTGACGAAAAAGGTTCCTGGGTACCACAACAGAAGGCAAAAAAGAATGCCGTAGTCAGGTCAATGACAGCCCTCTCAGGATTCGCTCAACGACTGGGTGCTAGACCTTATGAAGCCATGCTTGGAAGATCCAAATGTTTGGCTATCGCCTCATATGCCTCAATGATATGGGGCTATAAACAGCAGGAAGAGATACAGAAGGTGGAAAATAGATTTTTTAGAACTATTTTGTCTGTCCCTCAATCTACTTCTACTTTTTCCATCCATCAGGAACTTGGAATGGGCTATGTATCTGATTTGATGGGAATTGCCCCGCTAGTTTGTTGGCTCAAAATCTGGCCTAATCCAGACTTAACCCTGAATCATTGTATCCTGCGGGATTGTGTCTCTCTGGACAAAGCCATTAGTATCCCGTGGTTGGCTTATGTTAAGAATATGTTTTTTAAAATAGGACGCTCTGATCTTTTTGACCGCCCAGAAGGTATCAGAAAGGATGAAGTGAAATGGACCAAATCACAACTATTGAATACTTTTATGTTGGAACATGAGGAGCAGGAGCTACAGAAACCTCTTTTTAGGGTTCATTATTTGATAATCTCTTCTCCATCAATTGAGCCCTACTTGAGAATAGTGTCCAAGCCCTTTCATTGGTGGCACCTGACTAGATTCAGTTTTAACTTAATCCATTTCTCCCTGGGTACCATTTCGGGCTGGTCTAAACCTGAGAATTTAGATCCATGTCAGTGTGATAATTTTTCTTCACGGGACACCCTGCATTTTATAATGTTTTGCGACTTTTATGCAGATATTCGAAGGAGGTTTCCAGTCCCCCTTTTGAGGGGTAAGGGTTTCCTACAGGTCAAGCCAGGTCTTCTTTATTTACAAATGCTCAGCAATACTTGGGACATTTTTAACATCGCTAGCTTTCTGGTTGCAGCTGTACGACTTAAAAAAAGAGACTTTCTCTGATAAATCCTGTTTGAAATCATCTATTTTTTTATAGATTGTATTTGATATGTACTTGACTGTTTTGAACATAAATTAAATATTTGCTTACGCCCATTATGTTTTGTATAATTGATATGATGGTGCTAAGTTTTTGAAATGTGTATTGTACTTTTTGTGATTTTAAATAATCGAATAAAAGTGGTTTGGCTGACTGAACAACTGTGTTGACTACCGTGGGCTCAATGCCGTCACCAGGACTGACGCGCACCCCATCCACAGAACTGATGAGCTCATTGATCGGTTGGGCGCTGCCAAGTTTCTCCGCACATTTGACTTAACGTCTGGGTTCGGGCAGATTGCCTTAACCGATGGGGCCAAGGAGAGGTCAATATTCTCAACCTCAGAAGAACATTACCAGCTGCGGGTGATGCCCTTTGAGTTGAGGAATGCCCTTGCCACCTTTCAGAAGTTGGTCAACCAGATGATGGCTAGACTGGTGGATTTCAGTGCTGCATACCTAGATGACATTGCAGTGTTCAGTTCCAGCTGGGGAGAACACTTGCAGCACCTCAGTGAAGTGTTGTGGGCTCTGCGAAGGGCAGGCCTCACGATCAAGGCCAATAAGTACCAGATCAGGCAGGGTTCTGCGGTTTACTTGGGACACCAGGTAGGAAGCGGCCAGGTGGCACCCCTACAGCCCAAGATTGACACCAGTCTGGCTTGGGAGCCCCCAAGAACCAGACATAGGTGAGAGCCTTTTAAGGTCTACAGGAGGTTTGCTAAGGGCTATGACACTATTGTTGTCCCTTTGACAGTGCTGACTTCCAGGAAGCGGCCCGCAAAGGTGATCTGGACTGAATTCTGCCAGAATGCTTTAAATGCCTTGTAGGCCCCTGTAGGAAGGTGGAACCTGACTGCATGGTTGCCCCCACTTTTTTCCTGGTGTTTTGTTGGTTTTTAACTTAGTTTGGCTGGGATCCTGCTATTCAGGGCCCTAGCCTATCTGCTTTTCTCTCTAAAATGATTGTATGTACTTTAGGTACACTTCAGATTGGTTACTGGGTTACCCTTGTGAGTCCCTAGTATATGGTACCTTAGATACCAAGGGCATAGGTACCCCAGAGGCCTACCAGGGGCTGAAGCATGTATTATTCCACCCCTGGGAAGCCTTCCAAATGGGGTAAAAATCCACCCTAACCGGTAATAGTTTAAAAGAACCCTGGCATCACAAAATGGATGCCACAGACACGGGTCTGACCTCCTGCTGCTGGATGAAACTCCAGCAGGGGAGGCCTATACAATAGGTTTCCTGTCAGAGGGAGGTGTAACCACCTCCCAGACAGGCTTTAGTGTATTGGGGCTGGGTTGGTGCATTCAGAGAATGCTTTTCAGACAGTGCTGGGGGCACACTTGGTGTCCCTGTGCATACCCCAGTCTAAACTGCTTGCACGGGTACTCAGCTCATGCTCTGGCGTGAAACTGGACAAAGGGTAAGGAGTGTATTCACCCCTCTCCCCAGACCCTCCCATAGGTGGGTCCCCAAAGTATGTCCAACCCCCTTTCTTAATATAAGAATGGGACCCCAGTCCTTAGGACTGCAGATTACACCTGGATGAAACTCTGATACATATATCCTGGAACTTCGAAATTCTACATGACTAGAAGATGGAAGAATCTCCCTTGGGGTCAAGGAGTGACGCCCCTGTTCAAACAGGCACCAAAGTGCATCTTGCCGATCTGCATTTCCAAAGCTCCCACTGGACTCTGAAGTATTTGCGACTTAGGACACAGACTTCCAGATTTTTCAGAAGCCGATACGAGATCCCAGCAAAGCTGAGACCCGCAGCCCTCACGAGTGACGTGGAACCGGAAGTCCTGGACACCGTGCTTATTTGCTAGTGCATCAACTTCCCGAGCTTTCCCAAAGTTTTGCATTGGGCTACTTGCAGTCCAAGGCCCCAGCACCATCTGCACCAAAGATTGTGGGCCACAAGTGTTCCGTGAGCCCGCTTTTAGCATTTCTACTTGAGGCCACTTTGCAATCCCTGGTCCTCCAACTGGTGGGTCCCCACAAAGGTAACTCTTCTTTCCTTTGAGCTTCCCTAGTTGCTCCAGATGTGCCCTGACTTCCCACCAAGTGGTGAGTCCCTCAGACCATGCTGGTCTGCACCGAAGCCAATCTTTGCTTTCTGCATAGGTTGCTGTTACCAGGCTTGTTGGGTCCAATCCGGAAACCGACACCGCAGCACTCGACATCCTTTGTAGGACAGTTCGAATCCAGCTCCTGGTTGTCATCGACACCTCTTGATCCTCGTGGCTGAAGAGTCAAGCATTACCTTCTTTACCTGAAATCACCCGACATTGGTGGGCATCCGCTCATCCCCTTCCTGGTCAATGGCAAGTGACCCAGACTCTGCCCCCTGTTCTTTCAAGTTCTTAACATCTCCGATCCACCCTTGGATCCAAACGGATACTTTCCACTTGGACACCAGCAGCACTTTGCAGCAGATCGTCATTAAAATCGACGGCGAAACCCAACACAAAAAAGACACCTATGCACCCCGCTTCCTTGGGTGAGGTAACTCGAGTACTCTGGTGCTCCCGTGGGTGTTGACTCTAGAACCTCCTAGTTCTAAAGGGGTTTGCTCCAAGTCCTCTTCTAAGTGTCCTTAATCTTTAAAAGTCCAACCACGACTTTCCCCATAGAAGTTAATGGTGATTCGCGGATGTGTTTAGACACTGCACGCGTCCCCCGTGGGTCCCCTGTGTTACTACCTTGGGTGGCTCCTGGTGGCCCCAGCGGTTCTAAAGACTCTAGGCCTTGTCTCTATGTCAGTTGTGGTTCCTATACCACTTTCTTAATATATGGTTTGGTATGCCCCTAGGGCTCAACATATATTGTGCTAATTTACTGTGTGCTAATTAAGTTTACTGAATGTACTTTTGCCTCTAGCCTCATAAAGAGACTAGAAGAATGTGTTTAGAATAAATACATATACTTTATATATATACCTGGTGTGGTTCTCCCTATATTTGGTCATTCATGAGATTATAGACTGGCAAAACAAGCTGCTTTACATTCCTTCAAGACTTAGCCTAAAGGCCGCTCTCCACAGCTACCACTAGGATAGCTTTCTATATAGGTTATCTTTAAACCTACCATCAATAAGGGTCATTAGGACTGGTGCAAGGGTCCCACTAGAATAGTGGACACAAATGCCAGGCCAACTTTTCACAGCCGCCATGAGCACGGTGCTCGTTCTTAAGGCACCTGACTTCTCCAAGAAATTTGTCGTGCATACCGACGCTTCAGAGCATGGTGTGGGAGCGATGCTCTCACAACTGAACAAAGAGGACCTAGACTAGCCAGTAGTCTTCCTTAGCAGGAAACTACTCCCAAGGCGACAGATGTGGAGTGCCATAGAAATGGAAGCTTTTGCTGTGGTCTGGGCAATTAAGAAGCTGAGACTCTACCTACTTTGGACTCACTTCCGGGTTAAGATGGACCACTGGCCTCCACCATGATGGTTGAAGCAAATGAGGGGTAAGAATCCAAAACTGTTGAGGTGGTCTATCTCCCTACATGGATTGGACTTTATGGTGGAACACTGCCCTGGCACAGAATACTCCAGTGCAGATGGTCTGTCCAGGTACTTCCGCGTTAGTGAAGAGAACTCCCAGGAGGTTGGGTAGTTCACCCTACTTTCAGCTGGAGGGGACATGTGTTAGACTTGACATCTTTTGGCGTGTTCACCTGAGTTTATGCTTTCTGACATCCCGGTTTTTACTGTTTTTGCTGGGCTAGTGCCTCTGTGCACTTTCTCACTGCTGATCAGTGTTAAAGTGCAAATGCTCCTGTTGTAAATTGTGTTATGGATTGGTGTTTCCATGATTGGCATATTTGATTTACGTGTCAGTCCCTAGTAAAGTGCACTGAGTGTGCCAGTCCCTGTAAATCAAATGTTGTTAGTGGGCTGCAGCATTGGATTGTGCCACCCACACAAACAGCCTGTAAATGTAACTCTGGCCTGCCATTGCAGAGCCTGTGTGCATTCTGGGACATCCATGTCGACTTAGCAAGTGTACCCACTTTCCAGGTCCTAGCCTTCCCTTTTCTTACATGTCAGTCGCCCCTAAGGTAGGCCCAAGGTACCCTTGTGGGCAGGGTGCAGTGTATGTGAAAGGTAGGACATGCCCTGTTGTGTGTGGCATGTCCTGATAGTGAATTAATGCCAATTTTGTTTTTCACTATTGCAAGGCTACCTGTTCTATAGGACAGAATGGGGAGCTTGTTTAAAGCGTTTTATAAACATAACTGGCCCTGGGAACAAGGTATAAAAATTATGTTTAGTATGCTTGAACTCAGAATCTAAAGATGCATCTTTTAGTGTAGGTGATGTTTTACATTTTGTGTTTGAAATTCCACTTTTAGAAAGTAGGCATTTTCTTGCCCAGCCATTCAGTAGGCCTCTGCTGTGTTTGTTTATTGACTGTCTGGGTTTTGGATGACAGGGGCTGGAGAGGAGCAGTGGCTCCAGAGAGTCTAGGTGGGTCAGGAAAGGGCTGAATAGACCTGGGCTGCATTTGGAGTAGGGGAGGAGATTTCCTTTCACTTGAATTGTCCTGGTCTTCCTCTGACAATGCTGTTTCCACCTCCTGCCAGGAAGTTACACCACCATTAAAACATAAAGTAAAAAGGCAACTATAGACAAAAGATTGCTATGGAAACGTCAAGGTTACCAGTGGTTAGGGAAGGGTGACCAATCAAACTGCAACAGCAAGAACTTTACAACAGTGAACTAGTGAAGTGACTTTTTCCGACCTGGGCTTCATTCTCTGTTTTTCATAAGGTGACTAGCATTTCACCTTAGTTCTATTGAAAACGTCACTCCTAACAGAGCTATGAAAGACAGAGACTCATTAGCAAAGCAGGAAGAGATTAGCAGCAAAAGGAAACTTTACTCACTGAAAAAAATATGTTACCATCATAAACCTGAAATGAACATCTGGATAGGTCCGAAGTTGAGCTATGTGTTTTGATAAAGATATAAATTATTATAGGTCACATTACTTTCCTATTCTGCAAAAACTGATGAAAAGCTCCACAAAACCTCATCGCACAGCTGACAGCTCATCAGAACTAATACAGGATGAACCAAAGCCTCACCGCATGGCCTCTCGGAACCGACAGCAGACGAGAAGAGAGAGAGAATGACATTTTTATTGCACAGTTAATTAAAACCAATGCGATACAATACACAATAGAAAAAATAAAATACTCATAAAACCATGCGCTTAAGATCAATTCAACACAATATTGCGATACACATAAACAGTTCAGCATACAAAATGATGTTCTTTGCTGGCCGCCCACATTAGGCCTTTTATATTTCTCGTCCACTCTGTAGCCTGTTAGTTTATTCATGATTTTCCACAGTTTCCATTAAACATCGACAGCAGACGAAGGGAAACCTTGCAAACCCACACGGCACAGCCTCTCGGAACCGACACCATACGACGAGAAGCTTTGCTGCATAGCCTCTCACAACTTGCACCAGACATTGTGAAGCCACTCTGTGCAGACTCTGCCACAGGATCCAAGTGATAGTAATTAGCAGGCCCAAGTGGGTCAATCATTGTAGCCGGCCTGCACTCCACTGCGGTCGGCCTGAACTTTGGATTTACACTAGTTCCTCCTGACATGAAGTAACTTTTTAGCACTTCTTGCTCCTAAGCGCTATGTTGTATTTATAAAATACAGTATCTCGACTGATTATTGTCTCTTCGTCATTTTCGTCTTGTTTTGTTTATAATATAGTAATCAATTTTTATAAACCTGTGGGGAGTCTCTTTTTGTGGTGTTTTCATTGAGCTACTGTGTGTGTGTGTGTTGCACAAATGATTTACACATTGCATCTTTAGACAATCCTGACGGTTCTGTGTCTATCTACCAGAGGATCTGCACAGGTTATCTTTGGTGTGTAACTTACTTGCCCAGATGAGAGTGGTGGGTTCTGCTTGGCTTTGGTGCATACCCTAACCTACCAGAAACCCCATTTGTAACAGTCCATCAGCCAGTGGCTGCACTTTTCGCTAAAGAGCCTCGTAATTATTTTAGGCACAACCTTGCATATCGGGTGTCATTCTTGGTCTACAGGACACTAAGAACAGAGATTGCCTTTTGAAGAGGGTTATAATGTTGCAGTATGACACACCTGCACTCGATGACAAGATACAACTATTCTGTTGTCTCATAGCAATTGAGTCCACTACAGTGACGTACTGCCTGCCTTTTCCTACTATTTAGTGAATTCAATGTATCATTTTACCAGTTTGTCTAATATTTTTTGTTTATTTCAGGAGGCATAACTACCACAATGCTACTTATTCTATTATTGCTTCAATATCTATCTTATTGTATTTGATGTATCTCATTATCATCTACATTTCTTCAGTATTGCTCCCTTACCCATACAATCTTTCCTAACATACCCAACTCTCTCAGATCCATTCACACTGTCACTCATTTTTAAATTGTATTTGATTGCTTCTCTCACAAGATTGTTCTGCTTTACCAGCACTTGCCATTTCCTTTGAAATTTACTTTTTCTCACTCCATCTCATGCTCTCTATAACACTCATTAGCTGCATCTTCCACACTCACTCTATGCATCACATTCTAACTCTTGCTATATCTGACTTTCTCACTCTTAATCACCCAGCATCCCTTATGTTATCATTTATTCTTTTATCCCTAGTCTTTTCCCTCACACACTCAGAGCAACTCACTCTCATTCTGTCTTTAACACTGTATTACATTAACTCCATCTAAATGTCTACTGATTCACTCTCATGCTACATGTGTGTATCTTACAGCCACTGCATACTCTTTGCATATGTAGGTATACATTTCAGTAGTAAATTAGGAAGGGACCAGGAGAACTTGTGATGAAATACTCCTGCAGGAAAACAATGCCACTGTGTAGTTATAGTTAGGCCAGATTTTCCATTGGAAGAACATTGTGAGTGTTTTTTGTTTTCCTAAAAACGTTGGTGCCATTTGATGTATCTTCACAAAACATTCCCAGAAAAAGTTCATCCACCTCAACTCCTTCCTGGAAAGTTCTGGGGTAATCTGTCAAGCAGGGTCTGAGAAAAAGGAGTGGTCCCAAAATTCGTTTTCTTCATGATATTTCCCAGACATATTTTATGAAGCGTTTTAGGAAAAACAGATGAACAGAATTAAACCAAATTTAACAGAAAAATAGACGTTTACTTAAAACGCATGCTTTTTGTGATTTGGTGCAAATCTGTTCACAATCAACAAACAATTATTCGAGGGTTCAAGGGAAGTATTTAAAGACCTGGGCACAGTTATAACCCCCCACGCAAGTATTAGAGAACAACAAATAACTGTGGGTCTAATGATAAACTCAAGACATGCTATGTGTTGCTGGCTATGTGTCTGCTACTACTATTTAAATAGAAGACAGACTGGACAGTTAACCACTGTGAAAAATGTCCATCAGTTACTCGTTCTTGGGCACCCAGTACATCATTTGGTCTACTCCACAGTAGTTTGACCACCACTCTATCCCCATAGATATATATTGGAGATACGTAGTGATGGATGGATGTCTGGTAGATTTTGTTTGTATGTAACTGAGAGCAGTGCATAAAAAGTGAGTGTAAGAAAAATATATAAGTGTAAGATTGGATAGTGCATACAATTATTACTTTATTCTAGGGTCATGCACCTCCAATATTAAAAACAACAATAGTGCAAAAAAGTCAGGTGGTTCAAACAAATACCTTCTGACTGGGCTATCTGGTCGACATGTTTCTGCGGGTAATGGTCAATTGCTATACCAACCGCTTCCTCAGGACCCATAAACTTAATTGCTACTGCTTACGTGGTAATATGTGAAAAACAGGACATTTGTGAACAGAAAAAAAGTTTGTGAACAGAAAAAAAGTGTCACCTGTACACTTCCATTATTCTCCTGTGAAAGTCCAGTTGTGATTAAGCCAGCAAATCCACATGTAATGAAACATAAACAATAATAACACCTTCGTTAGTAAGGGCTATACAAGCGACATTGCTAGAATCATTCCAGTACTGCATCTGGGTCAAATGACCCTAGTGTGTATAACATTGTATGCGTAATCAATGCCTCACCTTAATTTGTAAGGGGAATTGCCTCACCTCACCTGGCAAACAGCTCAGGAAAATGAAGCACCGCTCTGGAGTGCAGAAAATATATACAAAAGTCAGTATTAAAAACCTGTGTCGGGTCAGTGCAGAGTCACAACCTGTGGGATGCCAGACAGCAAACCAACAGGGGTCAAATGTCTTATCATTCTCTAAGATTAGGCAAATTTATTTCAATTGCGTCAGGCATACAATATAAAGATGGTCTATTCATTAGCCATTCAGTGTCTATTGCTATCATAACATGATCATCAGCTTAGGAGTTAACAATAGCGCATCCAGGCATTAATTGTTTGTGGCTACGATCGATAGTATTCAGCCAAGGATAAATATGCGCTGTCTGTCTCAGAATGCGCCCATGCGCTGCATCTTAAAGCGCATTCACTCGATTTACACACACAGCGTCTATCATGTACATCGTGTCAATAAGGAGTGCGCTGCATCTTAAAGCGCATTCACTCGATTTACACACACAGCGTCTATCATGTACATCGTGTCAATAAGGAGTTAATCAGAACCCCTCCCGCACCCTTACCTCTCCGTCGGTACTTCAAACAGCCAGCCGGGCTGTTTGGGGAGGTGCCGCGGGGGGAGACGAGCACTTCCTTATTGTTTCAGAGCGAGCGCGATAGGTCACACGCGCGGCTCCTGAAACTACCCATGCTTCTGGGAAATGTGGTCCCGCACGCGCCTGACAAGCGTCCTCTGGCGCGCGTCAGTCAGAACTACACTCGCCTCTGGGAAATGTAGTATGTGAAGCGCCCCTCAGTCGCATTGCGTTAAGACTACTACTGATCATGGGAGTAGCAATTCAGACCGGGGCAAATACAAAAATTAATGTATGATACAGTGTCAGCACTAAAGAGCTCATACATGCTGTAGAAAGTGCTGGTAATAGGTGTGAACGCTATGAAAGAATGGCATATGAGTGTCCTAATGCGGTCGATTGTATTATTTATGCAGACATCGTCATCTTTTTAGCACGATTACAAGACAGACATCTTCATGGCTATTTAGCCTGAATATAGTAGGTGGAAATATAATCAGACAAGATGATTAAGTTATCTTTAACTCATTAGGTAGGACAGCCCTACTATTGTACCTCAGGATATTAGCAGGTGGCCAGTCAGTCTATTTGGTCAAGCATCTCCGAAGTCATATCAATGTACATGAAATCATACGATGATGCTTCTACAGTGTCATCCATGGGATGTCTTCGTTGAGCCCGCCTTTGTCACAGTTGAGTTTGTACACCCATTTTTGCTCAATTTTAAACAAATGTCTGGATATATCTGTGATGTGCGTGGGAATGTTGGGTTGTTCTAACACGGTCCATTCGAAGTCCGTAGGTCTGTGCCCCACTTGAATGTAATGATTTGTCAATCTTGTTGCTTGCTTTTTGCACCTTATTGTGCTCTTATGTTCGGAAATTCTCGTTCTGATCTTTCGAGTAGTCATTCCGACATATCTCAGTGAGCACGGGCAGGTGATGAGATAGATGAGATTGCTACTATTGCAATTTGTGAACCGTTTTTGTTCCCACGGACGATTCGTTCCTATGTCGATCGAGGTGGTGTGTCTGGTCTGTGGACACGCGGCACAATTGCCACACGGATGGTGCCCTGTCACAGGTGGCATATTCCATATTGTACCCACTTGATGGATTTCCTTAGGTGGAGGTCTGGTGTGTACCAGCCTATCTCTTAGACTGGTTGCTCTTTTGAAAGCAAATAGTGGTTGTGGCAAGGAATCTTTACCCGTGTTCAATATCCTCCAATGCTTTTGGACTATGCGTTGAATAGCGTTAGATCTTGTGCTGAACGTATTCACGAATGTCAGCCTCTCGTTCTTTACCTTAGGAACGGGTGGTTCCAGTAGGGCTTCCCTGTTATTGTTAGCTGCTCTCTTCATTGAGCGCCTAATCAGTCTCTTAGGGTAACTCTGTTCGGCAAGTTTTAGCGCCAGGTCATCGGAATGTTTGATAGAATCTTCTTTGATGGTACAATTCCGCTGCACACGCAGAAACTGTCCATACGGTAAATTATCGCGTAGCGATTTAGGATGACAGCTGGTGTACTGCAGTAAGGAATTACGAGCCATAGGCTTTCTGTATAGTTCAGATTTGAGACCCTGTGGTGTTACAGTAATCAACAGGTCTAGGAATGCCAACGAATGTTGGCTGCTCTCCAATGTGAAGCGTAGGTATCTATTCTGGTCATTAAGCCAACTGTGGAACGCGCGGAGAGAAGATTCATCTCCACGCCAAATCACCAAGATATCATCAATATATCTCTTCCACGAACATATCGATGTTGAAAACGGGTTCTCATTGTTCAGAACACAATCTTGTTCGAACTTGTGCATATAGAGGTTCGCCAGGGACGGAGCAAAAACGCTGCCCATGCTTGTCCCAGACGTCTGCAGGTAGCACTGACCCTCAAATTCGAAAAAGTTCTCCTTCATAGCTATCGTAGCCAGATTCATGATCAGTGAAATGGGTGTTATTGAATCCCAAGTTTGTTCGCCCAACAGAGTTTCAATCGCCTCTAGTGTTTCGTTCTGAGGGATGGAGGTATAAAGTGACTCCACGTCAAAGGATACCAGGTGATCTGTCAAAATGTTGAAATCAAGGTCTGGTAGCAATCTAAGTAAGTCCTTTGTGTCTTGAAGATAGGTGGGCATCAGTTTCACCATTGGTCTCAGGAAGACGTCAACAAATGTAGACAAGGGTTCTAGTATCGACCCAATCCCTGAAATAATAGGCCTTCCTGGTGGTGGTCTCCTTGCCTTGTGGATCTTTGGCAGGACATAAAAGTATGGTTTGACCGGATGTTGAGTAGTCAGGTAGGCTGCTTCTTTGGTCGTTATCCAGCCTTCTGCCAGTGCCTCTTCCACAATGTGCCCAATAGTTGTTTTCAATCTTGGCGTCGGGTCTTCTGTCAGTGGCTGGTAAGAGCGTGTGTCTCCCAATTGGCGTAGACACTCCTCTCTGTAGGTGGATGTATCCAGTAGGACTGTGGCACCACCCTTGTCGGCTGATTTGATAGTGATAGAGCGATCATTAGCCAGATCTTTGAGGGCTTCCTGTTCAAGTTTGGAAATATTCACAAAAGGATTGTGCGACTGTTTGAAAAGTTCTTGTACGTCATGCTGTACGGCTTCCTCAAAGGTGACTACCTTAGCAGGAACCATTGCTGTTGGGGGGCTAAAAGTAGATGGTTTTTTGAGTCCTGTGTTCTCAGGGTAAGTGTCAGTTAGTTCTGCCTTCGAGAAAAAGAAATGTAGTCTCACTTTTCGGAAAAATTTCGACATCTCAATCTGGGTCAAAAAGGGGTCGCCTGCATTGGTACCCACAAAACCAAGGCCTCGGTTCAGTACCTTCTCTTCCAGTGGTGTTAGATTGCGCGAGCTGAGATTCACTACGAGGCTGGTCCCGTGCTCTGGCCCGCTTGTTCCTGCGGGATCTGCTTGCCGCTCCGGAGTCCCATTGCCTGTTGTGGGACACTCCATTGTACTTGCCCTTGTCCTTGTGCGGTCCGGCGTCGCCCGCGCGACCTCCCTCGGCCATACCCTAAAAAAGGCATGTTTTGACCTGGATAGTACGGTCCGGGTCCAAAGGGTCCCATCTGTTGCGGGACCTGGGGTGGCCCTTGCATCCATGGATTGGGTGGCCACCAAGGATTGAACTGGCCCTGATTGTAATTCTGTCCTCCTCTTTGTTTCCACTGACCTCTTCCTCTCGGTTTCATTGTTGGATTACTTTGATTTGAGGAGTCAGAATCAGTCGAGTTGTCAGATGAGGATGTCCCATATGTAGAGCCTCCTGTTCTCCCATTGCGATTGAATGGCGTCGGAACATAGTTGGCACTAGTATAAGGATAAACTTTCTCCTTAGAGAACTTTTCTAAGTCCTTTTTGCATTTTTCTAGTTTGGAAAATAAGATATTATCTTTGAAATCCTTATTAGATTTGTTGTTTTCATCCTGTTGTTTAGTGAATAGTTTGCCAGTTATGGTAGTTTTTATTTGGCCTTCTAGAAGTTGAATCTCTATCATCATTTTGTCTGCAGCTTTCTTTGCAGTCTTTATTATTAGGACCAGCCAGTCTCTAGTGCATTTCCATGCAATGAGGTACCAGTCTCTTAGAAAGTCGGGATCGTCTAGAAAAAGTCTCGGTGAATTGACGACAATCAGTCCTGTTGGTGCACCGTTCCCTCTGAGATATTCAGCCATGGTAATTCCATGAATACATGTGCGGGAATGACTTTTTTTCAGAGACAGGATCTTAGGAAAAACAGATGAACAGAATTAAACCAAATTTAACAGAAAAATAGACGTTTACTTAAAACGCATGCTTTTTGTGATTTGGTGCAAATCTGTTCAGCCATTTTTGAGAAAGTAAGGTTCAAATATTAGTAATCTCTAGATAGTTGGTCCTGTTGGAGAACCACAGTGATCCAGCGAGACCACAATTTTTTTAAAACAGAGCAATCTGATTGGTAGCTAGGTCTTTTTTTATACGAGTCATCTCAGTACCATGGGACTGATTGATCCTGCTGTACTGAGGAATCTAATTGGCTGGCCGCAACATCAACAGAAATGTTGCAGCCGCCATTAGCGGACACAGGGTAGTGTTACCCTGACCACCTGGGCCCAGTAATGGGGCACTGGCCACCTGCGTGGGGTTGGCTACTCATATGAGGGTTGGGCTTAGGGCTCGGCCATAGGCGAGGGCCTGCATCCAACCCCATGCTTGCACAGCCAAAGACTGTTACCAGTGGAGGTTGGGAATGGGTGCAGGGCTTGTCTGCAAACCCTCCACAGGCCGTAAATCTCACCCAATGCTGCACACAGCTACTGACCGTGGGCGTCAGGGGTTTGTTTTTTTGGTGGGTTTGGCACAGAGATTGGACACACGATCAAAAGGAGTGCTCTGTAAGTGAGTAGGGTGAATAAGATCGAAAAAATATTAACTGAAAATAACAAAGATTAAAGTGGCATTATAGTCAGGTGTGGTAAATCTTACTTTATGTTAAAAAAAACTTACAAATTCACTGAAAAAACAAAGGTTAAAGTGACATTATTGTTAGGTGAGGTACTAATATGTAACCTTATCTTAAGGAAACCCTGAAAAATTACTGAAAAGCCAAAGGTTAAAGTGACATTATAGTAAGACCTTGTAATAATGTAATTGATATTATTTTGAAAAACAAAACACTCTGAAATCTTCCAGTTGTAGTTAATTGAACTAACTATAACTTGCACCTGCCATGCATTGCTTATGACCTCACATGTTACTGCACTGACCACATGTTAAATTATATAATTATTGATATTACTGATGACCATCTCAAACGGCAGGTTATGGCTCTTGGCTCAAATTTTTAAATTCTGCTCATTTGTCTTTCATAAATCTAAAACTTAAGAACTTAATTTCTTTGTTAAGCAAACAACACTTTAGTCATTTATGTTTGTGTTGTTAACGGTCTCCTCCCTCAGTATACCCTCATGCATATGCACATTGCCTATAACATAGATTTAAGGCAAATAACAAATGGGATAGCCAGTGACTGAGGACATTTAACCTACAGTAGGTCCTCTTCACTATCTATAGTGATAACTATGTCTCACCATATTTGCCTAGTACAGTTACCTATTGACTGTTTTGTACCCTGTTTTCCAAACAATTTAAAACCAACTTCTCCTTCTAAACTTTGCAATTAAGGGTCTATTTTGATTAGACTTCTTATCTTGATCTTTTTCGCCAATGCAGCATCGCCATCACTGCTTTGTATTGGCGTATAAAGTAATAGTATATGTAAAATGACTTAGACAATTACACAAAACAGGATCAGAGGTATTGCTGTAAAATATGCTTTTATACTTCACAAGGAAAGAAGTACAGCTTTTGGTTCAGTACTTTAACATTAATCAGTCAGCCAGGTAAGAGACTGGAGGGAGGGAGAGGAGAGGAATGGAATGGAGCCCTTTTCAGTTCTGCCTCTCGGTTAATTGCCTGATTACCTCTGCAGCTCCCTGTGCCATGTGCATTTCCTTCGGCCTTGTCTCTGGTCCTTGCTCCATCTGGGCCTTTTAGAATCCTCAAAGTCTGTTGGGCTTGTCTCTGGCATTTTGCTGTGTGGGCCTCTTGGAGTCCATACAAGTCTGCTCGTAGTTGGGCATTTCCGTTGCCTTTCACTTCCTGTTGACGTCACTTCTGAGCTGAAGTCTCAAACAAGCACTATGCTCCCCGTTACCCTCTTGTGCTTCCTGCTTGCCTGCGTTGTATGTGCAGTGGGCGTAACTAGCAGAAAATTAGGGGCTTTTTGAAAACAATTTGTTCTGCAATACATCTCGCTTCAAATGCATCTATGATCAAAAGGGTTGCTTAAGAAAACAGGCAAAAGGCAGTTTTCTAATATTGTATTTTCCATAAATGCCATTTATTCAACACATTTTGAAGGGCTTTGTAGGAGTTTCAGTGCAGTGTAAAGAATGCCTTTGTGGAGGCAGGACAGCACCAAACAGCTGTTGTCAATGTCTGCTACACAACTGCAGCTCCTCCGTAATGGTGGAGGAGCGGCGCCTCACTGTGAGCCAGCAAAAATAAAATTACAATAAATTACTTTTATTATAATTCTACTGACTAAGCCAATGCCAGTCTAGGGTAGGGCTGGGCCTGGCCATGACAGGTAGGATGAGTGGTGGGCACTCTAAGCTTTGTTTGGCTGTCTTATTCCACAGCCAAGTAGAGAAACGTCACAGACTCCCGGTGCCTGAGCGAGTGCCCGACCTGCACGCTCAGGCAAATCCCAGCGCTTCTATTTTGCTTGGTTTTGCATAAGAGCAGCTTCGGGAATGGCTGCAGGAGCAGGGCCGGCTCTAGGCTCATGGTGGCCCTGGGCAAGGAGCGTAGGTAGGGGGCCCGGAAGAGGGGGTCTGGGCGGGGTGGAGCGCGCAGGCCAGTAAAGGGGGGAGGGGGTAAGGGTGTTTAGAAGTGGAACAGAGCCGGAGGCCGCCAAATCCCTGCCAGGGGCCACCACGCAAATATGTATCCATCCTCAGAGGATTAATATATTAAGGATATATATTGGCGTGGTGGCCCCTGGGGTTTGGTGGCCCTGTGCAGGTGCACAGCTTGCACATGCCTAGAGACGGCCCTGGCAGGAGTCTGGGAGCCTTTTCCATGTGCTGCGTGTCATTGGAGCACCGAGGCTGCCAGCAGAGGACCACCGAGGCAGCTGGCAGAGTCAGGCAAGTCTTTTTTATTTCATTTGTATTATTCTCCCTCACCCTCCACTTTATATGGCAGCAGCCTCCACTGCTCCTACAAGACAGTTGTTCCAATTACAGTATAGACACCTCCCTATCCTCACAAGGTCTTAAGTTGGGTAACATTAGGTCTGAGTGTGAAAACCATTAAAAAAATGTATTTAAAATGGTGTTGTGTTCTCAAGTAATTACATACACTAACGTAAATCCCAAGCTGTATGGCATAACACACAGAAGTCAGTCTTTAAGATTTAGCCAAGTGCAACTAGTTTTGGCAAGTTAAAGAACAGAGTCCAAGGAAAATAGAACATTTTCCCAAGATCATACATTCTAGTTAAGTGGGCAGAATTAGAAGTTTGGTTCCCTCTTTTGATTACTATTAATCTAGCAACTAGGCTACATCCTAACCTACATGATGCATTGTGTGTAATCAGAGGGAAAAGACCACAGGCAGTATATCTCAGACATACCCCAAATGGAGCACTATAAAATGCCTGACAATGCGTCAATGCAGCACATAAAAAGGAGTTTCTTAAAAATGACCCTGAAGAACTGGCTTGAGTTGTGGATGGAGTGCAATGGGTCTGAAGTTTCCTACTTAGTTTCCTGCTTGTAGTGGGTATATTAACAAGGCCAGGTGTTCCTTCACATCAGTAAGGCTTAGAAGTGCCTTGATGTCAGGCTGTAAACACTTCTGTATGTCTTGCAGTCTGTTCCTTGTCTTAGATTTTGCTTCTCTTCCAACTGTTTTTAATGTGCTCCTAAGAATGTCACCTTACAATAGAGTTGACCTTGAAAAGCACTACTGAGCACAGGCTTTAACCTCCAGACAGGCAGCACTGAAGCTATTGTGCCTAAAACACATTGCACACAAAGGAGGGAAATACAAGCCAAAGGTCCTGTTAAAAGAATTTAAATCTAGGAAGAACCAATATTTCAATGCTCTCTGTAGAGGAATTCGGTAGGATAGTAGCAAGAGATTTTTTTAAATTCTTTTATGTAGCATTCTTCACAACGACTACCAGCTTTGGTCACAAAACAAAGAAGGCACCAAAGCTAGCCCGTGCCCTGTCTAACACCTCCACTATATCTATCTGTAACAAAGTGACACTGAGGCTCAAATGTAAATTCGTAGGATGTCTTTATTAAACAACCTCAGCCATCGAGACAGCAGCACCAACTGCCACTGTTAAAAACATAGAGGAACTAGGTTCCATGTCAGAACACCAGACATGGAACCTAGATACATCACACATCTCCCTTCATATATAAACCAATCATAAAAAACTTACAAAGACAGTAAGTAACATTACATGACATATTATCTTACAAAGTCCTGCAGATAACTGGGAACTTTGCTAACCCTGAGACTCCTGCGGGTAATATCATCACCTGTATCAAACTTAGAAGTACCTTCACCAGAGAAATCAAGATTGTCTCCAGCAACTTTTGTACCCACGAGTGCCACACGATTATGATTCCAAATAAGACCATCATCTGTTTTCACAGTATTTTTTAACAATTTGATTATCGTTTTAACACCAGTAAACTTTGACCACATTTGGCAGCCAACAGGAACTCTAATCTTTACTTTGTCCCCTATTTTGAAATTCGAAATTTTCAAAGATTTGCGAGAGTCATAATAAATCTTTCTCCTCTCCTGAAGCATTAACTCTTTATCTCTCCACTGCCCGATCTTATTGTTTTTAAAACTTTATCTAAGGACATCCAACCCGGACCCAAACTTGTATTAGAAGATCTCCCTCTAAATAATTCAAAGGGGGTTCTACCAGTGGTAGCATGAGGTGTAAACCTGTAAGCCGAAATCCTATTTTGCAGTTCAACTCTCCAATCAAGACAATTAACCCTTGGTAATTGAATACTCTCTTTCAACGTTTTGTTGAACCTCTCCAAAGAGCCATTAGACTCTGGGTGATATAAAGATATCTTTTTGTGTACAACACCACTAGCTGAAAGATATCTCTCCCTTTCATCAGAACAAAAATTGTGGCCCATTATCAGATAGTAATGATTTTGGAAAACTTTTTCTTTTAAAAAAAGATTCTAAAAACTTGATTATGCACCGAGATGTTATTTCTCGCACTGATCTAACTTCAACCCAACGAGAGTACAAGGCCATCAATACAATCAAATAAGGAGTCTGATGTTCTCCATGTAAAGGACCCACAATGTCAATTGCTACCTCATCCCATGGACACAACGGTAACTTCCTGCAAACCATAGGAGGGCATCTTCGTTTTAGCACTTTATCACTTAACTTACAGGGAACACAATCACGAACAGCACGCTTAACCATTGAATCCAAACCCGGCCATCAAAAATCCTGTCTGATGCGCTCCTTTGTTTTAGAAATACCCATATGCCCTTCATGTGCCATATTTATAATGGAATTTCTTAAACTCACCGGGGGAATTAATCTTGTGCCTCTTGCCAGAACTCCATCAACAATGGCCAACTCATGAGAAACTAAGGACCATGGTTTAGAAAGACTATCATTCAAGTTTTTAGACAACACATCCATCACTTTCACCAGCTCAACATCTTCACAAAGAGATTCTAAAGTATCAACATTGTCTACCATACGTGACAAACAGCAGAGATATTACAGCTACCAGGAATGTTCTCAAATTTAAAGTTAAACTCCTGTAAGGAAATGACCCACCTCCTAACCCTGAAAGACACAGAATCTAGACCTTTTTTTCTCCAAAATCTCCCTAAGGGGCTTATGATCCGATCTCACCACAAAAGGGATACCCCACACAAACTTCCTAAACTTATTTAATGCCCAATAAATGACGAGCGCCTCCTTCTCGATAACTGAATAATTAAGCTTAGCTCCCTTCAAACATCTAGAAGCACAAGCTATTAAATCTTCTCTACCATCCCTCAACTGAAAAAGCAAAGCACCCAGCCCTTTACTATTTGCATCTGTGACTGCAAACGTGGGGTCACCAGGCTTGAAAGCTTGTAGATTAGGTGCATTTTTAAGATCTTCTTTAATCTGCACAAACTCCCTGTTACATTCATCATTCCACTCAAATTCATTTTTCCTACACATCAAACTCCTGAGTTTCTCAGTTTTGTCTGCAAAATTTTTAATGAACTTATTGTAAAATGCGGCCATTCCTAAAAATGACGAAAGCTCTTCTTTAGAACATGGTTCTTTTAGCCTTTCAATGGTTTTAACCAGTTCTTCTTTAGGTCTCACACCAAGACTTGATATATGATGGCCCAAATAGTCAAGTTTTGTTACCCCAAATTTACATTTCCCATGCCTAAGAGATAGACCTGCTTTTAATATTTTCCTTAACCCACATTTAAGTCTCTGATCATGTTCATCTTTAGTCTTACCACAGATTAATACATCATTTTGGTAACACCTCCCATCAGACACATCCTTGAACAGATCATTTATAATCCTCTGAAAAACAGAGGCAGCAGATATTAAACCAAATTGCATCCTTAAAAATTTGAACGAGCCAAAAGGAGTAATAAACGCCGTAAACTCTTGAGACTCTTGCTGAGTGGAACTTGATGATAGGCCGAAGCCATATCCAATGTTGTAAAATAACAAGTCCCATCCAATGTTGAAACTAACTCTTCAATATTAGGAAGTGGAAATTTGTCTACCACCACTTCTTTATTTAAAGCACGAAGGTCCACACATAAGCGAATCTCGTTATTGGGCTTGCGTGCTACGACGATGGGGGCCAACCATTCTGTTGCTTCAACAGGCTCAATCACCCCTGCCTTCAACAACTTATCAATCTCCTTCTTAACAGCATATTGCATGAAAATTGGAATCAGTCTCACTTTCGCTGCAACTGGTGTAGCACCACACTTCAACTTGATATGGTGTCTGTACCCTTTCAAACAACCCAATGTTTCACAAAACAAGTCCTTAAAGTTTTCCACCAGTTTCTCTTCTATATCTTCCACAGTTTGAATTTGTACAGAAGGTTTAGCATTGGGATTAAGTATAACTCCCAAGCCAGCTTGATGAGACCAACTTAACAAGCTATCACCTTTTTCTGCCACATAAATCGTCGCTTAAACAAACCTTCCATTATATTTAATACATTCACTAAAATACCCCAACATCTTAATGGGCGTCCCCCCATATCCTGTAGGTCTAACATCTGATTTCTTTAAAACAATCTTCTCCGAAAAATACTCCATGAAATCTTGCTTGGAAATAAAAGTCAAATGAAATCATGAATCAAACTTCATCTTGATTCTAACATTACCTACTTTGACCCATTCTGAAGGATGTTCAACACTACACTCATTTATTTGAAATGTAACTTCCTTAGTCTCAATCTTAACATATTTTCTGTTTTTAAACTGGCAATTTTTTCCATAATGACCTCTTCTGCCACACACGTTGCAAACACTTTCAACGCCGGACATTCCTTTGCATTGGCCATATGTCCGAATCTGCCACATCTAAAACAACTGCCTTGAAACCCGCCAACAACTTTCTTTTCCACTTGTGTTTTATTTGCCAAGTTATCATTCGTGTTGCCTTTTTCATTACTCCAATCTTTTTTCTTTTTGTCATCAGGAACCTTCACTTCTTGGCACTTTATCTCTTCTACTTTCCCACTAGTTGTACCAGCTTTCCCAGCTTTACTCAACTCACCCACACGTTTGACCATATGTTCCACCCGCTTAGCAATCACCATAACTTCCTCCAGAGGAGGTTCGTCCTTGAGCCAAAGTTCTTCCCTTATCTTATCATTTGAACACCTTAAAACAAACTGATCACGTATCCTTTCCTCCACTAAATCCCCAAATTTGCAACTCGAGGCTAACTTTCGCAAAGAAGTAACATACTGCTCAACTGTTTCATCTTTTCCTTGTTCATGCAATCCAAAGTAATACCTCTCCATAATCGTACTAACTTTTGGTAAGTAATGTAAATCCAGTTGTTTTACACAAATCTCGTACTCATTAAGACCTCTTTAATCTGCCTGACTTAGCTGGGGTAAATTCTCTAAAACCTCCTGTCCTTCACGTCCTAAGCAATGCATTAATAATGCATGTTTTCTCTCTGCACTCAAATTCGTTCCACAAACCCTCGCATAGTTCTCAAAAATGTTCCTCCACTTCTTCCATCTAACTGGAGGATCACCAGGATCTGACAGAAAAAACGGAGGAGAAGTGACATTCTGCATTTTCACACCAAATAAATAAGAAAAACAAACTTAACTACAAACTAAACTTAAATAATTTACCACTTTTTGAATACTTTTTTTAGTTAAGTCACCGTAACCCTGTCACCGTGCCTGTCACCGTAAACCCAAGCACACTTCAATTACTAGTAAAACCAACTTTCAACTATGGTGTGTTTGTCACCGTGAAGCAAACCCTCTTTACACCAGGAATGGACTAATATTGCAATCCCAAAGTTATTCTCCTTTTTTTTTTAAAGTTACAAAAAAAACTGTCACTGTAGCTTCTAGTAGAATTCCTTCTTTCTGCAAAGCATCTTAATGTAACCAAACTTACTTCACGCAGAACACATATTCTCCCGAAGCAAAGTTTTCTTATATATTTTTTTTAATCAGTTGATTACCTCGACTTTCCTCCAAAGTGTCCTTCTTCTGACTTGCTTCCTCGACGATCCGCTGTAAACAAAACCGGGTCAGATTCGTTAAAAGGAAAAAAAAACTTCCACAAAGCTTTATTTACTCTCAGTTTGTCGATTTTAAAAACTTTAAATGGCCGCCGTCAACGTCACTGCAGCAAAAGGCCCGTTTTCTTCAGGAAGTAGAGCTTGCTTTCTCCCATAAGCACGCAACTACTTGACTCCAATGCGAGATTTGGAACGCAAAGGTGACAAGCACCACAGGCCTTGCGTAAAACAGGAAATGAGCTACCTGAAACGCAACAGGCCCTCCGGTGACACGCATACGTCTCTTTCAAACTAGCAATCATAGGCCTTGCGTTCCAATGTTACGGATTCCACCTACCGGCAGCCTTCAACCTTTTAAAACAGACCGCATACCACCGGCAAGGTAAGGACAGTCCTCCATCGTTCTCCTTTTCTCAATGCCCTCAAGGAATACTTTTGAGGCGAGTATTGGCACTTATAACCTCCGAACTTGTAATCTCCTCGTTGTTGAGGTTGTTCCAGACGCGCTACTTCCAGTGAATCACCTTGACAAATGAAGCACACGATCATCGCCAGTGTAACAAAGTGACACTGAGGCACACATGTAAATTTGTAGGAGGTCTTTATTAAACAACCTCAGCCATCGAGACAGCAGCATCAACTGCCACTGTTAAGAACATAGAGAAACTAGGATCCATGTCAGAACACCTGACATGGAACCTAGATACATCACACTATCCATGTCTAACAACCCTTTATTCTCATACACCATTGCAAATTATTACACCATCTCAATCCATGTCTGACCCTTTCCATTCTCTTGCACTCAATCAACCCCAACCATTCTCTCATCCCTAGTTCCCAGTGTAACCCCTTCACCATGCCTACAGGACTCCAACCCTTGTCTTTCCCCTTGTCTAAAGCCTGCTGATAACTTTTAGTTCCCTCTCTACTGCCTTTCCTTCTCTAACTCCATGGCTAACCGCTCTATCACTCCTCACTCTTCTCCGGTCAC
Source organism: Lissotriton helveticus (assembly GCF_964261635.1). Classification (NCBI taxonomy): domain Eukaryota; kingdom Metazoa; phylum Chordata; class Amphibia; order Caudata; family Salamandridae; genus Lissotriton; species Lissotriton helveticus. The sequence goes on from NC_136059.1 coordinate 1,456,842,736, forward strand.
CAGCCTAAATCCCCTTGTAACCACTAAGCCATCAGAGGCTTGCCCATAACTCTAAAGCCATTTCTAGCTGAGAATCCCTAGGACACTACTGTCTCTCTTTGTAATCCCTAAGCTACCACAGGCTCCCAGTGTAACTCTCTTAAGACATCATGGGCTCCCTGTGTAATCCCTCAGTCACAAATTGCTCCCCGTGCATCTCCATGTAATCCCAAACCCATTTATAGATCCCCTCAAAACCGCCTACCTTGACTAATTTTGCTGTAAATGTCATGAAGTGTCTTTAATTTTGTCATACATTTGATTAAATGAGTGTCACAAGAAAGTGTGTCTGAAATCTATGCTATACTGGGAGAGCCAATCACTTGTATTTCCCCTCCCTACTTTAGAGCACAGGCTCTACTCCAAGTTCTGTAGTCTTGTGTACTTGTTCTTTAGCTGCCGTCCTTGGGAAGACACTGCCACTGTTTGAAAGACTGAGGATGCTGTCAGTTTTTGGATGTTGAATACTGGTGTAACCTCCTCACACAAACCTGAGGACTAATGTATGTGGAAATTACTGTTACCTCCAACCCAGCTACTTTCCTGTGTCATTTCTTTTCCTGTAAATGCCCTAAAACGTCCAATCTTCCCCCATCTCTACTTCTCCCATTATCTAACTACTCTCCGCCACACTATTTCTTAAAGCTGCAGGTGATGTGATATCTTGCATATGCAATAATGTATCAATTATCCCTCTGAGTAACCTTGTCTCTTGAAATGGAAAGCTCAATGTAAAACCGATTCACAAGCCCCTATGTATGGCTGGTTTCTCCATTACAACCCAAAATCCAGGCCCACAAGATGCCCCGCCCATCCCCTCAATCAATATCCACCCAACAGCTGAGAAATGTTTTGAGGATACAGGATCATTTATGCTTTTTTGCTTAGAGATTTCTCCTACGAGCCACATTGGTGCAGTAGGAGAAATACTTCATGCTTCTTTCTGTGCTCCTGCCTAAACCATAGTGCATCTTACTCAAGAAATTCCAGAGTCGGGTCCGTTTGTTGATAACCTGCAGGTAAGCAAGGCGTGCTTGGGCCAGACCATGCTGCAGACAGGCTCCCTGTTTGATTTTTTTTAAAATGGATCAGGCATATACCAATTGTTCTTTTCTTATGTCTGACAAGGATAAACTGGACCTGAAAACAGTTCTGTATTTTCTTACAGGGCAGACTAACCTCAATGGAGAATAACGGTTGTGGTAAATGCTGAAAGCTCCTACAAGGAGCTTACAAAAAAAGACATTGAATAGTCCATGCAGACACATTTTTCACCTCTCCCTCAGGTGGAATGTTCATGTTAAATTTGCCTTAGAAGTCTAATTTTGCCACTGTACTGTGGTAAGTATTAGTAGCGAAACCTCACAGCTCCAACCACAACAGTTTAGAAAGCAACAGCATTTTTTCCAATATTTTCTCCATACATATGATGCACAATTCCTTATTCACATAACACAGCATTTATTCAGCAGTTCATCATGAGCATACCAATACCTTTTTCATAGACTGAATTCCTTGCAGTTTGTTTCATAACACATCAAAATTCTGCTAGGACTGACAAGCTTTACAAGAGAAGAATTTTAACATCTTTGGCTCTAATACCAGCTACTTGCAAGAGTTTATTCCTTCCAGATGTCACCCTGCTGCTGCACAACCTGGTATTGCATTAGTGTTACCTATCTAAAACAGGTAAGATAAATGGTGATGGAATCTACTGAAGCCTTCCAAGACTTTTAATCAGCTGTTTCCTATTGGAAGACTTGGAAATCCTTTAACAGAATCTGTAACACATTATTTTTGAAGAGCCTACTGACTCATCACCAAGTTTAATGGCACACAGCCTCTCTTTGGGACTGGGGGTCACACTGCCATACCTTAGGGATAAGCCTCAGCCTCCCTCCCAGGCCAATTGCTCAACCATTGGCCCAGCCCCAAGAGTTGTCATTATTACCATTATGTGTCGCAATGTCACAGCCACCCAAATGAAAATCTTTCACATCATGTGAGATGATACTCTAATGTTAATTGGACTTAAATCTGTCTCCTAAGAAGAAAGGAGTTCTGACTCCTACCCTTCACTGATGAATTAGAAAAAAAACATCCTCTGTTCTGCTGAAGAAAACATAGTTGAGGCAAACTGAAGAATAACATTTATGTCCATCTCTGACTTAGGGCTGGAGAACAAATACTTTGTAGAGATCAACTTGAGTCAAAGATGTTTGTTACTGTATTTTATTTGCCAATACCTGCTTTACTGATAGAATATCAATGAAAACATTGATGTAAGAAATATCGAACAAAAAATATAGAACACAAAAATATCGACTCTACACAGGTAAGTTCAAAAATATTGAATCAAACATATAGATGTAAAAAATATAGATGTAAAAAATATAGATTTAAATATATATATTTATAAAATATAATATATATTAAATATTGATATTAATTTTAGCAAAACAAATTACATTTAATATACATTTTAACAAAATATAACAAATAAAGGAAATTTAAAAAATATGCACACAAAAATAATAATTTATATTTATAAATATGTTTTTGCTTTAAAATAATAAATTATCTTTAATTTATTTTTAAACTTTAAAATTATATCAAAATGATATATACATATCAATAATTTTAATATAAAAGAAATTCTACAATACTTTAAGATATTAAAAGATTTAAAAAAATGTAAACTCACATTTCCCAATACAATCAGTGCAACAACAGGGAAAATGTTGGACAGAAAAATTATTAAATTTACTATTACAACTCCAGTAAGTGCAACAGTAAGGAAAGTGTTGTATAGTGGATGGGTAAACATTACTATTCCCACTTCCTTTAGAGCAACAGCAGGGAAAGTGTAGGATAGCAGAGGAGTAAAAAGGACTATTCCCACTCCAAAGAGTGCAACGGTAGGGAAAGTGTTGGATAGCGTAGGGGTAAAAACTACTATTCCCACTCCAAACAGTGCAACAGTAGGGAAAGTGTTGGATAACGGAGGGGTACAATTTACTATTCCCACTGCAGTGAGAGCAACATTAGGGGAAGTGTTGGATAACGGAGGGGAAACAATTACTATTCCCACGCCAAAGAAAGAAACAGTAGATGAAGTTTTGGATAGCAAAGGAGTAACAATTATTATTCCCACTCCAGTGACTGCAACAGTGGGGAAAGTGTTGTATAGTGGAGGGTTCAAAATTAATATCCCTACTCCAAAGAGTGCAACAGTAGGGAACGTGTTGGATAGCGAGGGGTAAAAATCACTATTCCCACTCCAGTGAGAGCAACAGTAGAGAAAGTGTTGGACAGTGGAGGGGTAAAAATGACTATTCTCATACCAGTGAATGCAACAGTAAGGAAAGTGTTGGATAGCAGAGGGGTAGAAATTACTATTCCCACTCCAATTAGAGCAACAGTAGGGAAAGTGTTGAATAGCAGAGAGACAAAAATTACTATTCAAGCTAAAACAGGTAAAACAAAAACTAAAAAAGCATTACAAATAATTAAAAAATCATTAAAAAAATAAACAATATTTAGAAATGAAAAATCAAATATATTAAATATATAAGATTTTAAAATATTATAATATTAATTACATATAAAAAAACTACAAATAATTTATAATATAAAATAATGGATACATTTATGAAATAAAATTCTTTTAAACTAGAAAATACTTACAAACAAATAAATTAATTTATACATAAAAGTATTTATTGTATTTCCTACACCAGACTAATAACAAAACACTTCAACATTTCTAATAAAACTGTTTCCAAAATTAAGGTAATTTAAAATCCATTAAAAAATATTATTAATTAAAAAAAATTATAAACATGTATTGACTACACACACTTTAACACTATGATATCCACAACACACACATAAATTAAACTCTAAAGTAATAAAACACAATAAAAACCTATTTATAAATGTAATACCCAACATAAATAAAATAGAAAAAAATAAAACAATTACCCAGAATACATATCAAATAATTAATAATAATTAAGAACTATATATTAATTAGTTAAATACAAATTACTTCTCACCCTTTACTACTGTAAACACCAAAACAAACACCTAAAATTAATGACACATTTATCATAATTATTTACCAATTAATTAATCAAAATTAATTAACATCCAATTATTAATTCATCAATTAAAAATAAATTACTTCACACTCTTAACACCTATTTCACCACAACTAACACCTAAAACGAATGACACAATTTCAATAATTAATTACCAATTAATCAATTAAAAGTAATTAAAAGCCAATTATTAATTCATCAATTAAAAATAAATTACTTCCCACCCTTAACACCTATAAACACCACAGCACACACCTACAATTAATTAAACAATTACCACAATCAATTACCAATTCATTAAAATTAATTAACACCAAATTGTTAATTCATCAATTAAAAATGAGTTGCTTCCCACCATTGACACCTATAAACTCCACAACACGCACCTAAAATTAATTACAACATTACCATAATTAATTACCAATTAAAATAATTAAAATATTTAACAACCAATTTTTAATTAATAATAAATTACTTCACACATTTAACACTAAAGCATCTCAATTAAACAAATATGAATAATAAAAAATACATTTAAATTAACTAAATTACTTCACACCCTATTGCCCTATAAACCCACAACCTGCTACGGAACTAAAAACGCAAAATTCCAATAAAAAAATGAATATCTTCTAAAAATGTAACACATATATTAAAAATACAAACAATTCTGATACAAAAAAACATACAACATGTACATATAAAATAAATGCTAAAATACATAACATTAATAAACAAACAACATTTTTAACAAATATATTTTTGCAAACAATATTAAACACGTCGATATTTTTAACATTGATATCACTTACCTGAAATTGATATTCTTGACCACATGAATCTATGGGCCCGATTGGAGGGACCGTCCGCAGGAGCAGCGGCGGTCCCTCCGTGCAAATTAGGATGTGACCGCCACCCTGGCGGTCACATCCTGTATGTTTAACATTGCAGCGGCTGCTGCTTGAAGCAGCACCCGCCGCAATGTTAAAAATGCATGTGTTACATTTACATGCACAAAGTAGCAGGCACCGAGCGGTGCTTGCCACTTTGTTCATGTAAATGGTACCCCCCATGTGCACCCCCCACCCCGACACCCTGGGGGCCCGCAACGGGCCCCCAAACGCCAAAGTCCACATGCTTTTCTACGGCGGAAAACCCGCCGTGGAAAAGCATGTCTCCGCCGGCATCCTAATATGGCTGGCGGTGTCTGATGGACACCGCTGCCATATTAGAGCTTTTCGACCGCGGCGGGAAAGTGGCGGACGGAAACATGACCCCCCCCAGCATCCTAATCTGGCGGGGGGTCTTTTCTGTGTCCGCAGCGGTGAATCCACATCCTCCGGACCGGCGGTGGCTTCCGCCGGCCCGGAGGATGCGGATTCACCGCGATCCTAATCGGGCCCTGTATGTGGATATTTCTGACCCACGATATTTTCAACTCGATATTTGTGCAAGGCAATGTGATTTTTTGCTTTGATATTCTGTCTCTGCACTGCCAATACATAATGCAAAATGTATATCGTAATATCTTTTTTTCCAGTATATGCACATTTAGTAAATTTACAACAGATACTGTTTCCCCAATGAAAATCATCACTGTATAAAATCAATAGTGCCATAGTCTCTGCTAAACATAATAAGGTAGTTTGGGGGTGATTACGATGAAGGATGGACTTAAGTCCGTCCACCATCGTTGCAGGAATTGTGACCTGCACATGGTATTACAATGTGACCGCCACCGTGGTGGTCGCATCATCTAAAACATTTTGGGGGCTGCTGCTGGCTACAGAACCCGCTGCAATGTTCAAAATGCACAGTTAACATTTCCCTGCACTACGTGGCAGGCACCTGCCACCTGGTGCAGGGAAATGTAGGGGGGTACCATAGGTGCCACGGGCGCAAAGCCAAACTCCCACAGCAAACGGGGGCCCACAACGGGCCCCCAAAGTACATCTCTCCTTGCCTTTCCATGGTGGTTTTACAGTCATGGAAACGCTTGCGGTGATGCAGCGTCATAATATGGTGTACGGTGCCTGCTAGGCACCGCCACCATTCTATTGATGCAAGGCGGTCTGACAGGCAATCGTTACGATTGCTGCTGTGGACCCATGGCAGATGGACTTTCCGTCTGCCACACACACCGCCCGCCATCACAATCTGGTGGGCGGAATTTGGCCGCACGATTGCAGTAAATCTGCCACCAGCAGGCTGCTGGTGGTGGATACACCACAATCGTAATCACCCCCTTTGTTTGGAAGCTCATCTATTTGAATTACGCAATAGACTGGGAAAGTCGATTTTTTGGGAGGGCGAGTACTTTTGTAAAAATGTTCCACATCCCTGTTATAAGGTCGGCAATAGGTCAGTACCAGGCCTTGGGGAGTCTTTTCTGAGACAGGTTATGTGCAGATATTAAGCTGGTAAGACGGTAGTTAACACGTGCAGCCCACACATGTGTGCACACGTGTGCTCACATGTTTGTGTGTTACCCTCCCAGAGCCTCTTACCCTAGCTGTGCAGCATTGCCCTTATATGGACCTGTGGACTGATGGTTAGCCCTCTAAGTCCAAATACTGTGAATGAGGCTCAGGCGGTGAGACTGGCTCACAGTTAAAAGACCAAAAATAGGATTGCCAAATGTGAAAGCTCCCAGGGTATTAGGGGGTCCATTACGATGTCGGGCGGTTTGCCTCCGCCAGGCTTGCGGTGGCCACCGCTGGCCTGGCGGAGGCAAACCGCCCGACATCGCAAGCCCAAATCCCCCCGCCATATTAGGATGGGAGAGGGGAAGGCACCGCCCGCCTGTTTTCCGCCCCGGTCGCCTTGCGGCCGGGGCGGAAAACGAGTAACATGGAGGCGGTGTCTGTTAGACACCGCCCGCCATATTACTATGGGCTTTTTTCAATGCCATTCCGTGGCGGCAATGCCGCCACGGAAAGGCATGCGGTGTTCACTCTGGGGGCCCCCTGTGGGCCCTCAGAGTGAAGGCCAAAGGGGGGTGGCACACGGGGGGTACCTGAGGTACCCCCTGCCTTTACATACTCAAAGAGGCAGGCACCGCGTGGTGCCTGCCGCTTCGATTGTGCAAAGGCGTGCTTTAGTTTTTTAACATTGTGGCGGGCGGTGCAGTGAGCACCGCCCGCCACAATGTTAAATTGAGGAATGCGCCCGCCACTGTGGCGGGCGCATTCCTAATGGCAATGTCGGGCCCCCCGCCCTTTAGGCGGGCGGTCCCGATTTCCGCTAGGGTGGTGTGCCCCTAAGTGTGCAGAACCCATTTGCTACCCCATGTAATGATGCAGAGGTACAGGCCTTCAGATTTGCCGTAAAAAAGCTTGCAGGCCTGGAAATAGTATAAGGGAGGAAGCCTGGGACTTAATATTGCTAGTCAGTGCTATGACTAATAAGTATGCTTTTCAGGAAGTAATTAGGAAGTAATTCATTCTCAGTTTTCTCTGTATTTCAAGCTTGTATTCTATGGTCAAGATCGTGGGCAGATATTTACTCATTAGCATTAAAACCTGGGCTCAAAATAATTCTATGCTCACTGTTGTACTGTTCTGCTTGTACCACAGGAAGGGTACCAATGAACAGTGGGAACCTGTATTTACTGATTAATAATAAATATAACAAGGCAAAGAAAGGTTCTTTGCATTTAACCTCTATGGAGTTAAGCAGTGCATTTTCCTATGTAAATTGCTGAAGGTTGTGTTTACCCTGTTTTCCTTGGGTGTTGAGGAAACAATTATTTGCTTCCTCTGACAATTGTAAACTGATGTTTTCACCAATGTCAGTATTGAGTCAAATGGGTAGTGTTCTGATACATTCAAGATTGAGAGAGGTCTCTACCTAGGATGTATGCTGATACCTTTTCTCATTATTCTTTACTTTAATGACCTAGAGAAGTTTCAGGTTTAAGGCCATGAAAACCAGAATGCACACTACCTGTGGTGTTAAGATAGTAACATCCAGGCTTTCTCGTGCCTAGGCATCCCGATGGTTTGTGCATGTAACTAGCACCATCTGCTCAATATTAGGAAGAAACCAAAGCAGTTTTTAGGTTTGCCTCAAAATTAGGCTCAAGCCCCTTGAAAGAGATAGTTTCCATTTATCATAGTGAACGCACGTTGGTTGTTTCTCATGGTGCAGGATTCTGGAGCTATAGTAACCTATAGCCATTTCCTTTATACAAAAGGCAGAACACGCTTTCCTGAAAAGGTTGCATTTTGTACTGGGTGATCCACTTATATTTGTCACCTTTGTGGAGGCCTCTTCAAGTAGTATTACATTATGTAGATAGTCCAAATACTTTTATTAAGGGCCAACATATATGAATTAGACATCTTAGCCTGATTTTAGCTAAAAAGCAATGGAATCATCCAACCACTTTAAGAGCTTAGGGGAAAACAGAATTTGAAGATGTTTCCCCACCTGGACTGCCGTACCTTTGTAGCTTGTGGGTACCCAGCAACGACCTCATCTCATTTAATTCATTTTAGTTCATTCCTGGTAGCCCTGCTTGTTGAAATGCAGCCACTGTGAAGAGTTACACTGCCATCTGGTGGTTAATCAGCCCTGTACGGCATTTTCCTCTTTTGCTTTTATCTACATTCATTTCTTTGAAAAAATGTCCATTGCTTTGCAACCTTGGCTGAATGGTTGGGCAGTAGAACTAATATTCGATGCTGCTTTTCAAGGTCCTCTCCCTCTAGAATCATTGCTAGACACCTTGGGAATCATTTATGAAAGTGACGCATCGCTGCGTGAAAACAGCAATGCGTCACTTTTCATTGCGCCCTCCTTGCGACACCAATGATGCGTCATATTTACATTATGACGCATCATGTCGCAAGGAGTTACAGATACGTCAGTATTTCTGACGTATCTGTAAGCACAAAAGTGACGCATTGCTGGAGTGTGTCACAAAAGTGACGCAACTCCAACAATGTGTCCTTTCACATGGGGCAAGCCCCATGTGAAAGGGCCTGCGTCAGTCTTACGCCTGCTGTGAGGCAGGCGCAAGATTTTGACGCAACGGCGTCCTAGAAGTGAAGCATTGAAATCTCATAGATTTCACTGCGTCACTTCTACGACCCTTTCTTGCGTCAATACGCCCCCCTTGCATACATTATATCTGGCGCAGGTATAATGTGGCGCAGGGGTTTACAAAGTGACGCATCTACCTAGATGCGTCACTTTGTAAATATGGCGCAACAAGGCGCATTTTTTACGCCACTGGTGCGTCAAAAAAAGTGACGCCCCGGCGGCGTAAAAGTGACGCAAGGACTCATAAATGAGGCCCCTTGGGGTTTGCGCCTCTGCTTTACATAGGATGGAGCAGCCTGTTTGGAGATGGCAGAGGCACTGGGGCTGCCTTGCAAAAATTCCCGGTGTTAACAATGCAACGTTTTTAGTTTTCATTCATTTAAAACAATTATTTAGAAAAGTTATTCTTTTTTTTATCATGATTAATGCAGAATATGTTTCTACTGAGATATGTATTAGTTACAGAGGAAACAGGCAACATCTTCTATGGCCCTGATAACGAGTTGCTGAAATGCCAGGGTTGTACATCTGCACGAGTACATAACGTTGCAGTACTGTCTGTAACAGTGTGCCAGCTCAGCACCAGTTACGAGTTCAAACACATAGACTGGGGAATTGCCATGTGAAACTGGATTTACCGGCTATAACTGCGGGGTGTAATGTACACATTTACTTCCTGCTCTCAGTAGCTCACAAATGCATGATACAATCTCTGTGTGGGTGGGAATCGAGGGCGGGGCTCTGCGGAGTAAGGAGGCAATTGGAAGCGAACATCTGAGAAAAAGGCTGTTTCTGGGTAGAATTACTGCCAGGTAAAATTGGATCCAGTATTCCAAGGCCTCTGAAAATCTGCTTCGTGAATAACAATCCACCCGGAATCAGATGGAATGTTAGTCCATACGCTAATTTCGCGCTCCCTGCCTCATAATCAGGTCCTGTGCATTTATTTATTTATTTATGCGATTTTATATAGCGCGAACTTTACCCGAAGGTGTCAGAGCGCTTTACATAAGGACCAGTTGAAAAACATAAGGATTTAGGATTACATGCTTTACATGAAGGATACAAACAGAAAAAATTGCAAATGTACAAGATGTAAAGTCACACAAGGAGATACAATGGATATAATGGATATGCATGTGATTGGAACAGTATGTTTTGGTCTTTGCCATTCATAGTCTTCAGTAATCATTGTTCATGGAGAGAGGGATCCCTAGTTGGGCTCTTTTTGGCTCCATTCTCCAGCTAGACGTCAAGTATCCAGTAGTATAGGTTGAAGGAGTTCAGGCACTTTCCAGCGGTATGTTCAATATTCACCCTAGGCCTTAGCCTCAAAAAACTAGGCCTCACTTTACAGTACTTCACCAAACTTCCCCAACCCCTACATTCCCCGCCCCCACCCCCTAACATCCTTATCTTGAAACTGTAACTCCTCCTGTGGCATTGAACTGTCAACCTTTCAACCTTTACATGATAAACACTTTAACCTACATCTATCATCATCTAACCATCTATGTATCCTAACTTTTCTTCTCCTTCCTCCAGGTTTAACTTAACTAATCTTACTGTATAATCATGGCAAGTGACACTGCCTACTCCTGCACCTGCCCCAAGCAAAAACCAATACAAATCCCCCCTATTTAGCACCTCTGTTCAACATAAACCACCTAAAAGACTTCAAAATGTTAACACCCCCATCCCCCCACCTTTACTTGAACAGAAACTCTATTTGAGCTGGATGGGAAGGGAAAAACTCCCCTGACTAAACTGGCAGTCACTGTGTCACCTACCAAAATGGTGTCCGCCTGCATGAAGTGGCAGGTTATATAATGTACATAAAGCCCAAATCAGCAAAGCCCAATTGAAGCCAAAAGATACACAATGTAGCCCGGGCTGCACCATTGCCCCAAACTCCCCGTTTCATGATGTCAAGCTTTCTAAAATGGTATGTTCTCCAAACAAAGAGCAAGTAATTTGATGAGAGTCACCTGACTAATCTGATGGTGTTCTTCTCCAATTTCTGTCTGGCAGTTCTTTCACATCGGGCTTATTAATGTTTGCTTTGTGTTGAACTCGGCCTCGTGGCGTGGTCCTACCCCTCCCGCATGGGGGCCTGGGACGACATCGGCCCTCCGTCGACCCGCTGTCGACCCCCCTGAACACAAACCCCCGACGAGAGCAGCCCCCTGGCAACCCACGGCTCTCCCCCCTGGGACCCCGGCGGACCCTGCTCGCCAACACCGCCGGTCTGGCGACAATGCCCGGCCACCATTTCCGGCCCGACTCCATCTTGGGCCCATCACGTCCCGAGCACGTGGCCGCAGCCATCCCTGGCCCCAGCCTCAGCGAAGCCCCGACATCGAGGCACCAAGATCCTCCCAGGTGGTAGAGTGGCCACTTGGCGGAGCCCGGAAGAGGGGAGTTTCGAGGGGCCTCCAGCCGTCCCCGGGCGCCTGGTATCGATCGCCCTTCAGCCTCCCTGGGCGCTGGCTCCACCCCCCTGCTGGGTGTCTGGACACCTTCATCCCGGCCCCTCTGAACCCCAGGCGCGAGGGTCCGGACATCAAAGGACTCCAGTCCTATATCTGGGCCAGCCCTGGATTAGGACTCCAGTTGTATCTTGGAGTCGAAGCCCTGCTGACCTTATGGCGGCTGATCCTGATCCGAACTCTTGCACCTGGAACCTTCGAGGCCCTGCTGACGCTGTCGCGGCCTGACCAAGCTGAACCACCTTCGAGGCCCTGCTGACGCTGTCGCGGCCTGACCAAGCTGAACCATCTTCGAGGCCCTGCTGACGCTGTCGCGGCCTGACCAAGCTGAACCATCTTCGAGGCCCTGCTGACGCTGTCGCGGCCTGACCAAGCTGAACCACCTTCGATGCCCTGCTGACGCTGTCGCGGCCTGACCAAGCTGAACCATCTTCGAGGCCCTGCTGACGCTGTCGCGGCCTGACCAAGCTGAACCTTCTTCGAGGCCCTGCTGACGCTGTCGCGGCCTGACCCCTTGAACTATCCACACACCAGTTGGTGTCAAGACTGTCCCGCTACCCCCTATCCCCGAAACCAAGACTTTACGGATCCCTCGATCCTTGCCTGCTAACCTGCAACGGACTCGCCTTAATTACTTATATAAAGATTCTTGTGAATATTCCTCCTGTGTGGTGTCCATCTGTAGGTAGTGTGATTGCTCAGCTGTGACGATTGTAGGTGAGGAGCCTCGCCAAGGAGGCCTCCCTACGGCGCTCGGCCTATTCCCTACAGAGAGGTGGGTCTCGGGGCGGACAGTCAGACACCTTCTGTCCCGGTCGCCTTTCCAACACTTTGTGATTATTTTTTGTTTGGAAAACAGTTGTTTTTTGTGTGTGAGGAATACAGCAACTCACACAACGCCTCATAAGAGGTGGAACTAAAAATAGATGAAGAAAAATGGATAGTAAACGGTAGAAAAGGGGCATGTTTCTCAAGTTGTGAAATTAGAAAAGTAAGAGAAATTAGGGACGATTATTAGTGTAGTGGAAAATGCAGGAGAACCGGATGATGCTATCTTCGGCCACGCTGCATATAATGCTTAAGGAATGTCTCTTTATTGTTCCTGCCAAAGAATCAAACTGATTTATTTTCTTTGGCAAACAATGAACTACGGGAAGAACTACCATGAGCACATTCTGGCCCAGTCTCACTTTTCAGACAGCACAGAGGTCCAGGAAGTACGCTTTCAGGTAGATACACAGTCCGAATGAAACCTGGAAAAACCAGTTCGTAAGTACACAGCGAAGTAGCACCTGGTAAAACTTTCCAGAAATGAAGAACTTGAACAAACACATGAAGAAAAGAATTAAAAGACAGTATTAACCAGCTAGCCTTTCTACATTACCTCTCACAGATTGAAAAAGGGGCCTGAGGCAATGTGACAATAATCACGCAAGATCCGCCAAAACTGGAGGAACTCTGGGGCAGATTTATGAAGGCCTTGCGCCGCCGGTGCGTCATTTTTAACATGGGAAAAAGTGACGCACCGGCGGCGCAAGGCCTTCATAAATCTGCCCCTCTGTGTCAGATATGGGCTTCAAACAGCCAGTGCTATTGCTCAAATGTATCAATCACAAAAAGACATTCGCCTTTCTCCTGGCCAAGGAAACTAACTAACTATGGGGCTTATTTACAAGTCAGTTGCGCCGCCGGTGCGTCACTTTAAATATGGGCCTTATGTTAGGATTGCCCCCGGAACCTGGCCCACCCGGGGTCTCATTTAAATGAAGGGGTGAGACCCTGCTTCATTTTTTAGGTCTCGACTATTATATCCCGCAGGGATTAACAGCTCGAACCTATAGCAGGGGAAAAAAACTTCTTGAACAAGCGGATAGTGTCCAGTTCATGTGGAGCACTTGTGTGAGACCGGCGTGCACGGCAAACCCATCAGTCTCGCACTAGACTTCAATGAACCAGCCACGTCACGTTGGAGAACCTCAGCCTTAAGGCCCGGTGGCGCTGGGTACGCCTAAGATCCCCTGGATTCACCTGCCTTGTCAAATACAGAGACACGGACTCTTCGTCTGGCGTAGAAATGATATTTATTAGCTGCAGCTAGTACAGTGGTCTTAGAAGTCGTCAGTACAACGAGGTTCAAAAGAGACTGCCATTTAACTCCGTGGCGCACAGGTTTATATACAATACAATACAATGCAAAATGCAATCACATGAGGGCAGGAGACATAAACAAACGTTATAAACAATGCCTTAAGCCTAAAGTAACTCAAGTTTCCCGGTTGCGTTTGTTACTCGACCCCTTAAGTAAAACATCGAGTGAATCCACACAATTTGGTTTACAAGCAGAGAAAACACAGCTGTATGTGTTAGAAGAATAGTCGTGAAACAGGAGAATACATGAGACATGTAGCGAAGGACAGCAGATAAGATAACCTGGAGGAAAGAATGGTGTGAGCCAACAAATCGTCCGGACGGGGATTAATCAGCTCAGACAGGAATTAGGGTACTCGGCCAGACCCTGACACTCGTTAGTAAACATGAGCGAAGAAGACACCTGACACGTGAATGCAGAAACGACAAAAACATCGCGTTTGCCGCGCTGCCTGAGTAAGGGCAATACAAAATGGCGGCGATTACAAAATGGAGGCTTAGCACGAACGAATTCGTAATTTTACAGAACCTCAGACCCTCCTTTTGCCATTACTCAGGCAAGAACAAACCAACTCATGCTAATCTGAGACGGAATCAGCATCGATGTTCATAAAGTCTTCAAGCTGTTGCTGCACCATCATCCTAATATTCTCCGGCCTCTGTGTTGCAGGACGTGGGACGCATAAGGTAGCCAACAGGCCACACACTGCGGGACCACACTGTACACACAGACAACAAGAGAATATGATGGCCACAATTGCTCCCAGGAACATCAAAATCTTCCATCCCCATGTTGACAATATTCTCCAAAACCATCCCATAAAAGACCAATCCCCTTCGTCCTGATGAAGCGACTCGAAGATGGTATGCAATTTAGAAATGGCTTGATATACTGCCGGAGCGTCGTCTGGAATATAAATGCAGCAACTAAATCTGATCAATTTACAGACACCTCCTCGGTCTGCTAGGATCACATCTAACGCAATTCGATTTTGCAGCGTCATAGGACGATCAGCCTGAAGCTCTGCTGTAATGTTACCTATTGCGCCTGCGGTAACATTGATAGTGGTCTCGACCACACAAACCAATTGCCTGATGTGTCTGCTGTTAATCATCGGACCCCAAAAGGGGAGGAATCCCTTTAGGAAATCCCCTCCTTGGGCTGCCGTGTCCTTGTTGTCAAATATACCTCTGCTATATCTGCTTTTGTGATGGTCTGACGGAGCCGAATATGTAGGGGGAAGAAGGGAAGCTACATAACAGGTTCCAGAAAAGTTAGAAGGGAGCCAGGTGTAAGCTCTGTCTTTACAGACAAAAAATGTACCTTGAGACGGAACCAATGGAGGGAAATCAGAGGACGAGAAAATGTAAGTCTGTAAACAACTATGCTTATTGTCAGCTTTCTTACTATTTACTTGGAGACACAGATTACCTTGATGGGGTACAGTCCATACAGGAGAGGACTCACCCTTTTTAGTTTTGTCACCAAGACTCAAAACGTAGTGGGTGACATTCCATCCATCATAAGCTTTCTTCTCATCTAACGGAATTTTTCCCTTTTCTACAATCTTGGCCATTACCACTATACCTTTTATCAAAGAGCTGTGACTGAAATCCAATCCGGTCCCGGAAGTTTTTACAGGATTTCTAAGCTTGTTGTGGTATGCGGCCGAAAACATAGTCAGATAGGCCCAAGCCGAACCTTCATATGAGAAAGGGAGGACCAAATAAGACATTCCCTTCTGTGTATTATGTGGCATTCGACCTCACACCCAACAGTCAGTCATATTGACGGCCAACTGGTGTTGGTGTAACAACTGAATGAATGTATTATTCATGTATTCAACTCTCCTTATTTGTTCGTGAGGGGGTAAAGCATGCATTTTATGTGAAAAGACAGAAAGACGAGAGGGCAAAGAAGTTGTAGAGCTAACAGTATTTCTCGGGTGCAGAATATGGACAACCCAACCTATGCAAGCTAATAATATACAAAAAAACATAAAAATACACAAAGTTACGCCAAATCGACTACGCAATGATTTGCAATATTTCAATCTCATCTCTTGTTTCCTATTTACCCTACCTATGGTTGTTGTACCATCCATCTTTATCTAAAAAAAAATGTCGCTCACGCCAATCTTCTTCAATCACTCAGCTATGTCTTTCTGTATATCCTGAGGCGCTAGCCACTTACTAAAAGAACAAAAACCAGGTTACAGTCTGAGTCTCCTACCGTGACCCTGCGACGGAGACGGATGGCACATCTAATACTAAATATCGCACACAAAACAAAAAGGCAAGAGATCTGTTCATAAAAAAAAAGATTCTTTAAGTATCAAAGAGGAAAAGTGTTCAAAATGTTCAGTTTTTCTGGTCAGCTCTCGACCTTAGGTTGTAGCGAGTTTTGCTCGGCACTGTCTGGTCCTTAAACAATATTTTTGGATCCGTAGTGTCTATTCGAAGGTGCGCAGGCACTGCAGCTTGAAGAATGTCGTCATCTGCTTTCTCAGATTGAGTTCCATGAATTTGAGCATCACTGAAGGGCACAAAACAAGGGACTGCATCAGTATCTGATTCTCTTATACCACTGTGAATCCACTGGTCAAAGGGTAATGGTAATGGCCCTTTCTTACAGTCCACACCATGCACCCAGTTTCGCTTGCCGACCACTTTCAAAGCCGTGCGGGTGACGAGCAAAACTTGCGTAGGCGTAGACCAACGAGGCTCCAAGTTTTTGGTCCGCTGGAAATTCTTAATGCAGACCCAGTCACCGGGCAGAATGGTGTGACCTGGGTCCGTGGAGGCCTCTGGCAAAGCACTTTGTACCTGTTGACGAATAACACTTAATTTAGTAGTCAAATCATGCAAATAGTCAATTAGCAAAGGGTATGGTATATCAGAATACTTCTTGGGACGGGGGACACCCCAAACATTTGCTGGGCGTCCAAATACCACTTCATATGGGCTAAGTCCCATACGAGAGTGTACAGTATTTCTGGTTGACAAAAGAGCTAGGGGCAAGGCATCCGGCCAAGCAAGACCCGTGCTGGCTTGAATCTTGGCTAGTTTAAGTTTGAGTGTACCATTATAGCACTCAACCAAACCTGCTGACTGTGGATGGTTTGCTGCATGAAATTTCTGTCTGATCCCAAGACCAGAACATACTTTCTGCATAATTTGACCCACAAATTCACTGCCATTGTCACTCCAGACAATTCGCGGCAAACCAAATCTAGGGAAGAACTCTTTAAGTAACACCTTAGCAGTTGACAGAGCGGTGTTATCTTTCAAGGGGTAGGCCTCTATCCATCGGGAAAAGGCACACACCACCACCAGAACATACTTAAGGTTATTGCATTGATCCATATGAATGTAGTCGATCTGCAACACTTCAAAAGGATATGACGGGGGAGAAAAATGACCTGCCGGAGTTGGGGTACCTTTTCCTGGGTTATGCATTAGACAGACAATACAATGCTTAACCACGTTCTCTGCACATTTTGGAATTCCCTCATTCTGCCATCCTGGAGCCAAGAGCTTACAAATGCCTTTCACACTGATGTGAGCTGGACCATGAGCCATACTAACAACCGGCAATACATAAGCGTCCGGTAGTAACCATCGCTGATGTTCTGACAATTCCGTCCAACAACCCGTCGAGTCTAACATTCCTGTACTTTCTTTCCATGTTCTTAATTCCGTCTCAGTGGCTTCTCCCTGAATTGTTTTCACACTCTCAATCGTGTCTTCACACATTCCAATTTCCCTAACCCAATTTGCAGGACCTGCCACATACATTCGACTAGCTGTATCCCTAGCTGTAGTTCTTGCTACTTCGTCTGCAAACGCATTTCCACGACCCACATCATCTGTAACTTTCTTGTGTGCGCTGCATTCTATAATTGCTATTTGTGCAGGTAAGGTAAGTGACTCGAGAAGATCAGTCACCAACTGGCCATGCTGAATCTTTGTGCCGTGATAGGTAAAGAATCCTCTCTCCCTCCATAACCTACCAAAACTATGCGCAACGCCAAAAGCATACTGACTATCTGTGTACACATTCACTCTTTTTCCCTTTGCCAACACACATGCTCTAGTCAAGGCTATCAATTCAGCCGCTTGGGCTGAATTATGTCCGATACGTGCCATCTCAACAATCGTACATAAGGTGGTAACAGCATAGGCAGAAGTAGTCTCTCTGTTAGGAAGCTTGAAACAGGAGCCGTCTACCCATAGGATCCCATCCGGGTCCTTGTGCGGAGTGTCCTTCAAATCAATCCTACCCTTTGTTTCTTCTTCCGTTCTGAGAAAACAATCATGCTTTTCCTGACCATCTTTCTCATCTGGCAATGGCAACAATGTAGCTGGATTTAACGTGTTACATCTTCTGATGTGTATATGACTCGCTAGAAGTGTCAGCTCGTATCCAGACAAACGAGCACTCGTAAGATGCTGTGTTCTGGTTCTGTTCAACAAGGTGTCCACTGCGTGTGAAACCATAACAATGAGTGTGTTATCCAACACTAGTCCAGCAGATTGCCTGATAGAAGTCGCTGCAGCTGCTGTGGCTCTGAGACAACTAGGCAAAGCTTTAGCTACTGGGTCTAATGTAGCGGAAAAGTAGGCACATGGTCTCTGTTTATCTCCAAATAATTGCGTCAAAACTGACAATGCGCAAACCTCTCTCTCATGGACATACAGTGTAAAGGATTTGCTGTAATCTGGTGTACCCAACACTGGAGCAGAACATAAAGCAGCACGTAGGTCAACAAAGCTTTTCTGACATTCATCCGTCCAAGGGAGCGGATGTGGCGTATCTTTCAACGTCAATGCCAACAATGGTTTAGCCAGAAGTGAAAAATTAGGAATCCTTTCTCTACAGTAGGAAGTGATACCCAAAAAGGCACGCACTTCTCTCTGTGTGGTGGGTACAGACATCTGTGAAATAGCATGAATACGTTCTGGGGTCAATCGCCTTCCCTCCTTCGACAAGAGATGACCTAAATAGGTAACCTCTTGGCGGGCATATTGCAACTTAGAAGGAGACACCTTATGATGTAGGGTAGACAAATGATGCAACAATGCAACAGTCACTTCCTTACACACCTCTTCCGTATCCGCAGCCACCGACAAATCATCCACATATTGAACAAGCGTATCACCAGGAGGCAAGGAAAAAGCATCCGGTTGTGACTTAAGGGCCTTACTATAGATAGAAGGACTTTCACAATAACCTTGGGGAGCTCTCTTAAATCTAAAGCTTCGACCACCGAGAGAGAAACCAAAGATATCCCTACTTTCTTCAGCAATAGGAATACTAAAGAAAGCATTTTTGAGGTCAATAACTGAAAACCATACTGCCGAGGCAGGAATCATCGTCAACAAAGCTGTAATGTCCGGAACAACAGGAAACTGTGGTACAACGATTTTATTGACCTCTCTAAGGTCAATAACAAATCGATAGACAGGAGGCTGTGAAGGATCAGTTCTTTTAAGGATCGGAAGAATAGGACTGTTACAGATATTGCCTCTCATCTCTTCTGTGGTATATAAATAAATAATACCGGGACTATTTTTGACTATATTAACAATAACAGATAGCTCAATAAATAAGAGGCAGGATCCGATGTGTCCGAGTCAAAAGGATTTATTCAGGCAAAAGGGAAGGGACTGGAACGGGACAGCCTGAAATAAAACAGGAAGGACGGAAGGCAGCTGCAATGCTTCATCGACAATGCAGCATATATATAGTAATACATTTCAAATACATTACATACAGTAGGCGTAACTTATGACAAACGTAAGATAAGAGTGCATGGGTGGAGAAAGAAAGGCGTGTACAGGGCGTGTAATGAAACATGTGGTATGAAACGTCACAGAAGTGTCGTGAATGGGGCGGAAACATGGAGGGGGCTACTCGAGTAGCTGGGACCTTTAACCTAGTGGTGCGCGCAAACGGGCAATGACGTGTTACCAGGGAGAACTGGGGCTATGACTTCTGCACTAGAAGAGGAGACTAAAGTCTGTGGTGTCAGGACGACATGTACCTATGGCATATCTGGTATCTGGTGTTTGGAGTACATGTTGATAGAATCCAAAAGTTATCAGGGCAAAGGCTACTTGACACTAAGGCTGGTGCATGCATCTATTCTACATGTATTGCGTGTGCTAGGAATATTCTATGAATATTAATACAGTATTTCTCTTACATGGAGACAGAAAGACTAGACCATAGCTGGAACTGTTGATGCAGCTCAGTAGCTTAGGAATGCAGAGAAGGAGGGCTGGACTGATAACTAGAAGCATAACATACTCTTGGCAGACAGGCAGGCAGAGCCAGGCCGAGCCGGGCACCGCTAGGCAGGAAATAAGTGAAGGGTCAGGGATGCAGGTGGGGGCTGCATCGCTCCTCGGAGAGGGTTCAGGAGACTGGAGCTTGAATCTGATGTCCGGGCCCCTTTGAGGCCTAGAAAAACGGGGACAATGCGATGAATTAACGTGCACACTGTGAAACGTGGCAACATAGGCCTAATACTCGTTGCTTTCACGAGAACTGGAAACTGGCATACTAGAGTTGGACACAACTGTAATTGCGTCTTTAATCGATCATGAGGGAATACATGCATATCGATCATGCACATATAACATAGAGTGGGGAACACGTAGGCACATACAACATGGCAAAATTTACTTTTCCACACTTCAACCACACCTTTCTGAATGAAATCATCAACAATAGCCAAAAGCGCTCTCTCTCCATCACTGGAGATACGGTATTGGGGAATGCGTGGCATCCTCACATTTTCCTTAATTTTGACAACATACGGTGGGATCGCCAGACAACCCACGTCATTCGGGCCTGTAGCCCAAAGACTTTCAGGAAGAGAAAGCAACTCAGATGGGAATTCGTCTCGAGACAGATACACAGAAGACGTCATTTTCTTTCCTAATGTGAGATGCACACCCGAAGGGGAACAGTACAATGTTGCATGTAATCTTTTCAACAAATCCAAACCTAGCAGGTTCTCGCAGCAACCAGTTGTCAGAATAAGCGGAGCATTCAAATCATAGAGACCAATCGAAACAGGCACGGGACAAGAAACCGGATTACGAACTGGGGCGCCAGAAAATCCTACAGAAGTATTTATTAAGCCAGACAAAGGTGCCCCAGGGAGTTTAGTATGCATGATAGAACTTCTCATCGCACCAGTATCCAAAAGAAATGGTTCCGAAACACCCATAGTATTGATCGTGACATATGGCCCATTTTGATCTACTGGAATCAACACAACTCCCTCACTTCGTCCATGGCTGTCCTATTCGATCTGAAAATCATCAACCCTGTCTTCACAATAATCGTCGTTATAATACTGCGCGGACTGCACTCTCTGTTGATCAAAATAATTCATAGTAGATGGAACAGTAGAACGCTGTTCCTGAGAGGGCACACTTCGTCCTCTACCTCTATATCCTGACTGAGAATTCCCACGTCCTCGTGGAGCAGACATCCCATTATTACGCTGTAATAAAACCGGACAATTATTCTTGAAATGTCCCTCTACTCTACAATACACACATTGATTAGGACCCAACGGAAGACGTGGCGAAAAGTACTCATGTTTCTGAAACACTTTTTGAAACTGTGGGGGTTGAGAAAACGGAGGCTGTGCAGAACGCGGAGGATAGGCTTGCTGTAACAGGACCTTTGTTTTCAAATCTTTTTTTTCTTCTCTTGTTTCTCCTTCTCCTCCTTATCTCTATTCTCATAATACTGTGCAGTAGCCAGTATTTTAGCAGGGGAAGAGACAGCCCATGCACTCTCAGAACTCTTTAATTTTTTCTATAATTCAGGAAGCAAGTTGTATACAAACTTGTCCACAAACAACCGCTGGCCACCCTCTGTACTCAAATCCTGACCACTATGATCAATAAACGTCTCTTCGAAACGGGTGAAGAAATCTGAAACACTTTCATTTTTCTTTTGCTTGCACCGGGCCAACTTATCCCAATTAACTCGTACCGCGGGCATCATAGTTTTCATCGATTCAATTAGTCTGCCTGGTAGGGCCGTAATCAGATCGTCGGGTTTCGCACCACCCACTTGACCTGCATCAGCGCTCTAATAGCAGCCCAATCACCACCTAGTTCAGCATTATGGTTTTCCCTACGAATTCGTGCCCATAGTGCTAGTGGAACAACATTCCCAAACAACATATCTATATCAGCCAAATTCATAATACAAGCATCGACTGTTTGAGACAGTTCCTTATAATACCCAGCCGGATTTTTACGCGGGTCTGGAAGAGTTTGTTTAAGCGCCAATACTTCAAATCTTTTCCAGGGCTCGTGGACCCATATACGCTGAAAATGAGCAGGGACAGGACGCGGACCAACTACTGCGTCCCTCCATACAGGAGGAACTTCACGCATCGGATAATTCTTAACGCCTTTTATTTTGGCAGGACCAGTTTCGGGGAGGGATAAAGACAAGAACATCGTTCGAAACGCAATAAGTTTATTTACCGCATCTTCGACTTGTGGTCCTACAATAAAACCTTTATCAAAGTCGGCTTGCAACTTCAATAGCTCAGAAGGGACTATATCTAACTCCATATCTTCCCAACCTTTAATAAGAGTCTGACACATAACATTGAAAACGGTGAACAACACTTACAACGCAACTTTTACCACGCAGGGCCTTTACAACGCAACTATTACAACGCATGCTATTACAACGCATTGCTCTGGGGGACGCACTAACATAGGGAATGGGTAGTGAATAGGTTTAATTTACTATCCAACACCTTCCCTAGTGTCCACGGGGACTAGAGTTGGAATAGTAAATTAAACTATTCACTATCCTGCACCCAAAGCGCTATGCGTTGTAAAGGCATTGCGTTGTAATACTTGCGTTGTAAAGGCATGCGATGTAAAAGCATGCGTTGTAATGTCATACATCCATTGAAAACATATCTCTGTGTGGGCTCCACCCATTGATGAAAAGAACTCATAATGTCTTCTGTACCATAGTCTAGTCCTCTCTCAATCCATTTACGAGCGAGGGAACCCAAAGCTATTTTCTCGTCTGTCATAGGAAGTTGACAACGAGACTGTCGTCTAGAGAAAGCTGGAGACAAATTCAAGGCACCGAGAAGAGGAGAAAATTAATTGGAGACAGCATCAACCAATCTCCGGCGCGACATAGGGGAATCCCTTGAGAGGATGGGAGGCAATACAGACGCAGAAGGTAATGGAGACTGAAATGGAGCTGACTGAGGGACAGGAGTGAGCATCTGCAGAGGTGGGGGCTGGATTGTAGAAACCGAAACAGGCAGGGAAGCATTAATGAGCTGAACCGGTTGCTGAATAATCGGCAATTGAGCAACCACTGGTTGAGCAATAGGAGGGGGCAACAAAGGTGCAGTAGGATTTTGGGCATAAGGCGGAGGCGAATTCAATAAACAAGACATTAAAGAATCTTCTTCTAATTCCTTACTTTTATCTGAGGAGGAAGTAGGCAACACCGGATAGCATCTATCTATTGCCATGCGATGTTGTCTTTCTGATATTTCATTCGCACCATCCGTTTCATTATTTTTAAACTGCTGAGCAGCCTCTATAATTGACATATCGCGAGCCTTCTTATCCTTTTTCGCTTGCTTAATTTCTTTCTGTTTGGCTTCCTTACGCCAAAGGCGAAAAGAGTCAAACATTGCCGGCCGGGCTTTTCATCTAAACAGAATCGTTTCCAAATTATCTAGTATGGCGGAGTCAAAACTACCATTTTGGGGCCATTTCAAAACTCCACTATTTTTCGTATATCGGACCCATGTCTCATTAAAGGTAATGGGACCAATACCGTGTTTAGAATAGAGCTCATAAGTGGGAGTTCCAACTGGAGGAATCGGACATGAATCCTCCAACTGGGAATCCCTCGTACAACCTAAACAACAAATTATTTTGAACTTACTTAACCCAGGCATCGTTACTTCTCTAGGCTATTACAAACAACAAGGGGTATAGATCAAAAACAGTACAAACGCACTTACCCCTTGGCTTCAGTTATTGCAATGACTGAATCAAAAACCCCAAAACAAAGCAAAACAAAGGATTGTGAGAGCGACCCACGAAATACTTAACTAAGGATCGTCCTACACCAGCGAAGGTCCGTCTATCGTCTCGCTTTACCAAGCACCATCAGAAGGGTCCAAGGCAGGGCGACAGTCAGGGCAGCAGTCTTCAGTAGCCGTCGGAAAGGAGTAGCCGCACTGTCAAAGACCTTCGGTCCACTTATGACATACAGGGGTCGATCACGTGGCGCGCGTCCTCCAGAATTTTCTTGCGGGCTCCTCACGACCTTCGGGCTTAACCGCTACCTCTGAAGTCGCCCCACGTGGGCGCCAATTGGAGAACCGCAGCCTTAAGGCCCGGTGGCGCAGGGTACGCCTAAGATCCCCTGGATTCACCTGCCTTGTCAAATACAGAGACACGGGCTCTTCGTCTGGCGTAGAAGATGATATTTATTAGCTGCAGCTAGTACAGTGGTCTTAGAAGTAGTCAGTACAACGAGGTTCAAAAGAGACTGCCACTTAACTCCGTGGCGCACAGGTTTATGTACGATACAATACAATGCAAAATGCAATCACATGAGAGCAGGAGACATAAACAAACGTTATAAACAATGCCTTAAACCTAAAGTAACTCAAGTTTCCCGGTTGCGTTTGTTACTCGACCCCTTAAGTAAAACATCGAGTGAATCCACACAATTTGGTTTACAAGCAGAAAAAAAACACAGCTGTATGTGTTAGAAGAATAGTCGTGAAACAGGAGAATACATGAGACATGTAGCGAAGGACAGCAGATAAGATAACCTGGAGGAAAGAATGGTGTGAGCCAACAAATCGTCCGGACGGGGATTAATCAGCTCAGACAGGAATTAGTGTACTTGGCCAGACCCTGACACTCGTTAGTAAACATGAGCGAAGAAGACACCTGACACGTGAATGCAGAAACGACAAAAACATCGCGTTCGCCGCGCTGCCTGAGTGAGGGCAACACAAAATGGCGGCGATTACAAAATGGAGGCTGAGCACGAACGAATTCGTAATTTTACAGAACCTCAACACCACCATTTGTCTGTCCCCAATCACACTTCAAGGTCTGCCGCTCCACGCCCCCCACCACTCTCCTACTTCCCTCCCACCTCCCTCGGCCGCTGTTCCCATTCACGTGCTTCTTTTATCACCAGTGCCTCTTGGTCATCTGCCACCACATTCCCATATTTACTAGCTCTTCTTGTTAGGTCTTGCCTTGCCTATCGCGTAAGCGATCGCAATGGCGAGAGATTTAGTAAGAGGGGCATTTGGAAGTGCTGCCAACGTATTGTGTGTCGCTTACGCGCACAATCACGCACTTTGTGCACATGGTTCCATTTGCCACCATGCATCTGTGAGCCACTTCGTGCGCGAGCCGGCTCCTCTCCGCCCCCTCCATTTCATGGCCTTTTGATCTGCATCTGTGAGCCACTTCGTGTGCCAGCCGGCTCCTCTCCGCCCCCTTTCTTTCATGGGCCTCTGCATTTCAATCTTTATCTTTGACGAGTCTTCCTTCCTGTGCGCCATCACCGCCACAAATGCCTGCAGTCTCTTCCACCGCTCCACAGAGCCACATTAAACTATAAAACAGCCCGAAATACCCACAGTGAAAAACGCATGCCACAATTAAATACCCATAGTGAAAAACGCATGCCACATGAGCCACCCCCTCATACCGCTCACCACACTGCTTATTTAAAAAATCATATTTCTTTGCAGTGTTATATAGCACCAACTCGACCAGAAGGGATCAGAGCGCTTTATCCCACTTAATTTAATAGCCCTCCCCCTCCCATCACACGGGCCTCTGGCAGCTTGTTATACCTTTGTCGCCACTTAATCTCCTCGTGTCGGCCCCCCACAGCTCCTACAACACTGCTTTTGTATATATTTTTTTTGTGCAAAATTATGAAGCGTAAACTGGACCCGAAGTGATCAGAGCGCTTTATATAAATAGCATTACAGATGGACACATTACATTTTCAGGCACGAGGAGATTAAATGATTTGCACCAATCACAGGATGCCTGAGCCGATACTCGAACCTGGTTCTCCATCTTGAAGATAGGCTGCTCTGGCCAATATCCCACACCTGACCGCTGCTCAGTGGACTGTTTACTTCCTGCACTGGCTTTCTGAAAGGCTTACAGCTGCAGTTTCAATTACCCTGCTCTTTGCCTCTGTGTTTATTAAGCTTCTGCCACCACAATCTCCTCGTGCTGACCCCTCAGCCAACACAGTTGTTTTTTGCACCTTTGCCGTCACTTAATATCCCTGTGCCACCCCCACCAAGCCACCCCCTCATACCGCTCCAAACACTGCTTATTTAAAATTATATTTCTTTGCAGTGTTATATAGCACCAACTCGAGCCGAAGGGATCAGAGCACTAGGGATCAGAGCGCTTTATATGATCACCAGTTACATTACAGATGGACACATTCCTTTTTCAGGTACAGGGAGATTAGGTGATTTGCACACAATCACAGGATGCTTGTGCCAACGCCGAGATTCAAACATGGTTCCCCAGCTTCACGGTCAGCTGCTTTGGCTGTTTCGCCACATCCGGCCACTGCTCCCTCCTCTCCTGTTCCTCCCTCTTTCCTCCTCCTTATGTGGTCACTCAATCTAGGCACTTCATGCGCCAGCCGGCTCCTCTCCGCCCCCTTCCTTTCATGGGCCTCTGCATTTCGATCTTTATCTTTGACGAGTCTTCCTTCCTGTGCGCCGTCACCGCCACAAATGCCTGCAGTCTCTTCCACCGCTCCACCGAGCCACATTAAACTATAAAACAGCCCGAAATACCCACAGCGAAAAACGCATGCCACAATTAAATACCCACAGTGAAAAACGCATGCCACAAGAGCCACCCCCTCATACCTCTCACCACACTGCTTATTTAATTTTTTTTTATTTCTTTGCAATGTTATATAGCACCAACTCGAACTGAAGGGATCAGAGTGCTTTATCCCACTTCATTGAAAAGCCCTCCCCCTCCCAGCACAAGGGCGTCTGGCAGCTTGTTACACCTTTGTCGCCACTTAATCTCCTCGTGTCGCCCCCCCCCACAGCTCCTACAACGCTGCTTTTGTATATATTTTTTTGTGCAAAATTATAAAGCGTAAACTGAACCCGAAGTGATCAGAGCGCTTTACATAAACAGCATTACAGATGGACACATTACATTTTCAGGCATGGGGAGATTAAATGAATTGCACCAATCACAGGATGCCTGAGCCGATACTCGAACCTGGTTCTCCATCTTGAAGGTAGGCTGCTCCGGCCATTATCCCACACCTGACCGCTGCTCAGTGGACTGTTTACTTCCTGCACTGGCTTCATGAAAGGCTTACAGCTGCAGTTTCAATTACCATGCTCTTTGCTTCTGTGTTTATTTAGCTTCTGCCGCCACAATCTCCTCGTGTTGACCCCTCAGCCAACACAGTTGTTTTTTGCATCTTTGCCGCCACTTAATATCCCTTTGCCACCCCCACCAAGCCACCCCCTCATACCGCTCACCACACTGCTTATTTAAAATTATATTTCTTTGCAGTGTTATATAGCACCAACTCGACCCGAAGGGATCAGAGCGCTTAATATGATCACCAGTTACATTGCAGATGGACACATTCCTTTTTCAGGTACAGGGAGATTAGGTGATTTGCATACAATCACAGGATGCTTGAGCCAACGCCGAGATTCGAACATGGTTCCCCAGCTTCACGGTCGGCTGCTTTGGCTGTTATGCCATATCCGGCCGCTGCTCCCTCCTCTTCTGTTCCTCCCTCTTTCCTCCTCCTCATGGGGTCACTTAATCTAGGCACACCTCCCTCATCATTTGCCAATGCTTGTTGTTATTTGGCAAACAGTGGACACACACAATATTTCTAAAAAGTGATAATATAGTATTCAATGCAGCTATAAGCCTTAAAGCAACAGCCTAAGAAAGTTTAAGCACAATAATGTTTTTACAGTCTGAAATAAAGAATGCTTTTCTATTTCACTGGCACATTTCAGTAAATGCAGGTTTTTGATCATCCCAAGAGTAAGAGGATGCACTGCGGCAGGCGCAAGTGGCTGTCTAAGCATGCACTCGTGCACTAGGACCAGTGTATGCAACATTTGTTGGCACTTCGTCTGGAGCACATTGTTGCTAACGCCCCCCTTACCACAACACTGCTTTTTGTTTTTTACACCTTTGCCGCCACTTAATCTCCTTGTGTCGCACTCCCACAACTCCTACAACACTGCTTTTTTATATATTTTTTTGTGCAAAATTAGAACCCACACACACTCTGCACACTCCCACACACTGCACCCTCACACACTATCATTCAGTGCCACATAATTACACTGCACTCAATGCAACATGCACTCCAAATCCCACTCAGTGCCACATAAGCACACGCCACATAATTACGCAGCACTCAATGCAACATACACTCAGTTTCATACGTCTTTATTTCGATGTATTTCATCATAAAAGACAATGTAAAAATAATGTCCATGAAATTACTCTATACGTAAAATACACTTGTTCCCAACATAAAAACATTTCCTACAATTAATAAAATCTTATAAATATGAGATAATTCTTCGTACATAAGTGGTCACAATATAGTGTATTAGAAGAATCTAAAAAAGTCGTAAAACATGATTAAATTCGTAGGTAAAGACGTACAAAGATAATTGAGATTAAAAACTGTCACTAGATCAGTAAGTCAACTGCCTTAAGGGTATCTAGCTCTAATGATCCAGACCCAACCCAGAAATTTCGCTACTGCTATCGACACAATCTCAGATGTGTTGGTTCTTAGGAGCCAAAGCGCCTCTGCACCCACACGTGTCCTCATCTTCAGACATACTGGTTTAAGCCATTTTCTTCTGGGGGCTATATATGTAGGGCAGACAAAGAAAATGTGTTCAATGGTCTCCTTTTGATCAGTGCACCAAACGCATTTATCAGATGTCTGACCACACCACTTGTTTGTAAAGGACTTCACAGGGAGCGTACCGACTCTAAACTGATGATAGAGGTTTCTGTCATTACTTCTAGTAATGGTATCCCAATAGTCCTCTAAATGGGGGTCTAGCTTATGTGTCAAAAAACGACCCGACAAGGTGGTGGGCTCTGTCGTTACTGCAGAATGATGTCTTACGGACGCCCAGTAAAGAGTTTTAAATTCTTCTTTAGATGGAATATCATTATTACCGGGGTCCGACCACTGCAGGAGTAAGCCCATGTTCCCCAGTATGGACTTCACTTCACTGAACCACGGGAGATTCCCTGATCCTATGATAGATCTAAGATCCGAGATCTCATTGGCAAAGAGGGACAATTCCGGAGTGGACCATATTCTCCTCCACAGTGCAACCATCCTGTACCGTGCTACATCTTTAAGAGAGTGGCAACCCATGTCGAGAAGGATAGGTTTCATTGGGGTTGATTGAGGGAGGCCAACTAAATTACGTAAAAATTTGTTTTGGATTCTAACCAGTGGAGATAAATCCATGAAGCCCCATAAGTCCGCTCCGTACAGGATCGCTGAACTTATTTTCGCTTCATACATTTTTAGAGCTGGTGTAATCCTTTTAGTAAATGAAGTTTTTTGTTCCTTTAGTAGGTATCCTGTTAACCTAGCAAATTTAAGACAAAGTGCATCAATCTGAGAGTTCCATCTCAGCCTGTAGTCTAAGGTTACCCCGAAATAGGTCATAACTTCCACCTGTTCCAAATCTATACCATTCATGCTAACGTGGCTTTCCATTGGTCTGTTTTTCGTTAAAACCATGAATTTAGTTTTACTCACGTTCACCTGTAACTCATTGAGATTGCAAAAGTCCTCAAACTTATTTATCGCCAGTTGGAGTCCCTTTTGGGTTTTAGAGAGGATGAGGGTGTCATCTGCAAAGATTAGGAGTGGAAACTTTTTGCCGCCCAAGGCTGGAGCATCTGTGGGTGTGTCAGCTAGAAATTGCACAACTTGGTTGATAAATAACAAAAACAAAGTTGGTGCGAGGACACACCCCTGTCGGACGCCACGAGTGACAGGGAATCGTTCTGTTACCTACCCCTGTCTACCCCATATAACCCATGCAAAATTATCCTCATGAAGTCTGATTACAATGTCCTGGAGTTCTCTTGGCATTCCCATGTTTTTTAGGGCGACCCATAGCTTAGCTCTGGGGACGAGGTCGAACGCAGATTTAAGATCTACGAACGCTGCAAATATGGTTCCTCCACCCAGGAACACCACCTTCCAGTTTATCAAGATAAACCTGAATACCTGGTCTATAGTGCTGATGTTAGATCTAAAACCAGCTTGCATCGGGGATAGGATTTTCTCATTATCCATCCAGACCAATATTTTAGCCAGCACCATCCTTGCTATAACTTTCTGTAGAGCATCTATTAGGCTAATCGGGCGATAGTTCCCAGGGGACGAACGGTCCCCCTTTTTAAAAATGGGTAGGATTTCAGCCCCTTTCCAAGAGTCTGGGATCCAAGCCCCATTTGCAATTGCGTTTGCTAACATCATAATGTAAGGGGCCCAGTTTGACAGGTCATACTTGAATAAGTCAGCCGGAATGCAGTCTAGGCCGGGGGCTTTGCCACCTTGGACCTGACGCAGCGCATGCTCTACATCTTTGCACGTGAATACTAATGAAGACTCACCAAGCATTATTGTCTATGGGGAAGGGCTGGCCAGTACATATGGTTGCTCCAACTCGGAGCCCCGAAATTGTAATGCGTAATGCTCAACCCAATCCTCGGCAGGAACATGATTTACCGGGACTCGCGAGTCCAGGTTCCAGCCCCATTTTACAACCTGCCAGAACTTGACCTGGTTAGAGGACCTGCATGCCTCATATAAGTCCTGCCAGCGACTATCATCCCATGCCCTCTTGGCCACCCTTTGCACCTTCTTATACCCTGTTCTAGCCATTCTAATGTCTGCAACCACTCGGGATCTTATGGCTATAATCAGAGAACTATGGGCCTGTCGGCAAGTTTTATTATACCATTTGTTACCTGCCGTAACAGAAGCTGTATCAGGTTTAACAGTTTTTGTGAAGAGTGCTTTCAAGGTTTCAAACAACTGCTCATGATGTTCACTTATTTGCACTAGAAACCCTGGCGAATTAATCGATGCCTGAATAGCATTCCGATAGGATGAGATTTCGCGCGATACCATAGCTAAGATAGAAGGATCTTCTAACATCCTACACCATCGAACCCTACGTCTGTTGTTAGTCAGGATAGCCTCTGCTGTGGCGCAATTAGTGGCACTAGAGCGCTCGGGACTGTCCTCGAGTTTCAAACTTAAGATCAACGGGTTATGGTCACTCTCGGGACGGGCAGAAACTGACATATCATCCAAAAATGCCCAAAACTCAATTTTAATTAAGATATAATCAATCCTGCTTGTACTGGTACCATTATCAAAAGTTTCTCGACGTTTTTGTCTGAGATCAAACGGCCGTTTGCCGCTCTCAACCCCCAATCAAGGCACAGTCCCGACCAATGTAGAGCTGCCTCTGTTCCCTTCTTTATTGGGTTCAAAGCAAGATGTGGGACGTTCCATAATTCATCTTCCTCGGCATAAATGTCCTCACTCTCGCATAGAAGGGGTTCAAAGGTACAATTTAGGTCCCCAGCCACAATTAGAAACTTGTCCCTCCCAATTGAATCAAGATACAAGTCTAGCTCTTCAATGATGGCCGGAAACCTCCCACCAGGTAAACCCTGTACGTAGATGTTGATAATAAAAACGTCCTGGTGATTTGCTTTACTGAGCTTGATCCCAAGAATATCGGAATTATGCACTGTCACTTCTGTCGGCCTATAGCTGAGGGACTGGTGGACCCAAATAGTTAGGCCGCCAGACGCTCTCCCTTTATTGCCCCATTTGGCGGGTTTATAAAAATTAAGAAACCCCACTCATAAAGTGTCTTCAGTAGCCCAACTTTCTTCAAAAATTATTATATCGTGCTTATCTACAAAGTCGGCCCATTCGCCTATTTCCAATTTCCCATTTAGCCCTGCGATGTTCCACGAAACTATTTTGAACAGGGAATCCTGTGTGGGCATTTGACGATGTTTGAGGGCCATTACTGATATGGGCCTAACTTCACTATTTAGGGATCCCCCTGAAAACCATTCCACACCATTGTCTACAGTCTGGACCACCTTGCCCACTTCTGTAGGGCTACCGTGTACTAAATCGCTACTATCCGCCACCCCAACCATTAGACTGCTAGATCTCATTAGTTCCAATCCCGAACTTCCAGACCGAGTTTTACAATCGGACTTGGACGAAAGTCAGTCTACACCCTCCAGACTTGAAAGGGGTTCATAGCGATTAAACACGTATGGATAACGTGGGATATGTGTTGGCCGGTCAAAGGGAAACCATCCGATAGGAATATTCCATCGGGGCTTGGGTGTGTGCGAAAATGGACCACTGAGCCCTTTGGGATAAAAATACTGTAAGCCTAAGGATTGTACATCACCCACCCTACCGAATCTTGGGTCTCAACGAACAAAGTCCACCACCCAGGGGTTTCTAAAATTGATTATAATACAGTCTCCCTCTAGATCCTTTGGACAATGACCCACCCAACTAGCTCTTCTAACGTTTACTATCTCTGTTCTGGTAGAGGGGGGGAGAGTCCTATTCTTGTTTAGCCAAAAGGAGACATTATTTTCCAACTCCCTATATGATTCCGTTTTATCCGCCCCAATGGCTGGAACTCCCGTCAATATGATGGTGTATGGAGCGGACTCAGGGGGTAGGATAACAATTGGGGGACGCTGCTTGTTAGCCTCTTTCCCCTGTTGGCTTTTCTCATTGAGCTGTTTACTAGTAGTATCAGGTGCGCTAAAAGCAGGCTGCTTTGTAGAATCCTCGCCCTCCTTTGAAGCCCTAGCCCTTTTTTTTACCAGAGGATTATTTTGAGTGGGCTGTTTCTCCAGAAGTGGTTGACCCAACCAAGTAATCGGTTTTGCAGTTAGAACTGGAATAGGAATAGCCGCCTTGACTACATCACTAGACCCTTTTACCTGGGGTTCATTGAAAGAAACAGTAGGGCTTTCCAAAGATTTTACTATTTTGTCCGGAGAATTAGTGTTAGCTGAAACTAAAACCTCCATTGGTCAAGTTTAGGATTGATCAATCTCGTTCGTTCCAGGAGAGGCAACATCAGGGATTTAACAAGAACTTCCATCTTACCCAAAAGCCCATCCTCAGTACTGTGAGTGGAGTGTTGATCAACACCAATCGAAGGGGCCATTATGGAGACTGGGGGGCTAGTTAAAACATGCAGGGGGTGTGTTATACTTTTTTTTGCAGTACCACCTTTCTGGGAACCACCCCCTCTTTTTCTTTTGCTAGGATTTAAATGACTTAATTCTCCCATGTTTTGTCCTGTTTGTGCTGGGCTATAATGCAGGGAGCACTCGACATCTCTATGAATTGGACTACTCGGGGGCGTACTGATGATAGATATATTAGGTATGGAACCGTCAACCTCGTTGCAGGGTGCTGTCAACATAATGTCTGGGCCTGGGGCATGATTAATTAATGGGGCTCGATGAAAAATTGTGACAGGGGATACCACTGTTCCAATGGCACCTACAGACGAGCGTTTACCCGTAACGAGATCCACGGACAGACGCTTCTCAGCGAAGGCTATTTCTTTTTCTAGAATTACAGTTGCCCGTTTGAAAAAGTGGTCTAAAGTTCCCGATACCACCCCACTCTTAGTTGAAATTTGAACAGTTCTCGCTTTCCCAGAACGTAATGCCATACTGAACCAGCTATTTAGTGCGGACAACGCCAAAACAAAACTATAATTGGGATAAGAACTAGCAATAACCACATAAGCTTACGATAGATCAACGCGGGAGAAGTGAGACAACTTTCAATGTTCCAACCAGGGGGCATGTCTACCGAGGGAAGAGGCTGCAGGTATGGCTGGAATAGCCTGCTGGTCCTCGCAGTCCCTCAGTGTGTAAGAATCCACAGCCAAGCCCAGTGAACGGCACCTGGGAAGCAGGAGCCGTGAGCAGTTTCTAAAGTTCCAGCAAAACCCCTCTGGCTTCCACAAAGGCGAACACGGCAGCAGAGTCCCTCTGATATCCTCAGAGACCGACGTGGCAGGTAAAAGGAAACTCAGTCAATGAGCGGCGCCCGCAAAGCGGGGGCCGCGAAAAGTGATAAAGAGGCAGGCAGGGGTGTGACCACCGAGCGAAGAGGCTGCAGGTGTGGCTGGAATAGCCTGCTGGTCCTCGCAGTCCCTCGGTGTGTAATAATCCACAGCCAAGCCCCGTGAATGGCACCCGAGAAGCAGGAGCCGTGAGCAGTTTCAAAAGTTCCAGCAAAACCCCTCTGGCTTCCACAAAGGTGAACACGGCAGCAGAGTCCCTCTGATATCCTCAGAGACCGACGTGGCAGGTAATAGGAAACTCAGTCAATGAGCGGCTCCCGCGAAGCGGGGGCTGCAAAAAGTGATAAGGAGGCAGGCAGGGGCGTGACCACCGAGGGAAGAGGCTGCAGGTGTGGCTGGAATAGCCTGCTGGTCCTTGCAGTACCTCGGTGTGCAAGAATCCACAGCCAAGCCCGGTGAAAGGCACCCAGGAAGCAGGAGCCGTGAGCAGTTTCTAAAGTTCCAGCAAAACCCCTCTGGCTTCCACAAAGGCGAACACGGCAGCAGAGTCCCTCTGATATCCTCAGAGACCGACGTGGTAGGTAAAAGGAAATTCAGTCAATGAGCGGCTCGCGAAAAGTGATAAGGAGGCAGGCAGGGGTGTGACCACCAAGGGAAGAGGCTGCAGGTTTGGATGGAATAGCCTGCTGGTCCTCGCAGTCCCTCAGTGTGTAAGAATCCACAGCCAAGCCCTGTGAACGGCACCCGGGAAGCAGGAGCCGTGAGCAGTTTCTAAAGTTCCAGCAAAACCCCTCTGGCTTCCACAAAGGCGAACACGGCAGCAGAGTCCCTCTGATATCCTCAGAGACCGACGTGGCAGGTAAAAGGAAACTCAACCAATGAGGGGCTCCCGCGAAGCGGGGGCCGCGAAAAGTGACAAGGAGGCAGGCAGGGGCGTGACCACATAGGGAAGAGGCTGCAGGTGTGGCTGGAATAGCCTGCTGGTCCTCGCAGTCCCTCGGTGTGTAAGAATCCACAGCCAAGCCCCATGAACGGCACCCGGGAAGCAGGAGCCGTGGGCAGTTTCTAAAGTTCCAGCAAAACCCCTTTGGCTTCCACAAAGGCGAACACGGCAGCAGAGTCCCTCTGATATCCTCAGAGACCGACGTGGCAGGTAAAAGGAAACTCAGTCAATGAGCGGCTCCCGCGAAGTGGGGGCCGCGAAAAGTGATAAGGAGGCAGGCAGGGGCGTGACCACCGAGGGAAGAGGCTGCAGGTGTGGCTGGAATAGCCTGCTGGTCCTCGCAGTCCCTCGGTGTGTAAGAATCCACAGCCAAGCCCCTTGAACGGCACCCAGGAAGCAGGAGCCTTGAGCAGTTTCTAATGTTCCAGCAAAACCCCTTTGGCTTCCACAAAGGCGAACACGGCAGCAGAGTCCCTCTGATATCCTCAGAGACCGACGTGGAAGGTAAAAGGAAACTCAGTCAATGAGCGGCGCCCGTGAAGTGGGGGCCGCGAAAAGTGATAAAGAGGCAGGCTGGGGTGTGACCACCGAGGGAAGAGGCTGCAGGTGTGGCTGGAATAGCCTGCTGGTCCTCGCAGTCCCTCGGTGTGTAATAATCCACAGCCTAGCCCCATGAACGGCACCCGGGAAGCAGGAGCCGTGAGCAGTTTCTAATGTTCCAGCAAAACCCCTTTGGTTTCCACAAAGGCGAACACGGCAGCAGAGTCCCTCTGATATCCTCGGAGACCGACGTGGCAGGTAAAAGAAAACTCAGTCAATGAGCGGCGCCCGCGAAGTGGGGGCCGCGAAAAGTGATAAAGAGGCAGGCAGGGGTGTGACCACCAAGGGAAGAGGCTGCAGGTGTGGCTGGAATAGCCTGCTGGTCCTCGTAGTCCCTCGGTGTGTAATAATCCACTGCCAAGCCCCGTGAACGGCACCCGGGAAGCAGGAGCCGTGAGCAGTTTCTAAAGTTCCAGCAAAACCCCTCTGGCTTCCGCAAAGGTGAACATGCAGCAGAGTCCCTCTGATATCCTCAGAGACCGACGTGGCAGGTAAAAGGAAACTCAGTCAATGAGCGGCTCCCGCGAAGCGGGGGCCGCAAAAAGTGATAAGGAGGCAGGCAGGGGCGTGACCACCGAGGGAAGAGGCTGCAGGTGTGGCTGGAATAGCCTGCTGGTCCTTGCAGTACCTCGGTGTGCAATAATCCACAGCCAAGTCCCGTGAACGTCACCCAGGAAGCAGGAGCCGTGAGCAGTTTCTAAAGTTCCAGCAAAACCCCTCTGGCTTCCACAAAGGCGAATACGGCAGCAGAGTCCCTCTGATATCCTCAGAGACCGACGTGGCAGCGAAAAGGAAACTCAACCAATGAGCAGCTCCCGCGAATGGGGGGCCGCGAAAAGTGACAAGGAGGCAGGCAGGGGCATGACCACAGAGGGAAGAGGCTGCAGGTGTGGCTGGAATAGCCTGTTGTCCTCGCAGTCCCTCGGTGTGTAAGAATCCACAGCCAAGCCCCATGAACGGCACCCGGGAAGCAGAAGCCGTGAGCTGTTTCTAAAGTTCCAGCAAAACCCCTTTGGCTTCCACAAAGGCGAACACGGCAGCAGAGTCCCTCTGATATCCTCAGAGACAGACGTGGCAGGTAAAAGGAAACTCAGTCAATGAGCGTCTCCCGTGAAGTGGGGGCCGCGAAAAGTGATAAGGAGGCAGGCAGGGGCGTGACCACCGAGGAAAGAGGCTGCAGGTGTGGCTGGAATAGCCTGCTGGTCCTCGCAGTCCCTCGGTGTGTAAAAATCCACAGCCAAGCCCCGTGAACGGCACCCGGGAAGCAGGAGCCGTGAGCAGTTTCTAATGTTCCAGCAAAACCCCTTTGGCTTCCACAAAGGCGACCACGGCAGCAGAGTCCCTCTGATATCCTCAGAGACCGACGTGGCAGGTAAAAGGAAACTCAGTCAATGAGCTGCAACATACACTCTAAATATCACTCAGTGCCACATAATTCCACACAACATAATTACACTCTACTGAATGCAACACACACTCCACACAATACCACTCAGTGCCACATAATTATATGTTACATCATTACACTGCACTCAATGCAACATTCACTCCAAACAATACCACTCAGTGTCACATAATTACACGCCACACAATTACACTCCACTGAATACAACATACACTCCTCATAATACCACTAGTGCCACATAATTACACGCAACATAATTACACTCTACTCAATGCAACATAAATACACTCCACATAATACCACAGTGCCACATAATTATATGCTACATACTTACACTCTACTCAGTGCAACATAAAGACACTTTATCTGTCTATCTATCGCCCTCACTCTATCTGTCTATCTATCGCACTCACTCTATTGCCATCACTCTATCTAACGATCGCCTTCACTCTGTCTATCTATCTATCTCCCTCTATCTATCTATCTATCTATCTATCTATCTATCTATCTATCTATCTATCTATCTATCTATCTATCTCAATGCAACATACACACCAAATAATACCACTCAGTGCCACATAATTACACGCCACATAAGTACAGTCTACTGAATACAACATTACCTCCCCATAATACCACTCATTGCCACATAATTATATGCAACATAATTGCACTGCACTCAATGCAACATACACTCCAAATACCACTCAGTGCCAGATAATTACACACCAAATAATTACACTCTACTGAATGCAACACACACTCCACACAATACCACTCAGTGCCACATAATTATATGCTACATAATTACACTGCACTCAATGCAACATACACTCCAAACAATACCACTCAGTGCCATATAATTATAAGCTACATAATTACACAGCACTCAATGCAACATACACTCCAAATACCACTCAGTGCCACATAATTACACGCCACCAAATTACACTCTACTGAATACAACATACACTCCCCATATTACCACTCAGTGCTACATAATTACATGCCACATACTTACACTCTACTCAGTGCAACATAAAGACAATTTATCTGTCTATCTGTCACCCTCACTCTATCTGTCTATCTATCGCACTCACTCTATCGCCATCACTCTATCTAACGATCGCCTTCACTCTATCTATCTATCTATCTATCTATCTATCTATCTATCTATCTATCTATCTATCTCCCTCACTCTATCTATCTATCTATCTATCTATCTATCTATCTATCTATCTATCTATCTATCTATCTATCTATCTATCGCCCTCCCTCTATCTATCTTTCACATTCACTCTATCTATCTATCGCACTCACTCTATCAATCTATTGCATCACCACAGCATGACTCAGCACCACCACAGCATCACTGAGGGGCACCAAAACATCACTATGCGCTACCACAGCATCACTGAACGCCACAGCATTACTCGTAGCCCCACATCACTCAGCGCCACCACAGCATCAATCTGTGCAACCATTCAACAACAACTGGGTCAAATATGTTCTCTCAATGTTTCAAGCTTTATTACAAATGTCACAAAAAGATGTTAATATTTCACTTCTGTTCTTGGATTTTCGTCACAATAAAATACAATGAACATAATCTTCACAAAAGTTATTTACAAAAGCTATTGCCATTATAAATTACAATACCTTTTATTTAAGTATTAATGATTAAAAAAATTAAAAGCCATTTTTATTTGTAATATCAATACATCTAAGTCACGTAAATGCAACACATATTGCATTACAAATGCTATAGGTGTCACATTTGCGAAAGTTAAAACTATTGGCATTGTAAATGACAAAACTATTAATTTCGCTATTTTCAAAACCAACACATAAATTAAAAAATTGTCATTTACAGTGCCAATAGCTCAAACTTTCCTAATGCGAGACCTATTGCATTGCAAATGCTTGTTTTTTTCATTTTTACTATCCGGATTCACTGTAGAACCGAGTCAAAAGAAAACAGTAGAAAAATATAAAAAAACAAGAAAAGGGGGCAGGATAGAAGCACCCTGACACCCTAGGCATGCTCAGGGGGGTCCCACAAGGACATCCAGAGCCAAACATTAAAAAAAAATTATAATTTCAGCGGAAAGCGCGATTGGGTTGCGAATCCCGTCAAAATTATTTTTTTTTAAAAGCTGCGCTTTGTTTAAAAAAAGCTGCCAGGTCCCGGGAAAACTATAAATTCATTAGTGGGGTCCTGCGGGGGACCCCGCAGCCCC
Organism: Lissotriton helveticus; assembly: GCF_964261635.1. Classification (NCBI taxonomy): domain Eukaryota; kingdom Metazoa; phylum Chordata; class Amphibia; order Caudata; family Salamandridae; genus Lissotriton; species Lissotriton helveticus. Next base: position 1,456,882,010 of record NC_136059.1, read on the forward strand.
AGAGATCACCGCCTTCCTGGGGCTGTTAAAAAAAAGCATAGGGGTGTCCCAATCCCCCTCACACTACCCCAGGGAACGCCACCTCCTTGGGCCACTATTTTTAAAAAAGTAGCGAGGGTGGGGGTCTCTAGCCCCCCCACACCGCCAGGGACCATCACCTCCCTGGGGCTTTGCAATGGTTGGGAGGGAAGCTGTGTGGCCCCCTTCCTGGAGCCCTTGATGGCCCTGGGGACCGTCACCCCCCAGGGCTGGCTCCTGCAATGTCCCGGTGTGCCCACCCATGGAACAATGTTGTTTGCTATGGCAGAACAGGAGCCATGCGGCTCCCGCCCTGTCATAGCAAACACTGCTTTGGATTTTGGAAGTGAGAGCAGGTTTCCTACTCTCACTTCCAAAATTCAAAGCAGATTGCTTTTCCATACGGGGAGCTGCATGTTAGCAGCTCCCTGTGTGGAAAAGCATAGCTGGCTCCCGCAGGATGTGAGGAGCCAGCAGGACGATGGGGGCACAGGGGCTCCCCCCACAGTCCCTAACCATGAGGCCAGGTCCAGGGGGATGGGGTCCCCGGGGCCCAAAATGGCCCGGGAGGGGGTGGCAGTCCCCCTCCTACATTTTTTTAAAGTGTATTTGTGCATGCCCTGGAGGTGTTGTCCCTGGGGAAATGTAAATTAATGTAAGTGGATGGTTTTGACCCTAGCGCGCGGCTCAGCGCAGCCCCCTGGTGTGAAACACAAGGGGTGCGCGTCTCCTAGCGCAGCCCCATGGTGTGAACGGGAGGGATGTGCTGCGCTCAGCGCGGCCCCCTAATGTGAACACGAGGGGTGCACGGTTCTGAGCGTGGCCCCATGGTGTGAATGCGAGGGGTGCGCGGTGCTGAGCACGGTCCCTTGTGTGAATGCGATGGCTGCGCGGCTCTAAGTCGCACTGGGTGCGCGATACCAAGCAAAAATAGTTAAGATTTTTTTATATAAACCTAGGTTATATTTTGGGTTATTGGGTGACTCTAAAAAGAACCCTTGTGTTTATAATGAGTTTGTTGTAGCTACATGTAAGTGCGGATGCAGAGCTTTAGGTTGTTGAGAAACACTCGGTTCCCTTCATCAATGAAGAGTACTCCGTCACTCCTGTAGAGGCCATATGGACATGTCGATTGTTGTTATATATGGAGCTCATTCTATGGTCCCTAAGGTAAGCAGAAACAGCTTTATTGACATTTTTTCTAGCTTTCTCAACCTGAGGACAAAACTGTTTGGACCACTTCCATTTCTGTCTTTGGCATATGTTAGAGTATACAAAAGGCAGTTTTGCAGAAAAGTAACATCAATTCTGCAAAGGTGTCCTTTATTACCAGTTCCAGACCTACCCAGTGAATGTGCCTAGGTCATTGCCACCACAGTGCACAATAATGAGTTCAGGGGGTTGCAGATGCAAAAAGGTTTTAACCAAAGGCATCAATTGGTGCCACTTTAATCCTCTCTGTCCAATCCATTTAATGTCTACATTTTTTAATGCTAGGTCTTTGGAAATACCTCTGTGTTCAGCATACCTTTTGCACCAGAATACATAGCTGTGCCCAACAATCCACACAGAAAGTATCTTGAAGGGATGTCTGTAGGTAATCAAAAGATGTCTGTAGCTGAGGTAGTCAGTTGGTAGAATGAGAGGTATCTAAAATGGTGGAGAAGATGCTTTTTTAAGAAAGAAGAGAATTGATTGGCTGTTTAAGATCATTGTACATTCTACATTAGGGTGCATTTTACTTTCTTCAAAAAGCAAGTTTCTTATTGGTTATTAAAACATGTTTGAAAAATACAGTAGAAAGGATAAGGTCATGTTCTGCAAAGGCAACCACACCTGCTACTTCCATTTGCAACATTGTATGGTGACCTTGAAAATGGGATAAACTTGTGACCTGTCAGTTAAGTTGAATGTTGCATGAGCTGTTGCTTTGGAAACTGGCATTAAGCAGAATCTCAGTATGGTTTTAGAAAAGGTCTTGGTACCCTAGACCAGAGTATCAACCTGGAACTTTTAATTTGGAAATATACAAAAGCCAAACAGGGTCGGCTGTTTCTATGTTTTGTGGATCTAAGCAGTGCCTTTGATTTAGTGAACCATGTGGTTATTTGGCCTGTTTTAATCAACCTTGGTGCTCCTAAAGCCATCATTTATTTTCTAGCTAGGTTGTATGAGAATTTGTCCACCACCAAGTAAAGAGGCTGCCGGTTTGGCTGGAATAGCCTGCTGGTCCTCGCAGTCCCTCGGTGTGTAAGAATCCACAGCCAAGCCCCATAAACGGCACCCGGGAAGCAGGAGCCGTGAGCAGTTTCTAAAGTTCCAGCAAAACCCCTTTGGCTTCCACAAAGACGAACACGGCAGCAGAGTCCCTCTGATATCCTCAGAGACCGACGTGGCAGGTAAAAGGAAACTCAGTCAATGAGGGGCTCCCGCGAAGTGGGGGCCGCGAAAAGTGATAAGGAGGCAGGCAGGGGCGTGACCACCGAGGGAAGAGGCTGCAGGTGTGGCAGGAATAGCCTGGTGGTCCTCGCAGTCCCTCGGTGTGTAAAAATCCACAGCCAAGCCCCTTGAACGGCACCCGGGATCAGGAGCCGTGAGCAGTTTCTAATGTTCCAGCAAAACCCGTTTGGCTTCCACAAAGGCGAACACGGCAGCAGAGTCCCTCTGATATCCTCAGAGACCGACGTGGCAGGTAAAAGGAAACTCAGTCAATGAGCGGCTCCCGCGAAGTGGGGGCCGCGAAAAGTGATAAGGAGGCAGGCAGGGGCGTGACCACCGAGGGAAGAGGCTGCAGGTGTGGCTGGAATAGCCTGCTGGTCCTCGCAGTCCCTCGGTGTGTAAAAATCCACAGCCAAGCCCCGTGAACGGCACCCGGGAAGCAGGAGCCGTGAGCAGTTTCTAATGTTCCTGCAAAACCCCTTTGGCTTCCACAAAGGTGAACACGGCAGCAGAGTCCCTCTGATATCCTCAGAGACCGACGTGGCAGGTAAAAATAAACTCAGTCAATGAGCGGCAACATACACTCTAAATATCACTCAGTGCCACATAATTCCACACAACATAATTACACTCTACTGAATGCAACACACACTCCACACAATACCACTCAGTGCCACATAATTATATGTTACATCATTACACTGCACTCAATGCAACATACACTCCAAACGATACCACTCAGTGTCACATAATTACACGCCACACAATTACACTCCACTGAATACAACATACACTCCTCATAATACCACTTAGTGCCACATAATTACACGCAACATAATTACACTCTACTCAATGCAACATAAATACACTCCACATAATACCACAGTGCCACATAATTATATGCTACATACTTACACTCTACTCAGTGCAACATAAAGACACTTTATCTGTCTATCTTTCGCCCTCACTCTATCTGTCTATCTATCGCACTCACTCTATCGCCATCACTCTATCTAACGATCGCCTTCACTCTGTCTATCTATCTATCTCCCTCTATCTATCTATCTATCTATCTATCTATCTATCTATCTATCTATCTATCTATCTATCTATCTATCTATCTATCTATCTATCTATCTATCTATCTATCTATCTATCTATCTATCTATCTATCTATCTATCTATCTCTATCTATCTATCTATCTATCTATCTATCTATCTCAATGCAACATACACTCCAAATAATACCACTCAGTGCCACATAATTACACGCCACATAAGTACAGTCTACTGAATACAACATTACCTCCCCATAATACCACTCATTGCCACATAATTATATGCAACATAATTGCACTGCACTCAATGCAACATACACTCCAAATACCACTCAGTGCCAGATAATTACACACCAAATAATTACACTCTACTGAATGCAACACACACTCCACACAATACCACTCAGTGCCACATAATTATATGCTACATAATTACACTGCCCTCAATGCAACATACACTCCAAATACCACTCAGTGCCACATAATTACACGCCACCAAATTACACTCTACTGAATACAACATACACTCCCCATAACCACTCAGTGCTACATAATTACATGCCACATACTTACACTCTACTCAGTGCAACATAGAGACACTTTATCTGTCTATCTATCGCCCTCACTCTATCTGTCTATCTATCGCACTCACTCTATCGCCATCACTCTATCTAACGATCGCCTTCACTCTGTCTATCTATCTATCTCCCTCACTCTATCTATCTATCTATCTATCTATCTATCTATCTATCTATCTATCTATCTATCTATCTATCTATCTATCTATCGCCCTCCCTCTATCTATCTTTCACATTCACTCTATCTATCTATCTATCGCACTCACTCTATCTATCTTTTGCATCACCACAGCATGACTCAGCACCACCACAGCATCACTGAGGGGCACCACAACATCACTATGCACTACCACAGCATCACTGAACGCCACAGCATTACTCGTAGCCACCACATCACTCAGCGCCCCCACAGCATCAATCTGTGCAACCATTCAACAACAACTGGTTCAAATATGTTCTCTCAATGTTTCAAGCTTTATTACAAATGTCACAAAAAGATGTTAATATTTCACTTCTGTTCTTGGATTTTCGTCACAATAAAATACAATGAACATAATCTTCACAAAAGTTATTTACAAAAGCTATTGCCATTATAAATTACAATAACTTTTATTTAAGTATTAATGATTAAAAAAATTAAAAGCCATTTTTATTTGTAATATCAATACATCTAAGTCACGTAAATGCAACACATATTGCATTACAAATGCTATAGGTGTCACATTTGCGAAAGTTAAAACTATTGGCATTGTAAATGACAAAACTATTAATTTAGCTATTTTCAAAACCAACACATCAATTAAAAATTTTTCATTTACAGTGCCAATAGCTCAAACTTGCTTAATGCGAGACCTATTGCATTGCAAATGCTTGTTTTTTTCATTTTTACTATCTGGATTCACTGTAGAACCGAGTCAAAAGAAAACAGTAGAAAAATATAAAAAAGCAAGAAAAGGGGGCAGGATAGAAGCACCCTGACACCCTAGGCATGCTCAGGGGGGTCCCACAAGGTCATCTAGAGCCAAACATTAAAAAAAAAATTATAATTTCAGCGGAAAGCGCGATTGGGTTGCGAATCCCGTCAAAATTATTTTTTTTTAAAAGCTGTGCTTTGTTTAAAAAAAGCTGCCAGGTCCCGGGAAAACTATAAATTCATTAGTGGGGGCCTGCGGGGGACCCCGCAGCCCCAGAGATCACCGCCTCCCTGGGGCTGTAAAAAAAAAGCATAGGGGTGTCCCAATCCCCCTCACACTACCCCACTACCCCACCTCCTTGGGCCACTATTTTTAAAAAAGTAGCGAGGGTGGGGGTCTCTAGCCCCCCCACACCGCCAGGGACCATCACCTCCCTGGGGCTTTGCAATGGTTGGGAGGGGAGCTGTGTGGCCCCCTTCCTGGAGCCCTTGATGGCCCTGCGGACCGTCACCCCCCCAGGGCTGGCTCCTGCAATGTCCCGGTGTGCCCACCCATGGAACAATGTTGTTTGCTATGGCAGAACAGGAGCCATGCGGCTCCCGCCCTGTCATAGCAAACACTGCTTTGGATTTTGGAAGTGAGAGCAGGTTTCCTGCTCTCACTTCCAAAATTCAATGCAGATTGCTTTTCCATACGGGGAGCTGCATGTTAGCAGCTCCCTGTGTGGAAAAGCAAAGCTGGCTCCCGCAGGATGTGAGGAGCCAGCAGGACGATGGGGGCACAGGGGCTCCCCCCACAGTCCCTAACCATGAGGCCAGGTCCAGGGGGATGGGGTCCCCGGGGCCCAAAATGACCCGGGAGGGGGTGGCAGTCCCCCTCCTACATTTTTTTAAAGTGTATTTGTGCCTGCCCTGGAGGTGTTGTCCCTGGGGAAATGTAAATTAATGTAAGTGGACGGTTTCGACCCTAGCGCGACGCTCAGCGCAGCCCCCTGGTGTGAAACACAAGGGGTGCGCGTCTTCTAGCGCAGCCCCATGGTGTGAACGGGAGGGATGTGCTGCGCTCAGCGCGGCCCCCTAATCTGAACACGGGGGGTGCACGGTTCTGAGCGTGGCCCCATGGTGTGAATCCGAGGGGTGCGCGGTCCTGAGCACGGTCCCTAGTGTGAATGCGATGGCTGCGCGGCTCTGTGTCGCACTGGGTGCGCGATACCAAGCAAAAATAGTTACGATTTTTTTATATAAACCTAGGTTATATTTTGGGTTATTGGGTGACTCTAAAAAGAACCCTTGTGTTTATAATGAGTTTGTTGCAGCTACATAAAAGTGCGGATGCAGAGCTTTAGGTTGTTGAGAAACACTCGGTTCCCTTCATCAATTAAGAGTACTCCGTCACTCCTGTAGAGGCCATATGGACATGTCGATTGTTGTTATATATGGAGCTCATTCTATGGTCCCTAAGGTAAGCAGAAACAGCTTTATTGACATTTTTTCTAGCTTTCTCAACCTGAGGACAAAACTGTTTGGACCACTTCCATTTCTGTCTTTGGCATATGTTAGAGTATACAAAAGGCAGTTTTGCGGAAAAGTAACATCAATTCTGCAAAGGTGTCCTTTATTACCAGTTCCAGACCTACCCAGTGAATGTGCCTAGGTCATTGCCACCACAGTGCACAATAATGAGTTCAGGGGGTTGCAGATGCAAAAAGGTTTTAACCAAAGGCATCAATTGGTGCCACTTTAATCCTCTCTGTCCAATCCATTTAATGTCTACATTTTGTAATGCTAGGTCTTTGGAAATACCTCTGTGTTCAGCATACCTTTTGCACCAGAATACATAGCTGTGCCCAACAATCCACACAGAAAGTATCTTGAAGGGATGTCTGTAGGTAATCAAAAGATGTCTGTAGCTGAGGTAGTCAGTTGGTAGAATGAGAGGTATCTAAAATGGTGGAAAAGATGCTTTTTTTAAGAAAGAAGAGAATTGATTGGCTGTTTAAGATCATTGTACATTCTACATTAGGGTGCATTTTACTTTCTTCAAAAAGCAAGTTTCTTATTGGTTATTAAAACATGTTTGAAAAATACAGTAGAAAGGATAAGGTCATGTTCTGCAAAGGCAACCACACCTGCTACGTCCATTTGCAACATTGTATGGTGACCTTGAAAATGGGATAAACTTGTGACCTGTCAGTTAAATTGAATGTTGCATGAGCTGTTGCTTTGGAAACTGGCATTAAGCAGAATCTCAGTATGGTTTTAGAAAAGGTCTTGGTACCCTAGACCAGAGTATCAACCTGGAACTTTTAATTGGGAAATATACAAAAGCCAAACAGGGTCGGCTGTTTTTATGTTTTGTGGATCTAAGCAGTGCCTTTGATTTAGTGAACCATGTGGTTATTTGGCCTGTTTTAATCAACCTTGGTGCTCCTAAAGCCATCATTTATTTTCTAGCTAGGTTGTATGAGAATTTGTCAACTAAAGTGAGGTACGGTCAGCAGGGAGAATGTACCCCTAATTTTATTCGCCAAGGTTGTGTTTTGGCAACACTGCTTTTTACTTTATTTATTAATGACGTGGATGCGGCCCTTAAAACTATTCAAGCAGATTGCCCGATGATTGATGGGAAAGGCGGTACCAGTTCTGCTTTACTCGGACGATGCCGTGTTACTAGAACCCTGTTGGGCCTGCAGATGCTTATTAATGGGTTTGCAGCCTTTATCAACAAGAGGTTGTTGTTAATAAACAAGACCAAAACTTTTACCATGGTGTGTGGACCAAAAACTAAAAATGTAAAACCTTTCGCCGTCGAGGGTAACAAGATACAGAATGTGAAATCCTTCCTTTACCTAGCTATCTCTTTTTCCTCTGATGGGGAATGGAATTATGAGAAGACAAATGTTAAGGCTAAACTCAGAAAGAGTATAAATAGTGTTTTTTAATTTGCTTCTAATTTAGGAGATCGGTGGCTCAAGGACATGATTGATATATATAAGGCCAGATGTACCTCGGTTGCATTATATGGGGCGGGCATATGGGGCCATCAGCCTTGTGCTAATCTGCAAACAGAAGAGAACATATTTTTAAAGAAGCTCTTATGCCTCCCAGCTTCAGCATCCACGGAACTTGTGCATAGTGAAGTAGGTCTTAATTATCTGTCGGACCTACTAGCCATGCGACCACTACAGCTCTGGAGACAAATTTGGTCAAAAGATGAAACCATTTTTACTAAAGCTATTATAAATGATTGTCTGAGATTGGAGAATGGTTCTAAGATACCCTGGCTTAGATACTTAGTTAAATCGTATGGTGACATTTTTAACATATCAATTTTGGAAAATTTTAATGATTCTCAATCAATGTCTAAACAGGATTTGAAAAGTACTTATCTTTCATGCATGATTGAAAAGAGGAAAGTGATAGTCATGAAACAGTCTACGTACCAGTTTTATCATATGTACACTGATACGATAGGCTTCCAAGGGTATCTTTCTTTTGTTACTAGACCTTCCCATCTTTTTGTCTTGATCAGATTGAGGATGGGTTTAGTGCACCATCTGATTGCGTTTCCAACCATGAAACAGTACCCGTCCAAACCTTGTCCCTGTGATGGGATTTCCAAGCAGAGCACCATGCACTTTCTACTTTTTTGCGACATGTTCTTGCCCTTTCGAATTATGTTCCTTAAACCACTTTTCAAGAAATATGGGGTTAGAACTATTAAAGCTACTATGTTGTTATTACTTACTATAGAAGAACCGGAGATTTGCTTCTTTGCTGCTACCTTCATCCTTAGTTCAATTAAGGCCAGAAATAGCATGATGTTTTTATGAATTTCTTCTTTTCTTAGAATTTTAGTGATGGAAAGGATGATTCATGCACCTTGCACTTTACACTGTATATTTTTGAGTATTTTATGTAATTGTGCCACAGATAAATTGGTGACCCCTCATACTTGTATTGAGCATGTTTTTATGTGTTTTTACCTGTTTTTAACTTTTTACAATGTATTTTCCGATCCAATTAGGTCGAGTTTTTGTACCCAATAGTTGCCAATGTTCAATTCGCTCTCCTAAAGTGTTGTTTGACGCCATACCTATATACTTTCAAATGGTGGTATGCTGTTAAGAGCTATACTATATTGTGCCTCGCCCTGTAGGCCCCCAGTTCCAATGGATTCAAACGTATTGTTTTTCTCTTTTTTTTTATTTGTTATGTATATTCTGTGCTTTTGTTGTTGTTTCTTTCAACCGAATAAAGCTTATTTTGATTTGATTTGGGTGAAGAAGTCAGTTCAGAAGAGTTATTATCTGTGACCGATGGAAATATGTTTTACAGTTTGAAAAACTCTGGGAAGCAATGTCATTTGTTGCTTATGTGTATTTGTAGGGAAAAAGAGAGGGAAACAGTGCAATTACTGGTTTTACCTTGCTGAGGCTGGTATATTATATTGACTGTGTGTAATAAAAAATCCTGTCTGAGAGTGTGAGATTTTGTATTCAACAGATTTATTTGCAAGGTGATTTATAAAATTGTTGACGTTTATTTAAAAAAAAATTTGACCATATTCTAAAATTGTGTTGTTTGTAATATATCATTAAATGTAGAGTTGTATATTGGAATTAGTTTCATTGTGGTTGAATATTGTATAATAAAGAGTCTGTACAGTAATAAGTGCATTTTTAAGATGATTACTGATGTTATTAATTAAGCTTGTTTTTTAAGTCTGTTCAAAGGTATAGTTGAATGATAACATATATTTTTTTAGATTGCTGGATGAAGATGCAGTACAAATGTGCTCTTTGAAAGATGATCATATACGGTGTTAATAATTAGGTTTCTGTTATTAGTTTGTGTAGAAGGTAAATTTAAATGATGCCATATGTTTTAAGATATAATGGGGAAATAGGTGTTGTTGATTATGCTTCTTTTTGTGGTCTTTGCAAAGGTATAGTTGAATGATGCCATATCATTTAATATACAAAGGTGAAGATGTATAATAAAAGTGTGGTTTTAGAAATGCTCATAAAAGGTGTTGTGAATTAGTCTTCTTTCTTAAGTCTGTTGAGAGGTATAGTTTGATGATGTCACATATTTGTAGATTGAGTGGTCAAGATGTAGCTAAAAAGTAAACCACCATATATTACCCGTTCTGGTATGTGGTATTTATCTACTTAACTAGATAGTATGTGATGACTCATCTATGTGTTCAGATTGTATTTGTATAGTTGTATGTATACTTGCTGAAATATTGAGAGGTGCCTGACTGATTACAGGAGTGCAAAGGTAGTGAATATGTGATTTTATAGCTACATGAGAAATGATTTACTGATTCTATATTGTGCAATCACGAGCTAGTATCCAAGCACTTCTGATGCATTTATGCAATGACTCATGCACTAACTCAGGCAGTGCTAAAATCTCCAGAGTACTGCACCTGCATTCCAGCAATCCCCCTGTCACTCCCTGTGTAAACTTTCAATCACTCCGCCAGCACCATATAGTTATATAATCACTGCGCCAAAACCCAAGCACTTATAAATTCACCATGCACTGTCGTCACACTACTGTAATCATCTAGTCACTACCCATGTACTCATGCAATGATCCAGGCACTGACACATGCACTGCTACAATCCCTGTGTACTATCCATGCAGTCCTCTAACCACCTACACACTTCTCATTTGCTCCTTCAATTGCCCTGGTAGTACCCATACAGTCCAGCAATCACCCTGTCACTCCCACTGCACTGCTCCAGACACCCAGACACTACCATGGACTAAGCCAAACACTTTTCCAATACCAAAGCATGTATACCTTCACCATGCAATCTCCTTGCAGTACTCTAATCATCCAATCTGTACCCATGTACTCATGCAATAACGCTGTCACTAACACATGCACTGCTGGAATCCCTTAAGGACTACCTATTCAGTACAGTAATCTCCCTGGTACTACATATGCACTCCTTCAATCACCTAGCCAGGCCTATGTCTTTATCCAATTTCTGTGCCAAAACTGAAGCACTTATAAATTCACCATGCACTCTCCTTGCACTAGTCTAATCATCAAGTCAGTACCCATGTACTCATGTAATGATGCAGGCACAAACACATGCACTGCTACAATCCCTGTGTACTACCCATGCAGTCCTCTAACCACCTACACACTTATCATTCGCTCCTTCAATTCCGCTAGCAGTATCCATGCTGTCCAGCAATCACCCTGTCACTTCCCGTGCACTGCTCCGGTCACCCAGCCACTACCATGTACTAATCCAAACACTCCGACAATACCCAAGCACTTATAAATTCACCACGTACTTTCATTAAAGTACTCTAATCATCCACTCAGTACCCACTTACTCATGTAATGATGCAGACACTAACACATGCACTGCTACAATCCCTGTGTACTACCCATGCATTCCTCTAACCACCTACACACTTGTCATTCGCTCCTTCAATTCCGCTGGCAGTATCCATGCGGACCAGCAAATACCCTGTCACTTCCTGTGTACTTCTCCAGTCACCCAGCCACTACCATGTACTAATCCAAACACTTCGCCAATACCCAAGCACTTATGAATTCACCACACACTCTCCTTAAAGTACTCTAATCATCCACTCAGTACCCATGTACTCATGTAATGATGCAGGCACTAAAACATGCACTGCTAAAATACCTGCGTAGTACCCATTCAGTCCTCTAGTCACCTACACACTTGTCATTCATTCCTTCAATTCCGCTGGCACTATCCATGCGGTACAGCAATCACCCTGTCACTTCCTGTGCAGTTCTCCAGTCACCCAGCCACTACCATGTACTAATCCAAACACTCTGCAAATACACATTCTCCTTGCAGTACTCTAATCATCCATTCAGTATCCATGTACTCATGCAATGACCCAGTCACTAACACATGCACTGCTACAATCCTTTGAGAACTACCTATGCCGTCCAGCAATCATTCTGTCTCTCCCCATGCACTCCTGCAGCCACTAACATGTACTAATCCAAACACTCCACCAATACCCAAGAACTTATAAATTCACCACATACTCTTCTTAAAGTACTCTAATCATCCACTCAGTACCCATGTACTCATTTAAAGATCCAGGCACTAACACATGCACTGCTACAATCCCTGAGGACTACCCATGCAGTCCTCTAACTACCTATACACTTCTCATTCGCTCTTTCAATTCCCCTGGTAGTACCCATACAGTCCAGAAATCTCCCTGACACTCCCCGTGCACTGCTCCGGTCACCCAGCCACTACCATGTACTAATCCAAACACTCCAACAATACCCAAGCACTTATAAATTCACCACGTACTCTCATTAAAGTACTCTAATCATCCACTCAGTACCCATGTACTCATGTAATTATGCAGGCACTAACACATGCACTGCTACAATACCTGTGTAGTACCCATTCAGTCCTCTAGTCACCTACACACTTCTCATTTGCTCTTTCAATTCCCCTGGTAGTACCCATACAGTCCAGAAATCACCCTGTCACTCCCTGTGCACTGCTCCGGTCACCCAGCCACTACCATGTACTAATCCAAATACTCCGCCAATACCCAAGCACTTAGAAATTCACCACGCACTGTCCTTGCAGTACTCTAATCATCCACTCAGTACCCATGTACTCATGCAATGATCCAAACACTAACACATGCACTGCTACAATCCCTGTGTACTACCCATGCAGTCCTCTAACCAACTACACACTTCTCATTTGCTCCTCTAATTCCCCTGGTAGTACCCATACAGTTCAGAAATCACCCTGTCACTCCCCGTGCACTGCTCCAGTCACTCGGCCACTACCATGTACTAATCCAAACACTCCGCTTATACCCAAGCACTTATAAATTTACCACACATTCTCCTTAAAGTACTCTATCATCCACTCAGTACCCATGTGCTCATGTAAAGATCCAAGCGCTAACACATGCACTGCTACAATCCCTGTGTACTACCCATGCAGTCCTCTAACCAACTACACACTTCTCATTTGCTCCTTTAATGTCCTTGGTAGTACCCATGCAGTCTACCAATCACCCTGTCACTCCCTGTGCACTCCTCCAGTCACCCAGCCACTACCATGTACTAATCAAAACACTCTGCCAATACCCAAGCACTTATAAATTCACTACGCACTGTCCTTGCATTACTCTAATCCTCCACTGAGTACCCATGTACTCATGTAATGACCCAGTCACTAACATATGCACTGTTGCAATCCCTTGAGGATTACCAATGCAGTACAGTAATCTCCCTAGTACTACCAATGCAGCCTTCAAATCACCCAGCCAATCTTAAGTCCTTATCCAAACACTGCGCCAAAACCAAAGTACTTATAATCTCCCCATGCACTCTCCTCACAGTACTCTAATCATCCAGTCACTAACCATGTAGTCATGCAATGATCCAGGCACTAAAACATGCTCTGCTACAATCCCTGTGTACTACCCATGCAGTCCTCTAAGCACCTATACACTTCTCATTCTCTCCTTCAAATCCCCTGGTAGTTCCCATGCAGTCCAGCAATCACCCTGTCTCTCCCTGTGCACTCCTCCAGTCACTCAGCCACTACTATGTACTAATCCAAACACTCTGCCAATACCAAGCAGGTGTTAATACACCAAGAAGTATCTTTGCAGTACTTTAATCATGCAGTCACTACCCGTGTACTCATGCAATGGCCCAGGCAGTAACACATGCTGTGCTGGAATCCCCCGAGCACTACCTATACAGTTCATTAATATTCCTATGCACTCCTGCAATCACACAGGTAGAGCCATGTATTTATTCAATCACTCTGCCAAAACCCAAGTACTTACAAATTCACGATGCACTCTCCTTGCACCACTGTAATCATGCAGTCACTATCCATGTAGTCATGCAATGGCTCAGGCACTAACTCACGCAGTGCTCTAATCCCAAGAAGCACTACCCATGTAGTCTTCTAAACACCTAAACACTTCTCATTCACTCCTATAATTATCCTGGTAGTACTTGTGTACTGTAGCAAACGCATTGTGATTTCAAAACAAAGTATTTAATTGGTTTTTATGTAGAACATATTTATTTTGTAATAGAATAGCATATTTCTACATTGTTATATAATAATATGAATTAAAAAAAAATCTTTACACATATTCTTTATCATCATTAAAAAAGACTTACCATAACCAAAAAACAATAAGGCGGAAACAAGAAAAAAAGAATATTATTTAAAGAACCAACCACAGCAATAATTAGATCAAATGCAACATGTGGGAAAAAAGAAAAGTATTGCGGTAAGAGAACAAAATAATTTATTAAAAGACTTTCAAGGACTAGAAACAGTTTGCACAATGTAAAAAAATAGAAAGAATACTTCAAGAACAAAGAAGAATGAAATGAAAAAAGGAGAAATGAATGGCAAATCATGTTCTGAAAAAACAATCTATGGTAAAAGAAGAAAGAATCAATTTGATGAAATAAGGAAAAAAATGTTTCTCAATAGAGTAGTACTAAATGTATTCAACGATGGCAAGAAATATAAAAAAAATCAGCATTTTATAAAAAGAAGAAACAGATTGAATCTATTGTTGAAAATGCTTTTGAATTGAAAAGGAAATTGTTCATTTTAGTTTTGAACAGAAATTTGATCATTAGATAAGCCAATACATTTTATGAAAGACAAAAGTAAAAAGAAGATACTAATTAACAGAACTAACTTTTCTGATATTTTCTTGGGTAAATGGAAGCACAGGTTAAGTTCAGGACCTTTTTTTAATGAAGAGAGCTATTTTCAAACCAATACATTAGTACACGCAGTTAATACCAGTGGTCGTGCTTATGAATTCAAGAACGGTTGTAGAATTGAGAAAGAAAAGTTGGTTCCTAGAAATGTTGAAGAAGTGATAGCTGATGAAGCATTAGGGAGATGTACTAAAGCCCCAGTCTATACTTGGGACTGTAGTAGTATTTGCAGAATACAACAGGAGTCTATTGATATTTTATAAAATTACTTACAAGCATACAGCATGGTCCTGAACAAGAGTGTAGAGAAAGTGAGACATTGATGGAAGTAGGTGTTCAAGAAGACGTGGAAGATAGTAGTACTGAGAAGTTTGTAGAAGAAATTACGAAGTTTATGGTAATTTGCTGTGAAAGACCAAATTATGTTTGTATTTGTTGTCGACAAACTTACTATAAAAATCAAACTAAAAATGTTGATCTATATTTGAAAAGTGAAAAAAAAACATGATAAGTGAAAGGAATTTGCAACTTATTTGCAGGTAGAAGATTGCTTTGATTTGGGTAGTGATCAACGTAATTGTAAATATTGTTATACCAAATTAGAGGATAACCAAATGCCAGCTAGAGCTGTACATCATGACCTAGAGTTGGTAGATATTCCTCCAGAGCTAGTAGATTTAAACACTTATGAATCCATTCTAATTCAATCTGTGCACCCGTTTCAGGCTATTGTTCGTATGGAGCCTAAAACAGGTGCATTGCCTCCCATAGATTTACAAGGAGGATTAGAAGGAAGAGTTGTGCATTTACCTTTAGATTTAAAGAAACATTTTAAAATTATTGGTGTACAGAAAGAGGAAACTGAACCAGTAGTTATTCTAGTTAATTGTGTTCCTACGAAGAATCAGAAAATATGGCAAGAATTGGTAGATGTGAGCAAAGTGCAAAAGGCTACGTTATATCTGATAAAAAATAATGATTACTACAAAAATGTGCAAGAAGAAGAAATAGTTTTGAGAGAAGATAACGAAATTTCAAGTAGCCAAATTGAAGAAGTGGACCTGTCCAAATGTGAAGAAATGTATGAACATAACAGTGTGCATCTTTTATATTCCAATGAAGTGGTGGGAAATACTATTGATTTTTTCCAAATGAAGAAAGCGAATGGGACTCCAATGAGTGTTTGAGAAAAAGTTTGGAAGCTCGTGGTTTTCCACAACTGTTCCCCACTGGAAAAGGTGGATGATATGACGAACGACCAGTATAGATTCCTGCATCATAATATCAGACAACAAGATTGTACTCACAAGATCCAAGATTTCGGCAATGTATCCCATATATATTTCATCATTAGTTTGAAAGTGACTTGTCTGGACTTTCATATGCAGTTAACCACATATTAAAAACAGGAGTTCATCTTTAAAATGTTTCTGCAAAGGAACTCATGGACAAACTACATCAGAGAGATGATCATTTAGAAACGCAATTGATTAATATGATGGCGTGTCAACATGGTACTAATGATTATTGGTATCGTCGTCATAGAGAACTTAAATGTATGTTAAGGAACCTAGGAACTCCTACGTGGTTTGTTTAGCTAAGCTGTGCTGAATGCGCATGGGACGATTTACTTGAATTACTTCGAGAAGCAAATTCGAAGATTAAAAACATTGAATTCAAGACACCTGGAGATCTATGTTCCTTGGATCCTGTAAATGTGTCAAGATATTTTAATCATAGTTTTCAAGCAATGATGTATTTTATCTACAATAAAAATAAACCTCCTCTTGGAGAAGTTATTGATTTCTTTTGGAGAAAGGAGTATCAAGCTAGAGGTGCTCCTCATATACATATGCTTTTATGGATCAAGGATGCACCCAAATTTAGAACTGATTCGAATGAGACTGTTTTATCTTTTATTGAAGACTATGTTACATGTGCTATACCAAAAACAAGAGAGGAAAATAGCTTAAGACAACAAGGAAAAGTTTTATACCAAATGTTATTTTGGATTTCCACGTCCAGTAATATCCAAAGGAAGAGTCAACAGTTTGATGTCTACAGTGAGACATACTATCACTAGAAAATCTCCAAAAAACAGTTACAATTTAAAAAGAAGTGAACAATCAAAGTATATTAATGGCTATAATCCAGTTATAGCTCCCCCTCCCCAGCATTGCGCATGCGCGGTCAATCTGATTCCGGGGTCTACGAGGTTGCTATTGAGAGGGTCGTTATCCGTTGTGTCGGAATCCACTGTGGCGGAAGAAGGTTCT
Organism: Lissotriton helveticus; assembly: GCF_964261635.1. NCBI lineage: Eukaryota > Metazoa > Chordata > Amphibia > Caudata > Salamandridae > Lissotriton > Lissotriton helveticus. The sequence continues at coordinate 1,456,899,052 of NC_136059.1, forward strand.
CTGGGTGTCAGTGTGCAGCCCCTACCGAAGCATGGCTGGCAGAGGCTAGCCATAGGCAGCGCTGGTCCCTAAGGCCACGAGTTGTGACCATATTCTGGGAGGAGGATCAAGTGCAGATGGTGGTGGCCATGTCACTGAGAGAAAAAATAATGATTTGTCAGCCTAAAATATGAGGAAGCTATCTTTTTCAACTGTGTAGAAGCAACAACCAAAGCTGTTTAAATGAGAATGTCCCTGGCGCAGAGGGTGCTGCTCAGCTGGCTTTTCACCTTGCTATTGCTGATTATGCTAGTGCTGAAACTAGACGAGAAAGCACCATGGAACTGGTTTCTCATCTTTATCCCAGTCTGGATATTTGACACCATTCTTCTCATAATGCTCATTGTGAAGATGGCTGGGCGTTGTAAATCTGTTTATGATCCTCGAAATGGCTCACAGAACATGAAGAAAAAGGCCTGGTGCCTTGTGGCTATGCTTCTCAAATTAGCCTTTTGTCTTGCACTATGTGCCAAACTGGAGCAGTTTGAAAACATAAAACTGTGTTTTGTCTTTATTCCATTGTGGGCCTTACTTGTTTGAGGGTTGGTCGAGCTTGGCTACAACATCTTTTATGTTCGAAGGGAGTAAGTTGTGTGTTGGCACAACTACGAGAAACATATCAATATTCTACAGCATGCCCCAACCTACAAATGACAAAATCCTAAAAAACTAAGAACTCCTGGACTTGCTGCTTTGATGGTAACATGCAAAGGAAAGCTGCGTTGGAATTTGCTCTTCAGAACCACGTATCTTTCCCCTGTACAGTTTGTAAATAAAAGTACTATTGACATTAGTGGGGGAACACCAGGAGCAGACACACTTGCCTGGGACGCCAACGGGCGGTGCCGTGAAGTGAACGGCGGTACTGTGAGTGGCAGGCGGGGACGCCGGGAGACTCCACGAACTACAGCCCCCAGCAGCCTCAGGGGCGGCGCGCCCGTGACGCGCCTGGAGCGCCCGGAGGCGCTAGAAAAACGCTGACCTCCCGTGAGCCCAGGGGGGAACACCAGGAGCAGACACACTTGCCTGGGACGCCAACGGGCGGTGCCGTGAAGTGAACGGCGGTACTGTGAGTGGCAGGCAGGGACGCCGGGAGACTCCACGAACTACAGCCCCCAGCAGCCTCAGGGGCGGCACGCTCGTGACGCGCCTGGAGCGCCCGGAGGCGCTAGAAAAACGCTGACCTCCCTCTCGCCCCACGAGTCGCGCGCGGGAGCGACCAGGAGAAGCCCGGGACAAGGGCGGGACAGTCTTTGGCAGTCGTCGGCAGGAGGAGGCAGGGCAGGGCCACAGACCCTTCACCTCGCAATGGGGAAACGCAAGCATACAGTGAACGGCGGAGAAGGTAAGAAGGCCAAGGTTCCTAGAAAATCAGAGACCATTATATCTTACCAGACATCTGCTGTGGGGGCTCTTAATGACGAAATTGCAAATGCCGAAAAAGAACTGGGACTCGGCCAGCCCGTTCCAGAGCCCGGGGACCTAATCGATCTAGCTGTCCCCGAGTTAGCATCTCATATACCATTGGAACCCAATGTTGTTGTTGGGGCACCTACCATTCTTCCCGCACCCAGGATTAACACCTCACCTCCTCAACCAAGTAGGGAAATTGTAAATTCTGAACTGGTTAATAACACACCATCTAAAGCCAAACACAAACGAGGCAAGACAATCCATAAGGGTGACTTAGGCAGTGCGGACAAACTGATTCCCGAGGATGTCCACGCCAACTTGGCTAAATTGATCGAGGGCTTATTTGAATCATGATTGGAACCACTGTTGGTAAACATAGCGAAAGACATCGTGGACACCCTAAAATTATGTGTGAATAACATTATGAGTAAATGCAACAAGATTGATAAATATTTACATGAGCACAAAGCATACAGCGAGTCGCACCCTAAAAATAATAATTCAACACCTGAGCAACAAGGGAGTGCCCTCATGACAACAAACGAGCCAGTTAGCTCGCAGATGCATTTGCATAGCACTAGCTGTACCCCCATGGTCATAGCACATGATGACAGGATTACATCTTTGCGGGGGGCACAAAAAGTTGATGGTGCGGGGGCTGGGGCACCAAGTGTGGCAGCGACACCAATAGCCCAGGGGCACCAACCGAATGAACCTCGTAAAAGACCGACCCGGGCAGTGGATCTTCCACCAGATGCTGCCCGTTTAGTCGTTATCTTGACCGGGATCCCGTGCCTTAAACCACACCAGAGTGAATCTGAGTCCGAGCTGCTAAATAGAACTAGAAATTGGTGTTCACAGTTCAGTAGTGGGAGTGTGGATGTGGGCAAACACATTATAGCTGCTCGAAGGGTGGACTGGGTGGGAAGGAAGGCCAAATGTATCCCCGGAGACTGTGTAATTGTTAACTTCAACAGAACTAATTTAGCTGACACTCTTCTGTGGGATGGTTCTGATCTAGTCGGTGCTGGCATTAGACCATTCCCACTAGGGTTTTTTTATCCCCCCCACACACCCTCAGCCAAGATCTTCTCACCCGCCCATCCCACACCTGATAGGAAAAGCAGGATGGAGAGGGGCTCCGTCACACATATCCTACCAAACCCACCAGGCTCTACTGCGGGTGAGTCCAAATCCCGCAGTAGCTCCACACATCCAGGAGCATTACAATGGTAGTTTAGGGACAGGTGTCTTACTCAGTAATAGGTTCTCCCTCCTTTCTACTGACTCTCCCCTAGATTCCAACGATTGACAACCATCCTCCTTGCCCTCTAATACGAAGGTCACCCCTGCACATAGGTATCGCCACATACCAGTGGTAAGCTGGAACATCGCAGGGTTAGGGAAGAAAGCTACAGATGTTAGATGGTTAAACTTTGTGTCCCAATATGAGATTCTGGGTTTCCAGGAAACATGGGACGCCAGTGATAACATTTTCATGGACGGGTTTCGGAGTTTTTCAGTCAAGGCAACCCCCGGGGAGGGTGGCAGGCACAAAGGAAGGCTGTACATACTTTTTTCTTTAAAATTGGCGGGTGTCACTAATAAGATCGATTGTACCTCTGATAACATCCTATGCATTGAGTGGGCCAGGCCAAATTCTCCGCTAACTCTGATAGTTAATCACTATAATGCCCCTACAAGGGATAGAAACTGTTCACACCTGAAGTCCCTATTTCTGTTTTTATCATCATAGAAGTCAAAGCAACAGGCTTCATTCGATATCCTGTTAATTGGAGATTTTAACGTTCACCCATGTGGCTGGGGTTGTTTGGAAAAAGAGGTACTGGGTCCCCCGGGAGCTGTCAGTACTCACTTTGAGCACACCGCACAGGGGGCGGACTTGGAAGATCTACTCGCAAATCTAAATTTATATGAGGCTGAAGGATCTTGGGGAGATGTGAGGGCACCGACTTTTGTAGGCAGGGATGCCAGTACGATTATCGATTATATTTTTATTACTCCCGGGCTAATCGACATGGTGGTATCCTATGAAGTGTGTACTTCCCCCTTCAGTGACCATAATCCTGTAGTCTTGACCCTGGACATGGGTGGCAATATTGTCACCCAGGTTGAGCGTCTGGGGGACCGTGGAGATACCCTCGTCCCTAGGGAGCAGGGCCGCAGATTAACTTGGGCAAAGGTTGTCCCGGATAGCTTTATGGACAACCTTTTGCATAATAGACAAGCTGACATCACACTTTGTATGGACAGCACATCTGAAGGCACTGCTATCATTAGTTCTTTCACCTCTATATGTGCACAAATCAGCCATGACCTGACGACCATAAAGAAACGAGCGGCTTCATCTAGCCCTAGATGGTTTGACAGGGAGTGCTCGAAAAAACATAATGCTCTCCTTCAGGCTCTAAAACAGCAGCCAAGAGATAGGGAGTTGGTGGGCCGGCTTAGAAAAGAATATAGGCAGGCCACTGAGACACGTAAAAAAACAATAAAAAGTGAGGCCTGGGACAGTTTAACAATGGTCAGTGTACTGAGAGACAGTTCCCAATTTTGGATGATTTTAAATCACCCTTATTTTGCCATCTCAAATAATACCGTCCTGGACTGTGTGATTCCCGAGGATGCCTGGGTGAATCATTTTAGCAAAATATATAACAGTGAAGATGGGCCAGCTACACCCCGCCCCCAACAGCCCCTGAATGAAGCATCTCCTCTGTCTTTTTCTGAATTTGAGGTTATCAGGGCAATAGATGAAATGACCAAACATAAGGCCCCGGGTCCAGACGGTGTCCCTGCAGACCTTTACAGTTCCCAGTCACCACTATGGGCCAAAATTCTTACTAACGTTTTTAATTCAACTGTTAATGTGGGATTCCCAAAAACCTGGTCCACCTCAACTATTATTCCTATATTTAAGAAGGGCTCCAGATCAGATCCGGCCTGTTACAGGCCGATCTCGCTAATTGATTCTGCCGTAAAGATTCTTGGCAGAGTCATTCTACACAGACTAGGCAAAATCATTAAGGAGAAGGGGGTGCTCTGTGACCTACAATACGGTTTCAGAGAGAAACGAGGTACAATAGAGCAGTGTTTGAACCTCCACATGCTGGTCAGTAAATACACTATGGCAAAGGAGGGCCATTTATATCTGGCCTTCATGGACCTCTCCTCGGCCTTTGACCTGGTCAATAGGGCCAAGTTATGGGCCATATTGGCTGGCATTGGGATTGACCCCCCTCTGGTAGATTTTTTGGCCGCACTTCACGCAGACCTGTCAGCCACCATTAGAACTAACCGTGAAGGCAGTACCACCAGACCTTTTAGTTCTAGAAGAGGTGTGAGACAGGGCTGTATTTTAGCTCCACTTCTGTTCACCCTTTATATTAACTCTCTAGATAAAGCCTTGGAGGGGTCCACACCCGACATACCCTACGTGGGGGGGTCCGCAGTACCCATACTCCTCTACGCGGATGATGCGGTGCTCTTAGCCCGCACAGGGGTGGGGTTACAGAGGCTTCTCGACGCATTTGGCCACTTTATGACCTCATTAGACCTCTTGGTCAATAACAAAAAATCACATATCATGCTGGCAGGAAAGCGACCTAGGCCAAAAAAGTTGAAATCGTTTAGCTGCTGCGAAGAGGGGATTTCGAGGGTACAAGTGTTTACCTATTTGGGTGTGATATTTGAAAAGAAGGGCTCGTGGACCCCACAGGTGGATGCGAAATCTCTAGCTGTTACTAGATCCACCTCCGCACTTTTGAGTTTCGCTAAGCGTCTTGGGTCTCGACCGATGGAGGCATTATTGAAGGTTTACAAAACCAAATGCTTATCTATAGCCTCCTATGGAGCCCCATTGTGGGGTTACTCTCACTGTGGTAAATTACAGACAGTAGAAAATCACTTCCTTAGGTCTTTATTGGGTGTTCCACAATCTACACCAGTCCTATCAATACACACTGAGTTAGGGCTGGGATATATCACTGACTTGCTCCAACTAGCGCCCCTAGTATGTTGGACCAAAACCTGGTTGAACAAGGACATTACACTAAATCATACTATTCTTAGGGACTGTATGTCCTTGGATAACGCCTCAAAGATCCCGTGGCTGGAATACGTAAAGGGGGAGATGGGCAGACTTGGCAGGCCTGACCTTTTTAGTCACCCAAATACTATACTTAGCGAAGATCTGAAATGGATTAAAGAAAACTTTATGAGGAGGGCAACCCAAACACGGGAGGAGAAGGAACTTACCAAACCTAGAGTCAGAGCCAACTTCCTCCTTCTGACCACGCCCCAAATTGAACCTTACCTAAAAATCATGAGCAGACCATTCCATCGTCATCTGCTCATTAGATTTAGGTTCAATATAATCCAATATTGCCTGGGTGACTTTCCTGTGTGGGGTGTTCCTGATGAGTCTACCCCGTGTAGCTGCGATAATTTTTCTGAGCAGACCCTCATGCATTTTGTTATGTTTTATAGCCACTACAAAGAGAGTAGAATGAGGTTTTTGGCACCTATCTTAAGAGACGCAGGTTTTGTCCAGGTACGCCCTGCTTTACTTTACCTGCAGTTATTAGGTAGTACCAGGACAATCCTCGGGGTTGCTAGCTTCCTGGTCGCAGCCATGCGTACGAGGACCAGGATGCTATCCCCGAGGCAACTGGAAGGGTGACCCCACTATTTTGTATTTGCTGCTATTGTTTTTAACTATATTTAACCTTTTTATACTGTGTATGAATTATAGTGGTGTGAACTTTTAGATTTTTGTACATTGGACTATGTCACAGATTTTGACCCTTGTATGTTTTTTAACCTCTTGAACTTCGTTTCATTGTAATCAACTTTTAAATGTATGCTGTCTTGTTGCTTTTATGATTTTAAATGTAATCGAATAAAGCTTGTTTTGACTTGACTTGACATTTATGATTGGTTACTTGATTTAGCTACTTCAGCCTAGTGCTTCTGTGCGACGAAATCTCGTATAGCAATCAAGGTGATATTTCACAGCAGTCATGACAGTAATCCTGTTTTTGACAAAAGTACATCACATGCTGCTTCCAGTACACCACTGGCACTAGCTGCTACAGCACTTCAATATAGTTATCAGTAGGAGACTACTAAGTCCTATGAAATGCTTAATCAGAAGTACCAAGAGCTGAAAAATAAGGTGGAGAGATATCATAAGTACTGTGCATTGAAGAAATCTATTTATCTGTATCCACCAGAACTGATATCATTCTAGTATGACCACTTGAGCTTATCCTAGACAGTTCAAGGATTAAAAGCTTGAATATTTTCTGGTATTGGGTGACAAATAAACTGAAAGGTGTAAAAAATAAATATTATATATATATAATCCAGTTATTTTGTCGATGTGGAATGCTAATATGGATATCCAGTATGCTGCGGATAATTCCATTGCTTTTGCTCGGTATGTAACATCATACATAACAAAATCTGAAAAAACTGAGTTGAAAGAACTGTGGGAAGAAATTTCCCAAGAGAAGATTCGTAGTAAAAAAATCTACAGCTTTAGTTTGAAGATGCTGTCCCATCGAGAGATTGGATCCTACGAATGTTCAGATCGGTTGTCCTCTGCAAGTTTATATTCAAAGTCAAGAGGAATCATTTGGGTTAGTCTAGGTCTTGCTTCAACCTAAAATTAAGTACTTAAATCGGTACAAGAAATTTTATATTTAGCATTACATGACCGGAAAGCACATATACTGTTAAAACAAACATGTTAGATACATACTATCAAAATAAAAGTCCCTATCTTGAAAACATATGTCTCTATGAAGTCCTGCAATACTACAGCTTTAAGAAAAATATTACAGAGAACATAAATGAGGAAAAATTTGCAGTGATTGGTTCAGAAGGATGTTTGGTGAAACATAGTAAAGGCTATCTGAATAATCACAGGAAACTGGGTTGCGATACACCTAATAAAAGGGAATTTTACTATTTAGCACTTCTGTAACTCTTCAAGCCTTGGCGTACTGAAATGGAATTACTTGGAAAATTTCAGTGCTATGAAGATTCTTTCAATGCATGTAAAGATAGCATTGAATGCACAGTTTTCTAAATTATCTCCAAATGTTGAATGAAGAAATTGAACAAGAAGCTAGAATTGCAGTTGAGATTGCTAGAGACAGTTCTCAAGATAGTCAAAGTTCTGTTCCACTCAGTCAAGATCCAATAGGACAACCAATTCTTGAAAATGAATCAGCAATTGCCATGAGTGAAGTGGAAACAGCAATGCATCAAGCTCAACATGATATTATGGACTAAGGAAACTTGGAAGTACAACTAAATATTGAACAGAAAGAATTATATTAGCAAGTGACCATGGTTTTCTTCATGAAAAAAAGAAGGCCCATGCACATCTTTTAAACCTATTCAAATGTATATCAGTGGTCAAGCTGGTACAGGAAAAAGTTTCTTAATTAAAATTTTGACCAGTTAGCTACAGAAAACCACTGAATCACATTTATCTTGTGTTGTAACTGCTCCAACTGGGTTAGCAGCACATAACATTAAAGGAATTACATTACATAGCGTACTAATGCTATTTATTGAACATGAAAATAAGTTGGAATATCACAAGCTTTCTGGAGAAGCTTGTTTGGAAGTTTCAAGAGTACTAAAGAAAATAAAACTTCTGATTATTGATGAGGTGAGCATGGCCTCAAACTTAATGCTTGCCTTTGTGCATTTAAGGATGCAGAAATTTTTAAAAACAAAATACGATGTCTTATTTGGAGGAAAACATGTGATCGTTTTTGGCTATCTACTCCAACTTACTCCTGTAAAAGGCAGCCAGTATTTAAAACACTTGTGCTTGAAGACACCAGAAAGTCTTTGGGAAATATTGGAAAAATTAACATTTGGTCATATTTTGAAATCAAAGAACTTATTAAAAATACGCGACAGGCAAGTGATGAAGATTATGGAAGCATTCTTCAAGATATAAGAATTGGTGTATTGACAGAACATAGTAAAGAAGCTTTGCAAAGTCGGCTACTTGCAAACTTGTTTCCAAATTAAAATGTTGCTCCGGAAATAATATACAAAAAAATCAGAGAAAATAAATCTATAATCTGCCTAATGCCAACACTGCGAGAGTGTTCTTCATTCAATGACGAACTTTTAAAGTTTGAAAAACAACAAATAATAAAAATGGAATCTATTGATAAAATAGGGCATGAAGGAATGACTATTATTTTTACAGAAAAATTCAAAACAAAGTTGGATTCATTGGAAAAATCTACATCTAACACTGCTGGTTTAGAAAAGAATTTATATGTATGTGAAAACTGTTAGATCATTTTATGGGAAACTCTGTAGTGAGGTTGGAAAGAAGATAAAAAAATCAAGAGAATGTTGAGATTCCAAACAAAAAGAAAAAGGACACTGTTGAAGAGATTTTGGATATCAGTTAGAAAACCGTTCAGGTATCAACTGCTATGCTAATGTAGTTATGAATGTCGGATTTTTTCTAGAAAATCTCCAACAATAAATTATGGAGTATCGTGAAAAAAGGTTTTGTTCCCTGTTGCATTCTATTTTTGAAAAATTGAGAACTGATAAAACTAAAATCCAAAGTGTTTCTGGCATTCAGAATCTTCTGGATATATGTTCTGGTTCTTCACAATTTACACAGAATGTACAGCAAGATGTTCAGGGATTTCTTATGTTTATGCTTGCAGTATTGGAAGATAAAGGAATACAAATTGAAAATCCGTTTGGACTTTGTTACAGATGGGAACATAAATGTGAAATTTGTAAATTTACAACTACCACTAACGTAGTCACTCAAAGATTCATATATTTGGGACAATACCAGATTGTAAAACAATGTCTTTTCAAGAAGTTAGTTAAACGCAGCTAATAAAAATATGGAGTGTAGTCACTGTAAATCAGAAATGTTATCAACATTATTTCTAGAATGATTTGGACAATATATTATTTTAATGATACAATGTTGTAGAGCAGATAGAGGAACATTGAAAACTTTAATTTAAAAAATTGTAGCAAGTCAACTATCAGTGTCAGGAAGAACTTTCATAGAAGTAGCAATTATTTTCCATGATGGCCCTTCTACAACATCTGGAAAATACACTGTTTATTTAAAGTGCACTTTAAGGATGGACACATTGTAATGATGCCCATTTGGTTTTTAAATATCGGTTGCCTAATGAATTACTAAATTCATACCTAACATTTTTGATGCCAAAGTTCGGAAAACATAATTCGGCCTATTGGGAAGATGTCAACATGAATTAATGAGATTATTTTGGATAATTTCAATACAAAGGATTTCAGGAATATCATTTGGCCTAGTGGGAAGATATTGATATGAATTAGGAAGTGTATTTTCGATATTCTCATTGCAAATGATTTCAAAAACATCATTTAGACTATTGGGAAGACATCAGGAATTGCTGATTCAATTATCATTTCTGTTCTTTGATATTGTATTTAGAAAATTGTATTAGGAAGAAGCATTTCATATATTTGATATTTGTATTATGTGCAATGTTATGAGGATGTTTATTTTAGGAAATGTGAACACATTGTTGAGTTTGCTGTAAATATTTGGGACACAGATTTGTTTTTTTTAACAATCTTATTGATTGTATTTTTTTGCCCGCTGTTACATGATGAGCAACACTGAAATCACTGCCCATGGTGAAATTCAATAGATTCTGAGAACAGCAAAAAAGGCAAACTGAATATGTTATATCATGGTAAAATGATGTTGTGTACTTTAAACTTTAATACTATATGATATAACTGTATTTTTACTTCTCTTTTATAGACCAAAATTCTAAAGTTTGACAGCTTTTCAAATTTTAATTATAAAAAACAACTGCAAAAATTGTTTCAAAGACTTTCATTTCTACTATTGTAAAAGTAAGATTTAGTAATACAAACACTATCCATTTACTACTAAATTCACCTCTACACTATCCATACAGTCCTCTAACCACCTAGACACTGATCATTCACACCTGAAATTCCCCAGGTACTACCCATGCAGTCCAGTAATCACCCTATCAAGTTCAAGTTCAAAAATTCTTTATTTCGGCCAAATTTGCAATAAAAGAGTACAGGTTAAAAAGGGGAAGGAAGGAAAGGGGAAGGGAGGGAAGGGAACATTTAAAAATCATTTATATACACATGACAATATTTTCATACAGGCCGAAATACCCACTCATCTGTGTCTCATTAAAATTAGTTAAAATAACATCAAATTCAGCACACTTGCTTCTAAACTTTAAGACTAACAATCTGTTTAAGTTCCTCCCTGTAATTTATGAGATCTGGAGTGGTCCATAATCTATGCCAGAACCTTAATGGTTTCCATGTTAACTCATCTGCAATGGGCATCAGTCCCAAGTCTAACCTGAGTGGTATTAATGGGGTACTCTGAGGGAGCGATAATAATCGCCTTACAAATTTAGACTCGACTTTTGTGATTTCCGGGGCAGCACAGTGCCCCCATAGCTCACCTCCATATAAAGCAGCTGCCCTTGCTTGCATCTTATAAATCTCCAGGGCTGGGCTCACTGGCCTAAAGCTTGAAGAGTTGGAAACCTTTGAGATAGCACCCGACAACTGGGAGAGTTTCATGTGGGATTTTGCCTTTTGCGGTCCCCATGACAAATTTTCATGAAGTGTAACACCCAGGTACTGGAAAGTCGTAACCCTCTCCAGGCATACATCGCCCAATGATGGATTTGCACGAGTGGACACTGGCGGGTTAAAAATCATGAATTTTGTCTTGTTGGCGTTGATCTCAAGGCCTCTACTGCGACAGAAGTCCCCAAAACCATTCAGTATCCTCTGAATTCCCATGGGAGATTTGGAAAGCAGGAGGGTGTCGTCCGCGAACATAATCGCCGGCACCCTCCTACTAGCCAACCTTGGTGCGTCATTGTTGGGGACGCTGTCCAGATGTGAGATTACCCCGTTAACATAGAGGCAGAACAGGGTTGGTGCTAAGACACAGCCCTGTCTCACCCCCCTGCCAACGGGGAACTTAGGTGACAGCATCCCGTTTTTACCACAGCGGACTTGGGCAAAATTCCCCTCATATAATCTCATGAGCAGTGCTAGAATCTGATGTGGGACGCCCAGCTCATGGAGAACAGTCCACAATTTCCCTCTAGGAACTAGGTCAAACGCGGACCGAAGGTCCACGAAGACCATGTAGAGGCTGCCACCCTCTACCTTTACCGTCTTCCAGTACAATAGGATCAGTCGGAAGATTTGGTCCATAGTGGACGTATTCCTTCTGAATCCCGCCTGGAAGGGGCTCAGTACATCGTGTTCCTCCATCCACGTCAGCAAATGGTCAAGAATCAGTCTCGCAAATAATTTTTGCTGAACATCAATTAAGCTAATTGGCCTGTAATTGGCTGGGAGCAGAGGTGACCCCTTCTTAAAGATCGGGACTATCTCTGCACCCAGCCAAGTAGTATGAACTTCCATACCTCTCAAGACAGCATTAAATACCACAAGGAGATAGGGGCCCCAGATTTCAGGTTGATGTCTGAAAAGATCTCCCAGTAATTTATCAAGCCTTTCCCACTGATAGTTTGCCCATTGTGCTTATCACCTCCCCCAGGGTAAACTCCAGGGGCTCCTTCTGAGCTTCTGGGACTTGTAGGTCGGGCGAACTAAGCAACACAGCTTCCCCCCCATATAGACCTTTGAAGTGTGCCTCCCATGCTGATACCGCAATATTCGGTTCTATAGCAGATTTTGGTTCACCCGAACCATGATTAACAAGTGACCAAAATCTGCGCGCATCTTTTATGTCCAGGGCTGCCTTCAAGTCCGACCACCTTTCCATATCCCATTCTTTTTTTACAAGCCCCATTACCCTTTTGTACTTCAATCTACAGTCTCGGCTCAGCATTTTGCTGTGTCCTGCCTTGATTGCTGTAACAAGATTGTACTTTGCCTTCCTGCATGCTGAATTATACCAGGAGGAAGCAGGTTGTCTAGGCCTTCTTGTGGGTGCCTGAGGGTAGAAAACTTCAGCCAGGTTTTTGATCAATTCTGAATTGATTAAGCTAAGTTCTTCTTTAAATTCCCTGCAAGGATCTTGGGAGATTAAGGTTTCCACCTCCAGAAAGCGAGGTAGGGCTATATTATAAACTTTAGCTAAGCACTCTTCCGAACCTACAATTCTACCCCACTTTACCCTGCGCCTGTTGCTGGATAGGGTCAAACCTGTGCCCTCATCATCTTCTCCTGCATTGACAGGCTCTGCATCTTGTTGCCCTGCATGTACCAACTCCAGGTGCAGGGCATTATGGTCGCTATCAGCTCTCTCAACTACCCGGAAGTCAATGACCTTCGACCACATCCGGGATTCCACCATGATGTAGTCGATTCGGGACTCTTGCCCCTTTTTGTTATAGGTACATACTGACGGGCTATCAGACGCAGAGCGTCCATTACAAGCCTTAAGAGAGTTGTTTAATACCAGGCCTGGAATCTGAGTAGCCAAAGGGGACCACACCTTAGGGCGTGGCGATTGGCATGGGGGATCGCCCAGTAATCATGCTCTCCCAAAAGGGCACCCTCGCTAGTCCCAAAGAATGGCTCAAATTGGCAGTTCACATCCCCTGCCACCAGAAGCCTAATATCCTCTGGCAATGTGCTCAAGAATTGGGATAGATCATCGATTGTGGAAGACTCGTGGCCCAGCCGTACTGGCCTCGAGTAAACATTCACAACCGCCAGTCCGTACCCATTGAGCCATTTTAGCATTAGGCACTGCACATCATCTGACTCAGTGGGCACGTTTTCCACCACACAGCCCAGGTGAAGAGCAACCCATATAGACAGTCCCCCAGATGGTCTTCCTTTCCCTGCCCACCTTGCAGGTACATGAAAGGTAGCAAATCCCACTCTAGAGTGTTCCTCCCTGGCCCAGGTTTCCTGGAACAGACATAAATCCATCTGGTCTACCAGGGTGCCCCACTCTGTACAATGTAGCTTATTTGTGATACCCGCCATGTTCCAGGATAATATTTTAAGTGATGTCAATGTCACTTTGACAGCTGTGGCGCTTCCTTGTGTCTCGCCAGCAGTTTGAGCCCCACAGCCAGATGGAGCTTCAATCTGTGGTAGCACACTTTCTTGTGTCAAAGGCCCTGCTACTGTATTCGGTGCCCGGTTCTGGATAATTGGGAACACTCTACCTAGACCGCCTTCTACCCCCTCTGCACTTTGAGTAGACTTTATATGATCCATAATCTGGGAATTACCCACCCTCAGCTCCCTGACCGCATGAAGTCAGTCCACCATTTCGAGGGAACTAAACCTATTGTGGGTCGCTGGGTAGTTTTGGGTGATTAAGTCTCTGTGGCCGCCCCTGGTCACCCCTTGGCCCTGCCTTTGCCTCACCAGTGCCCAATCCGGAGTGCATTCTTGGATTGCGGGTCGGGGATAGAAGAAGGATAGAGGATATGGTATAATCCTTTTATCTGGACTATCGTGTGCCCAATTGCAAATGTGTTCTACTGTGCACGGGTCCCTAAAGTTAACCAGAACACAGTCGCCTGGGATGGTTTTTCTACTACGTCCCACCCAAGCTATCCTGCGTACCATCAGTATTTCACTTTTGACATTGTGTGATAAGGGCCTATTGAGATTGAGCCAATGGGTCACTTTATTTCTTAAAGACATGTGTGATTCCTGGCCTTGATTGCTTATTTCAGGGATACCTGTCAATACCACCACAAACGGGCTAGTTTTAGGTGGTAGGTCAATTCTTGCTACAACCTTAGATGTTGGATTAGGTAGAGACCGACTCCTCTCTGGTTCTTTTGCCACAGGGTCTAGGGTGGGCGCGCTTGATTTAGCTGCCGGCCCAATCCCAGCACCGGCTCCTACGGCCACAGCTGTCGGGTTAACAATGGAGCTGGGAGGGCCGGCAGTAGAAGAGGGAACAAAATTTGGGGCCTCCACGGACACAGAACAAGTTTGGGCTGTGTCTACCGGCTGCATTTTATTCTTTCTTTTTGCCCCATTCCCCACCATAGCCTGTTGTAACTGGGAAAGCTGAGACTCCATACGGGCAAGTCTCTCATCTAAAGGTTTAAGCACTGTTTTTTATTAGGGACCCCAGTCTCTCTAAAATGAGATCGTCCTCCCCCTTAGCCTCCCCAGCGGACTGGGCCTGCTTTAGAGTCAGGGGTCCTTGTTGTTCCAGAGGAGACAGGGATGTGTCAGTGTCCTGGCCAATTGAGTCATTCAAAATAGGACCTCCCTTGATTTGTGAGGATATAACACTGCCAGACCGGCTCTTCACTGTTCTGGTCTTCCTATGGCAAGTCACTTTGGTGAGAGCCCGCTTCCTCCTATGTTTTACCCCTCTGTTATTACCCCTAAGTGGGTGGTCCGATGTTTTCTCGGGCGAGATAGGCGGGGATTCAGTTTCAGGGAGCAATGTTATCTCTGGCGATGGCAAGCTTATAGTAGGAGAGATATGGACGTCGTCCTGAGGAGCATGTACCAGGGCTGGAATGCAGGTGGTATTGGCATGATTGTCTTGCACAGGCGTCCGAGCATTTGCAAAGTGGCCCATAGAGGAACGCTTGGCCATGGCAAGGTCCTGGGACACTCTACGCTCCATAAGGGCAATACCCTGGTCGATCACTGAGTTTGTTCTGATAACGAAATTGTCTAGGGTACCAGTAATCAACCCTCTACTGGCCAGTGTGTTACTCCTTGTTCCCCGGGCTGCCATGTTGGTAGTATGCAAGACCACCACGGTAGTACTTACTGTGGCTGAAGGTATGCAGTTATGATGCCGCAGAAGTTAGAGGAATGGCCCGGTCCTGTCTCCCCCGGGCTCGAACGGGATCCAACGGGCCCGGGCTTCGCCCAGCGCCGTCCGCGCGCGTTCCGCAGGGCGGAAGTGGTCAGCTGTGGATATCCGGTAGGTGTGGGCAGGGCTGTGCGCGCTGCTGTCTGACGGGACACCGAGTCCCATGCGCTGTGGCAGCCCACTGATGTTCTTCTGCCGCGCTTCCCAGGTACGTTAGCCCGCCTGCTGACCCCCAAACTGTGAGGGCGCTGCGTCTCCTTAATATGCAACAACTTATGATCTTCTCCTAAGTGTCTTTATTTTTTCACTTTTTTTTTCTTTCCCCCTTGATTTACACAAATATAGCTCTGAGTCCTTGAGTCCTTAAATCTGCTCACACCGCGTTACCTCCTCACCTCCTTTTACTGCCTCGCATTCAAGTTCGGGGTTCCGGTTTTTTTTCTCCCCCTTTCCGCTATGTGCTTCAATCCAGAAAGATATACTGTGATTCACTGGAAAGGTTTGCCGGCTCTTGTTCACACACTCTCACAGCTGGCCACCGGAGGGAGCAAACGTGCCTCGTCGAGCCTGCAATCAAGCCCGACCCCGATGAGCGCATAGGCTGCACTGCGCCGACGGCTCCACCCAAGCGGCGCGGAATCCAGCTCTTCCTCCACACCGGGCCAGTGACAGGTAATCAACGCCTGCCACCGTTCCCAAGATCACTGCCCGTCCAAGGAACCAAAGATCAACTCGAAGGATGAAATTGGCAGTCGCAACGATTCCCCCAGAAAAAAAGCCTGCATCAGAGAGGACACCCCATTCATGCCGACCAGGCAGGTACCGCCATTGCTCCGCGAAGCAGGAATCTGGTTTGATCTGTAATTGGCCTATCACTCCTGATGCACTTCCCGAGTCACCAAGCCAGAACAATGTACTAATCCAATCACTCCGCCAATATGCAAGCACTTATAAATTCACTCAGGCACTCTCCTTGCAGTGCTCTAATCATCCAGTCAGTACCCATGTACTTATGCAATGACCCAGATACTAACACACACACTGGTGCAATCCTTTGAGGACTACCTATGCAGTCCAGTAATCTCCCTGGTACTATCTATTCACTCCTCCAATCACCCAGCCAGTCCCATGTCCTTATCCAATCACTGCACCAAAACCCAAGCATTTATAAATTCACCATGTACTCTACTCACACTACTCTAATCATCC
Source organism: Lissotriton helveticus (assembly GCF_964261635.1). Classification (NCBI taxonomy): domain Eukaryota; kingdom Metazoa; phylum Chordata; class Amphibia; order Caudata; family Salamandridae; genus Lissotriton; species Lissotriton helveticus. The sequence goes on from NC_136059.1 coordinate 1,456,915,595, forward strand.
AGTCGCTACCCTTGTACTCATGCAATGATCAAGGCACTAACACATGTACTGCTCCCATCCCTGTGCACTACCCATGCAGTCCTCTAACCACCTAAACAATTCTCATTCACTTCCTCAATTCCCCTGGTAGTACCCATGCAGTCCAGCAATAACCTGGTCACTCCCCTTGCACTCCTCCAGTCACACAAACACTATCTACTAATCCAAACACTGTGCTAACAACCAGGCACTTATAAATTCACTCAGGCTCTCACCTTGTACTATTCTAATCTTTCAGTCAGTAGCTATGTACTCATGCAATGACCCAGTCACTAACACATGCAGTGCTCCAATCCCCTAAGCACTACTCATGCAGTTCTCTAACTACTTACACACTTGTCAAACGCTCCTTCAATTCTCTTGATAGTACCCAAGCAGTCCAGCAATCACAGTGTCACTCCCCGTGCACTCCTCCAGTCACCCAGCTACTACCATGTACTAATCCAAACACTCCACCAATACCCAAGCACGTATAAATTCACCACACACTCCCCTTGCAGTACTTTAATAATCCATTCAGTATCCATGTACTCATGCAATGACCCAGTCATAAACACAGGCACTGCTGCAATCCCCTATGAAATACCCATGCAGTCCTCTAACCACGTACACACTTCACATTTGCTCCTTCAATTCCCCAGGTAGTATCCTTTGCAGTCTCACAATCACACTGTCACTCCACGTGAACTCCTCCAGTCACCCAGCTACTACCATGTACTAATCCAAACACTCCACCAATACCCAAGCACTTATAAATTCACCATGCACACTCCTCGCACTACTCTAATCATCCATTCAGTATCCATGTACTCATGCAATGACCCAGTCACTAACAAATTCACTTCTACAATCACACGTGCACTACCCATGTAATCCTCTAACCACCTACACACGGCTCATTCAAACCTTCATTTTGCCAGGTACTAACCATTCACTCCAGCAATCACACTGTCACTCCCCTGCACTCCTCCAGTTACCCAGCCAGTACCATGCACTAATTCAATCACTCTGTCAATACCCAAGCACTTATAAATTCACCATACACTCTTCTTGTAGTACTCTATTCTACCAGTCACCACCCATGTACTCATGCAGTGACCCAGACACTAACACACGCAGTGCTACAATCATATGTGCACTACCCATGCAGTCTTCTAACCACCTACACAGTGCTCATTCACACCTTTATTTTCCCAGGTAGTACCCATTCGGTCCATCAATCACACTGTTTCCCCTGTGCACTCCTCCAGTCACCCAGCCAGTACCATATACTAATCCAATCACTCCGCCAATACCCAACCACTTATAAATTCACTATACACTCTCCTTGCAGTACTCTAATCATCCAGTCACTACCCATGTTCTCATGCAATGACCCAGACACTAACACATGCAGTGCTACAATCACATGTGCACTACTCATGCAGTCCTCTAACCACCTACTCACTGCTCATTCACACCTTAATTTTCCCAGTTAGTACATATGCAGTCAATCAATCAATCAATCAAGGCATTTGTATAGCGCGCTACTCACCCGGAGGGTCTCAAGGCGCTTGGGGGGGGGGGGGCGGGTCCGCTACTGCTCGAACAGCCAGGTCTTGAGTTGCTTCCTGAAGGAGAGGTGGTCTTGGGTCAGGCGGAGGTGGATGGGGAGGGAGTTCCATGTCTTGGCCGCCAGGTAGGAGAAGGATCTTCCTCCCGTTTTGGCGCTTCGGATGCGGGGAACGGCGGCGAGGGAGTGGCTGGTCGATCGTAGCTGGCGGGTTGGAGTGTAGAAGGTCAGGCGGTCGTTGATGTATCTGGGGCCTTGGTTGTGGAGAGATTTGTGTGCGTGGGTGAGGAGTCGGAACGTGATTCTCTTGCTGACGGGGAGCCAGTGCAGGTCTCTCAGGTGTCCGGAGATTTGGCTGTGTCGGGGGATGTCCAGGATGAGTCATGCTGAGGCGTTCTGAATGCGCTGGAGTCTTTTCTGAAGTTTGGCTGTGGTTCCGGCGTAGAGGGAGTTCCCGTAGTCCAATCGGCTGGTGACGAGCGCCTGGGTGACCGTCTTCCTGGTTTTGGTGGGGATCCACCGGAAGATCTTCCGTAGCATGCGTAGGATGTTGAAGCAAGACGAGGAGACGGCGTTGACTTGTCTGGTCATCGAGAGGGAGGAGTCCAGGATGAAGCCCAGGTTGCGTGCGTGGTCCGTTGGTTTGGGTGCGCTGCCCAGGGCAGGGGGCCACCAGGAGTCATCCCAGGCGGAGAGTGATGATCCCAGGATGAGGACTTCCGTCTTATCTGAGTTCAGTTTCAGGCGGCCGTTCATCATCCACTCGGTTACGTCTTTCATCCCTTCGTGTAGGTTGGTTCTGGTGGTTGCTGGGTCGTTGGTGAGGGAGAGGATCAGCTGGGTGTCGTCGGCGTAGGAGATGATGTTGAGGTTGTGTTGGCGTGCGATGGCCGCGAGGGGGCTCATGTAGATGTTGAACAGCGTGGGGCTGAGCGATGATCCTTGTGGTACGCCGCAGATGACTTCGGTGGCCTCTGATCTGAAAGGGGGAGGCGGACTCTCTGGGTTCTTCTGGCGAGGAAGGAGATGATCCACTCCAGTGCCTTCTCCTGGATTCCGATGTTGCTGAGGCGCTGCACTAGGGTGCGGTGGCAGACCGTGTCGAACGCCGTGGAGAGGTCCAGGAGGATGAGTGCCGCTGTTTCCCCGTTGTCGAGCAGGGCCCGGATGTCATCTGTGGCTGCGATGAGGGCGGTCTCGGGGCTGTGGTTGGCTCTGAAACTGGACTGCCAGTGGTCGAGGGATCCATTCGTCTCGAGGAAGGCGGCCAGCTGTCTGTTGACGGTCTTCTTGATGACTTTGGCAGGAAACGGAAGGAGCGAGATGGGGCGGTAGTTTTTGAGGTCGGTGGGGTCCGCTGATGGTTTCTTCAGTAGGGCACTGAGTTTGGCGTGCTTCCAGCTCTCTGGGAAGGTGGCGGTGTCGAAGGAGGTGTTGATGATGTCTCGGAGATGGGGTGCGATGATGGAGTCGGCCTTGTTGAAGACGTGGTGAGGGCAGGGGTCGGTTGTTGATCCGGCGTGGATGGAGTTCATTGTGCGGATGGTGTCTTCGGTGTTGATCGGGGTCCAGGCGCGGAGGGTGGTGGTGGGGGGCGTTGGTGTGGTCGTAGGGTGCGTCGGCTGTGTGCTGAACCTGTTGTGTATATCTGCGATCTTGCTGTGGAAGAATGAGGCGAGCGAGTTGCAGAGGTCTTGCGATGGGGTGATGTCGTTGTTTCCGGCGCTAGGGTTCGAGAGCTCTCTGACGATGTTGAAGTGTTCCTTGCTGTTGTGGGCGTTGTTGTCTAGTCGTTCCTTGAATGCGGTTTTCTTGGTGGTGTGGATCAGCTGGTGGTGTTTTCGAGTGGCAAGCTTGAGGGTGGTCATGTTGTCTGGTGTCGGGTGTCTGCGCCAGGCTTTCCCGAGGGCTCGGCAGTTCTTCTTAGAGCTCTTGATTCGTCGGTGAACCAGGATGCTTTCTTGTTGCCGGATCTGATGGTGGGGGGGTCTTCTGTGGAGCGAGGTCGTCTGCGCAGTTGCTGATCCACCTTGTGAGGTTGATGGCGGCTTGGTTGGGGTTCACTGAGCTGGCGGGAGCGTTCTGGCTTAGGGATGTGGTGAGCTGGTCGGCTGTGATCTTGTTCCAGCTTCGGCGGGGAACATGTTGCGGGTGGTGGTGGAGCGTGGTCCTTCTGAAGCTGAAGTGGACGCAGCTGTGGTCTGTCCAGTGGAGCCGGTGGCGTGGCTGAAGTAGATTTGCTTGCTGGAGGAGAAGACGGGGTCAAGCGTGTGGCCGGCGGAGTGGGTGGGGGTGGTCACCAGTTGCTTGAGTCCGAGGTTGGCGAGGTTGTCCAGCAGGGTGGTGGTGTTGCGGTCGTTGTTATTCTCCAGGTGGAAGTTGAGGTCCCCTAGGAGGATGTAGTCAGCGAGGGGAGGGCGTGCGGGCTGATGAAGTCGGCGATGTCTTCACTGAATAGTGTGCATGGTCCCGGGGGTCTGTAGATGAGGGTACCTCTGAGGGTAGTCTTGGGGTCGGTGTGTATCTTGTAGTGCAGGTGTTCGGCGGCGGCGAAGGTGTCGTCGGAGCTGGTCATGATACGGATGGTGTTCTTGTGGACGATGGCGATGCCTCCTCCGGTCTGGTCGACGCAGTCTCTCCGGGTGATTTTGTATCCGTCTGGGATGGCGATGTCGGGCGCTGGAGAGGCGTTCATCCAGGTTTCCGTGAGGAAGGCGACGTCTGGGGATGTGAAGTCGAGGAGGTTCCAGAGTTCAACGGCGTGTCTGTGGACGGAGCGGGTGTTGAGCAGGATGCACTTCAGGTGGTTGCTGCTGGTGCTCGGCTTGGCGGGTGCGGTGCAGGTCCAGATGCAGGAGAACTTGCAGGTTTGGCAGGTGAAGGGTCCGTGGGTGCGTCCTGGGGTGGCTTGGTGACAGCCGGGGGTCCGGCCGGTGTTGAGTGCGTTGAGGGTGGCTGCGTCGTAGGTCCAGCGGGTGGGCTGGCATCTGCGGGGGCCAGGGGTTCTGGCGCTGGGCGCGGTCCAGGCGCAGACGGGCGCAGACAGGCTTACCTTTGGTGCGCCTTCGGCGCACAATCGGCGCGCCCACTGCGCGTACGCATGCCCTCTGCCATAAATGGAGAGTGGGGGGGTGGGGCGAGGGAGGAGCAGCTGGGAGGCGGGAGCGGGGTAGCGAGTGGGGGGAGCGTGCGGAGATGCTGGAGGGAGCGGGGGTGGGGCAGCGGGGGAGCAGCGTCAGGGAGCGGGGTGGGAAAGGGAACAGCGATGGACAATGGGACAAACTTACAGGGCAAACACGAGCAAATGAAAAAACGGCAGCAAAATCAAACAGCTGACAACGGTAAAGACAACCAGGCACAGGGACAGTCAGGGACAGGGGCCAAACCAAGATAGGGGCAGTCTTGACTCGGCAGCGGCGGCGGCAGCGGGAGGAGATCGGGCACACTCGGGGTGGCCACGCGGCAGGAGGAGCGACCGGGCTGACCAGGTCAGGTCAGGTCACAGCTCCTTGCCCCGTGAGCCTCTCCGTATGTACCTTTGTGGGAGGGAGGAGCAGCTGGGAGACGGGAGCAGGGTGGCGAGCGGGGGGAGCGTGCAGAGATGCTGGAGGGAGCGGGGGTGGGGCCGCGGGGGAGCAGCGGCAGGGAGCGGGGTGGGGCAGGGAACAGCAATGGACAATGGGACAAACTTACAGGGCAAACACGAGCAAAGGAAAAAACGGCAGCAAAATCAAACAGCTGACAACGGTAAAGACAACCAGGCACAGGGACAGTCAGGGACAGGGGCCAAACCAAGATTGGGGCAGTCTTGACTCGGCAGCGGCAGCGAGAGGAGAACGGGCACACTCGGGGTGGCCACACGGCAGGAGGAGCGACCGGGCTGACCAGGTCAGGTCCAACAATCACACTCTTACTCCCCTTACACTCCTCCAGTCACCCAGCCAGTAACATGTACTAATCCAAGCACTCCATCAATACCCAAGCACTTATAAATTCACCATGCACTCTCCTCACACTACTCTAAACATTCAGTCACTACCTATGTACTCATGCAATGATCCACACACTAACAGATGCACTGCTACAACCCCATGTACACTACGCATGCAGTCCTCTAACCATCTACACTCTGCTCATTCATACCTTTATTCTCCCAGGTAATACCCATACAGTCCAGCAATCACAGTTACTCCCCTTAAACCCCTGCAGTCACCCAGCCAGTTACATGTACTAATCCAATTACTCAGTCAACATCCAAGCACTTATAAATTCACCACCCATTCTCCTTTCAGTACTCTAATAATCCGTATCCATGTACTCATGTAATAACCCAGTTACTAACACATGCACAGCTACAATCCATGTGCACTACGCATGCAGTTCTCTAACCACTTACACACATCTCATTCACTCCTTCAATTCCCCTGGTAGAACCAATACAGTCCAGCAATCACCCTGTCACTCTCTGTGCACTCCTCCAGTCAATGAGCAACTACCAAGTACTAATCCAAACACTCCGCCATATCCAAGTACTTATAAATTCACCACACACTCTCCTTACAGTACTCTAATCATCCATTCAGTATCCATGTACTCAAGCAATGACTCTGTAACAAACACAAGAACTGCTGCAATCCCCTAGGCACTACCCATGCAGTCCTCTAACCACTTACACACTTGTCATTTGCTACTTCAATTCGCCTGGTAGTACCCATGCAGTCCAGCAATTACCCTGTCACTCCCTTTGCACTCCCACAGTCACCCAGCTACTATCATGTAGGAATCCAAACACTCCACCAATATCCAAGCACTTGTAAATTCACCACACACTCTCCTTGCAGTACTCTAATCATCCACTCAGTACCCATGTACTCATGCAATGACCCAGTCACTAACAAATACACTGCTACAATCCCTGTGCACTACCCATGCAGTTCTATAACCACTTACACACTTCTCATTCGCTCCTTCAATTCCCCTGGTAGTACCCATACAGTCCGGCAAACACCCTGTCACTCCCCGTGCAATCCTCCAGTCACTCAGCCACTACCATGTACTAATCCAAACATTTCGTCAATACCCAAGCACTTATAAATTCACCACACACTCTCCTTGCAGTACTTTAATAATCCATTCAGTATCCATTTACTCATGCAATGACCCAGTCACAAACACATGCACTGCTGCAATCCCCTATGAAATACCCATGCAGTCCTCTAACCACTTACACACTTCACATTTGCTCCTTCAGTTCCCCAGGTAGTGCCCTTTGCAGTCCCACAATCACACTGTCACTTCACGTGCACTCCTCCAGTCACCCAGCTACTACCATGTACTAATCCAAACACTCCGCCAATGCCCAAGCACTTATAAATTGACCATGCACACTCCTCGGAATACTTTATTCATCCATTCAGTATCCATGTACTCATGCAATGACCCAGTCACTAACACATGCACTTCTACAATCACATGTGCACTACCCATGTAATCCTCTAACCACCTACACACTGCTCATTCAAACCTTCATTTTCCCAGGTACTAACCATGCACTCCACCAATCACACTGTCACTCCAGCGCACTCCTCCAGTTACCCAGCCAGTACCATGCACTAATCCAATCACTCTGTCAATACGCAAGAACCTATAAATTCACCATACACTCTCCTTGCAGTAATCTAATCATCCAGTCCCCACCTATGTGCTCATGCAATGACCCAGAAACTAACACATGCAGTGCTACAATCATATATACACTACCCAAGCAGTCCTCTAATCACCAAACACACTGCTAAGTCACACCTTCATTTTCCCAGGTACTAACCATGTACTCCAGCAATCACACTGTCACTCCCTGTGCACTCCTTCAGTTACCCAGCCAGTACCATGTACTAATCCAATCACGCCATCAATACCCAAGCACTTATAAATTCACCATACACTCTTCTTGCAGTACTCTATTCTACCAGTCACCACCCATGTACTCATACAGTGACTCAAACAATAACCCATGCAGTGCTACAATCACATGTGCACTACCCATGCAGTCTTCTAACCACCTACACAGTGCTCATTCATACCTTTATTTTGCCAGGTAGTACCCATGCAGTCTATCAATCACACTGTTTCTCCTGTGCACTCCTCCAGTCACCCAGCCAGTACCATATACTAATCCAATCACTCCACCAATACCCAACCACTTATAAATTCACTATACACTCTCCTTGCAGTACTCTAATCAACCAGTCACTACCCATGTACTCATGCAATGACCCAGGCACTAACACATGCAGTGCTACAATCACATGTGCACTACTCATGCAGTCCTCTAACCACCTACACACTGCTCATTCACACCTTCATTTTCCCAGTTAGTACATATAAAGTCCAACAAACACACTCGCACTCCCCTTACACTCCTCCGCCAGTAAGTTGTACTAATCCAATCACTCCATCCATACCCAAGCACTTATAAATTCACCAAGCACTCTCCTCACACTACTCTAAACATCTAGTCACTACCCATGTACTCATGCAATGATCCAGACACTAAAAGATGCACTTCTACAATCCCATGTGCACTACGCATGCAGTCCTCTAACCATCTACACTCTGCTCATTCACACCTTTATTCTCCCAGATAATACCCATACAGTCCAGCAATCACAGTTACTCCCCTTACACCCCTCCAGTCACCTAGCCAGTTACATGTACTAATCCAATTACTCAGTCAACACCCAAGCACTTATAAATTCACCACCCACTCTCCTTTCAGTACTCTAATCATCCACGCAGTATCCATGTACTCATGCAATAACCCAGTCACTAACACTTGCACAGCTACAATCCATGTGATCTACCCATACAGTTCTTTAACCACTTACACACATCTCATTCACTCCTTCAATTCCCCTGGTAGTACCAATACAGTCCAGCCATCACCTTGTCACTCCCTGTGCACTCCTCCAGTCAATCAGAAACTACCAAGTACTAATCCAAACACTCCGCCATATCCAAGTACTTATAAATTCACCACGCACTCTCCTTCCAGTACTCTAATCATCCATTCAGTATCCATGTACTCAAGCAATGACCCTGTAACAAATACAAGAACTGCTGCAATCCCCTATGCACTACCCATGCAGTCCTCTAACCACTTACACACTTGTCATTTGCTACTTCAATTCTCCTGGTAGTACCCATGCAGTCCAGCAATTACCCTGTCACTCCCTTTGCACTCCCACAGTCACCCAGCTACTATCATGTAGGAATCCAAACACTCCACCAATACCCAAGCACTTGTAAATTCACAACACACTCTCCTTGCAGTACTCTAATCATCCACTCAGTACCCATGTACTCATGCAAGGACCCAATTACTAACACATGCACTTCTACGACCCCTGTGCACTGCCCATGCAGTTCTCTAACCACTAACACACTTCGCATTCACTCCTTCAATTCCCCTGGTAGTACCCATGCAGTCCAGCAATCACCCTGTCACTCCCCGAGCACTCCTCCAGTCACTCAGCAACTACTATGTACTAATCCGTACACTCCGCCAATACCCAAGCACTCATAAATTCACCACGCACTCTCCTTGCAATACTCTAATAATCTGTTCAGTATCCATGTAATCATGCAATGACCCAGTCACAAACACATGCAATACTGCAATCCCCTATGCACTACCCTTTCACTTCTCTAACCACTTACACACTTCTTATTCGTTCCTTCAATTCCCCTGGTAGTACGTACCCATGCTGTCCAGCAATCACCCTGTCACTCCCCATGCACTCCTCCAGTCATTCAGCCACTACCATATACTAATCCAAACACTCATCCAATGCCCAAGCACTTATAAATTCACCACACACTCACCTTGCAGTATGCTAATGATCCACTCAGTACCCATGTACTCATGGAATGACCCAGTTACTAACACACGTAGTGCTGCAATCCCCTATGCACTACCCATGCAGTTCTCTAACCACTTACACACTTCTCATTTGCTCCTTCAATTCCCCTGGTAGTACCCATGCAGTCCAGCAATCACCCTATCACTCCCTGTGCACTCCTCCAGTCACCCAGATACTACCATGTAGTAATCCAAACCCTCCACCATTACCTAAGCACCTATGAATTCACCACACACTCACGTTGCAGTACTCTAATCATCCACTCAGTACCCATGTACTCATGCAATGACTCAGTCACTAACAAATGCACTGTTGCAATCCCTGTGTACTACCCATGCAGTTCTCTAACCACTTACACACTTCTCATTTGCTCCTTCAAATCCCCTGGTAGTATCAATACAGTCCAGCAATCACCCTGTCACTCCCCGTGCAATCCTCCAGTCACTCAGCCACTACCATGTACTAATCCAAACATTCCACCAATACCCAAGCACTTATAAATTCACCACACACTCTCCTTGCAGTACTCCAATCATCCATTCAGTATCCATGTACTCATGTAATGACCCAGTCAAAAACACTTGCACTGCTGCAATCCCCTATGCACTACCCATGCAGTCCTGTAACCACTTACACACTTCTCATTTGATCCTTCAATTCCCCAGATAGTACTCTTTGCAGTCCCGTAATCACACTGTCACTCTCCGTGCACTCTCCCAGTCACCCAGCCACTACTATGTACTAATCTAAACACTCCGCCAATACCCAAGCACTTATAAATTCACCACACACTTTACTTGCAGTACTTTAATAATCTATTCAGTATCCATGTAATCATGCAATGACCCAGTCACAAACACAGGCACTGCTGCAATCCCCTACGAAATACCCATGCAGTCCTCTAACTACTTACACACTTCACATTTGCTCCTTCAATTCCCCAGGTAGTATCTTTTGCAGTCTCACAATCACACTGTCACTCCACGTGAACTCCTCCAGTTACCCAGCCAGTGCCATGTACTAATCCAATCACTCCTTCAATACCCAAGCACTTATATAAATTCACCATACACTCTCCTTGCAGTACTCTAATCATCCAGTCACTACCCATGTACTTATGCAATGACCCAGACACTAACACATACAGAGGTACAATCGCATGTGCACTACCCATTTAGTCCTCTAACCACCTACACTCTACTCATTCACACCTTCAATTTTTCCAGGTAGTACCCATGCAGTCCAGCAATCACACTGTTAGTCCCCATACACTACTTCAGTCACCAAGCCAGTACCATGTACTAATCCAATCACACCATCAATACCAATACACTTATAAATTCACCATACATTCTCCTTGCAGTACTCTATTCATCCAATCACCACCCATGTACTAATGCAATGACCCAGACAATAACACATGCAGTGCTACAATCACATGTGCACTACCAAGGCAGTTCTCTAACCACCTACACAGTGCTCATTCAGTCCTTCATTTTCCCAGGCAGTACCCATGCAGTCCATCAATCACACTATTACTCCCCGTGCACTCCTCCAGTTACCCAGCCAGTACCATGTACTAATCCAATCACTCCGCCAATACCCAAGCACTCATAAAGTCACTGTACACTCTCCTTGCAGTACTCTATTCATCCAGTCACCGCCATGTCCTAATGCAATGAACCAGACAATAATACATGCAGTGCTACAATCCCTGTGTACTACCCATGCAGTTCTCTAACCACTTACACACTTCTCATTCGCTCCTTCAATTCCCCTGGTAGGACCCATGCAGTCCAGCAATCACCGTGTCACTCCCTACGCACCCCTCCAGTAACTCAGCAAATACCATGTAATAATCGACTCCACTAATACCCAATCAATTATAAATTCACCACGCACTCTCCTTGCAGTACTCTAAAATCCATTCAGTATCCATGTACTCATGCAATGACCCTGTCACAAACACATGCAGTGCTGCAATTCCCTATGCACTACCCATGCAGTCCTCTCACCACTTACACACTTCTCATTTGCTCCTTCAATTCTCCTGGTAGTACCCATGCAGTCGAGCAATCAGATTGTCACTCCCCGAGCACTCCTCCCGTCACTCAGCTACTACCATGTAGTAATCCAAACACTCCACCAATAGCCAAGTACTTATAAATTCACGATACACTCCCCTTGCAGTACTCTAATCATCGGAACGAGGAAATTCCCTTGAGGAGAACTAAATAAAATACACTAAAAACCTCAAAACCAATAACAAGATATACGTATATAAAATGAATTCATACAATTTATTGAGAATACAAGCATTAAAAACATTAAAATGAGTGGACCCGTGTGAGGCCACTACACACAATTGAAAATATAAAGAAAAAGAATTTTTAGACATTCAATATTGACCAGCAAAATTGAAATACAGAGACAGGAAGGCTGTAAGACATAGAATTTGTACAATACTGGTTGTATATTCAGACTCTATTTCTGACACCTGGGTTATGTACACCAAAATACAGTATATCAACAAAGATGTCTGGGTCATGAATTATACTAAGTGGTGCGTCGACGCGTTTTGGTGGTTTTTCGCAATTTTGTCCACCTTTGTCAAGACTACGTTTGATATCTGTTGTGGTGCAGGGGTCAAATATAATTACCCTAGAGAAATGAACATACAATAAATTGTAGTGAGTAACTGTTAATTTATGATTGACATAAACAGCTTTTTGTTTTGGTATTCTGTAATACAAAGCATGGTGATGTCACTTGAAGATACGTATCTGAACATTGCTCTGATGTACAACAGTTATTTGATTACATCTATTGACAAAGATAATGATTGAGAAATGCCTTACTAATACTACATTTTCTAGTGTAACAGAACATTCATCTCAAATACATGAATATCAATAACTCGCTATTTTCCCTTAGTGTATCATCATTGCATACTCCTGTTCAAAATAGATCACAGTGTTTATGTATACCTCTAACTTGGGAAGGAGCTGTTGTCTCCAAATAACCAAATTTCATGTATAGGAATCACATATAATTTAACAGATAATATATGCCGTCTGTACTAGGTTGATAATCGTATACCAGATTGAGGAACTCAGAGTCTATTTTTGGCTTGGTAATATTTCTAGTAGGCTAAAGAGAATTTGCTAGTTCATCATTTTAAGAAAAAAAGATATTTTTATTTTATTTTGAACAAGTTACTTGCCCTAATGGTTTTTATATTAGGCGAGGAAATTTTACCTTAAAATCGATTTCGGGAAGAAATTGTTTTCCAATTGTTATCCTTATCTCAGTATAGTTTATAATTTCCTATATCTAAGATATCGCTGTGTGTAGGGTAATCCTGCAAATCAAAAATGATGCAATATTAGTGTGGAGAAAATGTGAGGCTCTTCACACTTGCACCAATCTTAAATTAAGCGTTATAGTGATTGTAAATACTTCTCTAGCGACGTTGGTAATGAAGTTTATTTAGTTTACCTGATGCTAAAAGCTTGTGAGCGTTGAGTAAGGGCAATCCAAAGTGTTATTTTTCAAATGAGCCTTTTTTCCTTTTCTTTCTATGTTATTTAAAAGCCAGAGGCGACTAAGTCTCGTCCTTGCACTATGGACTCTTGTTTCACTAGAAAGGTAAAGAGAAGAAAGGAAAAGGGACATTGAAGGATCTTTGAAAATAAAGCGTTTTTATGACCTAACTTTCTACATTATCAAAATGTCTCCGTTTGCTTACCTAGTCAAGTGCCAGGGACTATATATTTGTCTGGTTCCTAGAAGCCCTTTGGTTAAAAATCCAGGGGCGCTTACGTCATGTCCTTGCGTTTTGGAATTATTTCCCTAAAGGTCGATACAGGGAAAAAGGAAACAAACGCTGCGGTTAGATGTAACCCGCTTTTGTTTTGGTCCTCGCCTGCTCTATTTCCTATACTTCTGTGGCGGCTTACCTGGTATGATGCAAAGGACTGCCTGCTTCTCTGGATACATGGAATGAGCCTGAGAGAAAGACGCGTCATGTTTAATAGACGGGTCTGGCATGTGATTGGTCTAGTTTCTGGCCTATCTAACTAGTCTATTTGGAACTCAGGAATTTGCATATTCAGGCTTATAATCCTGTGTTCTGATTGGCCGAAAATCCGACCTGTAATATAGAGCCTGCCCTGACTGAGCTGCCCGTTATTTTATTTTTGGCAATCGTGGTTCTAAACAACAGAGATGGAAATAAAATTAATAAAGAGTGATTTACCTCAAATCTGTCTAGCGCCACTGAAATTAGTATTATAGACCCTATTTTCTGGTAGGAAAATAAACTACGGGTTTTACATGTGATATGTCTTAACCCTATTTGCTGGTAGTTCTATGTAACCCGAGTGAGGGCGGGTCCATTTGGGACCACGATATTTACATATAATTTATTGTAGATCCTAGAGTTCATATTTGCTGTAATGCTGGACCTGTATAATAAGTAATCCAGTATGGACTTTTAGTCATAAAAAGTTTCATTGGCGATATTAGTCAAAGAAGTTTCGAATCGGCTGGTGTGTAGTTGAGGAGGGCAAATTTACTGAAATTGGACCATCATGATCTTCGTAACTTCGGGACCGCGACGAGGATGGTTACTACTCTTTCATGTATTTTAGAAGGCAAATGCCAGATACAATGGTATGTATGGAACAGACAATGTTTAAAGACACAGGGATTAGAGTTCATAGTAATTCTGTTGAAGGACTGAGGATCGACTACGCATGACAAAATGTGAAATGATTCCTACCCTATGAGAGCATTGTGTTATATAGTGTACAGGCATTACTTTTATTGTCTACTGGGCATCTCACTAGGAATGTTGGTATTCCTAAGGGGAACACTAGACCGGAGGTCTAGATGCATTTTGTCCAGTCTTCCCTGGTGTTTAGACCTTTAGTAATGGTATCTAAGAAGCAGAAATACCATTGTTCTCTGGTTTTTCTTAGTCTATCTATATCACCGCCTCGTCTGGTGGTTCTGATCTTTCCAGGATGTACCAACGCAGATCATCACAGGTGTGATTCTGCTGTTTGTAATGCTCTGTTAAAGGTGCATTGCATTTGTTGGTACGTATGGCCGATTTGTGCTCCAGAACTCTAAGTCTAAGTTCCCTGCTAGTCTCTCCCACATATCCCAAATTACATGGGCAAATTAGTAGGTACATAACATTTTGACTCCTGCAGTTGTTGAAGGTTCTAGGAGTCAGAGTTTTTCCATTGAATTCCAGGCTGGTTCCTGTGATACAATGGGGGCAGACTGAGCAGGTCCCGCATTTGTGATTGCCTAGTGCTATTGGGCCAGTCAAGGTTTGTTGGGTTTCCATGGGTGGCTTGTATGTATGTACCAAGCAGTTTCGGATAGTTTTATTTCTCCGGAATGAGAACAGTGGTTTATTGAGTTGGTTTGTGTTGTTATAATTAGGGATGTGCCAGTTCCTATTCACAATGTTTTTAATTTGGTTACTTAAGTGTGAAAACTGAGTTACAAAAACTATTTTGTCTAAATTATTTTTATTGCGGGTTTTGTTTTGGTCGAGAAGACTGTCGCGGTCATAAAATCTGGCTCACTTTAGGGAGTGTTTAATTAGTTTATGGGGATACCCTCTCTCCTTGAGTTTTCTAGTCATATTTTCTGAGTGTCGATAGAAGTCGTTCAAGTTGGAACAATTTCGCCTCAGTCTTAAAAATTCTCCAAAAGGCACGTTGTCCTTTTGTGCCTTAGGGTGGTTACTGGAATAGTGTAAGATGGTGTTTTTGTCCGTTGGTTTGGTGTAGAGTTCAACTTTCAAAATACCATCCTCTTCTTTGATGGCTATATCTAGGAACTCAACCCTAGAATTGCTCTGATGTCCCGTGAACCTTAGGTTAGAATCCCCCAGGTTGAGCCATTCCAAAAAGCTGGATAAATCTTCACTGGCACCGCTCCAGATGAAGATGATGTCATCGATGTAGCGGTGCCAGCAAGATATATTCTCAAAAAAGGGGGCAGCCTCATTGAATATGTGTTTGAGTTCAAAATCTCCCACATATAAACAGGCCAGACTTGGGGCACATGTGGACCCCATGCTGGTCCCCTTGATTTGGAGGAAAAGGTCATCTTTGAAAAGAAAAAAGGTTTTCTTTAAAATCAGGTAGATGCATGACATGATAAAGGTGTTGTCACCGCCATTGAGATCCTCTGATTCAAGTATGGACGCTATGACCGCCAGGGTATTGTCTTGGGGGATGTTTGTGTAGAGGGCCTCTATATCTAAGGTGACCATGAGCTGGGTCACCTTATTGAACCCTCTACCCTCAAACACAGAAATGGCATGGGAGGTGTCTTTGAGGTAGGACTTTTGTTTTTTTACAATTGGCTGTAGGAAAAAGTCTACGTACCGACTCAAAGGTTCCAGTGTGGACCCAATACCACTAATTATTGGTCTCATTGGTGGGTTAGTGAGGTTCTTGTGAATCTTTGGGAGTTCATACATTGCGGGGGTGACTGGATGTTGGTTGAGAAGAAATTTATATTCACTTTCACTAATAGCACCCCTGTTTCTCCCTTCACTCAAAAGGTTGGCTACTTCACTCTTTAGTTTGCTGAGTTCTTGGAATCTAGATTTTTGGTAGTGTTCCTTGACGTTAAGAAGTTCTTTCATTTTGCTGTCATATTTTTCAGTGTCGAACACAACTATTCCCCCGCCCTTATCGGCGGGTTTAATAGTTAGGTCCTCACTGTTTTGCAGTTTGGTAAGGGCATCTCTCTGTGCTTTTGAGAAGTTATTATTGCCGTTAACTTTTTTGGAGAATAAGTTCTTCACTTCTACCTCCACTACTCTTTCAAACACCTCTACGTTTTTATCCACTTGTTGGATACTGGGAAAGAAAGTAGATTTAGATTACTAATCCAATCACTCCTTCAATACCCAAGCACTTATATAAATTCACCATACACTCTCCTTGTAGTACTCTAATCATCCAGTCACTACCCATGTACTTATGCAATGACCCAGACACTAACACATACAGAGGTACAATCACATGTGCACTACCCATTTAGTCCTCTAACCACCTACACTCTACTCATTCACACCTTCAATTTTTCCAGGTAGTACCCATGCAGTCCAGCAATCACACTGTTAGTCCCCATACACTACTTCAGTCACCAAGCCAGTACCATGTACTAATCCAATCACACCATCAATACCAATACACTTATAAATTCACCATACATTCTCCTTGCAGTACTCTATTCATCCAATCACCACCCATGTACTAATGCAATGACCCAGACAATAACACATGCAGTGCTACAATCACATGTGCACTACCAAGGCAGTTCTCTAACCACCTACACAGTGCTCATTCAGTCCTTCATTTTCCCAGGCAGTACCCATGCAGTCCATCAATCACACTGTTACTCCCCGTGCACTCCTCCAGTTACCCAGCCAGTACCATGTACTAATCCAATCACTCCGCCAATACCCAAGCACTCATAAAGTCACTGTACACTCTCCTTGCAGTACTCTATTCATCCAGTCACCACCCATGTCCTAATGCAATGACCCAGACAATAACACATGCAGTGCTACAATCCCTGTCTACTACCCATGCAGTTCTCTAACCACTTACACACTTCTCATTCGCTCCTTCAATTCCCCTGGTAGGACCCATGCAGTCCAGCAATCACCCTGTCACTCCCTACGCACCCCTCCAGTAGCTCAGCAAATACCATGTAATAATCCAAAGACTCCACTAATACCCAATCAATTATAAATTCACCACGCACTCTCCTTGCAGTACTCTAAAATTCCATTCAGTATCCATGTACTCATGCAATGACCCTGTCATAAACACATGCAGTGCTGCAATTCCCTATGCACTACCCATGCAGTCCTCTCACCACTTACACACTTCTCATGTGCTCCTTCAATTCTCCTGGTAGTACCCATGCAGTCGAGCAATCAGATTGTCCCTCCCCGAGCACTCCTCCAGTCACCCAGCTACTACCATGTAGTAATCCAAACACTCCACCAATAGCCAAGCACTTATAAATTCACGATACACTCTCCTTGCAGTACTCTAATCATCCACTCAGTACCCATGTAGTCATGCAATGAACCAGACACTAACACATGCAGTGCTACAATCGCATGTGCACTACCCATGCAGTCCTCTAACCACATACACACTGCCCTTTCACACCTTCATTTTCCCAGGTAGTACCCATGCAGTCCAGCAATCACACTGTTACTCCCCTTACATTCCTCCTGTCACCCAGCCAGTAACATGTACTAATCCAATCAATCCATCAATACCCAAGCACTTATAAATTCACCACACATTGTACTTGCAGTACTCTAATCATTCACTTAGTACCCATGTACTCATACAATGACCCGGCCACAAACACATGCACTGTTTCAATCCCTGTGAACTACCCATGCAGTTCTCTAACCACGTACACACTTCTCATTCGCTCCTTCAATTCCCCTGGCAGTACCCATACAGTCTTGCAATCACCCTGTCACCTTCTGTGCACTCCTCCAGTCACTCAGCCGCTACCATGTACTAATCCAAACACTCCGCCTATACCCAAGCACTTATAAATTCATCACGCACTCTTCTCACACTACTCTAATCATCCAGTCACTACCTGTGTACTCATGCAATGATCCATGCACTAACACATGCACTGCTACAATCACATGTGAACTACCTATGCAGTCCTCTAACCACACCTTCATTTTCCCATGTGGTAGCCATGCATTCCAGCAATCCTAGGCGTCACTCCCCATGCACCATCTCCAGTTTCCCAGCCAGTACCATGTACTAATCCAATCACCCAGTCAATACCAAGCACTAATACATTTACCATACACTCTCCTTGCAGTACTCTAACCATCCAGTCACTTCACATGTACTCATGCAATGATCCAGACACTAACACATGCAGTGCTACAGTCACATGTCCACTATCCATGCAGTCCACTAAACACCTTTACACTGCTCATTCACACCTTCATTTTCCCAGGTGTTAACCATGCACTCCAGCAATCACACTGTCACTCCCCGTGCACTCCTCCAGTTACCCAGCCAGTACGATATACTAATCCAATCACTCCATCAATACCCAAGCACTTATAATTTCACCATACACTCTCCTTGTAGTACTCTAATCATCCATTCACCACCCATGTACTCATGCAATGACCCAAACTCTAACACATGCAGTGCTACAATCATATGTACACTACTCATGCAGTCCTCTAACCACCTACCCACTGCTCCTTTACACCTTCATTTTTCAAGGTACTAACCGTGCACTCCAGCAATCACATTGTCACTCCCCTTGCCCTCCTTCAGTTACCCAGCCAGTACCATTTACTAATCCAATCCTGTATTGTTAAAGAGGACAATGCCCTAGCTTCACTCCCTAGTACTTTGTGTGCTAATTCAGATACAGATGTAGGACAAATGTTTATTCCACCAGTACATATTAGTGTGAAGGAGGGTGCTAAACTGGCGAGATTGCCTCAGTATAAAATTTTTCGAGTAGGAGAAGAAGCACTTACACGTATTGTACAAGACCTGATTGAAGTGGGGGTGGTGGAAGAAGTTCTTTATAATGTCTGCTATAGTCCGATTCTCCCCATTTTGAAAAAAGATACTGACACTAAGATTTATAGATTTATCATAGATTTGAAAGAAGTCAACAAGATTGTAGTACCACAGTAGCCTGTAGTATCTGACTTACCCTGCTCCCTCCAACAGCAACTACATTTTCAGTAGTGGATTTGAAGAACGCTTTCTTCTCGATTCCTATTCATCCTGATAGCCGATATTTGTTCGGTTTCACCTTAAATAACAGATCATACAGCTTTTGCAGAGTTCCTCATGGGTACACTGAGAGTCTGAGGGCCTCATTTATGAAAAGTGCGTGAAAACAGTGATGCGTCACTTTTCACTGCGTCCTCCTTGCGACACCAATGATGCGTCATATTTGCAGTATGACGCATCATGTCGCAAGGAGTTACAGATACGGCAGTATTTCTGATGTATCTGTAAGCGCAAAAGTCACACATTGCTGGGGTGTGTCACAAAAGTGCCGCAACTCCAGCAATGCGTCCTTTCACATGGGGAAAGCCCCATGTGAAAGGGCTTGCGTCAGTCTTACGCCTGCTGTGAGGCAGGCTCAAGATTTTGACGCAACAGCGTCCTAAAAGTGACGCAGTGAAATCTCATAGATTTCACTGCGTCACTATTACGAGGCTTTTTGCGGGGGAACGCCCCCTCTGCATACATTATACCTGACGCCGGTATAAGTTAGCGCAGGGGTTTACAAAGTGACGCATCTGCTTAGACGCGTCACTTTGTAAATAGTGCGCAACTGGAGGCATGTTTTACGCCGCCGATGCGTCACAAAAAGTGACGCATCGGAAGCGCAAAACTGACGCAAGGCCTCACAAATGAGGCCCTGAGTATCTATAGCCAAGCCTTAAAAAGACAACTCGATTCTTTTACTTTGTCTGAAGGAGTGGCTCTCATATAATATGTCGATGACATCTTGTTGGCAGCCGATACGCCTGAGCAGTGTGAAAAGTGCACTTTGTCTTTACTTTCTTTCCTTGCTACACACAATCATACACTGAGAGTCTGAGTATCTATAGCCAAGCCTTAAAAAGACAACTTGATTCTTTTACTTTGTCTGAAGGAGTGACTCTCATACAATATGTCGATGACATCTTGTTGACAGCCAATACGCCTGAGCAGTGTGAAAAGTGTAATTTGTCTTTACTTTCTTTCCTTGCTACACACAATCATAAAGTATCACAGAAGAAATTGCAATATTGTAGACCGAAGGTGACCTACTTAGGTCATCTTCTGTCTAAGGTGGGACGTGCATTGACACCAAATCGCATTAAAGCAATTTTGCATATGGCCATGTCTGAACTAGGGTGGCGGAGTGAGCTAAAGAATGCTGATGGATTAAACCCAGATCAGTTGACTGGGGGTGAGTGTTTGATTTGCTCAAACGTTCCGTCTATCATCCCCTTTTGTATTGCTTTGTTCGCCCTAAGTTGGCAGGGTATGCTCAGACATGAGTCCCTTGCTCACTTTGCCACTGGATTCAAGATAGCCTGGCTGATGAGGATTATATATCCGAAACCGGTCCCAGGATGCTTGTTTCCGGTCCAGGGAAAACATGGCTTGGCAGTTCGGGCTGGACTGTTCCCATGAGGCACAGGGGCAGACTGATTTGCATATGGCCATGTCGGAACTGGGGTGGGAGAGTGAGCTAAAGAATGGTGATGGATTAAACCCAGATCAGTTGACTGGGGGTGAGTGTTTGATTTGCTCAAATTCTACGTCCATCATCCCCTTTTGTATCGCTTTGTTCGCCTTAAGTTGGCAGGGTATTCTCAGACGTGAGTCCCTTGCTCACTTTGCCACTGGATTCAAGATCGCCTGGCTGATGAGAATTATGAATCCGAAACAGGTCCCAGGATGCTTGTTTCCGGTCCAGGGAAGACATGGCTTGGCAGTTCAAGCTGGACTGTTCCCATGAGGCACAGGGTCAGACTGATTTGCATATGGCCATGTCTGAACTGGGGTGGCGGAGTGAGCTAAAAGAATGATGATGCATTAAACCCAGATCAGTTGACTGGGGTGAGTGTTTGATTTGCTCAAACGCTCTGTCCATCATCCCCTTTTGTATCGCATCTTTTAGCCCAGCACTGACCGTGAAAAGTAATTCTAAGCGTACTTACCAGTAACTTGTATTTCTCCATAGGAATCCATTGTCTCAGTCTCTAAGCGTCGATTTTCACAAACAACAAACTACAAATATTCCTTATAAATCACCTGTATAACTTAAACGCATTCTTTCAGTATTTACAGGAGATGCACCAGTGTCAGATCGAGGATCCACCACTGAGTAAGAAAAAGTAACTATAACACTATTTACTTGCTAAGTGAATTTCCTCCCATAGGATAACATTAGTGATTCTATGTGAAAACGTTTCCAAGTGTCAACTTTTAAAATACAAAAATATTCCTTAAAAATCACTACTGTAACCAAAACGATTTTACTAATCTGTTGACAGGATTTGTCCCAGGACTGAATCTAGGATCCAGTCCTGTGGTTAGAAAAGTAATCCATAGAGTAACTAATTGCGGTTAACTAGAAATTCCCATTGAGCTCAATGTTGCATCGTGTTTGAAATTGTGTTGCCCATTGCAACAACTGTAACTACTATACTTAAAAGTCTATTGCCTATTTTCAAAGTATTTAAACTAAAGTAATTCGTTCTGAGAAAGTATATTTTGTAATGTAATGTATAATGTAATTATAATGGAATTTAAAAGATAAAATATCTAAAAATAAATAGTTTAAAAAAGTGTTGTAAATCAGAATAAAAAAATAAATATAACAATTAATACATTTAAAAGTTGTCATTTACAAAACCTTTGAAATTCACTGAAAAAACCATAGGTTTCAGACATTTTATAGTTAGGAATTAGCATTTAAAAAACCTTAGAAATTCACTGAAAAAAACATAGGTTTTAGGGGTGTTATAGTTAGCTGGACATTTCACTCGTACAAAACCATTGAAATTCCTCCGTTATAGTTAGTTCTGCTAACTATAACTCGCGCGCCCGCAATCCACTGCTGATGATGTCACATATTACATCATTCATGACATGGTCAGTGACATCACTGATGACATCTCAAATGACATCACTGATGACATCATCCAGTGAAAGTGGTTTGGTTCGTTATTTAAATATGTATTATATATATAGCAATCTGCATTGAAGAATGAGTGGCTATGTAAATATAAATATCTGGATAGAGGATTTAGTAGCAGTTTGATTGACTGTTTACTTGACTAATTTATAGTGTCTCACTAAATATATTGGATAGTGACTAAACTGTGTGAATATCTGTTTCACTTTGTCAGTTGTTGTGTAAACAGCTTCACCAGTTGGTTACTAGCCGAATCGGTAAAATGTGGTATTTAAAAATCGGTAAATAGTAATTACCTACATATGGCCCTTATTTCCTCCATGTTTAGCAGCCTTAACCCCCTCATCCACCTCCTGGTTTAAAGCTGAAGGAGTAGCCAATCACAGGCCTCTAGGTCTGTGAGTGGAGCAAAGCTATTTTTTACTCTAACTCCATACTCAACCATTGTGGTTGTTTTTAGTTTTGGGCCCATCCTCACACCTCGGTTACTCCCAGGGATGCTCCTAAAAGGTAGGGCTTGACTATAGAAGTGCTCAAACAAAAATCTGGGTTTTAGGGGGAGTGGCTTCATAGAGCTCGGCTAAAAGACACCTGGTTACTAACTTATTATTACAATTTATTACAGCACAATCACCTGGGAGCACTTTGGGTGAAGGAGCCACCCATACCACTCTATTGGCCATGATAAGGTGACTAGATAAACCCTCAACCCTTATATCATGATTCACAAGATGGGTACTTTACCAGTGTAGTGTTTTGTCTATGAGCAGTAATGTCGATTCTCTTTGGCCCCCCCTTAGGACTGGGACATTTACCATGACCAGGGCAAGTGGGGAGGCTGGGGGGGGGAGATCTAAGGACTGGTATAGTTGGGTATTTGACCCTACTTGGCCTATAGATACCCCCCTCCCTTGCCCATCATTTTTGCCCTCATAAAGCCCAGTAGTATGTGTGAATTAATCGTCATTCGTAGGTCTGTTTCAGTTCTCTCCCCAGTCTGCTCCTGTAATGCACCTATGTGCCGAACCATACGAGCTGGGGGGTGAGGTAGATTTAGTTCATATTCCCCTTCTGCGGTTCTACCTTGTGTTGGCTGGACACCCCCTACACACAGAATTCACTAAAGGCCCAAACCTCTTTGTCCACTTTGATGACAGATTGACAAAGATTCCTCCATTTTTATTAGTCAATGCAAAAGGGGCTGGAGTAAACTTGAAACCATATTCTCCAATCTCTGCCACACAACATCGTCTTTCAGTGAATATGGAAGATGATCAGGCTCCACGGACTTTGGCACTTCTATGGGTACCCATGCTCTTGTCACCCTGGTTGTTTTCATGGGCTTTTGTTTCACATTTCTCACACCTCTTTACCCTTCAACTGTGTGTTTTGTACCTGAATTAGATAAGGGGAAGGAGACAACTTCTGGTAAAGTCACAGGAGAACTGCTCAGGGGAATAGGGGAAGGTTCCTTCTCATTCCTTGCCGGTGACTCAGCTGGTGGCCAGGAGAGAGATGAAATGGGCTCTATAATATATCTGCCCTCTTCCAGAGAGAATTAATGCACAGTGAGCTCAATCTCTTGTGAGAGGACGTTAGCCACCCTTGATAAGAAAGGATCTAGGGTATTTACTATAGGCCCCCAGTTTGTTCAGCTGGTGCTTTTCACTTACCCATCTTTTGGATACGATCTTCTACGATGAGCAGGGTGTTCGGTTGCTGAGCTTTGTGTCAGAGAGGGGGCCCAGTCTGGCCTTCTTCTGGCTCCGATGGGCACGGATGGGCTTGCCTGTGGCCCGGGCTTTGCCTGGGTGCATCCCATGCCGAGGGCTGGCGTCGCGCATTTCAGAGCATTGAGGGTGCAGGAGGAGATGGGATATGCAGTCTGCAGCGGCACCCAGAAGTGTGGCATGGCTTCCCCCAGCATATTAGAGCAATCCAGCAGTCCTTTCAGAGTTGGTGGGGGGAACCATCTCATAGCTTGAATTCAGTAATGTGTTGGCTCAGTTATTGTTGCACACATATTTCCAGTACTTTGGCTAGCATGGCAATGTTGATTACCGGTAGAAAGTTATTCGGTCGCAGGGGGTTCTCTGTTGGTTTTTTTATGATGGGGATAACATGCCCAGTTTTTGGGCGGTCTGGCAAGGATTCTTGAGCTAGCGAAGCATTAATAATCTCAGTCCAAATGGGGATGACAATATGGTTGGCTGTAGACAAACATTTGAGGAAAGAGGATCATTGTAGTGGTTGCTTGGTTTTATGATCAATAAGGTTTTGGCAATATCTTTGTGGTCAAATAGCTTGACGCTTGCCCATTGAGCTTTTTTTTTGGGCATTGACTGAGCGGGTTGAAATGGATGATCAGCTAGTGCACCCTTTAGGTTATTGGGGTTATCAGCAGCAGTTCTGAACTCATTCATCATGGAGTTGGCTTTTGCTGTAAAGAAGGATGAGAATTCCTCACAGCTTACTTAAGATTTGAATGCTATTTGAGAGGATATGGCCATTTTGTTTGATTGTTGTTTTAACATTTCAAAAAGTTTACTCAGTCTAATATTGACGTTATCAAGATCTATTCTAAAGAAGTCTTTTTTTGATTTTAGAATACTTTTGTTGTAGGCATTTCTGGTCTTTCTTAGCAGTTTTAGTTGGGGGATGATGGGTGCTGTCCCATTTCCATTCAGTGAGTCTAAATTTGTGTCTTTCTTCACTAAGAGACCTGTTAAACCATTTTTTTAATCTTTATCCAGTATTCTTATCATTTTTAACGGGGCTTTTGAATCTACTTTCTTAGTCATCATGGAGTTGTAGTCTTCCGTGAGTTCACTGACGTTTGTCATATTATTAGGTGGTTGATGTTATTTCTCTCAATGTGCCGCTAGTTTCCCCAAGGTTAGGCCGTTTGTGTCTCAAGCCCATTTTCTGGGTTTGACTGATGTGAGGCTAATTTCATTTTTATGGCAGGTATTTGGAAGGTAATAATATGGTGATATGACCAATCGCATGGAACGATCAGGATTGTTTCAACAGCTTTTTATTTGGATATGATCCAGTCTAGTGTAGAGCCTTTAGTATGGGTTGGTAGAGTACAACTTCGAACCAGGGATTGGTCTTCTAGGAAAACTCTAACAACATTGACCTGATTATCATTGAGGTCCTCCTTATGAAGATTGAAGTCCCCTAGGAATATATCATTGGAGTAAGGGGCAGAATTTGCTGTAATAATTTCCATTAGTTGTTCTATGAACATGTTGTTTTACCTGGGGATGGTAAAACACATGTAGTTTGCAAAGTTGGTTACCTGTGGATCTTATAGAGAGTCTGAGGTATTCACATGATGGAGATGTCAGATCAATGTATACAACAATGCCTCCACCCATTTTGTGTAGCCTCTATATAGGAGAGTAGGGTCTGCTATCCTATGGTCACCCCACATTTTTGCTTTTTGCTTCACATATTCCGACTTAATGTGGCTGTGGGCCTGCTAATCAGACCCACAGCCTGCTGTTATCTCTGTAAATTAATGCCAATGCACTCTAGGTGCATTACCAATTGGAACTGGTTCACCTTATAGGCCCCTGTAACAGTATACCCTAGGTACCCAGGGCATAGGTGTATCCAAGGCCTACCAGGGGCTGCAGCATGTATTGTGCCACCCCTGGCCTGGCCTAGCTATTTGACACAACTGGCTGATCACTCAGCTGGGGTAAGTTGGTGTAATCACCTCTTACTTAGGTATAGGATATCTATATCTAACATATATGGACACATGTTAACCTATGAGTCACTCCTATGGAAGGCCTCGACAATCCAGGAGGCAGAGTGCTTGGTTTCATGTGAGATGGTGCTCTGGCATGAGCTGAGCCTGTCTGCAGCTGCCATACCATATACTCTTAAGTGCATTAGGAACCTCGCGGTTAAATGCTATCTTTGGTTTGGCTTTACCCAAAACATGTTGAGTAAGGTGTCATACGAATTGGAATACTACCCCCTCGCCAATTCTGGCGACGGAGGTAGCATTTCACCCTTCTAGAGGGACACGACATGTACCTAACCTGAAACCCGGGTAAAGTTAAACATGAGCCTCAGCATCACAAAATAGATGCTGCCACCACAGACACAAGTCTGACCTCCTGCTGCTGGGAGTCCTTCCAGCTTGGGAGGCTTGGACAAAGGGTTTCCTGTCAGGGGAGGTGCTTGCACCACCCCAGACAGGATTTTGTGTAGTGGGTTAGGGAGGGCTGAATAGAATGAGACATGCCTGGGGCACACAAGGTGTCCCTGTGCATATGCCAGTTCAAACCGGTGCTGGGGCTCTCCAGCCCCAGTCCTGGCACGAAACTGGACAAAGGAAAGGGGGTGTAACCACCCCCCTTCCTGGTCCCACCCAGAGGAGGGACCTAGCAGGTAATCCGGCCCCTAGATTTGGTTTAAGAGTAGGAGCTGTGTCCTAAGACTTCAGATCATCCTGAACTCGATGTGAAACTAAGAAGAAAACTGGACTTCGACATTCTGCTGCACAGAAGACTGAAGAGCATCTCCCTTGTGGCCAAGAAGTGACCACCCTGTGAACACAGGCACCATCCAGCAACTCGACGTCTGCTTTGCCGCCGCCTCCCGCCGGAGCCCAAGCCCAGAGCCCAACAAGACCTGGATTCACAGACATCTCCAAGCCCGATCCACAGTCCCTGAAAAGAAGAGACCCGTGGAGGCATCGAGAGACGTGGGACCGGCCATCTTGAAAGACCCCCGAGAAGCTGACTGCGCAGCACCCAAGGCATCCTCCATGCTGAGCTTTGGGGTTCGAGAAGCCCCACCACCAAGCAGCATCTGCACCGAAGATCAGCCCCCCAGCATCTCCACAATTTGCGTGGGGCCCTTTTGCATTTTGCCACTCAACGCATCATCCTGGTTACAGGCCCATTGGCTAGTGGCCATCTTGGCGAAGAAATCTACAATCAACACTGCTGGTCTGGTTGCTTAAGACCGGCCCTCGCTCCTGTAAAAAGGAGCAGCCCCTCTGACCTTGCTGGTCAGAGTAACACGCTTTCTTCAACTCCTGCGTGGCTTGCTTTTGCCAAGGCCTATTTGCTTCAATCAAGTTGCCGACACCGCCATCAGCGAGAGTCTGCGTGGGACAGCTCGTGGTCGACTCCTGGACATCGCTTACCTCTTCGTGTCCACGTGGCTACAGAGACAAGCTTCCTTTCTTCATCTGTTGGCACCCGACATCGCCTGGTTCCCTCCTGGTTCCTCGCCGGTCACTGGCTAGTGACTTTGAACATTGTCCCCTCTGCTTTCAGGTCTTCACCTCTTCAGATCCGCCCTTGGATCCACCGGAACTCTTCTAGATCGACCGCCTGCAGCATCTTCATCCTCAGGCTCCATTGAACTACACGACGAAACCCGACACACTTTGAATCCTATACATCCGCTTCCTGTGGGCGAGGTAACGCTGGCACTCCGGTGCTCCTGTTGAGAGTGTCTAGGTTTTAAGTTGTCAGGTTCTGGTCCATCCGGAAGGTTCCCTTTGCAGTAACTTTGTACTTTTTACGCACCCATTGAAAGTCTATGGGCGCCCGCGTGTAACTTCAAGCACTGCACACACATCCCGTGGGCCTCCTGGTCACTAACTGTTGTTAGCCCCTCGTAGTCCCAGCGATTCCCAAGGCCCTAGGCCTTCTTCCTTTTAGATACGTGGTTCTTATACCACTATTTTAGTATATGGTTTGAGTGACCACCAGGGCCTATCCATATTGTGCAACTTTTGTATATTTTAACACTGTTTTGTTTTAACGCATTTGCTTCTGTGCTCATAAGGAGTATAGGGGGTACTTGTAGTAAATAAATATATATATATTTTCAATATATATATCTGTGTGGTGTCCTTTCATTTGGTATTCAAGGAGAGTGTATATGGTAAAACAGCTTGCTTCACATGCCTTTACAGAGTTTAGCCTAAGACTGCTTTGTCCATGCTACCTCTAGGATAGCTGGTCTATAAGGTTGACTTACAACCAATCATCATAAGGGTTGGTTGGACTGATACAAGGTGGTCACTAGAACTAGTGAACATCATATATCAGGCCAACTTCTCACACTCTATAGCCTCACAGTGTTGTAGTTTGGTGGAACAAGTAGAACTATGCATGGGGAATTGATGATTCAGTTAGCCACGATTCTGTTAGCATAGTCTCGTTGACTTCCTGGCTCAAGATGAGGTCAACGATGTCTGAGGCATGCTTCACTGCTGAATGGCAGATAAGTAGTTGGCAAAGATCGGTTTCAATGAGTTACCAAGGTTTATGTCTTGTTTTTCAGGGGTTAAAGTTACTCTTTTCAGAGTATTGAGGTTTAGATTTCTATTATTCATCTGTATTCTATTTGCATTGATTGGGACTTATTAAATTTTATCTTCATCTACACTGGGGTGGAGACTGGGAGTAGACTCGTAGTAGAGCGGTAGGGTTTGCACTGCAATGTCTGTCGAATATCTAAGGTGTTTGCATGGTCGGTATTGCCTATTTGTCAGCGACAAGGGAATAGTATTTAGCTTACTGTGGAGTATGTGTACAGATTTTTTAATATGATTTTTGATAGATAGATAAAATTCTGAGAGAGACGTAAAATATTCTCCAATTATATAATTGCTGTAGCAGAATGTATAATACTTCTGTCACTTCTTAATTCTTCACGTAAACTACACAGTGGCGAAGGCGTTCTTTTATCTATGTGTTTTTGAATAGAATTTGTGAAATTAGGCAAATGGTATACTGCATTTAACACTACATTAGCATACCAGTTTACTCCAGAAATAAGATCAAAATGTTACTCTTCTATTCCTCATTGTGCAGTAATTTTCTTTTCTTTCCTCCTCATTTTTTTTCTTTTTGTTCATCTTTCTGTTCAACTCTGAAAGACTGCTTTGATATTTTCCCCTTTGGAAACAGTATCGCTTTTTGAAGCACAGGAACCTGGCCTAAAGGAGGAGCATTTTGTGTTCTTAACCGATTACACGCCCTTACACAGCTCACATTAGCAGTCACTTTCTTCTCATCAAAATCAATCAAAAAGAGCCGCCTTGAAGCAGTACGACCTTGTTATAGTACCTTGTGATATATGAGCGTGCACCTTCGTCCATATGTTAGAACTATACCCGCTACATCCACACGTCGAGTGTTTGACATGTTAATCTATATCTATGAGACAAGCAAGAGTGATTTTTCTCTTTATTTTTTTTTTCATTTGTAGTTTCGGTACTGGTCTGACAATATCTGTATCAAATCACTTATGATGGAAGATTTATTGTAATGTCTTTTACTTTTGTTTTCTTACTTCAATAAAAACGATTTGAAATAAAAAAAATAAAAAAAAAAATAAACCAGACAATGTTCTATTTCGGAACAAAGCAACATATGACATGCCTTCTTTGAATACACTACTACCAATATTAACCGCATACGTGCGGCGGCTTTTTCCACTGTACGCGGCGTTTTTTAAAAACGCGCGTTACATGACGAGCTCAGCTCGTCATCAGCGGGCGAGCGGCACAGCTCATGACGAGCTGAGCTCGTCATGAGCAGGGAAGGGGTTAACAAGACATGTATCTACACATAAATATTGCGATTTGTGAATAGTTCCTGCATACACTGAAGAGACTGGAAACTGCTTTAGCTGGAGATACAAGTCTTTCACAAGTAAAAAATTTACAACACACCTACCAATCTGCCGAACTTTAGCAATATCATCAACTTTTATGGCTAAGTATTCCACATCACTTCTGTTTGGATAATTGATACATTTCATAACTTTAGTCATTGCACCATTCACTAGCTCTTCTTCAACATTTAAATTACAAAGTAAGATTACATGTCCATATTTACAAACTATTTTTCTAACCCTGCAGTTTTCAAAACAGACTTTTCTAAACTGCCCAATTTAGATTGCAGTTTTCTGTTAGTAGCACTGTAACTCATTGATGTACCATTTTATCATTTGCTCTAATTTGAATGAGCTCATCTTTTCCCAGTTGCAGTAATTGTTTATTGAATTTACTTCACCCCTCAAGAGTTGCCATCAAAGAAACAATAGACTTGTCTTCCTTAACAACATTATCATTACTTTAGCAGCTGAAACATTACTTGGAAACAAATTTTTGATGATACTGTTTTGTAATAATGTTGTTCCCTCTTTTGTGAGGACTCACAGTCTTATATCCTTTTGTGTATATCCATAATGCATATCTGATGTTTGGTGCATATTTTGGATTAACTCTTTGTATTTAGAGTTTTCCCAAATGTTAACATTTCCAATTATTCCTAGTGAATTCCTTGTTTCATTATGTAGTAGTTTCTTGAATACAGGTTGTCCCTTTACGGGAGTTAGTTGTAGCAGGTGCCCAAAAAGCACATTGTAGTTCGTTTATAAAATTTGCTGCATTCTTAAATGTATAAAAGCTAGTATTAGTTTAGATACCATGCTGACTTCATTAATAATTAGTAGCTTTGGTTTCCTTAATACTCTTGCCCCTTCATAATAAGCATCACCAGATAACCTAGTGTTGTATTGTAATTTGTTGTCATGTTCAACAGGCAGCATTAATAAGTGATGACGGGTAACTCCTTTAACAATATGAGCAGCTAAGCCTCCTGGTGCAGTGACTACACGCAACAAATTAGAATCTGTTGTCGTTTGTAGGTAACTTGTTAGTAATTTAATCAAGAAGCTTTTTCCAGTTCCAACTTGACCACTTATGTACAATAGAACTGGTTTATATTTAGATCATGCACACTTTTTTCTCATGTAGAAATCCATGTTCTACTTTATCTTTTACCTCTTCAAAAATGTATTTCTGCTCTGCAGACAATTGCTGTATTATTAGTTCTAGATCCACGGTTTCCTGTCTTACTTGCTGCATTGCATTATCCACCTAATTCATAGCTATTGCAGCTTCATTTTCAATTATTGGCCATCCAAGAGGATCTTGACTTCCAGGTGCTGAACTTCAGTAGCAATTGTTTCTACTTGTTCAATCTCTTCTATCAACATTTAAAGATACATTGGAAACACAGACCACGCAATGCTGTCTTTCAAAGCATTGAATCAGTCTTCAGAACAGTCAAATTCTCCAAGTATCTTATTTTCAGTTTGCCATGGCTTAAACAACTGTAACTAGGCTAAATAGAAAAAACTATTTTTGTCTGCATTTTGGTAACTCAGCTTTTGATGGTTGATTATGTTTCCTTCGTTATGTCTCACCAAACATCCTTAACATCCAGTCACAGCAAATTTACCTGCATCCATGTTTTCACTGACATTATTTCTGAAAGTATAATGTTGAAGTATTTCATAGAGACACATTCTTTCCAGAGGAGGACTTCTTCTTATATAGTACGTATGTTACTCTTCAGAATATCTGTACTGTATGTCAAATTCTGCAAGATAATGCATTTCAGGAAAATACTTCAGTACTCAGTTACGAGTATAAGGCCCCCATTAGGATGGCGGGCAGACTTCAGTCCGCCTGCCACCTTAGCGGTGCTGGGACCAGCCGCCAGTGGTGCGGCGGTCCCGCACTGCCAATTAGCATCCCGTATAGTCAACATTGTGGCTGGCGGTGCTGTAAGCAGCACCTGCCACAATGTTGAACATGCATGTTGTGTACTAGTATGCACAACATGTCAGGCACCGCGCGGTGCCTGCCACCTTGTGAATGTCAATGTAGGGGGGTACCATGGGTACCCCTCAAGTACAGCCCCCACCACCCGGGTCCCCAAAGTAAACTCCACATGCCTTTCCATGGCGGAGTCTCTGCAATGGAAAGGCATTCCACAGCCATCATCATAATATGGATGGGGGTGCCTGCAAGGCACCGTCACCATATTAAGGGCCTTTTCTGCCAGGCAGGCAATCATGCCAATTGCCTACTGGCTGAAAAGAGGCATCCGCCGCGGTACCCCCACCATGGTAATGTGGCGGGGGTAAATGGCCATCCGGCGGGGTCTTTTGGTGAACTGCCTGCCATGTTAATAGGCCGCTTAGTGTTGCAGGGATTCTCCACATTCACAGAACTATGCACAGGAAACCATGATCTAGGTGTATAGGGGTTGTACCCTCCTAACACCTTAGTACCCAAAATCCCCAAACTGACTAGCTACAGTGTCTCATTTGTTCCCCTACATAATAATGAAGGTGCAAATGATTAGGCAACCCAGAACGCAACACTCCTGGCTCTCTCAGGAATCGCAGTAGCAAGACATACCCTTTCACTCACTCATTTGTACTTGTCCACAATAAGAATTGGCAGAGTCACTGTAATAGTTCATAATTTTTAATTTGAACTATTGTGCTCACTAATGCAGTATATGAGCCACTACCAGCAGCAAAATGCATAAACTCAGAACAATTAGCATTGTTACAATTCCATAGAATATAAAGGGGTATGTCATCATATACAGACAGTGGAAAAAGACTATATAGCCTAACCACCCTCCTCTTGGCTGGAAGAAGTTTTATTATATAAAAGAAGATCTCTGGGCTTTGTCATCAGACCCCATACCTTAGAGCCTAGATGGTAGATTTACATCATAGGAACAGCATAGCTCGTTTCCAAGTAAAGGTCTCTCTCCAAGTGTGTGTGTGGATAACATGCATCCCCATAATACCAAAGCACGAGTTTCTAGCAGTGCAGCTCTGTGTAAAGTGTTTTGTCTAGGTGCTAGGGACTGACTAGAACAGAATAACAAGGGGCATTGTTTATTGACCTTGTACATCGTGTTCAGAGGAAACTCCAGGAATTACCAGAGAATTTCGAAAAGCAGACAGTTCTCATGTGAAAGGCATAAACAGTCTTGCAAAATAAAGGCATATAGTAATGTGAACAAAAGCAGCATCATGGCAGCAAAGCTCACGCTAACTGAGCAGTGTCAACAATTACCCTAATGGTCATATAACACCCTCCCCTTGGTAAGGTCATAGTATATAGACAAAACACCAAAACAGAGTTCAGAAGTAAGCAGAGTTCAGAATCGCCTGATAAAAAACAAATTGGAAACATTTAAAATGTATATATTATCTACTGGCGGTCGCCAGTAGGTAGTTATAGTTAGAACCTAGTTTCGATAGGAAAAGCATTTTTTGATTTGCTAATAAGTTTGTCATCGTTTGATGAATTTTTCTGAAATTCTCAAAAAAAGTCTTTCCAGGTCAGCTCCTATTCTGAAAGTTTGGGGGTGATTCGTTAAGTGGGGGCTGAGAAAAAAGGGGGTCCCGGAACGTGTTTTCACCACGTTAATTTCAATGGGAAATTTTGTGACGAGCTACAGCGCGAACTACTGAACAGAATTACCCAAAATTAAATAATTTTCCTTTAGAAAACTTTGTGTAAGGCTACAGCCGAAAATACTGAACGGAATTACTTCAAATTTGGCACGAAATTAGTGCGTGGGTCAGAAAGCGACCTTTTTCTTAAATGGTGTAAATCTGTTCAGTAGTTGCTGAGAAATTAGAAAAATAAAAGTTTCAATATCTAGGCAGAGCCTAAGTCGTGTGCGCGAGCTTCACTGTGATTGGCTGCTAGTAGTCCAAACCAGGAAGTGTTGGCAGCCATCTTGTGGCTTGGTAGAAGCGAGTCACCCAAAAACAGAGAAACAAAGGTATAAAACAAGGGAAGGGGCAGGGTAGAAACACCCTGACCCCCTAGGTCTGCTCAGGGGGTCCTTTTTAAAAAAACAATTGGTGCAATTTGCGCTGGGGTCACGGGTTCCCATGTTTTATTTTAATGAAGTGCCTGGGTGGGCTAGGGTATGGGGGCATTTCTTAAAAAATAATAGTGTGGGCTTGCAGGAGTTGTGGAGGCCCACTGGGGTCCGCACAGCTCCATGGCTTCCCTCATGTTGGGAGGGGGTTGTGTTACCCCCCTCCTGGAGCCCTCTATGTGCTCATAACTTTGTTGCCATTTGGTGAATCTTCACGAAATTATTCAAACCATTTTTCTTTTTTTAATGAGCTCCTATATTGAAAATTTTGGGGTGAATGGTGTAGGAGAGGCTGAGAAAAAAGAGGGTCCCAAAACATGTTTTCTCCATACAATTTCAATATGAAAGTTTACAGAAGATTATAGATGAAACTGCTGAACATAATTACGCCACATTTGGCAGGGAGAAAGGTGATGGTCCAGAAAGCATGCTTTTGTTTAAATGGTGTAAATTCGTTCAGTAATTTTTGTGAAATATCAAATTTATGAAATCGATATTTGAGAATTCTGACATCTGATTGGCAGAGGGGTTACGAGCAGGAGATTGCGGCTCATTGGCTGTGAACTGTTGAAACCAGTAAGTGTTGTCAGTAATATTGTGATTCCGTCCGTCTGTTCGCATCTATTCCTCAACAAGTCATTGGGTCAGTAGTTTTACTGTTGTAAACTTTAAAACACTACCCCCGCACGATCCCCTACATTACCCAAATACCACTGCACTACCCTAAATCCTAACACACTAACCCCACCACGACCCCTTAAAGTACATAAACACCATTGTAGTATCTTAAATCTTAAAAGACTACTCCCAGCACAACCCTTTACAGTACCCAAACACCACTGTACTACCCTAAACCCTAAATCACTACTCCCAGCGTGACCCGCTAAACTATAGAAACACCACTGTGCTACAGTAAATCCTAAAAAACTACTCTTAGCATGACCTCCTCCACTACATAAACACCACTGCGCTACTCTAAACCTGAAAACTGTTTTTTCAGCACAAACCTCCAAACACTACATAAACACACTGCACTACTCTAAATCCTAAAACAGTACACGCAGTACAATCCCGTACAGTACACAAAAACCACTGTACTACCCTAAAGCATACAACAATACTAGTCCGTGGGCTCGCAGGTCTGCGTCTGTGAGCCATCATGTCCCTAGCAGTACATGTGTGAGCCAGTCCGTTAGGTCATAGATTTGTCTCTGCTAGAAGGGCCATTGGCCCATTGGTGTCCCTCTGCGAGTTAGACTCGAGCTCTCTCTCTGCGAGCCAGCACGCTGCTGTGCATTTGCAAGCCGACTGCCCGTAGCTCTCTCTGTGCGAGCCGCGTCGATGGGCCGCAGCTCTCCCTCTGCGAGCTTGCCCGACAGCCCGCAGGTCTCCCTGTGCTATCCGGATCGCAGCTGTCACTTTGCAAACCGATATTGGGAATATAAGGCAGCTCTAAAAAGAGCCCTTGTGTTTATTAGTTGGAGCTACATGTAAGTGAGGATGCACAGCTTCAAGTTATTCCGAAAAACTCGATTTCCCTGATCTGTGAAGTGTACTCCATCACTTCTGTAGATGTCAGCCATATCAAAACGTATGCTGTTGTTGTAGATGGGAACCCCATTCTATGGTCCATGAGGTATGCATACACAGCTTTGTTGACATTCTTCCTAGATTTTTCAATCTGAGGGCAACATTGGTTTGACCTTTTCCACTTCTGTCTTTGGCATATAATGGAATACACAAAGACAGTTTGAGGGAAAAGCAACATCACTTGTCTAAAGGTGCCCTTCATAAGCATTTCCAAACCTACGCCAGTCAATGTGCCTAGGTCGTTTCCACCACAGTGCACAATCATGAGGTCAGGGTGTTGGAGATGCAAACAGGTTTTAACCAAAGGCAACAATTGGAGCCACTTCAATCCTCTCTGTGCAAACCATTTAATGTCCAGATTTTGTAAACCTAGGTCTAAGTCAATACGTCTCTGTTCTGCATAACTCTTGCACCAGAAAACATAGGTATGTTCTACGATCCACACCATTATTTTGAAGGTATGGCTAGGAGGTATGGATAGATGTCTGTAGCTCATGCAGTCCATTCATAGAATAAGAGATATGTTTAAAGATAGGGAACAACTTTTTTCCCCATGCAAAAACGATAACTGATTGGGAGATGAAAATCATTGTTTTTTAAAAGTGTGTCTCATAACTGAGATGTAGCTTAGCAATTAACATTGTAATCTGCAACGTTCGAAAAGTGTTATACAATTATATGCCACTTACGTGCTTACTGTTAAATTCAAAATGTTGCCAATAAAATAAAACAACAGTGAACTTTTAACCTGCACATGCTGTTGAATGTTCAAGAAAGTGTAGGATTCTGACGCATTCCCAAGTTTACATATTGTTGTAAATTTGGGAATGCAGCAAAATCCATGGGTTTTGCGTGGGAACACCCACAGCAATACCCACGACACACTCTTTTCACTCAGATTGCTGTGTGAAAGAAGGGCCCGTATTTACAAGGCCATGAAAAACCATGAAGAGTGGCTTTACGTGGCCTTGTCAATATGGTATAAAGAAAAATTGTCTAGAAGGGATTTTGTTTGTTGAACAGTTTTGTAGTTATTTAAACCTGAGTCAAGGTGTTTGTCGGATAATCAAACAGCAACGTGCTCACAGAGCTACAACAATTAATTGAATTCGAGGGTCAGAATAGCAATGAAAAATAAGCACCCGAAATCCTTTTTATATGAAAAATATATCATCTGTATTCAATTTATCAAGATTTTATCAATGGGGATATATTGAGCAAAACATAAGCAAAGAATGCCATGAAAAGATGTGTAAATACATTAAACAAATCAAATCACAACAAAGACATCAACTCCAAAGCATATGTTAAAGTGACTCCGTAACACAAGTTGAAAGATGTCACTTATTAAGGACAAAAGTTCCTAGGGAGATGATGTGTAAGTCGACGTTTCGGTCTTTCAAGTAGTGGTTTATAAGACCTTCATCAGGACAAAATGGAAATTGCCAAGGAAGCCCCTAAGGTGACGAAGTTTGAAGAAGTAATGCTTGTTGGGTAGAGTGTTTCAATGAAATCACATAACCACAGCGTCTATAGGTATCTCCAAAATGATTTATTGCAGATTCGACAAAAGACTCCACACACAATGAGGAAGATCTTAAGGTGTAGTAACAAGCCGTCTGTCCGTGTTATTTGGAACAGCTCTCAGCAACACGGGGTAAACACAGGTCGGTAGCGTTGTCACAAATACAGGGACATGTAAATATGGAGCACCACATTACGCCACTGATGTGTCACATTATTTACTACCATGTATCAGCAGCAATGACCATGAGTGTCCCAGGAGCAGCCCGCCTTCGTACGCCCCCTCCCTTGCAACCATGGCCACAATGAGCGGACAAATCAGTCCCCCCTCCGCACGCAACAGAACACTTTAGGCCCGGTACGGCCGAGGACGAAGCAGAACAGTAATCCCAGGTCACCGCCAGGACAGACACACAGCCGCAGCCAACCTCAACACAATCACAAGGAGCAAGTGGAACACGCGCCGCCAACACAACGTCCCCCCTCCCCACCCACCTGACCAACCCCAAACCGTCAGGACCCCCAGGCACCCTCCCTCCCCTCCCTCCATCCATCCGTCCATTCAACCAACAAGTCAATCTCACAAAGAAACTCAAAAGTAATGGGGCATTCCCGGTGGGGTGCCCACCAGAGGTGCACATCACCACTCCCACACACTACGCCGTACTCCGACCCACAGGGCGCATACACGGCCCAGGCGCAGCGTGGGGGTGGGTGCCCGGAGCACAGCAATGTCATCAACCATCGCTCCCTCAGTGACCCTCAATAGCGGCCACTCGGACCAAAACGGTCACCCTCACGTCCACCTCCAACAGTACAAGGCCGGAAGAGCCTACGCCACAAGAGCAGCTATACGAATGTCCGTGCACAGCGTGCACCACAGCAGTCGTGCCGAAAGCAACACAGTCAAACGTCCTCCTCCTCGCCCGCTGAGCGGTGGCCTTCCCGTTCCTCCACATCCTGCCGGTCATGCGCAGACCGCTCCCTCTTGAGGCGCTTTACAAAGTCCTCTGCGTGTTGCGGATTCGTGAAAAAATGCTGCTTAGCCTGATGAGTCACCCTCAGCTTAGCAGGATACAGTAAAGCGTAGTCCACCTGCAGGTCACAAAGTTTTTTCTTGACCGCCAGGAATTTACGCCGTTGCTCCTGCACCATCGGCGTAAAGTCAGGGTATATGGTGAAGTTGACCCCCTTAAAGGAAAGCGCACGATTAGTGCGAGCCGCCCGGAGAGCAGCATCCCGGTCCC
Source organism: Lissotriton helveticus (assembly GCF_964261635.1). NCBI lineage: Eukaryota > Metazoa > Chordata > Amphibia > Caudata > Salamandridae > Lissotriton > Lissotriton helveticus. The sequence goes on from NC_136059.1 coordinate 1,456,953,993, forward strand.
GGTAGTTCAGGAGACGGGCAATGATAGGGCGCGGTGCAGCCCCCGTGGCCGGACGTGGCCCAAGGGAGCGGTGCGCCCGTTCCACAATGAACTGTGTAGAGAACGCCTCCGCGCCAATCGCGCCAACCAGGAGTCTCTCCACATACGTCTCCATTTTCCCCACATTTGTCGTCTCCGGCACGCCTACCACGCGTATGTTGTTGCACCGACTTCTCGCCTCCAACTCCTCATTCTTAGCGGCTATTACCCGCAGGATATTGTCCATTCTTGCCAGCTGGGTGGTATGGGTGGCGGCAGTGTCGTCATGATCCGAGATGCGCTGCTCCGCCGTGGTCAGGCGTTCCTCATGCACATCCAGTTTCTGCACCACTGCATCCATGCGCGAGGATAATTTGTCCACTTTATCCACAATAGTGGCAAAACCCTGCCGCATCTCATGCATCATCTGCTGAAAGTCTGGGGTGGGAGGCTGCGGAGCAATATCAGCGGCAGGTGGGGGGGGAGCGCGAACTCCCGGCCTCCTGCACTAGACGAGCACCCCTCCTGGCCGCCACAGAATCAAAGGACAGCTTAGGCTGCTTGTTGTCAGGTTTCCCCATGATAACACGCTTTCAGCGTGTGGTAGCTCCCACAGCAGTGCACGATGAGAAGCCAAGAGCCTGCAGGGTCCAAAGCCACGGGCCCCTAACAGAGTGTCCCACCGGCCAGAACACACAGCGCACACCAGCCCCAGAACAGCGTGGAATGTCCGGCCAGCCACACAATGTTGTCGCTCTGCTACGGGGTTAGACCCCTCCAAGAGATCCAAAACCAGCCGCCCCTGTAGTGGCAGAGGAGAGCACCCTCGGTTATAGGCAAAAGTAGGCCGGGGGGCACAGCAGTAGTTAAGCATAGCACACCATAGCGCAAGGAGAGAAGCGCCATGCAAAGGCTGCACCAAGGGCGGCACGCACAGACCTGCACCAGCGATGTCTCACAAACAGCAAGCAGCACACTCCGGATCACATAGCCCGTGGCCCAAGGCAGGGAACAGCAGTCAAGAGGTTAGACAGCAGGAAGGTGCCACCATGCACAAGGAAAAGGAAAAGTGCAGCGCTTCAGCAGCAGGCGCCATCGATACTGGCCAGCTCCGCCACCCAGCCACCGCCGTGATGAAAAAGGTGCCAATAAGTGTCCGGGCAGCCGCCTCCAGCCCCTGTAGTTCACGCTGTGCCCACCGCTTCACGTCGCTGGCAGCTGTCCCAGCGGATGTATAAACTCCACAGCCAAGGGCACGAGCAGGCGTGAACACCCCGCCACTCCCGCCTGTATAATGGCCGCCTCTCACCTCGGACTGCAGACGTGGCCCCGTCGCGCTGCACCTCCGGGGTCCAGTGCGACGTCTGCACCAATGTTCCATACATGCCTCCCTGGGTCACAGGCAGTGGCCCCAATCGCCCGCTGCGGCAGAGAGTCCAGCCGCGGACAAAAAGTTCAGAGGGGGAGGGGACAGGGCCTCTACCACACGTGCAAAGCCGCGGTCTGGAGTTGGCAGGGACGCCGGACCACGGAGCACCCGTCCTCCAGGGTGTCCGGCGGGAGGAACTTCAAACCCCCGTATCTCCGGTCAACATGCTCCAATCGCCACAGGAGTCGGACCGAGTGTGACCGGCAGCTCCCCCAGCCAGAATCCGGGGTCAAAGCAGGGATGGGCGACGGCCGAGAGGATCAATACACGGATAGAAGCTCCGGGTGGCAGGAGCCTCACGGCAGTGCGGCCATACTGCAGTGCGCCCTCTAGCGCCCCATAGAAGAAGGAGAGATGCACTGAAACAGAAAGAACGATTTCGAGAGTAGTTGATAAGGCCTTTGCTTTGAAGAGGAAGTTTTTCGGTTTGATTCCAAATAGAATGAAGGCAAAATTATGTTGTGCATTAGGAGACAAAACCAGATAAGAAGATAAATGAGTAGAAGTAACTTTGCACAGTTTTAGTGGAGAATGGATACATACGTCTAGTACAGAGCCTTTCTTTAATGAAGAAAGCTATCTCCAGGATAACAGATTAGTTTGTGCTATTTAGGAAAGAGGACGATGTTATGAAATGAAGAATGACAGATCCATAGCAAAAGAGGTAATGGTACCTCAAAATGTAGAAAACTTTATTGCAGATGAGGTACAAGGAAGCCATAGTCAGGTCCATGTATACAAATGGAATTGTAGTAATAGTTGTCGTATTAGACAGCAATTGATTGATATATTAGGAAAATTCATACGTATATTTCCAAGGCAAATTTTAAAACACAAAATAAGTAGTTTACAAGGTTTGGATCCTTGCAAGCTGAGAAAGCATACAAATTTGCAGGGTCACTCGCTATATTGTTTATCCAAGAAATTGTGCCAAAGTACCTTTCATCATTTTAGGATGTTAGCTGTACACCACTCAACAATGTGAACTTTAGTTAGGCAGCTGTACTATGGGAAAATTCCTGTTTATGTCTAGGAGAAATTTATAGGGCACTTTTGCATGGTACTGTGGCAAAGGTAGAAAAGGTTTGTGATGATGTGCAGTTTTGTTTCTTTGGTCCAGAACAAGACTGTAGGGAAATTGAAGAGTTGATAACAGGAGGAGTTGCAGAACAGGACACAGGTACTACAGTTGATAGTTTTGAAGAAGAGCTTACAAAATGTAAGACAGTATATTCTGTTAAACCAGAGTATGTTTGTATATGTTGTCAATGCACTCACTACAAGAATCAAACGTGGACTGTTGACTTATATTTGAAAAGTGAAAAAGAGAATAATAATAACTGGCAAAAGTTTGCACTGTACTTATTTATAAAAGAATGCATTGACGTGTCCACGTGACAAGTTATATGTAAGTTCTTCTACAATAAATTAGAAGACAATTAAATGCCTTCTGGAGCTGTGCATAACAAGTCAGAACTGATTCCCATTCCAGAAGGACTACAAGGTAAAAAAAATGTATGTGTCCATTCTTATTAAAACTCTACATCCATTTCAGGCTATAGTACGTATGGAGCCAATAACAGGCAGGTTACTCCCAACAGACCTGCAAAAAGGTCTAAAAGGTAGAGTAGTGTATTTGCCATTAGATATCAAGAAAACCATTGAAACTCTAGGGGTAAATAGGGATTTAGAGGATGGACTTGTACATCTTGCAAATGGTGTGGCTACTAAGAACAAGAGATATGGCAGGAGTTAGTTGATGTTACCAAAGTTAAAAAAGCAACTTTATATCTGGTTCAAAACAATGTTTACTATAGAAATGTGGAAAGCCTTCAATAATCACATATATGGAGGATCAGACATTTCTATCAACAGGTCAGATTGGGAAGGTGCATCAGTCCAGAAGGGAAGACATTTATATCCATTACAGCATCCCCCTTTGCATTCCAAGAAGGTTATTTGTGATGCCATTGAGCTGTTTCAGATGAAGGAGGCAAAAGGAGCTATATTAAGTGTGCAGGAAAAAAGTTTAGAAACTCTGTGATTCCCACATCTTTTCCCTACTAAAGTAGGTGGCAGGTATGACAAGCGGCCTGTGCAACTACCTGCAGCTGAGTATAAGTGGTTGACTTTATTCAGAAGACCCTAGAATTCATCAGTGTATTCCATAAAAATATATATATATTTTTTTAAGTTTCAAAAACCTTTATTGCATGAAATGACAAGTAGTACAGCACAATACAAGTCATCACTGTAACAGATGCATAGTGAAGTTAAAACAGTAGCAATACAAGAACCTTACATTACTACCCGATCCAGAACCCCACCCCCGCCCTTCCTAGCAACCCTTCCTCCATACCGTCCAAATGTCCACAGTGAGGTTAAGACGCACAAACCCAACAGTACCACCACAGATAGTGTCTCAGAACATGAAAACCAGTACAGTAGCGGCCCAATGGCCTTATTTTTCAATTGGCAGGGAGGCGGGGTCTGCCCTAGGAAAACCAGTCAAGCACCATCACCTCCAGAACTTGGAGCATCAGCGTCCTTCTGTGCGTTAACTGCCCGCTCATCAGGCAATACATACATACACACCCCCTCCAATTTTATCCCCATTTCATTCAGCACCCTCCTCCTCTGATTGCAGACTCAGAAGATAGGTCGTCAGTGGCCCACAGATATCCCTGGGGCGGGACCTCAGTGGCAATTGCACTGCGTACGCATGCAGGTGTTCCTGCCATGTAGCCAGGTCATGGATCCAATCTTTAAACTTAGGCGCCCTGCCCCTTCCCCATCTACAGGCCACCTGTCTCCTTGCCAGGAGTATACCCATTGCCATAAACTTTTTATGTAGTGTCTTAATTTCCCCAATCAGTCCCAGCAGCACCCTGAGTGGGGACAGCTCAACTGGAGTTCCTATCATACAAGTTAGGCCGATGAATACCTCCTCCCAGTAAGTAGCGACCTTCGGGCACTGCCATGCCAGATGCATGAAGTCAGTCCCCCCCCTGACCGCAACGCATGCATTTATCATCCTCACGAAGCTGTAGCTTATGCAGCCGAGCAGGGGTATGATAAAGGAGGTGCAAGAATTTGTAATGCAGTAAGCGCCGTCTACTACTGCTGGTGAAAGCATCTGTTTGAAAACAACACGCTTCCCATTGTTCGTCCATTAGGGGACTTTTCAGATCATCATCCCACTACCTCCTGGCCCTAACTAGGTGAGTTGGCGGCGCACTCCTAACTCGTTTGTACAGCAGTGAGATGGTATGCTTGGGGATATCAGAGTGCAGCTGTAAACGCAGGGATTGGTATATATTTGGCTCATTCGGGAAGTCGGGGGACACAGCTTTAATACTCTGCCTTAGCCGGGTGTACATAAATAATTCCATGATGGTGGGCGTGTGCTCCCCAAAGAATTGCTCCTTTGTGCGGAATTGCCCCCCCCCGACGTAGAGGACCCCCATGTACTATACTGCATGCTAACTAATAGATTGTAAAAAGAATGGTGATGGATTAAACCCAAATCAGTTGACTGGGGGTGAGTGTTTGATTTGCTCAAACGTTCAATCCATCATCCCCTTTTGTATCGCTTTGTTCGCCCTAAATTGGCAGGGTATGCTCAGACGAGAGTCCCTTGCTCACTTTGCCACTGGATTCAAGATAGCCTGACTGATGAGGATTATGAATCCGAAACCAGTCCCAGGATGCTTGTTTCCGGTCCATAGAAGAGATGGCTTGGCAGTTCTTGCTGGACTGTTCCCATGAGGCACAGGGGCAGACTGATTGGCATATGGCCATGTCTGAACAGGGGAGGCAGAGTGAGCTAAAGAATGGTGATGAATTAAACCCAGATCAGTTGACTGGGGGTGAGTGTTTGATTTGCTCAAATGCTCCGTCCATCATCCCCTTTTGTATCGCATTGTTCACCCTAAATTGACCGGGTATGCTCAGACGCGAGTTCCTTCCTCACTTTGCCACTGGATTCAAGATAGCCTGGCTGATGAGGATTATGAATCCGAAACCGGTCCAAGGATGCTTGTTTCCGGTCCAGGGAAGACATGGCTTGGCAGTTCGGGCTGGACTGTTCCCATGAGGCACAGGGGCAGACTGATTTGCATATGGCCATGTCTGAACTGGGGTGGGAGAGTGAGCTAAAGAATGGTGATGGATTAAACCCAGATCAATTGACTGGGGTTGAGTGTTTGATTTGCTCAAACGCTCCGTCTATCATCCCCTTTTGTATTGCTTTGTTCGCCCTAAGTTGGCAGGGTATGCTCAGACGTGAGTCCCTTGCTCACTTTGCCACTGGATTCAAGATAGCCTGGCTTATGGGGATTATGAATCCGGAACCGGTCCCAGGATGCTTGTTTCCGGTCCTGTGAAGACATGGCTTGGCAGTTTGGGCTGGACTGTTCCCATAAGGCACAGGGTCAGACTAATTTGCATATGGCCATGTCTGAACTGGGTTGGCAGAGTGAGCTAAAGAATGGTGATGGAATAAAACCAGATCAGTTGACTGGGGGTGAGTGTTTGATTTGCTCAAACGCTCCGTCCATCATCCCCTTTCGTATCGCTTTGTTCGCCCTAAGTTGGCAGGGTATGCTCAGACGTGAGTCCCTTGCTCAATTTGCCATTGGATTCAAGATAGCCTGGCTGATGAGGATTATGAATCCAAAACCGGTCTCAGTAGGCTTGTTTCCGGTCCAGGGAAGACATGGCTTGGCAGTTCGGGCTGGACTGTTCCCATGAGGCACAGGGTCAGACTGATTTGCGTATGGCCATATCTGAACTGGGGTGGCAGAGTGAGCTAAAGAATGGTGATGGATTAAACCCAGATCAGTTGACTGGGGGTGAGTGTTTGATTTGCTCAAACGCTCCTTCCATCATCCCCTTTTGTATCGCTTTGTTCGCCCTAATAGATTGTGGCATAACCTTTCAGTGGTGACTGGAAGCAGTGGGAGGTAACTTAATGGAATCCTGGGTGAATACCTCAGCCGCACCCCACCGCCCGCACCAGCCAGTGCCATGCTTTCACCGTACAGTCTACCGTGGATGGATTGCTCCCCCTCTCTGTGACTGGCGTAAACAGATACCCCTAAGGTGGCGTTGGGGCCATGTAGCCGTCCTCCACCGCGAGGTGGGGCATGAATGGGGGCGGATGGAACCAGTACACCAAAAAATGAGCTTGAGCACAGTAGTAGAATGGCTCGAAATTGTCAATCGTGCTTGCTTGTCCCCCCATATGAGCTGCACCATTTGCGTTTTAAGTGTTTTGAAGAAGAGTCTACCCGGATAGTAGGGAATATTTATAAACAAGTAGAGAAATTTCGGCAAGATGTTCATCTTAATTAAAGATACACGCCCTGCCATTGAGAGTGGCATCTTTATCCACTTAGTAAGGTTATCAGTAACCTTGTCTATGGCCAGCCCATAATTCATGCGCATTAAAGCATCTTTATCTCTGGTAACGTGAATTCCTAAGTACTTAAAATGTCCCATTTCCCATAGTAAGGGGTAATCCAACTGATGCAGCAATGTTTTGTCCGTCAAGGGGAAGACTGCGGATTTAGTCCAATTTATCTGCACCCCAGCTATGGCCCCGAAATTAGTAATCTCCCGCAGCACCGGATTAAGGTTATCCTGCGGTTTGTGGATGTACAGCGTTATCTCATCCGCATAAAGGGAGACTTACAGCTGCCTGGAGGGATATATGAGGGTTCTGTGGTTATGGTGCTGACGCAATTTCGCAGCCAGAGGCTCTATCGCTAGTGCGAATAGCACTGGGGAGAGCGGGCACCCCTGCCTCGTGCCCCTGGTGACTGCAAAGGATTCGGACCGTGAGCCGTTGAGCATAACCGTAGCCCGCGGGCATGTGTATAGCAGTTTAATTTAATTCACAAAAGAATCTGGCATACCCATGTACCTCAGTGTCCCCATCAAATAATCCCATTCCACTGAATCGAACGCTTTAGTCGCGTCTAAAAAGATCGCCACCGCGGTGCTATTTGGATCTATATCCTGCAGGACTGCCAGGAGGGTGCGAAGATTATGGGAAGTGGCTCGATTTGGGACAACACCCGCCTGATCGGGTAACACTATGCGCTCCAGGAGGAGATTGAGACGGGTCGCAAGCACTTTTGCTAAGATTTTGGTGTCGCTATTCAGGCGTGAAAGGGGCCAATAAGATTCACAGCTAGCCGGGGATTTACCAGGTTTCAACAGGGAAAGTATTAGGGCTTCACTCATGCTAGATTTGTTTTTTTAACAGTTTATTGCATAGCTCACAGTGTACACTGCCTTTTGCCTACAACCCGGAGGCCGACCGCGTAATATCAAAAAGGATTATACACAGCTGTAATTGCTAACAACCACAGGGGCAGGCAGCAAAGTTATTGCTATAATAGCGTATCTGTGATCAAGCATTCGCAGTGCGTATAGCCATAACCTAACCCAAAAAACAACTAGAACTCTTACTCCTTTCCCCCTCTACCTTTCCCATGCCTCAGAAGCCTCCCCCTCCTAGTTCATCGGATAGTCTATCACACTGCAACCGTCCTGCTGGTGCTCCTACACAGCGCCCTAATCGTGAAATGCAACTTGTCCTTCCGTATGAATGTGCACCGTCCCCAATTCTGTCTATTCACAATGTTACGTCCTACGGAAATGCATGTCCACCATCTATAGTCTAGTCGTACTGGTGATCCGCGCCCCCCGACCCCAGCCAAGCAGCGAATGGTTCCCAAATATCAGATGGTCGATTTCTACTGGGCATCAGCTCCCAAAAGATCGTTAACTGGTCCTTGCAATATGTAACTGCCCTAATCCAGTCAGCTATCATGGGTGGGTTCTGCTTCTTCCAGTGTATGGCCACCTGTCTCTTTGCCAACAGCAGCAACATGGCCACGAGTTTGCGGTGTACTGTCTGCACGTCTTGTACATATCCCAGTAGTGCCAGCATCAAGGTGCCCGTCAGTGGACCTCCCACTATCTGACTAATGTGTCATAATATACCCGCCCAGTAATGCGCCACAGGTCTGCAGCTCCAGGCCATATGTGTGAACGTAGCATTCTGGGCTCCGCACCTCCAACTTCTTGCGTCAGATTGTAATCCCATACGATGCAATTGTGATGGGGTGCGGTATAGGCGGTGCAGATAATTAAAATGAATAAGTCTAAGGGCCCGATGTAGGTCACCAAATACCGGTCGGTAACGGCCAAATTCGGCCGTTACCGACCTGTATTTGGTGATTAAGATGTAGGAGGCAATATTTTGCACAATCTGTAAATTTACCGAATCGGTAATTTTACCGATTCTGTAAAATACCGAATCGGTAATTTTACCGATTCGGTAAATTCCAGATGTAGGTAGCACTGTTTACAGTTCTACAGGCCTTCAGAATTCGGTATTTTACCACCCAATCCTATTGGGTGATAAAATACCGAATACAGGTGTACATGCACATCTGTGCATGTACACCTGTGCCATGTGACAGACAGACATGCCCTTAGGGCATGTCTGTGTGCCACATGGCACACGTGCCTGTATTTGGGGTGCTAGAGGGTGTCAAAGTGACACCCCCTGCACCCTTGCTGCAATCGGTATTTACCAAATCGGTAAATACCGATTCGGTAATGCCCATTGATTCCTATGGGCTTCAATGCCCATAGGAATCAATGGGCATTACCGAATCGGTATTTACAGAATCGGTAAATACCGAATCTCAACGATTCGGTATTTACCGATTCTGAAATACCTACATCCCCCCCCTCCATTTTACCACTTCTTAAATATCGAATCGGTATGATTCGGTATTTAAGAAGTGGTAAAATTAAATGACCTACATCGGGCCCTAAGTCTATTATTTGGTGAGAGATATTCCAGCTGTGTGCAGCAAAATGTCCATTGCTCATCTGTGATTGTCAAAGCAGCCTCCTCTTCCCATGCTCCCTTGGACATAGTGTTAGTGAGTGGAGATTCCCTCTGTGTAATACTGTATATACGGGAGATTAGCTTTCGAGGCGAAGGGTTGGCCAACACATTCCCTAACGCAGGTAAAGTGGGTGGCTCGTCTGGGAACCCTTTATATTTGGACCTGCAAGCTGCTTTTATCTGGTAATATAGGAGCATATCCGAAGCCGTGGGAGGCTGCGAGGCACACATGTCATGTAATGATAGGAATGTACCGGCTGGGAATAAATCGCTGCCCCTTTCCAACTAATGTGTCTTTGCCCTTAGCGCAATAGCCCTGTCCAACAGAGGACCTAGCAGCGGATTGCCCACTAGGGCCATAGACGGTGCGTATCGTACCTCCTGTCGCGCCCTTCGCGCAATACCTTTCCATGCCCAGCGTATTGCCTCAACAGTATCGATTTCATGTCTCGGGCATTTGTAAGGCTGCAATACAGCCATACTGAGCTGGAGCAGTGTGGTCCTATCAATTTCTATGGCTACATGTGGCTGAAACCGGGTGGGATGGTGCCAAAAATGAAGGAACTGCGCCTGCGCACTATAAGCATACAATTCAAAATCAGGGGCCCCCAGTCCTCCTTGCGAGAAAGGCAGCGTCAGCAATTTCCATGAGATATGGGGCTGTCTACCCGCCCACACCAGCTCAAGTATGTTAGTACAGAGACGTTTAAAAAAGTGTACGTTAAGCGGCATAAGGATATTAACAAAGAGATATAGGAATTTAGGGTGTATCACCATCTTTGCAATGGCTATGCGCCCGTCAAGGATAGCGGAAGGCTTTTCCATCTCAGGATCTTGCTCTCCAACCATTCCATCGCCCTGCCATAGTTGGCTGTCCATATGCCCTGCATCGTTCTGCTTATATGTATGCCCAGATACCTCACCTCTCCCCCTGCCCACTGAATCGGGAAATCCGAAGCAAAGGGCGCGGTATAATCTGTGAGCGGTAGCATCACTGACTTCTTCCAGTTAATCAGGATCCCCGTCAGCCCCCCCATATCATATGAACTCCCTCAGTAGCAAATCAAAGTTTTTGCGAGGGTTGGTCAAATATATTGTCATATCATCGGCATACATAGATATAAGTATGCCTCTTGTGGTAACCCTGATGCTTTTTTGCGTGTGGTATTGGCAGAGTTTCTCCGCAAGCGGCTCTGTGGCGATCGCGAATAATAACGGCGACAGTGGGCATCCCTGCCTTGTACCTCTAGTGATGTTGAAGGGTTTAGATATTTGACCGTTTACCCTAACTCTAGCTGTCGGACTGGTATACAAGACTTGAATCTGTCTAATAAATACTGGGCTGAGACCTAGTCGTGTCAACAAAGCGAACAGAAATGGCCATTCCAAAGAGTCGAACACCTTTGTGGCATCCAATAGTGCAGCTGTGGCCTGCACATGGGGCGCCAAATAATGCAGCACACCGAAAATCGTATGCAAATTATGGGCAGTAGAGCGGCCTGGTATAAAACCCGACTTGTCTGATAAGGCTATCTTTGGCAGCATGAGTTGTAGCCTGTTCGCTATCAATTTGGGATACATTTTAGCGTCTAAATTTATTAGGGATAGTGGGCGATACGAGTCTGCCTTAGTAGGGTCTTTGTCTGGTTTCAAGATTGTTATTATGGTGGCTTTGCGTAGTGTCGGTGGGAGCACCCCTGTCTCCATGGCCTCTAGGTACATCTGCAATAACCTGGGGGCCAAAATATCAGCATATTCCTTATAAAATGCTGCTATTAGCCCATCTGCTCCGGGGCTTTATCCCCTGGCAGGCCGCTTATCACATGTTTCACATCCTCTGTTGTTATTGGCAGCTCCATATACTTACGGACACCATCATTAAACCATGCTAACACTATTTCATCCAGATAGTCAGTGATATCAGCCTGCGAAGCGGTTGTTTGGGAAGTGTATAATTTAGAATAATAGAGGGTGAGTTTGTCTAGAATGTCAGGTGGTGTTCTAATCACTCCACCATCATCTGTTTAGAGTTCAGTTATGCAGGTGGCACCTCAAGGCGCACTTAGCAGTCCCGCCAGTGTCTTACCCGGTCTCCCGCCCTCTCTGTAGCGATTGGCTTGAGCATATATGTGCAAATATGCCGTCTCTCTCTCGGCCTGGTGCTGGATCTTGACGGGATACACTGACCAGTTCATTTATTTTTCTGTACACAAAAAACCACATCGCAACTTTCACAACGTAAGGCAAAAACTGCGATGCGAAACAAATTCCGGCGATAAGCCGCGTTAGCACCAGGGATTTTACACCTGCTTTCTGCTGGGATGAAGCTGGACGACTACCTGCAGCATGAAAGGGAACACAGCAAAGAGCCACACAGGAACACCCACAGGTGCCTTAAAGTCAACAAGCATGATACACGGATACCCATGAGGGCCACAACACTCATTGCAACAACACCGAACCGCCAACGCTCCCGAACCTGCACCTGAGCAAGTGTGTCTGTGTGGTCATTGTGTTAGCATGATGGGCACAGGCCCTACAACATCACAGTGTGCTGTCTTCAGCACACGTTACCATGTCACCTCAGCGTTGGCAGTGAGCCTGGACATGTAGCTACGCACGCATCCTTCTGCTTGCACAAGCGGTGTGTGCTGGTCGGACGTACACAGGTCAGCGCAGGGGTGTGCCTATCTGGCAAGTGGAACGGGGTGTCTCAGACATGTCCATGTGCAGGAAGTGCGGTAAGTGTGTCTCTGTGTTCTGGTGTGGCCACCACAAGGGCCTCAGCAGTCGATGTTGTAAAGTGGCATGCACCACCTCCAAAGGGCAGTGTCACAGTGTGGTTGGAATGCCACAGGACATGCACGTATAGGCTTTACAATGGTGTGCCGTAGGAGAGCATGGGATATAAGAGCACAGCACACAAAAGTGTGGGGGCTCGTGGGAGGGAGGAGCAGCTGTTTGACAACGTAGCACACAGTGAACTCTCCCTTGTGCCACGTGCTGGGCATCTCATCCATGATGACCAGGGTCACAGACATCCCACAACACCCACGACCAACCTCTATACACCTCCTGTATGAATGCAGTTGGAAAAGTTACTGTAGGGATGAACGGTTGTTTGGCTGAGCTATCCTGCGCTACCACATCTGCTGCTCCGAGAAGGAACTTGCAAGTAACCAGCACCCTCTGACAGACAAGATAATATTTGCATCCGTCTCCCACACTACGCACTACCCAATTTGAGAATGAGTACACACCCCACACTCAAAAATACTTTGTCATAGTTAGCGTGCATGAAATTCATTTTGGCCATGGTTTGTCTGTAGTTGTGCTGTAATTAATTGTGCATGTGTGCCATTTTGCCCATCTCCCCATGTCCCCCCACTCCCTGCTTGTTCCTCTTCCTGGTGCTGTTGTGTCTGTAATTTTGTTGCTCCACACATAAATACATGGAAAGAAAAAATTAGAACAGTTCCTTCATTCTTTTAGATTGCAAAACTTGTCTCTATTGGTTATTTTCTGAATGTTCCATATAAACAGTTTTTTAATATTCAAGGACACATAGAAGTCAGAAGTGCAATGTATTCTATCAACACACTTTCCAGAACATTCTACAACATGTGCAGGTTAAAAGTTCATCTTTTTTTTTTAAACCTAACAATATTTTTTTGCAACTTCAACTGCAGACAGTATCAATTCAATTCAATTCAATTCAAAGAAAACTTTATTCGGATTGCAAAAAATCCATAAAAGTCACATAGACATAAAACACGTTTTTAAAAATAATTTTACACAGTTACCATAAAAATAATTAAAAGAGAAGAGAGCAGCAATGATGATGTAAACAGTCTAGATCAGGTTATTAAAGTGCATTCCAATATACATTATAGGTAACCAAAGTGCTGTTGCATAGGAGACATTCTTCTTGGGTACATGGGCATTTCAGGGAGGTTCCATAGATTTCCGTGCGTAAAAAATAACTTTCAGAAATGAGGTTGCACGAAAAATCAGATCTGCATTGTCTAAGTTTAAAAACATTACATAAGATTGATTTAGGGAAACTGGCCTTTGTTTTTTAAAGTATGGAGCTAAGAACCACTTGATATATTTCATAAAAAATGTACAATGGAAAAAGAAATGCAGGTCGTTTTGTCTGCTGTGACCATCACAGGGGCAGGGGCTTAGCTCGTGCCCAGAGTTCGAAGTGCTGTGGCCCATGGGAAAGCAGAGTGAGTATTTTGTAGATCCAGCTCTTAGGCGGAATAACAGCGACCTCTCCCAGTTGGTCAGAGGGAGTCTGAGGTATAAAGGTATTCGTTGTGGGGATAGATCATTGTTTATATTAGTCACATAAGATTTAACAGTTTGTTTTTGTAACTCTATCTCCAACCTCTTTTCCCTAAAGAGGGCATAAAGTTCGGTTTGTATGACCTTCTTATCTGAGTTCTTAATCTGGGCAGGGTCGTTAAAAAGATTGATTTTCCCAATACTATCCAGGCTTTCCTTTGTTGCCCGGAGCCACGGGATGCTCATACCCTTGTCACAGTTTAGACATTCAGATACAATGTCCTGTGTCAAGGTGGCACGTTCATTAGCCCAAATCGACAGCCAAAATGTTGCGGGTCGCGTGGCAATGAAGTCGGTTATGTAGGGCAAGTTGAGCTCGGCATGACAGATGTACCCAGAAGAGGAGATCGGAGCTCCTAAAACTTTTCTGCACAACCGGTTTTCTTCTGTCTGCAGGCTAGATGGGCTCACTATCCCCCAAATTTCTGCTCCATAGGTTGCAACCGGAACACATTGCAATTTGTAGATTTTCATAATTGCCCCGGTTGTTTCTGACCTTTTTGGTCGTGGCAAGGCAAGGATGGAATTTATGGCCTTTGAGAACTTGCCTGTGGCGTGGGCGAGATGCCCACTCCACAGGCCGTTCGCAGCAAAGACCATGCCTAAATATGGAAATGATTTGGTGGAGTATAGCTTCTCTGATCCAATTGAGATGGAGTTCAGTTGTTTGGCCCCTGGCCCACATGTCATAACAAATGATTTTTTAAAGTTCACCTTCAGGTCCAGTTTCCCCATAAAAAGGGAGAAGCTCTTGACCAGGGCACGAAGAGCATTCGGTGTTAAGCCCATGATCACCGCATCATCTGCGTAGAGGAGTGCGGGTAGCGGGTTCCCTTGGATTTTCGGGACATCCGTTGTCGTCTCTTTCAGGGAGTCACTCAGACCGTTTATGTAGATGATGAATAACAGGGGTGCTAAAACGCACCCCTGTCGGACGCCTCTTTCTACCTTAATTGCCCCCGAGGTTTCGCCATCCATTCCGATTCGTACCCGAGCTTTAGTGTCCGCATGTAGATAGGCTAGAAAGTGTACCAAGGGTTCATCAAGGCCATAGGAGAGAAGTGTCGCCCACAATTTCGACCTATTCACAAGGTCGAATGCGGACGACAAGTCCATAAAGGCCAAGTAAATAGGAGCAGCTTTGGCTATGGTGTATTTGCCTATTATAAGATTGAGATTCAGGCATTGTTCTATTGTCCCAACCCTACTTCTAAAGCCCATCTGACATCTGTCTAGCACCCCTGTTTCTTCGGCCCAATCATTCACTCTGTTGTACAACACCCGGCCTAAGATTTTCAGGGTATTGTCTAAGAGTGAGATGGGCCTATAATTTGCTGGGTCAGATCTTTCACCTTTTTTGTAAATGGGCACTATTGTGCTTGTGGACCAGGTAGCAGGGATGGTACCCAGCGATACGCTGTTGAAAACATTAGCCAGAATGGGTCCCCAAAATTCTGGTCTGTGTTTGATTAAATCAATTGGGAAGCCGTCCGGCCCAGGTGCCTTGTTCCCCAGGCTTTGATTAATGGCCACGAGGACCTCCCCCAGGGTTATGTCAAGTGGGCTCAGCTTATCAAAATTTTGGTTTTCTACAGGAGCAGCGGGGTTAGCATATATATTGGAGAAATGTTGCTCCCAGTTCTGACTTGAAATGGTGCAGCTGATTGGTGATAGCTGTTTACCCAAGTCCCGCATCTTCCTTACAGCGGGCCAAAAAGTTGCACTATTTCCCATAGTAGCAGAGACTGATAGATCTTTCCACTGATCCTCTACCATGGCAGCCTTCCTTATCCCTATGGCTGTTTTGTAGGCATGCCTGGCGGTCCGTACATCAGCAAGGTCTCTCGGTTTAAAATTTAATGCCTTGCGGAGTGCCTTGTTTGCCGCTGAGCAACAACTGTCAAACCATTTGGGTTCATCGTTGTTTTTCCTGTGGGGGACTATCAGAAGAGTTTTAATGACATGGCACAAGTTTTCAAAGTCTTCAATTATCCTGTGGTAATTCCCATCTGTAAGTAGGCAGGAAGCAACTGTTGGTTGATGATTATTTGTAATTATATCCATAATGGATTCACAGTTCACCCCTTTCCACTTTAGCCTAAGGTTGTCTGTTGATGTCGTGATATCCCTTGCTCCCAAAGTGCGGGGAGGTATTTGGGTCGGGCCCATTCTTAGGCTAAGTTCAAGTGCGTTATGGTCGCCAAAGGCTGTTTCTACCACTCCAGCTTGGATGACTTTGTCTAATAGTTCCACAGAGGTGAAGATGTAGTCTACTGTGCTGGAAAAATCTCTCCCTCTGAACGTTGGAATGTAAGCAGTATCACTATGTGTAAATGTGTCCATTATATTTGATAGGGTATGGGTATTTATGAAATTTTTCAGTTCATTCCCGCGTTTGGTGGCCCTATCTAGTTGCTTTGTACTTGCTTTAGTTCTTGATAGTTTGGCATTGAAGTCTCCAGCTAGGATGATCCCATTGCTTGCACAGTTCTTGGTTGATTCAGATATCCTTGTTATGTTCTCGAATAACTCTATATAGTTTTTATTGGGGGTCGAGTGAAAGTCGTTGTTATAAAAGTTGATCAGATGTACTGATGATCTACAAGTAAACTTGATGATTTGAATATTTGGACTCTCAGTTGGTATTGGCCTGATAGCCCCCCCTAGAGTTATTCTGAACCCAATCAGCAAGCCTCCCATGGGGCGACCAAAAGCTGGCTTTTGAGCACAGATGCTGTAGCATTCAAAACCCTCTATGGTTATTTCCGAAGTAGCCCATGTCTCTTGGAACATTATAATATCTTTGTTAGATATGAATTTTAACCATTCCTGGTCCAATACCCGTTGTTGGAGTCCGGCTACATTCCAGCTAACAATCGTTAGTACACTATCAGGGTTTTTATAAATATATGGATCTGGAGGGATAGTTGTTTTACATCCTACATTGTTATCCATTAGTTTGTCTTCCCTTACTAGTGACAGTGTCGGGTGGTTTTGGACCAGTTGGGTACCTAATGTTTCCTTATCGACCAACTCTATGTTTTTAACCAACTCAACGGGGCAGCCCTGTTTTGTTCCCTCCAGTTCAGTATTCAGCAGCCCCGGAGGAGATGGGGGAAGTCAATCAACCATGTCGAGACTGCTGAATCTGTTATAAACTGGTATACCCCAGTAAGCATCTCTGCTTGGTATATTCCTATAGGGATGTCTATAGTTATTATCTGACTCCCACTCACCCCAGTTTTTTCCCTCAACTTCTTGCCCCGTATGACACCAGTTTCTCTCAAAGGCATTATGGTGCTGGTTAAATCTCCTAGATGGGTAAAAAAAGGAGAGATGTTTTGTTTCTATGCCTTCGCTATATCCCTCGCTTCTCCATGAGCAGATATGTTCTACAGTGCGCGGGTCATCGAAGTTAATAATCACACAGTCACCATGTGTTTTCTGTATTTCTCGACCCACCCATGGTACTCTTCTAACTGTTAGGATTTTACTCCTACAATATGAGGGTAGGGGTCTGTTGTTATTCAACCAGAAGCTGACTTTATTTAATAGAGACCAGGGTGACTCTTCGGTATTGTCCGGTATCTCAGGGACACCCGTCATTACCACTACATATGGGCTGGATCCGGGTGGCAAATTGGCATGGAATCTTCTTTGATTGCCTTTATTCCTGTCCTTAGAGTTGCTAGTGGTATCCCCCTTTGATTGTGTTGGGTTAGGTTGTTTCCCCTGTGTGATTGTATTTGGGGTGAGTGTGGGTGTGTTTGGCTTATTCGTGACTCCCTTTGGAGGTAAGTTTTGCTTCTGTGTGATACTAGGGGCCGGGGCTGGGACTGGTTTTTTCACGGCTTGTCCTGAAGGAGGTTGAATGTGTGGTTTTGCTGCCACTAAGACTGGAGTATCTTTGGTTAATGGGCTTTTAACTAAGGCGCTTAGTTCATTCAGTTGTTTTTCCATATTCCCTAGTCTCTTTTCGATGGTGGCAAGATGGGCAGATATAATTTCCCCAACCTTTGTTATAAGTTGATTTGTTGAGGAGCAGTCTTTATATGACCCCTCCTTAGGGGATGGATCTCCTTTATTACTTAATCCTGCGTTAGATTTTTTACAAGCCTTTTTTTGGTTATTAGGTGGGTTTTTCCCCTGCTTTCTTTGAGGGAGAGGGCTTCTATTGGATGTGGATATGTTTGGACCTTGGGGCGGTTTCTGCTT
Source organism: Lissotriton helveticus (assembly GCF_964261635.1). Lineage (NCBI taxonomy): Eukaryota > Metazoa > Chordata > Amphibia > Caudata > Salamandridae > Lissotriton > Lissotriton helveticus. The sequence goes on from NC_136059.1 coordinate 1,456,971,938, forward strand.
CTGCACCGCTCCTTCCCTTAACCCTCGCATTGCTCTTGAATTGGGGGTTGAATCCACGAGTATATGTGTTGTAGCTAAGGCTTGTGGAGGGGAAAAATTTGTAGCCATGGGGTTGAGGTCTGTAAACAAAATTGGGTCAGTAGCATGAACGCGTGTAGTCTCAGTTAGTGAGGTAAGAAGTTCTTGAGACTCTACAATAGGTATAATATCTGAGTTCTCAGGAAGACTCGTTGCAGGAATAGAGTTTGTAACGCGGTCCAGTTCTGTGTTAAAATTATCAGTAACATCTAGGTTAGGTGATTTCTCCAGACTCCGTAGGGAGTCAGAGAGAAGCTGTGTTACTGATAGATCCACAGTATTAGGCATGGTGTGGATCTCTGCGTTGACATTAATGATGGCGGCGCCATCAGCAGAGTTGTGTCTGATGGGTGTTTTGGCTGTGGCAAGAAGACCCAAGGAGGAGCGTTTGGCTTGAGCCAGTTCCAGGGATACTCTGCGCTCCAATAATGAAATGCCATGATCAATTGCTTCATTGGCCTTAAAGATAAAGTTGTCAATTGGCCCGGTGACTTTCCCAGCTCCTGCAGCGGTCTTACTACGACTGCCCCTTGTGGACATTGCAATAGAGTGACGATACAATCTCCAATAGGGACAGCGTGCATAGGAGACTTACTTGGGGAGTGTTCTGCGTTGATGGATGTCAGCGGGGTGGCCCGTCCCGTCCTCAGTAGTCCTCAGAGGGCCTAAGAGGGCCCGCCCTTTGCCCGGGCTTAGCCCCGGGCGTCCCGCTCGCGTCCCGCGACGCTGGGGGCTTCCTTGTTTATAGTGCCCCTCCCGGCGCGTATACCGCGTCGGGGAACGCGCCGCCGCTGAGCCTGATGGGATTTGTGGTCCCGAGGCGGCGGCGCGGCTGGTGGCGGGAAGTGCGAGTCCTTGGCTGGTCCGCTGGTGAGTCCTGGTGCTCTCTCCCAGTCTGGTGCTATCAGGTAGAGTGGCTGAGTCTTTTCCTCCGCTAACGCCTCCCCCCGCTCCACCGAGGGCTTCCTTGTTTATAGTGCCCCTCCCGGCGCGTATACCGCGTCGGGGAACGCGCCGCCGCTGAGCCTGATGGGATTTGTGGTCCCGAGGCGGCGGCGCGGCTGGTGGCGGGAAGTGCGAGTCCTTGGCTGGTCCGCTGGTGAGTCCTGGTGCTCTCTCCCAGTCTGGTGCTATCAGGTAGAGTGGCTGAGTCTTTTCCTCCGCTAACGCCTCCCCCCGCTCCACCGAGGGCTTCCTTGTTTATAGTGCCCCTCCCGGCGCGTATACCGCGTCGGGGAACGCGCCGCCGCTGAGCCTGATGGGATTTGTGGTCCCGAGGCGGCGGCGCGGCTGGTGGCGGGAAGTGCGAGTCCTTGGCTGGTCCGCTGGTGAGTCCTGGTGCTCTCTCCCAGTCTGGTGCTATCAGGTAGAGTGGCTGAGTCTTTTCCTCCGCTAACGCCTCCCCCCGCTCCACCGAGGGCTTCCTTGTTTATAGTGCCCCTCCCGGCGCGTATACCGCGTCGGGGAACGCGCCGCCGCTGAGCCTGATGGGATTTGTGGTCCCGAGGCGGCGGCGCGGCTGGTGGCGGGAAGTGCGAGTCCTTGGCTGGTCCGCTGGTGAGTCCTGGTGCTCTCTCCCAGTCTGGTGCTATCAGGTAGAGTGGCTGAGTCTTTTCCTCCGCTAACGCCTCCCCCCGCTCCACCGAGGGCTTCCTTGTTTATAGTGCCCCTCCCGGCGCGTATACCGCGTCGGGGAACGCGCCGCCGCTGAGCCTGATGGGATTTGTGGTCCCGAGGCGGCGGCGCGGCTGGTGGCGGGAAGTGCGAGTCCTTGGCTGGTCCGCTGGTGAGTCCTGGTGCTCTCTCCCAGTCTGGTGCTATCAGGTAGAGTGGCTGAGTCTTTTCCTCCGCTAACGCCTCCCCCCGCTCCACCGAGGGCTTCCTTGTTTATAGTGCCCCTCCCGGCGCGTATACCGCGTCGGGGAACGCGCCGCCGCTGAGCCTGATGGGATTTGTGGTCCCGAGGCGGCGGCGCGGCTGGTGGCGGGAAGTGCGAGTCCTTGGCTGGTCCGCTGGTGAGTCCTGGTGCTCTCTCCCAGTCTGGTGCTATCAGGTAGAGTGGCTGAGTCTTTTCCTCCGCTAACGCCTCCCCCCGCTCCACCGAGGGCTTCCTTGTTTATAGTGCCCCTCCCGGCGCGTATACCGCGTCGGGGAACGCGCCGCCGCTGAGCCTGATGGGATTTGTGGTCCCGAGGCGGCGGCGCGGCTGGTGGCGGGAAGTGCGAGTCCTTGGCTGGTCCGCTGGTGAGTCCTGGTGCTCTCTCCCAGTCTGGTGCTATCAGGTAGAGTGGCTGAGTCTTTTCCTCCGCTAACGCCTCCCCAGTATCAAACTAGCCACGGTTCTGGCTAGCAATGAGCATGGCTTAATTTCTTATAGCATGACACACAAATTGTTTTCCATGTAGTGCATAATGCCGTACTCATTAATGATAGGTAATTTATTTTTCAACTCAAAGTGTCACACTCTGTTTATAGTTACTTTAAAAGCCTTTAGAAAAAAATGTATCAGGTCACTGTTTTTTAAAATCCAGTGATGTTATTCTGCCTATTAATACATTTCTGCCACACAGTCAGTGTTTATTTATGTTTGGCATGTGTGGGTAAACATAAAATTGACCTTGTGACTCTTCTAATCAAAATATTCACATCAAATAAATTCCAATGGCGCTAGGGGCCAGCAATGTCCTGCTACTGTGCCACCCAGTAATTTTAAACAATTGTTTGAATGAAGGGTAATTTACAATTTGTCTTTTTTGTTTTTCTTAATACAGCTACTACTGCTGGTCCAGTCGGACCACCCACCAGGCAGGAGATAGAGGTACATTTGCGTTGGCAGAGGCTGGAGCGAATCCAGCTGTAATACACAGGACTGGTGGCCCTGGAAGAGGAGGAGGAAATGAATTCACAACAGCTGGGCCCCAGTGCAGCCAGTCCCCCTCAGCCTCTCGGCCATCCTATCACTGGTTTTGCCACTAGTCAACTGCTGCAACCCCCACCACACTGACAACAGGCCATTGCTGCACCACATCCTGCAGTGGCTGGACCCCATCGAGTGCCGGCTCACCACTATGGAGCAGAGCCTGGACTAGTTCCGGTCTGACATCCATAATGCCCTCTTCTAGCCCTTTTTTAATTTTTGGTTTTCGTGGGAGGGATTTGTTGGTTTTTGGGGCTGGGGTAGAAAGTGGGAAGGGAGTTTGGACTGGAGAGACTTTTTCCTGGGAATTTTGAGTTTTGGTGCTTGGGTCAATTTTGTTCGGGGAGAGGGGTGTGCGTGTTGTTTGGGTGGAGAGGGTGGGTTTATTTGTAAATAAATAAAGGAGAAAATTATTTTATTCAATCTAAATTTATGCCTGAAGTAGTTTGTTTTATTTTTACTTTGGACTAATGCCTTCAAGTAGTTGAACGCAGCCTGTTTATGTATTTGTAGTAACTTAAGAGAGAGAGAGTAACACTTAATTATAGAGTTTTACTTATCTAACTATATTTTTTACTATTATGGAGAATGCTGTCATAATGAACTATATTGTTTACAACTATCTAGATAAACATCAGTGGCAGTTACATACTTTCTTACTAAGTTAAATTTCATCGATACTAGTAGTCTTGCCTGAATATAGATGCAGCAATAACAGAGGAGGCATCATAACTTCACAAATGAAGCCCCATTTCAAGTTCCATACGGGTGAGTTCCAACTGTAGGATTCATCTGAATGATTGATTGATTATCCATTGTAGTCAACTAAATTGAAGGAGAAATACTGAGTTAATGGATTATATATTTATCAAAGATTTGCAAAGAATTCACACCACCTGAGTACTAAGTGGATGACACAATGAGAATGCCTGATTGTGCTAAAATAGAAAAATAGCAGTACTAGTACGTTTTGACTAATGTGGAGCTAGCAGTATTATTTGTGAAATCGAGAAGTTATAAAAAATTGACTGAAGTCTGGAGTGTACAAGCTTAGGTTAGGCGTTTTTTTTAGTTACGCAACACAAGGCCTGAATGATGATGCTAAGACTGATGTTCTTCCTTCTATATCTAAAATATGAATCATTTTTAATGTGCATATTGGTAATGGGCTTGTGTGGGCTACTGATTAAAAGATTCAACAGTAAGTTGGTGTTGCTTTCACCACATCCACCTAACCAAGTGTGTGATTCATTGATGGTGTCATTTAAGCCACACCTCATTAAATCACACAGCTCAGTGGAAAAGGGTTAGTGGTTTGATTAATGGATGGGTAAGGGCCTTTGGGGAAAGGTTTGACAAAGACAACCACTACAACACAAGGATAACATTCATATGGGAAATAAGTAGCAGCACATCATTTGCCAACAATCTGATTTTAGAAGGAAACAAAAGAATGAGTATGACAGAGTACAGATAAATGCATTACAAATTGGCCTTCTGCCCCCAGAGACCAAAGTTATCAGATATCTAGATTTTCTGTCTTCTAGGTTGGGGAGTGAACCCACCCACCCACTTCTCTAAATATGATTGTTAAAAGAAAAATTATACTGTCTTGCAAAATTGGTTGGTGCAATTGCGTTCTCCTCTGGAATGCCCACTCTTTGGTGCCTGTCTGCACTGGTCCGGTAGGTAAGAAGGAGCGTTGTTGAGCTCAACTAGCTTCCACCTTTTATTCATGAAGGAGACTGGAAGAAGGCCTGCAAATTGTAAAAGAGAAACTGTGTTTTAGAGTCAAGAAGGACAGAAGGAAGATAAGCTTCATGAGGAGTACATCAAGAAGACTCAAATGCAGAGCAAAAAAAAACAAGAGGGGTACTCAGAGTTTCACTTTTGCCAGCAGTCCAACACACAAACACACACACAGAGAAGAATTTCACAAATCTGCCTCTCTCTATTCCACATAGCTGAGTACTAGACCTCAGACGCATGGTTTACCTATGAGCTGAAGTTGATACTCGATAACTTTGTACTTCTAGCTATTGATGAGGTAGTCCTGCAGCTCCTGCCCTGAGTTCTTCCTTGATTCTCTTTCTGACTCAGATTATTGCCGTCCCAGACCAGCCATCATCATCGTCGTGAATCATGATGACACAAGAAAGTTAAACGTGGAGTGCACTGTGGTTAAAGAACAAGTGGAGAAACATAATTGCAGTATTATACACAGGTTTTTGTTAACTAAAGTGATAGTTTTGTTCTCTGAAAAAACAGAAAAAAGGAGAGTGTCCTGCAATTAAATCTGGCTAAGTGTAATCAACCATATAAATAACAATGGGGGAGAGAGAGAGTTGAAAATGGATTCGTTCTCCCTGGGCATATACGTTTAAACAAAAGGAATCCACTCCTTTGAGAGATGGTGTTGCCTACAATTTTAGGGAACAACCTGGTGTTTTTGGTACCCCTCACACACCAACAGGCCCCTTGGTGTCATGCTTCATCATCGGGGTCCTCGTACCCCTCTACGGGGTATGGCGTGCTTCTACCTACGACTACGTGGGAGCACTAATACGGACTATGTGTAGTGCAGGTGAGGGGTTATTTTTATGATTATGTGAGTGAAAAATAGTGGGGTTTGTTAACAAGTGATGTTAAAAAATACCTGGCTCGTGGGGTAACAAGAACATTTTAATGGACCCCCGTGCTGGTATTATTAAAAAAAGGGTGAGGAGATAGATTATGCAAAACAATGTGCATTAACTCCTTCTTGTGTGCGTCAACATGTTTCGGTGCCAAGCACCTTCTTCAGGACTGGGGTGCACAAATCCCCACCTTACTCACGTTTTCCTACTTTCCAACTAAATTGTAAAAAGTGAGGTCAATAGTGCAGGTATTACAATGTACCTAGCTGATTACCGCTAAAGACCTGTAAAAGAAGGGGACAACAAATCTTTTGTGGTGGTCCACATCTTTATTAAAACCAAAGGAAAAAGAAAACCTAAGAATGTGGTCATCACTGTACGGTTCAAATATCAGGTCAGTTCATCATGCTTTTCATGAATATTGTGCCTATTGTGAAAAAAGGAGACATGACACACAAACACTTATACACAAACACACAAAACACACTAATCATACTCTTGGATTGGTATTTAAGTGAATGATATCATAGAGTGGTGAAGAGGTTAATGCTACCGCTGTACAGTGACTAGTGACTCATAGCCTCTCACCCAAAAGCAATGTTTGGTATCTACATACTATTTTAACCTCGATCTATCGCTCCATGAGCCTGGCTTCGGGTGCCAATCTGGTGCCTGAGACAGAGGTGTACATTAGTGGGTTGTAAGTACTTACATAGTATTTACGAAGGCTGTTCTAGCTGCCTCTTTCATACTCACGAGGTTCTTAGCGAGGAAATCTCTCCTAAACTGCCCCTTCTGCCGGCTCCGACGATAATGGCCGGTCTGGGAATTGCTGGCTTTTATACTCTCCTTGTTTGGGTTAAAATTGGTTAATTACCGGACTGGGTGTGCCAGATGGGCCCAAATATGGTTTGTCGGCAATTTAAGGTTAATTATCGCTTAATTGGGTGCAACCTAATATGGGTTTGTCGGTGCTCACTCTGTGAAAAGACCTCGGAGAGTGCATGCGTCCCAGGAGAGTCACTGCTCACGTCAGCCTGCCTTTGCCCGGTTCAGTTACAGTAGTGCTTACTTCACGGTCTCTACGAGGCTTGCACAACAGATCAGTGTCTCTCGATGAATGCAGCTCTCCCCTGTCCATTCCACACAAGCGATCCCTGATGTAAATGGCGCATGTGTGATACACAATAGGCACAATGTTCATGAATAGCATGATGAACTGACCTGATATTTGAACCGCACAGTGATGACCACATCCTTAGGTTTTCTTTTTCCTTTGGTTTTAATAAAGATGTGGACCACCACAAAAGATTTTTTGTCCCCTTCTTTTACAGGTCATCACAACAGCGGTAATCAGCTAGGTACATTGTATTACCTGCACTATTGACCTCACTTTTTACAATTTAGTTGGAAAGTAGGAAAACGTGAGTAAGGTGGGGATTTATGCACCCCAGTCCTGAAGAAGGTGCTTGGCACCGAAACATGTTGACGCACACAAGTAGGAGTTAATGCACATTTTTTTTGCATAATCTATCTCCTCACCCTTTTTTTAATAATACCAGCACGGGGGTCCATTAAAATTTTCTTGTTACCCCACGAGCCAGGTATTTTTTAACATCACTTGTTAACAAACCCCACAATTTTCACTCACATAATCATAAAAATAACCCCTCACCTGCACTACACATAGTCCGTATTAGTGCTCCCACGTAGTCGTAGATAGTAGCACGCCGTACCCCGTAGAGGGGTTCGAGGACCCCAATGATGAAGCATGACACCAAGGGGCCTGTTGGTGTGTGAGGGGTACCAAAAACACCAGGTTGTTCCCTACAATTTTAGGCAACACCATCTCTCAAAGGAGTGGATTCCTTTTGTTTAAACGTATATGCCCAGGGAGAACGAATCCATTTTCAACTCTCTCTCTCCCCCCATTGTTAGTTATATGATACATAGGCAGCGCACAGCTGCAGGAGCTCCCCTATCCCTTTTCTAGACACTGACACTCACAACACATAATTTACACAAGACAAAACGATTACAAACACACATGATGCATTCAGAACATGGACTGACCTTTGGCGAGGAGGTGATAGATGAGATACTAACAGCCATCAACCCTTTTGAAGGCCTTAGCAGTACTGAACCAGGAGCCAGTGTGGCAGACTGGGATGAACTAATGAACGTAAGGAAGGCGCAGATCAGAGCGTCATTACATGGTTTGCTAATGACCGAATACTCGCGGAACAAAATTGCACCCCAGGGATTACTGGTGAAAAAAGAACCTTTCATTTTTCAGAACGATAAAGTTTTCAAAAAGGAATGGTCACTAATCTCGTGGCATTGCACACGGGATTGGTTGGTCCTGATAGTTAAAACAGCCACCAGGATCACACAGGAACTAAAAGTGGACATCCAGAAAATTGAGGTACAACTGAAGTCATACCAAAAACCTGCAGAACTTAAAAAGAGACTGGAAGAATTAAACCAGCAAATGTCGGATTTTGAAGCAACACTTAAGCAAAGTAAATTTAAGAAACTAAATAAAGACAAGGATCGCTTCTCTCCTGAGACCGCATACCCTTACACCAAAGATGATTATGTCTCACGCAACACAAACAGCGACATCGATAGCGACGGGTCCGACAGTGGTTCGTCCAGCTCAAGCAACAGCGGTTACCAAAGACAAAGGAGAAACCAAAGACGTCAGGGACAACAGTTCCCGAGACAAAGAGGATGGGGAGGGTACCCAAACCAACCGTACTACCCACAGTACAACGGCCCTTTTCCACCATACCAGTATGGTCCACCACCACCCGGCCAGATGTACCCACAATGGGACCCTGATTTCGATCCAGGTTTCTACAACAACCAGCCTTTTTTAGGATCACGCCAGGGAACACGCAGAGGCAGGAACCGGAGAGGCAATACTGTCACCTGGCAGTACCCAAACCAAAACCAAGAAGATCCAGGAGTCAACACGAGAAGCATGACGGGGGGCCCTCCCGAGCAACCCATCAACAAGCCGGAAGGGGATCTAGTGATTAACATCACCCCCTGGGAATTGACCAACAACCAACGGACCATTCTCAACAAAGGGTTAGGCTTCTTCCCGACAAACAAATTGGACTCATTTAAACTCCACACCGAAATGCACGAGTTCATACGCAAAATCAAATTGCAGGTTTTCTTTAAGGACAAAGAGAAGATGACAGAGACCGACACAGGCCTGAGACCAAAGTCCACATTCACACCCCCAGACACAACATTACCCATCGAGGTCCTAACTTTTGAGAAGGCAGTAATGAAGGAGTTGAAAGAGCTTGACTCATCCCAACGGAGTGATTTTCTAAACACCAGTCGCCTTGAGCAGGAAGCCATCCGGGAATTGACAAGCAATAAAGAACTGACCATCAAACCTGCAGACAAGGGAGGAGCCATAGTGATCCAAACTACGACGGCATACAAAGAGGAATGTTTAAGATTGCTGTTGGATCGACGGAACTACACCGTGGTACCTCAAGACCCAACCGAGTCCTTGAGAACAACGATTGGTGGCATGGTGGAAGAAGCTTTAGCACACAACTGGCTCTCGAAAAAAGAAGCGGATTTCTTGGTTCAGAAAACACCCAGGATACCATATTTTTACTGTATCCCCAAGATACACAAAAACCTAGAACATCCACCGTGAAGACCGATTGTCTCCGGCATAGGGTCTATCCTCGAACCCCTGTCAAAATTTGCAGACGCTTTCCTCCGCCCTTTGATACAAGGGACAGATACGTATCTAAAGGATACAAAAGCAGTATTACAGCTACTTAAAGATCTCGATTTTGACCCACAGAAACAGCTACTACTGAGCCTTGATGTGAAGAGTCTATACACAAGCCTCCCACATGATGAGACTTTGGCCATCATTGAAGAAGTCCTATATAGCACCAGTTGGAAATACCAGACCCCCAGAGGAGTGGTACTTGAGTGCATAACGCTGGCACTAACAAAAAACTTTTTTGAATTTGATGAGACACTTTACCTGCAGAGCCATAGCACAAGTATGGGTAGCACTTTTGCGCCCAGCTTGGCCGGACTCTACGTCCATCATCTAGAGTCAGAAAAAATCCTACACATCAACAACCCACACAGACAACACATTTGATGCTGGAAGAGATACATCGATGATGTGTTAGTAATTTGGGAAGGAGATCACCAAACAGTGACACAGTTCATGGAGTGGCTGAATCAACAGAACCACTTTTTGAAGTTTACCCACACAGTCTCAGATAACAAACTGGTCTTTCTGGACCGTAACATATTCCACAAGAATGGTAAACTGGAGACAAATACCCATTTCAAACTAACGGCAAAAACTGTCTTCTTAGATTTGATAGTTTTCATCCCCGTCACATGAGGACAAACCTGCCATACGGACAATTCCTCCGGCTGCGGCGCAATTGCACGCAATTGAGTGACTTCAAATTTCAGGCCAACAATCTGAAGACCAGATTGCAGGACAGATGCTACCCTGCCAGAATAATTAATACGACACTAAAAAGAGCCAGGAACAACAACAGGGAGGCTTTGTTGGAAGACAGAGCTGTCTCCAACCAAAAACCCACAAGTCCAGTATGTGTCATTACTTACAGCTCTCAATCAAACGAGGTATCAAGAATCATAAACAAACACTGGCGTTTACTTACCTGCGGCACCCTGGACATTGAAAGACCAATGTTTGCCCACAAACGAGGCAAAAACCTTAAAGATATTTTCGTCCACACACGCCCCACACCGGTGCAACAACAACAGCTGTCCCACCACGGAATACAGGGACATTTCCCATGTGGAAATTGCGCCAGTTGCCATCTCACACAAAAAAGCAAATAGCTAATCTTTGCGAATGGGACAAAGTGGGACCAACGAAAGCTAACGAACTGCAACAGCCGCAACGTAGTGTATATGATTCGGTGCCCTTGCAACTTGGAATACGTGGGTATGACGACGAGACCGGTGAAAGTGCGTCTCAATGAGCACAAGAGCAACATCCGTTGCAAGAAGAGTACCACAAGAATGGCCTCACATTTTCTGGAATTTCAACACTGCGTTAACGACATCAGGTGGACTGTCATCGAACAGCTACCATCAGAGCAAGGTCTATTTGAGAAAGAACAGCGATGGATGTTGCGTCTTAACACCCACATAACCGGCCTCAATGAGGACATCCCATCGGGGCAGTTTGCATAAAAAAAGGCCACACAACACGACTATGATTCAATACAAAACCTTGCACATACCCTGATTGAACCTTAAAACTATCCATCTTAAGACCCATCTGGTGTTAACCTAACTATGATTACAAAGCTCCATTTGTAATCAGTTTCTGTCCGGGAGTAAGACGTATCCCAGGGTGGTATAACACTCACTGCAGTAACAACTAACCGGGTGTTCATATGACACCACTGCAGCCACCATAGATTCCTTCCTCATCACAAGATAGTGGTCACCAGCCACATAGACGCTTTGTGAACTAAGTAACACATGACTGTTCTTTTGCATATCATTGTGAAAAGAGATAGTTCGTGAAATTAACCAGAGTGAGCAGCGCTGTATCACGCATGCGCCATTTACATCAGGGATCACTTGTGCGGAATGGACAGGGGAGAGCTGCATTCATCGAGAGACACTGATCTGTTGCGCAAGCCCCTTAATGACCGTGAAGTAAGCACTACTGTAACTGAACCGGGCAAAGGCGGGCTGACGCGAGCAGTGACTCTCCTGGGACGCATTCGCTCTATGAGGTCTTTTCACAGAGCGAGCACCGACAAACCCATATTAGGTTGCACCCAATTAAGCAATAATTAACCTTAAATTGCCGACAAACCATATTTGGGCCCATCCGGCACACCCAGTCCGGTAATTAACCAATTTTAACCCAAACGAGGAGAGTATAAAAGCCAGCAATTCCCAGACCGGCCATTATCGTCGGAGCCGGCAGAAGGGGCAGTTTAGGAGAGATTTCCTCGCTAAGAACCTCGTGAGTATGAAAGAGGCAGCTAGAACAGCCTTCGTAAAGACTATGTAAGTACTTACAACCCACTAATGTACACCTCTGTCTCAGGCACCAGATTGGCATGAGAGACCCCGAAGCCAGGCTCATGGAGCGATAGATCGAGGTTAAAACAGTATGTAGATACCAAACATTGCTTTTGGGTGAGAGGCTATGAGTCACTAGTCACTGTACAGCGGTAGCATTAACCTCTTCACCACCATATGATATCATTCTCTTAAATACCAATCCAAGAGTATGATTAGTGTGTTTTGTGTGTTTGTGTATAAGTGTTTGTGTGTCATGTCTCCTTTTTTCACAATAGGCACAATATTCATGAATGGCATGATGAACTGACCTGATATTTGAACCGCACAGTGATGACCACATCCTTAGGTTTTCTTTTACCTTTGGTTTTAATAAAGATGTGGACCACCACAAAAGATTTTTTGTCCCCTTCTTTTACAGGTCATCACAACAGCGGTAATCAGCTAGGTACATTGTAATACCTGCACTATTGACCTCACTTTTTACAATTTAGTTGGAAAGTAGGAAAACGTGAGTAAGGCCTGGATTTGTGCACCCCAGTCCTGAAGAAGGTGCTTGGCACCGAAACATGTTGACGCACACAAGTAGGAGTTAATGCACATTGTTTTGCATAATCTATCTCCTCACCCTTTTTTTAATAATACCAGCACGGGGGTCCATTAAAATTTTCTTGTTACCCCACGAGCCAGGTATTTTTTAACATCACTTGTTAACAAACCCCACTATTTTTCACTCACATAATCATAAAAATAACCCCTCACCTGCACTACACATAGTCCGTATTAGTGCTCCCACGTAGTCGTAGGTAGTAGCACGCCGTACCCCGTAGAGGGGTATGAGGACCCCGATGATGAAGCATGATACCAAGGGGCCTGTTGGTGTGTGAGGGGTACCAAAAACACCAGGTTGTTCCCTACAATTGTAGGCAACACCATCTCTCAAAGGAGTGGATTCCTTTTGTTTAAACGTAAGTGTAATCAACTCCAGGGTAAAGAAATGTCTGTCCATCACTCCAGCCCTAAACATTGTAAATCAATAATCATCTCAAGAAATTTCCCATATACAGTTTAACACACCCTCCCTCACTGTAAGCCTTCACATCAATCATAACTCACAGTAACTTGGTAATCTGATCACTTATTGGTGCAACGGTTACCTAGTGCACTCCAAGAACGCTGGTGGGTACACTATATCCCCTTTAATGCAATCAACAGATTGGAATTTGGCGGTCTTGTAAATACAACAATTGTCTGAGGCACCTTGATGATGAAAAAAACAGAAGGATCATAGATCAAGAAATATATTGCCCACCCCTCAGGCCCCAAACATTGCAAATCAGCAATCTCAGGCAAGTTCCCACATTATAGTTCAATACCCTCTCTCACTGTCTGCCACCACTTGAATCATCAATCTTCTTAAACCAAAACCTACACATTCAGTCACTCATCGTTGCAATTGTTGAAGTTACCTCTTCCAATCCAAGCACAGGTAGTTTAAGGTATTAGGTATTTAATCATCGTTGATGCAGGCACCAACTTGGAATTTTGTATTGGCAGGCAGTCTTGTGGAAATTATTTTATGGGGCAGACCTTCTAGTGCTAAGTGATGCAAAAAGGGATAGGCAATGGGCAAAAGGCATGCTAGTGGGTCATGCAATGTCCCGGATGTAAGAAAGGAATTGTGGAGGCTTCTTCAATGCACACTTGTCCAACTGCAATTCGACAATATATATATGACTAATAAAAAAGGTGAGGCAGCAAAATAATAATGTTATAATAGCTAATTTTTTGGGAGGTTTTTTTTGCAAAGAAAGACCTAAGTTCAATGAGAATTGTTTTTCAAGTTGTATGGGGGCATTGGCATGGTTAGTCCAGGAAGTAGAGTTTGTCCTCAAACTCAGGTGGTTCACCCAAAGGTTGGTCAGCTAACACATTGGATTCAACTTTGGACCAATCACCTTTCTCCTCCTCCTGGGCTGCTGTTTTGGGAACGGTGTAATTGTGTAGCACAAAATGTTGGTTCGTTTTGATCATAGTCAATCTCTCAATGTTTGAGTGAAGAGACTGGTCCAACCAGTGACAACCACGTCAGCTGCACTGAACACACATTAGGCAGATACACTGGCGACAGGACAGGCCAGATCCTTTACTGCCAGCCTGCTGAGCTCTGGCCATTGATGCATCGTCCCATACCAATAAATCAATATATTTTGATCCACATAGACCTCTTTGTATCATCCAGTACTCCTGGAAAATCCTGTGGATGTTCATTGGTGCTGCCACTTGCTTGACTTGTTTTGCCACCACCTCTGCACTGGATTTGAGCCCTACAAATTGAAACCAATACAATGCAGAGGTTGGGTCCAGTCCTTCTTTTGCTGTTGTTGCTGGTGTACAGGTCGATGGTGTTGTTGGCTGCTGTGAGACAAGACTGTCCTCTCTGGAAGTTGAAGGTGGCACCGCAGAACTGCAGGGTGGACCTCGAAGTTCCAGCTGTTCTTCGTCCAAGTCTCCGGCATGCTCTGCAATCCACATCTTGTATTTTAAAACATTCCCTTCAGAAAAAGGAATGAAAGTGCTCAGAATTCGTTTTTTTGTACAGTGGATCTAGTAATTTGCCACAGATGTATTCTTTGGACTCGATAATGTTATCTTGCAGCCTCATATTACAAGACATGTGACGGACTAAGGTCTTAACAAAGGCATGCGCTTCTGTGTTTTCATTCACACCTGCAGGGGTGAACCTATCATACACCTTATTTAACTAGTCTTGCAGGAGATGCAACGGGATAGCTTGGCCCATAGTACTGTCCTCCTTGCTAACGTCCTGTATGAAAACCTCAAAAGGGAGTAGCATCTGTATCAGGCATTTGACTAGGTCCCATTTGTCTGCATCCGTGGACCTAGCTTTATCCAACTGCATCCCCTCCTCCTTGAATGAAATAGATTGATCTGTTTGTACTGCTCAAACAGATGTTGTGACATGTAAAAGGTGGAGTTCCAACGTGTTGGCACCTCCTGTTTCAGGGCTTTATTATTACACTGAATAATCCACAGCTGCTTCCGGGCTTTGAAAGAATGGTTGAAATTAGTGCAGATTCTTCTGCAGGTGGTCAGTATGTTTCTGATTTTGTCTTCCTTTTTGTGGAAGTCTTGCACCACAAGATTGATGGAATGGGCCAAACACAGGGCTCTGAAATAGCCATTGTCCATGGCAATAAATCCAATTCAGAGACCTCTGGGTCACAGCCATTCATACACCCTGCTTTAAAATTCCTCCAAGATGTTTACAGCTGTATGAGGTTTCTCCATGGTGAACATAATAACTTTTGCATGCCGCCTAACACTCTTAATACTTTCTTCAGGGCCAAGATCTGAAGATATCAGTTGCTCTATCTCCGCAAAAGATATCCAGGGGACAGTGATGCACAGGTAATCAGTTGCCTAATAACTGGTCCATATGTCTATCATCAGGTGGATGGCGTGAACAATCCTTTGCTGCAAAGTTTGTCCAACCAACTGCAGCACATTGTGATGCAGCACTGGAAGAGCAACTCTGGCAAAATAGGTCCTACTTGGTACCTTTCATTTTGGGCCAATGGCTGCCTCAATTTCTAAGAATCCCACTCTTTCCACAAAAGTAAGAGGGAGGAGATCCAGCATTAACATTCTTGCCAGTTTCCAATTGTACAAACAATTGATTGGGTAGTTTCACTCGTAGGTCCCCTCCTGCATAAACATGCCCGTAAAATTACCCTGGATTTTCTTTTTTTCTTGGATCACTGACACAGGCGTCTTTTGAGAAGTAGATGATAGTGGTAAACTCAATGTGCGTCATGTGGTAGGGCAGTAACTATATGCTGTGTTGTCTCCATCTCAAGGCGTTCTACACATGTGGTTCATGTAATATTTGTGAATTAGGCATAAATCGCATCAAAGAGTTCAAGTAGAATACCAGTAAGTGGTACCATATCAATGAGTTTATCAATTTCAACAGCTGTTGAGTGATATACATTATACAATGTGAATGTTGTAAAATTTACATAGGTAGTACTAAAAGAACACGGAAACTTAGGATGCAAGATAGCCAATGAGGATATATAGTCACACATCTACCAGCACATCAGACACAATCACCCCAATAAAAAAAGAATCAATTTCATGGAATACAAAAATTATTCCTAATGTGAGAGGAGGGGATTGGGAATTGAAATTGAGACAACAGGAGGCAAGATGGATCAGCAAATGTAGATCAGTGACACAGGGATTCAATAGTGATAATGAACTGCATTATTTTTTGAACCAGTAACATGGCTGTCAAAGGGACACTTGTGGACGTGAGGTGCCTTTAGAAAACATGGGCATTTTGAACTGTGATATGAAATATAATCTGTGGCGGTTTTCAGGATTGGTTGGGAATTTTGATAATGTTCACTTGTAGGTTGTCAATGTAAAGATTTTTTTGTTTTTCTGAGAACAGGATGGGTCTGGATACATGGCGATTTATTTTATGAGACCGGAGAGTGCGCCCTCCATGGGGGGGAGCATATTTGACTTGTGACCACGAGATTTTGTGGTTAACCACTTTGAGTAGAAATGTAATAAATCAGGGGCCTTTTGGAAGAAGACCTTGATTCTGATTAGAATCTACGGTCTGGATACCTCTACCGAATGTTACGGCGGCGAGGGTGACAGTCTCATGGGTAGTGATAATGCGATTGCGCTCAGTTTCGGCGGAGAATCAAACGTTTTTTTTTTTTTTTTGAACGCTTTGAGTTGCAGGCTGGATTCGGCGGATAGAAATTAAGACCCTTACAAACAGTTCAGTTCAAGAAAACTTTATTTCGGTCAGTATGACCTAAAAAGTACAAACACATACATCCAATCATTTATAAAATTACAACAAGACATTCAAACAACAAATATAGAGCTCTAGAGAAGAATCATTATAAACATAATTAGCATACATAAGTACCTCCATACATTGTTAAAAAGAACAGTCCTGGGGATTGTTACTAGGCGAGAGACACAATTTTGATTTTGGAAAGTGCATAGTGCAATAAATAAATTAGCTAAAAAGAGATTCATAAAAAGGAAGGCACTTGAATATAAAATAGTAAAGTAAGCCACAGAGGGAGATTATACCAGGTTACGATGATAACATTTTTGATTCCCTATGAAGAGTCCAATACGTCATTAGTTGATTTAAAAAATACCCTTCTGGTGCACCACATAGAGAACAGGAATCCTGCAACTGAGTAGACAATCAGGACGCTGGGGTCATACTTCAGTATCATGAACGCCTCAGAACAATGCCTACTTCCAAGGTTCCTTCAAATCTGTACCAGCCAACATTTCCTTGCTTTATGATAGCCAGGACAGCTAAAGAAAACGTGGAGAACTGATTCTTCAGGGTGATCACATGCCAGGCAATGAACCGCTTGCTGATCTCTCCATTTGGATGTAAAACAGTGGAGCGGAAGAACCCCATGCCTAAACTGTCAATAAAGCTTTCTTGCCGCTGCTGGTTTGATGAGATCTAATGCAATCTCAAAGCAGAAACTATCTTTTATTTCTAAGAAAGCTATAATTAGTTTGCCTTTTTGGGAACTAGAATGAAGTTGAGCCATTCTGCACTCTTCGTAGAGTACCTTCATTTGTTTCCTTGATATTAACGAACAGGCAAACTCAGGTTCAGCCCAGCAATCCCCCAGGCCCATACTGGTTAACAAATGTATAATATGAGCAAACCAAGGCAGTTTGGCAGCACCCCGTGCCATCCTTACTTCAGACAATTCCTCCCTATAAGGTAAAAGTTCGGGAGTAGTCCACAGGAGACGCCAGTACATTAAGGGTTTAAGACTAGACACTTCTGCAATCGCCATTAGCCCCGTGTCTAATCGGAGCGGAATTAACGGGGAACCACGTGGTAGTCTTAACAGCTGTCTGAGGTATTGATTCTCCAACTGTGATAGGGTCTCGAGCTTGAAATGGCCCCATAACTCTGTGCCATATAGTGGGCCACCTCGAGCTTGAGCCTTATAGAGTTCTATTGACGGGCTAACTGCTCTCTTGCTAGACTTTCTAAAAACCTTCATGATGCCACCTGACGCTTGCGCTAATTTTAGTTTCGACTTCGTGATGTGAGCCCCCCAGTCCATGGATTCAGTGATGGTAATGCCTAGATAAATAAAGGAAGAAACTCCTTCAAGGGGTTTACCGTTTAATGAAGGGTTTGGGCATGTACTTTTTGGACTGTTAAACGCCATGAATTTGGTTTTCTGTAGATTTATTTCTAAACCTCTTTCCCTACAGAATACCTCAAATTTATTGAGGACCCTTTGTATCCCCATCAGTGATTTAGCTTCCAAAAGAGTATCATCGGCAAACATAACTGCTGGAATTTTACGGGAGGCTAGCTTGTGGGCATCTAAGTCTTTTTCTGCTAGCAAGGAATCAATCAAGCCATTGATGTACAGGCTAAATAAAGTTGGCGCAAGCACACCACCCTGGGGTATGCCACGTTTAATAAATATGGGTGCAGTAAGTTTCCCATCCTTACCATACCTAATTTGCGCATAATTGTCCTTGTGGAGTCGTTTACGGAGTTGGATTAAATATACAGGAACCCCCATCTCATAAAGGACTGACCACAAGTTTTCCCTGGGGACCAAATCAAAAGCTGACCTCAGGTCTACAAATATTAAATAGAGACTGCCCCCCTCCAGGCAGATGGTCTTCCAGTACTGCAATTGTATTCTTAGTACTTGGTCCAGAGTCAACAGTTTTTCCCTGAACCCCGCCTGTAGAGAGGACATTACCCCCTTTTCATCCATCTAGGATTGTAGCCTGAGCAGCAAAATACGTGCAAATATTTCTGGGGAAATATCTATTAAACTGATTGGTCTGTAATTGGTTGGTAGGAGCGGAGAACCTTTTTTTAAAAATCAGAAGTATTTCCGCACCGAGCCAACTAGAAGGGATCTTCATGCCCTGCAGTATGGCATTAAAGAGCACCCAGAAGTACGGGGCCCTGATGGATGGTTCACTCCTAAAAAGATCCCCGGGAATCTTGTCCAGACCAGGTGCTTTACCAGAGGCTATTTTTTGCCAAAGCGCCCTTTATTTCATTTAAACTTATACTTGGGCTCATGCTACCATCAGGTTGAAAGTTTAAATCCCTTTGGTTTGGGGGGGAAATCCACCTTCAGGTGACAGCCATCAGATAGCACATCTTTGGGCGTCTTTTCCTGGGCACAGAGGGGTTCAAAATGCTCCATGCAAACCTCTTCATCCAGATTCGGTTCGACCGCTGATTTGGGGGTAGACAAACCAGTATTTACAACACCCCAAAAAGTCCGCATGTCTTTATCCCCTAATGTAGTTTTCTATGTATCCCAATTTTCCAAATTCCACCCTTGTTTTGCTTCTAAGACGACCGCTTTGTAGACCTTTCTTGCAGTTTTTATTTGTGGGCCGTCAATGGCTTTGAAAGATGCTACTAGTTCCCTTTTAGCCTTACGGCAAAGAACATTATACCAAGGGTGGGATGGGGGCAGACGCGGCCTGTTAGTTTTATTGGGGTAGAAGAAGTTCAATGTAACTTCTCCTAGATTCAACTCAACCACCTCTAGATCTAAACTGTCCCTGTTATGACTATATGAAATGGACGCATCTACAAGTACAGGGAGTAGGGCATCATATAGGCTACCCAAATTATCTTGCGATTGACTAAAGTCAGTCCATCGCACTCTCCACCTACAGTTCGAGACAGTCAACCTGGGATCAATAGGGTTATCTAGGGAGTGCGCGCTCCCAGAATGTAATGCTTTAAGTTCTACTACTAACGCATAGTGTTCGCTGTCTAGACGTGGGATGATTTTAAAATCAGACATCCTCTCCCAGGAGTTGAAATCAATTAAAATATAATCTAATAAAAACCCATGATCTTTACTATAAAACGTGTAACCATTTGATGTATCGGACAGGGATCTCCCATTACACGCTCTTAATGAGTGTTTCAGGACAAGGCAATTCATCTGGATCACCAGGGGAGACCGTTTTTTAACTTTTGGGCATCTGGACTCTGGGATTACCAAGAAGTGATCCTCATCATATAAACTGTCAAGAAACAAACCCTCAAGTGGCTCAAACTGACAGTTAAAATCCCCTCCTACGATCACCATTTGTTTTGGCGCAGTGGAACATAAAAATGTAGTTAATTCCTCCACCGTAGTGGATTCTTTGCCCTTAGAGGTAGGTCTCCAATATACATTTATTGGGGCAACAGGAGACTTGGAAGGAAACTGCAATAAGACCCATAAAATATCAATAGAACCTGTGTCAATTTGCTCATCCGTACAACCCAGGTGTGCGCCTACCCATATAGTAAGGCCCCCAGGTGGTCTCCCTATTACCCCCGAAGTTGCGGGAATACTAGAAGAGGCATAACCTGATTTAGGGACCTCTCCACTTGCCCAAGTTTCCTGGAACATGCAGATCTCAAATTGACTAGTAAAAGATACCCGGTCAGGGTCATCTAACTTATAATTTATACCCGCAATATTCCAAGATAGGACCCTTGTTACCGGGCAGTTGGATGAATTCTTTTTAGAAGACACTAACGGAGGCAGCTGCATTGACATTTTTGTTAATCAAGTATCTTCCAACACATTTAGCCCTGCAGATATAATATGTTCAGAATTTTCGGTCTGGGCTGGGTCACCCTCATGGTGGTTACTGCTTCGGGAACCGCTCATGCTCCCTCCAACTGAACCTTCCTCACTCCGGATATGGATGTATAACATGACAACGCGGGCTTTCACCCCGCGCTGCCATTACGGCGCTGCTATTACAACGCAAGTCGTTACAACGACTTGCGCTGTAGGCACTGGATAGTGGAATAGTTAAATTTTCTATTCCAACTCCAGCCCACGTTACAGTAGGGAAGGTGTTGAAATAGAAAATTAAACTATTCCTTTTCCAACAGCGCCCTCCAGCACAAGTCGTTGTAACAACTTGCGTTGTAAAAGCAGCGTCGTAATGGCAGCGCGGGGTAAAGCCCACGTTGTCATGGCTGCTTACCCCGGAGACATGGCCCTGCAGAATTACTCTGGATCTCATGATCTAAAGGTGCAAAACATATTACCTCCTTGTTAATTTGGGGGACTTCCTTTAGTCAATCCACTCCCTCTAGGGGACTTAACCTGTTCCCAATATGTATGTTAAAAATGGGTTGGTTATGCCAATGTTGACCTAGATGTGGTAGTAGAGGATTATTAAAAACAGGTCTCC
Organism: Lissotriton helveticus; assembly: GCF_964261635.1. Classification (NCBI taxonomy): domain Eukaryota; kingdom Metazoa; phylum Chordata; class Amphibia; order Caudata; family Salamandridae; genus Lissotriton; species Lissotriton helveticus. The sequence continues at coordinate 1,456,992,947 of NC_136059.1, forward strand.
TTCCCATCTCCTGGTGCCGGCCATACTGATAGGGCTTATTAGGGGGATAAAAATAGCCTAAGGGAAATAGTAAAATACTACCCTTGTTCCTCCCATGCTCAGTAGCTAAGATTCTTTGGGTCATCCATGGATTTCTAAAATTAATTAATATGCATTCTCATTGTATATCCTTATGTCATCCGCCAATCCAACCCACCCTTCCTGTAGTTAACATCTCTTCAGCATTCTCATAACCAAAATTGCTATGGTTCACTAACCAATGGACGCATTTGTTCTTTAATTCTTGGTGAGATTCTGGTTGACCCTTTCTTAGTTCGGGTACACCTGCAAGAATCTATACATATGGGGTTGAAGCAGGTGGTAAATTTATGATTGGAGGACAATAAACCTGATTATTACCTTCTGGAATTGAAGGGGTTCCTTCCACCACCTGTCTAAGATTTTTTTGCGTTTCCCCTATGCTTTTAGACAGTGATGGAGTGTGGTTTCCTATGTTTATTGATGCCGGGGGAGGTCTTACTACACTAGCTTCATTATGCTTCCTAGCCTGTTGTTCGCTATCTGCATTTAGTGGTGGAGCTTTTTCATGAAGAATTTGGCAGGATTTAACCAATAGATTGCTCATAGTAGCCAGGTCACGTGTCATACTATCAGAGCTAATAATATCCTTGGTTATCTCCCTAGATTTTATCCATTCATTAAGGTTTACAGTCAGCCCTTCTATCCTTGCTAGTAGGGGTCTGAGCTCTTCCTTAACTATGGCTCTCATTTGCATCTGAAGGTTCGTCACCAGTGATGAGACCCACATAGGCTGATCATTTGTGTATCCTATACTATCCTCCGGGTTTTCACCCCCTGAGTTACCTTTTTTGGGGGAGGAGCCCTGCAGTTTTTTCCTTCTTACAGGTGGTTTTACTTTGGGTTTCGGTTTAGCTTTGCTTTTTCTGCCCGGTTGGTTTGGGATATTGGCCTTGGATGGCTCTGAGCTTACTACGTCAATTATTGCTAATTGGTCGTTGGAGAGCTCTATTGCTGAAACGCCTTCTCCACACAAGCCCATTTCCCCATCATATAGACTCTTAAATACGGAGCAATCAAAAGAGAACAATTGAAATTATGGGGAACTGACTTATACAACCCACTACACTGAAGCAATCTGCACACAGAAAAATGTCCCCGTAACCTAACTGCACAAGCATATATACTTCACAGAACGCCAGGTTAATACCAATTTCTGGATACGGACAAGTATAAAGATATGTCAATCTTGATAGTTTGTCTACAATATCTCATGTTCAGGACCCTCTTTGAGAATGTTAGGGGGAATGCCCAGCCCAGCCTCTTCCGGCCTGTGATGGGCGCGGATGGGCCCGCCCTTGGCCCGTGCGCGTCCTGCGCTGCGGAAGGGCCGGGCCGATTTTGAGGGCCTCTGGCGCCCTCCGGCAGCATCACTGGCTCTGCACCTCGCAGGGCCCTCTGGGGGTTATAGTCATGCCGAGCCATTCCCCTCACGGCTGTTCTGGCAGCCCTAGCATCATGGCAACGGCTGGCGGTGGCTCCCGCAGAGGTAAGTGTCTTAAGAAACGTTGGCCGTTACCCTCACGGCAATCTGGCTCTGACAATGTGGCGTCCCGCGCTGCGGGAGGGCCGGGCCGATTTCGAGGGCCTCTGGCGCCCTCCAGCAGTGTGGCTGGCGGTGGCTCCCGCAGAGGTAAGTGTCTTAAGAAACGTTGGCCGTTCCCCTCACGGCAATCTGGCTCTGCCAATGTGGCGTCCCACTACTTAAGCATGTCAAAGATGATAGTGGAGGTTTTTTTTTTGCTATGGTGGGACTTTTTCCTGGTGCACGGGGCTGCGGAATCTGAGCATAAATCGGTTGTGGAACTATGAGCATTGCAAGATAGATATGAGAACACGCCCCACTTCGGGTAAATCAGGAAATAGTGATTGTTGAATTTCACGATATGGAGTGACGGCATGTTTCGGTGGGGGGAAGTTGTTTGTTATTGTTCAAATGCTCTCTGGATCAGGTGCGGGGAGAATAGGAAGATTAGAAAAGCAGCCATATGCGTTACCTGAGGAATAGCTTTCTGTGAGTGCCCTGGCAGGTTTTAGCGACTACTGAACTATTGTATACTGCCGCTCGACCTCCGGGGTGTACGCTGAATGGCAGTGTTAGACTAAGTTTTCCTTATCAGAACTGTTGTACCATGACTATATGATACTGCCTGCATTGATGTCTTGTTTATACGCATATTCCTGCTGCAATAAAAATTCTTTAAAAAAAAAAATGGAGTGACGGCATGAAGGGAGCAGCATCCTCGTTCTGATGTGTGAATGGACAAGTTGCGGGGATTGGTTGTGAGATGATAAAGGGGGTGTAGCTAGACAGGTAGGCCTGGCCCAGCTATAGGCCACTAGGCAAGTAGTACGTACAAGATTACAGTGCGAAAACATCACAGGACATAGGAGGAAGAGTATAACTCTATTGTCAGCAAACATGACCGCATAGGCCATTTCCTTGGCTGGGTGTCTACAGAAATAGCTGCTGATTGGTTAACAAAAGGACCAGAGTGGGAACCGCGATTTTAGTATGTAAATCAGGTGAATTTAAGTTATTGAATCTGATTGCTTCCAGATGTATTTAATTCAAGACCAAAGGAGGGAGATAGATTACGGTGGGATTTATTGGACCGGCTGTGATAAGGACGTGCTGGATTGAAAAGCGCATGGTTTGGTGGGTTACATTTGGTAATTCACTTTAAATTAAGGACTTTGCTGTAGAAATTAGGAATTTGATGGGAACCAGAAGAATATGAGGCTCTGTGTATTCTTTTTGGAACAAGGTTCCCAGTGAGTGTATTCGAGTAATTTGTGTGCAAACAAGGCGCCGCTGTCCATTCAATCACCATGAAATGACTTAGGGCCAGATGTAGGTGGCCAAATACCGAGCAGTAATGCAGAAATTCACAGAATTTCTGTGTTACGACTGGTATTTTTCTGAGAGCAATGTAGGTGAGTTTAATCCTTCTTGCAAAAAAAGGAATCGCAAAATTGTAATTCCTTCTTTTGCTCTTGCATTTAAGGAATCAGAAATTGCAATTCCTTAAATGCAATGTAAGAAGCACAAAAAAAAGTGCACTTCAGCCTTAAGGAATCGCTAATTACCACCAACTTCAAGTTGGTGGTAATTAACGATTTCCTTAAAAAAATCACTTTTTTGCTTTTTTAAAAGTGCCATGTGGCACACATCCATGCCCTTAGGGCATGGATGTGTGCCACATGTGCACACATGCACATTTCAGGGGTTCAACAGGGTGTCCTTTTGACACCCTGGCACCCTTGAAATTGCTCCCGCTATTTGCGATTCTTTAATATCGAATCGCAAATAGTGAATATCTTCCCATTCATTCCTATGGGTCTCCTAGCCCATAGGTATGAATGGCTAGGTATTCCTTATTAATGAATCTCAATTAGCGATTCCTTATTAAGGATTATTAAGGAATCGCTAATATTTTAGCGATTCCTACCTACATTAAATTTAGCGAGTCCTTAATAGCGATTCAGTAAAAATCGCTATTAAGGACTCACTAAATTGAATTTCCCTACATCTGGACCTTAGTGTCAAATGAGATGAAGTGGGATGAACATACGGAGGATAAAATTTGTATATATATTTTTTATAGAAAAAATTCCCCATTTATGGGATGATGAGAAGAACGGATGAATAACTATGTGGAGAGAATTGACAATACACGAATATTGAGGTATGTCTCAATTACTGTAAATATCCTCGATAAATAGAGAAGTGTATCCTCTGGATTATAGGATTGTTGTCAAAATATAGGGACAGTTTTGGACAGATCTTGTGTGTAAAATAAGGAAAAACAGAAAACCAATGACGGGAAGTCAATGTATGGAATTTAGTGGTACAGGAAATAATGTAGTGATTTACTAGATGTATGTATTTGGGACTGCTAAAAAGGGCAAGAGTGGGATCTCGTACATAAGATTCCTTAGCTGATTAGCAAATCCACAAAAACCAAAGCAATGAGTAACATCCTGGGCTATGGGATGTTTTAAAGATTGGATATAGGCAGGCTTTTTCAGTTATGGTTTGATCAAATATAAGAACACATTATCATGTTTTTATAACTTATAAGGTTATTGTGTGAAATTAGTACAGGTGTTAAAATTGATATGCATATTTTTTCCTTTTTTTCAGCCCTGATGACATTCAAGTGCAGACACAACACGTAGGCTGATGCAATTATGTTATACAAATTCTTGGATCTAGCATTTTGAAAAATATATGTTTATAAATAAACAACAGAATTTTTTCACAAAGCAAGCTTGCCTATAGACTTCATTCTTATTGGATGCAATAATTGATTGACTACAAGTGAGAACGACAAACGCTCCTTTCCAAGAGTTGGTGATTATATAAGGACTGTGGCCTAGTAGCGGTGGACCACGGGGAGTAGAGCATTGAAAGAGTATGGTGTTTCTGGTAAAAAAAAACTGAAATATTCACCAGTGCGCACACATGTGAGGCCCTCACCGCCTATAGTATTGGATATAGTGTCTCAATCTCACTCTGAGTCTTCTTCTTGTGCCATTATGAGGTCGCTGAGGTGGGTAAATCTGCTAGCACACTGCTAGCACACTGCTGGGGACAGGTCTGCTTGCGTGAAGATGTCACCCTCTCCTTCCTCATCAGCATCTTTCACAGTGATTGTGCTTGTAGATGATGTTACCCGGCTCTCCCCACCACCATGACCACGTTCAGCAATTTTTTTAGGGTGCTCCTCCCACTTGATTGTGTGGTGTTTTTTCATATGGGTCATCTGGCCTTCAGTACCATAATTTGTACCAGGCTTACCTCAACAAATATTTGTATGGCAAATGGTGTATACTACAATGTGCTCCCCTCTTTGCTAACTGTAAAATAAAGTCCCAAACTGGGGAGATGTACTTTTTTACTGTGCCACTGCCATGCATGAAGAAGAATTTGAGATAGGTGGGCATGTCGACGATTACCTCTCTGCTTCTCCTGAGGAAGGGGATGGTGCAAGTCTCAGATGGGTTTTTGCATATATGGGTGCTGGTGGCAGTGCTACCTGTGCCACATCCCTAAGGTTGAATATCACTGTCAGATTTCTCAGTGTAACTTTCTACCAAGACTACCTCGTCCTTGTCATCCTCCTTTTCATCCCCCATAAGTCTAAGTCTTTCGGGAACTTTTCTTTTCTCTTGTCTCCCCTATTGTCTCCTGGTCTCTGTCAGAGTCCACTCCATGTCCCTATCATTATCATCAGAAGTGGTGCTTTGAGAAGATGGTGTAGTAGCACACTTCTTTTTCTTGCTGTAGATCTGGGAGCCAATGATTCTAAAAGAGGAGGTTCAACTTCTTGCTCGAAAGGAAGCTCAACTTCCTTTTGTACTCCAACGTCAGGAAAATGTACTATTGCTGGCTGCCACAGCTGTCCACTTTGCTCTGTTTCCTGAAACAATTTTGTACTACTTTGTGAAAGAGACAAATCCAAATTCAACATCACTACTCGTCAGTGTCGACATGACTGCACTGGCTGCCTCAGTGCCAGACATGGGCCTGGGCATAGTTTGGGGGGGGGGGGTTGTGCTGTTGATGCAGGAGTGCTGTACTCAGCTTGCTTGTCAGAGGCTGATGCTGCAGGAACAACTTTGCTGAAAAAGGTTGCAGTCAGCATGCCAGTGGTGGTAATCTGTTTCTTCTCCTCCCCACTAGCCACTTTCTTGGCAACACATTTCTTTGAGGCCATCTTGAAGCTGTCAGTTGGCAGTGGCACTTATCTTCAAAAGTTCATTAGATGACCATTTTGCGTAGTCATTGACACGTCACGTCATGCATATGCCTTCTGTTTGTCAATACTGTGCGTAATGTCTCTTTTCTTGTGCACCTAAAAGCACCAGCAAGAAGAACATCAGTGAAACATGGCATTGTTGCAGTTCAAGTACTAGTATAGATTAACAATATCATTTAGTGTGGTCACTCTTGTTTTTTAAATAATTAGTAATACAGTATAACTATCCACTCATAAAACTACACCAACATAAACTTTCATTCTGTGCAATACAATAAGGAAGGATCAGAAAGAGAAACAACAACATGCAGATGTAACTTTTTGCTTTATGTGATTCACGTTGGCATGTGGTGCTCAGACAGGTGCAGGTAACAATGGAATGATCCTTAGACAATGAATGCTGCTGTGCAGTGCACCTATAGCAGTCATGGGGTTAATGACAGATGTTAGGAAAATAGAAATAAACATTTTAGATCAAAATAAAAAATACATGTACTTTTGAAAAAAGAACTATTAAACAAATAAAAATAAAAATGTAAAACAAAAAAATGAAAATATAAAAGAATTAAACTAAATTGTAGTATTTTTTTAAACAATGTCCAGGTTTCACTCATGGACATGCCCTTTGACAGCCCCTGTCTCTTTGGAAACAAGGTAGACTCTGTGCTGGCCCACTTTAATGACTTGTGGGCTCTGGCCAAGTTTTTGGGCCTCTCAGCTGCCCCTGTCATCCCCAGTCTGCCTTTGACTCCTTTCATGGCTATGGGAGGATATTTCAACCATGCTAGCCCTATCTAAGTCACTGAGCTGCGCAAGTTCCACAACACCTGTGCGGACAAGGGAAAGGTTCATACCGACTACATGGGTAAGGTAGCCAGGGGGGTGGTCAAATTACCTCCTCCCAGGCAGCTTCAGCCTCCAAGCCCTCCTAGTCTCCCTCTTTCAGACCCCGGGCATCGAGTTTCTGGCAGGATCAAGTATCACCTACACCACTGGCAAAACATTACATCAGACAAGTGGGTCTTCCAGATCATCCGGAGAGGCTACTTCCTCCCCTTTGAGACCACCCGTCCCTTCATAAGGAATAAGTCATGGCTCTGTTGGCCAAGGGAGCCATAGTGAGGGTTCTGGCACCAGAGTAGGTTGTGGTTGCTATTCCCACTACTTTCTGGCCCCTTAAAAAGGACAAGGGCCTTCGCCAATCCTAGACCTACAAGCCCTCCACTACTTCCTCAAAAAGGAGAAATTCAAGATGCTCACATTAGCTTAGGTCCTGTCTGCCCTGGACCCGGTAGACTGGGTGGTGGTGTTGGACTTGCAGGATGCCTACTTTCACATCCCCATTCTGCCTGCTCATCAGCACTACATGCAGTTTATAGTGATCTGTATGAAAGTGCCTCTTTTTGCATGGTTATCCCGCACTTTTTGCTTGATGCCTGATGTTATTTGAACTGTAAATGCACTGGGTCCCTGCTAACCAGGTTGCCAGTGCCAGATCTCTTTCCCAAACACTGTACTGCGATTGACACCACTTCAGCTATTAAATGGTACCACTGGTACCTAGAGCATGGGTACTGAAGAGGTCACCTGGGGATGCAGCACATGTTATGCTATCCCAGGGACCCCTCACCAAGGCTATGCTCTCTGTCATTACAGGCTGCGTGTCTTGGTGCGGAGAAAAGCGAACAGTCAACATGCACACAGCCCTGTGAGCCATGCCTTCTATACACTGCATACGGTATAGGTAATTCCCCCATACTGCAGGCCTTTATCCCTAAGGCAAGGTACACTATATTCTATATGAGGGCATTTTAGCATGAGCAGATATGCCCCTACAATGTCCAGTCCATTTTTAGTTGTTGTAAGTGCACAGGGAAGCCATGGAGAGTGCATCGGCTGGCTACTTGTCAACAAGAGTTTCTTAGCTCCCTGATGGCTTCACAGATTTCTTAGATGTTTGGTCCCAAACATCTTGTCTAAATAAGTCCTCACTGATTCCAGTGTGAGGTAAAGATCCATGCAGAAGGTATGTGAGAAGTTCTAGATTAGATAAAGTAAATGCACCCTCAGCGTGCCAGTGCCAGTATGTCACTCAAAAGCGCAGCCTGTCAACATTCCAAAGCTGCCTTCACCTGAGGGTTCTAAGGATGAACCAATCGGGGACGGAAAGGAGAGTAGGAAGAAGGTACAAAGTGGGAAGAATGTAACACAGTGGCAGGTTTATCAAAAAAATCCCACAGGTGACCTTTTTGAGGGTCCCCTGAAATCCTACCAAGCACTGGTGTGGTTCCTGGCTTGATTTTGCCAGTGTGCCACTTCCAGATATATTTCTCACCTCATGGGGTGAGAGCCAGCACTCTCAGAGGGCAGAGTCAAAGTCTGCTGTGCATGGAGGTGCTGCACAACTCCTTCAGGACAGGAAGGTTTTCCAGATCGGGAAGCTTCAAAAGCAAAGCAGCTTTTGAATTCCAACCCAGAAACCTCCAGATAGTGGGTAAAGTTAAGCTCCCTTTTCTGCTCCAATTTTGGCGGGAGGAAAGTGGGAAAATTAGTTAGATTAGAATGAGGGTCCACACTTATTCTACATCAACCCTAAGGTGGGGCAGACAATGTGAAACCATCCCCTGAAATCCCACTATTTTGGGGTTGGCAGAAAAACCATCTATCAAGTCTAGGGCAGTGCCTCTTCCCACAGGAAGAGGTCACTAGAGGGTGTAGACACTCTAAAGGTAGGTATCCCATTGGCTACTACCTGTCTCCCATTGTATTCCCCCTAAATTAAGTACTTGTCACAAAGCATGGCAGATTGACTAACGTTGTGAATCAGGTACAGCAGGAGCGATGTCGTAGCTAGTTTCTCTCCTCCCTAGGAGCGGCACCTCAAGTGAGTCATATACATGAACACTCCCCTATGAGGTCCTCACCCAGGGAAGGGGAAAAGTGCAGAAAATAAACATAAAGGGCAAGCAGCCAGAAACCATCTACAGCACGAGACGACAGGATAGATACCATTCATTAGGTCTGTGTCTTGGTTCCTGCAGAAAAACACAAGAGACACATATGAATACACCCCCCCCTTCCTTGTTATACTTAAATGTATATATGTCTGTGTAAATGTGAAAACTCACTTATGATAGCTGCCACAAACATCCAAGAAGAAAAGGTCACAAAAGGCAAAAATAAAGTAAAAGAAAAAAGAAACAATCTACCCTTAACTCGGGATTGGAGAGCTAAAGGTAAGAGTTCTCAATGTTGTTGCATTAATCAGGTAGAATGAGACTTAGCTCAGAAAAGGAGTCTCTTCCAGCTCTGTAGCTATAATCCAACAAAATCCAGGAAGGACATCTGGAAACAATACTTCTTGCTTCCTTCGTGGTATCCCCTGAACAATCCGAGCCTCTCAACAGCTCAAGGGATAGTCAAAGAAAAAGTAGTGCCCAAAGAACAAGCTAAACGAATTAAATAAGCAAGAGCCGAAAATCGCCCTAAAAGTTATGGCTCCTAATAATTGTCAATAACCTCTGTAGAATAACGAGGTTAAACAAACCAAGTCTCTGTCCCGAAAATACCGCGTGTGCAGAGAGCGTCTCTCACCCTGCTCTCCAGCGCGGCTCCGAGTGGCGGGTCAAGGGTCACGAAGCTCCGTAGCAGGTAGAGAGAAAATCTCCTTTCCTTCTCTCAAACGTGGCAAATACCGCGTACAAACAAAGCGACTTCCAGGCAAAATCCAAAGGTGGAAAGAAACTGAGTTCCAGGCAAAACTGTGAGCAAGTCAAAATCCGATAATCACAAAGGGCAGACACTACAGGTGACAAGCACCGAGTGCTTCCAGGAAGAGGCAGATATTGAAAACCGAGGCAGAGCGGATAGGGAGAAAGAGAGGGCAGACTACTCACAGGCATTCTGGGAGATGTAGTTTAGGGGCTAACACGCCTAAAACGTGACAGTACTTAGATGGCACCCCCAGACCTTAACATCAGATTCGATGGTCAAGAAGAGACCAGGACAAAGAAAACCTGCTGTACAAGAGCTGAAGCCGTTCAGCCTGATGCTCCAAAGACTCAACAATTGCTGCTGCTGTGTCATCCTGAAAGAACTCCAAGAATGCCTAGCCTTCAAAAAAATCGCCAAGAAGCTTCCTTGGTGTGAAGGTATCACTCCCCTGCACACTGCAGGCACTGATCCAGTGAAAGCTGGTTTGTTGAGCTGCTGCTCCCCGACGACCTTGATGCAGCACAAGTGGGAAGAATGTAACATATCTTCCTCCCTGAGGAATGAAGAGGGAGGAGAAGAGCCGAAAGAAAGAGAGAGGCGAGGAGGGGAGAGAAAAAGGCAGACAAAGGAAGAAGAGGGGAGGAAAGAGGGGAGAGAAAAAGGCAGAAAAAGGAACAAGAGAGGAGGAAAGAGGGGAGAGAATAAAGCAGGAAAGACAGGATGTGGGTTAGGATAAGCAGGAGGCAGAAGAGGGGGGTCAAAACCAGAAGAACATATTAGCCGTGGTCGTGCTCAGAAGACCCAAAGACATTTGATATAACCATAGGAGTAAAGATAATCACACCATTCTATAATCTTTGTGCCAGCTCGGAGAGTTTTTTGGATCTTGTCCCTTTTCTCACATGAACCTCGTCCAACGGGGTCCCCTGTGTGAGGGGAACCCTGGCCTCCCTGAGACCCACATCATCCTGGCCAATGGCAACACGATCCTTGCTCCACATTCTGCCATCTTCCAGAATGACAGCACTTTTAACCTCTCTAATTTTCTCTGGAGCATAATATTTGTCGCCTTTGCCACATATCCCATAGGGATTCCGGATATAGACTCTTTGCCCTTGTCTGAGTGACCTGTCCTTGGTACCCCATTTTTTGTCATACCACTCTTTGTATTTCTTTTGTTTGGATTCCACCCTCTCACTGAACTCTTCCGCATTGACCACAATCCCTTCCTTCGGGCTCAACCAGTTGGGGGACAACTTAGAGCCAGCCTTCTTCCCCCTCAACAATTCAAAGGGAGTATAGACCTGTGGTGAGATTAGGTGAGGTATGGTATGACCATAGCATATCTCTAATAGATGACTCTATAGGCTTGCCTTACTTGACAGCTAGTTGAATGCACTCTTTTAACATGCGATTTGCTCTTTCTACTTTCCCATTAGCCTTTGGACAATACAATGGTGTGTGTATGTGGTCTATAGACATGTCCTTAAGAAACTCCTTCATTTCCTCTGATACCAACTGTACACCATTATCCGTGACTATGGTAGAGGGAATGCCCTCCTTTGAAAACACATCACTTAAGAAAACAATTAGGGAGTTTGTGTTGATGCTGCTCACAAATGTGTATGTGATCCAGTTTGTGTAGTAGTCAATAAGCACCAGGAGGTATAATTCCTGAGGTCCCCTAGCATGTATGGGGCCAGCAATGTCAAATCCCAGCTTGTCCCATGGAACCTTGGGGACTTCAACTGGTATGAGGGGTGTGTGCTTGGTACTTTTAGATTCATCACTTATGCTACAAGCATAACAATCCATCACCTTTTCTTCTATTAACTGATCCATACGAGGAAACCAATATTTAGATATTAACCTTACTTTGCTGAGACTGCGTCCCAAATGCCTTCGTGTGTCAGCTCAATTATGTGGTTCCTTAGCCATTCTGGCGGAACTACCTTCCCCGATTTGAGAAGAAACCTCCCCTCAATTGACAAATCATCTCTTATGTTCCAATATGGTTGTATGTCCCCAGGAAGGTCCTTGCATTAGTTGGGCCATCCCTTGATCGCATAGGATTTGACTTTCCTGAGGATACCATCCTGCTCCATGTGGGAATCCCATTGATCTTTTGTTACAGCTGGAAGCGTTACCTCTAGAACAGTCTAATTGCCTATAGTTTCAACATCTTCCAACTCCACTGGAGCCCTGGATAAAAAGTCAGCTACCTTGTTCTGTTGTCCAGGAATATAAACCATTTTGAAGTTGAAGCCTTGAAGGTCCAGTACCCATTTTGCAATGCGGGGGGGGTATCATGTTTTCCATGTCCTTTTTAGTGAATAAAGACAATAAGGGTTTGTGATCTGTGCATAACTCGAATGGCAAACCCCAAACATAGAATTTGAAATGTTTTATTGCCCAAACAACAGCCAATGCTTCCTTTTCCACTGTAGAGTAATTGGATTCAGCCCCTGTCAGAGGTCTGGATGCGAAGGCCACCACCTTCACTTTGTTGTCAATCCTTTGTGATAGAGTGGCACCACTGCCTCTACTGCTGGCATCCGTGGATATGATAGTGTCTTTTTCCACACTGAAGTTGCCAATGAATGGGGCTGACAGCATAGCATCCTTTATGCTCTCTAACGCTTCATCTTGATCTTTGCCCCAAACGAATGTGAAGTTCTTTTTTGTGAGATCTCTAAGAGGTTACGACAACAAAGCAACATTCCAAATATACTTTGCCATATATTCCACCAAACCTAAAAAGGACTGAATTTCCTCTTTGCATGTTGGAGTTGGCGCTCTTCTCACTGCTTCAACCAAGTCGATCTTTGGCCTAATGCCCTCCTCCGAGATTGTGTGGCCTAGATAGTCAACTGAAGTTACTCCTAGTTTACATTTGCTTTCTTTAGTAGTAAACCCTACCTCTCTTAGTTTCCTGAGAACCAAACAAGCATTAGAATTGTGTTCCATTTCACTTGAACCATAAATTAAAATATCGTCCTGAAATCACATAGTCTTTGAGCAAAAGGCATCCTCAAGAACTTGTAGTTGCCAAATGGGGTGGTGAATGCCGTCAAAGGTTGAGATTCAGGGTGGAGCTTGATCTGCTAATAGGCCTAGGATAGGTCGAGCACAATAAAAAACTTTGTCCCTTGAATAGTGCTCAGCTTCTCATGAATCCTAGGTAAAGGATGTCTGTCTACTAAGATGTTGGCATTTAAGCCCCTCAAGTCCACACATAGCCGAATATTCTGCCCACTGTCCTTGATTGTGATGAATATGGGTGCCAACCATGCTGAACTCTCTGTTTCTTGAATGACACCTTGGTTGACAAGCTTTTCTAGTTACAATCTCAAAGGTTCTCTCATGAGCAGAGGAATGGATCGAGTTTTGTGCACCACTGGGACAGCTCCTTCTTTTAAAACAATTTTATGCATGTCATTTTTAGCAAACCCAATTTTTCATTGAAAACATGTGGAAATTCTTTGGTGAGATTAGCACCAACCACCGGGGGTTCAACCAATAAGACTTGCTCACGATTATTGGGGTCTAGGGTAATTCCTAATTCTTTCTGATGTTTGCACCCCAACAAACTTGACCCTTGTTTGATGACATAAACCTTCCTCATAGTGTGTCTGTTTTTGAAAGAAATTCTCATACTTGCCATTCCTTCCAAAGGAATGGGTTTTCTATTGTACCCTGACGGACATACAGCTGCACTTTCTTTTTTTTTCAGAACAAAATTTTATTAGGTTTTGGCAGTTGACAGCATAATAGAATTAATCTACCGCTCCCTAAGAAGCAGAGAGGCAGTGGGCACAGAGAAAACATCACATTCAAATACAGTCAGCTAATAATCCCCCAGGTCCCACCCACCACTAACACATCCGGGACCCTCCCTCCACCCCGCACGGTGTCTGCATTGTCCATCTAGAGGAACCTAGCAATCGTAAACGCTGCATGTGAGCCAAGTCACCCAAAGTCAGTAAGGACGCGATCTGCGTCGGTGAACCGAGGCTCCGGGGGGTCCAGTAGAAGGCCTCTGTAGTCAGCCCATTTCTTCCAGATCTTAAAATGTTTTGCAGGACACCCCCTTGCCTCAAATATCGGACGTTCTAGTCCCATGTTAAAGTCTAAACCTCATTTCCACACCTCCACCAGTGGGGCTCTAGGAGCCTTCCAGGCCCTGGCTATATCCCTCTTGGCCACTATGAGGCCCAAGAGGAGCAAATGCCGCTTGTACAAATTCCCCCCCACCTGTTCCATGACATGGAGAAGGCCCAACTTCGGCGAGCGGGGGAGCTCCCAGCCCAGCACCTCCTCCAGGCACTCCCACACTCCGGTCCAAAATCTCTGCAGTCTCACACTCTCCCACACCGTATGAATAAAGGAGCCCACTGCACTGCCACACCTCAGACACTCCGGGGAGGCAATCAGTCCCGCCCTCCACAGTCGTTCCCTCGTGTAGTATGCCCTATGGAGGTACTTGAATTGAATGAAGCGCAAGCGCACCGCAATCGCTGCTCCCCTAGGGGCCTCCAGGGCCTCCCTCCAATCCTCCTCCTCCAAACTCCCCAACTCTCCTTCCCATACCAACCGCAATTTGTCAAGAGATGGGGAACAATGGGTGACCAGCGTCTGGTATATACTAGAATTTTTTTTTGTTTCCAATTCCCCCGTGAACAATTTAGCCTCAAGAGGACTGAATTCTGGCAAAGAAGTCAGGTTCGCTATGGTAGGGGTCAGGGCGTGTCGAAGCTGCAGGTATCGAAAGAATTGGGATTGGACAGCTGCACTTTCCAACTTGATATTGTGTTTAGCAAATTTCAAAATTTCTCATCAAAAATGTTCTTCTCCACTAGGGTAAACGGGGAACATGAGTCTGCATAAACCTTGAATTTTTCACCATCAAGACATATCTCACAAGTTGGATAATGTGTCTTATCTTCCATGATCCCATCATCAATCTGAAAAACGAAAGTTTTTTCCTCATCCTTCTCTACCTCAGGATGTTCAATTACATGTATTTTGGGACTGAATACTTTGTATACCATTGAAAAATGCCCCCTCCTATTGCACTTCCTACACATTACGTTCCTAGCAGGGCATTTCCAATTGTTTGCTAAATGGTTTGGGCTAGCACATCAGAAACACAGAAATCCCTCAGATTTATTTTGTGGTACTTCTCTATTTTTATTGCCTACCTTACATACCGCCTCCTCATTAGTAGAGATCTTAGATTCACCCTTCTCTTTAAACAACCCTTCTGAAATCTTCATCTATTTCATACACGGAGCTGTATGTTCTAAACCCTTAAGCTAATAGCTTCTTCAAGGTCAGGATTCCTTGTAAACAATTCCTTCTGAATCTTCACATAATTTGTGCACCTGATTAGTTGGCCCCAGATGAGGGAGTCTGTAAGAGCACCAAATTCGCAAGTGGCAGACATGCCCCTCAGAACAGCCACATAAGAGGAGACTTTCTCATCCTTCCTTTGACTTATTTTGAAGAAGTTGTGCCTTTCTAGGACCACATTTATTTTAACTCTGGATTTTCTCAACGTGTATTCATAAACGTCAACCCCTGCCTCCTCCTCAGTGGGTTCATCCTCTATTAACCTTCCAGTGATGTCCTCAAACACTTTCCTCCCCTGAATACCAAGATTGTGCAGCAGTATAAGTTGCTTTCTTACGTTAGAAAAGTTACCACCCGCAATAGCTAATAGGTATGATTTAAAGATTCCTTCCCACCTCCTCCAAGGTATGTCAGGCTCTCGTTCAAAAAAGGGGGTGGCTGACACATGCCTGCACCTGCCATGGCTATTAAAACATAAAATTACACCTAAAATGAATAAAGAACCTTAAACTGAGTACTTCCACACTGTGCCAATTCTGAAAGTAAAAGTGGGAGTTAATACATGTTATGTAATTATAATTTACAGTGAAAAAAACCACAATAACTTTGTTCAACCGCATGCGCGCTAGCGGTTTTCCCGCTGCGCGCTGCGTTTTTCAAAAAGCCGCGTTACATGACGAGCTCAGCTCGTCATGAGCGTGCGAGCGGCGTAACTCATGACGAGCTGAGCTCGTCATGAGCGCGGAAGAGGTTAATATCATTGAAAAGGATTCCATTTATGTTTTCGGAAACACTTTCACTCAGAATCCGGTAGTCCTCTTTTTATGCCTATGAATACTCCCTAATAGCTTGGACAGTTTTGCCGGGAACTTCCTCTGAGGAAACAAAGTGAGGAGACTGGCGCTGACTTACTCTCACACGGCACCCATTAAATATGAAAGAAAAACTATCAGTTTCCCTTTGTTTCACAATTTCTTTCTTTTTTAGGAAAAGTAACTCATCTTCTGGTTACACGCACAGCAGCTTGAAAATGATCCGCTGTGAGGAGGCTTCGTGCGTGCAGCAGATGGAGTAGGTTTGAAGGTTTGAAGGTTTTTATTAAATTAGCACAGTTAATTAAAACCATTGCTATAGAGTGTCAACATAGCACAAGTATCACGTTAAAAGCAAAAACTAAGAAAACCGTCAAGGTTTAAGTTCCTATCGGGCACATGCATCATTGGTTTTTGCATTCGCAAACGGTGCGAATCGGTAAAATCGGCCGTTTGCGAATGCAAAAACCATTTGTGGGATGCATCAAAGTTGTTTGCACAATTCGCATTTTTTAGCATTTCTAAAAAATGCGAATGCATTTAAGGAATCGCATTTGTGCGATTCCTTAAATGGAATGCATCCTTTTTTTTAAAATTGCGAAAATGGAAATTGGAAGTGCAAATTAACACGAGGTTGACCCTCGTGTTAATTTGCGAAAATTAAAAAAAAACAAAAAAATGAATTTTTTTAACTTGCATGTTACAGACACACATGTCCTTAGGACATGTGTGTGTGAAACATCCACTTAAAAATACATTTCAGGGGTGCAGGGGGGGTCCTTTGGTCCCCCCCCTGCACCCATGGAATGCATCAACATTATGCGAATTCTAATTTGCAAATTCGCAATTCCCATTGATTCCATCAATGGGAAATGCGAATTAGCAAATTAGAATTCGCATAATATTTGCGAATCTGTAAAAAATGCGAATTTTACCGAATCGCAAATATTATGTTTAAATATTCATGCATCCCGTTTTGCGAATTCCGAATTGCGATTCGCTATTTTTCGCAATTTGGAATTCGCAAACGGCCGGGATGATGCATGTGGCCGTATACGTATAACTAAAAAGGCAATCTTGTAGTTACCATTGTAATCACATAACAGGATTCCAAGGCCTAAAATAAAATAAATTAGTACAGGAATACTAGAGCAAGGGATAAAAAAAAGTCTGTGCTAAGTTTTTTGGGGGGGTGGACTGGAAGAGCAGGGGCCAAGGAGGGTAAAAAGAAATTGTCCAGGAGTCTCACATATTTTCCAGTCCTTACAAGCACTTGAGTGTCTAAGGAAGTAAAGCAAAGGGCCAATGCCTCCCGACATGTTCTGATGCCCCCTTTTAAATATAGGGGTTTTAAAAGAAGTCTTCTGGGAGCGTCAAGGGCGGGACAACAGCACAGAAGATGCAACCATGATTCGGACCTGTAGTTGCACAGTCTGCAGGCCCCCCCCTCACTTGTTGGAGCCCATCGGTTGAAGGCAGTGTAGCGCAGACCTAGAAGACGCATGAACATTATGTTCTTCCGAGCCACTGTGCTCAGATTTTCCAGGAAGTAAGATTGAGGTACCCCAGGGAGGTATGAGGTGTTCAGGGGAAGCAATACAGTTGATGTTTTTAGAGCCTGGGTGTCCATATGGTGGGAAATTTGTCTGACCTGCTTATTGATAACCTTTTTCCAGACTGTGTATGGAATAGTGTTTGCGGTTAGTAATGAGTTATCGATGTATAGCGATCTTATGGCCTTTATGATTTGATGATTCCACGGATTCCCAGGGCTGGCAAGAGTGTCTTTTGACCGGGCTTTTAGGGTGTTGTCTGCTGCTTTTAGTGTCCTTATAAAGTATTTCAGGGTATCAGCCTCACAAAAAATAGATTGTCTTTGAAGGCCCAGCTCCAGTCGTAGTCTTGACCTGTGGATGAAATTCGGAAGATGGAATATTTTTTTATAAATGGAAACTTGGGCGTGGCCGACACTGGCCGAGCATGCGCCAGGTGAAGGCCTGATGCCCATTATTTAAGGCGGGGAGAAGAGTGGCTTTAATCACCTTCAGAATGGGTTCTGCAGAAAGACTACTCAGGGACTGGTTAGGTCGTATCAGAGAGTATGTTATTGCTCCAGCTCTCTTTTTCAAGGCGGCTAGGTGAGCTGATGGTCTAGAGGACTCGCTTAACCAGACCCCCAGGTAATTATATTTTGATGTTGTTTTGATCTTTGCGGGGCCAATGTTCCACCTTAAATTTTTCTTGTTCTTGCAGCAGCCAAATATCAAAACCTTTGTCTTTTCCTGGTTGATTTTTAGAGCGTTAGCAGTATTATATTTGTGGAGCGTGCTTAAAGCTCCTTGAAGGCCAGATTTTGACTGGTCCATTATAACAATATCGTCAGCATATTGCAAAATATGCAGGTTAGTTTTTGCAAGGCCCAGTTTTGGCGGAAGGAGATTGCTTTTCTCCAGGAATGATCCCAGGTCAGCGGTGTAAAGGTTGAACAAGAGGGGGGCGAGAACGCAGCCTTGCTTTAGGCCGTCTGAGGTAGGAATTTTTGCAGAGACTGTCTTTGGGCCAGTTTTAACTCGTACCCATGAGTTCTTATGCAAGGAGATAAGGCCTCCTAGCAGACTCTGAGGGATCCCCCACTTATCTAATTTCCTCCATAAGGTGTTACGAGACACTTTATCAAAGGCAGCGCTGTAGTCTATAAAGCTATTTAAGAGGAACAAGGGGACCCAAGGCGCAATGAGCTAAGGACCATGGGTAGGTACTATATTGTAAAGAACAGGGGTCCTTAGAGCAACAAACCAATGAAGGGAAAAATAAATATAAACCAAATGGAAATATATTGTTAGGGGAATTGTCCAGCCGGACGATTTATTACCCTGATACAAAAGTAATCCTAAAACCAATAGAACACTGGGTGTGATAGAAGCGGGACACCGTCCGGTGTCCGACTAACACACTGAGAAGACATACAACATACAAAATAACAGGCAATAACAGGACATCTGATTGAAATAAGACATAGACCAGACAATCTAAAGTATACACATATGCAAGAAAAATTATATAAACAATTGATGCATTTAGTGTAATGTGTCGACGACGTTTCGAACCATACTTAATAAAGGTTCATCCTCAGGACAGAGGGTAATTGCCTTAAAGTTACACATTTATGAATATATCACAGTTGTGTGGCACTCAAGAAGGAAAATTCCTTAGACTTGATAATTTGCTTAAAAGCACAAGACAAATTAGATCGTTAAAGAGTGCCCTCGGTAATATGTGATATATTCGTAAATGTGTAACTTTAAGGCAATTACCCTCTGTCCTGAGGATGAACCTTTATTAAGTATGGTTCGAAACGTCGTCGACACATTACACTAAATGCATCAATTGTTTATATAATTTTTCTTGCATATGTGTATACTTTAGATTGTCTGGTCTATGTCTTATTTCAATCAGATGTCCTGTTATTGCCTGTTATTTTGTATGTTGTATGTCTTCTCAGTGTGTTAGTCGGACACCGGACGGTGTCCCGCTTCTATCACACCCAGTGTTCTATTGGTTTTAGGATTACTTTTGTATCAGGGTAATAAATCGTCCGGCTGGACAATTCCCCTAACAATATATTTCCATTTGGTTTATATTTATTTTTCCCTTCATTGGTTTGTTGCTCTAAGGACCCCTGTTCTTTACAATGTAGTCTATAAAGCAGCAATAGAGAGGGAGATGATTTTTTTGTGCTGCTTGTTGACTCAGGATAGCTAGAGTGGTGATGTTATCTATTGTAGAGGCCGAGGGTCGAAACCCAGTTTGAAAATATGGTAGAATGTTGTTTTCTGCTACCCATTTTTCTAGCGACCTGAGAAGACACCGGGCATATACCTTGGCCTCAAGATCTAATAGGGCAATGAGTCGATAATTAGCTGGAAGAGAGGGATCTCCTTTCTTAAATATTGGGCATAAGATTGAGCCTGTCCATGAGTCTGGTAGCTGATAAGTATTAAACGCGCTGTTGTGTAAGGGGACCAAGAGCTAGGCCCACTCGTCCAGTGCACATTTGAATACCACAGATGGAAGGCAGATGGGCCTGGGAGCACCATCGTTTTTCATGGCTTTCAAATACTTGGAGACCTCGGCGGGAGTAGCCAGCTCATGGATTTCTATCTGCGTAGTATCGACACAATTTCTAAATTCGCTCACCACAGGGTCCAGGGTGTCACAGCAGTATTGTTGAATCACAAGCTGGGCCCAATCTTCTTCACGGACCGCGTTCCCTTTGTTCTTATTGGAGGAACGAAGCTTGTTTATGTGGTTCTAAAACTGGGACAGATTTTTTCCCTTTAACAGGGCAAATATTTTTAGCCACTCATTCTGTTCTTTTTGTCTCTTAGCTTCCCATGATGATTTTTTAAAGGCTTTGCGCAGTGAGGCCATATTGTTAGCAGAGTGCGCAGTGCCTTTCGCTTTGTGCAGGCGCACAGCCCTCTTTAGGCCTCTTCTTTGGATGGCTAGCACCGGGTCAAAGGTCTGCTTCGAGTGAGGCCCGTGGGGTCTGTGGTGAGCTTCAGGGCCTGTTAAGAGGTCTCGTAATTTGACAATGGCATTGTCCCCCCCAGTGATGGAAGTCTGTGGGGGCATTGTGCGTGGGGTTTTTAGGAGTTGTTCCCATAAGCCAGGTGCCCACCTTATCAGAACCCGAGGCGTCCCATTTGATTCGTCTGACTAGAGTGTGGAGTTCGACCTGCATTGAGTGCCCCACTTCAGTTATTTCTGCAGCGGCAGGCACTTGTAGGTCCATTGTTACAGTTAAAGGATTATGGTCGCTCTCGGTACGATTGGGGATTTCCATCTTGATTAATTTATTCGCCAGAGATGGTGATAAAAAAATATAGTCAATGGTCGAAAGATTCTTAAAAGTTGGCGACAGATGGGCACCAGGATTCTGTTCCAATGTGATTTGCTTTGCAGAACGTAAGTTGTAATTGGATAAAAAAGTAGTCATGACTTCTTGCTCTTTAGTTTTGGTGACTGAATGGGCGTTGGTAACCAGGTCTCTGATGTTGAAGTCCCCTAGTAACAGTACTTCTGCAGAGGCGAAATCCAATAAAAGTTCTTCCAGATGTTTGACCAATAAGGCTGCTACCATTGATTTTGAAGTTTTAGTTATGTTGTGGTAACAGTTAATTAAGAGCAAGGGAAAGGCCCTGCTTAAGGTTGAAAGATCAGTAATTAATACAGTCTGCCCTGCCGTTAAGTTCCGATAGATGGGACTAGCTGCGATCTTGCACCTGTGTTTGATGAAAATGGAGAGGCCCCCAGAAGGTCTTCCATAGGAATTGGGCTGGGAGGCAGATTGAAAGAGTTCGTAATAGCCGTGGAGAGGCGATGGAGATAGAGATAAAGTCTCTTGAAAACATATGATGTCACTTTTATTCAGAAATTCCACAGCTGATTTGGATGAGAAGGTTGACTTTAACCCAGCTGCATTCCAAGAAGAAATGATCAGTTTGGAATCTGACCATTTGGCTTCCCCGTTAGGAGGAGTGCTGCCTGGAGCATACGGTTGAAGGCTCTCGATCAGAGTACCCATAGTGGCTGTAAATAGTGTGGGAGACAGGGCGACTGGATTTACAGCTCACCAGACGTTGATTGTTATTACATGGGATGTTTATGAGGTTATCCACTTTCGAAGCATCTGGAAGCCAAACATGGGTTGCACCCCGAGTCCCCTTCAGTACGCTGATGTACGACCTCACTGGGTCATCCTGAAGATGAACGTGGGGATATTTTTGTTGTAGAGGAACCCACAGTTCTATGCTCCAGTCTTCAAAGAGGCTGGCTTCTCCAAAGATTGCATCCCTTGTAGTGTAGTTCCTATATTCCCAATAGGCTCTGCGCATTGGAATAATATAAACAGCAGTGTAGACGTAGGACTGAGGTCGAGTAGGTCTCTACTGACTATATTAGATTTAATTAGTTTTGCCAGCTGGCTCAGATGTCACTAGAAACTTTCTCGAATGTTCAGGAAAGAGTTAACTCTCTTGACTTAGACAAGAAGGGATTAGTTTCTGACAACCGCATAAACATGACAACTTTGCTCCCTCAGAATAAAGAGTGTATCTCTAGAGTCGTGTGAAAACAATAGGCAGCTATTTCACTCAGTCAATCGTGCATACTTAGTTTCACCAGAGTGCAGAGAATTAGAGAGACGGGCGTTTTCAATAAAAGGTGTTATTTATTGAGCAGTCTTCTTTCTCATGCAAGAGAAATGAGTTGCCACAATTGCAATACTTATCATAAAGTAAAGTGCGTACAGTAAAAGTAGTATTATGAAATAATACTGTAAAAGCATTGATATGGTTTCTTAGCCATATGATACTTTAAAATGGATAAAATATATACATACATAAAAACATTGACTAACGTACTCAACTGGTGCTTCTAAATACGCCTACCCCGGTGTACCTGACCTAAGCCTAATACGTGGGAAGGAGTAAGTAAGTAGCAGTTTAAGTTAAGTTGGTTTTTGCCAAGAATCAGAATCAAGAATTCTCTCAAGGGTTTAGTCAACTCCGTACCTGGGTAATACAATGTAGGAGGTCTTGTATCTCTCTCTCAGGACTCGATATCCCAGCAACCCGCAAGGGTGACTGGAAACACCGGAGCTGGATTTTCTCGGCAGGAGAAAAGACAGCGTCTCTCTCAGTGCGTCAAAATGGAGGGGCGGCGTCCTTCGGCTCTCGCATCAGCTGGGCTTCCGGGCAAGTAGATAGCCGCTCTGCTCCAAACCACCGTGTGTTTGCTGAAGGCAACGTTGGTATATTTATACCTGAAAGGTGCCGGGTTTGACGTAAGGTTGGACATAAGACGTCACTAAGAACTAACAGTTCTTTCTGTACTCCAGGAGTTCTTGTTCAAATCAAAACAAAAGCAGGGGGGATTCCCGGGCTGCTGGAGGCTTGGTTTGTTTAAAGAACGCGTTGTACTTTCTAGGAGCATAGGGGAGTAGCCTTGCCGTATTTGGACTGCATGGGCTATTACTAAATATGGATATGATTCTTATGCCTTTATAAGGATATAGTTAGTTATAACCACATGAGGGCATAAATCGGGAATATCGAATTAGGGTCCTAGATAGAAACACAACACCCACTCCACGTAATATGTCAATCATTACTAAAACTAAGCAATATTAAACATATAACGATGCATGTGTGTTTTCCAACCCACCCCAAAATACATATTTCGCATTTGAAATGGTATATGGTAAATACACGAAAATGAGTATTGGTATTGTTTGCTTTTCAAGCAGTGTCATCATTCAGTTAAATGCATATATATATCAGCTGAATGAATCGCGAAAATGACACATGAAATGGCTCTGAATACAGAAGAGAAGGTCGAGACCATTTCATCACATATTTATACAAAAATGCTGTACATGTGCTAGAGGCTGAGGTAAAATATTGTCTCTAGTATCCTAAAAATAGAAGCTCTGTTCTCTAAGAATAGTTCTACTTTAAGCAGAGTACCATGTGCCAGAAAAAGGGTAAATATTTTGAAAGTGAAAAAAATAATTTCGATTTCAGGGGAAAAAATAGTTCCAAATGTTTTCAGTAGCTCTGTTTATCAAAAACTGAAGGCCGAATTCAGAGTTCAGGGAACGCTGTGTGCTCGTTGTTTTTAAAAAAGTTATTCTCGCTGTTCAGGGGAGAACATCATATCAGACAGGCTCGCAAAAAATTGGTCTACAACATCAGGTGAAAGTTCGACCAAGTTCGAAAATGCTGAAACAGTGCATATGTGAGAATGATTGCTATCATCGATGTCAGGATCAGCAATGCTCACAGAAGGTTGTACCTGTTTGGTGCTGCTTTCCTCTCGTACTTCACTGCCACCTACTCGTAGTGGTGAAGTCTCAACGAATGTCATCATCAGAAGAGGTAGCCGCTGGGGACAACACGATGCATGAGTCGTTACAGGACCTAGCAAAGTATCGATATCCATTGGTACTGCTGATGGTAGTGTAAGACAGACGTCCAACACGCATTCTTCTCCGCATAGCAGACATCGAAGCACAGGTAAGATGCAATCTTGCCAGATTGGTCTGAATGAAAGAAACCAGGTTGCACTTAGATCTCTTAGCCGGGCTAATCCGAGGACTTTAGTGATTTGGTCCCAGTAGCGTATTGCTAGGATCGTTTCTTCCATCGTTGCTGGAGTCTTGTCTGTGGCTTGGCTTGCCATATCGGAGCAGAAGGATCATAAGTAAAATTCCTGCTACGAGTCCCAAAATAAGAGGCAGGCTGCCAAATATCGAATGTACAAAATTCGGGAAAATGCCCAGAACTGTTTCAAAAGGTGCTAACAGTCCCGAAAAAATTGTCTTAAATACATGTGCGATGCCACTGGTATCAGACATGTTTAAGATTTGACTTAACATTTCTATGAAATGCACGGGGCAATTTGTTGATAATAAGGAATGTATCTCTTCCGCTGTCCTTGCAACTTGCAGATCATACGTCTCTTTGGACGAGGTTAAAGGCACAGCTGTCTGTAAAAGAATGGATTTCATTCTGCTTAAAGTATCAATTCGAATAGAAGAGATATTCAAAGAAGGCCCCAACGCATCCTCCATATCTGGATTGCTGTGTGGATACAATACTTGCATACAGCAAATGACCCTGGATGTGACGGTTACGAGATAGGGTTTTCCTGGCACCATTCCACAACAGCTGTGGTCACTTATTAGAACATAACTGCCGTTGGAAAGCTGTCTGAAAAATGGCTCTATCTGTTTTGCAGGAGTGCCATGCAGGTGACATGAAAGGTTGTTTGAAGACCCTTTGCAGGCTCCGTGCAAGTTAGTACCTTGACACAGAAGTGTACCGCTTAGTGATTTTTTACAATTGTTACCACTAAGGAATACCTCCTTTTTCCCTTCACTATAACATTTGTGTGTATAAGGTAAATTCCAGGTTGATTTGATGTATCCTTTACCCAACCTTTCATACTGGCCTGCTGGTATATACTCTTGGCAGTATTTAAACTGGAAAGTTGTTATCGGAATTGTAATAGTTCCGTGTATTATCTATTCAAAGACAGGCCTTTCTGACATTGCCAATGGTAAATCTCTCAAGTTTTTCAATGCTCAGAATCGTATAGTCTGCTCCTTTTTGTGGCAAACTGATTTGTTTATCAGTAAGGTTAAAGATAGAGAATAATGACGTTGTGTTGATTAATCGCCATGGCACGTAGCCTGAACGCAGATTTTGCAACGTCCAGCCAAGTTGTACAATAGAACCCAATTGGGACTGACCATGTTGTAACATTAGCAAGTCCTGCTCTATGATATCAGTAGCAGATGATACAATGCTGTCCAGTGAATATATTCTGGAGGACAGAGTCGTTAACCCATTGTCCACTACAGAAAGTGATTTTTCCAAATTAATACGATCAATTTCTCGTATTTTTTCCGCTGTTTCAATTTGCATTACTTTCCGAGCTTCGTTGTATGCAGCGTATATACCGCCCGCTATGAAACGTTGTTGACGCTGTTTGCGAGGTCCCATTATGAAATCTCGCAAGTCAGCACCGTCTTTAAGTAAAGTCAAGTGTTGCTTAATTTCAGCCAGTGTGGATTTCTGTAGCCACTCAAGGCATAGTTTCCCTACACTGTATGTTGTAACTATCCCTGGATGTTGTCTCTGGGAGTATCTTGGGTCTGGCCTGGTCAGTTTGAACCCCTGTGTTTTGTTCAGGAATCTATCTTGACAGTTATTTGTGTCTGTGGGCCAGATCAACCATTTTTTCCAATCAGGATTTGTTCTGTTTTGGTGTAAAATATGGGATACGTCTATCTCCACATCTGTAGTGCTATTACTATCAGGTATGGGCTTCGGAATAGACGGTTTGTTTAAGTATTTTATCTTAGCTGGGCCAAGACAAGTAGTCTGTTGAATGGTGTCATTCAAAAATATTATTTGCTCTGGGATCATGCAGGCTCTAAATAATGCTTCTAGACCTTGTACCTGCCAGTCGTTTGAACCCTAGATGTTTTTTGTTTCAATGTTGTTTTCAGCTTGTGTGTACAAATGTGATTTGTAAGCTATTGGTACAGTTTCTCCCTCATTAGAGGTCATGACTCGGATTACAAGGTTGCATACGTTTTCGCGAGTTTGCAATTTTGTTTTAGCTAACATGTCTGTTTGCAATGATCTTAAAATTTCTGTTTGTTTCTGAGTCCAATTAATTGGTTTGAAATCAGGTTTTATTAATTCATAGAGAGGTTTAACCCTCTCTGCATAATTTAGAATGTATGTTCTTCCGAAATTCAGGAAACCTAGTATTGATTGTAAATTCTTCAGCGTTTTTGGTGCTTGGAGTACAGCACACTTCTCTAAGAAGTTGTCTGCTAGGCTTTTGCCTTCACTTGATAATTCATATCCTAAAAACAGGACAGTTAGATGGGCAATTCGTGACTTTTTAAAGTTGAATTTGTAACCCTCTGCTGCGAACCCAAGTATTATGGTGTTCACCCTTTTTAAGTGAGTCTCCAGGTCATCATCTGTGAGATAAATGTCATTGACATAAGATAATGCTTAATCATCATATATTTGTAGTAACTCTGTTACCCTTGCTGAGAATAATCCTGGGCTATTCTTGATTCCCAGTGGGAGTCGACAGAAGTGTTTTTGCGACCCCATTATTGAGAAAGCGGTCAAATACCTGCTTTCAGGTGCAATATTTTGACAAAAGAATCCATTAGAGATATCTAATGTCGTTTTGTATTTTTTGCGCACGATGTTATTCATTAGTGCTACACTGTGTGAGTTTTGTACAGCAAATGTTTTGCAACAGGAGTTTAAGTGTCTGTAGTCCAAAACTAGACGAT
Organism: Lissotriton helveticus; assembly: GCF_964261635.1. NCBI lineage: Eukaryota > Metazoa > Chordata > Amphibia > Caudata > Salamandridae > Lissotriton > Lissotriton helveticus. The sequence continues at coordinate 1,457,019,559 of NC_136059.1, forward strand.
ATGAATCGTCTGGCTTGGAGACAGGAAACAAAGGATTTTTCATTTGTGAGGTGCATGTTTCAATCACCCCTTGATATTCAAGTTGATCTAAGATCTCCCTGACTTGCTTTTTAGCTTCTTGTTTAACTGGATACTGCCTTTGTGCAGTGGGCTGATTTTTTAACTGGATTTTGTGGTGAGGAGAATCCTCATCCCATCCTACATGATTTTTTACATAAGGCAGGAGCTTGGGCTACTGCCCATTTTCTTGCAAATGTGTATTTTTTATGAATTGGAATATGATTTGAGAAGGCAGGCATAATCATTTCTTCGCCATGAGGGCACTCCCTGACAAACTCTGGTGGCCAGTCTTTCTCAGCTCATAGGATGTCATAGCCTTTCGAAAGGTTATCCCAAAAGAGACCCCTTACTTTCCTAGTCTTGTCCCCCTCTATACGCAATGTTATTTCGTATAATTTACGGGGTTTCTAACCCTGGTGTCTGCAGTTTCCACTTGAATGTATTCATTCGTGTCCACTGTCTCCAGAAGATTAATCAGGATCTTGCGAGCTATGGTTTCTTCTGCTGCGCTGTCTAGCATTGTCTGGGCCCACTCTCCGTTTTTCAGTTGTGTCCTCAGTATCCTCGGCATGTCTAATTTTAATACTAGCTACCTTCTTCTTTGGAAATTGTAATCTTTTACTTTGATGAGCAGGTTCCTTGTCTTTGGACTTGACGTGCTCTTCTTTGTGTTCTGACCGTCCTCTTCTTTCCGATTTCTGTGAGGAAGTCTGAAAAGATCGAGAGGGACGTGTATCAATATCTTGATATCTATCAGGTTTTCTCAATTTATCCCTATCTCTAAGGTTGTATCTTTTCTCAGAGGGCTCCCTCTGGGGAGACTTGTTTCCTCGGTCTGGAGATCTTTTTCTCTGTTGAGGAGACCTTCCTCTGGACTGGAATCGTTTTTCCTTGGGAGTGGATTATTTATTACCATCCCAACTCCTTTTTGGAGTATTTAGATTATTTTTAATAAATGTTTTTTTCAGGTTTTTCAGTTAGTTGGGGTTTTACTGGTTTCCCACCCAAACTATCTCTACCTAGTTCTTCATAGGATTTTTCTATGATTCTGGCAAGTTCAAATGGTTGTTCTGCTATATCTGTTTCTTTCAATTTCTGGAGATATGTTATATCGTCCATTGCCAATTGAACTAATTCTCTATATGCCTTTGTTAATTCTTTTAGTTTAACTAAGAGTTCTTCGCTTGACATTTTTTCAATGTCTGGATGTGGTGTGTAGCTTGTTAGAACCGGCCACGTGGCTCCTGGTCTACCTAGTGGACCGTGCCTGGTGATGTGATTTTGATGTTTTAGGGCGCCTTTAAACCAGAGCAGGTGCTCTTGGTAATTTAGTGGGATTTCAACGTCCTCGAAAGGAGTGTATTCACCCGGAGGTTCCTCTATTTTGTAATAGTGGAATTCTTGTGTTACAGCGTGTGCTGCTGGAAAATGTATCCATGAATAGAATACCTCTGTCTGCCGATATTCATGGGCCTCTACCACGAATATGACTGTACCACCTCTTGATGACAGTCCATTTTCTATAAGTTTAAGAGTTATAGTTCTTCTTACATTTACCGGAATGATTATAGCATTTGGGTCACTATCTTGGAGACTTGTGTCATCCGCTAGGAGTTGAGCTGCTATTTTAGCTCTCTCCCTTTAATCTGTACTTTCCGACATTTTACTGACAGAAAGTTTTGTTGCAGATCAAGTTTCAAGGAAACAAAGATTAGGTGCACAATATTTTGGAACACTGTATCCTTCAACGTTGACTAAACGTATCCTACTAAGTTCCGGCAGATATTAACCTTTTACCCACTCCAGACGTCTTTTGGAGTTTTTACGGGAAAAGGGTTCTGTGTGAAAAAGCACGACTGAGTTACTCTAGTGTCTTGCGTTAGATTATCGCCTTACCAAATGTTGGGTGCCATGTAGTGTAGTTCCTATATTCCCAATAGGCTCCGTGCATTGGAATAATATAAACAGCAGTGTAGACGTAGGACTGAGGTCGACTAGGTCTCTACTGACTATATTAGACTTAATTAGTTTTGCCAGCTAGCTCAGAGGTCGCTAGAAACTTTCTTGAATGTTCAGGAAAGAGTTAACTCTCTTGACTTAGACAAGAAGGGATTAGTTTTTGACAACCGCATAAATATGACAAGTTTGCTCCCTCAGAATAAAGAGTGTATCTCTAGAGTCGTGTGAAAACAATAGGCAGCTATTTCACTCGGTCAATCGTGCATACTTAGTTTCACCAGAGTACAGAGAAATAGAGAGATGGGCTTTTTAAAAAAAAAAAAGTGTTATTTATGGAGCAGTCTTCGTTCTCATGCAAGAGAAATGAGTTGCCACAATTGCAATACTTATCATAAAGTAAAGTGTGTACAGTAAAAGTAGTATTATGAAATAATACTGTAAAAACATTGATATGGTTTCTTAGCCATATGATACTTTAAAATGGATAAAATATATACATACATAAAAACATTGACTAACGTACTCAACTGGTGCTTCTAAATACGCCTACCCCGGTGTACCTGACCTAAGCCTAATACGTGGGAAGGAGTAAGTAAGTAGCAGTTTAAGTTAAGTTGGTTTTTGCCAAGAATCTGAATCAAGAATTCTCTCAAGGGTTTAGTCAACTCCGTACCTGGGTAATAGAATGTAGGAGGTGTTGTATCTCTCTCTCAGGACTCGATATCCCAGCAACCCGCAAGGGTGACTGGAAACACCGGAGATGGATTTTCTTGGCAGGAGAAAAGACAGCGTCTCTCTCAGTGCGTCAAAAGGGAGGGGCGGCGTCCTTCGGCTCTCGCATCAGCTAGGCTTCCGGGCAAGTAGATAGCGCTCTGCTCCAAACCACCGTGTGTTTGCTTAAGGCAACGTTGGTATATTTATACCTGAAAGGTGCTGGGTTTGACGTAAGGGTGGACATAAGACGTCACTAAGAACTAACAGTTCTTTCTGTACTCCAGGAGTTCTTGTTCAAATCAAAACAAAAGCAGTGGGGATTCCCGGGCTGCTGGAGGCTTGGTTTGTTTAAAGAACGCGTTGTACTTTCTAGGAGTCTAGGGAGTAGCCTTACCGTATTTGGACTGCATGGGCTATTACTAAATATGGATATGATTCTTATGCCTTTATAAGGATATAGTTAGTTATAACCACATTAGGGCATAAATCGGGAATATCAAATTAGGGTCCTAGATAGAAACACAACACCCTTAGGGATTCTCGAGACCACATTGTAACAGTTGCTTCCGAAACCCCCTTTTCCTGGTATTGAGGCAAACTTGACCGATGTAAGATCTGAAGAATTGACCCCAGAAAGGAAAGCGCCGGAATGTGGTTGAATAAGCGGATGAGGTTTTTTCTATTGAGGATGTCATGTGGGCCCTTGTGTATGTAGTGAGGAAAAAATACAAGTTCTGCATCTTTTTCTGGACTTTGGTATTTCTGTCTCCCAGCTATTTCAAGTAGAGGTGCGGGGGCCTTACGATGTTGGGGTCGAACTTCAGATGGATGATTGTTCCCCACCGGTTGGCTTTGCCCTCCCGAGAGTGGAATCAATTGGGACTGAGAAGGCCTCTGCATTTGTGTAGGGTGATCCCAAAGAGATTTGGTTGGGTCACCTGACGAGTGACACAGAGAAGGGCCCGTCATTACACCTTCTGTTATAATTTGGAAGTCTACATTGTTTTTTTGCATTTTCCGGGCCTTTGTTTGGGCTGTTCCATGTGTTTGGGGCTACCCTTAGGGGCTGTACTATGTTGTCTTGACTGCCCAGACTTTGGTCTTGAGAGGCTGTTCCTTTAGTTTTTATTTGCAAAGATCCATGCATCGCGATTGTAGAGTATAGTTCAGTGGTTCCGGATGCCAGGGGCACTTCCTGTGTTAATGGCAGGAGATTATCTGTGGCGTCATTGTTGTCCATGAGAATCATTCTTGTCTCCGGGGTTTTCATTTTAGGTTTTGAGGCCAGGTTAAAAATGGGGAAATAGGAGAGCCCGCTCGCATCAGAAGCTAGCTTACTAGATGCCCCTGACCCGTCGAGCCCCGCTCTCCTTTTCGCAAGACGTTGTTTTTTAAGTTTCTTTCTCTCCCTCCTAGACAGAGGAGGTTTCATGGGCAGATGAGATGGCGAGTAGGCCGTGTTTAAATGGGCTGTGTCAGTGAGATCAGACTGCGTAATCGCTGATGGAATAGGCATTAGACTGCTGATGTTAGTGTACTCCGAGCCAGGTTTGGGATCGCTTGGGCTGATCGCCAATGACAAGCAAGGTGAATTTTTGAGGTCTAATTCCAAGGAAGGGGAGATAGCTCTTCCCGCTGATAATGGGCCATCCAATGTTGCAGAACACTAGGCCTCTTCAGAGGGAAAAACCGGTTTGAGTCTCTTGAGTGGATTTTGGTTTCCCATTTCTAATGGTGTTGAACTTCACGCTGTCCAAAAGTGCGCCCAGAATTTCTGGAAGGGATGAGAGTTTGTTGATTAATGGACAGCAGGAACAAGAGTTCGAACTATCTTTCGAGAGAGCTTAGCCTGGAGCCCAGGTCAGACAGTGCTGAAGCCAAAGTTTGAATTAAGTCAATCTGTAGTTCCATTTTCTCAGATTGCCATAACAGAGCTGTTGCAATTGAGTCTTGCTTTACGTGAATTGACATCAACGAGACCGAGATAGGACTTATAGATCCCGAGGGGGTAGACACAGGTGGGTCCTTGTCTTCTTGCACAGTGCTGAAGGAGTTGTAGTGAAGATTGAAGCCCGGTTTGTGGGCTAGGGAGTCCTCGATTCGGGCTTCTAGGGAAGACAAAAATCGATCGGATAGGTTTTTAGATGACAGGGGACTTTCCTACTTTGGGCTCTTCCTTGAGGATGAGCAGTCACTGGGCTCAATTTGATATGCACCCAGACTGCATCGTAATGCGGGCTTCGATAATGAATAAGCTGCTGTCATGTCTCTGCGGCTTTCTTGAAGATTTAAAGGAGCGGGCAGGATGCTGCCTTGAACTTGGGCTTGAACTTGTAATTTGGCTACAGTAGCTGCTACAATAGTTTTTGTAGAGTCTGAGCCAGGGTCTGATGCAGAAAGGTTTCCAGCGCCGGTGGGATGAACTTTTAATGGGTCAATAAAAGTGTCCTGGATCGTAATGACATCATCCTGGCAAAGCCAATATGGCTGGTGATTCTCATGTGGAAGGTGAGCCTCGGGCGAGTATAAGCGAGGACTCTCAGAAAGTGATCTTTTGATGTGACCAGGGCTGAGAGAAGAGAGCTTATCATAGTCCTGGATTTCCGCCTCACACTGTGGTGTCGGAGTATGTGCAGCGCCAGTTTGAGGAGCAGGTTTACTGAAAAACTCACTAATCCGTGCTTGTGACAGTTGGCCACCTGGGTATGACACTTTATCTTGGGGTGACGCCGACTGTTGTAGAGCAGGCCCGCGGGGGACTGCTCGAAGGGTGGTACCCTTTCTCCGGGGAAGTTTCCTAAGTGGCATAGTGACTTGCCCCTTCATGAAGCTCCCGCGGGGTATTGCTTACAAATTAGCGAGTTGGAGCTCGGAGCTTGCGCTCTCCCTGTCAGCAGCCCCTCCGCGCACTGCCCAGTGATTGCTTACGCCAGTGAGGGTGGCAAACTAACAGTAGATTGTAAGTAGTCCGTCTGTATAAAGTGGTAGTGGTAGTGGAAGACACTTTTCGCCACCGGGGGGGCTAGGGGCGATTATGGCATTTTACGAGGCCTTCCTCTCCCCTCCTCACCTCTTTGCTGATAGGTGAGCAGAGCTAGTTGAGCTAGGCCACTCCTCACACCTTGTTGTCCAACAGTCTTCACATGGATGGGTTCAGACAATGGGAGATACCCTTTTTCCCCTTGTTGCCACTCAACTGGGCATCTCTCATGCGCTGAATGTGGTCTGGAAGCGGCTATCCCCCTCTGATGGTGTTCGGTCCAGTCCGGGTCTGCCTGGGGTCGTCCGTAGGAGCGTGGCTCTATTCCCTGCTCTGCTACCACTCTACACCGCTCAACCTACACTCTGCATGGGCGTGAGGGAGGAAGTGGAGAAGGTGAGCGCGCCTGAGGGACTGAGAGCGGGGGAGCAGGAATCTGCGCTGCTTGACCCTGCTCAACCCCCCTTAACTCGATCCCAGGAAACCTGGTGTGGTGGAGAGAGAAACTACAGGGACCGATGCACCACAAGCAGGGCCCACAACAGCCCGGAAGAGTCTATCGAGCTCGCTGACAAGAGTGCACTATAGTATACCCCGATGCCGCACTTTCTTCAGCATGTGTCCCCAAAGGCCAGACAGTCCCAGGCGAATACCCACTTTTCTGGTACGTGCCGTTCAGTGCCTCTGTGCTCACTTTTGCGTGTCTCCCCCGTGAGCGGCAGACCATGAGCGGTGGAAACGGGCACTCCGGCACCCCAGCACTTCGGGCGGCTGGCGGGCAGGCAGGTATGATAAGCAGCCTTAACCACGGGCAGAACAGCCAGCAACAAGCGACAGTCAGTCAAGCTGCGAGCCACGAACCCCAAACAGCAGCGGAGGCGGCGGTGGCGCACCTCGGAACTCCGGGCGGCAGACAGGCAGTCCGGGCAGCTCCAGCCACTGCAGAACCGCCGAGAGCAGCCAGCCAAACCGCAAGACACGGGCCGCGAACAGCAGCGGCGGCGGGAGCACAGCAGTCCACCCACATCCAGGTCCGTCGACACCAGGTGAGTTCTGGCAGCAGTGTCCCCAATGGCGGGAAAGAACCGCCGAGACGCAGGCAGCCAAAACCGCAAGACGCGGCCCACAAACGGCAGCAGTGGCGGGAGCTGGCTGAATGCTCCCTTCGAGTTGTCCGAGTAGCTTCTCTCACAGCACATGGAGTAACCAACGGGCAAGGAGGAGTCCTCTCCCTCTGAAGTGGAGCAGACACGCTGGTTCGCTGACCTCCCTTGGGTACGGAAATCACAGCGTAAAGGGATTACAACGCTGATTGTTTATCCCTCGCGCAGATGCCCCATGAAACCAGTTTGCATAAAGGATGTACGAGGCTCCACAGGTTTTTTTTTTTAGAACACCCGCCGAGGAAACTTCAAGGCAGACGGGTTCCTAGCTGAATGGAGACAGCCCGCAGCCAATATGCCACGGGAAATAAAAGGAGGAGAGTCCATTCCCTGAATTCACTGAGGATGGCAGACCAAAGTCACAGAAGATGAAAATCACGCCAAGTCTCCGAGGCTGCTAAGGAGAGACTGGAAACCTCCCAGTTTAAAATAAATTGGGGAAAGTGGTGGATATTAAATAACACAAGCCACTCCAGTGAAGCAACAGCAAAAGTACAAGTACACCCATGAAGGAATGTCGAACGGACACCTCACCATATGGAGGAAACTCGAAACCGAAGGGTCCTTCGAAGACTTTTGTAGGATTGAACGTGACCAGCATGAGTTCCTCCTGGCAACCAGCAAGACAAATTTCAAAAGGGGAAGGTGCAGCGCTGTCCCTGTCACAGCATCCCTTCTCTCGTCGCCAAAATGAGGTAAAGATCCACGCAGAAGGTAAGTGAGAAGTTCTTTATTAGAAAAAGTAAATGTCTGCACCCTCAGTGTGCCAGTGCCAGTATGTCACTCAGAAGTGCAGCCTGTCAACATTCCAAAGCTGCCTTCACCTGAGAGTCTGCTCTGCATGGAGGTGCTGCACAACTCCTTCAGGACAGGAAGGTTTTCCAGATCGGGAAGCTTCAAAAGCGAAGCCGCTTTTGAAATCCAACCCAGAAACCTCCAGATAGTGGGTAAAGTTAAGCCCCCTTTTCTGCTCCACTTTTGATGGGAGGAAAGTGGGAATATTAGGTATATTAGAATGATGGTCCCCACTTATTCTACATCAACCCTAAGGTGGGGCAGACAATGTGAAACCATCCTCGGAAATTCCACTATTTTGGGTTGGCAGAAAAACCATCTATCAGGGCTAGGGCAGTGCCTCTTCCCGCAGGAAGAGGTCACTAGAGGGTGTAGACACTCTAAAGGTAGGTATCCCATTGGCTACTACCTGTCTCCCCTTGTATTCCCCCTTAATTCGGTACTTAGATGGCACCCCGACATCTTAACATCAGATTCGATTGTCAAGAAGAGACCAGGACAAAGAAAACCTGCTGTACAAGAGCTGAAGCCCTTCAGCCTGATGCTCCAAAGACTCAACAATTGCTGCTGCTGTGTCATCCTGAAAGAACTCCAAGAACGCCTAGCCTTCAAGAAATCGCCAAGAAGCTTCCTTGGTGTGAAGGTATCACTCCCCTGCACACTGCAGGCACTGATCCCGTGAAAGCTGGTTTGTTGAGCTGCTGTTCCCCGACGACCTTGATGCAGCACCAATGCCAGAAAAGGTAAATAGCTCCAGCTGGTCGACTCTGTCTTCCCAACAAACTTTTGAGACACCAGGACCTACCAGAGCCTCAGCGTACCAATATCCAGGATACTGGACCCACAACGGGTAATACTGAAAAGAAGAGTCCACTCCAGAACCCTGAAGTACCAGAAGCAAGCCTCATCAAGGGACATCAAGGCGTCTGAGACCCACTTCCTGAGTGGCTCACCTGCTGGAGATCGCTTCTCCAAGTTACCTGCTCCTGAGCGCAAGGGCCTCAAAACACACGAAGTCCAGCTGACTCTCTGCATTCAGCCTCACCGGCCCCGGGAGTGACTAACCCGATGTGCTCCCATGGTTCCCAGGCCCTTGCAACCTTCTCTTTCAAAGGAGCCCTATCAGACTTACCTGTAATTCTTCTTGTACAGTTTACTTTCAAATGCCCCCCTTCGACTTTCCAAGACCCTCAGCATTCTGCTCCAGCCCGATCTGGGATGCTTCCGACTTCTCCTGCTGGAACTTTGGACCTAAAACGAGAAGGTGAACTTCATGAAAGCCTTGCCTGATTTGCTATGTTTTTTTCTCCTTTCCCCTATTGTTTTCTATGGTGCATAATTGTGCATAAAAGTGATGTAATATCCGAACATTGCAAAATCGTAACTCCAAAAGTACTTACTTTAGAACTGTGTTCTTGGTCTTAAAAATTATTTATATATATATATTTATATTGGTCTTGGATTTATTCTTGAGTGTGTGTCTCATTTATTGCCTCTGGGGAGTACAACAAATGCTTAGCCCTACCCTTCGATAAGCCTAACTGCTCACCCACACAGCCACAAAATGAATATTTAGAATGTTCTGCTTTTATCTTAGTATACCATTTGGGGATTGTCTGGACACTCAGTGTACTTCTTTTTAGTACACTATATAGACAGTCAGCTTCCTACATAGGCCCCGGGCACTTTCAGTTCACCTGCTTCCCATTGGACCTACCAGCAGCCCGCTGGTGTTCACTAAGGTAAAGTGGTCGCAGCTCATCTGCGTAGATCAGAGGTGCCAGTCTTCCCCTATCTTGACAACTGGCTAAATTTTCTTGCACCACTCGGGTGGTTGGTTAATATAAATGACCAATTTCCAATATAGTTGATGTACAAGATAGGGAACTTACATTGAATACGTAGGCCTTCTAGATTGTTTAAAGTGCTACTATGGATGCATGGACATTTCCTGCCACTGGTCTTTAAATATAATTCCACACACCGACAACTGCTTGCACTCTGACTAGGGTCCCAATTTTTTACAGTATGATTGAGGAAATGGTTTTCTTCTTCCACTCTATGTATAGCTCTCTCAAATCCATATTGTTGACCTCCACTCATCACGGATGGTGTGATCTCTCTGTGTTTTCATTGGATCCTTATCAATATTCTGAATCCATGTGTACAAATCTATTCTACTCATTATTATAACACATTATTATTATCTTGAGTGCATTACTGTGTGTATTTATGGATATTAATAAGCAATCTGTTTTCCCTTATGACTATGTTATCCAGTGTTTTTGGGGTACTGTGACACTAATATGGTGATAACAACCATACCTGTTTTTTGCTGCATATAATTTCTGAATGTCGTTGACTCATACAGATCTCTTTGAGCTTTGTGGCACAACACTGTGGCAACAACCATAACTTGGGTTTGGGATCACGTCCTACGCCGATGACACACACATTGTGGTGTCTCTATTACCTGGCCAAGAGTTGGGGATAGATAAACGTTTTCAAATCTGCATGGAATCGGTTGGGAGGTGGATGGCAGACAATTGCCTAAAGCTTAATTCAGGTAAAACGGAAGTAATACTGTTTGGGAACGTTCTTAGTTTCTAGACTCCTAATTAGTGAGCTGCCTCCATGGAGTCACTCCCTACACCCCCTTAAAAGGTGACAAATTTGGGAATAATACTAGATGAGAAACTCTCCTTTGGGGCCCAAGTAAATGCAGTAACTTCAACAACAGTGCATGCCCTGAGAACTGTTAAGAAGGTATTGCGGCTTCTACATTTGGGGAGCCTGTAAACAGTGGTTACAGCATTGGTCTTGTCGACACTGCACTACCATAACAGCCTCTATTTAAATATACAACAAAAACTTCTGTATAAACTCCAGCTGCTACAAAATGCAGCAGCCAGATTACTTATGGGCACATCCAAGTGCTCCCCAATTTCCAAGCAGATAAGAAAATTGCACTGTCTCCCTGTGAGGAACCGAGTGCATTTTAAATCTCTTTGCATGGTCTTTAAAGCACTTCAAGACCTGGGACCAGATCATTTAAGATGCTAATTTCAATGGTATAGATCAACAAGAACTCTTAGATCTCTGGGAGCCAAACTGGTCGTAGACCCACCAACAAAAAAAGCTCAGTGGGGTGGCAGAAGTTTCTCTTCATGCGCAGCAATAGCCTAGAACGACTTGCTATTCCATTTGAGAAATGCCACCAATCTCCTAGCTTTCAGGAAAGGGTTGAAGACCTGGCTTTCTGATAATTACACCCTCTTTTTTCCTAGCTTTGCATTAAGGAGAAGTGTTAGACTTGGCATCTTTTGGCATGTTTTCCCTGAGTTTTTGCTTTCTGACCACCCGGTTTTGACTCTGTTTTTGCTGGTGTAACGTTTCTGCACGCTTTTCGCACTTCTGATCAGTGGTAAAGTGCAGGTGCTCCTGTGGTAAAGTGTGTTATGGATTGATGTTTTCATGATTGGATATCTGAGTTGCATGTCAGGCCCTAGTAAAGTGCACTAAGGGTACGGGGGCTTGTAAATGTAAATGTAAATGTAGGGGACACTTTTATAGCGCGTCTATCACTCCACGGAGTATCTTGGCGCTCAAAACCAGATGGCACGGTTTAAGGAAAAGATTGTCCAATGGAGACGCCTACACTTTACACCAATGCTATGCAGGCCGCATCTGTAAGAGATCACACCCAGGTCTTTAGAGCTTTCCTAAACTGAGTTTCGTGGGACAGTGACCTGAGGTGATGTGGGAGCTTATTCCAGGCTCTAGCTCCCAAGACAAAAAGAGATTTTCCTCCTTTGGTGGCCAGTCTAAATCTGGGGATGGTTAACAGATTCTGATTAGCAGACCTCAAGCAGCGGGTGGGATGGTATCTTTTAAAGCCGTTACACAAGTATTTAGGCCCTTGCTGTTGAAAGGCTCTAAATGTGATCAGCAAGATCTTAAATAAGATCCTTTTGCCAACTGACAACCAATGCAGCGCTTTAAGCGCAGCTGACGCAGATGACTTACGGGGCCAACGTAGCACCAGCCGGGCAGCAGCATGTTGGACCATCTGTAGCCTATGGAGTACGGACTTATTGACTCCAGCATAAAGGCTATTGCAGTAATCCAGCCTCGAACTTATTAGGGCAACTGCGACTGATTTCCTGGCTGATAGAGGAAGAAGATCAAAAAACTTCCTCAGAGATTTAATTGTGTGAAAACACATACCGGCTACGGCCACCGCTTGCTGTTTAAAGCACAGTTGGTCGTCAAATTTAATGCCCAGGTTTCGAGCAGATGAAATGGTGTCAGGGGGGTCTTCAGCATCGTCCGGCCACCAGTTTTTCAGGGAAAACAGATTTTGATTTCCAAAAGGCAAGATCTCCGTCTTGCCAGAATTGCATTTAAGATGATTCTCAGTCATCCATTTAAATGTAGCTGTTAGGCAATTCTTCAGGTTTTCCTCCGCCCCAAGCAGTTCCCCATCCAGTACCAGAATGAGCTGAGTGTCATCTGCATATGATATTGTACTGATGTTAAATGATGCAATTAGCTCTATCAGGGGTACCATATATAGATTAAAAATAACAGGGCTTAACCTCGAGCCTTGAGGGACCCCGGAGCTGATGACCTCAGCTTCTGACTGGAATTTGCCCAAGACTGTAATTTGGCGTCTGTTGTTCAGGAAGTTCCTAAGCCAACCCAAGACCGTCCCTCCTATTCCTGGGGCCACCAACCGGTCCACTAAGATGTTATGTGAGACCGCGTCGAAGGCTGCCGACAGATCTAATAAAATCAAGACAGCCTTCTTACCCTGGTCTACGGCCATTCGTAGGGTCTCTGCCGTGAACAGCAGGGCAGACTCGGTGGAGTGTTTCGACCGGAACCCAGACTGGTTGGGATGTAAGATGTTATTCTCCTCCAAATAGCTCGTAAGTTGGCTATTAACGAACTTTTCCACCAGTTTGAACACCACGGGGAGCAGGGATATAGGTCGCATATTGGAGAGGATCGTTGGGTCAGCTAGGGCCTTTTTATGGAGGGGCTTAACTGCTGCAAGCTTCCATTCAGTGGGGATTACTGCTGTGGCTAGCGATGAATTTATGATGTTATTAATAATAGGATTAACAACCTCCACCGACGCCTGCAGAACCAAAGGTGGACATGGATCAAAAGGAGATCCAGATTTACTAGCCAGAATGGCTTTAGAGGTCTCCTCAAGGGGGACAGGTGTAAAAGACTCAAAGCACGAAGTCCTCCTGACTGTCTCGACTCCCTCAGCCCGCTCTAAGCTGCATGGAGAAAAAGACGGCAGTGGAAAAGTCTTCACAATGTCAACAATCTTGTTGCCGAAATAATCGGCAATCAAGTTACAGAGGTCCTGAGAGGGGGGAATCTCTTGTGACAGGGCAGATGGGTTGGTGAAATCCTTTACTATTTTAAAGATTTCTTTTTGTCCAGAGCCCACTGTAGATATGGCCTGTAGGTAGTGGGCTTTCTTAGCTAGTTTAATCCCAGCATGATAGTGCCTTCTTGCTGATTTATAGATATTACAAGCAGCCCCCTCGTATTTCCTACGCCATCTCCGTTCGAGTGCTCTCACTTCTCCCAGCTCTAACTTCAGGGCCGGCGAGAACCACGGGGCATTCCTTTTGCCCTTGATGGCTGCTGGATTTTTCATACCGGCTGGTCCTAATAGATCACCAGACAAACCTATCCAGTCACAGAATTTCTGATTATCTGTTATAGTATCGTCTGTTAGTGCGGGCGTACCTTCTTTTAGCATTCCTATCAGGTCTGGTCTGCTGGGAAATTTCTTCCAGTTCGGTTTATGCGTGTTATTACGTATTTCATTATTCATGATAGCAGCGGGAACCTTATTATTTGATACGATATCAAAAGGAATGAAGAAGTGGTCAGACCAGATTTGAGGGCGCGGCTGCCTGACCATTAACCTAGTTGAGTTGGAGCAAATACAGTCCAGCAGGTGTCCGGCTACATGGGTCGGCTCTCGGTTTCGGAGAGTAAGACCAAGAATGTCAATGGTGTCAATAAAGCTACCCACTCCTGGTCCTTTGAGGGAGTCTAAGTGCAGGTTTAAATCTCCTAACACCATAAAATGTGAATATCTGAGCACCAGATCACTCAGTGCATCTCCCACAGTTTCGAGAAACTCAGTAGGAGAGCCAGGGGGGCGGTAGATAAGGGCGCCGGAAAAAGTGAGGGAATCATGGATGCCTAGACAAAAAGCCAATGCTTCAGCACCTTTGATGGTTGCCAATGCGTGGATGGAACATTTGAGTGAGTTATGGTAGATTATAGCCAACCCTCCTCCTCGTTGTTCACTCCTATCCAAGCGCTGTATCCGATAATTATGAGGGAGAGCTATGGCTAAATCCGGGTTGGACCAAGGTCTTAACCAGGTCTCAGTGACCAAGAGCCAGTCCAGGTCAGACTCGACAATCAAATCATTTATGTTTTGGGCGTTCCTGTAGAGTGAACGGGCATTTATAAGTCCTCCTCGCAGCACGATATCGTGAGAGGGAACTTCCAAGGCAGGCACTGGAGTCAGCTTAAACTTACACTGACCGCAGCAAACGGGTCCATACCACTTGTCAGGGGCTACAATCCCGTGACAGTGCGTATTAGTGGTGTTATAGGAATATAGCAACTCCCTGGACATACCTGTGAGGGCTTTACAAGGAACCTGAAGTAGCACGGTTTCCTCTGCCTCCAGCGCCGCCTTAGCGCGGATGGGCGCAGACGGGCTGCACTCTGGCTCGACTCCGGCGCGAGTCAGGCGCGCCCGCTGCGCGTATGCATGGTAGGTTTAAGTAGGGCTCACCTGACCTGGGCGTCTAAGCACTAAAGCGCTCAGCGTGAATACACAGGCAGACCTCCCCAGCTACACCCAATATGGCGGCTACACAAGTATACCCCAGTCAACTCGGCCCGCTAAAAGAGCGGTGAAGGCACAATTACAGTGCTGGTGTGTGGGCAATGATCCTAATAGGATAAGGAATTGACTAAACTATATTAGACACTTTTGGTGAAAAAACGAAATTAAATAAAAATCGCTTTTTAAAATAGCGCTTCCGCTTATCAAAGAGCTCGCTTATGCACTAGATAAGTATGAGGCGCGGCACACATTAAAAACAAGCTTTTCCCAAGAATGAGCTCACGCAAATGCTCGCCTTAAGTAGGGCTCACCTGACCTGGGCGTCTGAGCATTAAAGGGCTCAGCGTGAATACACAGGCAGACCTCCCCAGCTACACCCAATATGGCGGCTACACAAGTATACCCCAGTCAACTCGGCCCGCTAAAAGAGCGGTGAAGGCACAATTACAGTGCTGGTGTGTGGGCAATGATCCTAATAGGATAAGGAATCGACTAAACTATATTAGACAGTTTTGGTGAAAAAATGAAATTAAATAAAAAGCGCGTTTTAAAATAGCGCTTCCGCTTATCAAAGAGCTGACTTATGCACTAGATAAGTATGAGGCGCGGCACACATTAAAAACAAGCTTTTCCCAAGACTGAGCTCACGCAAATGCTCGCCTTAAGTAGGGCTCACCTGACCTGGGCGTCTGAGCACTAAAGCGCTCAGCGTGAATACACAGGCAGACCTCCCCAGCTACACCCAATATGGCGGCTACACAAGTATACCCCAGTCAACTCGGCCTGCTAAAAGAGCGGTGAAGGCACAATTACAGTGCTGGTGTGTGGGCAATGATCCTAATAGGATAAGGAATCAACTAAACTATATTAGACAGTTTTGGTGAAAAAACGAAATTAAATAAAAAGCGCGTTTTAAAATAGCGCTTCCGCTTATCAAAGAGCTCGCTTATGCACTAGATAAGTATGAGGCGCGGCACACATTAAAAACAAGCTTTTCCCAAGACTGAGCTCACGCAAATGCTCGCCTTAAGTAGGGCTCACCTGACCTGGGCGTCTGAGCACTAAAGCGCTCAGCGTGAATACACAGGCAGACCTCCCCAGCTACACCCAATATGGCGGCTACTCAAGTATACCCCAGTCAACTCGGCCCACTAAAAGAGCGGTGAAGGCACAATTACAGTGCTGGTGTGTGGGCAATGATCCTAATAGGATAAGGAATCGACTAAACTATATTAGACAGTTTTGGTGAAAAAACGAAATTAAATAAAAAGCGCGTTTTAAAATAGCGCTTCCGCTTATCAAAGATCTCGCTTATGCACTAGATAAGTATGAGGCGCGGCACACATTAAAAACAAGCTTTTCCCAAGCTTGTAAATCAAATGCTACACTTTGGCCTGCAGCATGGATTGTGCCACCCACGTACGTAGCACGGAAAAAGGTATCTCAGACCTGCCATCGCAGAATCTGCTCGCAGTTGCGACTGCCATGTTGATGCGGCCCGTGCCCACACTGGCCTCTCATGGAATATTCCCTTTTCTTACATGTCAGGCGCCCCTAAGGTTGGTCCAAGGTACCCCTATGGGCAGGGTGCATTGTATGTGAAAGGCAGGACATGCCCGAGTGTGTGTGGCCTGTCCTGATAGTGAATACAGCCAAATTCGCTCTTCACTATTGTAACGTCACCCCTTCCCCTGTAGAATGGATAATATCTTATAAACCCAACGGGCCTGGGGAAGGAGGTGAAGAAATAAAGTTTAGTATGCCTGGACTGTGAATCTAAAGATGCAGCTTTAGAGAGGGTGCCCTTTTCATTCTGAGTTCTTAAAGGCCACTTTTAGAAAGTGGGTATTATTTTGCTCGGCCATCCTGTGTGCCTCTGCTGGAACGTGGATTGCGTGTCTGGGTTTTGGAAGACAGAAGGCTGGGGAGCGGGGGTGGCTCCAGATAGTCTAGGTAGGTCAAGAAGAGGCTGAATAGACCTGGGATGCGATGGGGGAGAGGGAGGAAATTCCCTTGCACCTTGTGAGGGGGTCTTCGGGGATCGGTTCTAGTCCGACGACAAAAATGCTAACATACTACTGCTTCCTGCACAGGGTATGAGAGGCCCTTTTAAGAAAAGCCCAGAAGGCTCAGAAGAGGATTGCCCGGAGACCACGTCAGCAGGACAAACCACCCTATCACGGGGCGAGCTGAGGAAAATTGAATTTTGCCTTGTCATATGTGCCTACGTGTTCCCCACCCTATGTTATATGTGCATGATCGATATGCATATATCCCCCTATGATCGATTAAAGACGCAATTATAGTTGTGTCCAACTCTAGTATGCCAGTTTCCAGTTCTCGTGAAAGCAACGAATATTAGGCCTATGTTGCCACGTTTTACAGTATGCACGTTAATTCCCCGCATTGTCCCCGTTTCTAGGCCTCAAAGGGCCCGGACACCAGATTCAAGCTCCAGTCTCCTGAACCCACTCCGATGAGCGAAGCAGCCCCCACCTGCATCCCTGACCCTTCACTTACTTCCTGCCGCGCAGCGCGGTGCCCGGCCTGGCTCTGCCTGCCTGTCTGCCAAGAATATGTTATGCCTCTAGTTATCAGTTCAGCTCTCCGTCTTCACATTCCTAAGCTACTGAACCGCATAAACATCTCCAGCTATAGTCTAGTCTTTCTGTCTCCATGTAAGAGAGTTACTGTATTAATATTCATAGAAGATTCATAGCACACGCAATACATGTAGAATATATGCATGCACCAGCCTTAGTGTCAAGTAGCTTTTGCCCTGATAACTTTTAGATTCTATCAACATGTACTCCAAACACCAGATACCAGATATGCTATAGGTACATGTCATCCTGACACCGCAGACTTTAGTCTCCTCTTCTAGTGCAGAAGTCATAGCCCCCAGTTCTCCCCGGTAACACGTCATTGCCCGTTTGCGCGCACCACTAGGTTAAAGGTCCCAGCTGCTCAGGTAGCCCCCTCCATGTTTCCGCCCATTCATGACACTTCTGTGACGTTCTCATCACATGTCTAGGTGCACGCCCTGTGCACGCCTTCTTTTCACGCCCATGTCTTCTTATCTTACGCTTGTCACTAGTTACGCCTACTGTATGTAATGTAATTGTGATATTTTACTATATATACCTTGTACTGTTGATGAAACGTTGCAGCTGCCTCTCTATTTTATTTCAGGCTGTCCCGATCCTGTCCCTTCCCTTTTGCCTGAATAAAGCCCGTTCGACTCGGATACATCGGATCCTGCCTCTTATTTATTGAGCTATCTGTTATTGTTAATATATTCAAAAATAGTACCGGTAATTAATTATTTATTTACCACATAAATGGCGCCCGAACAGGTACGAGCCCCTTCCCCACGCGCTGGCGATGTAACGCAGGCCCCCTGACCCTCTGCAGCCGTGACGGAACTCTACCGTGCACGTGCAGATATTTCTGCTTCAAGTCTCCCTCAGGCCCACGGAGGAGACGGAAACTGCGGTCCGGCATCCAGACGAGGCGGTGTGGAATGCGGTTCGTCCCGACCAGAGCCCAAGCCGAGAGTGCAAGGTCCGAGGTATCCGGAGGCCCACCTGTTTCTGAAGTCCGAAGTTCGTAGTCCGACGTCGTAGCAGTCCAGTCCAGTCCGAGGCCTTCAGTTTCTGCTTCCCGGTGAGTACCGTTGCGGGGGAAGTATCTAGACAGGATCATTAGTTTGGTCCTGGTCCGAGGGGTTTGGGTACACAGATCCAGTCCGAAGTATTCACCTAGGTGGATACGGTATGACGTGTCTCTTTATGAGACCGGTATGTTCTGTACTGTTTTAGCAGTGCATCCAGTAATTCTAGTAAGTCCGTTCTCGAGGAATTCATGTGTTCTGTTTTCAGGGTATCAGGTAGTATTCTGTTCGAACTGTTATTAATGTATTTCTATGTCGTGGTATGAGTGATTTGTTTGCCATTTCATTACTGTGATTATTGTGTATTGTGTTCGCAAGTAGAATTCCGAAATGCCTCTGTTCTCGAAATTACGTCAGATAAAAACCAGAAAAGGGTTACTCGAAGAAGCAGTTCCTGTCCCCCCTAGGGACAGTCCTGGACATTTCATGTATCACAAGCATGGCTTAGATGCCATATTATATCTAGACTTATGGGCGGATTATACGAAAGATCTTGAAGAGAAATATAGATGGCCTGTATCAGGTACATGGGATGCCGAGTGCATCATGCGAGTAGAAGAAGCATTATGGAAAAAGAAAGCCAGACAGTCCCAGAAAGATGCCATCGAGTTATGGCGCAAAGAATCTCATAAAAGAACCGAAAAAGAATTCAGGAAAACAGAATTAAGTAGGGAATCCTCAGAAAAAGCCCAAGAAAGGGAACTAATCAAAGAAGGTGAACGAGTTAGAGCAGAACAGTCAGACAGACAGAGAAATGCCCTTATTAAAGGTATGTATCCTCTTCTTGCCGAGGGCTTGCCGAAGGCAACCCCGGAAGCACCCTGTAATTTACCGCAACCATTGGTCCCGATTAAGCTACGTCATAAACCGACCGCAGCTGAAATTTTTCTCTCGTCCTACTTGGACGATACAGTCCCAGAATATGCAAATCCTATTCCGCCTGCTCACCCACAGCCTCCTGTTAATAATGTAATTCCTGTTCCTCCAGCCACTGGTCCCGGGGGCCAAGTTAATGTGACAGTACCCCCGGACCAGCCCACAGTAAATGTACCCGCTTTGCCAGTCTCTTTACCAGCGCGTCCAGTATTAACCGACGATTCTAGTTCAGGAGCGGTGGGGGGAAGTGCTCCTATCACCCCGCCTCAAGTAAGACGACTGACGCCGCATGCCGCAGCGTTACAGCGTACGCCAAAACTGGCTACACACGCAGACCTCAAGCGACTTCTTACTGACTGTATATATGATCCAGTTCCAGGCAAAGATCACATGGTAATATATTCATTACGTTTAAGACGGGTTGCCACCTTTCTGGCCACACTGCCCGATATGAGGGAACATCTAGACAGAATATATCGTTTTATCCGTACAGGAGAGAATCCAGGAAGTGTTCACGAAGCTATGGCATACAGAAAAACCGAGACTCAACATATGATTTTACAGTTCTTGATTAACTGTTTAATAAGAGAACAAGATTATCCTGATAAAGATAAAGAAGAGATGAAAGGTCTGACTAAGTGGAGTGACAATATAGCCGAGGGAAAACACAAGACGCAAGGTAGTGTAGATAGTATGTACAAGAAAATTCGTAAGGAAATTATAAGTATACACCAGAAAGAGAAAGCAAAAAGAGAAACCGAGAAAGAGTATGACTCTTCTAATGAAGAGGTAGACAGCGAGAATCCCTCCAGAATAGCGTATGTAGGTAGAACTAGACTTTCCGACCGACATTCACGCCTAGATTACAAGAAAGCTTTTCCTCCTCCAGTACCAGAACAGTGTTCTCTTGAACAAGTATTCCAGGCCACCGATCAGATTCTGAAATCACGAATGGGCTATAGCGAGCTTAGTACAATGCATGAACAAGAACTAGCCCGATCAGCAGTCCGATGGACTAGTGATTCTACCACATTTCCAGATGAAATAGTGGCTCAAATGTTTCTGAAACTGCCCCCAGCCGAGCAACGTCTGGTGGGTACGTATATGATCCAGCACCTCATTACATTGTATGAGGGTCAGCATTCTGATCCAGGTCCTCTACATGATGTATTAAACGAGTTACTCCTAAACAGATGGAAAGGTCTAGGTACCGATTTAATTAGTGTCATATTAGAACAGCGCCACAAATACAGAACGTTTCTGAATCCACATTTTGTTCCCGTCTCACCCCCAGAAAGAAAATCATTCTACATAGACAGACAGAACCCGTTACGAGAAGTACATCCAGTTAAGGTAGAGGGGGGTGGCCTAGAACGAGTATTTGTCTACACCCCTATCACGAAAATAGAACTCTTGGAAATGAAAAAGTTAATTCCCTGTCACGATAAAGATCCAGCAGGGTTCCACCGTGAATTAAAGGACATGCTCCGTATGGGAGAATACACGTATCCTGATATCATTAAAATGTTAAAGGTCCTGTTGCCTGCGGGCATATATGAAAAACTCAAAGAAAAGGAATGGGAGGTGGGAGAGAAAAAGATAGATTGGACCGCATTAGAAACTGAAGATAACACACGAGTTCCAGGTACCGGTCTTGGGGATAAAGCTAAAGCATTGCCCGAGCTATTAATACAAGTTTTGCCAAGATTACTAGCCACGAAAAAGGAAGATTGGGATGCCATCTCAGCTTGTAAACAGAAACAAGACGAAGATACTAGTGATTTTTATTCTAGATTTGAGAAATGTTTCATTATTAATAGTGGTCTGAAAACGAGTAGTGAATCATATCCCCATCTTTTTGTCACCAAACTAGTCGAGAATTCAAGTCCACAAGTTAAAAATCGAGTACTGAAAGTCGAAAGTACCTGGCAAGCTAATACCCCGTCACAGATGCTCCAGATGCTCCAGTACCACCAGAACAGAATTAGGGAAGAACAGGAACATGAAAGGAGACGTATGAAAGATACGAAAATGAAAGTACTAGTTGCACAGTCTGTTCCGCAAGACAGTCAGAAGAGGGGTCCGAATCAAGCCAGTCATTCTGCAGCTCCCGTTAAAGGGACATGCAATTATTGTAAGCAGTTAGGTCATTATATAAACGAATGTGCAGTTCTGAAACACAATATAGCTACGGGTAAAACGAAAGAGAGACCACGTCCGCCTAGACAAGAACAAGTTTCACAGAATTCCCAGTCACCGCAGAATGCACAACAGACAGTTACAGCACCGCAGCCTATAGCTGCAACGCAACACGTTACACAGCAGATGTACCAGTACGCACAGTCAGAGTATCCAGATTATCAGCCATATTCATGAAACAGACTAGAGAGGGAGGTAGGCTTGCCTCTCATCGAGATTCCTGTAGATCAAGAGGGTCCCTATGTACACAGTCAAGTATTAGGGAAAGACAGAAAGTTTCTGATTGATACAGGGGCAAGTAGGACTACCATCAGTCATGACGAGGTTCCAGGGGCTCCACTCTCAGGCTCTAGAAATGTTTCCCTTGGATTTTCAGGAAAGCCTATTGTTAATGAAATATCGAAACCAGTTACTCTAGAAGTTGGTCCATTGTCCCGAACTACAGATTTGTTGCTCACGAAATCTTGTCCAGAAAATTTACTAGGCATTAAAACCCTGAAAGAATTAGGAGCCGTCATATGTTGCTCCCCAGAAGGGGTGCGACTGTTCTTGAGAGATTTTAAAGGTCATTATGTATTACGTGATTTTGATCCAAGATTATTGAATGTACCACAGCATTTATGGGCGCAAGGTCCAACTGATGTAGGTTGTATGCACATCACACCCCATCGTGTCACTCTGAAGAAAGGTGTTGTATTACCACGAATCCGACAGTACAAATTGCCACCTGAGGCTGTAGCAGCCTTATCCAAAATTATTGACGAGCTTATTGTTCAAGGAGTAGTTGTAGAAACTGACTCCAATGTATGTAATTCTCCTATCATTCCGATTCTGAAACGTACTGATCCAAATGCACCTCCAGTTTATCGATTAGTGATTGACCTTCGAGAACTTAATAAATGTATCATACCCCAGTACCCAGTGGTCCCAGATATTTCTTCCCTACTGACAGCCATTGATTCCGAAGCTACGTTCTTTACAGTTATCGATCTCAAGAACGCATTCTTTAGTGTCCCCATTCATCCAGACAGCCAATTCCTTTTCGGATTCTGTTTAAATGGAAGAAGCTATAAATTCACACGAGCTCCTCAAGGTTTCACAGAAAGCCCTAGCATTTACAGTCAGGCACTGAAAAGACAACTAGACAATATTCACATGCCAACTGACACTGCTCTGCTCCAGTATGTCGATGATCTATTGATCACAGCCCGTTCTGAACGTGACTGCGAACGTGCGTCACTTACAGTCCTGTATTTTCTGGCCGAGATGGGGCACAAGGTGTCCCCTTCCAAATTGCAATTCTGTGTCCAGCAAGTGGTCTACCTTGGACACTTACTGTCCAAGAGGGGTAGGCAGTTGACACCAGACCGTATCCAGTTAATAGCACATCTTCCACAGCCCAAGACTCAGAAGGAGGTACGAGCTTTTATCGGCCTCACTTCTTACTGCAGACAATGGATTCCTCAGTATGCATGTCTAGCCAAGCCACTGATACAGTTAACGACACAGGAGGCAGCCGTATCGACTGTCCTCCCTTGGACCCAGGAACATACACTTGTTTTCAATGAGTTAAAGAAAGCTTTATGCCAAGCACCTGTTCTAGCAACACCGAACTACAGTAAGCCTTTTACACTCTTTGTTACTGAACGTGATGGTACTGCATTATCTGTTCTCACACAAGATCAAGCAGGACAATACAAGCCCTGTGCTTATTTTTCTAGTACATTAGATCCGGTGGCCCAGGCTCTGCCTGCGTGCCTCAAGTCAGTTGCAGCCACAGCTCTAGCTATCAGACAAAGTGATTCCATAGTGTTAGGACACTCCCTGACAGTACAAGTTCCACACTCCGTGGAAGTTCTTTTAAACCGAACACAGACTCAGCACTTGACAATTGCACGTTTAACAGGTTATGAACTGACACTGTTCCAGCCACACATAGAAATCAGACGCTGCAACATTTTAAATCCCGCTACACTGTTAACGTCAGTTACCTCAAATCCTGCCACACATGACTGTGTGGAAGTTGTTAACACCATAACAAAGCCAAGACAAGACTTGACAGACATTGCATTACCTGATCCCGACCTGACACTTTATGTGGATGGTTCATGTATGAGAACAAGTACAGGAGAACTAGTAGCCGCGTATGCAGTGACTACTGAAACCGAAGTTATAGAAACACGTCGTATTGATACCCTGTCTGCTCAAGCAGCAGAGCTTGTCGCTCTGACCCAAGCCTGCATACGTGCCAAGAACCTGAAAGTTAACATATACACAGATTCACGTTATGCATTCGGAGTCGTACACGACTTTGGAGTGCTCTGGCAAGAAAGAGGTTTTATGACTTCTCATGGCCCCCTCATTCAAGCTCTGTTAGATGCAATACATTTACCGACAGCTATCGCTATCATGAAGTGCAAGGCACATACGAAAGTCACTGACATCATTTCCCAGGGTAACGATCTAGCAGATCGTACAGCCAAGCTCACAGCTCAGACTCCAGACATTCCAGTTAACACGACACAGACAGACATTCCAGATCAGACTACTTGTATGACAGTTAAGGACCCTACACAAGATGTAATAGATATACAGTTACATGCTACTCCCGATGAAATCAAGAAATGGTCCGAACAAGGAGGGGTCCAGACAGATCAAGGATGGTTGACGAAGGGAAAAGCCACATGGTTTCTCCCCGACTCTATGGTTCAAGTCATTATTAACACCGCACATAGTCCAGCACACTTAGGAGAAAAAGCCATGTTAGACAGTATTCAGAACCTCTGGTTTAACAAGCATTTACGAGCAGCAGCCAAGCAGAAAGTGCGTACCTGCATGATCTGTTGTCAGTTCAATCCAGGTAAAGGTGTCCCGGTGGAACAAGGTGGATTCCATCCTCCTGACCACCCTTTTGAGGTCCACCAGATGGATTATATTCAGATGGAGCGATGTCGAGGTTTCAAGTATGTCCTCGTAGTTGTATGCGCTTTGTCCAGGTGGACAGAAGCATATCCAGTTCCAGATTACACCGCTGCGACCACTGCCAGGCAGTTGGTTCGTGAGTATTTTCCCCGCTATGGATTGCCTAGGGTCGTGTATTCAGATAACGGCCAGCCATTCTCATCCGAGCTCATGAAACAAGTATCCCTTCTGTTGGGGTACCAGTGGAAGTTCCACTGTGTACGACATCCTGAAGCAGCCGGTCTCGTAGAGAGACATAACCAGACCCTGAAAATCCGCATTGCCAAAGTATGTGCAGAGAAAGGTGTAGATTGGATGGTAGCACTGCCAGTCGCCCTTTTTTATATGAGAATGGTCGCTCATTCCCGTTCAGGTCTATCTCCGTATGAGGTAGTGTTCGGTCGTCCCCCAAATATGTGGGGTACACCTAGACCACGTACAATTACAGATGTTGACAGTAATATGCTGACAGATTACTTGGCCTCCTTGATGTCTGCACTACAATCTTGTCGTTCACAGGTTGCCGCTGCTTTTCCAGACAACACCGAAGTGAAACCGCATGAGGTCATACCAGGCGACCTTGTCCTTGTGAGGAATTTTGATCGTTCAAGCCCGCTGGAGCCCCGCTGGAAGGAGCCCCGACTTGTACTACTAACAACCAGGACTGCCGTGAAGATCGAAGGAAGGAAGGGGTGGTTACACTCCAGTCATGTAAAGAGATTTCATGGACTCAAACCAAAGACATTTTTCAAAGACTGCCCCGTTCTCAAGGACTGCCCAGACACTGAATCTAAACTTCCCCTGTTAGAGAAAACTCCGCAGCAGGAGTATAAAGATAAGCTTCGGTCTAGTAAGTCAGCCAGTTTAATTGTCTAAGTCCCTCTCGGGTGAAACGGTTAGACAGGTTCCTGACATGTATGAGATAGACCCACACAGTGCGAGAGTTAGTCAAAACTCTAAGAGAATACGTTATCAAAAGAATCTTCGAAGTAGATGTATTGTTACTCTGTTTTTTCTGTTATTTCTGAGTCTTATGGTTACTTGCATAAGTTATGCCTTACATTTATGTTTTCCTATTAATTCACATGTACATATGTTTTCTAATGTTACAGTAGAGCACACATTTAGTGACCTGCCTCCTCACGAGTTATCCTATCGTCTTGCTATGCGTAATAATACTTTTATCCGAATGCTACACTATTCACACCAGACCAGCAATGCCACTAATTGTTGGGTGTGTGGTCGACTCCCCCCTTTCCAGACACCGAAGGGAGTTCTGCCACTCTTTCCCTATCCGTTTTCACATAATGGTTCGTGTGGAGCATGGTCCACGTTAACGTCATCCTCAAATGATATGTCCCTTCTGAATAGAACATGTTTCCCGGACAAGGAAGGTCTTTCCCATAGAACAGGGTTAGATCTAGAAAATGAAGTATATGATCTAGGTAATTATTCCTCGAATTTCATGGTTTTGAATGTTCAGTCCGAAACTACTCCAGATTTGCCTGCTATTTTAGTTCTACCAGTTAAAGGCGAATTATGTGTCAGAAAGAATGGTTCCGCACATGTAGGCCATAGTGATTGTACTACTGTGGTCAAGTATAGTGACAGTGGGAAATCTATTTTCAAAGCCTCACGTCATTCTTATTTTGTTTGTGGTCAGACCGCATATGTTCGTCTGCCCCTAGATTGGGATGGAACATGTTACATTGCCTTCCTACTGCCACCAGTTTTCCTAGCCCCATCCGATTATCACAGAAACACACCGCTAGTACACGTTAGACATAGAAGGGAGACTGAGTCCCCAATTGTCGATCAAACTGAAACTGCCTTAGAACAGTATCAAGATTTCAATAAAGGTTTCTTTTTCTTCATAGGTCCTGTCCAGAATAGTAAGTTAATACGTAGGCTAACCAGAACCCTTGAAGCAGTAGTGAATGAGACTACTTCCGCTCTAGGTAACTTAACTGAAGAGCAATCTGCTATGAGATTTGTCGTGCTCCAAAATCGTCTCGTCCTTGACGTCATACTGGCCGATAGAGGAGGAGCTTGTAGAGTCATCGGATCTAGTTGCTGCATTTTCATTCCTAATAACGCGCCGTCTGTTTATTCAGCTATAACCAGACTTCATAAAATTGCCCATCAGTTACACCAGAATCCAGGCACCTGGACATGGTCCGGTTGGCTCTGGAGTATAATATCTGCCTGGGGATGGAAAGTATTGTCATTCCTAGGTATAGCAGTAATGATCATATTCAGTTGCTGTCTCTGTTTACAATGTGGCCCTGCGATTTGCGGCTTGTGTGCTACCTCTTGTATTCCTAGTCCTAAGTGCCGTTCCAAGACAATTCGAGACGAGCAAATGATGCTATATGAACAGATAGATGGTATCATGAATATTGATGTTTCCTGATGGAAACGTAGGGCACAAGGAGGGAATGAGGAAAATTGAATTTTGCCTTGTCATATGTGCCTACGTGTTCCCCACCCTATGTTATATGTGCATGATCGATATGCATATATCCCCCTATGATCGATTAAAGACGCAATTATAGTTGTGTCCAACTCTAGTATGCCAGTTTCCAGTTCTCGTGAAAGCAACGAATATTAGGCCTATGTTGCCACGTTTTACAGTATGCACGTTAATTCCCCGCATTGTCCCCGTTTCTAGGCCTCAAAGGGCCCGGACACCAGATTCAAGCTCCAGTCTCCTGAACCCACTCCGAGGAGCGAAGCAGCCCCCACCTGCATCCCTGACCCTTCACTTACTTCCTGCCGCGCAGCGCGGTGCCCGGCCTGGCTCTGCCTGCCTGTCTGCCAAGAATATGTTATGCCTCTAGTTATCAGTTCAGCTCTCCGTCTTCACATTCCTAAGCTACTGAACCGCATAAACATCTCCAGCTATAGTCTAGTCTTTCTGTCTCCATGTAAGAGAGTTACTGTATTAATATTCATAGAAGATTCATAGCACACGCAATACATGTAGAATATATGCATGCACCAGCCTTAGTGTCAAGTAGCTTTTGCCCTGATAACTTTTAGATTCTATCAACATGTACTCCAAACACCAGATACCAGATATGCTATAGGTACATGTCATCCTGACACCGCAGACTTTAGTCTCCTCTTCTAGTGCAGAAGTCATAGCCCCCAGTTCTCCCCGGTAACACGTCATTGCCCGTTTGCGCGCACCACTAGGTTAAAGGTCCCAGCTGCTCAGGTAGCCCCCTCCATGTTTCCGCCCATTCATGACACTTCTGTGACGTTCTCATCACATGTCTACGTGCACGCCCTGTGCACGCCTTCTTTTCACGCCCATGTCTTCTTATCTTACGCTTGTCACTAGTTACGCCTACTGTATGTAATGTAATTGTGATATTTTACTATATATACCTTGTACTGTTGATGAAACGTTGCAGCTGCCTCTCTATTTTATTTCAGGCTGTCCCGATCCTGTCCCTTCCCTTTTGCCTGAATAAAGCCCGTTCGACTCGGATACATCGGATCCTGCCTCTTATTTATTGAGCTATCTGTTATTGTTAATATATTCAAAAATAGTACCGGTAATTAATTATTTATTTACCACAGAGCCGGAGGTTATGGTGGAAGACGCCGAATATGCGGTGGCGCTTGCCAGAATTCTAGCGTGGAGACCAGAGAGCCTGCTGAGGACGCCGGAGAAGACGAAGAAAAGCAGCCATCCTGTGGAAGGGTCCGAAGAGTCCACGAAGGTGCTGACCGACCCAGAGACTTCAAGACACCTGATACACCACGCGACTTCCCGCCACACTCCAGGAGGAGCGTGGCTGGTGCAGGTATTTCGACGCATACGGGGCTGGTGTTTTCACAGGGAGGGAACAGATAAAGGGTGGAGGGTGGTCACCGGTTGTATTCTCTCACTCTCTCACATGGTGGTGGAGCTTGGTGCGTCCCTCACACCCCCGTCCCTGTTTACCGTCTTGAAGAAGCTTCTCCCATACTGACCCTTGGCTTTCGTTTTTTTTTTTTTTTTGCAACGCTGATCCTTTGGAAGGATAAAGAAAATTCCCAGCAACCCATGTGATGTCCCATAAACGAGGACAAGGCAGCAAGAGAGACTGTTCAAGATTACTTATATCGCTATTGATTACGTATTTTTTGGGCATGATAAAATAAAAAGCAAAGCCCTAATATACAGTAGTCCTGTCATATTCTTTAAAAATGGTAAATTCAGAGAATACCATACCCCCTCCAGATCTACCGGGACAAACCTCAACGGGCCTAGTCTGCCTCTGACAATGCCGTCTCCACCTTCTGCCAGGAAATCACACCAGAGTAGGCTGGACTGGTTCTGGTCGTACACAGACACACTCTACCTGAAAGATCAAAGGATTTTTGTGTACAAAGACTGCCAAGAAGAAGGGCAGGAGAAGCTGCGAAAAGGAACGACTGCTTTGCTGGGTGCTTTGCTGGGCTGACCTGCAGTGGCTGCTTCTATCTTGGGCAGTGAAAGGCCTGGACTGGACTTTCTGCAACCTAATTTGTGAGTCTTTCCAAAGGCTTGAGGTAGGGCTTGCCCCCTCTTCACCAAGTCTCAGGAACAACAAAGACATCAATCTCTTCTGCCAGCAGCACTGGGGACTGTGTGTTTTGTGCTGCAAGGAGAGGAAAAGTAACTTGACGATATCTACGATGACGCTGCCGCCGCAACACCGCACCGCAACCTTGGTCTCACCGGCGACGCCTGTTGACACCACCACTGAGCTGCTGCTTGCACCGCGACCTGTGGGCACCGCACTTCGCACTGCCTTGGTTCACGCTGAAAATTGCAAAAAAACACAGTTGATGGACAGAATGTAGAACAATGTCATACATTCACCCCAGTACAAGGATCTGGGCCTAAATCCATCGTATTTTTGCACTCCACACCACCCTGGGTTAGACACTGGCTATATGCAAATCAGCTCTGACCCTGTGCCAAGCCATGTCTTTCCCAGACTGGAATCAAGCATCCAAGGACCGGTTTCTGGCTATCAGCCTTCATCAGCCTGGATAGCTTGACTCCAGTGGTGTGGAGAGCCTGGGACTCACGTCTGAGCATACCCAGCCCACTCGGGGTGAAAATTGCAACAAAAAAAAATTGATGGACAGAATGTAGAACAATGTCATACATTAACCCCAGTACAAAGATCTGGGCCAAAATCCATTGTTTTTTTGCACTCCACACCACCCTGGGTTAGACACTGGCTATATGCAAATCAGCTCTGACCCTGTGCCTCATGGGAACAGTCCAGTCCGAACTACCAAGCCATGTCTTTCCCAGACCGGAATCAAGCATCCAAGGACCGGTTTCTGGCTATCAGCCTTCATCAGCCTGGATAGCTTGACTCCAGTGGTGTGGAGAGCCTGGGACTCACGTCTGAGCATACCCAGCCCACTCGGGGTGAAAATTGCAAAAAACACAGTTGATGGACAGAATGTAGAACAATGTCATACGTTCACCCCAGTACCAGGATCTGGGCCTAAATCCATCGTTTTTTTGCACTCCACACCACCCTGGGTTAGACACTGGCTATATGCAAATCAGCTCTGACCCTGTGCCTCATGGGAACAGTCCAGTCCGAACTACCAAGCCATGTCTTTCCCAGACTGGAATCAAGCATCCAATGACCGGTTTCTGGCTATCAGCCTTCATCAGCCTGGATAGCTTGACTCCAGTGGTGTGGAGAGCCTGGGACTCACGTCTGAGCATACCCAGCCCACTCGGGATGAAAATTGCAAAAAACACAGTTGATGGACAGAATGTAGAACAATGTCATACATTCACCCCAGTACAAGGATCTGGGCCTAAATTCATTGTTTCTTTGCACTCCACACCACCCTGGGTTAGACACTGGCTATATGCAAATCAGCTCTGACCCTGTGCCTCATGGGAACAGTCCAGTCCGAACTACCAAGCCATGTCTTTCCGAGACCGGAATCAAGCATCCAAGGACCGGTTTCTGGCTATCAGCCTTCATAAGCCTGGATAGCTTGACTCCAGTGGTGTGGAGAGCCTGGGACTCACGTCTGAGCATACCCAGCCCACTCGGGATGAAAATTGCAAAAAACACAGTTGATGGACAGAATGTAGAACAATGTCATACATTCACCCCAGTACAAGGATCTGGGCCTAAATCCATCGTTTTTTTGCACTCCACACCACCCTGAGTCAGACACTGGCTATATGCAAATCAGCTCTGACCCAGTGCCTCATGGGAACAGTCCAGTCCGAACTACCAAGCAATGTCTTTCCCAGACCGGAATCAAGCATCCAAGGACCGGTTTCTGGCTATCAGCCTTCATCAGCCTGGATAGCTTGACTCCAGTGGTGTGGAGAGCCTGGAGCTGAAGCTTTGGCACCACAGAGAGCACCGCCACAATGCCGCACCTCGACCTTGGTCTCACCAACAATGCCTGTTGATGCCGCCACCGAGCTGCTGCTCGCACCGTGGCCTGTGGGCACAGCACTCTCGACCGCCTGGCTCCACGAGGACACCTTGGCCTCCCTGACGTCGCCTCCCCATGCCAAAGTCCACGCTGCTGCTTGCACTGTGGTTCGAGGGCACCGCTCGTAAGTCCACGACTCACCGCCCTCATTCTGCACCGCAGCCTTGGCCGACCGACGCTGGTGCTCTTGACTCCCGTTCGTCAGCCGACAACAACACTTCAGCAACGATGACGCTGCTTGCACCGTGACCCACTAGCACCGTGATAAGCACCGCCTTCATCTCGCACCACGAGCATGGTCTCACCGACGACGCCATCTGACGCCACCACCGAGGCGCTGCTCGTACCGCGACCTGAGGGCACCACACACCGCACTGCTGCACTTGGCACCGCAGCAACCGATGCCTCTCAGCGCCAGCGCTCCTGATTCCATCAGAGAGGAGCCCGACCTGCAACGCGAGTGACTTCAAGGGCCTCAACGCCCTGTATTTCTCACAGGTACTGTTTGCGGGTCTTCCCGACACCGTAGCTGGCCCTCGACCCCACGACCAACCAGAACTGTTGGATTTGTTGTTCACAATGCCGAGATAGCCCCGGATGAAGCTATCGACATCTAGGAACTGTGTTTGAAACTTATTTTGATAATTACATATTTTTAAGTATAGTATTGTAGATTTTTATGGTGGTTTCTGCCTCACTTTGGCGCAAGTCTCAGCTAGCCGGAAATCCCATTTCTAACAAGAAGTAACTAGCGCCAGGACAACTCCTCGTAATCGTGCGCTCATAAAGTTTCCAAAACATAATATAACATGACTGCCTCTTGCTGCATATGATTTCCCAATGTTGTTGAACCGCACTAATGGTTGATCACATCAAAACAAAATTATAAACCATATTCTTGTGTTTGATTAATGAATTCTGGGACCTCATATGATACATTCTCCATGTTTTAGTCATGATAACTTGTGTAGCTGCGATTTTGCTCTCTTTGGATTGGGTTCATCACCCAATATGAAAACGTGAATCAATGACAGAAAGACAAAAAGAGATAGTGGGCAGAAATGTGTATAAATACCTCATACATTATAATTTGTTGCCGTTTTTTTTAAATATAGCGCAAACTTGCCCCAAGGTTTTTGAAGCTCTATGTATGTGCACCAGTTGCATTACAGAAGGTCACCTTTATTTTGTTTTTGTAGGGACGGGGAGATTCAGTGATTTAGCCAGAATCACAAGATAGGGAGCCTGTGGTACTGCACCCTTTCCTTTATTTCGTGAACATTAGGACAGTAAATGTTGCTGTAACCACAATAATGTGCTGCATAATTAAATACATATAACGTCCCAAAGGCGAGATTGATTGCAAATGCTTGTTATTAGTTGTTTATGAATCAGGAGAAGGCTACCTGTTAACAAGAGCATCCCAACAGAATGCCTGTAAAGTACACGTAAGTTCTTTATTTGATTGTCAACATAGCACGCTACGGCGCACTCATGTTTTAGCACCCGCTCAGTGTTCCATCATTATGCACGCACTCTTGAAGAGAATGTTTCTCTTCAAAAGTGCGTCCCCTCGAGTCAATCCTGTATACAGTTTATGTTTAGTAGTTTGTGTCAGTTATTCCCTGGACTTAACTTGAACAGGCTGCGCTCCTGTGATCTGCTGTATATTACTTAAATAAAGTATTTCTTAATACTTTCACCGTCTGCTTCCTGTATCAATCGCTCTTCACATATTGGCGACGAGGGTGGCTGCGTTAGGTAAAAAATGTACTTTTTGTAGCAAAATTGGCCACTTTAATATTGTTTGCAAAAACAGGAAAGGTGTTAGAATCAATAACCTTTCTTCTGTTGAAGACCCTAATGAAAATGTTTCCAACATTGAAATGTCTGTCTTGCAATCTCCATTTGATGATCTTCACATTAACTCTATTCAAAATGTTGATTCTAACCTGTCTATTCCTGAAAGGAAAATTCTCTCCATTGATTTAGTTGAACTTGATCTAGACACTACACTTGTCAAAGACCCCACTTGCTGTGTAATTGTTGATGGTGTAGAATTAGACATGATGGCAGATTCAGGGGCACCTGTTACCATCATCTCTAATACCTTATTTGATGAAATCTGGAGCAAGAATATAACTTTATCTCCTCTTGACATCATTCCCAAAGCCTATAATAAGAAACGTATTGACATGTTAGGATATTTTATTTCAAGAATTGAATGTTTAGGTAGGTTTACTAATACAAAAATATACATTGCCATTGATGGAAAACTTATTGTTGGATGGCAAGATTTGGCTAGAATGGGTTTGAAATTGGTTCCTGGTTCTGACACACCAGTCCAAATCAATGAAACCTCAATTTTTAATGTGGTTCATGAAGAAAACTTGGAGATTCAGAGTTTAATATCTGAATTTCCAGAGGTTCTCAAAGATTCCGTGGACTACATCAAAGATTTTGAGCATCTGATCAGATTGAAACCCAATGCCATTCCTGTCTGTCATAAACTGAGAAATGTTCCTTTGAATGTAAGAGATGACCTTAAAAAAGTATGCATATTCATAGTAAAAGAACTTGACTACTTGGGCCATAGTATTTCTACATATAGTATTAAACCAAAGATTTGTTTAACCAAAGCTATTTCCAATGTTGCTGTCCCTAAAGATAAGAATGCCCTAAGGTCATTTCTTGGACTTACTGAGTACTATTCACGATTCATCCAAAATTATTCTCAATTTGTCCAACCTCTCCGCACCTTACTCAAGAAAGATATCAAATTCATTTGGTCTGAAGAAACTAACAAGGCTTTTGACACTGTTAAAAAGGTTATTGTTGAAACACCTACACTATCATCATTCAATCCAAGTTTAGAATGTACCATTACTATTGACGCAAGTCAAAAGGGTTTAGGTGCAGTGTTAACTCAAAGAGACTCTTGTAGGGAGAATACTATAGGTTTTGCGTCAAGAGCCTTAAATGTAGCTGAGTCTCACTATAGCACTATTAAAAGAAAAGCCCTTACCTGTTCTTGGGCAATTGAAAAATTCAAAACATTTATATGGGGCTCTCACTTTATTCTCCTCAGTGATCACAAGCCCTTACTTCATCTTCTCAATGGTAATGGTACAGGCAAGGCTTCCTCTAGGTTAGTTCATATTTTGTCTAGACTACATGAGTACAATTTCACCATTAGACACATTTCAGATGACAATAATTTGCATGCTGTTGCCCTTTCAAGACTTACTTTACTTGAAAATGATGTTGATGATGATTCCGTTGATGACGTTGAGTGTGTTGTAGCATCCATAGAAGAGTTGGTCCTTTCACCTTTTTGTATATCAGAGACTGAATGGAAACATAGTTACTCTGAGAATTCAGTTCTTCTCAATGTTAAAAATCTAATTGTTTCTGGATGGCCAAGAATTAGCTCTCTCCCTGCGTCCTTGAAAGTCTTTGCTCAAGTGTCTAATGAACTTTCCATTGCTAATGATGTCATTTTTAGGGGTGATTTATGTGTTCCTCCTTTGGGTATTAAAAAAAAAACTTTTTGACTTTGCTCATCAGAGACACCTTGACGTTGGCAGCACCTCAAAGAAATTGAAGGAACACTTTTGGTGGCCTGGTCTAAATGGTGATGTTACTAACTGGATTGGGTCTTGTTCTACTTGTCTGGTTTCAGACAAGCACTGGAAGACAACCCTTTTACCGTTGCATACAGTTCCTTTTCCTTCTGAAACTTTGCAAAAGCTAGCTATTGACTTCTCTGGTCCTTGGAAGATTTTAACTAGTAATAAACATTTTATTATGTCACTAGTTGACTATCATTCTAAGTGGTGTGTTTTTAACTTCTTAGACTCTCCCACTTCTGTTACTGCCATTGATTTTCTCAGTAAAGTTTTTCTCTCTGAGGACCCCCCTAGAGAACTGGTCAATGACAATGGCTCTCATTTTTGTTCATCCTCGTTTGAATCATTCCTCAAGTCTTATGATATCAAACATCTTAAAGTGGCATTATACTCTCCTTCTTCCAACAAAATAGTCGAGAGAATGAATAGGTTTTTCAAGGAGAGAATACAGACCGCTATGTCTTCTAGTCTAGATGTAGAAAAATTCCTTAGGGGCAAATTATGGTCTTATTTAGTTAACCCTCATAATACAACTAGTGTTTCCCCTTTCAGACTCCTGAGGAAGAGAAATCCTAATGAGAACATTTACCCTTCTTGGTTAAAAGATTTAAAAACTCAGGACAACTCTTGTTTAGCTTGTCTTGACAAAGAAATTGTCAAAGTAAATGTTGCTTCTAAGCAATTATCCCAAGAAAGAAATTTTAATTCAAAGTGTCTTTCTTCTGTTCAGCCATTCCATGTTGGAGACTGGGTCAAGATTAAGTTTAATAACAAAGTTAAAAAAAAAAAAAAAAAAAAAAAGGCCTTTCGACCTTCTCCTTACACACACAGGTCCTTAAAGTATCTAAGAGATCTCTCTTTCTTAATGGAAGGGAGTGGTGGAATAAGCGTGTCATTGTCAGACTCACTCCTGAACAAACAAGGAAAATTTCCACTACCAAATATGTAAATGAACCGTCCTCTTGTTCATTTTTCCTTTAGGTACCACCTCTGATGAAGACACACTTACTAATAATTGTTCTTCTTCTTCTCGAAATTCACTTCCTAATTCAAACTTTGTTTCAGATTCTCAGATTGAAGAAACAACATGTGATGCTGCTGATGACCCTCATGTTGTTGCAACTTCTTCTTCTCTTGTTTCCTCTGACAGGTCTCACAGGAATTGTTCTCTCCCAACTCGTTTTAAAGATTATTTTCTTTCTTAAATATTGACTTTTTATTGTCATTTTGTTTTCCTTTATTTATGTAAATAGGGAGAAGATGTAAAGTACACGTAAGTTCTTTATTTGATTGTCAACATAGCACGCTACGGCGCACTCATGTTTTAGCACCCGCTCAGTGTTCCATCATTATGCACGCACTCTTGAAGAGAATGTTTCTCTTCAAAAGTGCGTCCCCTCGAGTCAATCCTGTATACAGTTTATGTTTAGTAGTTTGTGTCAGTTATTCCCTGGACTTAACTTGAACAGGCTGCGCTCCTGTGATCTGCTGTATATTACTTAAATAAAGTATTTCTTAATACTTTCACCGTCTGCTTCCTGTATCAATCGCTCTTCACAATGCCATTGACGACATGGCCCCGGGTCACTGCGAGCTCAAGAATGGGATGGGCAGCCACACCTTCTTAACAAACCAGAACTCTAATTCACCTGGCAACCCAATTAAACATTCCATGTATTCATCCATATTCCCATTATTCCAATAAAGCACGCTTACTAGAAACATCACTGTCTGTTTACTCTTCAGAAAAACACCAATATTAGCTTTCAAAGT
Source organism: Lissotriton helveticus (assembly GCF_964261635.1). Classification (NCBI taxonomy): domain Eukaryota; kingdom Metazoa; phylum Chordata; class Amphibia; order Caudata; family Salamandridae; genus Lissotriton; species Lissotriton helveticus. The sequence continues at coordinate 1,457,055,707 of NC_136059.1, forward strand.
GAACAATCAACGCACAGAGTGTTGTATTTTACAAAGTGTTGTCCTGTGTCTGCTTAAGGGTTAATGTTCAGGGGCTGGGGCTTTTCATAGCCATCTGATAAACAGAGTATATTGTCACTTTTCATATACTGTGGGTGATTTAATTATAGACTCGAAAATACTTATGCTTGTGGCAGTAGATTTTCAAAGGCCTGTAAGAGTGCGCACGTGAATTGGGAAGGGACGAGGGGTACCACCTGGAGACAGCCACATCACCGGAAAGTGACCACCTCACTCCAGGTCGTTACGGACACAATTGTTTTCAGGTGTGTTGGACTAATTAGTTCAATAGAAGCAAACACGACTCCACCACCTAGAAGGCATTGGGCTAGCACAGAAAGGTTCAGGGCTGGAACTAGTGTCCTAATGATCCGGAAGGAGGCGCTCACCCATCACCCCCGAGGAGAGAGCTCCTCTAGGCACTTGATTCTGTAGACTCAGCCACCGTTGGGGGGTTTGGGTATAGGCCCCAGTATCCAAACCTACATGGATTTAATAATAAAGAATAGATTTCATTTGAAATACTATGTGTTGTAGGATATTGGCAGCCCAGCTCCAACAGTGCTCATACCGTGCATCGCTCTAGAAATCCAGTCAATCACTTTGGGGTTATTGTGATGAAACGCTGAGTCGGCCGTTACATAATAACCAAAACCCTACTTAACAGACAAGCGGGGCACAGCCGATCAGTTGGGCCCTACACCTCCAAGAAGAGCAGGAGTAGCATGAAAGAGAGGACGCCATGGATTGTTTCTTAACACCCGCGTGGGAAGCTGGTAAGAAATCGGAATTATTAAAGAGTGACAAGAATTATGGGAACGATGTCTCCTGGATTTAGAGTGGCTTAACTAAATCGTGTCACACTATACCCTCATAAGCACAACTATAATTTATTTTATTGGCAAAATGTTGAATTGCACAGTAAGGTGTAAGTGGACATGTTGCATATCATTGTATAACACTTTTCTAATGTTGCAGATTACAATGTTAATTGCTAAGCTACTTCTCAGTTATTAGACACTTCTGAGAACGATTAGATTTTACTTCTTGAGACATCTTTACCATAAAAGTTGGCTTCCTGGGTAACGACAGCCCGGTTGTCAGTGTCTAATGTCCGCAGAGCATTCAAAAAACAAGCAGAACTCGTCAAGTCAGAAATACGATTTATTAGAGCTCTGTCAGTTTACGATTTATTAGAGCTCTGTCAGTTTTCTTTAAACTCAACCCTTGCCTTTTAAGAGTGAAGATAAAGTTCTCTAATCTTGGAACCAAATTCATGTCACATCCAGTCCCCCGCTTTTGGCTAAGCGTTGGATCTCCATATCTTAAACGATAACCTTTCTCCCATCCTATAGGTGGCAATTTATGTTGGCTTATAGCCACCTGTAAAGACTTCCTGATCACTTGAGGGACAGAAGGAGGTGATCGAAGCAAATTCACGCTTAAATACAAAATCTCCTTTGTCTAAAGTTATAAAGTTTGTAAACTACAAACACAATCGTTTATGAAAAGTCACTCGCTGATTTTGTTTCTTTGTTGGATGCCTGGCACAGGTGGATAAGCCTTTATAGCATATATATATATATATATATAATGAAAATGTTGAAATTTAGATTATTTTAATTGGATGAATATATGTAAGTTTGATGTTTCAAATTACGTTTGGTAAGTTTGTAGGCTCAAGAATGCATTTTTGTTTTACTTTTCTATATACTGAGAATCTTCTGAAGAGATCATTTACACCAATAAAGTTTAGGCATGATACACATCTTTCCTCGAAAGAGGTTTGTTTGTCAGAATATCAAGCTGAAAAATATTGTGCTACAAAAATATCATAGCCAGACAAATAAGTAAAAAATACTATGAAGTTCAATATAGAGTAAAATTAATTATCTTTAACTCCTAATGTATCTACATTGATGGGGTAGGGCGGCAGGGGGGTATGGGTGGTTCTGGAAAAAGTTATATGAAATTTTACTCCCATTTAGAGCCCAAGTGGCTGATTGGATTTAGACCAAACATGGCATGGAAGTGGAATTCTCCTCAGATTGCAGTCCTGTTTTGGTTTGGTGTAAATCCATTCAGTATTTTTTGAGCATTTAAAAAGGTTTTGGAGCAGGCTTTATAGGATTATTACTCATGCAAGAGCTATCATGAAAACACCGTGGTGGGGAGTCATGAGCTATGGTATGTGCTGCAGTCATTTATAGAAATTACTTGTGAATTTCATTGGTACTATGCGTTTCATCTAGAAACATAACTCAGGAATAAAATATATATATATATATATAAACCTACTGGCAGTCACCAGTAGATATAGTTAGAATCTAGTTTCAATTTTTTGACTTAACTATAACTTTGGCACTGTTTGACCAATCTTCATAAAAGTTTGTCAAAAAATTGTCAAGGTAGGTTCTGTGTGTCATTGAAAGTATGGGGGTAATCTGGCAGTGGGGAGAGAGAAATTGGGGCATGAAATAAGGATGCCTTTTTAATGTTAATGTCCATAGGAACCTTTAGCGACAACTACAGCCTGAATCACTGAACAAACTTACACCAAATTTGGCTGGGAGGTTGATGTTGGTTAAAGGAAGAGGGAAGTGCCTTTTGCTTATTTGGTGTAAATCTGTTAATTATTTGTTGACAATCTCTGGTTGCAAAGCCTTCACAAAGACCAGCACGTGCACTTCCCCGCGACACTTTTCATTATGAATACGGGCGGGTGAACTGGGCTCGTCCACAGCCACAAGGACCACCACCTCCTCGGAGCAAATTTATACATTATGGGGGGGGGGCTTGTGACCACCCCTGCCCTGGGGACCACCACCTCCGAGGGGCACTATTTTATTAAGTAATGTGGGGGAAGCCCTATAGGGGAAAAAAATCTTTTCCTTACTATAAGCTTTAACCTTTGTTTTTTTCGGTGAATTTCAATTTTCTCTATCTTTTTGATTAAAATATGTTACAAATAGAGTTGAGTGGCGTGTAATAGACATAGTGGTGTGCGGTGAAATAGAGTGGAGTGGTGTAGCATACAAATGAGTAAAGTGTCAAGGCTCATTACTGGATCCAAGAGAGACAACCACATAATTCTCTATCAGAAGGCACTAAACTGGCATTTGTATTGCCTGGTTGTTGTGTTTTCTTCTTGCCTAACCAATTATAATTAAGGCTCCCTGTTTTCCGTTTCTACGGATTTTACAGATAAATACAGACCGAAAACATTTATTTTCTTGTCTGTATTAATTTTTAAGTGTGGATAAAAACGGAAATTGGGTTGCTTTTTGAATAATTCTTAATACTGTCTGCCATGACTGCCAGGCCAATAGCTGTGGGAATTGACAGGTAATGAGATAAAAAAAGAAAGGAATTTTAGTAAAGAGGCTTTAACACCAGTAGATATGCACAAGGTTGATACTGAAATGCACATATTTTCATATTAGTGCATTGATTTATCTTCAGCGGGTGTTCCCAGTGTTGAAACCTGACAGGGATTCAAGCACAAGTGCATATTTATTCATTAAATAAATGTGGACATATTCTAATTTAAGGTTGATTTTTCTACCAAACCCAAAATAAATATGGCTAAATACAGATAAAATGAACAAAAACTAAATATGGATAAATACAGACAGAAATGTCAATAAAATAAATAACATAAAACCGGTAGCCCTAATTATAATGCGTTCTGATACCCCAGTAGGGTCAAGTCAGCGCTCTATAAAACTTCATGCATAAAATAAATAAATGCATTTGAGTACTGTGCTGTAGAGTGTAGTGATGTGTTGTACAGTATCAGAAAGTGAAGTAGACTACAGTACAGTAGAGTAGAATACAGTCTTGTTGAGTTTTATATAGTGGAGTGGTGTACAGTACAGTGTTGCAGAGTGTGGTTGAGTAGATTCACATTCAGTGTTATTGAGCACAGTGAAATAAAGTGGAGTATATTGGAGAGGCATAAAGTCGAGTAGGATACAGTATAGTGGCATACAGTAAAATAGCATAAACCGTAGTTTTGTACAGTGGAGTGGAATACAGTGGGCTAGTATAGAGTGGCGGACAGTCTAGTTAACATATGTAAATGTAAATGTAAATGTAGTATACTTGTAAAGCGCACAGCTGCCCCAGCAACGGGGCGTCCCAGCGCTGTATAACTCTGGGGAACCTGTCCTGGCTTTCCCTGTGGGATGGTCCCTTGCTGGGAGTCCCCAAGGTGGAGCCAGGCATCCCCGGAATTGGTGGGGCCGTTGTGGAGATTAGGCAAGCTAATGCCCAGAGTTGCCGAGTTGCCGAGTGGAACCCCTGATTAGAGTAATCACCGAAGCGAGAATTATCGAGTCCGCTGACCAAGGTCCACGACCCTGCCGCGTCGGGAATTGAACCCTGGTCCCGGGCCGACTTCTGCTCTCGGGCCTGCCGCCTCTAACCAGTGAGCCCCTCCCCAGACCCCGCTCATCTAGAGGTTTAGTCTACCTCATTATCTCTATTAAAATATCCCTTAGCTCCTCCCTCTCAGAGAGGGGATTGTAGCCTGCACTACGCCTAGGTTCATAGTGTGAGGAGAGCTCCTATGATGAAGTAAGGCACCCTCAGGTGGGTGAGAGGAATCGTCCTAAGAATAGAATATCCCGATCCTTCGTTCTTGTACTAGACCTTTTGGCCTTGTGTTTTTGAAGTACAGTGGAATGCCACAGAGTGAATTAACATACACTGGAGTAGAATGCAGTGGAGTGGCATTCAGACGAGTGGCGTGCATTGAAGCGGCATAGAGTGGAGTTGCATAGTGTAGTAGCGAAAAGTGGATTTGTTTACAGTGGAGTATTGTACAGTGGAGTGAAGTATACTACAATGGTGTATAGTGGAGTAGTGTATAGGGGAGTGGTGTGCAGTGGAATGGTGTAGACTGGAGTGGCTTACAGAAGAATGGGTTTGAGTGTCATAGCATATGGTAGAGTGGTGTACATTGGAGTGACGTCCAATTGAATAGTGTAGAACGAAGTGCTGCAGAGTGAAGTGAAAAAATAAGCTGGAATGTCGTAAAGTGGAGTAAATTACAGTGGAGTGGCATACAGTGGAATAGCATAGAGTGGAGTGGCGTACAGTGTAATGGCATACAATAGAGTGTTGTTCAAAGGACTAGCATAGAATGGAGTGGCATAGAGTGGACTGGTGTACACTGGAGTGCCATTCAGTGGAGTGGCATACAGTGAAGTGGAGTTGACTGGAGTGGGTTAGAGTGGAAAAGCATACTTTTGATTTGCGTACAGTGAAGTGGCGGCCAATAGAATAGCATAGACGGGAGTGGCGTAGAGTGGAGTGCATACACTGAGTGGCATAGAGTGGAATAGCATACATTGTAGTGGCATACAGTGAAATAGCTTATAGTGGAGTGGCATACAGTGGAATGGCATAGAATGGCTTACAGTGGAATGGAATAGAGTGGAATAGCATATACTATAGTAGCATATAGGGGAGTTGCAAACAGCCAAGTGGCGTAGAGTGTAATTGAGCACAGTGTAATAGCGTAGAGTGGGGTGTTGTACAGTGGAAGGGCGTAGAGTGTAATAGTCTTTAGTGGAGTAATGTACAGTGGAGTGGCACATTGTGGAGTGGTGTAAACTGGAGTGGTATAGAATGTCTTAACATGCAGTGGAGTGGCATACATTGGAGTGGCTTCCAATAGAATAGCGAAGAGTGAAGCGACACAGCAAAGTGAAAAAATACACTGGAATGGCACAGAGTGCAGTAGGGTACAGTGGAATGGCATACAGTTGAATAAAGTAGAATGAAGTGGCGTACTGGGGAATGGTGTAGAATAGAGTGACATTTAAAGGACTAGTGTAGTGGCATACAGTTGAATGGTGGAGAGGGGAATAGCACATATTGGAGTAGCATATAGCGGAGTGGCGTACAGTGTAGTTCTGTACACTGAAGTGGCATTGAGTTAAGCTTCGTACAATGGAATGGCATTGAGTGGATTGGCATACAGTGTAGTGATTTACAAAGTAATAGAGTGAGTGTTGTACCGTTGAATGGCAGAGTGTAATAGTGTGTATTGGAGATGCTTGCAGTGTAGTGTCTTAATGTGGAACTGTGTAGACTGGCTTGGTGTAGTGCAGTGGGGTAGAACATAATAACATACAGTGGAGTAGTGTACATCAGAGTAGCATCCAATGTAATAATATAGAATTGAATGGCATAGAGTGGAGTAGGATATACTGGAGTGGCATAGAGTAGCATACAGTGTAGTGGCACACAGTAAACTAGTATACAGTGGAGTGTAGTACAGTAAAGTGGCATATAGTGGACTAGCATTGAGTGGTGTACGGTGGAATGGTATAGAGTGAAATAGCATATACTTGAGTAGTTTATAGTGGAGTGGCATACAGCTGAGTGACGCACATTTAAGTTCCATGGAGTGGAGTTGCATACACTGTAATATTGCAGAGTGTCTTTGTTTAGATTGGAGTGTTGTACAGTGGAGTGGCGTAGAGTGTAATAGTGTATAATGGAGTGGAATACAATGGAATGGTGCAGAGTGGAATAGCACATAATGGAGTAGCATATAGCAGATTGTGGCATTGTGTTGTGGCATACATTGTAGAGGTATTGAGTAGAGTTGTGTACAGTGGCATGGCATAGAGTGGATTGGCATTAAGTGTATTGATTTATAGTGTTATAGCACAGAGTAGAGTGGAGTGTTTTTCAGTATAGTGGCGTAGATTGTAATAGTGTGTAGTGGAGATGCGTACAGTGGAGTGGCGTACGGTGGGACAGTGTAGACTGGCATAACGTATAGTGGAATGGGATAGACTAACATACAGTGGAGTGGTGTACATTGAAGTGGTGTTCAATGGAATAGTGTAGCTTTTGAGTGACAGAGTAGAGTAAAATACAGCGTAGGAAGTGGCATACAGTGAAATAGCATATACAAATGTAGTGCTGTACAGTGGAGTGGCATACAGTTGATTAGCATTGAGTGGCATACAGTGGATGTCATGGAGTAGGATAGCATATACTGGTTTAGCGTATAGCAGTGGCATACAGCAGAGTGGCGTACATTGAAGATGCATAGAGTAGATATGCATACACTGTAATATCACAGAGTGGATTGGTGTAGAGTGGAGCATTGTACCATCAAGTGGTGTAGAATGTAATAGTGTACGATGGAGTAACTTACAGTTGAGTGTTATACACTGAAGTGATATAGACTGCAGTGGCATTCACTGGACCGGAGTAGAGTGACATAGCATACAGTGGAGTGGTGTACATTGGAATCAACGTCTAAACGAATAGTGCAGAATTAAGTGATGCAGAATATAGTGCCTCAAATACACCGAAATGCCATCGAGTTACGTACAGTGGAGTGGCATACAGTGAATAGCATAGAGTGGAATTGCATGCAGTGGAATGGTACAATGTAGAGTGGCGTTCAAAGGTCTAGCATAGAAGGAAGAGGCATAGAGTAAAGTGGTGTACTCTGGAGTGGCATGTAGTAGAGTGGCATACAGTGAAGTGGTGTAGACTGGAGTGGAGTAGAGTGTAAAACAATTGAGTGAATTTGTGTTCTGGTGTACTCTGGAGTGGCATGTAGTAGAGTGGCATACAGTGAAGTGGTGTAGACTGGAGTGGAGTAGAGTGTAAAAGAATTGAGTGAATTTGTGTTCAGTGATGGGGTGTCCAAAGGAATATCTTAGAATGGAGTGGCATAGAGTGCAGTGGCATACCCTGGAGTGGCACAGAGTAGTGTACAGTGAAGTGGCATACGCTTAAATAGCTTAAAAGTCAATTGTTGTACAGTGGAGAGGCATAAAGCCAAATAGCATAAAGTAGATTGGCATACAACAGAATGGTGTGGAGTGTAATAGCATATACTGGAGTAGCATGTAGCAGAGTGACATAAAGTTGAGTGGCACACAATAAAGTAGCGTAGAATGGAGTTGTGTACAGTGTAATAGTGTAGAATGGACTTGCTTAGAGTGGACTGTTGTACAGTGGGGTATCGTAGAGTGTAATAGTGTAGTATTGTACAGTGGAATAGCGTGGAGTGGTGTACAGTGGAATAGTGTAGCATTGAATAGCACAATGTGGACTAGCATATAGCGGAGTGGTATACATTGAAGTGACATTGAGTGGAGTTGTTAATAGTGTAATAGGGTAGAGTGGCATACAGTGGAGTGGTTTACAGTGTACTAGCATAAGTGGAGTGGCATAGAGTGATGTGTTGTACTGTGGAGCAGTGTAGAGTGTAATAGTGTAAAGTGGAGTAGTGTAGAATGGCGTAACTTCAGTTGAGTTGGATAGAGTATATTAGAATACAGTGAAATGGCATACTTTGGAGTTGTGTCCAATGGTATAGGGTAGAATGGAGTGGCATGCAGTACAGTGGCAAACAGTAGAGTGGCATTGAGCAGAGTAGCATACAGTGTAGTGGCATGCAGTAAAATAGCATGCAGAGGAGTGCTGTGTAGTGGATTGACATTCAGTGAGTTATGGAGGAATAGGGATGTTTGCACCTTGTCTGAGAACAAATGTGAAGATTGGTTTGAGCAGTGTTACTCGTGGCATGCACGTGCCTCCCATCTACTTTTGGAAATTCCAGATTTAGATTATAATAGTGGAGAGGAAAATACTAGCACAGCGAAAAAGTTGCCAATGAGAAAAATAAATCCTTTGCCGACTCAGGCTGGACAAGAAAATCCTATCCCACAATTTGTTCATACCGCATGGACAAAGACGGAATTAATGGCAATAAAAAAGAATCTCCTTGATCCTAGAAAAGACCCCAAGGAATTCTATGACAACTCAGAACATGCCACTAATATTGCCCTATGACTCTGAAAGATATTGACATGTTGTTTTGGTTATGTCGTACCATGTGAAATATGGGAGGAAGTAAGATTGAATGACCATGCCCAACTGAACATAGTTTGGGATAAATTAGAACGAGATGATAGAAAGACACACAGGAGATTTGCACCCGCAAAGTATTTTTACGGTTGCCGCAACTACTGATTAGGAGATAGCAACTGATTCTGCCAAGAGAAAAGATTGATTGGGATAAATTAACAGCATGGAAGCAGAAGGAGAGCAAGGAAGTAACTGATTTATTTAGTAGACTTGAGGAAACGTTCATGATTTAGTGGGCAGGATTTGGCGACAGTGGCATGGCAACTGATATTTGCAATTCAGTTTGTCAACAATTTATTCTCTGATTTGAGAGACATTATAAAGTCATATGAGAGTGCGTGGACAGCAAAGAGTCCAGCAGAGTAGTTATTGTGACAATAAAACACATGCTGAAAAAGGGAAAACAGATAAGAAAATGAAAGACTTAAACACAAAAGCATTGATGCAGCAGGCCTATCCAGAAAGAGGTAGATTGCAGGTATTTGGAAGTAATATGATGGGAAGAAGTAATAGCCATCCCAGAGAACTGAGATAGGCTTTAATACTTGTGCCTATTGTTTGCAAGAAGGGCACAGGGAGAATGAATGTTCTTCTCTTCAGGGTAGAGGACAAGGGATAAAAACAGAATTAGTGAGAAGCATTGGCAGAGGTAGAGACCGAGCACAGACAAGGGCTGCAACTACAGGGCATGGTGTGTGTGCTAATTATTTTGATGGACATAATAATGCTTTTCATGTATAGGATTATTGGTATATTGAGGATTATGATGAATGCATTGAGTAGGGAGGCCCGAGAGAGAGAGGAGTAAGTACCACTACCTATAGACCATATGTAAAAATGACAGTTGATGGTGAACAAGTATTTTTATAGAGGTGCTACTAACGCCTCTATTTCCCACTGCTCACTCCCTCATGCATCTCTCTAGGGAAAAATAGATAAGTTGGTGTGCTTTTTAATATTGTTATGACTAGCCTCATATCAAAGCGACTTGATTTTACTATTGGTCCTCTGACAGGACAAATGCCATTCATATTGACTGACAAATGCTCCCTAAATTTGCTGGGCTTGAAAGCGTTAGACATTATGTATGCCACTATATAATGTTCACTAGACGGCGTATACCTGACATACAAAAAAGAGGTACCAACAAAAAACGATATGGTGACAGGAAGCAATGGTTTGCCCCAAGAAATGTTGTTCATAGCTCCACAGTTAGGGGAGGAAGGACCAAATCACACTGGTCATATGCAAATACACCCAGTACATATACAAGTCAAAAATAAAACTGTTGCATCACATACCTCAATACAAAATATCAAAGGAAGGAGAACAAGGACTAAAATAGGTTGTTATATTAGATTTATTAGATAAAAGAATTAAGAAAGGTGTATCTGGAAAATTATGTACCAGATTCAGTGTGCACTTGAGTCTGTGGACATTGTGGATAGCGAAGCAGGCTTCTTCTCTATCATGGCATCCACAAGTTATATTATAAAAGGGTTTCTGATCTGCAGGCCCCCAGGGCCGTCTACGCGGTTCGCATCTAGTATTATTGAACAATTATTTGAACCGGCACTAAGTTACGAGAAATTGTTGCTGTTGGGAGATATGAATCTTCATTTTGATGATCCGTCTAACACCGGGGCTCAAGAGATTTGTCAGGAACTGGCGGCTTTACAATTGACACTTAAATCGGAGCTCCCAATCATCAACAGGGTCACTTATTAGACCCGATTTTTGCCAACTGGGGTGCCTTAGAATTGGAACCACCGCTTCCAGTTCTATGGTCTGACCATTCTCTGATCTCCTTCAGGGCTAGGATGCCTCTACGGCACTTACCGGAGAAACCTGACACCAAGAAAGAGCATAGGAAGTAGGCTACATTTTCACATACAAATTTTCATATGGGCCTATCTATCGCAGGGTGGGCTCCCTGGCGGTACAGACATTGACTCTCTGCCTGTGAAGCACTGGATAATCGTATCATGGAGGCATTAGACACCAATGCTCCATGGTCTTTGAAATTGTCGGTTAGACAATTAAAATCTGCTCCCTGGTTCAGTGGCGAAATTAGAGTAGCCAAATCAGCCTGCAAACGCCTTGAAAGAATGTGGAGAAGAAACGTTTCAGCTCTTATTAAGAGTGAATATAAAGCCAGTCTTAAAAACCATCACTCTCTCATTAGGAAAGCTCGGGCTGCCTATTACAAAGAGAGGATCGGGACAGTGGAGAACTCGGCTAGGGAACTTTTTACTGTCTGTAAAGAGATATCTTCCCGAGCAAGAACCAAAGCACCTATCATCGGCTTAGTGGATTCTTGCAATTTGGTGGCCGACTTCTTTGCGGAGAAGGTGGGGAAGATTTATTCTACCTTCCCGCCCTCAGTACGAAATGGGTGCTTGGATGATGACTGGACTTCTAACATAGTGGAGGCAGAACGTCTCAGTGAATTCACCGTACCTTCATGTGACACCCTCAATAAGGTAGCCCTAAATCTCAAGTCAGGCTTGCCTAGAGAGAGATCCTGCTACTCCCAAGGTGCTAAGAGGGAGCATTGAGATTATCCAGCCCTGTATTAGACACCTCCTGGAGCTCTCTTTCATTTCAGGAACGGTTCCAAAGAAAATGGAAAGAGGCGATCGTTCTCCCGCTAAAAAAGAAACCGAATGTTAGTATGAGCCAACTGGAGAATGTACGTCCTATCTCACTGCTACCGTACTTTGCTAAAATTGCAGAGAAGGTGGTTAACATCCAACTGACAACCCACATCAGTAAACGTAGCTTACTTCATCCACTCACTCTGGCTTTCGGGCATCTTATTCCACCAAATCGACTCTGCTCCTCTCTACGGAGAACATCGGGAAATATGTAGATGAAGGACAGACTGCGGCCTTAATTCTATTAGATCTAAGTGCTGCATTTCACACTGTGGCCCATCATACCCTACTCCAGCGTCTCAGGAAAGGAGGTTTGGCTGACAGTGCTTTGAAATGGTTGGAGTCTTTTCTGCATGATCTTAATTTTCAGGTGTCGCAGGGACTTTACCATTCTAAAAGTATTAAGCTGAAACAAGGGGTCCCACGAGGCTCCATTCTCAGCCCTACCCTGTTTAATCTCTTTCACTCCTTTGGCAGAGATTACTGAAAAATGTGGGGTCAGTGTTGTGTCCTATGCTGACGACACTCAATTTGGGGTCAGTGTTGTGTCCTATGCTGACGACATTCAATTGGTAGTGTCCCTAACACAAGCACATGCGAAGGCAGCCATCAATTTTTCGACGTGCCTAGAAGAACTGGCGTCCTGGATGGCTAACAACTGCCTTAAATTGAATGGTAACAAAACTGAAGTGCTGGTGATTGGCAAAGCGCCATCGCTTTGGTCGTCGGCATGGTGGCCTCAGACACTGGGACCAACCCCCTCACTTTGTGAGCAGTTTAGGAACCTTGGGATGTGGCTGGATACCAAGCTCTCTTTTGAGAACCACACTAGGTGAGGGACAGGAACATGTTTTGGAGTTTTGCGTGGACTCTGGAAGACTTTAAATGTGCTGCCAATTACAGCTAGGAAAACCATAGTTCACGCTCTGGTGACATCACGCCTGGACTATGGAAACACGCTTTATCTGGGAGCTAATACTAAATGTATACAGAGACTCCAATGCATCCAGAATGCAGCAGCGCATCACGTTCTGATGTTACCCAAGAGAGCCCCATCTACCAAGGCCTTAACTTCCCTTCACTGGCTTCCGTAAGGGAGCAAATTCTGTTTAAGGCTCTTTGTGTCAGCCATCATATCCTACAAAGACAGGGGCCCACCTACATGCATGATTTACTAACCCCCTATTCCCCGACCCGTCAACTAAGATCAAGCAGGACGGGGCAGGTTAGCATTCCATCTATCAGGAGAGCAAGAATGGGTGATCGCTCCTTTCGTTTTTTAGCAGCAAAGCATTGGAATAAACTCCCCCTGGGGCTCCGGTTGGCAGTTTTGGAGACTATCTTCCGAAATGAGTTGAAAACTTGGCTTTTCCCTCTGTTAGCCCTCCTGTTTAACCTGTCTCTGCTCTCTCTGCCCTGTCCAGAATATGTGCCTCTTTGTACCTCAGCGCGGGGACACACTAGTCAGTGTAACCATGTGCTTTATAAATGTGTTTATTATTATTATTAATATTATTATTATGTAAAAGCCCTATTTTACCAGAGGTCAAGAGAGTTGATGGTACAGAACAAAATTAATATTGTGCGGGCTAGTTGATTAGTGAGCCATTAACAAAATAGTTTAGCCTCATAATCCTGTGGTCCAGATATTACTGCAATGATTTCTTCTAGTATAGCTAATGCAAAATGATTTACAGTAATTGTTCTAAAAAACATGTCTTACAGTATTACCATTTATGAAGATAGCCAATATTTGTTTGGGTTCAATTTCCAATGTAAATCCTATGTCTTCTGTCGTGCACCACCGGGGTATACAGAAAGTCCAAGTTTTTATCATCAAGCACTTACAAAATAGCTAGATAAGTGTATACTACCAGCGGGAACAACTTTAGTGCAGTATGTAGATGACATCCTAATAATGGCAAAATGTGAAGAGGATAGCAAAAACGCTTCAAATAAACTAGTAGAATTTTTTGCTTCAAATGGACAGAAGGTGTCATCATCAAAATGTCAATATTGTCAACCGGAGGTCGCCTACTTCGGCCACTTCCTGTCAATAGGGAGGAGAAGACTATTGAGTTTTTTGCTTTGCTTTGTACTCTAAACACTGCAAAATAAAGTTATAAAAAAAAAAAAAGGTAATCCAAAACATACCGCAACCTACCATACAAAAAGACGTGCATGCCTTACAAGGCATAGTCTCATTCTAAAGACAATGGGTAACATTTGTTTCCCTAATAGTAAAACCTTAACTGTTGTTGAAGTATAAAGATATATCTGACCCAGTTCCATGGCATGATGAGCATCAGCATAGGTTAACACCTTGAAAGATGCTCTTTGTAATGCAACTGCTTTGGGTACACCTGACTATACTAAGTGCTTTGCTTTATTTTTACATGAAAAAGATGGCTATGCTTTGGCTGTACTAACACAAAAACAAGGAGAGAATAGAGACTGTGTGCCTACTTTTCCTCAACATTGGATACGGTAGCAAGAGACTTGAAAAAACTTTCTTAAATATTGCTGGGATGATATTAAAACAGGCAGATTCTATTATTTTGGACATGTGATTATAGTATATGTACCTCACTCAGTTGACATACTATTGAACAAAAAAAGCAACATATAACTAATGCCTGAGGCAATATGAATTGACTCTGATGTCACTCTAGAATGATGTACCACAATAAACCCAGCCACTCTGATGCTTCTTCTTTTTGAGAAGGATGAAGTACAACATGACTGTGCGATTGTTACTGAAACTGAGACAAAGGTTGGTGGACCTGGTGGATGTACCACTGCCAATTGTTGATGGCACTTTATGTGTAGATGGTATTTCAGTTACCTATGGCATCACTACGAATTGTAATGTAGGTGAGACATGTGGAATAGAACAAAAATCAGCGCAGGCTACAGAATTGATAGACCTTACTGGAGCATGTGAATTGTCAGAAGGGGTTACGGTAAACGTATACACTGCTAGTCAGGACACCTTTGGGGTGGCCCTTAACTTTGGCTGCCTTTGGGCAGAAAGAGGATTTATTACCTCTAGTGGAGCCAAAATACAGCATGGACATCTCATTTCTAGGCTTCTGCATGCTATCACAATCTCCAAAAGAGTAGGTATCATTAAGTGCAGTGCACACAAGAAAGTAACAGATGAGGTGGGTCAAGGAATTGTTTTTGTAGATGAGATAGCACAGACTACATCCTGGGCATAACTGTCACTGATGTATGTGGCAGAGAGGACTGATGAAGAAGGGGAGCAATAGGATCCTTATGCTGAAGTGAAAGAAGTACAACATTTGGCAGATGACGAAATAAAAATAAAAAATTACAGGAAGGATATATGTTTGACCAACACTATCAGGCTTGGATGAGAAGTTCAAATGGAAATAGATGGATTCTACCAGACTGTGTTTTTGCCCATGGGCCAGATGACACATGGACCAGCTCATGTTGGAGCAGATGGAATACTAAATACCATTTCAAGAACATGGAAAACAATATAATCAGAAAAGGGGATGTCAGAAATGGGGTTGCCAATTCTACGGGGGATAGCATGGAGCAGAGCGGGCAGGCCAAACTTCAGAGGACATGTGCAAAGCATTCACGCAGTACCCACAGACGACACACCAGGCACACCACAAAAGAGACACGACACTGCTTCTGGTTGGAAAAAAGAATAAAATGTGTATTATCTCCAACCTGCAACGGTAAAATACAATAACAGTAGTAATCACAATGGGGCGCAAACTGGCGCCAGAGCCAAGTATATCAGGGGGATTATGTACAAGGAAAAAATGGGAATAGTCAGAAAAGGTAAGTAGTCCCTTAGTGTCCAGCTGAAAATAAAAAGAATGTTAACAATTGACATGAACCTTCAGCAATGTCAAGATGAGGGAGATAAAACATTAGGCATAAACACATCAGGTTCAAAGCTGCAGGGAAAATGTAGGCCTTAATCCTCGGCAGTAGGCATTAGGGTAAAAGGAAACATTAGGCCTAAACACACAGCAGGATATTCAGCATACAATAAACATTAGGCGCAAGAGCACAACATGCCTGAACAGGTAACATGAAAACACTAGGCCCGGGACCTGCATGGCCTGTAATCCCCTCTCCCCCTTCCTTTAGCTGGGGGGGGGGGGGCTCACAAAATCAACCAGAGTTAACAGGGCCCAGCTACAGTTCTCCCGGGGAGCGGCGGCCGTGAAAAGCAACAGCGCTATTCAGGATTGGGTACCAGGGCCACAGGTGAGCCAGTAGCGCTTCAAAGGGGCACAGCGCTCACCCAATAAACAGTTCTCTGGGGCCCCACAGCACTTCCTGGCGGCATAACGCTTTGGGGGCTCAGTCCTCCGGATACAGCGCTTAGAGTACACAGCAGCGCTCACAGCGCTTGGGCCAGCAGCAGTTCCCAAGGCAATACAGCGCTTAACACCCAGCTTCAAGATTGTGGTGCTTAGGGGGCAGACAGCTTCTCAAGCCCCAGCGCTTGGAGGGTCAATGCTTCTTGCAGTCCCAGGCAGTATAGCGCTTGACAGGGGCACAACAGGCAGAAACTCTCCCGGCCCGCAGCTCCTTGATGGCACAATCTTCCTCACACAGCGCTGTAGGATCATGCAACACAGCGCTTAGCAGGTACAGCGCTCCCAGATTATAGCACTTAGCAGGCAATCAGCAGGGCAGTCTTGGTCACAGCGCTCTGGGGACACAAGCAGTCTCCTGCAGGCCAGCGCTTTCAAGGGCACAACAGGCTGCAACAGTCCTGGGCAAGGTAAGCGCTTTGCAGGCACACAGCGCTACTTCTAGGCACAGCGCTTTAGCACACAGCGCTTCCCCTAGGCACAAAACTTCCAGGCGCACAGCGAAAGGGGGGCGGACAGTCCCAGCAGCAAGCCTCAGGGTAACTCTTCTCACCTCCTGGGGGGTCCAAGGTGCTCCTTCCCTTCCAGGTGCTTCTGGGTGCAGCGCTTGCGTGGCGCAAGGTCCCGGCAGCTTCAGGGACCTAGGAGGGCCCTCCTTCTTCAGGGACCCGGGGACAGAGCAGTAGGCACTACTGGGCCAGGTCAGCAGGTAGTGGGGGCATCATCAAAACAGGGTGGTAGGCTTTCACCATCCCCACTGCAGCTTGGCCGTCCTCCTACACAGCACCCTGCACTCCTGAAGTGGGGCTCCACTAGCCCTGGGGACAGTAGGGGTTTCTGGATGGGTGCAGGGCCCAGCACACAGGCCCAAGTGGCGGTATCTCCTGGCAGCAGGTCCCCTCACATTCCTTCCTGTCCCAGCTCTGTCTCTGCTCATCACATCTCTACTGCTCTCCCTATACTAGAAAGGCTGGAAGCTTCTAGAAGGTCCCTCCAAATGCTGGGATTGCTGGGAACCAGACAACTAGACTGCTAACCCACCTCAGACAGGCGAACTAGTTCTAACTGGCTCAGGGGGAGGAGTAGAGCACCCTGGGTGCCAAGCTTTCCCTCCAAATGCAGGGGTGGATGGGTACCTAACAACTAGACTGCTAACCTCCTGCAGTCAGGTGGCACAACGCACAGCCATGGCAGCCATTTTAAAAACACATTTCACCAGGGTACATTTTACAATGGGGGAAATTGACAAGTGCTCACACCATTGTATGACATTACATATTAACAAGGCATCTCACATCACACATGGCTATACAGGTTTATTACCATGGGGGAGACATTTCAGATTAGGGGGGGCAAAAGCGAAAAATTTCGTGGGGGAAAGGCCAAGTCCAACAGGGGCTATAAATGTTTGTAACAGATGAGGTGGGTCAAGGAATTGCTTTTGTAGATGAGATAGCACATACGAATACATCAAATAGAGGGACGAGGAAAGGTTGTCCTATCTGTTCCCCGGAACTCAGTAGAGATTATCAAAAGGGATAGGACACTTGTTACCACTTATACCAAGAGAAATATATTGTGAAATATATTGTGAAACCCTCATAAGCGTTGTGTATAACGAGAAGCGGTATATCTTGTTCTCCGCCCCACACAAACGTTTTGGCAGCAATCATCGGGTTTGACAAAATTGTGTATTGCCTAGCCTCGCCCGAGGCTTTCTCTGGTTTTTTCGTGGCAGTCTCCAGAGATAAACAATTCGAATAACCCCAACAGAAAAGGCACAAAAAGAGATAAAATAGTTTCCAACCGATTAAGATACTCTTTATTATTAGTATCGGTGGACAACTAGTTTAAAAGAAGTTGGTATGCTCGCTGGAAAATTAGGAATCCATAGCATATATTAGTAGTATTGACAAAGCGTCGACATGTTTCTGCTCTGTTGGCCCGTGGGTCTAAGAGCATTCGTCAGGACAAAAAACAACAATAAACAGAGATCTACCTATCACTATTTGTGATGTAGGGGGGTAGAGGTGTAATTTACAATCTTACCCTTACGTGGTTCTATGTAGTCACCTGTAAAATTTAAGAAAAAGAGGGTTGGGGTCACTAGTGGCATTTTACCAAAGTGCGGTTAAAAAGAAGAAATGGAAAAACATTGTACCATTTTTGCAAGCTCAATTGTGGCATGCTGTTTTAGGAAATTGAGAACAATAGGGACATGTTAGCGAGTAAATGGTGGCGACTTAATGCGACATGTAAATTGCAAGGAATGTGACATACCTCTAAATCAGGTGAACTTGAGTATGCGAACCTGATAGAGAAAACAGGGATGATAAGTGTTCGGCACATTTACGTAATGGTAAGAAAGTCCGTCATACCCCATGTGAGGTCTTACCTTAATTGTGTTTAGAAAAAGGTTCCCTCAGGAGGTCCCAGGCTATAACAGTATCAGAGAATCAAGATATTAGTCACTCTGGTGCTATAAGTTGTGGATGAGCGAGGGCGGTGGAGGGACGACTTACCCGCAGCGGAAATGTGTTCCGCGTCTTGTGCTGGCTCTACCTCCTGGACGCCAAGAGCACGTTTCCAATGGCGTTTTAACTACGCTAATCATAGAGATGGAAATGAGACTTTTGTATACAACCGAAGAACAGCTTCAAAAGTAATTATTAAAAATTTGTATGCCTAATAAGTAATTTATAGATTATCTACATCATGGTCTCGTAATTATTAAGGCATTGAATCAAAGAAATTTATATTTGAAAAATATATATACTTTGTAAAGGATACGGACTGTACCTGTTCCTTAGGGAGTACATTTGTAGACGGGATGAACTTAGAATCTCAGAGGGTTATGAGTGTCAGAACACTAAGTGGACTCTAAATTTTCAGATTAACAAACTGCTAGTATCAGCGTGCGAAGTGGTGCCAGCAAATATCATCATTTAAACCATATTTATTCGTCTTAAGGCGGTCCACCCAGCGTTGTTCTTTTTCGTACAACACTTTTTCAACGTTGGGTGTATTGTCTTGAACTTTTTCTATAACTGTCCACTTCAGGTCTTCAATACTATGTTTTTGTTCGATGAAATGTGCACATAGTTTGGTTGTGTTCTTTTTTAAGCGTATATTGCTTTTGTGCTCACCTATGCGCAGTTTAACCTTTCTGCAGGTCATACCGATGTATTTTTTGTCACATGGACATGTGACCATGTAGATCACATGGGAAGAGTTGCAGTTGCTATGTTGTCGCTGGGTCCACGTGAATGTTGGTGACAATTGCAATGTTTTAGAAATGGATGTAGAAGTACAAGCTGTGCAAGAACCGCATGGGTAGTGGCCTGACACTGGAGCCATGTTTATGTTTCTGATCTGATTCGTTGGATTTTTCTGTTTTGGACGGGTATGAACCAGCATGTCACGTAGATTTTTTGTACGTCTATTTGCAAAACGGGGTTTTGGCCAGTTGAATTTGCCAGTGTTTACAATATGCCAATTCTTACTGATCAGTTTGTTGACCTGGTATGTTGCAGGGCCAAATGTGGTCACACAGGTTACGAGGTCCTTATTTTCAGTTTTTTCAAAAGATGTTAGAAGGTTTTCCCTCGGCTGGTTCTGGGCTCTTTTTTGGCATTTTAATATTGTGCTGTTTTTGTAGTGTCTTTGTTGTAATCTGATACTCAGGGCTCGTGATTGTGTTTGATAATCCTTTTTCTGACTGCAGTTCCTTTTTAAGCGCAAAAATTGGCTGTAAGGTAGGTTGTCTCTGAGCGGTTGAGGGTGATAACTTTTGTAGGACAACAAGCTATTTTTGGCAGTCGGTTTTCTAAAGGTTTTTGTCTCGATTTGGTTATTCTCTGAAAAGATCGTGAGGTCTAGGAAGTCAATACTTTCCTTGTCAGCTGTGTATGTGAATCTCAACCAGGGATCACGTGTGTTAAGCCAGTCGACAAAAGTTTTCAGGTCTTGGTTATTGAGCCAAATCAAGAAGACATCGTCTATATAACGTTTCCAGTAAATGATACTGGAAACGTATGGGTTAGCAGTTGTGAGTACATGATGAGTTTCAAAATTACTGACGTAGAGTCCAGCCACCGATGGCGCAAAGGCACTGCCCATAGAGGTCCCATGGCTCTGTAAAAACAATTGGTTTTCGAATTCAAAATAGTTTTCAGTAAGTGCCATCCGGCAGCATTCCAAAACAAAGTGTCTGGGTGTTCTGAAATCCCAGTTCTCCATGAAAAGTACGTCTTCCAACATTTCCAGAGTCTCTTTTTGGGGCAGACTCGTATATAGGGATTCAACATCTAATCCCACCAGGAGCATCTTGGTGAGGTCAAAGGTTAGATCTTTCAGCTGATTCAACAGATCTCGGGTGTCTTGTAAATAGGCTGGTGTTCTTTTGACAAGTGGTTGGAGGAATTTGTCCGCAAATTTAGACAGGGGTTCCAGTGCTGACCCTATCCCCGACACAATTGGACGGCCTGGAGGAGGTATTCTGTTTTTGTGTGTCTTGGGGAGGGAGTAGAAATAGGGGATCTTAGGGTTCTCAGTTACTAGGAAATCAGCCTCTTTTTTGCTTATCCAGCCATTTGTTTCGGCTTCATGAACCATGATGGCAATGATTGTCTGTAATCTTGGTGTTGGATCAATTGTGATTTTGGTGTAAAATTTCTCATCCGCCAATAGATCAAGACATTGATTCATATAGCCTTCTTTTCCGAGGATAACTATACCTCCACCCTTATCCGCGGGTTTTATGACGATATTCTCATTTGTCTGAAGTTCTTCCAAAGCGATTCTTTCTGATCTCGTTAAGTTCTGGAAGGGTCTTCGCACATTAGTTGCCAAGTTATCAATTCCAGTTAGGACCGCTTGTTCGAAGGCTAGTATTTCTACTGGTACCATGTTTGTCGGTGGGCTGTAGTTTGATTTTTTGCGGAGGTTCGTGTCTCCTAGATCAGAAGTTACTGGCGACTCCCCAAAGTGTGCTTTTAACTTGAGAGAACGACAAAACTCTGATAGTTCACTCTTGAGTCGGAACAAATCAAGGTTGGGGGTAGGGACATATCCAAGTCCTTTGTTCAGGACATTTTTTGGGTCTACCGAAAGGGTCACTGGGCTTAGGTTCACTATCAGTGACTCGTTTTGCTGGTCCCTGGCTTTGTCGAGGTCATGCTCCTTGTTTGAACATTTGGCTGTTGGTCTTGCCATGTTATGCCTCTTCTCCTTCCTCTTTGGTTTTGGCCCCTCAATAAAAAAGGATCTTGGTTCTGATTATTTGACCCTTGTTGAGGTATCCCCATGAAGTTTTGCATTTGTTCCGGACCTTGATTGTAAGGATTCATCCAACCCGCATATGGTTGCATATATGGCTGAAAGAATGGCATTGGGGGGCCCATAAAGTGTTGTCTAGGCCATCTATTGCCTCTTCTTTGTGGTCTGGACCGGTATTGCCCTCTGCCTCGTCGACTATTAGAGTCATCGGACCCTGTGTCGGATCCTCCTGAGGAATCCCAGCCATCTGAGTCGTTATCTGTTCTTGGAGCTGATGACTTGTAATCTTTGTTGGTATAGGGATGCATTTTTTCATGACTGAATTTCTTAATGTCTTTACTTAGTTTTTGTAATTTACTTTGCATCAGGAACTCCTCACTTTCTGATATCTCCTTGTTAAGCTCTTCAAGTCTTTTTTTGTACACTGCAGGTTGTATGCCTTTCTTTAGTTCTACTTCACAGGCTTCTATCTGGGTTAGAAGTTCATCTGAGAGTCTTTTGGCCGTTTTGACTATTAACACTAGATAGTCAAGGGTGCACTTCCACGAAATTGCCGACCAATCACGTCTGAATGCCAGGTCGTGTAAAAAAATTCTTGGCGCATTCGTGATCCACAGTCCTCGTGGTGCTATTTTAGAGCGCAAATATTCAGTCATTATTATACCGTGGATAGCAACTCTTATTTGTTCCTGTTTTTTTGCTGTTAGATTATCCCAATCATCAGTCTGTGCTAATACTTGTACAAAGTCTGGGTTCTGAATTAGCGATTGAGCCGCTAAGATCTCGCTTATGTCGCTCCCCGAAAAACTCAAACCATTCATGTCCTCCATTCTCAATTTTCAAGAGGGTTCTTGTTATTCATGAACAAGAGTCACAAAGCAAGTTTCCCGCAGCTGTGCGCTGCTTAATATGAATACATCAAATAGAGGGACGAGGAAAGGTTGTCCTATCTGTTCCCCGGAACTCAGTAGAGATTATCAAAAGGGATAGGACACTTGTTACCACTTATACCAAGAGAAATATATTGTGAAATATATTGTGAAACCCTCATAAGCGTTGTGTATAACGAGAAGCGGTATATCTTGTTCTCCGCCCCACACAAACGTTTTGGCAGCAATCATCGGGTTTGACAAAATTGTGTATTGCCTAGCCTCGCCCGAGGCTTTCTCTGGTTTTTTCGTGGCAGTCTCCAGAGATAAACAATTCGAATAACCCCAACAGAAAAGGCACAAAAAGAGATAAAATAGTTTCCAACCGATTAAGATACTCTTTATTATTAGTATCGGTGGACAACTAGTTTAAAAGAAGTTGGTATGCTCGCTGGAAAATTAGGAATCCATAGCATATATTAGTAGTATTGACAAAGCGTCGACATGTTTCTGCTCTGTTGGCCCGTGGGTCTAAGAGCATTCGTCAGGACAAAAAACAACAATAAACAGAGATCTACCTATCACTATTTGTGATGTAGGGGGGTAGAGGTGTAATTTACAATCTTACCCTTACGTGGTTCTATGTAGTCACCTGTAAAATTTAAGAAAAAGAGGGTTGGGGTCACTAGTGGCATTTTACCAAAGTGCGGTTAAAAAGAAGAAATGGAAAAACATTGTACCATTTTTGCAAGCTCAATTGTGGCATGCTGTTTTAGGAAATTGAGAACAATAGGGACATGTTAGCGAGTAAATGGTGGCGACTTAATGCGACATGTAAATTGCAAGGAATGTGACATACCTCTAAATCAGGTGAACTTGAGTATGCGAACCTGATAGAGAAAACAGGGATGATAAGTGTTCGGCACATTTACGTAATGGTAAGAAAGTCCGTCATACCCCATGTGAGGTCTTACCTTAATTGTGTTTAGAAAAAGGTTCCCTCAGGAGGTCCCAGGCTATAACAGTATCAGAGAATCAAGATATTAGTCACTCTGGTGCTATAAGTTGTGGATGAGCGAGGGCGGTGGAGGGACGACTTACCCGCAGCGGAAATGTGTTCCGCGTCTTGTGCTGGCTCTACCTCCTGGACGCCAAGAGCACGTTTCCAATGGCGTTTTAACTACGCTAATCATAGAGATGGAAATGAGACTTTTGTATACAACCGAAGAACAGCTTCAAAAGTAATTATTAAAAATTTGTATGCCTAATAAGTAATTTATAGATTATCTACATCATGGTCTCGTAATTATTAAGGCATTGAATCAAAGAAATTTATATTTGAAAAATATATATACTTTGTAAAGGATACGGACTGTACCTGTTCCTTAGGGAGTACATTTGTAGACGGGATGAACTTAGAATCTCATAGGGTTATG
Organism: Lissotriton helveticus; assembly: GCF_964261635.1. Lineage (NCBI taxonomy): Eukaryota > Metazoa > Chordata > Amphibia > Caudata > Salamandridae > Lissotriton > Lissotriton helveticus. The sequence continues at coordinate 1,457,079,265 of NC_136059.1, forward strand.
AGTGTCAGAACACTAAGTGGACTCTAAATTTTCAGATTAACAAACTGCTAGTATCAGCGTGCGAAGTGGTGCCAGCAAATATCATCATTTAAACCATATTTATTCGTCTTAAGGCGGTCCACCCAGCGTTGTTCTTTTTCGTACAACACTTTTTCAACGTTGGGTGTATTGTCTTGAACTTTTTCTATAACTGTCCACTTCAGGTCTTCAATACTATGTTTTTGTTCGATGAAATGTGCACATAGTTTGGTTGTGTTCTTTTTTAAGCGTATATTGCTTTTGTGCTCACCTATGCGCAGTTTAACCTTTCTGCAGGTCATACCGATGTATTTTTTGTCACATGGACATGTGACCATGTAGATCACATGGGAAGAGTTGCAGTTGCTATGTTGTCGCTGGGTCCACGTGAATGTTGGTGACAATTGCAATGTTTTAGAAATGGATGTAGAAGTACAAGCTGTGCAAGAACCGCATGGGTAGTGGCCTGACACTGGAGCCATGTTTATGTTTCTGATCTGATTCGTTGGATTTTTCTGTTTTGGACGGGTATGAACCAGCATGTCACGTAGATTTTTTGTACGTCTATTTGCAAAACGGGGTTTTGGCCAGTTGAATTTGCCAGTGTTTACAATATGCCAATTCTTACTGATCAGTTTGTTGACCTGGTATGTTGCAGGGCCAAATGTGGTCACACAGGTTACGAGGTCCTTATTTTCAGTTTTTTCAAAAGATGTTAGAAGGTTTTCCCTCAGCTGGTTCTGGGCTCTTTTTTGGCATTTTAATATTGTGCTGTTTTTGTAGTGTCTTTGTTGTAATCTGATACTCAGGGCTCGTGATTGTGTTTGATAATCCTTTTTCTGACTGCAGTTCCTTTTTAAGCGCAAAAATTGGCTGTAAGGTAGGTTGTCTCTGAGCGGTTGAGGGTGATAACTTTTGTAGGACAACAAGCTATTTTTGGCAGTCGGTTTTCTAAAGGTTTTTGTCTCGATTTGGTTATTCTCTGAAAAGATCGTGAGGTCTAGGAAGTCAATACTTTCCTTGTCAGCTGTGTATGTGAATCTCAACCAGGGATCACGTGTGTTAAGCCAGTCGACAAAAGTTTTCAGGTCTTGGTTATTGAGCCAAATCAAGAAGACATCGTCTATATAACGTTTCCAGTAAATGATACTGGAAACGTATGGGTTAGCAGTTGTGAGTACATGATGAGTTTCAAAATTACTGACGTAGAGTCCAGCCACCGATGGCGCAAAGGCACTGCCCATAGAGGTCCCATGGCTCTGTAAAAACAATTGGTTTTCGAATTCAAAATAGTTTTCAGTAAGTGCCATCCAGCAGCATTCCAAAACAAAGTGTCTGGGTGTTCTGAAATCCCAGTTCTCCATGAAAAGTACGTCTTCCAACATTTCCAGAGTCTCTTTTTGGGGCAGACTCGTATATAGGGATTCAACATCTAATCCCACCAGGAGCATCTTGGTGGGGTCAAAGGTTAGATCTTTCAGCTGATTCAACAGATCTCGGGTGTCTTGTAAATAGGCTGGTGTTCTTTTGACAAGTGGTTGGAGGAATTTGTCCGCAAATTTAGACAGGGGTTCCAGTGCTGACCCTATCCCCGACACAATTGGACGGCCTGGAGGAGGTATTCTGTTTTTGTGTGTCTTGGGGAGGGAGTAGAAATAGGGGATCTTAGGGTTCTCAGTTACTAGGAAATCAGCCTCTTTTTTGCTTATCCAGCCATTTGTTTCGGCTTCATGAACCATGATGGCAATGATTGTCTGTAATCTTGGTGTTGGATCAATTGTGATTTTGGTGTAAAATTTCTCATCCGCCAATAGATCAAGACATTGATTCATATAGCCTTCTTTTCCGAGGATAACTATACCTCCACCCTTATCCGCGGGTTTTATGACGATATTCTCATTTGTCTGAAGTTCTTCCAAAGCGATTCTTTCTGATCTCGTTAAGTTCTGGAAGGGTGTTCGCACATTAGTTGCCAAGTTATCAATTCCAGTTAGGACCGCTTGTTCGAAGGCTAGTATTTCTACTGGTACCATGTTTGTCGGTGGGCTGTAGTTTGATTTTTTGCGGAGGTTCGTGTCTCCTAGATCAGAAGTTACTGGCGACTCCCCAAAGTGTGCTTTTAACTTGAGAGAACGACAAAACTCTGATAGTTCACTCTTGAGTCGGAACAAATCAAGGTTGGGGGTAGGGACATATCCAAGTCCTTTGTTCAGGACATTTTTTGGGTCTACCGAAAGGGTCACTGGGCTTAGGTTCACTATCAGTGACTCGTTTTGCTGGTCCCTGGCTTTGTCGAGGTCATGCTCCTTGTTTGAACATTTGGCTGTTGGTCTTGCCATGTTATGCCTCTTCTCCTTCCTCTTTGGTTTTGGCCCCTCAATAAAAAAGGATCTTGGTTCTGATTATTTGACCCTTGTTGAGGTATCCCCATGAAGTTTTGCATTTGTTCCGGACCTTGATTGTAAGGATTCATCCAACCCGCATATGGTTGCATATATGGCTGAAAGAATGGCATTGGGGGGCCCATAAAGTGTTGTCTAGGCCATCTATTGCCTCTTCTTTGTGGTCTGGACCGGTATTGCCCTCTGCATCGTCGACTATTAGAGTCATCGGACCCTGTGTCGGATCCTCCTGAGGAATCCCAGCCATCTGAGTCGTTATCTGTTCTTGGAGCTGATGACTTGTAATCTTTGTTGGTATAGGGATGCATTTTTTCATGACTGAATTTCTTAATGTCTTTACTTAGTTTTTGTAATTTACTTTGCATCAGGAACTCCTCACTTTCTGATATCTCCTTGTTAAGCTCTTCAAGTCTTTTTTTGTACACTGCAGGTTGTATGCCTTTCTTTAGTTCTACTTCACAGGCTTCTATCTGGGTTAGAAGTTCATCTGAGAGTCTTTTGGCCGTTTTGACTATTAACACTAGATAGTCAAGGGTGCACTTCCACGAAATTGCCGACCAATCACGTCTGAATGCCAGGTCGTGTAAAAAAATTCTTGGCGCATTCCTGATCCACAGTCCTCGTGGTGCTATTTTAGAGCGCAAATATTCAGTCATTATTATACCGTGGATAGCAACTCTTATTTGTTCCTGTTTTTTTGCTGTTAGATTATCCCAATCATCAGTCTGTGCTAATACTTGTACAAAGTCTGGGTTCTGAATTAGCGATTGAGCCGCTAAGATCTCGCTTATGTCGCTCCCCGAAAAACTCAAACCATTCATGTCCTCCATTCTCAATTTTCAAGAGGGTTCTTGTTATTCATGAACAAGAGTCACAAAGCAAGTTTCCCGCAGCTGTGCGCTGCTTAATATGAATACATCAAATAGAGGGACGAGGAAAGGTTGTCCTATCTGTTCCCCGGAACTCAGTAGAGATTATCAAAAGGGATAGGACACTTGTTACCACTTATACCAAGAGAAATATATTGTGAAATATATTGTGAAACCCTCATAAGCGTTGTGTATAACGAGAAGCGGTATATCTTGTTCTCCGCCCCACACAAACGTTTTGGCAGCAATCATCGGGTTTGACAAAATTGTGTATTGCCTAGCCTCGCCCGAGGCTTTCTCTGGTTTTTTCGTGGCAGTCTCCAGAGATAAAAAATTCGAATAACCCCAACAGAAAAGGCACAAAAAGAGATAAAATAGTTTCCAACCGATTAAGATACTCTTTATTATTAGTATCGGTGGACAACTAGTTTAAAAGAAGTTGGTATGCTCGCTGGAAAATTAGGAATCCATAGCATATATTAGTAGTATTGACAAAGCGTCGACATGTTTCTGCTCTGTTGGCCCGTGGGTCTAAGAGCATTCGTCAGGACAAAAAACAACAATAAACAGAGATCTACCTATCACTATTTGTGATGTAGGGGGGTAGAGGTGTAATTTACAATCTTACCCTTACGTGGTTCTATGTAGTCACCTGTAAAATTTAAGAAAAAGAGGGTTGGGGTCACTAGTGGCATTTTACCAAAGTGCGGTTAAAAAGAAGAAATGGAAAAACATTGTACCATTTTTGCAAGCTCAATTGTGGCATGCTGTTTTAGGAAATTGAGAACAATAGGGACATGTTAGCGAGTAAATGGTGGCGACTTAATGCGACATGTAAATTGCAAGGAATGTGACATACCTCTAAATCAGGTGAACTTGAGTATGCGAACCTGATAGAGAAAACAGGGATGATAAGTGTTCGGCACATTTACGTAATGGTAAGAAAGTCCGTCATACCCCATGTGAGGTCTTACCTTAATTGTGTTTAGAAAAAGGTTCCCTCAGGAGGTCCCAGGCTATAACAGTATCAGAGAATCAAGATATTAGTCACTCTGGTGCTATAAGTTGTGGATGAGCGAGGGCGGTGGAGGGACGACTTACCCGCAGCGGAAATGTGTTCCGCGTCTTGTGCTGGCTCTACCTCCTGGACGCCAAGAGCACGTTTCCAATGGCGTTTTAACTACGCTAATCATAGAGATGGAAATGAGACTTTTGTATACAACCGAAGAACAGCTTCAAAAGTAATTATTAAAAATTTGTATGCCTAATAAGTAATTTATAGATTATCTACATCATGGTCTCGTAATTATTAAGGCATTGAATCAAAGAAATTTATATTTGAAAAATATATATACTTTGTAAAGGATACGGACTGTACCTGTTCCTTAGGGAGTACATTTGTAGACGGGATGAACTTAGAATCTCATAGGGTTATGAGTGTCAGAACACTAAGTGGACTCTAAATTTTCAGATTAACAAACTGCTAGTATCAGCGTGCGAAGTGGTGCCAGCAAATATCATCATTTAAACCATATTTATTCGTCTTAAGGCGGTCCACCCAGCGTTGTTCTTTTTCGTACAACACTTTTTCAACGTTGGGTGTATTGTCTTGAACTTTTTCTATAACTGTCCACTTCAGGTCTTCAATACTATGTTTTTGTTCGATGAAATGTGCACATAGTTTGGTTGTGTTCTTTTTTAAGCGTATATTGCTTTTGTGCTCACCTATGCGCAGTTTAACCTTTCTGCAGGTCATACCGATGTATTTTTTGTCACATGGACATGTGACCATGTAGATCACATGGGAAGAGTTGCAGTTGCTATGTTGTCGCTGGGTCCACGTGAATGTTGGTGACAATTGCAATGTTTTAGAAATGGATGTAGAAGTACAAGCTGTGCAAGAACCGCATGGGTAGTGGCCTGACACTGGAGCCATGTTTATGTTTCTGATCTGATTCGTTGGATTTTTCTGTTTTGGACGGGTATGAACCAGCATGTCACGTAGATTTTTTGTACGTCTATTTGCAAAACGGGGTTTTGGCCAGTTGAATTTGCCAGTGTTTACAATATGCCAATTCTTACTGATCAGTTTGTTGACCTGGTATGTTGCAGGGCCAAATGTGGTCACACAGGTTACGAGGTCCTTATTTTCAGTTTTTTCAAAAGATGTTAGAAGGTTTTCCCTCGGCTGGTTCTGGGCTCTTTTTTGGCATTTTAATATTGTGCTGTTTTTGTAGTGTCTTTGTTGTAATCTGATACTCAGGGCTCGTGATTGTGTTTGATAATCCTTTTTCTGACTGCAGTTCCTTTTTAAGCGCAAAAATTGGCTGTAAGGTAGGTTGTCTCTGAGCGGTTGAGGGTGATAACTTTTGTAGGACAACAAGCTATTTTTGGCAGTCGGTTTTCTAAAGGTTTTTGTCTCGATTTGGTTATTCTCTGAAAAGATCGTGAGGTCTAGGAAGTCAATACTTTCCTTGTCAGCTGTGTATGTGAATCTCAACCAGGGATCACGTGTGTTAAGCCAGTCGACAAACGTTTTCAGGTCTTGGTTATTGAGCCAAATCAAGAAGACATCGTCTATATAACGTTTCCAGTAAATGATACTGGAAACGTATGGGTTAGCAGTTGTGAGTACATGATGAGTTTCAAAATTACTGACGTAGAGTCCAGCCACCGATGGCGCAAAGGCACTGCCCATAGAGGTCCCATGGCTCTGTAAAAACAATTGGTTTTCGAATTCAAAATAGTTTTCAGTAAGTGCCATCCGGCAGCATTCCAAAACAAAGTGTCTGGGTGTTCTGAAATCCCAGTTCTCCATGAAAAGTACGTCTTCCAACATTTCCAGAGTCTCTTTTTGGGGCAGACTCGTATATAGGGATTCAACATCTAATCCCACCAGGAGCATCTTGGTGGGGTCAAAGGTTAGATCTTTCAGCTGATTCAACAGATCTCGGGTGTCTTGTAAATAGGCTGGTGTTCTTTTGACAAGTGGTTGGAGGAATTTGTCCGCAAATTTAGACAGGGGTTCCAGTGCTGACCCTATCCCCGACACAATTGGACGGCCTGGAGGAGGTATTCTGTTTTTGTGTGTCTTGGGGAGGGAGTAGAAATAGGGGATCTTAGGGTTCTCAGTTACTAGGAAATCAGCCTCTTTTTTGCTTATCCAGCCATTTGTTTCGGCTTCATGAACCATGATGGCAATGATTGTCTGTAATCTTGGTGTTGGATCAATTGTGATTTTGGTGTAAAATTTCTCATCCGCCAATAGATCAAGACATTGATTCATATAGCCTTCTTTTCCGAGGATAACTATACCTCCACCCTTATCCGCGGGTTTTATGACGATATTCTCATTTGTCTGAAGTTCTTCCAAAGCGATTCTTTCTGATCTCGTTAAGTTCTGGAAGGGTCTTCGCACATTAGTTGCCAAGTTATCAATTCCAGTTAGGACCGCTTGTTCGAAGGCTAGTATTTCAACTGGTACCATGTTTGTCGGTGGGCTGTAGTTTGATTTTTTGCGGAGGTTCGTGTCTCCTAGATCAGAAGTTACTGGCGACTCCCCAAAGTGTGCTTTTAACTTGAGAGAACGACAAAACTCTGATAGTTCACTCTTGAGTCGGAACAAATCAAGGTTGGGGGTAGGGACATATCCAAGTCCTTTGTTCAGGACATTTTTTTGGTCTACCGAAAGGGTCACTGGGCTTAGGTTCACTATCAGTGACTCGTTTTGCTGGTCCCTGGCTTTGTCGAGGTCATGCTCCTTGTTTGAACATTTGGCTGTTGGTCTTGCCATGTTATGCCTCTTCTCCTTCCTCTTTGGTTTTGGCCCCTCAATAAAAAAGGATCTTGGTTCTGATTATTTGACCCTTGTTGAGGTATCCCCATGAAGTTTTGCATTTGTTCCGGACCTTGATTGTAAGGATTCATCCAACCCGCATATGGTTGCATATATGGCTGAAAGAATGGCATTGGGGGGCCCATAAAGTGTTGTCTAGGCCATCTATTGCCTCTTCTTTGTGGTCTGGACCGGTATTGCCCTCTGCCTCGTCGACTATTAGAGTCATCGGACCCTGTGTCGGATCCTCCTGAGGAATCCCAGCCATCTGAGTCGTTATCTGTTCTTGGAGCTGATGACTTGTAATCTTTGTTGGTATAGGGATGCATTTTTTCATGACTGAATTTCTTAATGTCTTTACTTAGTTTTTGTAATTTACTTTGCATCAGGAACTCCTCACTTTCTGATATCTCCTTGTTAAGCTCTTCAAGTCTTTTTTTGTACACTGCAGGTTGTATGCCTTTCTTTAGTTCTACTTCACAGGCTTCTATCTGGGTTAGAAGTTCATCTGAGAGTCTTTTGGCCGTTTTGACTATTAACACTAGATAGTCAAGGGTGCACTTCCACGAAATTGCCGACCAATCACGTCTGAATGCCAGGTCGTGTAAAAAAATTCTTGGCGCATTCCTGATCCACAGTCCTCGTGGTGCTATTTTAGAGCGCAAATATTCAGTCATTATTATACCGTGGATAGCAACTCTTATTTGTTCCTGTTTTTTTGCTGTTAGATTATCCCAATCATCAGTCTGTGCTAATACTTGTACAAAGTCTGGGTTCTGAATTAGCGATTGAGCCGCTAAGATCTCGCTTATGTCGCTCCCCGAAAAACTCAAACCATTCATGTCCTCCATTCTCAATTTTCAAGAGGGTTCTTGTTATTCATGAACAAGAGTCACAAAGCAAGTTTCCCGCAGCTGTGCGCTGCTTAATATGAATACATCAAATAGAGGGACGAGGAAAGGTTGTCCTATCTGTTCCCCGGAACTCAGTAGAGATTATCAAAAGGGATAGGACACTTGTTACCACTTATACCAAGAGAAATATATTGTGAAATATATTGTGAAACCCTCATAAGCGTTGTGTATAACGAGAAGCGGTATATCTAGTTCTCCGCCCCACACAAACGTTTTGGCAGCAATCATCGGGTTTGACAAAATTGTGTATTGCCTAGCCTCGCCCGAGGCTTTCTCTGGTTTTTTCGTGGCAGTCTCCAGAGATAAAAAATTCGAATAACCCCAACAGAAAAGGCACAAAAAGAGATAAAATAGTTTCCAACCGATTAAGATACTCTTTATTATTAGTATCGGTGGACAACTAGTTTAAAAGAAGTTGGTATGCTCGCTGGAAAATTAGGAATCCATAGCATATATTAGTAGTATTGACAAAGCGTCGACATGTTTCTGCTCTGTTGGCCCGTGGGTCTAAGAGCATTCGTCAGGACAAAAAACAACAATAAACAGAGATCTACCTATCACTATTTGTGATGTAGGGGGGTAGAGGTGTAATTTACAATCTTACCCTTACGTGGTTCTATGTAGTCACCTGTAAAATTTAAGAAAAAGAGGGTTGGGGTCACTAGTGGCATTTTACCAAAGTGCGGTTAAAAAGAAGAAATGGAAAAACATTGTACCATTTTTGCAAGCTCAATTGTGGCATGCTGTTTTAGGAAATTGAGAACAATAGGGACATGTTAGCGAGTAAATGGTGGCGACTTAATGCGACATGTAAATTGCAAGGAATGTGACATACCTCTAAATCAGGTGAACTTGAGTATGCGAACCTGATAGAGAAAACAGGGATGATAAGTGTTCGGCACATTTACGTAATGGTAAGAAAGTCCGTCATACCCCATGTGAGGTCTTACCTTAATTGTGTTTAGAAAAAGGTTCCCTCAGGAGGTCCCAGGCTATAACAGTATCAGAGAATCAAGATATTAGTCACTCTGGTGCTATAAGTTGTGGATGAGCGAGGGCGGTGGAGGGACGACTTACCCGCAGCGGAAATGTGTTCCGCGTCTTGTGCTGGCTCTACCTCCTGGACGCCAAGAGCACGTTTCCAATGGCGTTTTAACTACGAGATAGCACATACTACAGCCTTGGCAGAACTGTCACTGATGTATGTGGTAGAGAGGACTGATGATGAAGGGGAGGAGTATGATCCTTATGTAGAAGTGAAAGAAGTAAACAATTTGGCAGATGAGGAAAAAAAGAAAAAATGCCAAGAAGGATATGTTTGGCCAACACTATCAGGGATGGATGGGAGGTTCAAATGGAAATAGGTGGATTCTATCAGTTTATTTTGGCCCATGGTCCAGATGAAACATGGACCAGCTCTTGTTGGTGCAGATGGGATAGTAAGCACCATTTCAAGAATATGGGAAAACAATATTTGTAAGAAAAGTATTGTTTGTGCTCAGCATAATGTGGAAAAAGGAATTGCAGGAACAACAGGCAATGTTTATATGCCAGAGTATTCCTTTGAATGCTTACGTATGGATTTTAGCAATTGGGTAGAGGCCTTCCCTTTGAAAAATAACACATCCTTGAGTACGGCAATGCTACTGTTCAAAGAATAGTTTCCAAGGTTTGACTTGCCCGGACCATTTGGAGTGTCAATGGAGTACATTTTCCAGATCAAATAGTGGATTTGATGCGTAAAAGTTTTGGTATAAGACAAAAATTCCATTTCAGTTTAGCCTGCTGCCGCTGCAGGGTTAGTTGAGCGGTATAACTGAATATTGAAGAACAAGTTATCAAAAATGTGTGCATTTAATGAACTAAGTGGGGTGGATGCCTTGCCCCTAGTCTTGCTCTCCATGAGAACAACCGTAACAGCAAAGATTATCGCATTCTAAAATGGTGATGGGTAGGCCGGCCAATGTCCATGGGTTTGCATCTCCATCAAGACTGCGCGATATGCCACACCCTGTATTGTTGGATTATTGTAAAGTACTAACAAGCCATCTGAAATTCACCAACTGGTCAGAGACTTCTTGTCCTCCACCCCTGGAGGTACAAGTCCAAGTATGTCCTCTAGATATGTTGGTATTCCTGACTAGGATGAACACTACTGTTCCACCCACTGATTCAGCTAACTCTTCCCCACAGTTTCATCAGGTAACTATTATCACATGGAGAGATATGTCTACAATCTAATGGTTCCCTGTTTTTGGGTAATAGTGTTTGCAAACTACATTTTTAAAGGGCTAGTGTCTTTCATATTCATTGTGCCCTCGCACCTGGTAAAGGTATATATTTTATTTGTAGCACCAAGGCTTACCCATGGCTGCCACCAGGGTGGGAGGGATCCTGCTAATTAGGATTGGCTCTTCCATACATTCGAGCAATTTCCACTGACCTTGGCTTCACTAAAGTACACAACTCCCTTGGTCATTACAGAAGGGATACCTCAAATATGTTTTAAATAGAACAGATACTGCTGGACAGGAAGCTAATGACTTTGGGTTAGGAATACTACCTCTACATGGGCACATTTTCACTCACACACTGCCTTTGCAGGCTCCGTGTCTTGGTGCAGAACAAAGTGAAGAGTCGACATGGCACACATCCCTGTGTGCCATGCCTACAAACCACTGCCTGGCATAGATCAGTCATCCCTCTAGCTGGGTGCACTATACCAGTGGTAAGGGTACAGGTGTAAGAGCCCTGTACCCCTACAGTGCCGAATCAAATCAAATCAAATCAAAAACTGCTTTATTCGATTTTGATTGTAAAAACCATAAAAGCACAATAGAAAAAGTTAAAACACATTGTCATGATTCATATGATTACCAAAAAAAACAGAATAAAGTGAGAATAAAAATGCATTAAAAAGAATTTACAGTAACTTGGAAGGTTATTTTAAATCAGTTCATTGAAGTCCTGTATCTAATTACAATTTTTAAAAACAAAGACACAAAATACATAGTCAGTTCATCTTCCAGCATTTGTAATCTCAAAAGAGCTATTCTACATTGTCTCAATCCCCATTTTCGCAACATAGGAATTAAAAATCTTTTCCTCGGTAAGGAGTAAAATTTACAGAAGAGTATGCAATGTAACATGGATTGAACAGAGGTATCATCACAGGGACATAATATCAAGTTTTTTGACCAGTAATTTTCTTCTGGGAATGTGACCAGTTTAAAAAAGGTCCCCCCCAGAAATCGTGTGAGTAGCATGCGAGAATAACAGCTTTGCATCTGAATCAAGTATGGCTGGATCCCCTGTCCTTGTAGGATCAAATGATTCTCCATGACTGAGGTCTTACATTTCTCTGCCAGCCAATATTTACACTCTAAAAAGAGCAAACAAGTTTCTTTCAGCTTTATCCTTGAAATGGTCTCTAAGCTACTCAGGGAATCAAAATATTCAGGATGTCCAATGTCATTGGATAGTTTTTTTACATACATGATCCAGGGGATTCTTGAGACCCCCTGGAGATTAAGACAGTCCATAATTATATCTCTGTTTAGGCCTGTCTCATCAGTAGACCATACCTTGTGCCATAAAAGAAGAGGATTAGCTTTGATAAGGTCTGAGATATAATGTAAACCTACTTCCTTTTGGCACACATAAGTAGAAGTAGACCCTGGGGTGGCTAATAGATAACGGAGAAAAGCATTCTCACAAAGCTGTATGTTGTGAGGTTCTATTATTCCCCATATTCCTGCCCGTATGTCGCCGTGGAAACACATTTAGAATTATATATGTCCACTAACACTGACACGGGTCGTCTCTCCAACTTATTGGCAAAATTTCAAACAGCCCCAATTGCTCGGTAGAAAGCCAGTTTTCTAGCTTGCACCGCCGAAGACCAGGTCCCTTTTTTATCAAAGTTAAAACCCAGATACGAAAATGTGTCAGTTGTATCTATTTTTGTATTTGAGAGAAAGATTTTGCATGTGCAAGTTCTTTTAGTGGTACAACACATAGTGAATGTCTTACTTATATTTATTTTAAAACCTCTATCGGTCATGTACTTCTGGGGTCTGGGGTATTCCTGACTTGGGGGTAATCCTGTTTGTCTTGAATAAGATGAGAAGCTACACTATTTATGTATAAATTAAATAGGAGTGGTGCGAGTATACAACCCTGTCTGACTCCTTTATTTATGTCAAACTTAGAGGTGCACTCACCCTGGTTCCCATACCGTACCCTCGTCCCGGCCCCTGGATATAACTCCTTAATAAAAATCAGCAGATTTGGTTTTATGCCCATTTGCAGTAATATGGACCAGAGTTTATCGTGATTTAGATAGTCAAAGGCTGAACTTCGGTCGACAAATGTTAAAAAGAAGTTTTCCTTTTTGGCCGCTACATACTTGGCTATGATCAACGCTAAATTCAGGCCTTGCTCTGTAGTACCAAGTCCTGCCATAAACCCATATTGGTACTGTGAGAGTATGCCTTTATCCTCCACCCAGAGTTGTAATTTGTTTAGTATAACCCTCCCGGTAACCTTCATGAGTGAATCCAATAAAGATATTGGACGGTAACATTTTGGTTCGTTGCGGTCACCTTTCTTAAAGATAGGGACCACGATAGCCTCTTGCCATGTGAGAAAAAAAACATTTTTGTTACAGCTGTTTAGGACGTTAGTTAAAAGTGGGGCCCATAACTCAATGTGCGACTTGTATATGTCAACTGGCACCCTATCCGCTCCTGGGGCTTTCCCTGCGCACTATCATTAATGGCAGTTTGAACTTTCACCAATGAGAATACGATGTTTATTGGGAATGTTTCCTGGGGCACGATTTCATCTCTTCCAGTTTTATCTAGTCTCACATTCTCAGTTGGGTCATCTGCCTGATAGAGTTCTTTAAAATAATTGACCCAGCTATCTTCGGTGATTGCCACTTCTATCGTATCAGTTACCCTATCTGCGAAAAAGGGGGCATTTACGGCCTTCCAAAAAACAATATTATCTTTGATTAGACAGGCTTGATGTAATGCCTGCCAGGCTTCCTGTTTCAATTGGCTCTTGCGATTTTTAACTGCACATTGGTATGCAGTTCTTGTGAGTCTTAGTTCAGCCACATTTCTCGGTTCACTTTATAGCATCATCAGTAAGTGAGCATGGGCCTTACTACAATCAGAGTCGAACCATCCCTGCATCTTAGCTTTACTCTGTTTCAGTGGCCCTGTGAGGAGTTTACGTATTTCTTCAGCAATTCAAAGGAAGGCCTCGATGACTAGGGCGTATTCACCGATCGCAGTTAGACACGTCTCAAATTCCTTATGTTTGTTTTTAATAAGGCTTTCAAAGAAGGCCACAGGCTCTACTTTATTCCACTTTATAGCATAACCATTCATCTTTGCAAGGCTTAATTTATAATTGCATACGTTTTCAGTTAGGTTAGTTGTTCTTTTGTTAGTCCCTGCAAAAGAGAGGGATAGGCTATTAGGGAGGTGATCGCTCATTGCCATGTCACGCGTTTTATAAGTAAGGACATGGCTGGAATACCTGTTAGATATCAGGGCAAAGTCTATTATTGATTTACATCCCATTCCTATGAATGTGGGCTCAAAAGGGACCAAAGGAGAGCACAGTTCATTTGTGAAGCCCAGATCTAGTTGAAAGATCAAATCATTAAGGTAATTGCGCAGGGTCGTATGGGAAAAGTGTGTGCAGGGGTCATCTCTGCCTTTACCCAGGCCACAGATGCCCAAGTGACTGTGCAGGCATAAAAAACAATTGAAGTTGCCCACCCATATAATGCATATGTCCTCAAGCTGTTTTTTTTCTATATTCATAAGATTTTGGCATATGTCCTCTAAAATCTTACTTACTTCCACTCTCTGGATGTTATTGTAGAAAATTATCAGGACCATTTTTTGATTACCCTCAGCAGTCATCTGCAGTATTTGATAGTATTCGGACTCTGAGTAGGATTTTATTATCAAATCATTTAAAAGATTTGACACATAGATGCAAAGCCCCCTTTATTCCTTCCCCTTACTGACTACGTAGCAGGAGTGTGAAAGGTACGATAGCCATTAATATGTATGGCCTCTATTGCCCAACATTCCTGTAGGAAAATAATTGAGAAATCCTGCATAAAAAATAGACAGCCAGGGTCCCTTAACCTAGCTGACCAGCCCTGCGATGTTCCAGGACATCAGTTTAATGCTATTATCCAGCTTTATGTTATTGATGTTTATGCTATCAGTTATCTCTGAGGGGACAACTCCCGATAGACTTCCACTTTTACTATACCGTGCCAGTAGATACAGATCATGTACTCTAGCTTGTTGATTATTTTCCAGGGATACTTCCTTTACTGTTGGTTTTGGGATTATATGCGTCTTACAAGGGAGATCACCCTTATTCTGTGTATAACAACATTGAAATGCCAAGTCCATTAGTAAACAATGTAAGTGCAGTGCTGCCATTAAGAGTATATGGTGCTGGGAGTTTGCCATTACGCACTCCACAGTACCATAATGGCTAACCTGAAAAATGAGAAGTTCGGTATCAAACTTCCCAGCACATAAAGCCAATACTGATGCCAGTGTTGGATTTAATGAAAAATGCACACAGGGGGCATCTTAGAGATGCCTCTGAAAAACGATCCACTCTCTTGTGATTCCTGACTGGCTCCCAGCCATCTGCCACCATCAGACAGGATTCTGGACCCTTGGGTAGCAGGTCCCTGCTCTCTGGGTCTGGAAACAACGAACATCCTGGGCAGAGGTGTCATGCCTCCTCCCGCAGGATGGGCATGGTCCGTGGAGAGGGAGCTTCAAAGGCCCTGTAACCTTTGTTAGCTGCCACCAGCCTTTTGCTGCTATCAGCAAGTACCTGCCACTGGTTATGACCCCAATCTTGGGTGCGAGAACCAGTGGGACAACCTAGCTAGCAAGAGAGAAGTGTTCACCTTCGCCAACTCCACACCTCCGGTGGGGGAGGCAAGGTGAAGCCCACATCTCAGTTCCTGCCATCTTGTAGATGGGAACCCTCCAATCAGGAAGAGGCGTATGCCCCCCTCCCACTGGAGAGAGGCATACTAGGGGGTATAGACACCGCAGGTTATGGACTCATTGGTATCAACCTGCAGACCCCTAAATCTAGTATTTAGGGACACCCCTAAACCTTCCTTCTCTAGATTCTACATGACAAGAAATACAAAAGAGCTGTGCTGCAGAAGAGTAGGAAAAAGACAACCGCTTTGGCCCCAGCCCTACCGGCCTGTCTCTTGCTCTGAAACCCCTGCAACCTGAACCCAGCATGTCCTGCAGCCAGAAGCCTCCAAGAACCCCAGAGACCTGCCCTGCTTTCCTAAAGAACTCTGATCTCCTGTGGACACAGGATTTATCCAACACCAACCGAAGCCAGGACTCCAGATCCAGCCAGATCTGTGAGCCCTCACAACTTTGCACTCAGAGCCCACGGCCTGAGTTCAAGTGGCCTAACACCCCAGCAAGGTCTCTCCGGCGATCCTGACCTGTGATCCAGCATTGGATGACCTCTTCCAACCTTCTACTCAACGCCTTCAGTCTCATCCCGAAGGGACCCCCCCAACCGCGACCGGAACTAGTGAGAAGAAATCAACACAAAAGGACACCCCTGAACATGCAGCTCCTGCGTTCTGTGGTGCCTGAATGATGGTCTCCTGGTGTCCAGCAACTAGTCTTCTTCATCCTCCAGTCATTGGTTCCCTTCGTCCAGTCTCCTGGCTCCAACCTGCAGTCCTTTTTCACCACCAACATCTTCCTTTGAAAAGCATTGGGCTCCCAACACCTCAAGAGCACCCTGCACCCAGCTGCCCCATCGCTGCTAGTGGTGTGAACTTGGTGCTAACCTGGGAACCCCTTTGCCCTAACCTTAACCCTAGGAGTTTGGCTCCTGAGTTCGAGTGGCCTGCCCCTGAGCAGCCCCCAACCAATCACATAGATTCTGCACATTCCTGCCCTTTTGTTTTACCTTTGGGCAGCGCAGCAAGAAGATCTATCCTACGGTAAAAGCCTATAAATGAGGCCCCAAATGCTTAACACTACCTTCCTGATAAGCCTGACTGATCAACCACACTACCACAAAAGAGAGTATGGTATTATCTACTTTAGCCTCTGCTATACCTTTGGGGAGCCACTGGAATGTGTGTGTTTTGGTATAGTATATACAGAGAAAGATTCTTACAGTTAGCCAAAGGCTCTTTACAAATTCAAACTGGTAGCACATGCAATTAATAACCCTATAGTGAGAAATTTGCTTCACATATGGAAACAGGCACAAGCCTTACCGAGAGTACTGCAGCAGCTGCATGCCTCTGCTGTCCTCTAGAATAATTCAGGTCTATTAGTGGAAGGGTCAGTGGTCAACTAGGCTGCATGGAAAGAATGAGGTATACACAGGACAGACCAGTTAATCACAGGACATACCTTGAAACCCTTTGGAGATCTGTGTTTAGAATATGACCTTCATCCGTCGCTACAGTGAAAAAATCTACAGATGGGTAGAACAGGACCTTGGCCATAATTTTATTTCCTTGTAGGCACTCTGCCATGTTGGGATGTGACTGGATCCCAAAGCATTTGGAAGCCATCTTGAATGGGACTAATCCTCCCTTTTTTTCCTCTTTTTATGTTTTATGTTTATCACTCTTTATTTGCCTTTCTTTTTATTTACCAGTACTCAGCTCCTGTAGAGGAGTCTGTGTTCAGCTGTGGGGGTTGCTGGACCCCGGTTTTAAGCCACTTTTCAGTTGCCCACCTGTTTTACTGCCTTCTTGGTATCCACCCTGTTTAAGGACCACCTATCATGCTCAACTCAGTGTGTCAGCGCAGCTCCTCTTGAGCAGGACCTCACCCATACTTTTATTCCCTTGTAGGCACTCTGCCATTTTGGAATGTGCCTGGATCCCTAAGCATTTGGGCGCCATCTTGAAAGAGAGTAAGACTCCTGTTTTTCACTCGTTTAATGTTTTATGTTTATCACTGTTTGCCTTTTGTTTCATTTAACAGTTCTCCACTCCTTCAGAGGAGCCTGCATTCATCTATGTGGGTTGCTGGACCCCGTTTTTTTTTTTTTATAACAAATTTTACAATAGGTTATTTTGCAATATGTAGTAGTCTCAGCCCCTCCATGGCCAGAGAGATGCTCTGTGAGTTTGTTTCAATAACCAAATTTCAAATCTATAACAACACCCACCAAACACGTAGGTGACCTAAACGAAAAACTTACAGATAGGTTCCGGTCTCCATGTTCGTACAGGCGGTACAGTCATCATAGTGTGCCACATTGAATACATACACATACATATTTTTCCAAAACTCTCTGTGGGCATACACAAACACATAAAACAAAGTAACACATTTTTAGGGGTCTAGGGGTCTGCCTCAGGCAAGGGGGGGAGGTCGATACCACGATAGTTCGCCCATCAAGTACAGACTTTGTGGTGTTTAGAGGGGCTTTCCCCGGCCTCAAAAACAGCTATCTCAGCCCCCACACAATTACCTACTTCAGTTTTCCATTTGCCCAGGGTCGGGGTGATGTTGCCTTCCACATTTGTGCTATGTCCCATGTGGCCACCGCGAGTGCTAAGAACAGGAGGTGCTTCTTATACCTATTCCTCCCTATGTCTTCTATGGAGTGTAACAAGAAAAAGTGAGGGTCTAGCGGGAGATCCCATGACAGCACCTCACAAAGGCATGAACGAATTTGGCGCCAAAACGGCTGTAACGCTGAGCAGCACCAAACCGTGTGTAAAAATGAACCCTCCTCCATATCACACATCAGGCACATGAGGGACTGGATAACGCCCATCCGCCATAAACATACCCTAGTGTAATATGCGCGGTGTAGGTGCTTAAATTGAATAAGCCGAAAGCGCATGGACACCGCCGCACCCCGAGGGCTGCAATGGCTTCGGCCCAATCATCGTCGGTAATTTCAGGTATATCTGCCAGCCACGCAAGCCTTTTCTTATCTAGTGTGGTGGCTGCATGGGTCTTCAGTGTCTGATAGACCTGCCTGATCTTGTGAGGTCCCAGGTCTCATGTAAGCAGTCGTCCCTCTACGGGTTGATATTCAGGGAGGGATTCTAAAGTGTGGATCTGGGGTTTAAGTGCATGTCGAAGCTGGAGGAACTTGTAGAATTGTGATTTATGTAAATCAAAGTCAGTCTGTAGATGGTGAAAAGATTTCATTGTGACACCACACATTACATCGCCAAGGGTCGAAATCCTGACACGATCCCACCCCCTGAACCCCATTATTGACGATACAGATCGGAGATATGTGCCCTGCCATAGGGAAGTTATTTGAGTAAGTGTCCCAGGCCAGCCCATCTGTCAGGTCTTAGCCCGCCAGAGTTGTATCACCACCCTGCCAGAGTTGTATAACCACCCTGCCAGCCGGGGGTAGGTGATCAAGACGAACCGTGCTGTATAATAAATTGAGGAGCGGGACCTGATCCATAGCAGCATGTTCCATCGAATATGCTGGATCTGTGGGGGAGCAATACCACCATTCGTTTATTACTATCACGTGGGACGCTTTCTAATAAGCATAGACGTCTGCTGCGGCGATCCCGCCACAATACGTGGATTGTACACATGTGTGGAGTGCCACTCTGACCGCCCCGACTTTCCACATGAATTTATTTTGTATGGCTGCCACTTGTGCAAACCATGTTCGCGGAATGGGATATGAATAATTCTGGAAGCGATACAGAATACGGGGCAGCGATACCATTTTAAAGATGGCTGAGCGCCCCTACAGGGAAAGAGGGAGAGAGGACCACACAGTGGTTTTGTTGTGAAGGCTAGCCAATATTTATTTATTTATTTAAACGTATTTATTTATTTAAACTTATAAGGCGCACAGCTACCCGCAATGGGTTTCCCGGCGCCAAGGGACAGACTAAAGGAGGAAAGAACTGCCAAGCAAACTACTTGAAAGGATTGCACTGATCACGGCTTGAAAAGCCAAGTTTTTATTCCCCTGCGGAAACGGAAAAGATTTGTCTCCAACTTCAGGGTCACGGGCAAGGCATTCCAAGACTTAGGACCTAGATGGGAGAAAGAGCGGCCACCCATCTTCACCAGCCTAAATCTAGGAACAATGAAATCGCCTTTCCCCGAGGATCTCAAGCAGCGACTGGGCTTATAAGCCTGAATGAGACCCTGTAGATACTTCGGGGCTGTGCCCTGTTTAATCTTAAAAATGTGACACAAGGCCTTGAAGCCAATGAAGATCGCGGAGGGCTTGAAAGGCGGATGTTCTCCGGGGAACATTACAAAGCAGCCGTGGGGCCACATTCTGAACAACCTGAAGTTTGTTCACTGTTGTTGAATCAGCACCAAGGTAGAGGACATTACCGTAGTCCAGGGGGGAGACTACCAATGCCTGGACCACGGTCCTCTGTGTGGAGGTGGGGAGCATCCACAAGATTTTCTGAAGCCATCTTAAGGTGGCGAAACAGATGGAGGCCACCCTAACTGCCTGTTGCCGCATCGTAAGATTTCATCAATGAGGAATCCGAGATTGCGAACCTAAGCAACGGGTTGAGGGGTAGGATCCATACTGTTGGGCCAATATTGAGGACCCCATAGATCTTTACCCTTGCCCAAGATCACAACCTCGGTCTTATCCCCATTTAGCTTGAGGAAGTTGCTCTGCATCCACTCAGAAACTCGGGTCAAGCCCTGCTTCAAAGCCGAGATGTTGTTACCTTCCATATTAGAGAGAGAGAAAATAATTTGCGTATCGTCGGCGTAAGAGAATAGAGTAAGACCGGCTTCCTCCACAATAGTGGCTAGGGGTCTAACATAGATGTTGAATAGCAATGGACTAAGGATAGACCCCTGGGGAATGCTGTACGCCGATGAGCAATTATAGAGGATGCTTTAGCTGAGAACACTTGAAAAGTGCGATCACTTAGAAAAGAGGCTATCCAAGCCAAAGCAGGGCCCTCAACTCCCAAAGATCGAAGAGTTGCGAGAAGGATGGAATGAGACACAGTATCGAACGCCACACTTAAATCACGAAGAATGAGTGCAGATGTTTCTCCGCGATCGATACCATGCCGTAAACTCTCAGTAACTCCTAAAAGTGTAGTCTCAGTGGAATGATGCACTCTAAATCCTGATTGAGATGGATGCAGGAAGCCCAAACTCTCTACCAGGAGAGTCAGCTGTGAGTTGATATGTCTTTCCAAGATCTTAGAAAAAATGGGCAACAGCGAGATAGGCCTAAAGTTGGATAAAGTAGACGCATCAGCACCAACCTTTTGAATTAGCGGAATGATCATCGCATGTTTCCACTCCTGTGGAACATATGACTCTATTAAGGAGGAGTTGAGGAGTTTCATCACAACACGACGAGAGTCCAGATCAAGTTGTTTCAGGATCTTAGCCGGTAAAGGGTCACAGGGAGAGCCAGATTTGATGCTCTGCAAGCAGTGAGCAAAAGAGGCATCGTCGAAAAGTGACCAATCAGTAAGTTTGACTGCCAAGGAGGGCAGACTATTATAGTCAGGCACTAGCATAGACGGTAATTCCTTATTCGACGATGAGGAGCTCAGAGAATCATAGATGCGTTCCACCTTAGCAATGAAGAACTCTGCGATAGAATTGCATTGTGCCTCGTCCAGGACAGGGGGGGCAGGAATTGAATCTTCGCCTGTCAGTTTTTTTACCACAGAAAAAAGAGTACGAGGACAGTTCTGGGCATGTGTTACGGTGTTGGCAATGTAGGCAGCTCTAGCAATTTTACATTGTTTGTGGTAGTCTCTAAGAGCTTCCTTATAGGCCACCTTGCGAGACTGAGAATAAGAGCATCTCCATTTCCTCTCGAGGGCCTTACATTGGGACTTCAAGGTCTTTAGATTTTCTGAGAACCATGCCGCAGGGTGACGGTGGGGCAGAAAATGCTTGGGTACCAATGGAAGAAGCTTATTACCAGCAGCACTCAACCATTTGGAAACTGCAACCTCCAACACCGACAGAGACGAGTCAGCATCCGGTAAAGTATCAGACAAGTACAAATTAAGATCAGTGATGTAAAGTTTGCCCCAGCATCTTAGACTCTCTCCTGTGTCCCCGCTACCAGTTGCCATAATATTAGTACAAGGGAGAGAAAACTGAACTGCAAAATGGTCAGACCCCTCCAAAGGGTGGGCGGCTGGTTCACAATCATACGGAGGGTTAGAGAAAACAGGATCCAATAAGTGCCCTGCAGAGTGCGTAGGCCCTGAATTCCAATAAGTGCCCTGCAGAGTGCGTAGGCTCTGAATTGCGCAGCAGAATATTAAGAGTTTCTAAATCAGCTAAAAAGGTTTTACTAACAGCGCATTGAGGGTCTTCCAGATGTAGGTTCAGATCACCAAGAATGGTGAAATTGGCAGCCTTCAAGATCAGCGGGGCAATGATTTCAGAGAAAGACGTCGTCCATACGTTAGAATTCCCAGGGGGACGATATATCAGTAGACCAGACAGTCATCTGAGGGCTCATTGCTAGTTTGAATTGAGCGGCCTCGCATCCTTGAAGAGGAAAGGCTTAGAACTTGCAGCTATAGATAGATTTGAAAATTATAGCAATGCCACCTCCCTTGCCAATATCTCTATCCCTCTTGACCATGACATAGTCAGTGGGGATTGCCGAGGCAATGTCAGGTCCAGAGCTTGCATGGAGCCAGGTTTCAGTCAGAAACACGGCATCTGGTCTTTCATCGACTAAGAAATCATAAATATGATTTTTGTATTTAGGAAGTGACCTTCAGTTAATATTCCAAAACTGAAGTTTGGAACAAGTAGAAGGTGTTTTTTTGTACTTGATTTAACGTACTTATGTAGGCGTTTTGTCGATTTACACCTAATCATCCTACCCATTGAGAACCCACAATAATTGAAATTAAAGCCATGAACAGGAAGAGTACAAGTTAAACAATGTGTGGATGACTCGTGCCTAAGAGATTTTAATTCCTCTGCAGTATAGCTGATAAGAGTACCATGAGTAACGGAGGTAGATTTTTCTTGAGCAGGGTCAGTGGCCCCTAGGCCCGGCCTGGCGCGGACGGGCGCAGACGGGCTTACCTCTGGTGCACCTCCGGCGCGCCAGTGGCGCGCCAGTGGCGCGCCCGCTGCGCGCCTGCATTCAGAGTCCTTAAATAGGAATTGGCAAGAGCTCCTAAAACACTAGCACGCTACCCAAGATGGCGTCTTGGGAGCGTCTCTAATCCCCTGGTTCCACACCCAAGATGGCGGACGGGAGCAGACAGAGCGCGAAGCTCACCAAAATGGTGAGTGGTCTCAACTATTAAAGTGCAAGAAATGCGGACAAAATGGGTCTGAGCATCAATAAAGCAGCAAAACACAGTTGTGCAAGGTTATTAAAAATTAGCAAGTGCCGAGCGGCAATTAAAAAATTAGCAGCATTTCAACACAGCTGCGTGGCAAGCAAGTTCTGTGTTTCACGTTAGTCTCCTCCGTCCTTAAATAGCATTTACCAAGTGCCCCTATATAAGGGGGAAATATTGCATTCCCAGGAGATTTTCAAACATGGGGAAATGTATATACCAAGATATTTGAAGCCCTCCGTCGCCTGAGAAAGCTGTGATGCCCAGTGTCGCTTCTCTGTTGCCCGCACACCGTGAATAGAATAGATTTGGCGGGTGTTAGCATGAAGGCCCGAGAAGCCCTCAAAAACCCTGAGGATTTCTAATATACGGAGACCCGAGTTCCAGGGATCAGTCATGAAAACAAGGACATCATCCGCATATAATGCTATACGGTCCAAGCGTGACTGGGACCAGTCGAACCCTCGAAGAACCGGATCACTCCGAACCCACGCCCCTAGAGGCTCTATCGCCAGCGCAAATAATGGGGACAAGGGGCAGCCCTGTCTTGTACCTCGCTGGATAGAAAAGGGCAGTGAATGATGGCCTGCAACTTGGACCTATGCTGGCAGCTCGGTGTATAACAGATGCACGTAAGCCAATAAGCGAGGTCCCAAATTTATCGCCTCAAGGAGCTGGAATAAATACACCCAGCTCAGGGAGTTGAACACCTTATCTATGTCGGCAAGAAGCAAAGCGGCTGACGGGCCCGGCATCGGGGCTGCCGCCAAGGCATTATGAACTCGTCGGATATTATGTCTAGTAGCCCTGTGTGGCATAAAGCCCTATTGGTCCCGATGGACCACTTCAACGATGCAGCTGCGCAGGCGATCAGCTAATACCTTGAACAACAGCTTTAGTTCAAAGTTTATAAGGGAAATAGGGGGATATGAGGATGGATCTTTAGGGGGTCAACCCGGCTTGTGAAAAAGTACAATTTCTGCATGACGCCAGTCCCGGGGCAGAATGGCAAACTCCACGGCCTCCTGAATGGTCGCTGTTGGACTTGGCCCTTTTTGCAGGGTCATCCCTGAACTTGTTGCCTTCCTCCTGTTTTTGTTGGTTTTATGACTCTGGGCACTTTACCATTGCTGATCAGTGCTAAAGTGCATATGCTCTCCCTATTATAAATTAATGTATGAATGAATGATTCCATGATTGGCTGGTTTGGTTTACCTGTCAGACCCAAGTACAGTGCACCAGGAGTGCCCAGGGCTGATAATTCAAATAACTCAAATGCTGCTGGTGGGGTTGCAGCACTGGTTGTGCCACCCACAGCCTTGTAAAAGTGTATATAAGGTCAGCCATTGCAGAGCCTGTGTGCAGTCTGGTACTGCCATGTTGACTGGGCATGTGCACCCAATTGTCAGTCCCTAAAACTTCCCTTTTCTTCATATCAGACACCCCTAAGTTAGGCCCAAGGGCAGGGTGCATTGTAAGTATAAGGTGGGACATGCCCTGGTGTGTGTGGCATGTCCTAATAGTGAATTACAGCCATTTTCGTTTTTCACTATTACAAGGCTACATGTTCTCCATAGGCCAGAATGGGCAGTTAGAATATTACATTTTATAATCCTAACTGACTCAGGGAACATGGTGGAAATTCGAGTTTAGTATGCCTGAACTCAGAATGATAAAAAAACATCTTTTAGTGAAATTGATTTTAACATTCTGTGTATAAAATACCACTTTTAGAAAGTAGGTATTTTCTTGCCTAAATTACCAAGCCTGCCTCTGCTAGGTTGTGTATTCCTTGTCTGGAGTTTTTGAGTGACAGGGCTGGGGGATTCCAGGAGACCGGGTGAGTCCGCCCAGTGGTGAATAGAGCGATCTGTATCTAGATGGGAAGGAGGAGTTGCGCCTGGGACCTGAATAGGACTGTGCCTGCCCTACACAGTGCTGGCTCCACCCCCTGTGGTGCGTCTGATGTCTCTGCCCTGCACTGTGAAAGGAGAGAAGGAATCATGTCAACAAAGTGCTCCAGAGCTGTGCTTTCCTTCCACAATGCTGGCTCCACCTCCTGTGGGGTGTCTGATGTATCTGCCCTGCACTGTTAAAGGAAAGAAGGAGTCATGTAAACAGAGTGCTCCAGAACTGATTTGCACTAGGCACAGGCCCCTCTGCCTCAGAGGACAAAGGATTTGGGGATATAAATATTGGGACCCTGATCCCAAGAAATTAGACTACTTTTGGACTAAAAGAAGAAACCTTTGCTGAGGACAGGAACCTGAAGAAACTGAGGAGAGACTATCCCTAAGCTGGAGTGCTGCTTGGGGGATTGGCCTGCAGTTGTTGACTGACTGCCAAAGGAAGGAGAAAGGAACTTTGTGTACTCTATTTTCAACTTGTGAAGGATCTCCAAGGGCTTGGAATAGAGCTTGCCTCCTGCTGAAGTCCCAGAGAAAACTGACTTCAACCCCCAGCTCCCCAGAGTTCTTTTGGAAGTGCCCGCTGCTGTTTTGGGCCTTCTGTGGGACTGCGTGTTGCAAGGAACTGGAAGCGCGACTCAACAAGGAAGAAGCGTGTCGCTGCTGCTACCGTCGCATCTTGTATATCGGTGCTGTAGCTGTCGCATTGCACTGCATCGAGAAGCGTGTCGCTGCTGCTGCCGTCGCATCGTGAATGTCGGCGCTGTAGCTGTCTTATTGCACCGCATTGAGAGAAGCGTCTCGCAACGAAGAGGAAGTGTGTCGCCGTTGCTGCTGCTGCCGTCGCATCGTGAGTGTCGGCGCTGTAGCTGTCGTATTGCACCGAGACTTATCCCATCTTCGGAGAAGCATGCCGCATCTGGAAGATCTTCACGTATTTATTTCTTTGCACCGGAACTTTGTGGCATCTCCATCGCTGCAACATTGCTTGTGGAAGTGCAACACATCGTAATGTACATTGACGCAAAGTGTCCCATCTTAAGAACTGAACTGAACTGAACTAAGCTAAAACTACCATTTTTACGTATAGTATTGTGGATTTTTGTTGTTTATGGTCTTGTGTTAAATCTATGTAAAGAATACTTCTTTTTTATATAAAACCTGGTGTGGTGTCCATCTGTAGTGTTGTCACTGGATTACTGTATGTGGTCACAAATGCCTTACACACTGCTTCTGAGATAAGCCTGTCTGCTCGTGCCAAGCTACCAAGGGGGGGTGAGCAGGGGTTATTTTAGGAGTGGTAGCCCCTTACCCTTACTAGAGGCAAGGTCCCTATTTATCACAATTACCTACCTGTGCCAACTAGAGACCCCCAAATCTAACAGTCGCCAATAAACTGGGTCCCAACATGTGTATGTTCAGCCTCAGGAATTCCATTAGAAATCCGTTGGATCCGGGAGCCCGGCCTGGATGAAGTGCATTAAGTGCCACAGTGAGTTCCTCCGTGGTAATGGGGGGTGTCCAGTTGTTCACGGAGATGATCGGAAAGACAACGGGGGAATATCCACCAAGAATTTAACGATCAGTTCAGGTGAAATTTGTTCGCACCTAGTAGTAAAGTGCTCCTCGAATGCCGTAGCAACACCCTGTAGTGTCGTACGGAGGGACCCATCGGTACCGCGAATGTCAGGGACAATCGCTGGAGACTCATCCGCCCTGCAGAATCTATGGAGCATCTTACTGGACTCATCACCCCATTGATAAATTCGATGCTGTGACGCCTCCCATATCTCCTTTTCCTCACCCATGAAGTGCTGTCGAAGATCCTGTTGCGCCTGCAACAGATTTAGGTGAATAACTGGGTTATGATCAGTATTGAGTTGTAAAGCCAGGGACGCTTGACATGTCTCTAGAGCCACCAATTGCTCCCGTCACGCCCGTCTTTCCTTCGTGCGGTAACTAATCTTAACCCCACAAACTGTCGGTTTTAGGGCTTCCCATAGAATAGTCTGAGAAAGAGCTGTGGGCCCATCATCTTCCAGATATGTAGTGACTGCGGTGTGAAGCATATCCTGGTATGCCAGATCGCGGAGATGCCACGTGACATCCACCACCGGAAGGGGTATTTACGGGAAAGGGTGTGGAACTTTAATCGGAGCGGAGAGTGGTCGGAGAGCACGCAGGGCATATGAGTCACCCAAGAGAATCTGTACAACTGTATCTGCGGGGCAAAGAGGTAGTCCAGCCGCGATTGTGAACCATGTACTGTGGAAAGATAAGTAAAGTCAAGGTCGGTGGGATGATATTCGTGCCATATGTCCTCCCACCCAGGGCATTGACCAAGGTATGCAGCTTAGTTGGGCTCCACAAGGGTGCACTGTTTGGGTTGCACTGGCAGTCAAGGGGCCCCATTGTGTTCTTCCAGTCGCCCCCCAACAGGGTCAAATTCTTTTTTTATTTTTATTTTTTTATTTTGAAGGTAAGGTGCAGTACAAGTAGTTATACAGTTAAATAGACATAAATAGAGCATTAACACTTAATATAAATATAAAGTAACATATAAATAATATTCCAAATACATATAAACAGATGTACAATTCATGATGTGGGGTAAAAATTCAATAGCAGCATTAATATACAGATAAAAATACTGATTTCAGGTCATATTCTGATTCTGGCCTCCCTCCATTTCAGGACTGGCGCCCACAGGCGTCTACCCAGCTCTCGCTTTTTACCTCCTTTAAGTTCATATAGACAAGACTCAATATTATGAATGCCCAGGAGTCTCGAGAGCCACATCTGAAAGGAGGGTGCAATTACCTCTTTCCAACCAGCTGAAATCAGAATTCGCACCACAGCTACTGATATAAAAACCAGGGCTTCCTGATCCTTTCCAAGAGCCAGTTTTGAATCTGTACCCATTAATACCAACATCGGGGATATTTATTTATTTATTTATTTATTTATTTTTTGCATTTGTAATGCGCACAGATACCCACAAAGGATTTCCCGGCGCCAGGGCTAAGAGGTCAAAACACAGAGAGCAGCAGCTGTCAAGGACCACAATTATTTATTAAAAAGCCAAGTTTTAACATTTTTCTTAAAACTGGCGAGGTTATCCTCCTTGCGTAGGGCTAAGGGGAGGGAGTTCCAAAGAACTGGTCCCAGATGGGAGAAAGATTTTCCCCCCACTCGGGCCAGTTTAAATCTGGGAACCACAAAATTTGCTCCATTTAAAGAACGGAGATTTCGTACAGGAACGTGGGGCCTAACCAATTTTTGCAGGTATTTAGGTGCGGTCCCTGCCCTGATCTTGAACATGTATGTCAGGGCTTTGAACCGGACCCGGTTCTCAACCCTCAGCCAATGCAGGTCCCTAAGGTGCTTCGAGATCCTTGCTGTCCTGGGGATCTTACACAGCAACCTGGCTGCGGAGATCTGGACCAGCTGCAGCCGCCTGGTCACGGCTAGATTGGAGCCCAGGTATAGGATGTTACCGTAGTCAAGCCTAGATGTAATTAATGCATTGACTACGGTCTTCTGGGTATCCACAGGCAGCATCCAGATGATCTTCCGCAGCCATTTGAGGATCGTGAAGCAAGTACCAGCCACTTTATTTGCCTGCTGTTTCATCGATAGTGAGTCATCGATGCACACCCCTAAATTTCTAACCTGGGTAGCCGGGATGGGGAAAGCACCCAAAGATGGCGGCCAGTGGATGTCCTGCCACAGATCTCTATTTTTCCCCAGGAGAAGAATCTCCGTCTTCTCCCCGTTGAGCTTCAGCTGGTTCGTTGACATCCAGCTGAAGACTTCCTGAAGACCTAGCTTCAGCACAGAGGGGGATGAAGGCTCTGAGTTGGTAAGGGAAAAGATAATCTGCGAATCATCCGCATAGGTCATGAGTTCTAGACCTACCCGCTCTGCTAGATCGGCAAGGGGGCGGAGATACAGGTTAAAATATAGCGGACTCAGAATTGAGCCCTGAGGCACGCCATGGGGTGACAGAAAAATGTCCGACTGGGCATGAGAGGACGAGATCTGAAACGTCCGGTTGCTCAAGTAAGATCTAATCCAATCCAGCGCCGTCCCTCCGACACCATCCTCACTCAGCCTGACAAGCAGTCTGTTGTGTGAGATGGTGTCGAAGGCTGCGCTCAGATCAAGCAGAACAAGAGCAACCGTTTGCCCGTCGTCCAAAAGTCCCCTGATCTTCTCCGTGACTCCCAGGAGGGCAGATTCGGTGGAGTGGCCTGCCCTGAAGCCCGACTGGGAAAAATGGAGTAGGTTGTTATTCTCCGTGTAAGTTGAGAGTACACCATGGATGTGCTTCTCCAAGATTTTTGAGAAGGCCGGCAGCAGGGATATCGGGCGATAGTTGGCCAGCACCCCTGGATCAGCGGACGGCTTTTTCAACAGAGGGCTGACCATGGCGTGCTTCCAGGATGCTGGGACGGTTGCCAGATGAATGGAGGCATTTAATGTCTCGGCAATAATCCCCAAAGCAACGTCGTCCAATTTACTCAGAATGTTAATTGGGAGAGGATCGCATGGAGAGCCCGATTTAATGGAAGTCGCTAAGGATTTCAGGGTGTCTAAGGAGATAGGTGGCCAGGATTCAAGCCGATTTCCTGATGAGCTTTCTAGGGGAGAAACTTCCCTGACATCCTTCACCGGGGGATTAATATTGGCAAGAATAGTCTCGATCTTTTCCACAAAATACGTGGCAAGATCTTGACATTTTTGAGGGGTAAGAGGGCGTGCAGCCGCCATAGAGTTTGCTCCGGCTAATTCTTTAACTGTGTTAAAAAGGGTCCGTGCTTTGTTGGCAGCAGTATTGATAGATCGATCTTGTGACCTAGCAGCCCCTCCCAGAATTTCATTATCTCATCCTTAAGAGGGCCCAGCCTGTCACATGTGGCGAACATATGTACTAAGTCCGCTTGAGGTGAATCGCATCTGGGACAACAGTAATCCGGCCTAACACCCCAACCGAATAATTTAGCCGGCGTGTGGTACAGATTGAAGATTGTTTTATAATATGCGGACGACACGCAGCTGGTGGCCTCACTGGCGCAGGAAGCCAACCTGCCTGTACCGGGCGGGCTTAGAGAGTGCCTAGAGGAGGTGAAGACCTGGATGTCCCTATCGTCCCTAAAACTGAACGGGGACAAAACCGAGTTGATGCTCCTAGGCCCTCTTGATCTTAGCCTGCCCGCTTCTCTGTGGCCGCCTTGTCTGGGTTCCCCTCCAATCCCAAAAAACAATATTAAGAGTCTGGGAGTTTGGTTGGACAGATCTCTGTCCTTTAACGCACAAGCCACAAAACTCTCAGCCACCTGTTTTGGCATCATGAAGATGTTAAAGAAAATTCTCCCTCTTCTCCCCATGGAAGCCAAACAGGTGGCCATACAGGGCTTAATACAGTCACGCCTTGACTTCAACAATGTGCTCTACCTTGGTGCCCCAGATTACACTCTGAGAAGGCTCCAGATAGTGCAGAACTGCGCAGCACGCATTCTGCTCGAGCTCCCCCGCAGACAGTGAGATCCGGACTGGCAAGCCTCCATTGGCTACCGGTGCGCCAGAGAGTTTTGTTCAAGGCAATGTGTATAGCACACCAGGCCTTCTGGAACACCGGCCCTAGGATTACTCGTGACCTAATCACCCACTATACTCCTAGCAGAAGCCTCCGTTCCAGTCAGACCTTCCTTGCAATGGCCCCCAGAATAAAAAGGTCTAGATCTGGAGGCAGGACGTTTTCCTATAATGCTGCCAGGTCCTGGAACGCCCTTCCACTGCACCTCAGAGCCAACCCCAATCTGTCTGCGTTTCGCAAACAGTTGAAAACTTTTCTATTCATTCTACCCAACTAACTCTTCCTAGCTTCCCTATAGGCTCTCTTGCGGGTTCATGGTACTCTTAGCGCTTGGACGCCTCCGGGCAGCAATTCGCGCTGTATAAATTCACATCCTATCCTATCCTATCCTATCCTATAATGCTGGGCCCGTAAATTAGAAGCCCGGAAAAACTTTTTATTCAACTCTAGAGCAAGGTCTAGATCGACATCCGGGTTATCCAATGGTTATCCAATTTAGTAACCCAACCACTTTCCATTTTCTCCATGTCATCTTGAATCTTCTCTATCAGGAGATTATAGATTATTTTAATCTTTCTACACCCTCTGCTCAATGCCTCAACCACAGGAATATCTATTTTGGGCTTTAGTTTAGGTCTTAAGCCCCTTAGAGTACGGGCGATTTGTTCATATAGGAACCAATGGGTAGCTGGAATGCCATACATTTTTTGCAGGTCCTCAAACCCTATTATCTTATCCCCCTCCATAATATTTTCAATGGCCTTAATCCCCATTTGCTTCCAATCCTGAAGATTCCTGTCTGTCCTCACTTGTGGTAACAGACAAGAGTTTGCCAGCTGGAGATAGGAATTTACTTTTGGGACTTTAAAATGTTTTAGGATAATTTTCCAAACCGATCAGGCCCCAAATAAAGTCTTAAAGCGTGCCTTTTTATAGAACCTGCGCTCGATTTCACGGAGCAGAAGACCAGTAGCGTTCCTCCCCAGCAACATTTCACAAATTGGGGGTGGTCCCTGAATCTCAGAGTTTAAGTTTCCCTCATCAGGTCTCGCATCGCTTTGAAGCAGAATAGACATTTGAATTAGAAGGCAGGACCAATGGTATAATCTAAGATTCGGGAGTGCCATACCACCCCTTTCCCTTGGCAGTGACAAAAAGTTAGTGGAGTGTCTAATCTTACCGTACTGCCATATAAACTTTATAAAGACAGATTCCATCTTGTTCATTATTTTGTCGTCTATAAGGAGGAGAATAGCCCTAAATAGGTAAAGGATTCTGGGGAACATTACCATTTTTATAGCATTGTCCTTGCCAACCAAAGAAAGATGCAATACATCAATTCTTTTTAATTCTGCCTCTATAGATTTGATTAAGGGGAGATAGTTCTCTTCTACTATTCTTTCCACCGATGCCTTAATTTTTACCCCTAAATAAACCGCTGAGTCCATGAATCTGGAATCAGATTTCACAATGTTTTTTGAACAAATTATTTGAGTTTTAGATTCATTTAGGAGGTAGCCAGAACCCAGTCCAAAAACCTTCGCCATCTGTACCAAAACCGGTAGTGTCTGCTGGGGGTTCGTTGTAAGTATGGCCAGATCATCAGCGTACGCTAGTAGTTTATTAGTATGTCCATTAAAAATCACAGGGGGAATATTTGGATTCTCTAGTATTTTCTGAATGAGGGGATCAATATACAAAGAAAAAAGGATGGGGGAACAGGGGCAACCCTGCCGCGTCCCTCTCTTTATGGAAAATGTATCCGACTTTTCCCCCATAGCCGTAACTCTCGCAGTCGGGTCCACATACATGGCTTTGAGCGCTCTAATGGCTTTCTCCTCAAATCCTCTTCCTGCCAATATCCCCTAGAGAAAGCCCCAATCGACGCGATCGAACGCTTTTTCAGCGTCTAGCAGGATCATGGCGACCCCCTCCCCCGTGGCAGCATGGGCATCAAAAAGAGTTATAGCTCTACGCGTATGGTCTGTAGTATCTCGTCCTGGGACGAACCCATGCTTCCACGGGGAGACAAGATCGCCATAATCCTGCCCAACCGCCTAGCCCAGATCTTTGAATAAATCTTGGTGTCGGTGATTATCAGGGATATTGGCCGATAAGATCCCGGTTTATCTGCTAGTTTGCCTTCCTTGTGGAAGATTATGATGTTAGTTTCCCTCCACGAATCGGGTACCACCCCTGAGTATACAATCCCATTGAATAGATCAACCAGTAAAGGAACAATCTCGCGTTCCATTGCTTTGTACACTTCCAGGGGTATCCCGTCTGGGCCAGCAGCTTTTCCTGGCGCTAACTCCCGCAATGCAGTCAGGACCTTAGCATATGATATATCTTAATCAAGGTCCGCTCTGGTTACCCCATTCAAACAGGGACCGTTATCTGGGTATTTCTGCCCCTGGTTGTTTCCAATCTTTCCCACATCATACAATTCTTTATAAAAATTCTGAAACACCCTTAAAACATCCTTAGTTTCTGTGTAAGTATTTCCATCTTCCTCGATACTGGCAATATGATTTTTTGATTTTTCCTGCCTTAATCGAAGGGCCAGGGCTCTGCCCGCTTGCTCTCCTGTTGCGTATCTTTTTGCTCTGGAAGCTTGAAAATCCCTTATTGCCCTTTGTGTTATTTCCTTCTGCAGGGCCGCTTTAATAATCACTAAGACATTATGGCTTTCCTTACTATCTCCCCCGGAGGCAATATCTCTAATATGCTGTTCTTCAACTGTGGAAAGCTTACCCATAAGTTTCTCTACCTCCATCCTATCCTCTTTTCGGAGTCTAGATGAACAACTAATCGTTTCTCCCCTTAACGCAGCTTTAAAAGCCTCCCAGACCCCATTCCGTGATGTACTATATCTGTTTGCTGCAAAGTATTCTCCCACCCATTTATTCAAATGATCTACAAACCTATCATCTGCTAACAATCTTCTTTCAAATGATCAAGGAGACTTTACCCTCTCCACTCTTCCCAGATCATAAATAAGCAACAATGGGTTGTGGTCAGAGATCGCTCTTGGGAGTTTAATAATCTGCACCTTCTCTATTTCTGACGTGGAGATAAAAATGTAGTCTAATTTTGAATACTTCTGAGCAGGATTTGAGAAATATGTATGATGAGGATTCTGGGGTTCTTTTATTCGCCAAACATCCAGCAGCCCATGCGAGCTAATAAGAGCCTGGACTGATCTAAAAACTCTGGGTTTCCGTCCTACATATGATATACCATTACCCCAGTCTGAAGAAATATTTAAATCTCCTGTAACTACCAGTGGGGTGGGCCACCCAGCCAACTCTATTTCTAAAAAGTCGAAAATTTCGGGATCATCATCATTTGAACCGTAAATAACACAGATTGAAAAACCTAGATCAATTTTAGCAATTGCCCTTCTGCCATTACAATCCGTTCTCACTTTCTTGGCCTTTCCCAGGGCAGTTCTTGCTAGTATGGCAACTCCCCTAACCCTTGATGATTGAGATGAGCAGGCCACTAGATCAAACCCCTTCAAAAATAATAGATTTCTCTTGTCCTCAGGGGAGATTTGTTTCCTGAAGACAGAGAATATCTATTCTGTTATACTTTACCACATTCTAATCTCTGTCTTTTCTTCCAGTCATTTAGGCCGCCCACATTCAATGTACAAATTCTAATGTTCGACATCTACTTGAACATGATCACCTACAACAAGAATCTGATCAAATATTACTTTGAAACTCATTTGCTCTTTCTGTCCTCTTTCCATATTGCACCATTCCCTCCATTTCTTGTTTTTCACCCCAGTCCCCACCCCCTCCCCTCCATCCCCCCCTCCGCCCAGCACCCCAGCCCCCCAACCACCCCCACCCCTGCCCCTCCACCCCCCAGCCACCCTACTCTGTGAGGCGCTCAGACCTTGTCTGAGCGTGTAATGGATCGCGGTACGTGCAGTGAGGGCTACCATATCATTACACCAGACAATTACCAATCATTAGGATCTAATAAAAAAATTAAAAAATTAAAAATTACCAGTCTACACAAAATCAAACATTAAATTCAGCAATAACCGAAAAAACCAGCAAGCCATTCCATCATCTTTAGGGCAATAGTTATTTTCAGCAGATATCTTAGTTTCCAATAGAATCCAAATATTCCTTTGCTTTGATCTCCGATGAAAGAAGATTGCTCTCCCTTCATTAATAATCTTTAGCTGCGCGGGGTTTATGAGGAATGCCTGCATCTTTTTATCTTGAAAGGGTTTAATCAGGCTTCTCAAGCGCCAGCGTCTTTCTACCGTCGTAGGGTAGAAATCAGGCCGCACGAAGAACGAGAATCCCTCACAGCCTCGTTTAGCATTAGGTCTTGCTAGATCGAAGATAGCCTGTCGCAGATTGAAGTTTCCTAAAAAGATCAGGATCGCCCTGGGTTTGTCATCTACTTTCATGTTCTTTTTAACTCTGAAAGGGGTGCGGTGCACTCTCTGTAGCTCACAGGACCAGTTCCAATCCTTAAGTTCCGGAAAAGCCTGTTCTAATAGTTTTAACATACATTACCTGATATCAGACCCTTCTGATCTCTCCGGAATTCCCAGGACTCTTAGGTTATTTCTGCGGAGCCTGTTCTCCATCTCCTTGAGCTTCCATTGAATGTATACAACCTGAGAGCTTTG
This sequence comes from Lissotriton helveticus, assembly GCF_964261635.1. Taxonomy (NCBI): domain Eukaryota; kingdom Metazoa; phylum Chordata; class Amphibia; order Caudata; family Salamandridae; genus Lissotriton; species Lissotriton helveticus. The sequence continues at coordinate 1,457,113,852 of NC_136059.1, forward strand.
TGCGTTAACCTTGGCTACAGCCACCTCCACCTCTGCTTCTGTTGAGACAATCCTGTCCTCCAGGTTTGATACTCTGTCCCCTGTGTTAATGCAGGCTTTAGACAGTTTCCTAACCACGCCCCTCATTTTCCGAATAGCTGCTTGTGATGTACGGGATTCTTGGCGTGTCTCTTCTCTATGGGCTATGATCTCTCTATGGATAGTCTCTAATAGGGACATTTGTGCTCTTTCAATACCCGGGCTATCCTGCGCGGACAGAGAGGCAGGGTGGTCCCATCTAAGTTCACAACGAGGGTCTTTCACATCTTTTTCTGTGGCTACTGCAGTTTTCAATGCCGTTGCGGGCTGTTCCGTCTCAAATTCGCTCTCAGTGTCTTCCAGGGAGCTACAGTCACCATCACCATCCTCCTCTTTGGACCAATCCAAGCCGTCAGAGGCTGAAAAGAAGGCTTCACTTTGAGCTGCCTCCCCAACTCCGGTTGCAATGATCTCACAAGGTTCACCCCGTTCCAACAGGACCGATTCCTTTCCGCCAGCTTCCAGACTATCTTTGAGACTCTGTGCTAGTGCCTGTGCCTGTACCTGTGCAGGTACTTCCACTTTGCCCTGCGCCAACTTTTCCACAGCAGTTTCCGAATTAACGGTTTCACAGCATGCATCCTGGGGCACCTGAATTGACTCTGTTTCAGCCACAACTTCAACTTCAATTAAAGTCTGTTTGGCCCCCCCTGCTATTACTACCACCTTCTCCTTACCGGTTTTTATAAGCATTTTAGCTATCGAGACCGTAGCCTGCCGGGTCCGAGTCAAAGGTTGCCTCTCCTTGAGGTTCTCTGGCGTCTGTACTCCAATAGCGCCATCCTCTCGAGGGGGATTTTTCTTCCTTCCAGCTGCTTTGGAATTTTGATTAATTTTCGGAGGCATTACCCAACTGGTTGCTCCGCTGATCCTCCGCTGCCTGCACAAACAACCACACGGCTTCCACTTCGGGCGCTCCAAGTTCCTTTCAGAGCTCCCACACCGCTGCTGCGATCCCCGTGTCAAGCTCCGCCACTCAAGGAAGCCGCAGCGTTTCGAACCGGGAGAGCCGAGATAGAGAGCCAGCAAGACAGTAGCCAGCCCTCAGAGCACACGAACCGCTGAGCCACGACAGGACAACGCGGCTAACATGCCCCCAGGAGAGCCTTTCGTGATCCTCCAAATAAACATACAAAGTAAGCAGCTAATCGGGTTTCTTCGGCGGTTACTGAAAGTCCATTTTCGCTCCTTCCATCTGCAGCCTCACCGCAGCACCGCTACAACCGCGTCTACGCAGCCGCCATCTTGCCCCCCCCCCCTCTAGGCTCCACCCATAGTTTTCCCAACAGGATCAAATTCTTGTGTACCTCGCCCCATGTTGTTACTAGTTTGTCAATGAATTAAGTCCCTAAACGAGAGGGGGCCATATATTTAGTTATTTTTATTTAAATGTTTTTATATGTCGCTGGCTAGACCCAAGGGCATTAGAGTGCTTTACAAGGGTTGGGGGTGGAACAAATTACAATATAACATTTGTACAAAAAGGAAAAGTGCAAGATAATAAGAACAATATGCAAAGAACAGTAAATACATGGACAAGAAAATAAGGAGTACCATTAGTACATAACCAGAATTGGATAGTTGAGCTAGCATGGGTGCTCAGGGATGTGGGGGAAGTAAGGAGGTAGGGGGAAACTGAGGCGGGTAATGGGAGAGGAGATAGCATGTAGGAGTAGGCAGATATTATAAGAGAACTAGTAGGTGGATGGTGGAAGTATATGTGAGAATGAGAGGAGGGGGGGTAGTAAGTCAGGTATAATGTGGTGAGAACATAGCACTGTTATGGGCAGGTTGTGAAACCCTGTTAGGCGGCAGGATTAAGGACTCCAGTATTTGTTGAGAAGGTGCCGCTTGAGATCTTTTTCGAAGCTGAGGTAGGAGGGGTTGCAACGTAGATCATTGGGAAGGGAGTTCCAGATAGTAGGCGCATTTCCGGAGAAACAGCGTAACTGGGTAGATTTCTTGTTTACCAAGGGAGGTACTAGCATGAGAGTATGTGTGCTCCTCATTTCTCTAGAGCAGCCCACTTCATGGAGTTTGTCTGAGAGATACAATGGGGTATGATGATGCAAGGCTTTATGCGTAATGCAAGCATTCTTGTAGGTGGATCTGCCTTCGATGGGAAGCCATTTGAGATCTTTTGAGGATGGGGGAGATGTGATCAAGCCGCTTACAATCCGAAATAAGCCTGGCCGCGAGGTTAAAGACTGATTTGATTGGGGCTAGGTGGACTTTCGGTGTTCTAAGGAGAATGTCATTACCATAGTCCAATCTAGAAAGTACTAGCGATTGAACAACTAATTTAAAGTCATCAGCAGGAATGAAGGGTTTTATTTTCTTGAGGTGATGTAGAGAGAAGAGAGCGCCTTTGGCCGCGTTTTTAATGTGGTGAGAAAGGCTAAGGTTCTGGTCAATACTTATTCCAAGGGATTTAACTGAGTTAGAGGTGGAAAAAGAGCAGTTGAGAGCTTTAAGGTCAGAGATCCAGTGTTGAATGGGGAGCAAGTTGTTTTTAGGAGCAAAGAGAATGACTTCTGTTTTTTAGGGTTCAGTTTAAGGTGATTGTGATGGAACCATTGTTGAATCTTGGTCAGGGCATCGTTGAGGTGCAGAATGTCAGCTTGGGATTTGATTTTAGAGTAAAGCTGGGTATCCTCAGCATAGAGGTGGTAGTTGATTCCTGCTTGCTTAAGAATGAGGATGAGGGGTTCCATGAAGAGGTTAAATACAGAGTGAGAGAGAACAGAACCCTGGGGAACACCCATAGAAACTGAAATAGGTTTAGAGAGGCAATTGCTGATTTTAATTTGTTGGGTTCTGTGCTAAAAGAATGAGGTGATCCATTTGAGGACAGAATCATTGAAGTTGAGCCGATTTTTGAGGGTGTTGAGTAAGGCGGAGTGTTTAACAGTATCGAAAGTAGCAGAGAGGTCAAGAAGAATAAGAAGGGAGGCCTCCCCCTTGTTGAGGGAGTAATGGATGTCATCAACAATGCTGAGCATAGCAGTTTCAGTACTGCAGCCCTTTCTAAAGCCTGCATGTAATATGTCCAAAAGGCTGAAAGCGTCAATGTGCTTGTCCAATTGGAGCATGGCTAATTTTTCGAGGGCCTTGGATAGAATAGGAATATTATTGACAGGACGTAGATTGTTAAGGTCGGTGGGGTCAGCAGTAGCATTTTTTAGGGTGGCAGTGATTTGGCCAAGGTGGAGGGAAACCGGAAACACACCCTGTGGCCAAGGAGGAGACTACGATGGTAGTTCAATAAGGTGCGATGATATGCTTTAAATCTGGAACGAGGTTAGCGGGGAGAGGGTCCAAGGTATGAGAGGAGGGTTTAAGCTCAGTGATGATGGTGAGGACTCCCTGTTCTGTAACTGGGCTGAAGTTAAGCCAAGAAGCATTATTTTTTAGCTGTGTGCTGGTGAGGAAATGTTCCAGAGGGGCGACGGCGGGAGGGAGATTAACAGAGTCAGGAGGGGGGAAGGTGTAAAAGTAGACTTGGATGGGAGGTCATAGAGGGGTGATGAGCACTGTGGTGGGAGGGTTACGGAAAAGGATAGATCAATCTTGGCAATTTTTTCAGAAAAGAAGTTTGCAATTTCTTCACATCTTTCGATAGAGGCCATCAATTTGGGGGGGGGGCAGAAGCTTTTTGATTTATGATAATGCTGAATAGTTCCCTGGGTCTATTTTTAGCTCGATCGAGGTGTGCGCGGAAGAAGGAGGCCTTTTCATTAAGCGTGTGTTTTTTGTAATTAGCCCTTGCGGTGCTGAGGAGGGCAAGATTTGGGGGGGAGGGATGTTGTCTCCACAGCCAAGCGAGTGTCTCTCATTGTCAAGATTAGCATTAATAGACACTTCTGTCAAAAAGAACAATCCCTTTGGACCCTTTTAAGGGAACATACCAAGATTACTCTCAACCATCCTTCAACATCCCATTGGTTAGCAACAATTAGAGAACAAAAATATAATATAAATTCTAAAGCTTTTTTTATTTTTAGGATCCTTATAGATTCAATAGATGTACAAAAAATGGAGAGGGAGAGGGGTTGGCCTAACGGCTAGGGCACTCGACCTCGGACCTGGAGAACTGGGTTCGAGTCTCGGTAACGACGCCAAAACCTCCTGTGATTCTGGGCAAATCACTTAATCTCCCCGTGCCTAAAAATGAATGTGTGTCCTCATGTAACGTAACATGTAACGTAACTAGCGCTATATAAAGCGCTCTGATACCCGATTTGGTTTGGGTCTAGTTCGCGCTATATAAACTCTGAGAAAAAAAAAAAAAAAAGAAGAAGATACATATGTTTAAAAAAAAATTGTACATCTATTGAATCTATAAGGATCCTAAAAATAACATATCTATAGATTTTATATTATGTTTTTGGTCTCTATTTGGTGTTAACTAATGGGATGATAAAGGATGGTTGAGAGTAATCTTGGTATGTTTCAATAAAATAGTCCAAAGGGGTTGTTCTTTTTGACAGAAGTGTCTATTGTTGGTGTCCTGTCTCTTTGGTTCAGTAGGGCCCCTCTCTCTTATTTCAGAGATCAGCATTAAACCAGGATATGGCGGGGATATTTTTTGTGGTTTTAATTTGGCTGGGGCAATTTGGTCAAGGACCTCGATGATGGATTTGTTGTAGTGTGTTCGGTAAGGTCATTAGCATTGTGTGAGGGAGGTGAAAGTTTAAGTTTTGCTTTAATCTTAGTCTTCAGTTCACCTGGAGGAATAAGGTGAAGATTTCTGGTTAATTTGCTATTTTTTATGTTTTTAGGGGAAGGGGGAGGTATGGCGCTGTTGATCGTGAAGAGGATACGGTGATGGTCCGACCAGTCAATGGGGAAAATGTGGGAAAGGGAAGCCAGATCTTTGCTAATAATGATAGTGTCAAGAGTAGCCCCTTTGGAATGTGTTGACGAATGGCAGAGTTGATTCAAGTCAGAAACGTTGAGGAGGTAATTGAGGATGTTAACCTACGGATTATCCTTATTGTTTCAGTGAATATTAAAGTATCAGAGAAAGAGGTTTTTCAGGTTGGAAATCGAGGCTTGGGATAGTAGGTCAGACAATTCCTCCACTAAGGGCAAAGGGTCATCAGGGTGATGGTAGATATTATGTAGCCGAAAAGGAGGGGAACCCTGAACTTTAAGTTCGGCTCCAATGTATTCGAAAGTGGCTTGATCGGAATTCTGAACAAGTGAGATTTTGGAGTTCATCTTTATAGATTATGGCTAGGCCCCAAACAATTTTGTCAAGCCTATCTTTTCTGAGGATGGAGTAACCCAGAGGACAGAGCAGGTCAAGAATAGATGAGGAGCGAACCTTGAGCCAGATTTCCATAAGAAAAGCGATGTCAATGGCTTCACTAAGGATGGTTTCCGAGATTTCTGTTGCATGTCGTGCGGTCGATCGACAGTTGACCAGCATGCAGTTGAGGGGTTTAGGGTTGGTTTTGGGAGGACAGCAGGAATGGATAGCGGTGAGTTGTGGATGAGGTATGGGTGAGCCAGGGGAGGTAGGTATACAGCTTTTCCCCAGGATCACCATAATGGTAGAGTGAAGTGTAGGAGGGTCAGTGGTCACGGTGAGTTGTGGAGAAGGCCTGGGCGAGCCAGGGGATGTAGGGATACGGCTTCTCCACTGAATCATCGGAATAGTGGAGTGAAGTGTAAGAGGGTCAGTAGTCATGGTGCTAGGGGGTTTGGTATTATTTAAGTCCCAGGGGTCTGGGGAGGAGAGAGGGATCGGGGATTGGGATGGTATAAGAGGACAGTTACCGGGAGGTCCATCGGCTGAAATACCGTAAGGAGTAGTACACCCTTGTTGAGGGAAAGTAGTGTTAGTTTGTACGGAGCCCATGGTGAAGGGATGATTGGTAGGACTAGTATCAGAGAGGGCGTTAACGTTTTTCTGAGATATTAAAATTCCAACGGCAGGATAGAGAGGTGGAGTTCAATGTTAAGAAGCGATTGGGTTAAAAGCGTGGAAGGTAAGGAGGCAAGTAGGCCGGGCGAAGAGCGCCATGTTCCACATTAGACAGGGAGAGAGGAATAGGAAGTGGACGTGGAGGCAACCCAGGTGGCGGGAAGTGAGGATGAATTTTAGTGTGAGAGCCCGCGTACCCAGGGGCCTGATGGGTGCTATGAGAAGATGAGGGGGCATTGGCCGAGTGAGTGAGTGAGGGATGCTATTTTGTCTATGGGGAAACATCCTTTACCACGCAGTGCCTTTAACACGCAACTATTACAACGCATGTCATTACAACGCATAGCGCTGGGGGGCGCTCTAGGATAGGGAATAGATTTAATTTACTATCCAACACCTTCCCTACTATCCACGGGGACTGGAGTTGGAATAGTAAATGAAACTATTCACTATCCAGCACCCCTAAGCGCTATGCGTTGTAACAGCATGCGTTGTAAAAACTGCATTGTAAAGGCATGCGTGGTAAAAGCATGCGTTGTAATGTCATACATCCTGTCTATGGGGTGGGAGAAATGAGAGGTAAGAAGGGAGTGAGTAGGTTTGAGTCGGAGAGTGTCAGGAGGAGGGGAGAGGGTTTGGGTGGCTGAGTAGGATGACGGATGTTCAGGAGAAGGTGGAGAGACAGACAAGGGGAGAGAGGGTTTGAGTGGCTAAGTATGATGTGGAAAGGTCAAGCAAGGGAGAGGATGCCAAGGGAGCGATGGGATCAGAGGTCTGGGATTGGGAGACTTCATAGGTAGTTGCAGAATCAGGGAGCTGGCGGTTGGCGTCAAAAGGGGCAAAGCCGGGAGGATTTCCTGTGATTGAGAGGCTGCAGAGATATGGGAAGGGAAGATAGTAGATCGTATAAAGAGCTGAAGTGGTGCTCAAAGATGAAGGGGTGGTTTTCAGAGGCTTGTATGAGGATATTCTCGGATTTAAAAATAGAGATGTCAATTTCGTCTAAAAAAGTTGAGGAAGGGGTGGTGGATAGTATCAAAACATATGGGATTTTGCAAGATTTCGTTATGGGGAGGTATACTTTCCATTTAGAGGGGCGTCTGGAGTAATAGATGTAGTTAGTTTCAATAATGGAGGTGAGACTAAGATAATTATCAACATAAGGTTTCTTGGTGATGTATTAATTGTTTGTGTTTCAAGTTCTTCTTAGCATTTTTAGAGAGGTTGGGAGGGTAAAGGATGGACCAAGAGTTGAGGCCACACCTAGTAATGAGTGAATCCAGTGCTGCGAGGGTATGATTGAGGGGAGGCTTGGTAATTCAGCTAGGATGATCAGTTGTACGGGCAGGAGATTGGAGGGAGGCGCAAGGATGGGGGAGAGTGTAAGAGGGGAGAAAAGTCAGTGAATGGGCCTTGTATTGAGGTGGCTTGAGGCAGGGAGGCGTTGGAAAAAGGGGATAGCCAGAAGTTGAGACCTTGATCTAAGTCAGCACGATGGCGAAGGAGAGTATGAAATAGTTGTTTACCGGTTGGGGAGACCACACAATAGGGACAAATGGGAGGAAGAAGTGAAAAGTAGGAGGGTGATCCGCATAATACTAAGAGGCAAAGTGCTATGTGCAATTGTGTGGCAAATTAAGGTGCCGGCAATGCAACATTCAAGGCAATTAAAATCCAGATGACGAAGCTCGGTTTGGGAGCATGAAGCATATTAGACAAAGAACATCAAGTCATAATTTCAAATAAAATACAGATAGACTAGCAACAGGCAAAGCAACATTTGAGATATAAAGCATCAAAATGAGGTAGATAAATGTGGGTGCACGTAGCGCATAAGGTTAAAAATATAGATAACTTAGCAGCAGGTAACAAAACATTTGTAATATAAGAGCATCAAGAGGAGGTAGGTCAATTTGGATGCACAGATCGCAAAAGGTTAAAAACATCTAACAGTTCTGGAGAAAAATTACAGGTTGTCAAGCAGCAGGTAAGGAAACATATAAAATATTAAAGCATCGAAATGAGGTAGATAATAAAGGGGGCACATTGAACATTAAGTAGAAAGCCTCTTGGAGCTGACCGAATAAGATAAAGATTGTTTAGCAGCAGGTAAAGAAACATTTGTGATAAAAAAAGCCTCCCTATGAGGTAGTTCAGTTTGAGTGCATGTAGCGCAATTGGTGACAAACGTCTGAGTGAAATTGGGCATAAGATGTAGTTTGTCGAGCAGCTGGGAGTGAAGCCTTTAAAATATAAGATAAAATGAAAAAAAAATTGGGAGCGCATGATGCAAAAAGATAGAGATGAGTAAATTTGGGTACTCATAAGATTAAAGGTGTCAAAAATCTAGCCGTTGATCAGTTTAATTATAGGGTGTCTGTTCAGCCCAAAAAGTCATAAAATGATATTAGGAGGGTAAAAAAAAGAGTTAAAAAAAAATGAGATCGGACCTTCTACAATTTATATGCTCACAGGATGGGCAGATTAGATAGAATGTTGAGTAGTACTTATGACCGGCTGCTATTTTGAGGACCGTAAATATGAATGCAAAGGTCACTAGAATAGAGAGAATGATTCAGAAGACAGTCTCCTGAGTGTAATAGCCAGAGCAGCAAAACAAAGGCTGAGGAGATTGCCAGTGTGCAATGAAACATAGTAATAAATAAATTAATTGCATGACATTGTCTTCAGTGATCTGGTGTAGCCAGTCCTGTTATACTGCTCCGCTTCCCGGATAATGTGCTTGTGACAAAGAGGAACCTGCCTCCGAAATCAGCCTGATGTGTAATATATTGAAATTTCGACCCTATGATGGATGAGAATAGCCACCCCTCTGGATTCCTGGGTGAAACCGGTGTGATTCACATGATGAAAGCCAAATCGAGCCAGGCAGGGCGTCTTAGTGCCATCGGCCCCATACCTTTTTGCTTGGCGTAAGATAGCACCTTGTTTCACCTTGTTGAGAAGACCCCTAACGTTCCAGGTTATCACGGTTAGATCCCCAACCTGGGTAGCCTCACCTGACACTAACACCCCCTAGAGTTACAATCGCAACAAGAAGAGGACAGAGAGCATGACCTGTCTGCGAAAAAGAAAATATTACTGCACACATAACACAACTAAATTCCCTTAAAACCCCCCCACTGACACTGCCAAGAAGTAGGAGTATCTTTCGGGGTGTGTAACCCAGGAGAACCCCAACCGGGGGCCCCGCAAATCCACTCCAATGGAATCCTTCCCACCCTACAAACATTCACAAAAAAGGGGCACAATGAGTCTGTGGCCTCGCACTCCCATGGCCATGCCCCACGCTCACCCAGAGGAGATTAATAAGCAAATGTTACTAAATAGACCAGCCCCAAGTCAACTTGCAGTTAAGACGTAGACATGACTTCCGGATCATCAAGGTGGCCACTCCGGACTTGCCGATCTTCTACTGGATCCAGAGCCGCACCGCTTTTTGGATTTATTGCGCCGCGGGTGTTGAGTGCGAGAACTGCGAGAGGAATCCGAATCCATTACAGTCGGAGAGTTAGGCCTCAGCTGCCGGCGCTCATCAGTCCATGCAAAAACGGCCTCAGGGGCATCAAAGAAAAAGGATTTGGAGTTGTAAATCACCCTTATCCTGGCTGGATACAGCAACATGTATTGCAGGTTCAGCTTGCATAGCCTACTCTTCGCAGCCGTGAAGAATTGGCTCTGTTGCTGAACCAGGCATGTGTAATCTGGGAACACCATGATGGGGTGAGAGTCATACTGGAGGCCATCTTAGTGAGTTCTAGCAAACCTTAAGATCGCATCGCGGTCAGCATAGTCCATAATCCTGGCGATGACCGGCCTCAGGCCGCCCCTGGTGGAGGTTTTTGTGTCAAGGCTCGGTGGGCCTGTTCCACTACAAAGGACGAAGAAAGGAGATCTTTTGGTAAGATATCCGTGAGCCATTTCGCAAATAAAGGTGGTCATTGAGCCACCTTCGCATACCCCAGCAGACCCACAAAGCATAAATTGTTGCGCTGTGTGCATCCTTCTGCATCTTCCACTCTGGAGGTGGCTCCTGGGACACCACAGTGAGCTTGTTCACTTTTTTCTGGAGGGAGAAAACCATGTCCCCCACCGGCGAGACCCGGGTTTAGGCTTCAGTAATCCGATCCACTGCTTTGCGGAGATCCTGGTGCAGGAAGGAGACTTCTGACCCCACTGCGCCTATCTTGGCATCGAGAGTGTGACTTGCGTGGTTGATTGCTGCCAGGAGGGCTACATTGTCGGGAGTAGCAGTGCCCCCCGTCTCCTCCCACATCCCCCCCAGTGGGGTCATGAATTGGCCAATGGAGCCCAGCTTGGGGCCCGCAAACCCGAGATTGCCCTTGCCCATCTCTGAGGGGCATGGATGCGGGGGGAACGGCAACCTGGTGGAGGATCCGGCCCAAGTCTTTAACCCAGCAGCGACAAAGACAATGTAGCCCTACACATCTCTCAAGGCCCCCTCACAGGTCAACTTACGAGAGGAAGGCACGAGTCCGCGAGTCCGGAAGCTGGGAGCATGGGAAAGACGTAGACGTCTTTTCTGAGGATGGAGACGTCTTTTCTGAGGATGGAGTAACCCAGAGGACAGAGCAGGTCAAGAATAGATGAGGAGCGAACCTTGAGCCAGATTTCCATAAGAAAAGCGATGTCAATGGCTTCACTAAGGATGGTTTCCGAGATTTCTGTTGCATGTCGTGCGGTCGATCGACAGTTGACCAGCATGCAGTTGAGGGGTTTAGGGTTGGTTTTGGGAGGACAGCAGGAATGGATAGCGGTGAGTTGTGGATGAGGTATGGGTGAGCCAGGGGAGGTAGGTATACAGCTTTTCCCCAGGATCACCATAATGGTAGAGTGAAGTGTAGGAGGGTCAGTGGTCACGGTGAGTTGTGGAGAAGGCCTGGGCGAGCCAGGGGATGTAGGGATACGGCTTCTCCACTGAATCATCGGAATAGTGGAGTGAAGTGTAAGAGGGTCAGTAGTCATGGTGCTAGGGGGTTTGGTATTATTTAAGTCCCAGGGGTCTGGGGAGGAGAGAGGGATCGGGGATTGGGATGGTATAAGAGGACAGTTACCGGGAGGTCCATCGGCTGAAATACCGTAAGGAGTAGTACACCCTTGTTGAGGGAAAGTAGTGTTAGTTTGTACGGAGCCCATGGTGAAGGGATGATTGGTAGGACTAGTATCAGAGAGGGCGTTAACGTTTTTCTGAGATATTAAAATTCCAACGTCAGGATAGAGAGGTGGAGTTCAATGTTAAGAAGCGATTGGGTTAAAAGCGTGGAAGGTAAGGAGGCAAGTAGGCCGGGCGAAGAGCGCCATGTTCCACATTAGACAGGGAGAGAGGAATAGGAAGTGGACGTGGAGGCAACCCAGGTGGCGGGAAGTGAGGATGAATTTTAGTGTGAGAGCCCGCGTACCCAGGGGCCTGATGGGTGCTATGAGAAGATGAGGGGGCATTGGCCGAGTGAGTGAGTGAGGGATGCTATTTTGTCTATGGGGAAACATCCTTTACCACGCAGTGCCTTTAACACGCAACTATTACAACGCATGTCATTACAACGCATAGCGCTGGGGGGCGCTCTAGGATAGGGAATAGATTTAATTTACTATCCAACACCTTCCCTACTATCCACGGGGACTGGAGTTGGAATAGTAAATGAAACTATTCACTATCCAGCACCCCTAAGCGCTATGCGTTGTAACAGCATGCGTTGTAAAAACTGCATTGTAAAGGCATGCGTGGTAAAAGCATGCGTTGTAATGTCATACATCCTGTCTATGGGGTGGGAGAAATGAGAGGTAAGAAGGGAGTGAGTAGGTTTGAGTCGGAGAGTGTCAGGAGGAGGGGAGAGGGTTTGGGTGGCTGAGTAGGATGACGGATGTTCAGGAGAAGGTGGAGAGACAGACAAGGGGAGAGAGGGTTTGAGTGGCTAAGTATGATGTGGAAAGGTCAAGCAAGGGAGAGGATGCCAAGGGAGCGATGGGATCAGAGGTCTGGGATTGGGAGACTTCATAGGTAGTTGCAGAATCAGGGAGCTGGCGGTTGGCGTCAAAAGGGGCAAAGCCGGGAGGATTTCCTGTGATTGAGAGGCTGCAGAGATATGGGAAGGGAAGATAGTAGATCGTATAAAGAGCTGAAGTGGTGCTCAAAGATGAAGGGGTGGTTTTCAGAGGCTTGTATGAGGATATTCCCGGATTTAAAAATAGAGATGTCAATTTCGTCTAAAAAAGTTGAGGAAGGGGTGGTGGATAGTATCAAAACATATGGGATTTTGCAAGATTTCGTTATGGGGAGGTATACTTTCCATTTAGAGGGGCGTCTGGAGTAATAGATGTAGTTAGTTTCAATAATGGAGGTGAGACTAAGATAATTATCAACATAAGGTTTCTTGGTGATGTATTAATTGTTTGTGTTTCAAGTTCTTCTTAGCATTTTTAGAGAGGTTGGGAGGGTAAAGGATGGACCAAGAGTTGAGGCCACACCTAGTAATGAGTGAATCCAGTGCTGCGAGGGTATGATTGAGGGGAGGCTTGGTAATTCAGCTAGGATGATCAGTTGTACGGGCAGGAGATTGGAGGGAGGCGCAAGGATGGGGGAGAGTGTAAGAGGGGAGAAAAGTCAGTGAATGGGCCTTGTATTGAGGTGGCTTGAGGCAGGGAGGCGTTGGAAAAAGGGGATAGCCAGAAGTTGAGACCTTGATCTAAGTCAGCACGATGGCGAAGGAGAGTATGAAATAGTTGTTTACCGGTTGGGGAGACCACACAATAGGGACAAATGGGAGGAAGAAGTGAAAAGTAGGAGGGTGATCCGCATAATACTAAGAGGCAAAGTGCTATGTGCAATTGTGTGGGAAATTAAGGTGCCGGCAATGCAACATTCAAGGCAATTAAAATCCAGATGACGAAGCTCGGTTTGGGAGCATGAAGCATATTAGACAAAGAACATCAAGTCATAATTTCAAATAAAATACAGATAGACTAGCAACAGGCAAAGCAACATTTGAGATATAAAGCATCAAAATGAGGTAGATAAATGTGGGTGCACGTAGCGCATAAGGTTAAAAATATAGATAACTTAGCAGCAGGTAACAAAACATTTGTAATATAAGAGCATCAAGAGGAGGTAGGTCAATTTGGATGCACAGATCGCAAAAGGTTAAAAACATCTAACAGTTCTGGAGAAAAATTACAGGTTGTCAAGCAGCAGGTAAGGAAACATATAAAATATTAAAGCATCGAAATGAGGTAGATAATAAAGGGGGCACATTGAACATTAAGTAGAAAGCCTCTTGGAGCTGACCGAATAAGATAAAGATTGTTTAGCAGCAGGTAAAGAAACATTTGTGATAAAAAAAGCCTCCCTATGAGGTAGTTCAGTTTGAGTGCATGTAGCGCAATTGGTGACAAACGTCTGAGTGAAATTGGGCATAAGATGTAGTTTGTCGAGCAGCTGGGAGTGAAGCCTTTAAAATATAAGATAAAATGAAAAAAAAATTGGGAGCGCATGATGCAAAAAGATAGAGATGAGTAAATTTGGGTACTCATAAGATTAAAGGTGTCAAAAATCTAGCCGTTGATCAGTTTAATTATAGGGTGTCTGTTCAGCCCAAAAAGTCATAAAATGATATTAGGAGGGTAAAAAAAAGAGTTAAAAAAAAATGAGATCGGACCTTCTACAATTTATATGCTCACAGGATGGGCAGATTAGATAGAATGTTGAGTAGTACTTATGACCGGCTGCTATTTTGAGGACCGTAAATATGAATGCAAAGGTCACTAGAATAGAGAGAATGATTCAGAAGACAGTCTCCTGAGTGTAATAGCCAGAGCAGCAAAACAAAGGCTGAGGAGATTGCCAGTGTGCAATGAAACATAGTAATAAATAAATTAATTGCATGACATTGTCTTCAGTGATCTGGTGTAGCCAGTCCTGTTATACTGCTCCGCTTCCCGGATAATGTGCTTGTGACAAAGAGGAACCTGCCTCCGAAATCAGCCTGATGTGTAATATATTGACATTTCGACCCTATGATGGATGAGAATAGCCACCCCTCTGGATTCCTGGGTGAAACCGGTGTGATTCACATGATGAAAGCCAAATCGAGCCAGGCAGGGCGTCTTAGTGCCATCGGCCCCATACCTTTTTGCTTGGCGTAAGATAGCACCTTGTTTCACCTTGTTGAGAAGACCCCTAACGTTCCAGGTTATCACGGTTAGATCCCCAACCTGGGTAGCCTCACCTGACACTAACACCCCCTAGAGTTACAATCGCAACAAGAAGAGGACAGAGAGCATGACCTGTCTGCGAAAAAGAAAATATTACTGCACACATAACACAACTAAATTCCCTTAAAACCCCCCCACTGACACTGCCAAGAAGTAGGAGTATCTTTCGGGGTGTGTAACCCAGGAGAACCCCAACCGGGGGCCCCGCAAATCCACTCCAATGGAATCCTTCCCACCCTACAAACATTCACAAAAAAGGGGCACAATGAGTCTGTGGCCTCGCACTCCCATGGCCATGCCCCACGCTCACCCAGAGGAGATTAATAAGCAAATGTTACTAAATAGACCAGCCCCAAGTCAACTTGCAGTTAAGACGTAGACATGACTTCCGGATCATCAAGGTGGCCACTCCGGACTTGCCGATCTTCTACTGGATCCAGAGCCGCACCGCTTTTTGGATTTATTGCGCCGCGGGTGTTGAGTGCGAGAACTGCGAGAGGAATCCGAATCCATTACAGTCGGAGAGTTAGGCCTCAGCTGCCGGCGCTCATCAGTCCATGCAAAAACGGCCTCAGGGGCATCAAAGAAAAAGGATTTGGAGTTGTAAATCACCCTTATCCTGGCTGGATACAGCAACATGTATTGCAGGTTCAGCTTGCATAGCCTACTCTTCGCAGCCGTGAAGAATTGGCTCTGTTGCTGAACCAGGCATGTGTAATCTGGGAACACCATGATGGGGTGAGAGTCATACTGGAGGCCATCTTAGTGAGTTCTAGCAAACCTTAAGATCGCATCGCGGTCAGCATAGTCCATAATCCTGGCGATGACCGGCCTCAGGCCGCCCCTGGTGGAGGTTTTTGTGTCAAGGCTCGGTGGGCCTGTTCCACTACAAAGGACGAAGAAAGGAGATCTTTTGGTAAGATATCCGTGAGCCATTTCGCAAATAAAGGTGGTCATTGAGCCACCTTCGCATACCCCAGCAGACCCACAAAGCATAAATTGTTGCGCTGTGTGCATCCTTCTGCATCTTCCACTCTGGAGGTGGCTCCTGGGACACCACAGTGAGCTTGTTCACTTTTTTCTGGAGGGAGAAAACCATGTCCCCCACCGGCGAGACCCGGGTTTAGGCTTCAGTAATCCGATCCACTGCTTTGCGGAGATCCTGGTGCAGGAAGGAGACTTCTGACCCCACTGCGCCTATCTTGGCATCGAGAGTGTGACTTGCGTGGTTGATTGCTGCCAGGAGGGCTACATTGTCGGGAGTAGCAGTGCCCCCCGTCTCCTCCCACATCCCCCCCAGTGGGGTCATGAATTGGCCAATGGAGCCCAGCTTGGGGCCCGCAAACCCGAGATTGCCCTTGCCCATCTCTGAGGGGCATGGATGCGGGGGGAACGGCAACCTGGTGGAGGATCCGGCCCAAGTCTTTAACCCAGCAGCGACAAAGACAATGTAGCCCTACACATCTCTCAAGGCCCCCTCACAGGTCAACTTACGAGAGGAAGGCACGAGTCCGCGAGTCCGGAAGCTGGGAGCATGGGAAAGACGTAGACGTCTTTTCTGAGGATGGAGACGTCTTTTCTGAGGATGGAGTAACCCAGAGGACAGAGCAGGTCAAGAATAGATGAGGAGCGAACCTTGAGCCAGATTTCCATAAGAAAAGCGATGTCAATGGCTTCACTAAGGATGGTTTCCGAGATTTCTGTTGCATGTCGTGCGGTCGATCGACAGTTGACCAGCATGCAGTTGAGGGGTTTAGGGTTGGTTTTGGGAGGACAGCAGGAATGGATAGCGGTGAGTTGTGGATGAGGTATGGGTGAGCCAGGGGAGGTAGGTATACAGCTTTTCCCCAGGATCACCATAATGGTAGAGTGAAGTGTAGGAGGGTCAGTGGTCACGGTGAGTTGTGGAGAAGGCCTGGGCGAGCCAGGGGATGTAGGGATACGGCTTCTCCACTGAATCATCGGAATAGTGGAGTGAAGTGTAAGAGGGTCAGTAGTCATGGTGCTAGGGGGTTTGGTATTATTTAAGTCCCAGGGGTCTGGGGAGGAGAGAGGGATCGGGGATTGGGATGGTATAAGAGGACAGTTACCGGGAGGTCCATCGGCTGAAATACCGTAAGGAGTAGTACACCCTTGTTGAGGGAAAGTAGTGTTAGTTTGTACGGAGCCCATGGTGAAGGGATGATTGGTAGGACTAGTATCAGAGAGGGCGTTAACGTTTTTCTGAGATATTAAAATTCCAACGTCAGGATAGAGAGGTGGAGTTCAATGTTAAGAAGCGATTGGGTTAAAAGCGTGGAAGGTAAGGAGGCAAGTAGGCCGGGCGAAGAGCGCCATGTTCCACATTAGACAGGGAGAGAGGAATAGGAAGTGGACGTGGAGGCAACCCAGGTGGCGGGAAGTGAGGATGAATTTTAGTGTGAGAGCCCGCGTACCCAGGGGCCTGATGGGTGCTATGAGAAGATGAGGGGGCATTGGCCGAGTGAGTGAGTGAGGGATGCTATTTTGTCTATGGGGAAACATCCTTTACCACGCAGTGCCTTTAACACGCAACTATTACAACGCATGTCATTACAACGCATAGCGCTGGGGGGCGCTCTAGGATAGGGAATAGATTTAATTTACTATCCAACACCTTCCCTACTATCCACGGGGACTGGAGTTGGAATAGTAAATGAAACTATTCACTATCCAGCACCCCTAAGCGCTATGCGTTGTAACAGCATGCGTTGTAAAAACTGCATTGTAAAGGCATGCGTGGTAAAAGCATGCGTTGTAATGTCATACATCCTGTCTATGGGGTGGGAGAAATGAGAGGTAAGAAGGGAGTGAGTAGGTTTGAGTCGGAGAGTGTCAGGAGGAGGGGAGAGGGTTTGGGTGGCTGAGTAGGATGACGGATGTTCAGGAGAAGGTGGAGAGACAGACAAGGGGAGAGAGGGTTTGAGTGGCTAAGTATGATGTGGAAAGGTCAAGCAAGGGAGAGGATGCCAAGGGAGCGATGGGATCAGAGGTCTGGGATTGGGAGACTTCATAGGTAGTTGCAGAATCAGGGAGCTGGCGGTTGGCGTCAAAAGGGGCAAAGCCGGGAGGATTTCCTGTGATTGAGAGGCTGCAGAGATATGGGAAGGGAAGATAGTAGATCGTATAAAGAGCTGAAGTGGTGCTCAAAGATGAAGGGGTGGTTTTCAGAGGCTTGTATGAGGATATTCCCGGATTTAAAAATAGAGATGTCAATTTCGTCTAAAAAAGTTGAGGAAGGGGTGGTGGATAGTATCAAAACATATGGGATTTTGCAAGATTTCGTTATGGGGAGGTATACTTTCCATTTAGAGGGGCGTCTGGAGTAATAGATGTAGTTAGTTTCAATAATGGAGGTGAGACTAAGATAATTATCAACATAAGGTTTCTTGGTGATGTATTAATTGTTTGTGTTTCAAGTTCTTCTTAGCATTTTTAGAGAGGTTGGGAGGGTAAAGGATGGACCAAGAGTTGAGGCCACACCTAGTAATGAGTGAATCCAGTGCTGCGAGGGTATGATTGAGGGGAGGCTTGGTAATTCAGCTAGGATGATCAGTTGTACGGGCAGGAGATTGGAGGGAGGCGCAAGGATGGGGGAGAGTGTAAGAGGGGAGAAAAGTCAGTGAATGGGCCTTGTATTGAGGTGGCTTGAGGCAGGGAGGCGTTGGAAAAAGGGGATAGCCAGAAGTTGAGACCTTGATCTAAGTCAGCACGATGGCGAAGGAGAGTATGAAATAGTTGTTTACCGGTTGGGGAGACCACACAATAGGGACAAATGGGAGGAAGAAGTGAAAAGTAGGAGGGTGATCCGCATAATACTAAGAGGCAAAGTGCTATGTGCAATTGTGTGGGAAATTAAGGTGCCGGCAATGCAACATTCAAGGCAATTAAAATCCAGATGACGAAGCTCGGTTTGGGAGCATGAAGCATATTAGACAAAGAACATCAAGTCATAATTTCAAATAAAATACAGATAGACTAGCAACAGGCAAAGCAACATTTGAGATATAAAGCATCAAAATGAGGTAGATAAATGTGGGTGCACGTAGCGCATAAGGTTAAAAATATAGATAACTTAGCAGCAGGTAACAAAACATTTGTAATATAAGAGCATCAAGAGGAGGTAGGTCAATTTGGATGCACAGATCGCAAAAGGTTAAAAACATCTAACAGTTCTGGAGAAAAATTACAGGTTGTCAAGCAGCAGGTAAGGAAACATATAAAATATTAAAGCATCGAAATGAGGTAGATAATAAAGGGGGCACATTGAACATTAAGTAGAAAGCCTCTTGGAGCTGACCGAATAAGATAAAGATTGTTTAGCAGCAGGTAAAGAAACATTTGTGATAAAAAAAGCCTCCCTATGAGGTAGTTCAGTTTGAGTGCATGTAGCGCAATTGGTGACAAACGTCTGAGTGAAATTGGGCATAAGATGTAGTTTGTCGAGCAGCTGGGAGTGAAGCCTTTAAAATATAAGATAAAATGAAAAAAAAATTGGGAGCGCATGATGCAAAAAGATAGAGATGAGTAAATTTGGGTACTCATAAGATTAAAGGTGTCAAAAATCTAGCCGTTGATCAGTTTAATTATAGGGTGTCTGTTCAGCCCAAAAAGTCATAAAATGATATTAGGAGGGTAAAAAAAAGAGTTTAAAAAAAATGAGATCGGACCTTCTACAATTTATATGCTCACAGGATGGGCAGATTAGATAGAATGTTGAGTAGTACTTATGACCGGCTGCTATTTTGAGGACCGTAAATATGAATGCAAAGGTCACTAGAATAGAGAGAATGATTCAGAAGACAGTCTCCTGAGTGTAATAGCCAGAGCAGCAAAACAAAGGCTGAGGAGATTGCCAGTGTGCAATGAAACATAGTAATAAATAAATTAATTGCATGACATTGTCTTCAGTGATCTGGTGTAGCCAGTCCTGTTATACTGCTCCGCTTCCCGGATAATGTGCTTGTGACAAAGAGGAACCTGCCTCCGAAATCAGCCTGATGTGTAATATATTGAAATTTCGACCCTATGATGGATGAGAATAGCCACCCCTCTGGATTCCTGGGTGAAACCGGTGTGATTCACATGATGAAAGCCAAATCGAGCCAGGCAGGGCGTCTTAGTGCCATCGGCCCCATACCTTTTTGCTTGGCGTAAGATAGCACCTTGTTTCACCTTGTTGAGAAGACCCCTAACGTTCCAGGTTATCACGGTTAGATCCCCAACCTGGGTAGCCTCACCTGACACTAACACCCCCTAGAGTTACAATCGCAACAAGAAGAGGACAGAGAGCATGACCTGTCTGCGAAAAAGAAAATATTACTGCACACATAACACAACTAAATTCCCTTAAAACCCCCCCACTGACACTGCCAAGAAGTAGGAGTATCTTTCGGGGTGTGTAACCCAGGAGAACCCCAACCGGGGGCCCCGCAAATCCACTCCAATGGAATCCTTCCCACCCTACAAACATTCACAAAAAAGGGGCACAATGAGTCTGTGGCCTCGCACTCCCATGGCCATGCCCCACGCTCACCCAGAGGAGATTAATAAGCAAATGTTACTAAATAGACCAGCCCCAAGTCAACTTGCAGTTAAGACGTAGACATGACTTCCGGATCATCAAGGTGGCCACTCCGGACTTGCCGATCTTCTACTGGATCCAGAGTCGCACCGCTTTTTGGATTTATTGCGCCGCGGGTGTTGAGTGCGAGAACTGCGAGAGGAATCCGAATCCATTACAGTCGGAGAGTTAGGCCTCAGCTGCCGGCGCTCATCAGTCCATGCAAAAACGGCCTCAGGGGCATCAAAGAAAAAGGATTTGGAGTTGTAAATCACCCTTATCCTGGCTGGATACAGCAACATGTATTGCAGGTTCAGCTTGCATAGCCTACTCTTCGCAGCCGTGAAGAATTGGCTCTGTTGCTGAACCAGGCATGTGTAATCTGGGAACACCATGATGGGGTGAGAGTCATACTGGAGGCCATCTTAGTGAGTTCTAGCAAACCTTAAGATCGCATCGCGGTCAGCATAGTCCATAATCCTGGCGATGACCGGCCTCAGGCCGCCCCTGGTGGAGGTTTTTGTGTCAAGGCTCGGTGGGCCTGTTCCACTACAAAGGACGAAGAAAGGAGATCTTTTGGTAAGATATCCGTGAGCCATTTCGCAAATAAAGGTGGTCATTGAGCCACCTTCGCATACCCCAGCAGACCCACAAAGCATAAATTGTTGCGCTGTGTGCATCCTTCTGCATCTTCCACTCTGGAGGTGGCTCCTGGGACACCACAGTGAGCTTGTTCACTTTTTTCTGGAGGGAGAAAACCATGTCCCCCACCGGCGAGACCCGGGTTTAGGCTTCAGTAATCCGATCCACTGCTTTGCGGAGATCCTGGTGCAGGAAGGAGACTTCTGACCCCACTGCGCCTATCTTGGCATCGAGAGTGTGACTTGCGTGGTTGATTGCTGCCAGGAGGGCTACATTGTCGGGAGTAGCAGTGCCCCCCGTCTCCTCCCACATCCCCCCCAGTGGGGTCATGAATTGGCCAATGGAGCCCAGCTTGGGGCCCGCAAACCCGAGATTGCCCTTGCCCATCTCTGAGGGGCATGGATGCGGGGGGAACGGCAACCTGGTGGAGGATCCGGCCCAAGTCTTTAACCCAGCAGCGACAAAGACAATGTAGCCCTACACATCTCTCAAGGCCCCCTCACAGGTCAACTTACGAGAGGAAGGCACGAGTCCGCGAGTCCGGAAGCTGGGAGCATGGGAAAGACGTAGCCGCTGAAGACCGGGCCACATAGCTACGTGCAGAATCCGGTCCAATCAGTGACCCTGCGCCACCTCAGCCCACTCAGGGTCCCCCGCCATGGCCTGGGCTGCACTCTGGGCCACCTATCTCCTGAAGGCCCCACAGCGGCATGACAGTGCCGGGCTGGCAGGCCGCGCCCCCACCAGCATGGACGCCCGAAGAAGAGGAGAGCGAGGGAGGGCAGCCGCAGCAGCGAGGGGCAGCACAGAGTCTACTATGGTGGTGGCCCCACCCGCTGAGCTTGCTATGGCGACACACGCCTTCCAATCCATTCCCCACAGTTCGACACCTCCAGAATCAGCATCTTGCAGTCCGCGCTAGTCCGGTGGGTGCACGACGCCCTCCATGCCGACCGCGCCCCAAGATGGAGACCTGCAAAAGTGGGGAGGAGGGATGTCCATTGGGCTCTCACTGCGTTTGGGGCACCTCATCGTCCTGCAGTGTCACCCCAGGAGGCAGAAGCAATCCTCCCCAGCCGGACTCTGCACACGAAAGCCCCACTCACCAGCAGGGGGTTGGGGGGGAGCCAAGACACCAGCCACTGCACTTCAATCTGCCCCCAGTCCCACAGCAGTCTTCCGGAGCCTCATGCATGGCTCCCGCAATGGTTCAGGGCGTCCAGGCCAGCCAGAGCTCAATGAGTGGCACTTCTCACTTCTGAAGAGGGCGAGTCCGACCGGGCCCGAGATCCCAGGGGGCGTCGGCTAGAGCTTCGCAATGAACGCTGGTGAGATCGGAGGCTGCAGCGTGTGCCTCAGGATGGCCCAGCGCGTGCCTCCGAGCAGGCAGGAAGACTTTCAGGTGGAGCAGCTAGGGAGAGAAGGGCGTCAGCGTCCCCACCTCAATCCGGGACCATTACAACATGCGGGACGCAGCGGAGACCGGCGCTCACCCTCAGCGCCTCTCCGACGTGCGGTGCACACCACGAAACAGTCTGGCCGCTGGGGTAAAGGCACAGCTCACGCCCATCCAGATCGCCGTCAGCCAGAAACTGCCACAGTAGCGCCTTGATCCCGGCTATGAAACCACTGCCACAGCCACAGCTGATTGGGGCGTCAGTCAAGGTAGGTCACAGTTCCTCGGGGTAGGATCTATGAAGGATTATCAGCAGGATTTGGGCGTGGGTGGACGGAGCCCGATCAGGCTGGATCCGCCATGCTTGCGACCCAAGCCACGCCCCGGACCCTGGTTTTAAGCCCGCATTCATTTGCCCACCTGCTTTTCTGCCTACTTGGTATCCGACCCCTTTAAGGTCCGCCTATATCATGCTCAACTCAGCCAAAGGCAAGCCTTATCTGAACCAGTCCGCGTTCGGATCACGCCAATCGCCAGGGATGCTGCTGCTTCTTCCACCCACACAGCAGTGCACATATCATACCCTGGTAAGGATGTGCTTGAATTGAATACACCACCTATTACTAGGCCTAGAGATTGTGTTTGCTATGGCCCTAGTAAACTTCCATTGGAAACACCAGTTGTCTGTGCTTACTGCGGTTTCTCCTTGTTACTGGATTCAGCACCTCACACCCTTTCCACTCCAATTTGCCATCTAGAATAAGCACCGCTAGAGCCCTTTGTACAATGTGCTGCGCACTCATCAATGCCCAGTCTTTGCTTAAACACAATCTTGATATTGCTGAGCTGATAGATGCCAGATCTACCGAATTACGGAAACATGAGGAGACCAAGCTGCTGGCCCGGATTTTTGCACTGCTGTCCCTCAAGGTGTCACGGTATTTAGACTTGACAACACACAAAAAAGGAGGCAGACTTGCATTAATTTATCGAGACACCTTCAAAGACTCTTTTGAGGCCACATCTTCTCAATACTGTGAGGTTTTCTTTTTAACTTAAAAATAGCTAATGTCTCTCGTTTAAAGTGGCACTTCTCTATCACCCACTAGGGATTAAAAATGCATTCCTTACCTCACTTAATTTCCTGCTTGAAATTTGTGCTCTGGTGAATTTGTTTAATATTTTTGGTGATTTAGATTTTCACCTCAAAGCCGATTTGGATTATACGACTGCCTCTTTAGTCGATATTATGACCACCGCAGGTCTAAGCCAAATAGTTATGGGCCCCACACACCAGGCTAGTCACACCCTTGATGTGATTTTTACCTACAGCGAACTTAGTGTAAATAAAGAGATCTTGCCACTAACCTATGTGGACCATTTGGCTGTTATTTTCGAGCTTCTACTAATCAGGCCAATAATCTGAAACAATATTCGAGGACTTATCGCAACTAGAAGCAGGCTGACAACAATATGCTTAACCTCCAACTCTCTCTATCACAAACCAAACTACCAGAGAACACAGAATTGGCCACCTCCCAACATAATCATTGGCTCACATTGGCTGCCAATAAGGTAGCCCCCTATAAAAAAACCTCTAGCAAGAGAAAATCTCCAACCACTCCGTGGTTCTCAGAAATTCTTAGAGCTAAGAAACAAGATTGAAAAAGACAGGAGAGACGCTAGAGATCTGTAAACGAACTCTTCAACTACAAATCTCTACTGGCTGAATACATAAATCTGAATCTTACGGAGAAACGCTCTTACTATGCCAAGCCAATTGAGGGGGCAAAAAACACCACTAGGGAACTTTTTAGGGAGTTACTAAACTGTCCATACCCTCAGAGAAAAATGCTATTGAGCACTCAAAAGTCTTTTGCAATTCATTAGCGCAGCATTTTTAAAATAAAGTGGAGCAAATCTATGCCAGCTTTGATAACATGACACGGTCAGAGGTGCACGTTTCAGATAGTCTGTTTCCCCAAAGCTCTGGTTTTTACAGGCCAAATTGGGCTATCTCCATGATCCACTTCCCCCCAAGATGTTCAGGCAAGCCCCTGAGATTTTTGGCCCAAGTTTAACCGCCATCTTCAACTCCCATGTTTATACAGGGTGTTTTCCCATCTATTGGGAAAAGAGCTTCAATCTTACCCCTGCTGAATAAAAAACTGCCTCGACCCTACTGAACCTAATAACTATAGACCCATCTCACATCTTCCTCTCCTAGCTAAAGTGGTGGAAAAAGTTACGAATGACCAGTTAACTCTGTATCTACATGAGCACAACTGCCTAGATGAGACCTGGACGGCTTCAGGGCAGAACACAGCACCAAAGCACCACATTGGTCCTGATAAAAGCTAAAGATGAAATCAGAGCAGTTTTTGATGCAGGAGGTGCTCCAGCTCTGATTTTCCTAGACCTGTTGGCGGCGGTCGACACTGTCGACCATAATCTGCTACTTAATCGTCCGAACTCTATTGACACCAGGGATAATATTCTCACACTGCTCTCTTTCTATCTGAGAGAACGTAATTGGTCGTCTTAGGTAGCTATGACTCCCATTCTTCTGCTCTTCAATGTGGTGTTCCACAGGGCTCTCCATTGAGTCCCACTCTCATTAATATCTTTGTTTCGGATCTAGCGGCACTTATCAGATCCTTCGGCTTGGCACTAACCTCTTATGCTGACAACACACAAATTGTCCTGTCTGGTTTCTAAAAACAGTGTGCCACCAAAGCAAAGATTTAGGGAGCGCATGTTGGCAGTTAGTTCCAGGATGAGCGCCCACTGCCTCAGGTTAAAGTCAGGAAAAACGGACATGGTCATCTTTGGCAATTTCTCCCCAAGCTGGTCACATAGTTGGTGGGTGAATGTTCGGAGGCAGCACCTATTCCAGCATCTAAGGACAAGAAGTAAGGCATTATCATAGAAATGTAATTGAATTTTGAGGATCAATTTAATGCTGTCTCCTCATCTAGCTTTTTCTTACTGAAGGTGATTAAGAAAATGTTAACCTTTTATCCCTATGGATAGCAAGAAAACCATAGTCACATTGCTAGTTCTTGCCAAACTGGGCTATTGCATTGGAATCTATCTTGGTGTGCCCCAGAAGCAGCAATGTAAGCTGCAAATGCTTCAGAAAGCTGCTGCTAGGCTTTTGTTAGAGATTCCTAAGTTTCAGGTCAGTTGGAAAACACCTTCAGAAGTTGCATTAGCTCCCTGTTAGGAGCCATTTTATTTTCAAGGCCCTCTGCATTACATATAGGGCACTTCATTGTATAGCTCCCCAGTTCCTGAGAGGGTGGTAACACTGGTATGTCGCTAGCAGACATCTCTGCTCAGAAGGAGCAAAACTAATATCACCCCCTTAATTTCATAAAGCCAACTGGGGCGGCAGGAGTTTCACAGTGGCAGCTACAAAGCTCTGGAACCTATTGCCATTAGAATGCTTAACATTCAGTCTGCCTTTAGGAAGGCCTTGAAAACCTGTTTTTAAGGTCTTGCTGAGTCAGCGTGCATGCGCTGATCGGAGAGACATTTAGTAGCAGCTTCAAAAAGAGTTACTTTGCCGGCCACCAGCTTGCTAGAACGCGCACACGCGTGCACGACGTGCACAGCACTTTTTCCAGTCGCGCGCGTGCGCACAACTCTCGTCATCACTCGTGTTATTATATTTTGTGACTGCGCGGGCCAATGCTTGTCGTTCAGTTGAAGCTCTGTGACGACGCCGCGGGTTAGTAACATTAACACCTAACAAAAAATTCATATCTCGTTTCACTTTGTATTCACTGTCTTGTTTATCTCTAATCCAAACCCACCCACCTTGTTTACCTGCTTTGCTCCTCCCCATAATTATCTCCCTCTGTTTTCCCTCCACCGCCTTTTCTCAAAAACACCATCCTAATGAAATAAGTCCAGTTAAACCATGCTACCTTCAGCTCTGACAGGATGTTGTTTCATGAAACCTTAACAGTGAGATCAACCCTAACATCAGGTTTCACAAAAGTCGCTTCCTTTACTGGCAGAGCTCTTATGATATTCGCACTTCCCAGGGCGGGCATGGTCTAACGTGCTCAAGCCTCCTCCTTGAAGGTGTCGAGTTTGACGTAAAGTTGGACATAAAAACGTCATCAAAGACTCGCAGTTCTTTGAAAAATCCATGAGTTCTTGGAGAAATCAATATTCAAGCAAGGGGAAGTCCCTGACTGCTGAAGGCGAGTTTTTCCAAGAAATCGTTGTGGATTTTCGGAACTAGTGGAAGTAGCCATGCCGTATTTGGACTGCATGGGCTAATTCTAACTATGGTTATGCTTTCTATGCCTATATAATAAGTACATGGTGATTTATACATATATATGGGCATGAATCGGGAAAATTACACTAGGGTCCTAAAATTCTCTACAACAGTGGTAGACCTTAGTTATGCAGTCCCACCATTGCCTCTTCCAGGAATTATTGGCAAACAGCTGTGGGACATGACAGCTCCCTCCCCCCCACCTCCCCAGTGGACCGGCCCTCATTGATGACTTTGCACAATGTCTTCACACAGAGGGCCTTATTTATGAAGGCCTTGCGCCGCCGGTGCATCACTTTTAAAATGGGAAAAAGTGACGGACCGGTGGCGCATGGCCCAGAACGTTTTACTGATTATCACCAAGACTCACAACCAGACCTCACTTCCAGATATTCTACCTACAAGGGATCACCACTAGGACTCATAGGTGACTGTGCCGCATAATGGTCTTTGAGAGACACAAACTACGTAAGGAAATGTTTTCCGATTTCACTGGAACCACATTGATTCAGCTGAAACATGGAATTCTGTCTTAGTGTTATACTTTAACTGTGTATTCAACTTCTTGGGGGCTTTTGCGGTCTAAATCCTATCCTAAAATACTTAAATGTCACAGCATTGCAGGGCACAGCTGAATGTTTACAAGGTTAGGTTCAGTGTCCTCTTATTTCTGAAAGACTCCAGTGGGGGAACAAGTTACCAGGGCCGGCTTTAGTGCTGGTAGCGCCCTGTGTGGCAATCACTTTTGGCGCCCCCACGTCCCATGACCTCCTCCTTGGATTCACTCCCTACCACCTACAAAAGTGACCCTCATCTCTCCTATTGTAAGATATTGCTAAACACAGCGCCGCCTTGAGGTCACAGCACCCACCTCCAAAGGTTAGCGCCCAGTGCAGCAGCACCAGTCGCACTGCCCTAAAGCCGGCCCTGCATGTTACCTCCTTTTACTTCTGAAAGACGGACTCCATGATCAGCCTAGTAAGTCTACGGAAACCTGTAACTCATTTGACCTTGCTTTGAATAGTTTGTTTGGTTCAGTTAAGACAAAATATTTTCTAAAGATCTCGATCACCTAAGCTTCTTAGAGCTGAACAAAGTTAAACCAACACAAAGCTGGAAATAATATTGCTAAGGAATATTGGCGATTCTAAAAAAACATAAAAAGGGTTCTTTTAAACTTGATAAAGGAGGTTTGGGACTGCACACAAAAGGAGAGACAATACCACTCCCTAGAAGTAACAAAAAAAGGATCTGTCTCAACAGAGAGCCAGCAAATTAAAATACCCTCTCTTGATCTGTGTCTCTTACTGCCAAGGTATAAGCCTTACTCACACTATATTTAGTCCCTTCATCCCACCTTCCGTCCATCAATCATGCTTCCTTCCTTTATAATTCGGTCTATCCACCCTTTCATCATCAATCTTCCACCCATCCTTCAATCTTTCAATGTTCCCATCCATTCTTGTTCATCCAACCATCATTCCCCCCTCCATTTATCAAGTCACCCATGCATCCAAACTTCCATTCATCCATCTACCCATTTATCCAGCCTGTCATCATTCCAGCCATTCTTTCTTTCACCCACCAATGCAATGTTTTCATCCATCAATTATTTCAACCGTGCATTCATATTGCCATTCTTTTTGCCATTCCTACTTGTCAGTTTCTTTTTTTCCTAGGTTCTTCATTTCCTTTGTCTTTCGAGCAATCTCTCTCACACTCTCAGTACCATAGCCAGTGAATGGTGGGCCACACTGTAAGGAAGTAAATGTGCCCCACAGCTACTATTTGATTGATAAAATACAGCAATAAATTGGGTTCAGTGCCCTGCTTAAACCTCTGGGTCCTGGTGCACTGCAACTGATGCACCAATTGACATTATGCCCCTACACACTCTTTCTCTCATCATTTCACCCTTTAGGGCTCATTTACTGTGATTGGCTTCCCACCCCTGTTCTCTGTTCTGGATTTCCCTTTCTTTTTTATGAGGTTTTTTCTGCAGACAGAACATGTTTATAAATAATTATAGGGATCAACACCACCCTCCGCTTAGAGCTGTGTAAATTCTGGTGCTAATGACCAATGTTGGTTGCTTTCATTGCAAAGTGGAAAAGAAGCAACGGCAACATGCGCCACTAGGAGAACATGCTGCTGCTCAGCAAAAAGGGTAATGTACAATCGCGCAATAAATAGACCACGCAGTGTGTCAGCGTAAAAGGCCATTTTATTAGACCAGGCTGCGTAATCTTTACATAACAATAAACGTCAACAAGTAAATAACATCAAACCCCCAACTCACACTTCACTTCTCATGCACTTCACCCGTTCCACCTCATCACAAACCACTACATGCCCCATACCGTACCTTATTCATATCCACCAATCACCTGTCATCCAGCCCGCTCCTTGTGTCCTTCCAGTCATACCTCTATCCGCCATTCGAACTCCCCCCCCCAAGGGATGGGTGTGCCCGCTCTTGACCCCCCTGTCCCTTCAAAGTACCACCTAGCGCAGCTCTGGCCTAAACTGACACGCTATAAGCCGGCCCAAACTGCACCCAAAACTGCAGGGTGGGTGGGAGACCTTTTGCTAACCAACCCTCCCGATGGTGCCAGGCGCAGGAAGAGGAATTTCCCTTCCTCCCCTGCGCCCTATACCCACCCCTAAACTCCTCCCCTTCCCCTGCCTGTCCTATCAGTGCGTGAAAGACCCCGGGGGTAGACTAGTCTGCGACTGTGCTTCCCCCGCGGCTCGGCAAAGTCAGTGAAAAATGACCAACAATGGGAGTTCCTGGCAACTGCTGAGTTACTATTGTCAACATCGACAAAAAGCATTGACCTCTGCCAAAGATAGCGAGCATTTACAAAATCAATTGCTGTCTATTCGTGGTTTTATTTTTTTAGCAGATTCCAGTGCTTTACTTTTAGCAATCAGCCCGTTTAGCCTGACAGCAGACTCAAACACGGATCCCCAGCTTTTCCATCGACACCTCTCATTGCTGCTCTACATCTTTTGCCGAGCCGTGTTGCAGGGTGCAGTACCATTTATGGCCAAAAGGGGTCCCACGGGACATCTAGTGACAGCCTGTGGTACTTCACCCTCCCAATACTGCTTGCTTTCTGTGTTTTCGGGGGCTTGTAGCACAACAGTGCAACAACCCAAAATGGATTGCCCTTTGCCAAAGGAAACGAACATTGATATAACATAGCTGGCTGCTCGAGTTTTTTTTTTTTTAAAGCAGATGCTAGTGCTTTACTTTCAAACTTCTGTTTTTACTTTCTCTCTCCTCTGCCCATTCCTGCTCCAGGAACGTTATGTATTCCCCTTTGCTATTCTCTCGCCGTCTCCTGCACAGTGAATTATCTTCCTCTTAGGAGCTCACTATTCCTTTTACCACGTCCACTGTTTTTGCCTTTTTCTCCCTGTTGCTCATCCATATCCCCTTGGCTGGTTTTCATCTTTGTTCTCCCTCTCCATTTGTCTTTATCTTCACCCCTTTCTCTCTGGATTGGACTTAACTACAAGGGAGGTTTGGGGGCAGCTGAGCATCGTGAGGTCTGCCCCCTGGGCAGATTTGGGAGGGGGAGGGGGGCGAGCTGGGAGCAGCCATTTTGCTGCTTTGGGCTGCCTTGGGAGTCGCCCAAAGGCAGCCCAATTTGAAAATGGAGCCCAAGGCTATGTCTAGGGGGTCAGCGCTGTCCCAGCCACCATTTTATGTTCCGGTGACCTGGTGGCTGGGCGCGCTGTAGTCTGTCGAGGCTTCTGGCGTTTTGTTGCTGCTTTTTGGTTCAGCGTTGGCGAGTGTCTTTTAGAGATGGCCTGCGATGACGTGAGAGTTCTAGAAGCCATCCGCCTGCTTAGTGAAGCAGGGCGGATGGATTTGTCGGTGCGCCCGATGAGTCGTGCGTCTGCAGGCGTTTACACACAAATGGTTGTCGGTGCTGCTTGCCCCCATTTCCTCCCTCCCAAAGGTGCTCTTTAGCGGCAGATCTTCCACCCCAATTATACCCATCACCCCTTTTCATCATGTTCCAATGTTGGAATACGGACCACGATGGCATTTCTCTTCTACAACAGGGCATATTTTATTATAACCAGGCAGAACTAAGATAGCCCAGCTTTGGGTAATTTCTACCTATCGCGTCCATAGACTTTTCCTTTTTTTATTTGTAATATCATCTATTTATATCAAACATTTATTGCAGTCTAACGTGTTGTGCACACACTCCCTTCCTACAAGTGTCCTTTAGTTTACAGTCTACTATTTCTGCATATAATGGTGATTAGTAGCACACAGGTATGGGCATTATGTTTTAGATACTGTTTGATGTTAATGTTGGCAGACTTCTTGCTCGTACCAGTACTTAGAACAGGGAGTCTTTTGTGGTTCACCTCAAACCAGTCTCTGCTCCAGTCTTTTGCACTATTACCTCCACTCAACTTTTTATATCCAACCTTTCTCTCCTTCATCATCACAATCTACTCTCTCCCTCCTCTTTGGGCCATCCCTTCCTTTTATGAAACAAGGAAAGGGTGCAGTGCCACAGGCTGTTACTAGGTGTCCCTGTGTATTTGTAGAGGAACCTCTATTAGCCATATAAGGTACTGAATGTACTGAATGCTTAATGCAATTATAATGAAAAAGATTGCAGCTGAGCATAGGCTTCCATTTGTTTGTATTGAAAATTTGATTTTTGTTTGCTTATGTTTTAATAACGCACCATTGTTTTTTATTTATCTTTCACAGAAAAAGCTAAATAACAATGGTGCATTTTTAAAACCCAAGCTAACAACAAGCTCACTTCCAAAAAAACCAAATGGAAGTATGCTCAGCTGAAATCTTTCTCCTTATAATTGCATTAAGGGTGCAGCACCTTATGTGGCTAATAGTGGTTTCTTTCGAACTCCACAGGGACACCTAGTAACAGCCTGTGCTACTTCACCCTTTCCTTGCTTCAGAAAATAAATTTTATGTGGAGTGGTGTGGCTCACTGGTTAGAGGCGGCAGACCCGGAAGCAGAGGTTGGCCCGGGACCAGGGTTCAATTCCCGACGCGGCAGGGTCTTGGGCCAAGGTCAGCGGACTCGATAATTCTCGCCTCGGTGCCTACTTTAACCATGGGTCCCACTCAGCAACTCTGGGCAATAGCTTGCTTAATCTCCACTAACGGCCCCATCAGCGCTGGGGATGCTTGTCTTCACCTTGGAGGGACCATCTCACAGGGAAAGCCAGGATGGGTTCCCCAGCGGTATACAGCGCCGGGATGCCCCTTTGCTGGGGCAGCTGTGCGCTTTACAAGTATACAACATTTAACATTTCTTATGCTACTTCTAGGGATTTTTTTTGTGGAAAAAATCTGACATACTTTTTCATTTGCACGCCATTAGCTCAGACTGTCATTAATGCAAGACCTATTGCATTGAAAATGTTTGTTGATCCTAGTAGCGGAGGGATACTGTGGATGTGGGAGTTGAACCTCTTACTGGAACATGTGGGAGACATAGAGGTCCAATGGGTGCTCATCTTGTATTTTTTCATGCAAAAGTTTGTAAAAAGCCAGCCGATAACTTCCTGTGAGAGTTAGTCAAAGGGGGAAGGGATTCCAACGTCTGGCATACCAGTCAGTATTCATTTCCCGCAGATGTGTTATGCTAAAGTCAGTGGGCCTTATTTATGAGGCTGTGCCGGTGCGTCACTTTTTGTGACGCACCAGTGGCGTAAAAAATGTGCCTTGTTGTGCCATATTTACAAAGAGACGCATCTAGGTAGATGCGTCACTTTGTAAACCCCTGCGCCGCAGGTATAATGTATGCAAGGGGGGTGTTCTGACGCAAGACAGGGTCATGGAAGTGACGCAGTGAAATCTATGAGATTTCACTGCGTCATTTCTAGGACTCAAATGCGTCAAAATCTTGCGCGTGCCTCACAGCAGGCGTAAGACTGACGCAGGCCCTTCAAGCCCCATGTGAAAGGACACATTGCTGGAGTTGCGTCACTTTTGTGACACTCCAGCAATGCGTCACTTTTGCGCCTACAGATATGTCAGAAATACTGCGTATCTGTAACTCCTTGCACAATGATGCGTCATACTGTAAATATGACGCATCATTGGTGTCGCAAGGAGGGTGCAGTGAAAAGTGACGCATCGCTGTTTTCATGCAGCGATGCGTCACTTTTCATAAATGAGGCCCAGTGTGTAGAGTTACCTAGGCTCATTCAAAAGTATTGAAGGGTTTGCCAAATGTTCACGCAGCCAGTGCTGAGCTTCTCTGGATAGATTTGTTTCTGGAGTATTGCCCTTCAGCAACAGATAGTAACACGTCAGTTTGAGGGTGAACGGTAAATGGCTTTTAGGCTAAGTACCTCTCCCTAAATGCAGGTGTGTCCGGAGGGGCTCCTCAGCCAGCGACTCTGAGAAGGAGCCACAGGGGCGAGGGTCTGATTGCTGCCTGGCGTCACTATTGATACAAACAAAATGGCCCCAGATAGAGTTGCAATACGCACAATTTACAGACAAAGATATAAATAGATACACAAGTGATTATAGCAACATTATTTTTAATCACAACGTGTTTTGTATAGGAATTATTCATAAAATAGAATACATATTGAATCACATTTTCAATGTGCCCCTATGAGAGTGAAAATGGGGAGGGTGGTGCTGGGATGGTGGAAAGATAAGAACTTAGGAAGAGGTCAGCAAGACCAAACTACAACAAAATTATTACACAATAAAACAATTAATTGTACAAATATTTGGAACAGTCATGCCTCAGAGAAAATCAATAGTAATAAATGATAAAGGAGTCTGAGCACAAGAGGGAGTGTCGACGTTTCGACCCAGTTGAATTGCAGGCGTGGATGAACCTTGCTAGAGGGTCTTCATCAGGACAAAGGGATGGAAGGTGGGGCAATGGATCTGTATAAAAATTAATATTTACATAATTAATTACTGGGTCGCAAAGGATCCCAAACAATTCAATTAAAATTTGGCTCAGAGGAGAACATACTCATAGAATGGATAAGGAATACATCAAAGTTAATACACTAAAACACTGCGGGTAAGATGATACAGAAACCCAACAGGCACAATAGATCAATCAGTCATAAAGGCTGATACAGTCGAATAGTTATTATTCTTCAAATTATAGATACTCGCGGGAGGGGATATAATCAGTTGGCAGCCCCTAGACAAGTCCACAACTGACTAATAACTAGAGCCCCATTAGAGACAGTAGAAATACTGTAGGGTGTTTAGAGCCCCTGCTTATGAGAAAAGTAGATGCCAAGTATCGGCTAGTCTATCAAGCATGGACATGACTACGCAGTCACAACAGGCCACTAAAATTTGCCCATCAGATATACACAGAATAGGCATACTTCTTGATGAACCTACTGGCGATAGAAATTATTGAGCTGTAGACAATAAAAAAAGGGTGTGGATATTTTGGGACAGCAAGATAATATATTCGGACCCATGATTATAGAAAACAACCGGCTGGTAAAGGTATTAAATCAATGAATGGACATACCTGCCAAACGCAGAGAAAAACCAGTAAATACAGAGATGTACAGAGAGAGGGGTCGGTCCTCTATGCTTCAAATAAACCAGAATCTAAAAAGATAAAGGCATGTAGGTGTTCTAATACCCAGCGATAGTATCACAAAACATCTTTGTAATAACGTTGCATATTCAATGACATACCTGCTTGTGGCAGAACTGTAACTAAGACCCGTTCAGTAGTTTGTAAAGTTGCGTGTAGATGACGCCGCTCAGTTGTTTAAAAGGCGGTCGTCTTCACGCTCACAGGACAAGGTCTATAAAATTAGCAGGATAATATTTTAAATCTGCTTGCCATAGAGGTGGATAATTGCTCAACCAATGGTGTTATATACGTACCTAACAGAGCAAAGTTGTTAAAGCCCATGAAGTCGCAGACATGAGCATAAAGCAAACATCAGAACGCCCGTTAATGGCGTGGTTATGACGTGATCTGAAAATGACATAAGTTGCATCAAAAAACGTGTCCGCTATTCAATTTTTTTTTTAAACTATTTTCGGGACTCAAAAGAGGAACAACAGCCTCACCACTAACATACCGTGAAGACGAACGCTGAAGGTTCTATCAGGCAACCGTCGTCAGTTAATAGCGTAGTTCAAACTCCAGGGTAAAGGATCTGTAAATAGCAGAGTAAACCCTTCATCAAAAACGTATTCGATATTCAAAAATTGGAGTTGACTGCTTGTGCGACTCAAAAGGAGGAAGAACAGCCTCACCACTAACATACTGTCAAAAATGAACGCGGAGGGTTCTATCCGGCAACCGTCGTCAGTCTCAGACGAAGCCACTCACAGAGTAGACTTCCTATACAGTTCCGATCACATGACCAGAGGCGGTCATAATCATAAAGAAAGGACTAATGTTAGAGTCCATCATATTAACAAACAACTTCAAGCTCGAATTAAAATCTCATAATGTTAATAGTAGTAATTCGATCCAATAATATTAACGAAAAATGCTTCACGGATAAGATAGATACTATACAGTTCCGATCACATGACCAGAAGCGGTCGTAATCATAGAGAAAGGACTAATGTTAGAGTCCATCATATTAACAAACAACTTCAAGATGGAATCAAAATCTCGTAATGTTAATAGTAATAGTTCAATCCAATAATATTAAGGGAAATGCTTCACAGATAAGATAGATAAGTGTACTATATCAGACCATCAAATAAACTATAGAACATTTTTCATGAGAGAAAGAGTTATTTACACTTTAGTCTTTCATTGAATCAATTGGTCACAGAGTATATGATTTGGTCTGCATATTGTAAACCACCTTCTCATATTGTGGCGTACCTATCGAGCATGATGGTAAAGGCCGATACTGCGATGAATTTACACATTCAGAGACATTTGTTATAAAACACTTTCTCAAAATGAAAAACAGTGCGGCGTACCTATCGAGCATGATGGTAAAAGCCGACACTGCGACAAAACTTACACATTCAGAGACATTAGGACAAAAGGCACTTAATATGTCAAGGCCGATATTCACATTCACAGACTGGCCATTTGGGCAAAAGTGCTATCAGTTTCATTGAGTCCCGTTTTGACCGAGTCCAATAAAAACATCCATTTAGCTTCCCGGGTATTCAAAACATTAGAGATGCTGCCACCCCTTGCACCTAACGTGATCTTCTCAAGAATGACCCACCTAAGACTCTCAGGTGTATGTTGTTTGATCTTGAAATGGTCCACTAAAGGGGCTCCCACAACCTCACAGCGGATTCTACTAGTGTGTTGTAGGATCCTGACTTTAACCTTTTGCTGAGTTTGGGCAACGTAAATTAGGTTGCATTCACATAGAATCGCATAAATTACATTTGGAGTATTGCAGTTGGTAAATGATTTCAATGGGATCTTATGTTCCTTGTACTCAAACACCTTTGTCTGAATAGTATTGTCACAGGCTTTGCATTTGGTGCATCTATGGTGACCTACAACAGGTGGAAGGTTCCACAATGATAGGACCGTTACGGGTTCTGTTGGAGGGAGGAATGATCGGACCACATGATCACTGATATTCTTTCCTCTTTTGAAAGCATGTAGAGGCAAAGTTGGATATCCAATGTCATCGGATATCAATGGCCAATATTTGTTGATAATCTTTTTTATCTTATTGCTTTCGGTTGTGAAGGTGGTGACACAAACCAAACGATTATCTTGTACCTCATTTTGTTGTTTAGGTTGTAGCAGACACTCCCTGGAATTGTACCATGCTCGTTTTTTGGCCCTCTTTACCAGACGTCGGGGATATCCTCTCTGTATAAGTCTGTTCATCAGATCCTCTGCCTGCTCCATGTAATGCGATTTGTCCGTACAATTTCTGCGAATACGCAGGAATTGTCCAATGGGCAAGTTATCCCGGAGGGATCTAGGGTGATGACTCCCATATTGAAGAAGCGAGTTCCGCTCGGTGGGTTTACGGAATAGGGTCGTCTTTAGGATTCCGTCATCATTATAGATCGTGAGATCCAAAAAATCAATTTGTGACGAATTTGATTTAAATGTAAATTTAATATCGCCGGACTGTTGATCCAACCAAGCCTGGAAGGCACAAAGTTCGATAGCGGTTCCCTTCCAGATTATTAGGATGTCATCTATATAGCGGACCAACACTCTAAGGTGGTGTTTGTACAGGTTCCGCTCATTGAGAATAATATCCGCTTCGAAAGCAGCCATATAAAGAATGGCCAAGTCCGGGGCAAAGGTAGCCCCCATCGCTACTCCTTTTGTTTGCAAATAGAAGTGGTCCTGGAACATGAAGAAGTTGTGCATCATGGCAAGCCTTAGGAGTCCTATGATGAACTCGGTTGGTACTTGTACTGGAGCAGTCCTCTGTTCCAAAAACGGTGCCATGATGGTTAGGGCTTCTTCTTGCGGAATGCTTGTGTACAACGAAGTTATATCGCATGTGACCAGTATTTCTGTCTCTATGTCATAGGGTAGGCCATCTACAATACTTATAGTATGCATGGTATCACGGAGATAAGTTGGCGTCATCTCTGCTAGGGGTTTTAGAAAAAAGTCAATATAGCGACCTACAGGTTCCAGCATTGAACCACATCCCGATACAATGGGTCTACCGGGGGGTTCATTCAGGTTCTTATGTATCTTCGGCAGAGTATATATGGTCGGTAACCTGGGGGTCCGTTGATTTAGATAATCAAATTCCAATTCAGTAAGGAAACCATCATCGAGACGTGCCCTATTCAGATTTAGGATATCGGAAGCAAGAGCCAATGATGGATCAATATTGAGTCTTCTGTAGCTAATGCCATCATTCAACTGTTTATAAATTTCATTCTTATAGTTTGTAATGTCTTGGACAACAATGGCACCGCCTTTATCCGCTGGTTTAATTATTATTTCTCTGTTGTTCCCAAGAGATTGAAGGGCCTTCTTCTCATTCCTAGTGATGTTAAAAGGATGATATTGCCGTTGGTCCAAGATCTGGTTGACATCACGTAGAACCACTGCCTCATAGGCCATGATTTTGTGTGACATGTTACTCGCAGATGGTACAAAGGTAGAGGGGGTACGGTACGTAAGCCAGTGTATGATTTGCATTGGTATCATGCTATTTTGATCGACCGTGTCGAAGACCTGGGGATTAGGCACAAGGCTAGGACTCTCCTAGCTTCCTTCCTCACCGAAAGAACTCAGGTGGTCACCATAGGGCCATTTCAGTCTACCACCCTGTCCTTGCCGTGCGGAGTACCCCAAGGCTCATCCCTGAGTCCGACACTTTTTAACATATACGTGTCGAACCTCGCCAATACCATTTGTGCCCATGGGATGAGCCTTACATCCTACGCTGACGACACCCAGTTGGTCCTGGCCATCAGAAATGACGGCCAAAAAATCGCCAATAATTTCAATCTGGGCATGCAGGCCATAGGGAATTGGATGGCATCCAATTGCCTTAAATTGAATTCGGATAAGTCCGAGGTGGTCATCTTTGGAAACTTAACTCCAGAATGGTCCTCCCGCTGGTGGCCACAGTCTATGGGCCCTCCCCCCACTCCCGTCAGCAAAGTGAGGAACCTAGGTGTCATGTTTGACGACCGTCTCACTTTTCTTCCTCACGCAAATCAGATTGCCTCCTCTGCTTTCTATAAGCTACGAATTATTAAAAAAATCCTCCCTTTCCTTCCGGATTCCGCTGGTAAAACCTTGATTACGTCCTTGGTCTTGTCCACCTTGGACTACTGCAATGCCCTCTTCCTGAACTCCCAAGAAAAAGTTCTCAATAAGCTGCAAACCATTCAAAATGCTGCTGCCAGACTGCTGGGTGATATCCCCAAATTTCAATCAGTCTCAGGAACCATCAGAGAACTTCACTGGCTTTCCATCAGGAACAGAACTAAGTTTAAGGCTTTGTGCATTGTCTATAAGGCGCTGCACAATCAGGGACCAGCCTTTCTCACTCAACAACTTGTCCCCTACCATCCCACAAGGTCCCTGCGGTCCACTGACCTTTTCCAGTTGGAAGTACCCCGTACCAAACTGGTTTCATGGGGTGATAGAAGATTCCTCGTTTCAGCACCCAAGCTCTGGAACACTCTGCCACTATCTATAAAGAACAGCCCATCCCTGTGGTCCTTCCGTAAGCACCTCAAAACGTGGCTATTTGACCAATAACCACATCCATCTGTAGGGCTGAATTCAGCAGATACTTAGCGCCGAGATGCCCACGGGCCTTTGTTGCGCTTTATAAGTGTTTAAATAAAAATAATAATAAGGTGGTCTGTTTTTAAAGAAATATTTAAGTCGTACTTTTCTGAAAAATTTGCAAAGTTCAGATCTGATAGTAAATTGGTTGGGGATATTAGTCGGCACATATGAAAGTCCCTTCCCCAGTACGCTCAGCTCATCATCAGAGAGTTGGTAATTTGAAATGTTGACCACTGGATTTCTCCCCGTGCTGTTCCGACTGGAAGTGTACCTGCTTCTGTGCCCTGCCACGGCCGCGCTCCCAATTCTGGTTCCCGGATTGTTGGCCTCGTTGGTATCCTCTCGACCAGTTGTTGCCTCGATTCCTTGGAGGTTGCCATTGGCCCTGACCCTGTTCTAAAAAAGGTTGCTGGCGGGGTTGATAACCGTAGTCCTGTCCACTATTGGATTGTCCAGATCCGGATTGGTCAAAGTCACCGTCCGAGCTGTAAGAGGAATCGGAGAATGTTTTATAATTGCGTCTCCCTCGTTGTTGACCCGCGCCCCTGTTGGTGAATTGACCCTGGGTATCTTGATTGTAATAATCCTCCTGTAGATAGGGGTATGTTTTTTTCTTATCGTAGAGTCTCAGGTCGCGGGCCAGTTTCTCTAGCTTTTTATTTTGCGTTGTTAGTTCAAAATCTTTGAGCGTAGCCTCAAGAGTGGTTAAGGCTTCCTTGGCGTTCGTCAACGCCTTATCACCAATGATTTCGGCTCTGAGTGCTGTAATTTCTTTTGAGATGGATTGTACCTGTTCCCCTGCAGTCTCGACACCCAGCACCATCCAGTGCCGGGAGCAGTTATTGGCTATGTAACTGAAGCCCATTTTAAACTTGGGGACTTCGACAAAAATAGCCGGTTCGATCTTAATTTGGAGACCCACTGGTATTATATTTTCTTGCAGGTAGCGGGTAAACAAGTGGCCGTGCCACCTTGTTCGGATTAGCTTCTTTTCTAGCCTTTCCAAACGGGCTACCTTATCCTTTAAAGTAAAATCGATTGTTGGTACATTCGAGGAGAGAAAGGTGTTAGCTGGATCTCCAATCAATTGTGCAATGTATTCCTCAGAGTATGAGAGTAGTTCCCTCGACCATATTAAAAAAGATGAGAGTTAATCTCATAAAGTGAACCTCACAGGTGTTACCTGTACAGGAAGTGTTACACAAACACGGGTTAACCCAAGGAGTCACTGGGACCTGGGCGACGGATTGATACAAACAAAATGGCCCCAGATAGAGTTGCAATACCCACAATTTACAGAGCATGGTACAATCCCAGGGAGTGTCTGCTACAACCTAAACAACAAAATGAGGTACAAGATAATCGTTGGGTTTGTGTCACCACCTTCACAACAGAAAGCAATAAGATTAAAAAGATTATCAACAAATATTGGCCATTGATATCCAATGACATTGGATATCCAACTTTGCCTCTACATGCTTTCAAAAGAGGAAAGAATATCAGTGATCATGTGGTCCGATCATTCCTCCCTCCAACAGAACCCGCAACAGTCCTATCATTGTGGAACCTTCCACCTGTTGTAGGTCACCATAGATGCACCAAATGCAAAGCCTGTGACAATACTATTCAGACAAAGGTGTTTGAGTACAAGGAACATAAGATCCCATTGAAATCATTTACCAACTGCAATACTCCAAATGTAATTTATGCGATTCTATGTGAATGCAACCTAATTTACGTTGCCCAAACTCAGCAAAAGGTTAAAGTCAGGATCCTACAACACACTAGTAGAATCCGCTGTGAGGTTGTGGGAGCCCCTTTAGTGGACCATTTCAAGATCAAACAACATACACCTGAGAGTCTTAGGTGGGTCATTCTTGAGAAGATCACGTTAGGTGCAAGGGGTGGCAGCATCTCTAATGTTTTGAATACCCGGGAAGCTAAATGGATGTTTTTATTGGACTCGGTCAAAACGGGACTCAATGAAACTGATAGAACTTTTGCCCAAATGGCCAATCTGTGAATGTGAATATCGGCCTTGACATATTAAGTGCCTTTTGTCCTAATGTCTCTGAATGTGTAAGTTTTGTCGCAGTGTCGGCTTTTACCATCATGCTCGATAGGTACGCCGCACTGTTTTTCATTTTGAGAAAGTGTTTTATAACAAATGTCTCTGAATGTGTAAATTTATCGCAGTATCGGCCTTTACCATCATGCTCGATAGGTACGCCACAGTATGAGAAGGTGGTTTACAATATGCAGACCAAATCATATACTCTGTGACCAATTGATTCAATGAAAGACTAAAGTGTAAATAACACTTTCTCTCATGAAAAATGTTCTATAGTTTATTTGATGGTCTGATATAGTACACTTATCTATCTTATCTGTGAAGCATTTTCCTTAATATTATTGGATTGAACTATTACTATTAACATTACGAGATTTTGATTCCATCTTGAAGTTGTTTGTTAATATGATGGACTCTAACATTAGTCCTTTCTCTATGATTACGACCGCTTCTGGTCATGTGATCGGAACTGTATAGTATCTATCTTATCCGTGAAGCATTATTCGTTAATATTATTGGATCGAATTACTACTATTAACATTATGAGATTTTAATTCGAGCTTGAAGTTGTTTGTTAATATGATGGACTCTAACATTAGTCCTTTCTTTATGATTATGCCCGCCTCTGGTCATGTGATCGGAACTGTATAGGAAGTCTACTCTGTGAGTGGCTTCGTCTGAGACTGACGACGGTTGCCGGATAGAACCCTCCGCGTTCATTTTTCACGGTATGTTAGTGGTGAAGCTGTTCTTCCTCCTTTTGAGTCGCACAAGCAGTCAACTCCAATTTTTGAATATCGAATACGTTTTTGATGAAGGGTTTACTCTGCTATTTACAGATCCTTTACCCTGGAGTTTGAACTACGCTATTAACTGACGACGGTTGCCTGATAGAACCTTCAGCGTTCGTCTTCACGGTATGTTAGTGGTGTGGCTGTTGTTCCTCTTTTGAGTCCCGAAAATAGTTGTAACATTTTTTTGAATAGCGGACACGTTTTTTGATGCAACTTATGTCATTTTCAGATCACGTCATAACCACGCCATTAACGGGCGTTCTGATGTTTGCTTTATGCTCATGTCTGCGACTTCATGGGCTTTAACAACTTTGCTCTGTTAGGTACGTATATAACACCATTGGTTGAGCAATTATCCACCTCTATGGCAAGCAGATTTAAAATATTATCCTGCTAATTTTATAGACCTTGTCCTGTGAGCGTGAAGACGACCGCCTTTTAAACAACTGAGCGGCGTCATCTACACGCAACTTTACAAACTACTGAACGGGTCTTAGTTACAGTTCTGCCACAAGCAGGTATGCCATTGAATATGCAACGTTATTACAAAGATGTTTTGTGATACTATCGCTGGGTATTAGAACACCTACATGCCTTTTATCTTTTTCGATTCTGGTTTATTTGAAGCATAGAGGACCGACCCCTCTCTCTGTACATCTCTGTATTTACTGGTTTTTCTCTGCGTTTGGCAGGTATGTCCATTCATTGATTTAATACCTTTACCAGCCGGTTGTTTTCTATAATTATGGGTCCGAACATATTATCTTGCTGTCCCAAAATATCCACACCCTTTTTTTATTGTCTACAGCTCAATAATTTCTACCGCCAGTAGGTTCATCAAGAAGTATGCCTATTCTGTGTATATCTGATGGGCAAATTTTAGTGGCCTGTTGTGACTGCGTAGTAATCCATGCTTGATAGACTAGCCGATACTTGGCATCTACTTTTCTCATAAGCAGGGTCTCTAGACACCCTACAGTATTTCTACTGTCTCTAATGGGGCTCTAGTTATTAGTCAGTTGTGGACTTGTCTAGGGGCTGCCAACTGATTATATCATCTCCCGCGAGTATCTATAATTTGAAGAATAATAACTATTCGACTGTATCAGCCTTTATGACTGATTGATCTATTGTGCCTGTTGGGTTTCTGTATCATCTTACCCACAGTGTTTTCGTGTATTAACTTTGATGTATTCCTTATCCATTCTATGAGTATGTTCTCCTCTGACCCAAATTTTAATTGAATTGTTTGGGATCCTTTGCGACCCAGTAATTAATTATGTAAATATTAATTTTTATACAGATCCATTGCCCCACCTTCCATCCCTTTGTCCTGATGAAGACCCTCTAGCAAGGTTCATCCACGCCTGCAATTCAACTGGGTCGAAACGTCGACACTCCCTCTTGTGCTCAGCCTCCTTTATCATTTATTACTATTGATTTTCTCTGAGGCATGACTGTTCCAAATATTTGTACAATTAATTGTTTTATTGTGTAATAATTTTGTTGTAGTTTGGTCTTGCTGACCTTTTCCTAAGTTCTTATCTTTCCACCATCCCAGCACCACCCTCCCCATTTTCACTCTCATAGGGGCACATTGAAAATGTGATTCAATATGTATTCTATTTTATGAATAATTCGTATACAAAACACGCTGTGATTAAAAACAATGTTGCTATAATCACTTGTGTATCTATTTATATCTTTGTCTGTAAATTGTGCGTATTGCAACTCTATCTGGGGCCATTTTGTTTGTATCAATCCGTCGCCCAGGTCCTAGTGACTCCTTGGGTTAACCCGTGTTTGTGTAATGGTGTCACTATCAGCACACGTGTCACCTATGCTCCTCACATACACAGCACTGGCAACATATGGCCAACAACTGGCCAACATCCCAATACCTGTGAGTGAGCTAAAGTCACTCTGACTGAGTCTTGCCTCAACCATAATGTATCTGGGGGAAAGTTCTAGATGAACAGAGAGCGAAAGAAAGAGACAAGGACGGGACTCAGAGAATAGTCCAGGAGGCACGGGGAGAGGCAGGCTGAGAAGGAGCGGGAAAGGGAGCTCGAGACAGATAAAGACATATAAGAAACAACAGGAGAGTGAAATATGGAAAGTGTTGTGTTCTAGTCTTTTGGCAACTCATGTGTCGCCTGATCCCCCAGACGACACAACAGAAAGATAGAGCGAAAAACAGATAGAAACTGAAAGAAAGTGACAGAAAGCAAGAGAGAGAGGGAAGTGGTAGAAGAAAAACCCTTAGACTATGATGAAAAACAGTGGGAAATAGATCAGAAGAGGCAAAGAGAGAGAAAGAAGAAGGGACGAGAAAAATAGGGAGAGGCAGAAAGTTAAAGATAGAGGCGAATGGAAATGAGAGAGACGGAGAAAATAAACTCAGACAGAGAAAGTCGGGAATACTCAAAAGAAATGCACTGGGAAAAGGGGAAAGAGAGAGAGAGAATAGATAGAGGAACAGAGAGCGGAAGACTGAGAGAGAAGACAAATATAGACATAGTTAAAGATGAAAAGACGGGTGGTGCGAGAGGCAAGGAGAGAGTGAGCAAGGCACCGACGGGAGAAAGACA
This sequence comes from Lissotriton helveticus, assembly GCF_964261635.1. NCBI lineage: Eukaryota > Metazoa > Chordata > Amphibia > Caudata > Salamandridae > Lissotriton > Lissotriton helveticus. The sequence goes on from NC_136059.1 coordinate 1,457,157,726, forward strand.
GAAGGTACATACATTCATAGCCATGATGCATGTAGGTAAGAGAGCAGACTTCCGTGGGCGCGACTCTGCAGGAACATTCAGTGAGCGTCTCATCTTGCAGTTGAATTTTTTCCATCATTTAACGAGGCTATATTTTAAGAGGCATTGTGTCACTTGACAGGGGACTAGCTCATGCTTTTTCCATGTCCCCATTGAATTATTTGTAATGCCCACATAGCAAACAAGCAGAGTAATCTTGATGTCTTTTTTTAATCCCCAGACGGATACGTCCCAACGAGGCGGCGCTTATTTCAAGACGAAGGAACTGAGCCGAAAACTTACGTGACGAACCCTCTGGACCACTACGACTTCGATGAGGTTTATCGCGAGAGGACTCCAATAAACCTGCCTTTACCACGGGGTGGATACGTGCCTGGGCCGGGGCACGACTATAGTGCTACACCATTCAAGGACACATTGAGGTCACCTCCCCTCGGCTTTCACAAATATGTCGTGTCGTATGATAACATCCCCATGTACGGCAATGCACCATGGACCTGCGAACCTAAGGGGCACTTTGACCCGCTCCAAAGAAGCATCAACAAGAGAATAGCCGCTCAGCATGTCCAAGTGAGTAACATGTTTAGAGCACACAGGCAGCCTTCAGAACAGGGACATTTTAAGGATTTATTGGGCCCTGGGCCAAACATATTTTAGGGACCCTGTGCAAATCAGCTTTGAATTGATGGTCCAATTCCAGCTTTTTCATCCCTCTCTCTCTGTCCAGGTCACTGACACTGTGTTTTCTTCTGAGGAATATATGTGTGTTTTGAATACTGCAATATAGCACCAGCATACTAACATTATTGCAAATAGGAGACCCACTACCATTTCTCAAATGTGTTGTCCTGTGTTGATCTAAAAGAAACCTTTTTATAGATGTTGCATGGTGTTGAACACATTAACACACCATTTCTCTGAAAATGTCTGTAATAGACTATTTAAAACAATCTAAGTTTACAAAATCATTCAAGATCATCAGGGCAAGACTGTGTGGTGAACAGAAGCAGATCAACCAAGGGCCCCCTTAAAGGCTGGGGCCCTGGGTCTGAGTCCACTTTTCATATGCCTTAAAACCTCTCTGCTTCTGAAAAGTCTGCACAGTAGAGGGTTCAAATTAAACAGCAATTGGATTTGTGATGTTGTGAGGAGGAAGATCACAAAAGTTCCTAAAAGCATAATGAATAATTTCTGTGTAGTATTTCAGCAATTAAACTATAGAGGGCTCCGACCAAGATTACAACCCTATGCGACCCCGCACCCCCCACACCTTGAGCCAGGCTGGTCGCTACTTGGGGGGGTCAAAAATAATAAAAACAAAAATGAACCTACCTTTCTGCCGGCCCATGCCCCGCGCCACTACTCACGCTCTCAGGAACAGAAAGCAGGCAGCCTCCCTCCCCTCCCCTAAGCCAATCACAACCATCGAGTGGAGCATTGTGATTGGTCGGGATGCCACCAGGGGCTGTAGGGTATGGCATGTTCTACATGGAGAGGTACAGAGTGCGCATCAGTGGGGGCTCCTTTATATGGGGGAAAAGGGCAGTGACAGGGCACAGACAGCACCAGTGATCAAGGGCATAAATATCAGGTTTATAAGGAAAATTCTACAGACAGATGGATATAAGACTCTGATAACGTTACATTTCTTATGTGTAAAATTGCAGTTACAAAATGTTTGTTGTTTTCTGTTCTATGGCACAGCTCCACATTAACAAGCAGCATTTGTAACAATTAAATGTGACTGTAGTCCTCAGCGTAAACAGGGGCCTCAGTTAAATGTGATGCTATGCTAAGTGACGTAGTAATCCATCGCAACATAAAAACTCAGTTTGCGGCCTCAACTTTATTTTAAGGTGTGGGATGGGAATGGCCTTTGAGTTTAGCAATTTGACTTAGGTGCTACACATGGTTATAAAAATAGACCGTAATAACTGAATTAATTGTGTATGTAGCGCATTGCAAGCCTGTGTAGCATGGACTAGAAATGGGCCTAGCCAGAAGGGCTGACAAAAACAGCAGATCCACGATGTGAAAATAGATACTGCGAAGGAGTGTAGTTACTTTTTCTGTGTCATAAATGTACATTAAAATGTATTGATGTGGATGGGGGGAGAATCAGGAGGAAATATGTTCGCGGAGTACACAATGTGTGTTAAAATAGCTGAAAAGCAGTTGGAAAGGCTAGTTTGTGATCAGCTCCTTCCTCCCCTTTGTTTCTCCCTCCTTATATTCTTTTTCTTCTCTTTCTGTCGTTTTGCTCTTTTTCAATTCTCTCCTCTTTCATGTTCCTTGTTGTGCCATTGTTCTTCCTTTACTCTTTTTCTTTCTTGCTCTCTTCTTTCTCCTCCTCCTTTCTTGCTTTCAATCTCCTCTTTACTTTTTTCTTTCTTTTCTTCATTTATCCTCTTACCTCTCACATTCCCATAACTCCTCCCATCTCTTGTTCCCTCTTTTGCTTTTTCTCTCTTCTCATCTTTTCCCCTTTCTTTCTCTCCCTTCATGTTTTCACACCCTCTCCTTGTTTTTGCTTGTCCTCTTCCTCATCTGCTTTGCTCATTCCTTTCTTCCCTTCTGCATTCCTGTTATATTTTATGCAGGGTTATTTTAAGAAAAGAAATCATTTTCTCTGATTAAACTTACTATCCCATCAATAGGACAGCCACAAGTGGACTTTTGATTATTTATATACGTATGACAGGAGGCTGAGTCCACATTGCACCTTACCTCTCCCTCCCCCTTTTGTTTACATTGTACACAGATAATTACAACACTTTTAAACTGCTCTGTTGGACCAGGCCGCATGGGTAAAAAACAATGTCAAATGTAGTATTCTTTTTGCAAGGAATCAACGTGTAAAGCAATACTGCAGGTGGATGTAATTTATAACAGGCGGTTCTCGTGCAGTCACACCCACAAACACTCCATCAGCACCAATGTGCGTTGGCACAGATATCAGGCAGGCCTGTATGGAGTGTACTGGCACACAGACACGCATGCAGCACCGTAATGCAGTGCAACTGATATACAGCAGGTTAGTTGATAATACCAATGCCGACCCTGTGGCCCTAGCTCTCCTCCACCCTTCAGCTAAACCTGGCTCTATACCCATGGTTTGGAGATAAACAACCCTCTCCCTGGTGCTAGGCTGATTGGAGCCAGAGTCACGCTTAGTCAGGGTTCCCCGGGAAGAAGGTGGTGGTAGGTAGCACCACTGATTAGGAGGCAGTCGATAAAAGGGAGTTTGGCCACCACTCGGAAAGTTCACCCACAGGATGCAGAGTAGAAGCAGGCTAAGGGTGATACTCATTAAAACAAAGGATTCCTCAATGTGTCCATGAGAGCACGCAGTCTCTTGACCCACTTCCAATCACTCTATTAAGTATCATTTTTTTCAAATACAGCAGGCAGCAGGGCTCCCATCTTATTCCCTTCAATCCATTAGGGGTTCCCATTGCTCGATGCTCTGGAAACAGTCTAGTCTTCTCCCAGTTCATGCACAGCCTGACGCCGCCCCAAACGCCCTCAACAGGAACGTCGCTCCCATTAAGTCCTCGTCAGGGGCTGCCAGAAACATCAGCAAATCATCCGCGTATAATGCATTTCTCCCCGCATCTCAAGCCCAGTATAATGCCTCCCCGATCAAGCTTGTACCACCAGGGGCTCAATCGCCAGCATAAACAGCAGAGGAGAAAGTGAGCAGCCCTGTCGTGTCCCTCGTCCCACCGTGCAAGGCGTCGACACCATCCCCCCGTTCGCACCCGGGCCGTTGCTGAGTTATATAATTTTTGAATCCACTTCACAAACTCCTCCCCAGTCCCATTTTGCGCATAACCTGGAAGAGAAATGGCCATTCCAGGCTATCAAATGCCTTTTCAATGTCCACCGAGAGAGTCAAGGCGGACGGCGTCAGGCCCCCGGCAGTGCTCCAGAATTCGCAGTAACCGTCTCACATTAATAGACGTGTTACGCTTAGGTATGAAACCCGACTGATCTTGGTGTATTAATTGTGACATATATGGGAGGAGGCGGGACGCTAATATCTTGCTCAAGATTTTGAAGTCCAATGTCAGCATTGATAGCGGGCGATATGCCTTCATATTTGTAGCTTCCCTTCCAGGCTTCAATAGGGGAATAATAATGGCTTCTCTAGTAGTTTCAGGCAGCCTCTCTGCTTTATGCGCCTCCCGATAAATAATTTGCAAACGCGGAACTAAGCAATCTGCATACTTGGAATATAATTCTACAGGGAGGCTCTCCACACCAGGTGTCTTATAACGGGCCATGGGCTTAATCACGCACCTTATCTCCCCCACCGTAATCTCACTTCCCAGCAGATCTCCTTTCTCTTTGCTCAAACTTGGTAGAGCCACCTCCTCCAAATAATCCCTTATGCCATCGGGACCCTGTGTCAATTGGCTACTATATAGCTCAGTGTAATACTCTATGAACAGTCTGTGGATCCCCTCTTGCGTGTTCACCATCTCCCCTGAGGGGGCTACCAGACCCAATATCGGCACCCCCCTGGGGATCGGATTGGCTAACCACGCAAGCAATGCACTCGATTTGTCCCCCTCAGCGTGCATCCTCGCTCTGTAACCCTTATAATCGAAGGCGCGTAGCCTCTCCGCCTGAACTGCCACTTCCTCTCTAGCAACCGTGACCTCAGCCTTTGCTCCCGGATTCCCAGGTAGGTCCCTCTCCGCGGCCCGCAGCCTGCCTTCCGCTTTTTCGAGGTCAGTCAATATCGTTTTCCTTACTCCCGCTGTCTTGCTAATACATATACCCCTGGCCACAACCTTAAACACATCCCACCTAATTGCCGCTTGCATCGCCATCCCTTCGCTCTCGTATTGTACAATGCCCGTCCCCAGTTCCTCGCTAAAGACCGGATCTTCCAATGCCTCCGGTCTGAGTTGCCAGGTTGGTATGGCCTCCCTCTCTCGACTCCAACGTATCTGCACTAGCAGCGGGTTATGTCTGATATCGTTCTCGCCAGATATTCGCTACCCGTCACCTTGGCGTGAACCTCAGGGGTGCATAATATTGTGTCTAACCTCACATGTAAGTCATGGAGGCCGGAGTAAAAAGAATAGTCCCTTTCTTCCAAATGTTGTGCGTGCTATGTGTCAATCAGTCCCCAATTGGTTTGCCAGGGGCTTCTTACCTTTGAGATCCTATGCACTGGGGCACTAGAAAGCGGGGGTGGGACCTATCTCTCTCCACATCTGTTACAGAGTTAAAGTCTCCCGCTAAATTGATGCAGTCGTTAAGTATGACGCCAGGCTCCCTGACAATTTCTCAAAGAAGGGAGTTTGATCTACATTGGGGACATACACACTGCACAGAGTCCTATCTGTTCCATTAAGCTGTCCCATAACTGCTACAAATATTCCCTCTGGGTCAATGAGGTGCTGCCATGGCTGAAAAGGGACACCCGCCCTAACCCACACCAAAGCGCCCCTGGCAAACGCCGAATAGGTCATGTAAAATAATTGCCTCCATTTTTTTTTCAAGGCCACCCCCTCAGTTCGGTTCAGGTGTGTTTCTTGAAGGAGTGCTATATGCTCCCAACGACGTACCAAGAAAGCATGCACCTTATGCCGCCTTTGCATTGTGTGAAGCCCTCGCACATTCCAGGTAATACAATTCAAATCATGTAACGTCCCCATCAATCGAACATTTCCTCCTATGCACCTTCCTCACCTCAAAGAGCCAACGGGCGTCCGGAACTTCCCCCAATCCCCACCCAAACCTTCCAAAACTCCCACCCCCAGAACAGGCACTATAACATTAGAACCCTTCCAAACTATTACCCAAAGACCCCCACTAAGCTCCTAAGGAGCTACACCCACACAAACTTACGGGAGGTAAGCCCAAAGCTTCAGAGAGTCGGACTCCTAGTCGTCCTCCTTCCCACGCTCAACCACCTTAGAACAGATCCAGCCCCTTCCGGGGCCGTGCAGCTGCGAGACTTGTTCCACATATGTTCCACATCCCCCAACTACCCCTTAACTCTGCATAGCCAGCTGCCAGCTAACCAAGTCCACGGTCGGACCCCCTTCCCGGCCCCCCACCCCACCCAGTCCTTTATGCATGGCCAGCCAGAGTCTGCTTCACCCATCGACGATCTTTTCTGCTGTCCCAGCAGTCACATGGGGTATTTTCAGGCTTTCAGCATCTGATAGTTCATCGTATTCTCCCAGGAAGCCCTTTTCCGATTCTGTCCCTGCCAGATGCGATCCCCCTCCTTCTCGCGAGATAGCCGTAACAGCCTGCAAAGCGGCTGTGCGCTCCTGCTCTGTTTGCATCTCCGTTGGTCTCTGGGTCTCTGGGTGGCGGTGCCGGTTTCGCCTCAGTCTGCGTGGCCGAGGTCTCAACGTACCTTCAGTCTTTCCCCTCCCGCCTCCCCAATCCCTGCCCCGTACATTTCCAGCCAGTCCCAGGCCTCCTCAGGACTGTCATGGAACGACGTCTTGTCATCCATCGTTATCTTCAGGCGTCCCGGAAACATCGGCGAGTATTGAATGCCCTCTTCTCGTAGTGCTCTTTTCACGGCTACAAATGACATTCTGCGGCGCTGGACCTGAAGCATGTAGTCCGGGAAGAATTTCACCTTGCTGTTGTCTACTGTGTATGGGCCCGTCATCCTGGCCTGGTTCAGCAGAACATCTCTATCCTTGTAGTGTAGCAGCCTTGCCACCACCTGCCTCGGCGGCCTCCCGGGGGCCAATGGTTTGGCTGGCACTCTGTGGGATCTCTCCAAAGTAAAAAAGGATGTCAATCCTGCTGGCGCGACGGTCCCCTTTAGCCAGCCTCCCAGGTACTCTACCGTGTTGTGTCCTTCCACACCTTCAGGAAGTCCACGACCCAGATGTTGTTTCTCCGGTTCCTCCCTTCTGCATCCTTCGTTCGTCTCTCTAGGGTCTGTAGACTATTTTGAAAGTCGGTCATCTGCGCTGCCATTGACTTTTGAGCCAGTTCTAGGACCTCTATGGTTGCTTCTGCTTGTTTCACCCTGTCAGATAATTTATCATGGGATACCGGAGTTGGGAGCACACCACTGACCTCTTCCGCTATATTGCCCCACTGCGTCATGGTCTGTGCAGTTCAAGTATTTTCAGGAACAGTTCAAAGTTCAAATTTCCGAAGTATTTCACCTCAATCGGTGCAAGTAAGTACTTGTATTTTGATCATCTCTAGACACGAGCCTAGCTCGTGTTTCGGGATTGATTCCCTCATCAGTAGAGATAGTTTCGGGGTTGCAGAAGCAGGTCGCCAAACACCCGTCACGGGCCTCGTTGCCCCTCTGGCGCGCAGGTGCATGTCCAACAAGCTCGTCAGCTATCTTGCTACCGGGAGCCATCACAAGGGATACCGGAGTTGGGAGCACACCACTGACCTCTTCTGCTATATCACCCCACTACATCATGGTCTGTGCAGTTCAAGTATTTTCAGGAACAGTTCAAAGTTAAAATTTCCGAAGTATTACACTTCAATCGGTGCACGTAAGTACTTGTATTTTGATCATCTCTAGACACGAGCCTAGCTCGGGTTTCGGGATTGATTCCCTCATCAGTAGAGATAGTTTCGGGGTTGCAGAAGCAGGTCGCCAAACACCCGTCACAGGCCTCGTTGCCCCTTTGGCGCGCAGGTGCATCTCCAACAAGCTCGTCAGCTATCTGGCTACCGGGAGCCAGCACAAGGGATAACGGAGTTGGGAGCACACCACTGACCTCTTCAGCTATATCGCCCCACTGCATCATGGTCTGTGCAGTTTAAGTATTTTCAGGAACAGTTCAAAGGTCAAATTTCCGAAGTATTTCACCTCAATCGGTGCAAGTAAGTACTTGTATTTTGATCATCTCTAGACACGAGCCTAGCTCGTGTTTCGGGATTGATTCCCTCATCAGAAGAGATAGTTTCGGGGTTGCAGAAGCAGGTCGCCAAAAACACCCGTCACGGGCCTCGTTGCTCCTTTGGCGCGCAGGTGCATCTCCAACAAGCTCGTCAGCTATCTGGCTACCGGGATCCAACACAAGGGATACCGGAGTTGGGAGCACACAACTGACCTCTTCCGCTATATCGCCCCACTGCATCATGGTCTGTGCAGTTCAAGTATTTTCAGGAACAGTTCAAAGTTCAAATTTCCGAAGTATTTCACCTCAATCGGTGCAAGTAAGTACTTGTATTTTGATCATCTCTAGACACGAGCCTAGCTCGTGTTTCGGGATTGATTCCCTCATCAGTAGAGATAGTTTCGGGGTTGCAGAAGCAGGTCGCCAAACACCCGTCACGGGCCTCGTTGCCCCTCTGGCGCGCAGGTGCATCTCCAACAAGCTCGTCAGCTATCTGGCTACCGGGAGCCAACACAAGCGATACCGGAGTTGGGAGCACACCACTGACCTCTTCTGCTATATCGCCCCACTGCATCATGGTCTGTGCAGTTCAAGTATTTTCAGGAACAGTTCAAAGTTAAAATTTCCGAAGTATTACACTTCAATCGGTGCAAGTAAGTACTTGTATTTTGATCATCTCTAGACACGAGCCTAGCTCGTGTTTCGGGATTGATTCACTCATCAGTAGAGATAGTTTTGGGGTTGCAGAAGCAGGTCGCCAAACACCCGTCACGGGCCTCGTTGCCCCTTTGGCGCGCAGGTGCATCTCCAAAAAGCTCGTCTGCTATCTGGCTACCGGGAGCCAACACAAGGGATACGGGAGTTGGGAGCACACCACTGACCTCTTCCGCTATATCGCCCCACTGCATCATGGTCTGTGCAGTTCAAGTATTTTCAGGAACAGTTCAAAGCTCAAATTTCCGACGTATTTCACCTCAATCGGTGCAAGTAAGTACTTGTACTTTGATCATCTCTAGACACGAGCCTAGCTCGTGTTTCGGGATTGATTCCCTCATCAGAAGAGATAGTTTCGGGGATGCAGAAGCAGGTCGCCAAACACCCGTCGCGGGCCTCGTTGCTCCTTTGGCGCGCAGGTGCATCTCCAACAAGCTCGTCAGCTATCTGGCTACCGGGGGCCAACACAAGGGATACCGGAGTTGGGAGCACACCACTGACCTCTTCCGCTATATCGCCCCACTGCATCATGGTCTGTGCAGTTCAAGTATTTTCAGGAACAGTTCAAAGCTCAAATTTCTGAAGTATTTCACCTCAATCGGCGCAAGTAAGTACTTGTATTTTGATCATCTCTATACACGAGCCTAGCTCGTGTTTCGGGATTGATTCCCTCATCAGTAGAGATAGTTTCGGGGTTGCAGAAGCAGGTCGCCAAACACCAATCACGGGCCTCGTTGCCCCTCTGGCGCGCATGTGCATCTCCAACAAGCTCGTCAGCTATCTGGCTACCGGGATCCAACACAAGGGATACCGGAGTTGGGAGCACACCACTGACCTCTTCCGCTATATCGCCCCACTGCATCATGGTCTGTGCAGTTTAAGTATTTTCAGGAACAGTTCAAAGTTCAAATTTCCGAAGTATTTCACCTCAATCGGTGCAAGTAAGTACTTGTATTTTGATCATCTCTAGACACGAGCCTAGCTCGTGTTTCGGAATTGATTCCCTCATCAGTAGAGATAGATTCAGGGTTGCAGAAGCAGGTGGCCAAACACCCGTCATGGGCCTCGTTGCCCCTCTGGCGCGCAGGTGCATCTCCAACAAGCTTCTCAGCTATCTGGCTACCGGGAGCCAACACAAGGGATACCGGAGTTGGGAGCACACCACTGACCTCTTCCGCTATATCGCCCACTGCATCATGGTCTGTGCAGTTCAAGTATTTTCAGGAACAGTTGAAAGTTCAAATTTCCGAAGTATTTCACTTCAATTGGTGCAAGTAAGTACTTGTATTTTGATCATCTCTAGACACGAGCCTAGCTCGTGTTTCGGGATTGATTCCCTCATCAGTAGAGATAGTTTCGGGGTTGCAGAAGCAGGTCGCCAAACACCCGTCACGGGCCTCGTTGCCCCTCTGGCGCGCAGGTGCATCTCCAACAAGCTCGTCAGCTATCTGGCTACCGGGAGCCAACACAAGCGATACCGGAGTTGGGAGCACACCACTGACCTCTTCTGCTATATCGCCCCACTGCATCATGGTCTGTGCAGTTCAAGTATTTTCAGGAACAGTTCAAAGTTAAAATTTCCGAAGTATTACACTTCAATCGGTGCAAGTAAGTACTTGTATTTTGATCATCTCTAGACACGAGCCTAGCTCGTGTTTCGGGATTGATTCACTCATCAGTAGAGATAGTTTCGGGGTTGCAGAAGCAGGTCGCCAAACACCCGTCACGGGCCTCGTTGCCCCTTTGGCGCGCAGGTGCATCTCCAAAAAGCTCATCAGCTATCTGGCTACCGGGAGCCAACACAAGGGATACGGGAGTTGGGAGCACACCACTGACCTCTTCCGCTATATCGCCCCACTGCATCATGGTCTGTGCAGTTCAAGTATTTTCAGGAACAGTTCAAAGCTCAAATTTCCGAAGTATTTCACCTCAATCGGTGCAAGTAAGTACTTGTACTTTGATCATCTCTAGACACGAGCCTAGCTCGTGTTTCGGGATTGATTCCCTCATCAGAAGAGATAGTTTCGGGGTTGCAGAAGCAGGTCGCCAAACACCCTTCACGGGCCTCGTTGCTCCTTTGGCGCGCAGGTGCATCTCCAACAAGCTCGTCAGCTATCTGGCTACCGGGGGCCAACACAAGGGATACCGGAGTTGGGAGCACACCACTGACCTCTTCCGCTATATCGCCCCACTGCATCATGGTCTGTGCAGTTCAAGTATTTTCAGGAACAGTTCAAAGCTCAAATTTCTGAAGTATTTCACCTCAATCGGCGCAAGTAAGTACTTGTATTTTGATCATCTCTATACACGAGCCTAGCTCGTGTTTCGGGATTGATTCCCTCATCAGTAGAGATAGTTTCGGGGTTGCAGAAGCAGGTCGCCAAACACCAATCACGGGCCTCGTTGCCCCTCTGGCGCGCATGTGCATCTCCAACAAGCTCGTCAGCTATCTGGCTACCGGGATCCAACACAAGGGATACCGGAGTTGGGAGCACACCACTGACCTCTTCCGCTATATCGCCCCACTGCATCATGGTCTGTGCAGTTTAAGTATTTTCAGGAACAGTTCAAAGTTCAAATTTCCGAAGTATTTCACCTCAATCGGTGCAAGTAAGTACTTGTATTTTGATCATCTCTAGACACGAGCCTAGCTCGTGTTTCGGGATTGATTCCCTCATCAGTAGAGATAGATTCGGGGTTGCAGAAGCAGGTGGCCAAACACCCGTCATGGGCCGCGTTGCCCCTCTGGCGCGCAGGTGCATCTCCAACAAGCTTCTCAGCTATCTGGCTACCGGGAGCCAACACAAGGGATACCGGAGTTGGGAGCACACCACTGACCTCTTCCGCTATATCGCCCACTGCATCATGGTCTGTGCAGTTCAAGTATTTTCAGGAACAGTTGAAAGTTCAAATTTCCGAAGTATTTCACTTCAATCGGTGCAAGTAAGTACTTGTATTTTGATCATCTCTAGACACGAGCCTAGCTCGTGTTTCGGGATTGATTCCCTCATCAGTAGAGATAGTTTCGGGGTTGCAGAAGCAGGTCGCCAAACACCCGTCGCGGGCCTCGTTGCCCCTCTGGCACGCAGGTGCATCTCCAAAAAGCTCGTCAGCTATCTGGCTACCGGGAGCCAACACAAGGGATACCGGAGTTGGGAGCACACCACTGACCTCTTCCGCTATATCGCCCCACTGCATCATGGTCTGTGCAGTTTAAGTATTTTCAGGAACAGTTCAAAGTTCAAATTTCCGAAGTATTTCACCTCAATCGGTGCAAGTAAGTACTTGTATTTTGATCATCTCTAGACACGAGCCTAGCTCGTGTTTCGGGATTGATTCCCTCATCAGTAGAGATAGTTTCGGGGTTGCAGAAGCAGGTCGCCAAACACCCGTCACGGGCCTCGTTGCCCCTCTGGCGCGCAGGTGCATGTCCAACAAGCTCGTCAGCTATCTGGCTAGCGGGAGCCAACACAAGGGATACCGGAGTTGGGAGCACACCACCACTGACCTCTTCTGCTATATCACCCAACTGCATCATGGTCTGTGCAGTTCAAGTATTTTCAGGAACAGTTCAAAGTTAAAATTTCCGAAGTATTACACTTCAATCGGTGCAAGTAAGTACTTGTATTTTGATCATCTCTAGACACGAGCCTAGCTCGTGTTTCGGGATTGATTCACTCATCAGTAGAGATAGTTTTGGGGTTGCAGAAGCAGGTCGCCAAACACCCGTCACGGGCCTCGTTGCCCCTCTGGCGCGCAGGTGCATCTCCAACAAGCTCGTCAGCTATCTGGCTACCGGGATCCAACACAAGGGATACCGGAGTTGGGAGCACACCACTGACCTCTTCCGCTATATCGCCCCACTGCACCATGGTCTGTGCAGTTTAAGTATTTTCAGGAACAGTTCAAAGTTCAAATTTCCGAAGTATTTCACCTCAATCTGTGCAAGTAAGTACTTGTATTTTGATCATCTCTAGACACGAGCCTAGCTCGTGTTTCGGGATTGATTCCCTCATCAGTAGAGATAGATTCGGGGTTGCAGAAGCAGGTGGCCAAACACCTGTCATGGGCCGCGTTGCCCCTCTGGCGAGCAGGTGCATCTCCAACAAGCTCGTCAGCTATCTGGCTACCGGGAGCCAACACAAGCGATACCGGAGTTGGGAGCACACCACTGACCTCTTCCGCTATATCGCCCACTGCATCATGGTCTGTGCAGTTCAAGTATTTTCAGGAACAGTTGAAAGTTCAAATTTCCGAAGTATTTCACCTCAATCGGTGCAAGTAAGTACTTGTATTTTGATCATCTCTAGACACGAGCCTAGCTCGTGTTTCGGGATTGATTCCCTCATCAGTAGAGATAGTTTCGGGGTTGCATAAGCAGGTCGCCAAACACCCGTCACGGGCCTCGTTGCCCCGGTGGCGCACAGGTGCATCTCCAACAAGCTCGTCAGCTATCTGGCTACCGGGAGCCAACACAAGTGATACCGGAGTTGGGAGCACTCCACTGACCTCTTCCGCTATATCGCCCCACTGCATCATGGTCTGTGCAGTTCAAGTATTTTCAGGAACAGTTCAAATTTCCGAAGTATTTCACCTCAATCGGTGCAAGTACTTGTATTTTGATCATCTCTAGACACGAGCCTAGCTCGTGTTTCGGGATTGATTCCCTCATCAGTAGAGATAGTTTCAGGGTTGCAGAAGCAAGTCGCCAAACACCCGTCACGGGCCTCGTTGCCCCTCTGGCGCGCAGGTGCATCTCCATCAAGCTCGTCAGCTATCTGGCTACCGGGAGCCAACACAAGGGATACCGGAGTTGGGAGCACACCACTGACCTCTTCCGCTATATCGCCCCACTGCATCATGGTCTGTGCAGTTCAAGTATTTTCAGGAACAGTTGAAAGTTCAAATTTCCGAAGTATTTCACCTTAATCGGTGCAAGTAAGTACTTGTATTTTGATCATCTCTAGACACGAGCCTAGCTCGTGTTTCGGGATTGATTCCCTCATCAGTAGAGATAGTTTCGGGGTTGCATAAGCAGGTCGCCAAACACCCGTCACGGGCCTCGTTGCCCCGGTGGCGCACAGGTGCATCTCCAACAAGCTCGTCAGCTATCTGGCTACCGGGAGCCAACACAAGTGATACCGGAGTTGGGAGCACTCCACTGACCTCTTCCGCTATATCGCCCCACTGCATCATGGTCTGTGCAGTTCAAGTATTTTCAGGAACAGTTCAAATTTCCGAAGTATTTCACCTCAATCGGTGCAAGTACTTGTATTTTGATCATCTCTAGACACGAGCCTAGCTCGTGTTTCGGGATTGATTCCCTCATCAGTAGAGATAGTTTCAGGGTTGCAGAAGCAAGTCGCCAAACACCCGTCACGGGCCTCGTTGCCCCTCTGGCGCGCAGGTGCATCTCCATCAAGCTCGTCAGCTATCTGGCTACCGGGAGCCAACACAAGGGATACCGGAGTTGGGAGCACACCACTGACCTCTTCCGCTATATCGCCCCACTGCATCATGGTCTGTGCAGTTCAAGTATTTTCAGGAACAGTTCAAAGTTCAAATTTCCGAAGTATTTCACCTTAATCGGTGCAAGTAAGTACTTGTATTTTGATCATCTCTAGACACAAGCCTAGCTCGTGTTTCGGGATTGATTCCCTCATCAGTAGAGATAGTTTTGCGGTTTCAGAAGCAGGTCGCCAAACACCCGTCACGGGCCTCGTTGCCCCTTTGGCGCGCAGGTGCATTTCCAACAAGCTCGTCAGCTATCTGGCTACCGGGAGCCAACACAAGGGATACCGGAGTTGGGAGCACACCACTGACCTCTTCGGCTATATCGCGCCACTGCATCATAGTCTGTGCAGTTCAAGTATTTTCAGGAACAGTTCAAAGTTCAAATTTCCGAAGTATTTCACCTCAATCGGTGCAAGTAAGTACTTGTATTTTGATCATCTCTAGACACGAGCCTAGCTGTGTTTCGGGATTGATTCCCTCATCAGTAGAGATAGTTTTGGGGTTGCAGAAGCAGGTCGCCAAACAGCCGTCACGGGCCTAGTTCCCCTCTGACGCGCATGTGCATCTCCAACAAGCTCGTCAGCTATCTGGCTACTGGGGGCCAACACAAGGGATACCGGAGTTGGGAGCACACCACTGACCTCTTCTGCTATATCGCCCCACTGCATCATGGTCTGTGCAGTTCAAGTATTTTCAGGAACAGTTCAAAGTTCAAATTTCCGAAGTATTTCACCTCAATCGGTGCAAGTAAGTACTTGTATTTTGATCATCTCTAAACACGAGCCTAGCTCGTGTTTCGGGATTGATTCCCTCATCTGTACAGATAGTTTTGGGGTTGCATAAGCAGGTCGGCAAACACCCGTCACGGGCCTCGTTGAACCTCTGGCGCGCAGGTGCATCTCCAACAAGCTCATCAGCTATCTGGCTACCGGGAGCCAACACAAGGGATACCGGAGTAGGGAGCACACCACTGACCTCTTCCGCTATATCGCCCCACTGCATCATGGTCTGTGCAGTTCAAGTATTTTCAGGAACAGTTCAAAGTTCAAATTTCTGAAGTATTTCACCTCAATCGGTGCAAGTAAGTACTTGTATTTTGATCATCTCTAGACACGAGCTTAGCTCGTGTTTCGGGATTGATTCCCTCATCAGTAGAAATAGTTTCAGGGTTGCAGAAGCAGGTCGCCAAACACCCGTCACGGGCCTCGTTACTCCTCTAGGGAGCATGTGCATCTCCATCAAGCTCGTCAGCTATCTGGTTACCGGGAGCCAACACAAGGGATACCGCAGTTGGGAGCACACCACTGACCTCTTCCGCTATATCGCCCCACTGTATCATGGTCTGTGCAGTTCAAGTATTTTCAGGAACAGTTCAAAGCTCGAATTTCCGAAGGATTTCACCTCCATTGGTGCAAGTAAGTACTTGTATTTTGATCATCTCTAGACACGAGCCTAGCTCGTGTTTCAGGATTGATTCCCTCATCAGTAGAGATAGTTTCGGGGTTGCAGAAGCAGGTCGCCAAACACCCGTCACGGGCCTCGTTGCCCCTATGGCGCGCAGGTGCATTTCCAACAAGCTCGTCAGCTATCTGGCTACCGGGAGCCAACACTAGGGATACCGGAGTTGGGAGCACACGACTGACCTCTTCCGCTATATCGCGCAACTGCATCATAGTCTGTGCAGTTCAAGTATTTTCAGGAACAGTTCAAAGCTCAAATTTCCGAAGTATTTCACCTCAATCGGTGCAAGTAAGTACTTGTATTTTGATCATCTCTATACACGAGCCTAGCTCGTGTTTCGGGATTGATTGCCTCATCAGTTGAGATAGTTTCGGGGTTGCAGAAGCAGGTCGCCAAACACCAATCACGGGCCTCGTTGCCCCTCTGGCGCGCAGGTGCATCTCCAACAAGCCCGTCAGCTATCTGGCTACCGGGAGCCAACACAAGGGATCCCGGAGTTGGGAGGACACCACTGACCTCTTCCGCTATATCGCCCCACTGCATCATGGTCTGTGCAGTTTAAGTATTTTCAGGAACAGTTCAAAGTTCAAATTTCCGAAGTATTTCACCTCAATCGGTGCAAGTAAGTACTTGTATTTTGATCATCTCTAGACACGAGCCTAGCTCGTGTTTCGGGATTGATTCCCTCATCAGTAGAGATAGTTTCAGTGTTGCAGAAGCAAGTCGCCAAACACCCGTCACGGGCCTCGTTGCCCCTCTGGCGCCCAGGTGCATCTCCATCAAGCTCGTCAGCTATCTGGCTACCGGGAGCCAACACAAGGGATACCGGAGTTGGGAGCACACCACTGACCTCTTCCGCTATATAGCCCCACTGCATCATGGTCTGTGCAGTTCAAGTATTTTCAGGAACAGTTCAAAGTTCAAATTTCTGAAGTATTTCACCTCAATCGGTGCAAGTAAGTACTTGTATTTTGATCATCTCTAGACACGAGCTTAGCTCGTGTTTCGGGATTGATTCCCTCATCAGTAGAGATAGTTTCAGGGTTGCAGAAGCAGGTCGCCAAACACCCATAACGGGCCTCTTTGCTCCTCTAGCGCGCAGGTGCATCTCCATCAAGCTCGTCAGCTATCTGGTTACCGGGAGCCAACACAAGGGATACCGGAGTTGGGAGCACACCACTGACCTCTTCCGCTATATCGCCCCACTGCATCATGGTCTGTGCAGTTCAAGTATTTTTAGGAACAGTTCAAAGTTCAAATTTCCGAAGTATTTCACCTCAATCGGTGCAAGTAAGTACTTGTATTTTGATCATCTCTAGACACGAGCCTAGCTCGTGTTTCGGGATTAATTCCCTCAGCAGTAGAGATAGTTTCGGGGTTGCGGAAGCAGGTGGCCAAACAGCCGTCAAGGGCCTAGTGCCCCTCTGACGCGCATGTGCATCTCCAACAAGCTCGTTAGCTATCTGGCTACCGGGAGCCAACACAAGGGATACCGGAGTTGGGAGCACCCCACTGACCTCTTCCGCTATATCGCCCCACTGCATCATGGTCTGTGCAGTTCAAGTATTTTCAGGAACAGTTCAAAGCTCAAATTTCCGAAGTATTTCACCTCAATCGGTGCAAGTAAGTACTTGTATTTTGATCATCTCTAGACACAAGCCTAGCTCGTGTTTCAGGATTGATTCCCTCTTCAGTAGAGATAGTTTCGGGGTTGCAGAAGCAGGTCGCCAAACACCAGTCACGGGACTCGTTGCCCCTTTGGCGCGCAGGTGCATCTCCAACAAGCTCGTCAGCTATCTGGCTACCCGGAGCCAACACAAGGGATACCGGAGTTGGGAGCACACCACTGACCTCTTCCGCTATATCGCGCCACTGCATCATGGTCTGTGTAGTTCAAGTATTTTCAGTAACAGATCAAAGCTCAAATTTCCGAAGTATTTCACCTCAATCGGTGCAAGTAAGTACTTGTATTTTGATCATCTCTATACACGAGCCTAGCTCGTGTTTCGGGATTGATTCCCTCATCAGTACAGATAGTTTTGGGGTTGCATAAGCAGGTCGGCAAACACCCGTCACGGGCCTCGTTGCCCCTCTGGCGCGCAGGTGCATCTCCAACAAGCTCGTCAGCTATCTGGCTACCGGGAGCCAACACAAGGGATACCGGAGTAGGGAGCACACCACTGACCTCTTCCGCTATATCGCCCCACTGCATCATGGTCTGTGCAGTTCAAGTATTTTTAGGAATATTTCAAAGTTCAAATTTCTGAAGTATTTCACCTCAATCGGTGCAAGTAAGTACTTGTATTTTGATCATCTCTAGACACGAGCTTAGCTTGTGTTTCGGGATTGATTCCCTCATCAGTAGAAATAGTTTCAGGGTTGCAGAAGCAGGTCGCCAAACACCAGTCACGGGCCTCGTTACTCCTCTAGCGAGCAGGTGCATCTCCATCAAGCTCGTCAGCTATCTGGTTACCGGGAGCCAACACAAGGGATACCGGAGTTGGGAGCACACCACTGACCTCTTCCGCTATATCGCCCCACTGCATCATGGTCTGTGCAGTTCAAGTATTTTTAGGAACAGTTCAAAGTTCAAATTTCCGAAGTATTTCACCTCAATCGGTGCAAGTAAGTACTTGTATTTTGATCATCTCTAGACACGAGCTTAGCTCGTGTTTCGGGATTGATTCCCTCATCAGTAGAGATAGTTTCAGGGTTGCAGAAGCAGGTCGCCAAACACCCATAACGGGCCTCGTTGCTCCTCTAGCGCGCAGGTGCATCTCCATCAAGCTCGTCAGCTATCTGGTTACCGGGAGCCAACACAAGGGATACCAGAGTTGGGAGCACACCACTGACCTCTTCCGCTATATCGCCCCACTGCATCATGGTCTGTGCAGTTCAAGTATTTTTAGGAACAGTTCAAAGTTCAAATTTCCGAAGTATTTCACCTCAATCGGTGCAAGTAAGTACTTGTATTTTGATCATCTCTATACACGAGCCTAGCTCGTGTTTCGGGATTGATTCCCTCATCAGTACAGATAGTTTTGGGGTTGCATAAGCAGGTCGGCAAACACCCGTCACGGGCCTCGTTGCCCCTCTGGCGCGCAGGTGCATCTCCAACAAGCTCGTCAGCTATCTGGCTACCGGGAGCCAACACAAGGGATACCGGAGTAGGGAGCACACCACTGACCTCTTCCGCTATATCGCCCCACTGCATCATGGTCTGTGCAGTTTAAGTATTTTTAGGAACAGTTCAAAGTTCAAATTTCTGAAGTATTTCACCTCAATCGGTGCAAGTAAGTACTTGTATTTTGATCATCTCTAGACACGAGCTTAGCTCGTGTTTCGGGATTGATTCCCTCATCAGTAGAAATAGGTTCAGGGTTGCAGAAGCAGGTCGCCAAACACCCGTCACAGGCCTCGTTACTCCTCTAGCGAGCAGGTGCATCTCCATCAAGCTCGTCAGCTATCTGGTTACCGGGAGCCAACACAAGGGATACCGGAGTTGGGAGCACACCACTGACCTCTTCCGCTATATCGCCCCACTGCATCATGGTCTGTGCAGTTCAAGTATTTTTAGGAACAGTTCAAAGTTCAAATTTCCAAAGTATTTCACCTCAATCAGTGCAAGTAAGTACTTGTATTTTGATCATCTCTAGACACGAGCCTAGCTCGTGTTTCGGGATTGATTCCCTCATCAGTAGAGATAGTTTCGGGGTTGCAGAAGCAGGTCGCCAAACAGCCGTCACGGGCCTAGTTCCCCTCTGACGCGCATGTGCATCTCCAACAAGCTCGTCAGCTATCTGGCCACCGGGAGCCAACACAAGGGATACCGCAGTTGGGAGCACACCACTGACCTCTTCCGCTATATCGCCCCACTGTATCATGGTCTGTGCAGTTCAAGTATTTTCAGGAACAGTTCAAAGCTCGAATTTCCGAAGTATTTCACCTCAATTGGTGCAAGTAAGTACTTGTATTTTGATCATCTCTAGACACGAGCCTAGCTCGTGTTTCAGGATTGATTCCCTCATCAGTAGAGATAGTTTCAGGGTTGCAGAAGCAGGTCGCCAAACACCCATAACGGGCCTCGTTGCTCCTCTAGCCCGCAGGTGCATCTCCATCAAGCTCGTCAGCTATCTGGCTACCGGGAGCCAGCACAAGGGATCCCGGAGTTGGGAGGACACCACTGACCTCTTCCGCTATATCGCCCCACTGCATCATGGTCTGTGCAGTTTAAGTATTTTCAGGAACAGTTCAAAGTTCAAATTTCCGAAGTATTTCACCTCAATCGGTGCAAGTAAGTACTTGTATTTTGATCATCTCTAGACACGAGCCTAGCTCGTGTTTCGGGATTGATTCCCTCATCAGTAGAGATAGTTTCAGTGTTGCAGAAGCAAGTCGCCAAACACCCGTCACGGGCCTCGTTGCCCCTCTGGCGCCCAGGTGCATCTCCATCAAGCTCGTCAGCTATCTGGCTACCGGGAGCCAACACAAGGGATACCGGAGTTGGGAGCACACCACTGACCTCTTCCGCTATATAGCCCCACTGCATCATGGTCTGTGCAGTTCAAGTATTTTCAGGAACAGTTCAAAGTTCAAATTTCCGAAGTATTTCACCTCAATCGGTGCAAGTAAGTACTTGTATTTTGATCATCTCTAGACACGAGCTTAGCTCGTGTTTCGGGATTGATTCCCTCATCAGTAGAGATAGTTTCAGGGTTGCAGAAGCAGGTCGCCAAACACCCATAACGGGCCTCGTTGCTCCTCTAGCGCGCAGGTGCATCTCCATCAAGCTCGTCAGCTATCTGGTTACCGGGAGCCAACACAAGGGATACCGGAGTTGGGAGCACACCACTGACCTCTTCCGCTATATCGCCCCACTGCATCATGGTCTGTGCAGTTCAAGTATTTTTAGGAACAGTTCAAAGTTCAAATTTCCGAAGTATTTCACCTCAATCGGTGCAAGTAAGTACTTGTATTTTGATCATCTCTAGACACGAGCCTAGCTCGTGTTTCGGGATTAATTCCCTCAGCAGTAGAGATAGTTTCGGGGTTGCGGAAGCAGGTGGCCAAACAGCCGTCAAGGGCCTAGTGCCCCTCTGACGCGCATGTGCATCTCCAACAAGCTCGTTAGCTATCTGGCTACCGGGAGCCAACACAAGGGATACCGGAGTTGGGAGCACCCCACTGACCTCTTCCGCTATATCGCCCCACTGCATCATGGTCTGTGCAGTTCAAGTATTTTCAGGAACAGTTCAAAGCTCAAATTTCCGAAGTATTTCACCTCAATCGGTGCAAGTAAGTACTTGTATTTTGATCATCTCTAGACACAAGCCTAGCTCGTGTTTCAGGATTGATTCCCTCTTCAGTAGAGATAGTTTCGGGGTTGCAGAAGCAGGTCGCCAAACACCCGTCACGGGCCTCGTTGCCCCTTTGGCGCGCAGGTGCATCTCCAACAAGCTCGTCAGCTATCTGGCTACCGGGAGCCAACACAAGGGATACCGGAGTTGGGAGCACACCACTGACCTCTTCCGCTATATCGCGCCACTGCATCATGGTCTGTGTAGTTCAAGTATTTTCAGGAACAGATCAAAGCTCAAATTTCCGAAGTATTTCACCTCAATCGGTGCAAGTAAGTACTTGTATTTTGAACATCTCTATACACGAGCCTAGCTCGTGTTTCGGGATTGATTGCCTCATCAGTAGAGATAGTTTCGGGGTTGCAGAAGCAGGTCGCCAAACACCAATCACGGGCCTCGTTGCCCCTCTGGCACGCAGGTGCATCTCCAACAAGCTCGTCAGCTATCTGGCTACCGGGAGCCAACACAAGGGATACCGGAGTTGGGAGCACACCACTGACCTCTTCCGCTATATCGCCCCACTGCATCATGGTCTGTGCAGTTTAAGTATTTTCAGGAACAGTTCAAAGTTCAAATTTCCGAAGTATTTCACCTCAATCGGTGCAAGTAAGTACTTTTATTTTGATCATCTCTAGACACGAGCCTAGCTCGTGTTTCGGGATTGATTCCCTCATCAGTAGAGATAGATTCGGGGTTGCAGAAGCAGGTCGCCAAACACCCGTCACGGGCCGCGTTGCCCCTCTGGCGCGCAGGTGCATCTCCAACAAGCTTGTCAGCTATTTGGCTACCGGGAGCCAACACAAGGGATACCGGAGTTGGGAGCACACCACTGACCTCTTCCGCTATATCGCCCCACTGCATCATGGTCTGTGCAGTTCAAGTATTTTCAGGAAAAGTTGAAAGTTCAAATTTCCGAAGTATTTCACCTCAATCGGTGCAAGTAAGTACTTGTATTTTGATCATCTCTAGACACGAGCCTAGCTCGTGTTTCGGGATTGATTCCCTCATCAGTAGAGATAGTTTCGGGGTTGCAGAAGCAGGTCGCCAAACACCAATCACGGGCCTCGTTGCCCCTCTGGCACGCAGGTGCATCTCCAACAAGCTCGTCAGCTATCTGGCTACCGGTAGCCAACACAAGGGATACCGGAGTTGGGAGCACACCACTGACCTCTTCCGCTATATCGCCCCACTGCATCATGGTCTGTGCAGTTTAAGTATTTTCGGGAACAGTTCAAAGTTCAAATTTCCGAAGTATTTCACCTCAATCGGTGCAAGTAAGTACTTTTATTTTGATCATCTCTAGACACGAGCCTAGCTCGTTTTTCGGGATTGATTCCCTCATCAGTAGAGATAGATTCGGGGTTGCAGAAGCAGGTCGCCAAACACCCGTCACGGGCCGCGTTGCCCCTCTGGCGCGCAGGTGCATCTCCAACAAGCTTGTCAGCTATTTGGCTACCGGGAGCCAACACAAGGGATACCGGAGTTGGGAGCACACCACTGACCTCTTCCGCTATATCGCCCCACTGCATCATGGTATGTGCAGTTCAAGTATTTTCAGGAAAAGTTGAAAGTTCAAATTTCCGAGGTATTTCACCTCAATCGGTGCAAGTAAGTACTTGTATTTTGATCATCTCTAGACACGAGCCTAGCTCGTGTTTCGGGATTGTTTCCCTTATCAGTAGAGATAGTTTCGGGGTTGCAGAAGCAGGTCGCCAAACACCCGTCACGGGCCTCGTTGCCCCTCTGGCGCGCATGTGCATCTCCAAAAAGCTCGTCAGCTATCTGGCTACCGGGAGCCAACACAAGGGATACCGGAGTTGGGAGCACACCACTGACCTCTTCCGCTATATCGCCCCACTGCATCATGGTCTGTGCAGTTCAAGTATTTTCAGGAACAGTTCAAAGCTCAAATTTCCGAAGTATTTCACCCCAATCGGTGCAAGTAAGTACTTGTATTTGGATCATCTCTATACACGAGCCTAGCTCGTGTTTCGGGATTGATTCCCTCATCAGTAGAGATAGTTTCGGGGTTGCAGAAGCAGGTCGCCAAACACCAATCACGGGCCTCGTTGCCCCTCTGGCGCGCAGGTGCATCTCCAACAAGCTCGTCAGCTATCTGGCTACCGGGAGCCAACACAAGGGATACCGGAGTTGGGAGCACACCACTGACCTCTTCCACTATATCGCCCCACTGCATCATGGTCTGTGCAGTTCAAGTATTTTCAGGAACAGTTGAAAGTTCAAATTTCCGAAGTATTTCACCTCAATCGGTGCAAGTAAGTACTTGTATTTTGATCATCTCTAGACACGAGCCTAGCTCGTGTTTCGGGATTGATTCCCTCATCAGTAGAGATAGTTTCGGGGTTGCAGAAGCAGGTCGCCAAACACCCGTCACGGGCCTCGTTGCCCCTCTGGAGCGCATGTGCATCTCCAAAAAGCTCGTCAACTATCTGGTTACCGGGAGCCAACACAAGGGATACCGGAGTTGGGAGCACACCACTGACCTCTTCTGCTATATCGCCCCACTGCATCATGGTCTGTGCAGTTCAAGTATTTTCAGGAACAGTTCAAAGCTCAAATTTCCGAAGTATTTCACCTCAATCGGTGTAAGTAAGTACTTGTATTTTGATCATCTCTATACACGAGCCTAGCTCGTGTTTCGGGATTGATTCCCTCATCAGTAGAGATAGATTCGGGGTTGCAGAAGCAGGTGGCCAAACACCCGTCACGGGCCGCATTGCCCCTCTGGCGCGCAGGTGCATCTCCAGCAAGCTTGTCAGCTATCTGGCTACCGGGAGCCAACACAAGGGATACCGGAGTTGGGAGCACACCACTGACCTCTTCCGCTATATCGTCCAACTGCATCATGGTCTGTGTAGTTTAAGTATTTTCAGGAACAGTTCAAAGTTCAAATTTCCGAAGTATTTCACCTCAATCGGTGCAAGTAAGTACTTGTATTTTGATCATCTCTAGACACGAGCCTAGCTCGTGTTTCGGGATTGATTCCCTCATCAGTAGAGATAGATTCGGGGTTGCAGAAGCAGGTCGCCAAACACCTGTCACGGGCCGCGTTGCCCCTCTGGCGCGCAGGTGTATCTCCAACAAGCTTGTCAGCTATTTGGCTACCAGGAGCCAACACAAGGGATACCGGAGTTGGGAGCACACCACTGACCTCTTCCGCTATATCGCCCCACTGCATCATGGTCTGTGCAGTTCATGTATTTTCAGGAACAGTTCAAAGTTAAAATTTCCGAAGTATTTCACTTCAATCGGTGCAAGTAAGTACTTGTATTTTGATCATCTCTAGACACGAGCCTAGCTCGTGTTTCGGGATGGATTACCTCATCAGTACAGATAGTTTCGGGGTTGCATAAGCAGGTCGCTAAACACCCGTCACGGGCCTCGTTGCCCCTCTGGCGCGCAGGTGCATCTCCAACAAGCTCGTCAGCTATCTGGCTACCGGGAGCTAACACAAGGGATACCGGAGTAGGGAGCACACCACTGACCTCTTCCGCTATATCGCCCCACTGCATCATGGTCTGTGCAGTTCAAGTATTTTCAGGAACAGTTCAAAGTTCAAATTTCCAAAGTATTTCACCTCAATCGGTGCAAGTAAGTACTTGTATTTTGATCATCTCTAGACATGAGCCTAGCACGTGTTTTGGGATTGATTCCCTCATGAGTAGAGATAGTTTCGGGGTTGCAGAAGCAGTTCGCCAAACACCCGTCACGGGCCTCGTTGCCCCTCTGGCGCGCAGGTGCATCTCCAACAAGCTCGTCAGCTATCTGGCTACCGGGAGCAAACACAAGGGATACCGGAGCTGGGAGCACACCACTGACCTCTTCCGCTATATCGCCCCACTGCATCATGGTCTGTGCAGTTCAAATATTTTCAGGAACAGTTCAAAGTTCAAATTTCCGAAGTATTTCACCTCAATCGGTGCAAGTAAGTACTTGTATTTTGATCATCTCTAGACACTAGTGAAATACTTTGGAAATTTGAACTTTGAACTGTTCCTGAAAATACTTGAACTGCACAGACCATGATGCAGTGGGGCGATACAGCGGAAGAGGTCTGTGGTGTGCTCCCAACTCCGGTATCCAGATAATTTATCATGGTCCGCTCGGAGCAGTCCAAGGCCTTGCGTCAAATGCCCAATGTCCTTTTGCAAGGCTTCCCTTGTATCCAAGTATTTGATTAACCTGTCGTTGGAGCATCCCCTTGGGATGCTGTTGCGATCCCTCTTGTGCCTCCTTGGCTGCTGTGTCATCCTCCTGTTGAGCTGGTGCCCCCACTTGCTTTCCTCGTGGCTTCCCCATGGTCCCTCGGGTCTTGGGCACGGTCAGTTCGTCAGACTCTCACTATGATGCACCTTCTCCCTGCAACTGCCCTCTGTGTGTTCACGCCTCGACCTGTCCAACTGCCCCACTGCGCAGCTCCACGCTCTCATGCGGACACAAGCTCCTCATCAGGGCTGCCTTCCAAGCCCCGCCAGGTCACACCACTCCGCGGTCTCAACCCTCCAGGAGGACCACTCCCCAGCGGGATAACAGAGGCTCTCTTCCGTCCCAGGGGCACATTCCAGTCCAGCCACCCCGGCCTCTGCGTCTTGCCCGCCTTCACAGAGCCCCTCACCACTACGGTACTCTCTCCTGCCAGGCCTGCAGCCCAGTCTCCAATAATCACCAGCTACATGACTGCTCCTCCAGCCAGTTCCGCCAGCCCCACCGCCTTGCAGTGATATTGCTCCTGCCGGCTCTTACCGAGGTTACTCTCCAGCGATTTCAACCGTCTCTGCACCGAGCCCCCCACGGTCTCCTCGCTCCGCTAGGCCCTCATCCTGGGCAGTACTCGACTCCTTCTCAGCCCACCAGGGCCAGCGGCACTGGGTATTAGCCCTCCAGTGATGGGAGTCGCCCAGCGCACCCCACCAGCCTCCCTCTGGCGCCTGCTCCTACCAGCCAAGCAGACACCCCCCACTGGGGTCGTATCAGTCACCAAAGCTCCTCCGGTATCACATGCAATTAAGTATGAGGGCGAGGCAGGACTGTTCTCACTTGAGTGCCCGGCAGTCTCCCAGCCCATCTCGCTTCTTCAGCTCTTCTCAGTGCTATCCTCCGTCTCCACAATCGGTGCACACGGCCCCAGGGCGCCAAGTCTCATCCAGCGCCGCTGGTTTCTGCAGCGCGCCTCAGCGCCAACCTTTCCCCGCAGCTGACAATGGCAGGGCCGCTCCACCGTGCACCAGGTATGCCCCCTCAGCATTATGCCCTGGCAGTTGGGCTCGCCGTCAGCACCGGCTCGCGGTTCTCTTCCGGCACCTCACTTCAGCCTCCCTCACTTCTTCACTGCTGCTTCAGGTCATCCAGGCATCTAGGGCAGGCTCAGCGCTCCCATCACCACGTCCCCGCCAACCTCAGGTGCTGCCCGCTCCCCGCAACAGTCTCCCGTACCTCAAAGCCCTTGCGAGGCCGCCGCTGCCTTTCCTGGACAGAGGGGGAAGGGGGGAGCGCTCCCACTGCCAAGCCAGGCCTGCTTCACGCCCCACCGAGGCACAGTGCATTTGCTGATGTCGTCGCTCTGCCGTGCGTGCACCCCGCCACAGCGGAAATCTCCTGCACCCGCTCTCAGCCCTGGCTCAGCCTGCTCCTCGGGTTCTCCATCCGCCGCCAATTTGAGTTTGTACGGCCATCGAGTTCCGCAGTGCCCCGAACACGTGCGGCAATAATTCTCTTGATGTCCCTTGCAAATCCTGACTGGGTCAGCGCAGACGGCGTTCTTCCTCGTTGGTAGCCCTCGTTGCGTCTTTCCGCTCCGGCTCTGTCACGGCCAACAGGGTCACCAGTCGTTCATGCCGCCATCTTGGGCCCGGGTTCTGGCTCCCCTTCCACTCAGCGTTTAACTAGTTCTCGCCACTGCAGGGCTCTCCCTCCAGACCGCCGAGTCCTGTGACCACTTGGCGGTTCCCCCCAGGGGTTTGGGGGCTCTGTACCTCGTCTCTTTACAGTATTTTTTATTTTTTTATTTTTTATAAACCTTTATTTGTACAAAAAGGATATACAAATCTGGGCCTACAACCAAGCTGGCCGGCCACAATACGAAAAGCAGTCAAATGATCCAGAGTGAACATTACAGAATCAATCATTAAGGAGCATAAGCAATACAATCCTAGAAGGGGGGGAGGATAGAAGATCTAGACGGCCAGTAAACAGGAACAGAGAAGGTTAATTTTATAATATGGCGATAAGGAGTATGACAGGCTCAGTGACAACATAGAAGAATCCGGATTCCCCAAACAAACCGTTGGCAACAAAAAGGGGTATAGGGCCGCAATGCAGGAGGGGCAGCACTGTATACATAGGTATAAAAACAGATGCGGTAAATACAAATCAATATGCAATGACTATCAACTTTGCATGCCCACCACCCAATAGCACATCGGAACCAGGACAAAGGGGCCGGATGAGTGGCGTCACCAAGACTAACCCGTCATACTGACCTTGGGTGAAAAGGAAGGGGAGGAGAGGGGGGGGGGGATGATGAGATGGGAAAGAGAAAGAGAAGAGAGGGAAAGGAAAACAGAGACTAAAAGAGAAGAACGCCACGCCGAAACAGGCGTCCCGTGGCGAGGAACACAGGAGAGAGCAGGAGTACTAGCAACGAGGAGGGTATGGAAGTCGCGATGGAAAACAGCAGAACTATAAGAAGGAGATCAGCGACTCTACAGACCCCACCCCAATCATACCACGGAAGGCAAGGACAGACGCGGCACTCCAATAAAGAGATACAAAAGGGCCATAGAACTGAGGAAAATAAAACATCAAATAAGACCCAACCCACCCATCCCACCCTGCACCCCTGCAGAAGGCTACGGCCTACCCTCCCAACAGCGTGCCTGTCGCCCTAAACCAGAACCCGAAATGCAGTAGAGAGAAGAGAGAAGAGGAATAATGAGACAAAAAGAAGGACATGAAAACAAAGGAAATAAAATGGGAGGGAGGAGCAAGAGGGCAGAAACAAATACGGTCGGCCACAGCCCTCCGCCCAACCATACAATCATTTTACGAGTAAACCAGAACGACACGATCTCGAGCGCCATAAAACTTACAGGGGGGGCCTCCCACCGCGCTATGAATATAAGCAACTGCGCCACGAATTCGTACACCAATAATCCACCGGGAGTCGTGCATCTCACCCCAATCCTTTTCTAACCACAATTCCCACCCACCACATGAAAATGTAAAGTGAGCAACACGATGCGAGGCAAGCACACAATTGAAAGAAATTATGATAAAGACGTAGATCAGGGAGGTCAATCGATCTGCAAGTGAGCAAAAGTACAGATAGGTAGTTCAAATGTCTCAGCAAGAGCAACACGGGCAGCAAAAACAGGAGTTCAGTCTCACCGTTCGGAAATGTGGGGGTTTCCCTGCAAAATAGAGATACGAGCTCGTCAATGCAGAAACAGTCAGCAGTCCATCATTTTTCTCAGGCACCCGGGGAGAATCGGGCCCCCGCACGATATCCAAGTCCCCAAACTCCAAACTTCGAAGAGCAGGAGGTTCCAAAGCCACTGGCCTACAAACTGATCGATGAACAGCGATAGCAACCCTCGTAGCAACCGAGGGGGGCGAGGCAATGGTATCACTGGGACAAGAAGGGAGCATGAAGAAGCGTCCACCCCAGATGGCGGCGGATCGCGATGAGTTTACAGGGGCACCGGGGGCCAAGGACGCGTGCAAGGATCGCAAGGCATCAAGAACGTCTCCAATCGTGGGCTCACGCACACATGTCCAGGCCCCCGTGCAATCCGGCAACCTAAGTCCGCCGTCACAAGGTGATCCACATCCCAGATCGTTGGCAGCCATTTTGTAAATTCAGCCTCTTCACCACCCCCCGCGACTTTCGGGACAGTTCACAAATGTAGGACTTTACAGATCTCCGGGGGGTCCCAGCAATGGCGGCCTTGGTGCAGAAAGGAGAACCGCCCAATGCGGGGGTCCGCCTGTATTATCGCTGGCGCTCCTCACGAGTAGAGTCCGAGCGCGAGGGTCCAGGGTCCCGGACGGAGCAGCAGCGGGGGGACCCCTTCACATGATCAGTCCCGGGAGCATCGCGCCCCGCACCAGCCTCACGGCCACCAAGGCAGGCCCGGATCAGGGTCACCGGGATGTTCGCACAACGGCTCTCACCAGTGGCTCACTCTCTCGGCCGGGGCCGACAGTCACAGCAACACCAGGCCGGATCCCATAGGCGAGGCCCCGGTCCCAGCCCCACGGAGGCCCCGGTCCCTTCGGGGGGCACAACTTCGGAACCGCAGCACGTCGGAGCTTCCGGGTCAAACGGTGAGTAGGAGCAAAATGTGGCGTTCCTATTTCTCCAGTAATGTGTCGTCTCTGGGCAGGATATGCAGCAGGATATACGAGTCAGGCCGGAGGGCTGACGGAGCCGAGCTAAAAGGCGACCATTACGCTCGCGAGCTTGGCTCCTCCCCCCTACAGTATTAAAGACGGGGTGGGCACGGAGCTCTGTGCTCAATTGTCCGCTCCCATCAGCCTCGTACCCACGCCCCCCATCGCTCCATTAAGCACATGTCATCCCAGTCAATCACTGTCACCACCCAGGCCCAATCCGGGCAATACGACCTGGCAACACAATGTCATTGGGGCTTGGTGAGGAGAGGGCAGTTTATCCACCACACTAAGGGTACAAAAGGAACAATTGATGGATGGTGGATGAAGCAGGGGGAAGACACAGGGGAGCCTCTCGGAAGAATGAGGCACCCCGTCAGACACGCGTCGATCAAAGTATCACCCAGGCAATCCAGGGACACCGGAACACGAATCTGCTCCTCCGTGCCTTCCTGCAAAAGAGGCCTAACATCTGATGCATGGTGATCTGAGTTGCACCAGTCAGTACTGGTCACACACAATGAAGAGTTGCAACTCCGTAGCACCTTGGAAAGGAGGCACAACACCTATTGCGCATTACCATGGGTCTCACCAGACAATCCCGGTCTCAGACAACGAAGAGTTGTAAAATCCATACCTCCCTGAAAATGAGGGACAACGTCTAGTGCAGTTGATACGGGTCGTACCAGACACTACCACTCACACACACAGGTGCAAGTTTAGCACCTACAGGTCTCTGGGACCAGCATGGGCAGCGTTTTTGCCCCGAGCCTGGCGAACCTTTACGTCCATCGGTTCGAAGAAGAAAACATCCTCTCCGATACTAACCCTTTTCTCGCCTCGCTCCGCCTTTGGAAACGTTACATCGATGACGTCCTCGTGGTGTGGCGTGGGACTGTGGATGAGCTACAAACTTTCCACATTTGGTTGAATAGCAGGAATGCATTCCTCCGTTTCACTGTTGAGCACAGTAATACACATCTAGCTTTCTTAGACCTCAAGATTAATGTAACTCCGACTGGTCTTCAATCTGAGCTCTTTCGGAAACCTATGGCAAGGAACTCCCTGTTGAGCTACGATAGTTGCCATCCGAAAGCTCTTAGGGACAACCTGCCCTATGGGCAATTCCTGAGAATTCAGAGGAACTGCTCCACTAGGGAGGGCTTCTTTCACCATGCCAAAATGCTAGAGAACAATCTGCTTGAGAAAAAGTACCCCAAGCAACTAATACGACGGTCAAAAAAGAGGGCGTTTAATAACAACCGTGAAAGCCTTCTGGAGCCTACATCCCCAAAAGCCAAAGAATCTCGGATCACCTGTGTCAACACGTTTGGCACTCGCTCCAACCAGATCCAGAAGATCATCAAGAAACATTGGGGTATCCTGAACACGGGTAATGATAATCTGCCCCAGCCTCTATTTGCCTTCAAAAGGGGTAGGAACCTTAAAGACCAACTTGTCCACACTAGACCCAGAGTAGCGACTCCGAGAGCAGTAGGTTCACTTTGGGGTATGCCAGCCGTGACAGGTCACCATCCATGTGGGAACTGCGCTGCTTGCCCTCAGACTGCCAAGTCTACAACCATTGACATTGGAGGCGGGCGTCTGTGGGAACAAAGGCGCTTCACCAACTGTAACAGCCTCAATGTCATTTATTTGATAGTCTGCCCCTGTGAATACAAATACGTGGGTATGACGACCAGGAAGGTCAAGACGCGCATTTCCGAGCATAGGAGCACCATCCGCTGTCGCAAACAGTCCACCAAAATGATTAATCATTTCTTGGAGGTGGGACATGGCCCTGATGAATTTCGATGGACCATTCTAGAACAGCCCCTGATACCCAACCATGTGACAGACATCAGTAAGTTTCTGTTCAAAAAAGAACAAAAATGGGTGTACACTCTCAACTCAGACAAGGACGGGTTGAACGATGACATCCCGTGGATGTCTCTGTGAGATGCACTCCTTTAGTACATTGGTGTGCTCTCTAGTCATCTAAACATTTATATGGGGTTTGGCACTGATTCTGACCAGTCAATAGGCTACGGTTGCTTTTCTCCATACTTCGCCACATCTTGTGAGGTCTTAACCAGGATTCACTATAATCTTCCATTCCTTTTGATAGTGTAGCCTCACACGTTATTTTGACGCCACTGACGGGCATAATCACCCCTCTGCCATCGTCAACCTATATCTAAAGATATTGGAGCCCCTCGGTCTAACCAACAAGTGCTCACTTGCCTAAATATTTCAGTGGACCTTTATTTTTACAGTTCCACATTTTGGCGCGGTGCTGCTGGGCCTACTGTAAATAATAGAGCCCTGTAACATTGGAAGCCATACCAATATCTAGATCTGCCAGTGTGGTTTACCTGGTAGTCTTTGCAACTAGTAGCACTTCCAAAATAACCAATTCAATTGGATGCCTCCTATATACATACATATACATGCCTATGTGTTTGGTATTTTATTATTAATAAATATGTGAGCATTCATAACTTTTAGTTTGCCTGGGAGCGTCCATTCTCTCAATAGGACTACATATCCCAGAATCCTTGGTGGTCATGTGATGCAAATTGAAACGCCCAGTTGAGGAAGTAAAACTGCACTGTCTGTCTCCGCGCGTTACCTCCCCGTACAGCCAGAGGGACGCTGGAAGTACCGACGGACAGGTGAGAGACACGCTCTTCTTGCCTGTCTGTCAGCAATCCTAGTAGCAGGCTGCCATTGTGCGCGCTCGCCACCAGTGTGCGCACTGTTCGTTCAGAGAGCTTTGCCTGTGTTTCTATCGAGCGCTGCTGCCTTTGTGTAGATTAATTCTATAACGCGGTAAGAGATACCTGCCTCACTGCCATGACCACGGCGCACCAGAGCTCTGCATTAATTATTTGCTTTCTCGCGGTGGGCCGCTGATTAAGAGGTTGAAAACCCACACGCGAGCATTGTTGACAAAGCGGCATTGCGGGTGGATTTTACCGGCGCTCTGTCTACACTTTAACTTGATCCCGCCCGGACAATAGAACTGTTAACTAAACGCGCTCTAGTGTAAGTGCTGGAGTGTAAATGCTAATATCCCCATTGTTTAAAATACAGCCTCACGAGCAGGGATCCTGTCACGGCGTCTACTAGTGGCAGTCTTCCTGTGACCTAGCGAAACACGCATGAGAAATTGTAAAATGAGGCGCAGGCGAACCTCTTGCTTCAGTTTTTGGGTACAGATATGTTTGTTCTTTATACAGACATAATTGTCAATGAACACATTTGCAGGCCACCGAGGGTCTGATCCTTGCCATTTGTTTAACTGCGGCCATAGCCTAAGCCAGGGCTTTTTGGCATTTTTGACCTACTACTAACACCATTATGAGTTGTGATTAAGTGTGAAGTCAGCTGTTCGCTGACGTGTCTCTGTATGTCTCTCTCTTTCCACTAGAGCGGTGCTTCAATTACCTGAGCTGTTTGCCAGGTGAGGTGAGGCAGTACTCTCCTGCACAATATGGTAAGTGAGAGTCCCACTACATATCATATGTAGGTATTGTAGATATATGTAGTAATTAAAGCACTACCAAGAGGATTGCTTCATAAATTCTCTTCTTAGATATGGTATACCATGAAAGTGTTTTGGATACCGTAGGTATACTAATTATATGTTTTTCCCTTGTTTTCGACTATGTTTGTTCTCCTTCGGACTTCACAGCTGGGAGAATGATCCTTCACTAATACCCAGGTGATACCTTTTCCTTTTCTATATATTCTTTACACAACACTAGCAGTAGCGACACAGGTCCTGAAGAATGCAGTGGATACCAGTGTGATCCGTAATTCCTGCTGAAACATGTCGACCAACCTGTTGGTAGCTATTAGTTGAAACTACCAATTTCGCTCTTTTTAAGTTTTAGAGACTCTGAGGTCTCCAATAAATAATTATTTTCCTCAGAGCCATCTAATTTTAAACATCACTACTTTGCACCTTTGCACTATTTCACATTCCCTCGCACTGCTTTTCAGTAGCCCCCTGCGACCCAGATATACCATCACTGGTTC
Organism: Lissotriton helveticus; assembly: GCF_964261635.1. NCBI lineage: Eukaryota > Metazoa > Chordata > Amphibia > Caudata > Salamandridae > Lissotriton > Lissotriton helveticus. The sequence goes on from NC_136059.1 coordinate 1,457,191,126, forward strand.
CTATGTTGGCATTTATGACCAAACTCTTTTCCTATCCTTCATGGTTAGAAGGAACCCACATGATGAAAAGGGCGCCTAGGAAGAGCTACTGATGGGTATTTTTCAAAAACCATGAATGATGTACCCTGTCTAGTGAACTATTATTACTAGTTCCATCACATAGTCGTCTCTTGTGAACTCCATATCTTTTGACCCTCCACTATTATTTGTATTGTGGCAAGTTTAGCAGTGCCACATAAGGAAGAATGAGGCACTACTATGAGTATGCCCTCACCTCTATGGGTCGCAACCTCTGAATCAGACACTGCAAGCAATAAGCATGTAATAGGCGTGTCGCACAAGAAAAATGCATTAGTTGACATAGCGGGCCACACTGGATCCCGCAACCAGTGAATACACCACCAACAAGAAGCTTATGAGTGTTGAGGCCTCACAATGCAGGGGCCACACTCCATAGATGCGGGTGTAGTAGCAGGCCTCAGCAAGGCCCACCAGTGCAAGGGGTTCGCCCTTCTCTGCACAAAGTCCTCAGACCAATAGGAAGAAGGTGCACAGAAACTAGAATAGCAAAGATAACGTTTATTACACCTCATGAGGTGGTGCTACGGTTCAGACAGTACCCTTCGGTATTGCAAGAAGTAGCACCACGAACTAAAAGAGCATGGTCCCTTTATACCTGCACAGGGGCTCAAAAGAAGGCGGTACAAACACAGAAGCAAGTTTTATGTACATATATGGTAATATAGAAAGGCACAATCGATAAGTGGGAGGAGCTAACGGTTTTAGGAACTAGTAAACACATTCCTGTCTGGTACTAATCACCAACAGCTGTAGACCCTACTGGGCATGCGCGAAAGTGGGGGATGCTAAATATAACTCGTTGCCGGGCAGATTTCAAGCGCTGTTAACAGGAAGATAGGACAAAGCACATGGTCGACACGCGGCAGCATGTAGCAAACAAAATGGCTGCCATGAATACAAGATGGAGTTCGCTAAATGTCACGTTAATAGCTAAACATGAGATGTCTTCTGCTAATGCCTAATCTAATCTCTGTAAAACTACAACAGATGACCCTTTCAGCATTAGCTGAAGACACTCGTTTTCCTGGGATAATCTAAATATTCATCCTGTATATTTATACTCATTATTTCAGCTATTTCCTTATCTAACATGTGCTGTTGTTTCATTTCTGTAATATCCTTCTTGGCTGGTATACAGGCAGTAATACACATGGAGCAAAGCATTGGGCCACAATGAATACACATACAGCATGTGAAAAATACTGCAATTACAATACATAGAATAGTCAGTAGTTTCCAACCCCAAGCAGAGATTAAAGCCGAAAACCATCCAGCAAAAGTCCAGGTACCTTTTTCTGCATGAATTTCTGCAGCAATTTTATGCAGTTTAAATATTGCATCATATACTGAAGGCGAATTGTCTGGGATAAAGACGCAGCAACTACTTCCGATAATGCAACATGCACCACCCCGATCAGCTAACATCACATCTAACACCATACGATTTTGGAGCACTACAATCCTTGCAACTTGTAGTTCCTCAGTAATATTTCCAAGTGCCATAGCTGTCTGATTGGTAACAGCTTCTACAACCCTAGTTAAATGTCTCACTTTCCTACTATTTAATGCAGCACCTACAAAAGAGAACAAACCTAAATTAAAATTGACATTGTTGTAGACTAGTGTCTGTTTGGTCTACTTCATCAGTACTTATTGTCCTTTTGTATCTATTTTTAGTAATATCATTAAACAGTTAAAAATCTCGATGAGATGATGCAGGTGCCCAAAACGCAGGAGGTAATAGAAAACATACATAACATATAACCGACCATCCAACTGGTAGTCGATAATATCCATAATTGCTTCACACAAAGTAGGTGCTGTGTGAAGCTACAAAAGTACTATCGTTGACATCCTCAATATCTAAAATCATAATACAATCACTTATTCCAACTGAAATTCGTCCAATACTTTGTACACATAGTCTCTTGTGTTGGTGAAGACATATGGCGTGGAAATATTGTCCGGTCGGTATTCCTCCCATTCCCATTTAGTTCCATTAGCTTGGGGATACCCATCTTTGTCTTGATAACACACTTTATTAAGGCGAAAAAGAAGTCCGCCCACTGTACGCCTTCTAGATGCAAACAAAAGTGTATACCAGGCTTGGGGAGAACCATTATGTGAGAAAGGAAGAGGAATAAAAAGTGTTCCTCCTTTCTTTTGATGCGCAGGTATCATTCCACATACCCAACAGTTGGTAGTGTTTGTGGCATTAAGAGTATGATGCAACATGGGGGGCGTGGCTAGGCACGCAATGGCGGCAGTCGCACTCGGGTAGAGCTCCGCACTGAGCTCCCCTTCCCTGGGCTGCTTCTCCATATAATTCTCCCACAGCCGGCTGAAAACCCGGGCGGAGCCTCCTGCGGTGGTCGCCCGCCTGCTGACCGACTTTGGTGCCGCTGGAGTGCGGAGGAACGCACCGGCCCTTCCCGACGAACGTCTGCGGGACCCTGGGCTGCCTGGCTGGCTGGCGCGTCCACGGGAGACCGCTGCCTCGGCCTGCCCGTTGGGCCTGATTCTGCGGCCTGAACGCTGACGAGCCGGGACTCTGCTGCCCGCTGGCGCCGGGGCCTTGACTACACCTGGCTGCCCCTGCCGACACCGGTGCTCCTGCCTGGGCACCCCCGGAGACCCACTGGAGAGCTGACATCGTGGGAGCTGACGGCGCCCCGTCCTCACAACATCGATGCTCCGAGGGGAGCCTGAGAGGAGTGCGCCACCGCTCGACTGCTGAACGCCGCGGCTGGAACGCCGGGACCCCTGGGGGGCACGACCGCTGCACACATCCAGCCGAGACGAGGTGAGCGGAGGCCGACTGCCGGGCCGTCCCTGCTGCGGGAGGGGGCCTTCTTCCTGCCGTTTCCTGCTTGGCCCGTCGACCTGGCCGCTCTGGGGGCCCACTGGACGGTCCGCTACCCTACACACCTACCTACGGACAGATCACAGGTGTCTGGTGGTCCCTACTGAGCTGCTGGGCGACTGGGCCGGCCGTTGCGGCCTACACCACCTGACGCCACAGGCCTACAGGCGCCATTTCCCAGCACGGTGTCGGGAGTGCGTGAACTTTGGCGCCCGGCGGAGCTCCCTTACCTTGGCTGCCACCGGCCACCACCCTCCCCCCTGGGGGCTGCCCACCAGCAAAAAATCGAGGAACGAACCGACGCCGGGCCCTGGCGAGAGAATGGAACTGCTAGGGGCGCAGATGCTGGGGTAGAGACGCCATTCTTGCTGCGGGCCGGCTGCGTGGCCGCGCTGGGGTTTCTACATGTCACTGACCCCTCCTGTGAACCACCACGGACATTACACCTGCTGTTGGCCCCCTCACATTCTCCTGTGTACTTTGGCAACTCTTCATAGCGTGGTGACACCGAGGGCCGATACCTACCGGCCATACTGGTGAATGCTGATACTGCACACTACGGTCGCCGTATTGGCCGCGTGCCTCCACCGCGGACTGAACGACACCATCCCATTGGCGTCCGCCTCTGCGTGACAGACCAGGTAGCCTATATCTTCTATTGCCACCAGCGGGTGCCACCTGATTGCTCGCGCCGAGGGTACTGTCTACCGTAATACCCTTCTGACAGGAACGGACACCATGCCACTTCAGGCCGCACACTAAGAGACACTCAACCCCTGTGGACACTGCCTGACACCTCATTTCATCGCCCTGCTCATGTCTGGAGGGGTGAAAACCCGCACTGGCACAGGCGGTGCCCAACTGAAGGGGAAGACCGACAAGATATCGAGAAAGATGGACGTCGACCAGGTAACGACGAGGCTGGCCAGCGTGCTTGCGGCCATGGAACGCCTGGAAGAATCGCTCCAGCTGACCCGGACTTCGTTGGAGACCAAAATAGACTGTGTTGCGATCGACCTCACACACTTGAGAGATGACCACAAAAAGCTGGCGGATCGCACTAAAGTACTGGAGGGGGCGGTGAAGGACCTCAAGCTTCGAGTCACACAGACGGACAAACATGTCCAGGACCTCCTGAATAGGGTGGAATTTCTGGAGGGCCGCGCAGAGGACGCGGAAGGATGGGCGCGAAGGAATAACATCCGGCTGGTAGGAATTCCGGAAAAATGGGAAGGGACGGATCCTACCCAGCACGTGGAAGACTGGCTGAGGACCATACTGCCGGAGGACACGCTATCGCCCTACTTCGTGGTGGAACGAGCGCACCGGATGCCGACGAGACCGCTCCCCACTGGCTCCAACCCGCGGCCATTACTTCTCCGGATATTGAACTACCGGGACCGAGACTCTGTCCTCCGGGAAGCTAGGAGGCTCGGCGAGGTTCGCATAGATAACGCTGCAGTGATGTACTTCCCTGACTACACTGTCCAGGTGCAGCCCCAGAGACATTCCTTCCTCGAAGTGAAACGACTGCTCCGCACTGCAGGCCTCAAATATTCCCTCCTCTTCCCTGCCAAGCTGTGGGTGGTCACATGTGATAAGACTTATTTTTTCACCGACCCTGAAGAAGTTAACGCCTGGCTCGATGGGGGCACCGACGCGGCGCCCAGACAGCCACATGGCCCAGTGACGAGACCAAGGACACGGGGACCGAGACGACGATGCTGGAGCAGAGTGCCTTCGACGCAGCACTCGGACACCGCGGCAAGCCGATCCCCACCTGTGGAACAGGTTCTCCAGGAACGAGACGCACTTCGCAAGGTCACTGAAATCAGCAGTTCCCCAACGTCTGGCCGCCGCGCTGGAAACAAGCCCGCGGGCGTTCCCAAGTGATGATGAAGCCATCTACGGGATATCGGACTCTCCGCTATCCACCGACCCACCGGATGTTACACCCCAGACCGCAGACCTACTCAACTGATGCCATTTGCGAACTTTTCGGCAGGGCCCCTCCGAGCCCCCGCCGCCTTGGCCATGTCCAGAACCAGACTCTGCCGAGCCTCAGGGGCTTGGCGCCCAGATAGACATCCACACCTTTGGAAAAGACAGAGGATATGGGACACAGTGAGTACTGCCCATGTCGTTCCGACAATGCCACAGTGTTGTCCAGAGGGGGGCTCCTATGCACCTCCACTGTCCCTTACCTGTTGTCCGCGGGTGTCTAACCATACATGTGGCACAGGGGTGCGGCCGGCCTTGAACTGTTCAATTGCTGTATGGCCGGGCTGAAACTCCTGTATGACAAGCTAGGCTGAACTGACCCGCTACAGCCATATGGCTACACAATGCCTGCTCCGTGCAGCCCAGGGAAGGTTGATGAATCCCTTCTCTTATTCAGATACTGTACTGCTGAACTGTGCCTAGCACATACCACCCCCCTAGACTTGAAAGGTTACTCCTCTCTCCCGAGAGAGTTTGGACGGTGGCATGTTTGACTACTTCCCTTTTGGTATTTGCTGTTGATTTACCCTCCCCTAGCCTGTCTTGTTGTTTCACTGCCACCCTCCTCTTATTTTTCTGGGATATGGTACTAGTGTTGACAGAAATAACTATGGTTGTAACTTGTGGGGGGGCACAATGGGCCTGAGGTCAACTAATGCGGTGGGGGGAGGAGGGATAGCCTGAATTGTAATAATGACTACGATTAAATTGTGTACGTGGAACATTAGGGGCATGCACACGCCATCACGCCGATACCAAATATTCTCCTATCTTCTCAAAAGACACAGGGTACACATTGCACTCTTGCAGGAGATACACCTGAACAAGGCGGAAGTGCTCTCGCTGCGCCGCCGATGGAGGGGACAGCTATACGCCACAGAATACTCCTCGTATGCCCGCGGGGCGCTGCTATGGGTTAGGCCGGGTACTCCCTTCGCCATGACACACTCTTATGTAGACCCGGAGGGTAGGTTTGTGCTCATACGGGGCAGATTAGATGGGCAGCCTGTGGTCCTGACTTCCCTATACTCCCCCAATACAGATCAAGGCAACTTTTTCGCACATTTATCCGAGAAGCTGGCGCCCTGGCACGGAGTCCCCTGGATAATCGGGGGTGACTATAATTGCATACTAGACGCGGCCCTAGATCGCTCTGCTCCACCAAAACCTGCCGCTCCGACTTGCGGTGCTATGAAAGCGCTCATCCATTGGGCGGCACAGTGGGACCTGCATGACGCTTGGCGCACACGCAACCCTGCCTCTAGGGTGTACTCCTACTACTCAGGGGCGCACGCTCTACATGTGCGTCTGGACCGATACATGGTGTCTCCTGAACTTCTGCCCCTACTTACAGATACGCAATACATGGGCCGCACTCGCTCGAACCACAACCCGTATACATTGGATATAGCATGGCAGCGCCCGCCCATCCCCACCTGAGGATTACAGCCCGCCCTCTTGCTGGACCCCCCCTTCCGAGATTCCCTGCACGCCTGCGTAGCGCTATATTTTGCAGATAACTCTGACACTGCGACATCTACACAGATTGAATGGGACGCATTTAAAGTTGTGATCAGGGGGCACTGCCTGGGCACACAGGGACAAATGCAGAAAAAGTTGGAGGGAGACTTACAGCGAGTTGAGACCGACCTGCTCCGACGAGAGCAGGAGGCGATGGCAGGGGCTGATGGACCACTGCTCACGGCCCGCGAGGAGCACACCCAACTGCTGGAACGGCTCAGTCACCTTAATTATACTGCTCACTCCGCATGCACGCACCATTTTGGTGATAAGCCTGGCAAATTACTGGCCTGGCTCGTCAGACAAGAAGACCGCACGACGCCCGTGTCTGCTATCCATAGCGCCGAGGAAGGGGTGGTTTACACACAAGGCAAGATACACCAAGCCTTTGTAAGACTCTACCGTGCACTGTACCGGTCTCAGGTCAGGGCCCCTGCCGAAGATATCGCAGGATACCTCTCGGAAATCCAGCTGCCGCTCCTCACAGCTGCGCAACAGGGAGACCTGGAGGCGCCGCTCACGACAGAGGACCTGTGCGTTGCCATTTTTGCTCTCTCCAATGGCAAGTCGCCAGGCCCCGACGGGCTGCCTGTCGAATTTTTTAAGGCATACTCCGAAATTCTGCTTCCTGAGCTGCTTAAAGTCTATAATGCTGCCATTGATGATATGGCGCTCCCCGCCACTCTCGAGGCCACTCTCGTCTCGCTCCTAAAACCGGGCAGAGACAGCACACACATGGGCTCTTACAGGCCATTAGCACTGCTAAATACCGATTATAAAATCTTCACTTCCCTCTTAGCTCGACGCTTGGCTACCATAGCCCCAACTCTTGTCCATCGCGACCAGAATGGCTTCGTGCCTGCCCGTAGCACCTCATACAATATTCGCCGACTCTTCAAGGTACAGGAATATGCCCCTCTTCACTGGCCACGGTCGGGATGCTTGGTTCTTGACCTCGAGAAGGCCTTTGATTCAGTGGAATGGCCATACCTCAGGGCGATGCTAGAGAAATTCAACCCGGGTTACACCTACATCGATATGGTGGGCTTGCTCTATCAGAGGCCCACCGTGCGGGTGCGAGTGGGCGGGCTGCTCTCGGATGCACTTGATGTGCGAAGAGGCACCAGACAGGGTTGCCCTTTGTCGCCGCTCCTATTTTCCCTGGCTATGGAGCCCCTCGCGGCGCTGTTGCGGGCGCGGGGGATGGACTGGGGGATCCCACTGGCGGATGGCTTACACGTGGTCTCGCTTTATGCGGATGACTTGCTCCTATATGTGCGTGACCTCACGAATGTGCCGCACTCACTGTCGGACATTTTCCAGACATTTGAGGCGATGTCGGGCCTCCGGGTCAACTGGTCCAAGTCTGGCATGTACTCGTTCAGCCCCGACACGCAGGAGTGTGACATTCGCATCAGTGGTGAGAGGCTTGCCTGGTATCCCACTGCGTTTAAATATCTCGGAATACACATCTACCGGAACCCGTCCGACGTCCTAGAGGGGAACCTAATGCGCACAATATCTTCGCTGCGCGCCCAGATGGCTTTCTGGAAGACACTACCCCTGAACGTGCCTAGCCGGATAGCACTATCCAAAATGATAGTCCTGCCGCGGTTGCTGTATCACTTTGCCAATATCCCGTCCTATGTCCCCGCCCGAGTGTTTCGAGACTTGGATACCATGACCCGGAGCCTCATATGGAACGCTGGAAGGCCACCGAGATGGGGGGGCTGGCAGTCCCCAATTACGAACTGTACTATCTGGCGGCACAGCTGCAATGGGTGTCGCACTGGCTGGGTGGGAGAAATCTAGAAGATACCGCTACCGATCTCACGGTATGGCCCACACGCAGGTCTGTACATTATTTCACCCCCTGAACAAGGGGCCCCGCCCGCTGCCCTTACACATGGCGGTGGCCCGCAAATGCTTTTTACGTAGCCTGAAACTGACACAGGGAGTGCAGCCTTATGCACCCGCGCTTCCCCTGCTGGGTACTCCTCGGCAAAGTGGGGTGGTGACGCAGGCTATGCTGGAGGCCTGGACAACGGCTGGTGTGAAAACGATAGGCGATCTTTATGCTGATGCAGCGCTGCTTCCTTTCGGCGAACTGGCAGGCAACACGGACATGCCAGACGGACAATTCCTCCTCCTTGCATCACTATTGCGCGCATACACGGACTCCTGGGGTGACACTCAAGAGGAATTACCAACACACCTCCTCATACAATACCTACATGTGATGAGTAACGGCTCCCACATTATACACTGGCTAGCGCAGGCCCTTCTCACGCACACGCAGCGCTCCACACAGCTGATACGGGATAAATGGGAGACAGCCCGAGGGAGGGGGTGGACCGACAAGGAATGGACGATGGTGATGGCTGGCCCTGTAAACATCCCTCGCGATGCACGCTTCAAAATCATACAATTTTATATTCTCCACCAAGCATACTTGTCGCCGGATAGGATCAACAAATATTTCGCGACCACTACAGCTAGCTGCCCCCGATGCACCCTGGTAGGCGCGGACATTTTGCATATGCTCTGGAGCTGCCCCACCCTGACCACATATTGGACCGAGGTGACGACCCTGCTAACACAGAGCGCAGGCGCAGGCCTACCCCACACATGGGAGGCGTGCATTCTTGGGTTATGTAGGAGGACTAAACTGAATAAAGTGCCGGCCAGATTCTGGGACTTAGGGCTCATCGCTGCTAAGCGCATGCTCACCAAACATTGGAAAAGAAAGGAACCCCCACTTACAAAATTTTGGTGCACTTCCTTCACTAATCTGACGAGAGCTGAAAGCATCACACTACACTGTGAGGAAACTGTAGGGTTAAGGAAGTTTCCGATCGCACAACTTTGGGATGATGCCTTGAAATCCTTTCAACAGGCCAGTCTAGCCCGAGGGATCACATAGAAGCTGGCACAACACATGGGGCGCGCGCCTGGGCGCGCGCCTGTGGGGTGAGTCACCCCCACATGTCCGGACCACACAAGCCCCTCGGCTCCGATGAGCCTGACGGCTGACCTCCCTATCATTCCCTGGTTCATGGCGGACCGACCCCCCCCGACCCACCGAGTACATAACACCGCACTTCCACCGTACTGATCACTGACCAGGGCTCTCGCCCCCCATGCCCACACGTAGAACCGCATACTGACGCTGTGCATCTGTTAACGAGACCTGTCCCCCCCACTTTTTCTTTCTACCCTATTCCACGATCACTTCGCGATCCCTGAGACCCTGTTTTTTCTTTTAATACCCTGTTCTTAGCCCTGATTGACCTCCTGTTCCTGAAGAGGTCTTGTTTTGGAGTTATCATGGCAACCCGGATTGCCGTATTTGTTGAATTATTGGATATGTTGAATCAGAGGTCTAGCCACACCTAATACCTGCTACACTATGGAGTGCATTGCGCCTGGCGCTGCCGCACACTGGGAACCGAGACTTGGGTACACGCGGAACAAGGCCACCAGAGCATGCCACCTCCCACTACGCTTCACCTGCTGATATTCCACAGATACACAGCCCTGCACAAGTAGGCCGCTACTGCGCCCGCTGCAGACAAGATATCTGTAGCAATAGTTACAACCTCGCTGTCTTATGACTTGATATGTATGTCATTTGCTGCGCAGAGTGCTGCTCCAGATTTACCCTACAACTTTGCCTTGTTTCCTCTGTAACTAAACGAAGATATATTCCTGTCTTGTTATGCTGAAATTGTATGTCTGTGTACCATTTAAATGCATATTAAACCCAATAAAACATATTCAAACAAAACAAAATAAAACAGATGGAGAAAAAAAATGAGTATGATGCAACATCTGAACAAAAGTGTTATTGAGATAAGATTGACGATGCTTCTGCTCATGATACAGAAGGGTAAAATAGTGATGGTCCTCTGGGACTGGAGTAGTAGCAACAAAAAGCTCATGAGCAGGGGCCATCTTCTCGATAGACCAAGTGATTGCTGCCATAATCATCAACACAGCAACAAACCCTATAGCACCGATATTCATTTTCTTATTCATTTTAGCAATAATGAAAATCAATTATTTCCAGAAACTAAAGAACAACCGTTGGAGCTCTTACCCCTGGGCAGCCGGTGATTTCTTCACCACGGGCCAAGATGGGTGTCACTAGACTAATGCATGGCTGATCCCCCCCTTGCCTCATTGGCTCTCCGTTTCCACTAACCCAGGGCAGCCAACTAACTTTCTCAGGCACTACAGAATCTTTCTTCGGTCTCAAATGATATCGCGATGCTCCAGAAATCATGGGGTCCGGGAAGAACTCCGCAGATTTGTCAGGTGATACAGCTTGGCCTTTCTCCGTAGTCAGGATCTCTCGATGATCGTTCAGCGCAGCAGGTTCCACCAAGGTAGGCAGTATTTTCTTGCAGTGAGTACTATGCACCCAATTTCTCCGGTTCGTCACTCGAACGGCTGTTCTCGTGGCCAAGAGCACTTGCTCTGGCCCTTGCCACCTCGGTTCCAGGCTGCTCAATCTTTCAAACGACTTTATCATGAGATGGTCACCAGGTCGTAGTTCATGGCCTTCACCTGTAGATCTGTCCGGAAGTGCTTCTCGAACCTGTTGATGAATAGAAACCAAGCTATCAGTTAACTGTACCAAATAGTCATTCATCAGGACAAAAGGTACATCATATACAGAACTCTGTTTCGGAACTCCCCAAATATCCTCCCAAACACAATCTCATAGGGAGTAAGGCCTGTTCGAGAATGTGGTACTGATCTAATGGACAACAATGCCAGTGGCAACGCTTCTGGCCAAGTCAAAGAAGTGGAAGCCTGTATTTTCGCTATTTTCAACTTCAGAGACCCCCCAGGATATAGCGGCATGGATTAGAAAATTTAGCGGCACAAAAATGGAAATTTAGCGGCACAAATATGGAAATTTAGCGGCATTTTATTTGGCGGTTTTTCCTACAACAAACACAGATATCTGTGTGTGTTGGTCCCTGGTGTGTCTGTGGTCTGTGTGTGTTAGTCTCTGGTGTGTTTGTGGTCTGTGTGTGTTGTTCCCAGTGTGTTTGTGGTCTGTGTGTGCTGGGCTAAGGTGTTACCAAATGTATATGACGTACATATTTATTTATAAACAATACATTCAAACAAGCTTGTCAGGCAAAGAAGCAAATGATTAAGGGAATAGACAACGCTTCATTTAAAGAAAGAATACCCACGTTTTTAAACGATCACTTGCATAGTAATAAATTCCAAACAAATATGCACACTCCCACAGAGCAAATACAAGCCGAGAAATTGTTCAAGAGAATCGAATGTGATAGTAATGTTCAACAAAGGCAGCCAAAAACAATTTGTGAAGCATAAAAAACATGATTGTCTTCACATTACATTTTGATTAGGAATTTGAAGTGACCACCTGATCATAGAAGGACAATACGAAAACAAAAAATAAAATTTGAAAGTGAACATTTAGGTTTCATCTACCTATCACATATCGGATGTTCCTTTTATAACTCTATTAAGCTAACAGAGTGTAAAATAGCTCAAAGTCACAACATTAAAAAATAAACTGGTGGCAAACATGTTCGGTACATTTCAAACGCACTTTTTATAAATGCTAAAGATGATGCTGAGGTTATTGTATTAGATTAAGCATCGCCACCGATCAAGGCAACATGCATGTCTTACTAGCATCTCTGAAACATGCTATTTCACTTCTTGTAATGTTCTTTAAAAAACAGGCGTTCGGGGAGCTTATCTGAACTGTCAAACTTGCACTGTGGCACGCAATCGAATGATTGCTGCAAGACACTCACATGATCACATTTTTGGCACTTTTGGGTACATTTGTTTATTTGGTAAGTTTTCTTGGCGGGCGCGATGCGGAAGGATAGACGCATTTACAGTCTTCGGATTGCGTGCTCTGGCTGAGGGATGCCGCTGCCTCCTGATCTAATTTATTAGCCTGCCCTGCTACTGAGCCGTGCCCGGCATGGACTTGAGTACTGTCTACTTCTTGAACAGCCTGGCAGAGCTTAAAGCACAGATTCATTTTTAGAAGGTGCTGGTATTTGGTGTTGTTTTCAGGCAACAGCTGTTGCTTTGTAAATCATGCCATGATGTCAGCGATAAAAGCGCGTTGCAGAGAAACAGCTGTTTTCTTCCAGAGAAAGTCATGCTGAGATGCGATCTGGCATTTCCCTTTGCATAGAGATGCTTCATAGGGCTGTTTTGCCACACGAGGCACACTGCCTAGCACCCCCCCGCCCCCATCCCTCCGCAGACCGGCCCCGCCCCCTTGAAAGGGGTCTGGATGTCTAGATTTCGCAGGCACTTTTCGTAAAAATCCTGCCATTTTTACAAAAGTGCCGATTTCGCAGGCACTTTTGTAAAAATCGCAGCATTTTTAAAAAAGAGCTGATTTTGCAGCAAATCGCGGCATCGCGAAATCCTGGAGGGTCTGGTTATACCTTTCCACCAATCTTGATGATTGTGGTTGAAACACCGCATGGAACTTCTGTTTAATCCCTAATCCTTTCAGGACATATTTAATAACTTCCCCAACAAAATGAGGTCCGTTATCATTCCATAAAAGTTTGCAAAGACCAAACCTCGGGGAAAATTCCTTCACAACACCTGCGCTGTAGTGATAGCAGTATTATCCTTTGTGGGGTACGCCTCAATCCATTTACTAAAGGCACAAACTACCACCAAGACATACTTTAGGTTGTTGCAACGCTCAAACTGAATGTAATCCATTTGGAAAACTTCGGTTGGTGTAGCAAACCCCCTGCAGGAGTTCATGTCCCTTTTCCAGGATTATATTGTAAACAGATCAAACAAGACTGTACTACTCTCTTAGCTATGCCAGCAATCTCTGGATGCTCCCAAACTTGCGTAAGCAATTTCGTTATTGCTGAAGCTCCAACATGTGCTAGCCCATGTGCCATATGAACCATAGGTTGTACAAAGGCTGTAGGCAGTTTCCACCTATCCATCTGCTTATTCCGCCAACAACACTCATCATCCAACTCTCCTTCTTCATACCACTGTTCACGTTCTTTCACAGAAGCAGATTTCTGTATCTCTAGTACTTCTTGTCTAGCATCATGCCAAAGTTCAGCTTGTGACTTCACTACATACATGGGAGTAGTGCTTCGTGCATCGCAGTCTCACGTGCTACGTGGTCTGCAAAGGCATTACCTTGTCCAACTTTATCAGTCACTTTCTTGTGTACACTACACTTCACAATAGCTATTTTCTTTGGGTATGTCAGTGCTGTCAAAAGATTATGCACTAGTTCTCTGTGCATTATTTGCATCCTGTGGGAGGTAAGAAAGCCTCTCCTTCCAGAGCAGGCCAAAATCATGAGCCACTCCAAAAGCATTGCGGCTATCTGTATAAATGTTCACACATAAATCAGTGCTAAGCTCACATGCTCGTGTCAAAGCTATCAATTCAGCTGCTTGAGCCAATCTCTGTGGTATGCGAGCTGTCTCCACTACCGTGTGAATCGTAGTAATTGCATATGCAGCTGAGGTCGTACCATCTGGCAATTTCAAACAAGACCCATCAACCCACAATTCCCTGTCCACATCTCGAAGGGGCGTATCCTGCAAATCAATGCAACCCTTTGTCTGTTCTTCAGTAAGGAATATACAATCATGTGTTTCTTGCGACTGAGGCTGAGTCACCGGCAACAAAATAGCTGGGTTTAAGGTTGCACATCTCTTCAATGTAATGTGAGGGGCTAGCAATGTTCAATTCATATCCTGTTAGACGAGCGCTAGTTAAGTTCTGCGTCGTTGTTTGATTTAAAAGGGCATCAACCGCATGAGGTACCAGTACCAACAGCTTATGTGACAAAACTATCCCTTCACTCTGACGTATTTACACAGCTGTTGCTGCAACTGAACGAAAACACCCAGGCAACGCTCGGGCAACAGGATCAAGGACTGCTGAAAAATATGCACAGGGACGTTGCTTGTCGCCATGTGTCTGGACTAAAACTGACAATGCACATCCATCTTTCTCATGCACGTAGAGTGTGAAAGGCTTTGTATAATCTGGAGTGCCTAACACCGGTGCTGAGCAAAGGGCTTGTCGTAACTGCCGAAAAGCAGTCTCATATTCATCTGTCCATTGGAGTATCTTTCGTCAAAAGTGCTAGCAAAGGTTTAACAATGTATGAAAACCCCAATATCCATTGCCTACAGAAGGAAGTGAGACCAAGAAATGCACGCACTTCTTTCTGAGTAGAGGGTACTGGTGTGTCTAAAATTGACTGAATACGATCTGTTGTGAGTGCACGTCCCTCCTTAGACAAAAGGTGACCTAAATCGGTCATATTTTTCTCTACAATATTGCAGTTTCTTTCGTGATACTTTATGATGATGTGAAGCAAGAAAAGAAAGCAAGGACAAAGTGCATTTTCACATTGTTCAGGGGTATCGGCTACCAACAAATTGTGATCGACATATCATATGAGAGCCACACCTTCAGGCAAAACAAGAGAATCAGGTTGTCTTTTCAATGCTTGACTGTAAATACTTGGACTCTCAGTATAGCCTTGTGGAACTCTACAAAATCTATACGATCGATAATTCAAAGTGAAACCGGAAAAAATATCAGCTATCAGGATGAATAGGGATCGAAAAGAAAGCGTTCTTCAAGTCTATAATGAGAACGTGGTTGCAGTCGAGGGAAACAAAGTAAGAAGTGTCGTAATGTCAGAAACCACAGGGTACTGCAGTACTACAATCTTGTTTACCTCTCTCGTCTATGATAAATCTATAGACCCTAGTATCAGTATCTTTTTTCAGAATAGGAAGAATCGGGCTGTTACAAACATTAAATGGAACTTTCTCAACAACTCCAACTTGAATGAGATCATGTCCAATTGGTATGAGTGCTTCTTCACCCTCCTGTGAAATTCTGTATTGAGGCAAACGTGGCAACACAGCTCCCTCCTTGACACTAATATGTACCGGTGGGATAACCATTTGACCCACATCAGTATCTGAGGTAGCCCACAAAGTTTTAGGGAGTGAAGCCAATGCAATATCCTCTTTAACAAGACAAGCTCTTTCAATCACAGGATGATTATCGTTCAAAATAACACGCACTCATTCAGGAGAACATCATATTGTAGCCCTGAAATGCTTGAGCATATATATCGAGACCCACAATATTGTCTGGTGTGTTTGGAGAAAGAAAAAATGGACATGGAGCACTGAATTTATCGACATGAAATGCAAGTGGTTGTGACAATGGGCTAAGGGAAGGTGTTCCATCAAAACCTATCGATGTAATGGTTACGCTAGACAAGGGAGCCCTAGGAACCAGTTGTTTAGACAAGGCGCTACGAGTAGCTCCTGTATCAACCAGAAACTGATCAGTAGAACCCAAAACATGTGCTGTAACATAAGGACCCACCTGATCTACTGGAACTTTAACTGATTCCTTACCCCATCCTAGGCAATCCTATGCATAAGCAGAATCATGAAAATCAGGCTGCACATCATCAGACATCTGGTATTGATTTCGTCTATCAAAAGTGTTAAACCCATCCTGCGCTCGTACATTAGTATCAAACCTAGCGCGATCATTCGTATTTCCCCTAGGCCCTGAATATCCTGAGCGATTTCTCATTTGTCCCCGACCTCGTGAATATTGTTGAGAACACAATAATGGACAGTCGGCCGCCCAATGCCCAAATTTCTTACAATACGCACATTGATTATTAGATAAATTCGAACAAGTGTAAGAAAGAACCATAAAATCCACGTCCTCCTCTATCATTACCTCTAGAAGGCGGACCATAAGCTTGAGCCAGCATAACCTTCGTTTTTAATTCCTTAGACTTCTTGTCCTCACTACCTTTCGCTTCTAATTCCTGACGTTCATAATATTGAGTTTAGAAAAGGGTGGGTGACCCAATAAACCCTTGCGAGGTTGGGCTATAAATTGATATAATAAAGATGCCTACAAGGGAATTTATTCAAGATTCAATTACAGGTGACTGATCACATTAATGTGTGAATTTCTCATCAGTCTAATTGAATTATTTCCTGCTGATTTTATTTCTGTCTCATTACTTTGGACCCAGTAATTAAAATACTGAAGAAAAGCAAAAGAAAAAGCTACACGGATATTGTATTTGTTAAATGATTTCATTTTATAAAAATTTGTAAAAGGGTACTGTTACAATGAGAACTAATCGTCAAGAACAAATGGATTTGAAATAAATGAATTGTTTGTGAAATCCACTTGTGCTGTAGTCCACTTTTTGGTGATTATATTACAATGAATCTTGCAAAACTTCAAACAGTGATTCAATTGTCTAAATTATTACAGTTTGAATAATGTGGACCAAAGATAGTCGACGTTTCGGCCTTGTAGTTGCTAAATCCTTAAGGCCATCATCAGGACAATTCAATCTTTAAGAGAGTAGAGACCCCCTTTGCCTTATTTGCATACAGGCATTGATAGATGTAAGAATCACCGTCTTCGATATCTAGGATTTCTTTTTTCCCGAATAACTTCAAAGAGTTATTCTCTCGCGAGACTACGCCACGAGATCGATCGCTTCAAGGAGTTACAAAAGATACCAAATACGCTGTGGAGACAGGGAATCAAAAGACTCGTCCCATCATTTCTTCTTTTTTTAGCAAATCTTTACAACATAAGAATTCTGGAAAAAAGAAATCCTAGATATCGAAGACGGTGATTCTTACATCTGTCAATGCCTGTATGCAAATAAGGCAAAGGGGGTCTCTACTCTCTTAAAGATTGAATTGTCCTGATGATGGCCTTAAGGATTTAGCAACTAAAAGGCCGAAACGTCGACTATCTTTGGTCCACATTATTCAAACTGTAATAATTTAGACAATTGAATCACTGTTTGAAGTTTTGCAAGATTCATTGTAATATAATCACCAAAAAGTGGACTACAGCACAAGTGGATTTCACGAACAATTCATTTATTTCAAATCCATTTGTTCTTGACGATTTGTTCTCATTGTAACAGTACCCTTTTACAAATTTTTATAAAGTGAAATCATTTAACAAATACAATATCCGTGTAGCTTTTTCTTTTGCTTTTCTTCAGTATTTTAATTACTGGGTCCAAAATAATGAGACAGAAATAAAATCAGCAGTAAATAATTCAATTAGACTGATGAGAAATTCACACATTAATGTGATCAGTCACCTGTAATTGAATCTTGAATAAGTTCATAATATTGAGCCATAGCCAAAACAGATGCCGGAGAAGATGTAGTCCAAAAGCTTTCACTGGCTTTTAAACGGCTAGCTATCCCTGGTAACAGATTTGTAACATATTTATTAACAAAGAGATGTCTGCCCGTATCATCTGTCAATGACTGACCGCTAAAATCGTGAAATGCTTCCTCGAAGCGCGTATAGAAATCAGAAACTGATTCATATACCTGTTGCTTACACGACGCTAGAACAATCCAATCTATCTTTTTAGGGGGAATAATCGTTTTTAACTTAACTAATATAGCTGCGGGAAGATCTAGTATCAATTGGCACAGCTTTTGAGCAGGTTCCCTTTCCTCATCCATTTGCTCTATATCTTTCCATCCCGTGCCAAAAGTTACACGATCAGCAACTTTACGAACGGTCCTCCACATATCCGGCGGTAATATCAATCCAAAAAATAAATCAATATCACACAGGGTCATAGTGCAAGAGCTAATGGCTCCCTTAACTTCCTCATAAAAAGCTGCTGGTTTTTTCCGCGGGTCAGGTAATGCTGTTTTAAATGCCATTACATCTTCCCTATTCCAAGGAGTATACACCCAATTATAGATAAAATAACCTTTAGCATCAATAGAACTTTTATCATCACTTGTACCCGCTCCTTTAGAAGGAACATAACAAAGGCGCAGCTTCCCGCGTAGGTTTCGCAACTATCATGGTCTTATCTGTTCCGAAGATAGAAGCTTGCGACCCTCTGGTCTGAGATGTCCATGCAGTTGCATCTGCAGTCTTTTTCTCCTCCCGCAAGCGAACCGCCTCAGTTTGTAGTTTAACCAAATGCCTGTTTGTATCATCCACCTGGGAGAGAACAAAAAGACCATCACGCATTTGCTTACAATCAGCTGCTACATCATCGGGCTCTAACTCTATAGAATGTTTCCTGAAATAGAGCAATAACTTCTATGGCAAACGTCTCGGTAAAATATAACTGCTCTCTTTCCTGCCACCTTTCAAGTTCGGAAGCAGGAGCAGTGCTACGTAGTGCTTTACGAGCGGCCTGTCTGAGTTCGGACGAACGCTCAACGGATAACATAGAACGGGTGTCTCGCGTCTTTTGTTGCTCAGACCCGGAATCCTCATCGTCTTCAGACAGAGCAGACGGAACGGCATACGGAGGTGGAGGGCGATCTAGTAACAAAAAATCATCTTGCGGTTTATTAAGGACAGGATAGAGAGGTTGTCAAACAGCGGATTGGCCAGATACCTGTAATCTGTGTTCTTTCTCTTCTCTCTCTTTCAATTCTTTCACTTCTTTCTTTCTCAACTCCAATGCTTTCTCATACACATTCTTCCGTTGCTCTTTCTCAATCAAGGCTTGCTCACGCTTCGCTCGTTCACGCACTTCTTTCTCCCACATACGCACGCAGTCAAACATATCACGTCTAGACTTCAGCTCAAACATACATTGTTCCACATACTCAATCTTTCGCAAATCAAATGACCCATGTATAGGCCAACGTAACTCGGGATCCTTACGGGTATATTTGTTCCACAATGTGCTGTACATTATAGAAGAAAGACCGTGTTTAATATACATATCTCTATTAGGCGTCCGCTCTGGAGGAGCCGGTTGCGATTCCTCAAGTCTCAAATTGGTACCATTACAAAAGCAACACATACTACGAAGTGCGCTAAAAACAGGCATGCCAAAAATAGTGCAAAATATGCAGTATTATAATCAAAGTAGCACTTAAGGTACTTCTAGTACGATGTGCCGTTCAAATCTAAATCAGATTGGAGAAAAGTCTCCACATTACCTGCCTATATGAATTGCAATTCATATATCACATACAAAGGATACAAATCTGACAAGTCTTTCCAAACAAGTATGCCACGGTAAGTGTTCCAAGAACTACCTTACCAAACAAGGGCATCCAACACCCATAGCAATTGCCGAAAAATGGCTCTTACCACTCACAGGGCGTCTAGATTCCAACTGCTAAGTTCTAAATTCGACCAAACGGTCACTGCACGGCGAATCAACAGAAGAGATCTCAGTCGAGTACCGGCGCCACCTGGATGGTCAGATCAGAAAGAAGGGAAAAACGCCTTGGTTTGCCAAGACTCGGGTCTCCTTGGGCAATGATCGTCCGCGGCGAGATCCCAATCCTCGTCGTGACCACTCCTTCGGGCGTCCGAGTCGTCGATGAGCCCCACGTGTCGGGCGCCAATTTGTAGTAGCAGGCCTCAGCAAGGCCCATCAGTGCAAGGGGTTCGCCCTTCTATGCAGAAAGTCCGCAGACCAATAGGAAGAATTTGGCACAAAAATTAGAATAGCAAAGATAAAGTTTATTACACCTCATGAGGTGGTGCTACGGTTCAGACAGTACCCTTCGGTATTGCAAGAAGTAGCACCACAAACTAAAAGAGCATGGTCCCTTTATACCCACACAGGGGCTCAAAAGAAGGCGGTACAAACACAGAAGCAAGTATTATGTACATTTAGAGTAATATAGAAAGGCACAATCGATAAGTGGGAGGAGCTAACGGTTTTAGGAACTAGTAAACACATTCCTGTCTGGTACTAATCACTAACAGCTGTAGACCCTACTGGGCATGCACGAAAGTGGGAGATGCTAAATATAACTCGTTGCCGGGCAGATTTCAAGCACAGTTAACAGGAAGATAGGACAAAGCACATGGTCGACACGCAGCAGCATGTAGCAAACAAAATGGCTGCCATGAATACAAAATGTAGTCCGCTAAATGTCACGATAATAGCTAAACATGAGATGTCTTCTGCTAATTCTTAATCTAATCGCTGTCAAACTAGAACACGGGTAGTACTTTTGGGGTTTCGTACAAGGCAATCGGGTCTCCAGGCACAATGCTTAGTTCCATGCGCGCTACCAGTTGGGATCCAGCAGATGATGCAGGCATTTTAGAGGGCACTGCTCCCCACGTTTCACAAGTAGACACTGAGGGTCCCTCATGGGAGGTCTTTGTTGTTCCAGTGACCTCCACAAGAGTACAGGGGGCACACCAACATGCTCTTGGAGAGCACACTTCAAGGTGCCACATGGTAGGAGGTTGTCAGCCCAGGCCAGCCACTATTCAGGAAGGGGGAACAGATCCTTCCAATGGCAGTAATCCTCCTTGTGCATAACAGATTCCTCTGGCAGTGTACACCATGCAGTTCCAGGATGTCCGGTCCCACATCCCCACAAGTGTAACTATACCCTGCTAAAGTATGTCACCAGTAATTATACTGTAGTGTGCCTTTGAAGTTGAGGGTGGCTCAAAGGGTTTCCCTTTGAACCACAGATAAATGTCAGTCCCGTCTGCCACAAGGCTGTGGAGTGCATATCTTAATCTTTAGTGGGTCAATGATCTGGCTCTCAGAGGCCAAGTGTCAAATCATCTCCCTCCAACCTTTCCAGCCAGGCCCTCAAATGACAGAGGTCTGTTATTCCAGTTGCATGCCCAATGTTAACAGCTGTCACTGGGGAATGCATAGATGTGCTCCCAAAGCCTGATTGGTCCCGCAATCTGTCCTTCATCCGTGTAGCTTTTGCCTTCTCACTCTAAGTGCACAAGGTATGCCCAGACGTGTGTCCTGGGCTCACTGTGCCACTGGATTCCAAGCAGTCTGGCTAATGAGGGGTGATACCCCAAAACCAGTCCCAGGATGCTTGTTTTGGGTCAAAGGTGGGTCTGACGTGGCAGTTTGGGCTGGACTGTTTGCAAAAGGAACAGGGTTGAGACTGATTTGCATATGGCTGGGTATAAACTGGGGTGGCTTGGTGAATAAAATAACAATGGATTTAATCCACATCACTTGACTCGGGTGAATGTTTGATTTGTTCGGCATTCCTCCCATCATCTGTGTGTCTTTTACTTTCTAGCCGTAAGTGCGCCAGGTTTGTCCATACGTTGGTCTCAGGCTCACTGTCCCATTTGTAAATGTAAATGTAAATGTAAATGTCATGGTACTTATAGAGCGCACTTTCACCAGACGGTCACCTTGCGGCGTCGCCTATTCGGCTTCCTGGCGCTGATACTCATACCGCTGTGGAACCCCTCCTGGCTTTCCCTGTGAAGTGTTCACTCCTGGGCACCCCCAGGGTGAAGCCAGGCATCCTTAGCACTGTTGGGGCCGGTGTGGAGGCTAAGCAAGCTATTGCCCAGAGTTGCAGCGTCGGGCCCATGATTAGAATAGGCACCGAGGCGAGAATTAACAGGTCCGAGGAAATTGAGCCCGAGACCCCGCCGAGGCGGGAATCGAACCCTGGTCCCTGGCCAGAACTCTGCATCAGGGTCTGCCGCTCTAACCATTGAGCCACACTCCTCCACACCCATTGAGCCACACTCCTCCACACACTTGATTCAAGCTAACTTAGCTGATGAGGGGATTCCCCGAAACTGGTCCCAGGATGCTTGTTTCTGGGCCAGGGAGGACCTTTTCTTGGCTATTTGGGCTGGACTATTGCCATGAAAAGCAGGGTCAAGACTGATTTGCATATGGCTAGGTCTAAACTGGGGTGGCATGGTAAGCAAAACAACAATGCATTTAACCCAGATCTGTATCCCTTCAAAGGGCTGTTTACCTCACAACAGATACTGCAGGGCTCACTCTGTACCCTCTGCCAGCTACAGTCAGTCATTTATAGTACACTGTGTCAGAAAGGGGCCTGGCACTTCTAAAGAAAGAGTGTCTGCTCTTTTTCACCATAACGACTGGTGCCCCCCACCACTAGATCTAGGCGATACTAGCACTACACAATTCTGTCTGGAGAAAATACAAGGTCGTAGCTTTGAGGCACTCTATGTGGTGTCTCCCCCACTGAAGAATCCTCACCTGTGGGGCATGTGACTGTAGTGCTTAATAAGAAAAGCCAAGTACTCACCGTATTGTTGGAGTCATCCACTTTGTGAATCAAGTACCCACCAGAAGATCAGAATGAGAGGTGATCTATACTTCGCCTCATTGAAGAGGATCCCCGTCAGAAGCCTCCACTCCTGCTGCATTCCTCAAAGCTGCACACTACTAAGACAGCTGTCTAGTAGCTCCTCAGAAAACTGTTTCATGCCTGATGGAGGCTCCTGTTGCTGGTGGGTTCCTGTCACCACTGAAGGCCCGAACATGGACCTGCCTTGGTATTATGAACTTGGCGAGAGACTGAGCAGCCCTAAGCCTGCAAGATTGACGGCTAAAACAAGATCCAAGGGTGGGGGAGTGCAAGCTGCACCCACCAATCTAATTTTTACACCGAATCTGAGGTGGGGAGCACACAGAGAGGAGGACTCATGAGGGGCAGATTGAGGATTAGTCTGCACAAACCCCTAGAGCACAAAGACCTGCACATGTGAACTGGGAATTTGTGAATGTTTTGTTATATAGTAGAATTCTGTTTTCTGTGCAATAAAGTACTTGTCTTTTGCACAAAGAGAAGCACTGAGCTGGACGTTTATCTTATTACGCTGCTGGTGTGGGGGGGTGGTATTGATTCTTGAGCCTGGGAACCCCCCACACTAATTTCCCTGAGAAGCCTGCAACTGGTCATCCTCTCTACTACTGAGAGTCAAGTTTGAAAAAGATTCTACATGGCTCAGTTTGCAGAGCCATAGTAGAGCAGACCTTGGGACTGCAGAGGTTAAAGACCCTGTTATGATCCAGTATCTCCTGCCTGCTCTGTACCTCCTGAGAAGGGTCTGACACTCTTGTTCATTTCTGACCTCCTTTTCCCCTTAGCTTGTGTCTTTTTTAACATCTTTGGTCTTGTGCAAAGTGGTTAAGTAGAGTTCTAGAGCAATATGGAGGGATTGACCTTAACATTAACACTCTTGAAACATTGTGTTCATGACAAGATGGCCTATCAAAGAGTACTTTCAGAAGGGCTGCCTTTGTGCTTCATAAGATTGTCATTGATGCAGATAGTTCATACTTCTTGCTGTTGTGATTGCTCTTTTTGCAAAGACAGTAGCATGTCACTCTTCACATATGACATCAGAAATAAACTTCATCTGAAGTTCCATTTTAGCCAAAAGAATTGCACCATGTTCCTTGGTCTGAATTGCTGCCCCCACAGATTGATAATCCTTAACCATCTTCGCTCTTCGGGACTTTGTCAACTGGTTGTTCCTCGGGCTAAGTTAGCCAGATGGGGAGCCAGAGCTTTCTCTGTGGTTGCCCCGAAGCTCTGAAACTCTATCCCTGTCCAAATAAAAACCCTTCCCTCAATTGAGACATTTAAAAAGGCTCTTAAAACCTGCCTTTTCAAGAGGGCAAAACAATGAGGGAAGGCTGTAGAAGGGGGGTACATTGCTGCTTTATTTGATTTAGGCGCCTTGACGCCCATTGGGCTAAGTATGCGCACGAGAAGACCCGGTTCAATGATTGAGAGGTGTAACCTGCAAATAAGGTTGCCCTAATGGGTGAGTTCAAACCTGCAAAATACTTCAGGAGAGCTACCTCCAAATCCCGTCCAGGGGACTATTCCCAGAAACGTCCTCTGTACCCACTTCTGATTTCTCCACCTAACTGTAAACATAAGACTATTGTTGAGAGCAGCAGGAAGATCCAGTTCCCTGTTAGCCAAAAGACAGAGTCCTCATTGGAAATCTAAGCAAAGTCCACTCATGGAGAACGAAGTTCCAAGAACCTCTCTGTTAACTGGATTTCTGGGCGGAGAGCCAATCTGAAATTGATGGGACATGCCTTGTGTTTCATTGCAGGATGTTATTTTTTCTCCATAGCCACTTTTTTAAAATGTTGGATTTCTTTGCCTCTATCTACTGGTTTAGGATGAGGTTCAGTTAAATGTTACATGCACTGAATAAAGGTATCCACACCATTTGTTGCTATATTTTAATCTCCTTTTTTAGGTAGCTGTTCAGTGGCCATAATTTAGAGTACTGGCTTGAACTGTGCTCTGTCCTAGTAGCACTGACACAAATCAACTTTCCAAATTGGTAGGTGGTTACCCCCCAAGATTCAAGCCGCCACAGCTCTGCAAACGTTCAATTTTAAGAAATCCAACAATCTAAAAGCAAATTTTAGACAACTTAATCCATTTTTTTTTTCAAATCTTTGTGTGTTAAGTCTTTATTTTCGATCATACTGATCATAAAAGACAATAAATAATTAACATCACTATAAAATGAATAGAATCCAGAACTCAACAGAAAACATACATAACAAGATGTAAAACAAGAAATAAAAACAACAGGTTACATATCGATTAAAAAGGCTTAAGCAAGCTTTTACATTAAAAAGTGCATAATCAATACAATCTATTGATAATTCATATAGAATGCAAAAGTGGTGGAACCCGGTACTGACTAAGAAATAAAATAGAAGCCTGGGCAGATAGGTTAAGCAGAAGACAGTATTTGATCTAAACTCTGTCGCCGTCTACTTATTCTCAGTCTTGTGTCGAATTACCCACACCCAACCTAAAAATTTGGCTAGAGCAATCACGATTGCCTCCTGAGTACTAGTCTTCAGTATTCGCAGTGCGGTAGCACTTGACCTTGTACCCATGTTCAGGCAAATTGGTTTGAGCCACTTGGGCTGTGGAAAATTATATGCTGGGCATACAAATAATATGTGGGCAATTGTTTCATCCACCACACTTTGGCAGTGAATACATTTGCTATCATGAGAAAGGTGCCAGGTTTTCGTGAAAACTCTTGGTTGGTAACGCACCTATCCGAAACTGGAAAAAAAGTTTCCTGTCAGTGGGTTTAGCAATGACATCCCAGAATTCTTCATACCGGGGTTCCGGTTTATGGTCCAAAAAAATACTAGTCAAAGATGGGCAGTTGATGGCAAACATATTCCCAGTTCTAACCGTAACCCAATAGGCATCTTTATATGCCTTTTGGGGGGAAAAACGTCGTTCACCGGGTCTTCCCATAAACGCCTCATCCCATTTTCACCAGGAAACTTTTCACCTGCTGTAACATTTGATTTTATGAGAGGTGTCAGCGTCTCTAATATGTTTAAGTGCCAAAGCATAATGTGCCAATTCCGGGGTGGACCAGAGTCTTCTCCAAGAGTCCAATGGTCTAAACCTGGCTACCTCACCCAAGGAGTTACACCCCAGATCAAAATATATAGGGGTGAGTGGTGTACTTTGGGGAAGACCTATCAGACCTCTAAGGAATATTTTTTGGGCCTGGGCTATTGGGTACAGATTTTCGAATCCCCAGAGTTCCGCACCATACAAAATGGAAGCCTTAACCTTGGTATTATATATCTTAAGCGCAGGTTCAACTGGTTTGGTCTGGGAGAGCCTAAATTCTTCCAAAATCGCACCTGCAAGCTGGGAATGCATAAGCGCCATAATTTCTATTTGAGGTTTCCAATATAGTTTACGGCCTATAGTTATTCCAAGGTACGTAAATAAACCTGTTTGTTCCAATGGCTTCATATTCATAACAACCCTAGACATAATAACTTTACGTTTATGCAGCACCATAAATTTAGTTTTATCCACGTTTACCACTAGTTTGTGATCCTTGCAAAATGACTCAAAGCAAGTCAATGCTCGCTGCAACTCTACTTGTGTTTTTGATAAGATTACGGGTGTCATCGGCGAACATAAGTATTTGCGCCTTTTTGCCAGGGGGCATCCATGGAACACTCTAAAAAATAGTTAATCACGCCATTGATAAACAATGAAAATAATGTGGGGGCCAAGACACACCCTTGATGTACACCTTGGTGGATTGGAAATTTGGTGGTAACATTGCCTTGGGAGCCTCAACGAACCTGCGCAAAATTGGATTTGTGTAGTTTAACTACAAGCTATTAGAGCTCTGGGGGTAACTCTCGGTCTCTCAATACGGTCCAAAGCTTGTTTCTCGGGACCGTATTGAAAGCTGCTTTGAGGTCTACAAACATGGCATAAATAGTTCCACCTTCCAATGGTACAACACACCAATAAATTGAAACAAAATAAAACACTTGATCGATTGTACTTACAAGGGCCCTAAAACCTGCTTGGAAGTGAGACATTATATTGTTCTCTGCTACCCACATCTGGATTCTATACAAGACCATTCTAGCCATAATCTTTTGGGTAGAATCAATTAGGCAGATAGGCCTGTAGTTGTTTGGGCTAGAATGGTCCCCCTTCTTATAAATAGGTACAATTTCAGCTCCTCTCCAGGAGTTGGGGATGGGTGCACCTCTGTCAATAGAATTGACAAGAATAAAAATATACTTAAGCCAATTATCCTTATCAGATAAAAACAAGTACGCCGGGATACAATCAGGGCCAGCAGCCCTGCCCTTTGGTGCAGAGCGGATTCAACTTATCTTAAGGAAAATATTATTGTTGTGTCTACAATTGGATGTTGAAAAGTGGGTAGGTTCTCTTCAACTGCAAATTATTTCTCAAAGAAGGATTCCCATTGGTCAGTTGCTATATGGTTTGAGGGTGTGCGACCTTTACCTCCCCTACCCCACTTCACAAGCTGCCTAAATGTTTGCATGGTTTTCATTTTGCTAGCTTGAAGGAGTTCCTTTGACCGCTGCTCGTTCCATTCCTTTTTTGCTAGGGTTTGTGCAGACTTGTACTTTTTACGTGCTGTTCTAATCCTGTGTATGGCTTTGGTTTTTATTGACCGGGACAGCTGCTTATTGGCATCCTTACAAGCCTTATTGTACCAATGATCGTGCTTTGGTATAGATCGTCTCGGGGTTTTTAAGGGGTCCAACGAAAAAACTCCTAATATTTTTCAACATCATCTCATGTGTTTGAATAATATTAGAGTCAATTACTCCCTGACCGTTAAGTTTTTGCAGATGGTCTAGTGCTCTCACCACCTCTTCTTTCATTTTGACAAGGGAGCTTTCGTTCTCAACTAGCCGGGACCATTTGACCCTCCTCATGTCATTGCTTAATATGGCATTGGTGGTCTCGTTCTCAGCGACTGTGGGCAGTGATGCTACTTGACCCCTTACTTTAAGTTTTAGCAGCAAAGGGTTGTGATCACTTTTGTTCCTTGCACAAACCTCCATGTCCACTAGTGGTAACCAATTCTCGCCATTAAAAAAGATGTAGTCAATACACCTACTGCTCAGGCCATTATTGTATGTATGAGAGCCTATGCGGTCAGAGGGCATGCGACCATTCACTGCCCTAACTCCTCTTTCTAGACTATATCCTTTAAGCTGGAGCGCTGCCTCCGTCCACTTATTAATTGGTGGTAACTCCAGTTGTGGAACACCCTACTGGGTATCCTCTTCAGCATTGAGGTTGCTGTCCTCAGAGTCCAACGGCTCAAATGTGGTGTTGAAATCTCCTGCTATGACTACATTGTACCCCTCACCCATCTTGTCTAAAGAACTATTAAGGTCGGTGTTGGACACGGCCTCGTGGCGTGGTCCGACCCCTTCCGCATGGCGGGCCCCGGACGACATCGGCCCTCCCTGGACATACTATTGACCCCCCTGAGACGCGCCTTCCCGAACCATCAGCGAGAGCAGCCTCCCCGGCAACCTACAGCTCTCCCTCTTCCTGGTACCCCGGCGGACCCTGCTCGCCAACACTGCCAGCCAAGCCACCCTTTCCGGCCCGACTCCATCTTGGGGCCATCACGGACCGAGCACGTGGCCGCAGCCATCCCTGGCCCCGGCCCCGGCGAAGCCCCGACATCGAGGCGCCAAGATCCGCCCAGGTGGTAAAGTGGCCACTCAACAAGATCCCGGAGGAGGAGAGTTTCGATGGGCCTCCAGCCGTCCCCGGACGCCTGGTATCGATCGCCCTCCAGCCTCCCTGGGCGCTGGCTCCGCCCCCCTGCTGGGTGTCTGGACACCGTCATTCCGGCCCCTCTGACCCCCAGGCGCGAGGGTCCGGACATCAAAGGCCTCCAGTCCTATATCTGGGCCAGCCCTGGATTAGGACTTCAGTTGTATCTGGGAGCCGAAGCCCTGCTGACCTCGTCGCGGCTGATCCTGACTTGAAATCCTACACCTGGAATCTTTGAGGCCCTGCTGACGCTGTCGCGGCCTGACCGAACTGAACCATCTTCGGGGCCCTGCTGACGCTGTCGCGGCCTGACCGAACTGAACCATCTTCGAGGCCCTGCTGACGCTGTCGCGGCCTGACCGAACTGAACCATCTTCGAGGCCCTGCTGACGCTGTCGCGGCCTGACCGAACTGAACCATCTTCGAGGCCCTGCCGACGCCGTCGCGGCCTGACCGAACTGAACCATCTTCGAGGCCCTGCTGACGCTGTCGCGGCCTGACCGAACTGAACCATCTTTGAGGCCCTGCTGACGCTGTCGCGGCCTGACCGAACTGAACCATCTTCAAAGCCCTGCTGACGCTGTCGCGGCCTGACCCCCCTTGAACTAACCACGCACCGGCCGGTGCCAAGAATGTCCCGCTACCTCCTTCCACCTGGACCAAGACATTACGGATCCCTTGATCCTTGCCTGTTATCCTGCCAAGAACTTGCTCTGAGTACTTATATACAGATTCTTGTGAATATTCCTCCGGTGTGGTGTCCATCTGTGAGTAGTGTGGTTGCTCTACTGTTACGATTATAGGAGAGGAGCCTCGCCCAGGAGGCCTCCCTACGGCACTCGGCCGATTCTCTACAAAGAGGGGCGTCTCGGGGCGGGCAGTCAGACACCTTCTGTCTCCCCTGGGGTCGCCTTTCTAACATTGGTGGCAAGCGACGGGATCCGAGCCCGCGCAAATCGTACAGCGAGTGACTCGCCACTACTAACAGAGACACAGCAACCATGAGCACGCAGGAAGCCGGAACGACCGCAGAATTCCAGAAAGAGCGGTTGGAAGAGTACACCCACAAAGAACTTAAACAGTTTTGCAAAGACTTGGGTATCGCTACCACCGGACTAAGCACGAAAGATGATCTCAAAGAAGCGCTGCAAACCTGGGTAGAGACCGGAACCGCTACCCTCCAAACGAACACTGACATTGTCCTAGAAGTACCCGCAAGTGCCGTCATAGCCCCCATAGAAGAAAGGACCACCAACAGAGATCCGGGCCTCTCCCACGAAGACGCCCGGGAGCGAGAAAGGAGTCGGCACCATGAACTAGAGCTCGCCCGACTCCGGCTGGACGGAGAACTCCAATTAGCCGAAAAGAAAATGGCCCTGGAACAACGGCGATTAGAGGGGGACTTAGAAGAAAGGCGGAGGCAAAGGGAATTAGAAGAAAAGAAGCTCGCGTACGAACACGAGCGTGGTCTCAAAGAGCTAGAGATCAAGGCCAAAATCGAAGAGGCAGGCGCCGCGGTGGCCCCGAACCCTCCGCCGCCTGCCGACCCGAAGGTCCACATCCCCAAGGATATCGTCAAGGAGTACTACAAGAATGACGATATCCAGCAATGGTTCAAGGCGTACGAAGTTGCCATGACCGCGCACCGCATCCCGCGAAAAGACTGGGGTGCTGGCTTATGGGGGAGATTCGTCAGCGAAGGAAGAGACACCCTGCTGGAGCTGGCCGACGACGTAATGTCCTCCTATGACCACATGAAGGACGCCCTGCTCATCCGGTACGGCCTCACCCCCGAAATGTACCGGCAGAGGTTCAGAGACTGCAAGAAAATCCCGGGTACCACGTGGGTCGAGTACGTGAACTTTTATAGCAGGGCCCTGGAAGGATGGATAAAGGGCAGCAAAGTGACCACCTACGAGCAACTGTTCGACCTCATCGTTTGGGAGCACCTCTCCAACAACTGCTTCGTTGAGCTTAGGCAGCATCTCCTCGACAGCAAGCTGACCGAGCCCCGGAAACTCGCCATCGAGGCCGATCGATGGGTGAGCACCAGGTTCCCCTGGACCCCGATAGGAGAAACAGGACAGAGCGGCCGGGGCCACCCCCGCCAGCGGGGCGGCGGAGGAGGACCAAACCAGAACCGGAGTTTCCCGCCGACCCCGGGCCGGGGCTCACCTCCGGGGTCCCCCCAGAATGACACTTCGCCGTCCATAATCAGAAAAGGGACCCCACCAGCACGGCCGGGGCCCCACCACTTGCCACAGATGCCAGCGGCTAGGTCACTATGCCAGTGACCCCCTCTGCCCCATGAACCAGCGCCCCGGCACCACTGGGACACCGACCCGCCAGTTCGCTGCTGCCGCCCTGGGTGAGCAGGAAGACGGGGACGAAGAGGTCTACGAAGAAGAGCCGACAGAATATGGACCGTCCGCCATGATCCTAGCCTGCCTGGGGAACCGAGACCTGGTCCCCCAGGCACCACTACCGAGCAACACTCGAAAATACCGCCAGTGGGTCCACATCAATGGACGACGGACCGAAGCGCTCCGAGACACGGGGCCAGTGTGACGGCCGTCCGCTGCCACTTGGTAGCCCCGGAACAGATCATACCGAACGTACGATGCCCCGTGAGGACCGCCGACAACTCCGAAACTCTGTGTCAGATGGCCCGAATACCCTTCGAATGGGGGGGAGTGTCAGGCACCCTCAAGGTGACCGTCCGGGACGACGCCCCCGTGGACTGCCTCCTCGGAAACGACCTCGAGAGCTCCCCCTGGGCCCAAGTTGAGCGGAGAGAGCATCTCGGAATGCTGGGACTACCAGAGTGGGTCTGCGCGACGACCCGATCCATGGTGGCCCGAGCCCCGGCAGCGACCGAGGCCGCCCCGACCGAAGAGCCGGAGTGGCCCGAGCCACCACCCCCCGCCGTCAGTGAAGACTCCGACTCCGAGCCCAGGCCCTCGGAGCCAGACCCCCGAGACCGCCACGAGCTCAGCGACATACCCGAACTCGCCCAATGGCGCCAAGAGGGTGGGCCCACCCGGGAACAGTTCCGACAAGAGCAAAAGACCTGCCCTTCCCTCGAGGGGACCAGACAGCAAGCCTCTGCTCAAGCTACCGGGGACACTTCAGGGTCCCACTGGGTCTACTGGGACCACGACCTCCTATACAGTGAACAGAAGATTGCAGAGCTGGGGGCCAGCCGAGTCCTAGTGGTTCCCCTCCGATTCAGAGACTTCCTTTTGAACTTGGCGCACGATGTGCCCCTTGCCGGGCACCTGGGGCAGGACAAGACTTACAGCCGCCTGGTGACCCATTTTTACTGGCCCAAAATGCGCAACGATGTGCATAATCACTGCCGCACCTGCCCAACATGCCAAGCCAGCGGAAAGAGCGGGGGGAAGATGAAGGCCCCGCTCCAACCTTTTCCAGTAGTTACCACCCCCTTCGAGCGGGTGGGAATCGACATTGTGGGGCCCCTGGACCCCCAGACCTCGCAAGGACATCGCTTTATACTTGTCCTGGTGGACCACGCCACCCGCTACCCTGAGGCCATCCCCCTCCGAACCATCACCGCCCCCGTGGTGGGACGAGCCCTGATGGGGATCTTCTCCAGAGTCGGATTCCCCCGAGAAGTCGTGAGTGATCGGGGCACAAACTTTATATCAAAGTATATGCGATCCCTGTGGCAACAGTGCTTGGTCACATATAAATTCACCACCCCGTATCACCCCCAGGGGAATGGACTTGTGGAACGCTTCAACCGAACTCTCAAGGGGATGATCCAGGGCCTAGAAGAGCCGCTACGACGCAAATGGGATGTCCTGCTACCCTGCCTCCTGTTTGCCTATCGGGAGGTACCCCAGAAATCCCTGGGGTTCAGCCCCTTTGAACTCTTGTACGGCCACCCTGTCCGAGGTCCGCTCAGCTTGGTCAAAGAAGGCTGGGAAACTACAGTCCAAAACGCACCGCCGGATGTCTACCAGTACCTCCTGACCCTCAGAAACCAGACTCGGAAGTTCCGGGCCCTTGCGGAGGCCAACCTGGAGGCCAGTCAGGAGGACATGAAACGCTGGTATGGCCAGAACTCCTCCTCCATCGAGTTCGAGCCGGGCCAACAGGTCTGGGTCATGACCCCGGTCGAACCAGGCGCCCTCCAAGACAAGTGGTCGGGCCCCTTCAAAGTGATCGAGCGCAAGAGCCCCGTCACTTACCTCGTGGACATGGAGTCCCCGAGGAACCCCCTCCGGGTTCTGCACGCCAACCGGCTCAAACCTCATTTTGTCCGCACGGAACTGAGCCTGCTTCTAGCTACCGACGATGGGACCGAAGACGACTCCGAGCCCTTACCCGACCTTCTAAAGTGCACCGAGAAGGACGGCTCCGCCGAGGGGATCTCTCTCTCCACCGACCTGACCCCCACACAGCGCAGGGACTGCCAAGAGCTGTTGGGACACTTCACGGATCTGTTCTCCCTCACCCCCGGGGTGACCCAGTGGTGTGTCCACGATGTCGACACCGGGCACAGTCCGCACGTGCGCCACCGGGCCTACCGGGTTCCCGACCGAGTTCGGAACTGCATCCAGACGGAAGTTACCAAGATGCTGGCGCTAGGGGTGGTCGAGCCCTCCGACAGTCCCTGGGCCAGCCCAGTTGTCCTAGTCCCCAAAGCCGCCGCACCTGGCACCCCGCCAGAACTACGGTTCTGCGTCGACTACCGGGGACTGAATGCTGTTACAAGAACGGACGCACATCCCATCCCCCGGGCCGATGAACTGATCGAACGCCTGGGAGCCGCCAAGTACCTCAGTACCTTCGACCTCACCGCCGGGTATTGGCAGATCGGCCTCACCCCTGGCGCCCAGGAACGATCCGCCTTCTCCACCCCCGACGGCCACTTTCAATTCAAAGTGATGCCCTTCGGCATGAAAAACGCCCCGGCCACCTTCCAGAGGCTTGTGAACAAAGTGCTGGCGGGACTGGAAGCATTCAGTGCCGCCTATCTAGACGACATTGCGGTGTACAGCCTCCACTGGGCCGAGCACCTGAAACACCTCTGGGAGGTCCTGACGGCCCTCCGCCGGGCCGGACTAACCGTGAAGGCCAGCAAATGCCAGATAGGCCAAGGGTCCGTGACCTATCTGGGACACCAAGTGGGGAGCGGCCAAGTGGCTCCCCTCCAACCCAAGATTGACGCCATCATGGCCTGGGAGCCCCCAGTCAACCAGACCGCCGTCCGAGCCTTCCTGGGGCTCACTGGGTACTATCGGCGCTTTATTAAAAACTATGGGAGCATCGTAGGACCCCTCACAGAACTGACCTCGAAAAACCGGCCACAGAAAGTGCAGTGGACACCCGCGTGTCAGGTGGCCTTCCGGACGTTGAAATCAGCCATGTGCACCGCCCCTGTGCTCCAGGCCCCCGACTACAGCCGAGAGTTTGTGGTCCAGACCGACGCCTCGGAGCACGGCATCGGGGCGGTCCTATCCCAGATTGACTCCGAAGGGACTGACCGTCCGGGGGCCTTCATCAGCTGGCGACTGCTGGCCCGAGAACAGCGATGGAGCACCATCGAGAGAGAGGCCTTCGCCGTCGTATGGGCCCTCAAGAAACTCAGGCCCTACCTCTTCGGCACCCACTTCCGGGTGCAGACCCACCACCGGCCCCTAAGGTGGCTGATGCACATGCGTGGCGAAAATCCGAAGCTGCTGCGATGGTCCATCTCTCCCTGCAAGGAATAGACTTTACTGTGGAGCATCGCCCTGGCAGCGACCACGCCAACGCTGATGGCCTGTCCCGGTTTTTCCGCCTCGGCGAAGAGAGCCCCCAGGCAGATGGGTGACTGTCCCCGCCTTCAGCTGGAGGGGATGTGTGTTGGACACGGCCTCGTGGCGTGGTCCGACCCCTTCCGCATGGCGGGCCCCGGACGACATCGGCCCTCCCTGGACATACTATTGACCCCCTGAGACGCGCCTTCCCGAACCATCAGCGAGAGCAGCCTCCCCGGCAACCTACAGCTCTCCCTCTTCCTGGTACCCCGGCGGACCCTGCGCGCCAACACTGCCAGCCAGGCCACCCTTTCCGGCCCGACTCCATCTTGGGGCCATCACGGACCGAGCACGTGGCCGCAGCCATCCCTGGCCCCGGCCCCGGCGAAGCCCCGACATCGAGGCGCCAAGATCCGCCCAGGTGGTAAAGTGGCCACTCAACAAGATCCCGGAGGAGGAGAGTTTCGATGGGCCTCCAGCCGTCCCCGGACGCCTGGTATCGATCGCCCTCCAGCCTCCCTGGGCGCTGGCTCCGCCCCCCTGCTGGGTGTCTGGACACCGTCATCCCGGCCCCTCTGACCCCCAGGCGCGAGGGTCCGGACATCAAAGGCCTCCAGTCCTATATCTGGGCCAGCCCTGGATTAGGACTTCAGTTGTATCTGGGAGCCGAAGCCCTGCTGACCTCGTCGCGGCTGATCCTGACTTGAACTCCTACACCTGGAATCTTTGAGGCCCTGCTGACGCTGTTGCGGCCTGACCGAACTGAACCATCTTCGAGGTCCTGCTGACGCTGTCGCGGCCTGACCGAACTGAACCATCTTCGAGGCCCTGCTGACGCTGTCGCGGCCTGACCGAACTGAACCATCTTTGAGGCCCTGCTGACGCTGTCGCGGCCTGACCGAACTGAACCATCTTCGAGGCCCTGCTGACGCTGTCGCGGCCTGACCGAACTGAACCATCTTCGAGGCCCTGCTGACGCCGTCGCGGCCTGACCGAACTGAACCATCTTCGAGGCCCTGCTGACGCTGTCGCGGCCTGACCGAACGGAACCATCTTTGAGGCCCTGCTGACGCTGTCGCGGCCTGACCGAACTGAACCATCTTCGAGGCCCTGCTGACGCTGTCGCGGCCTGACCCCCCTTGAACTAACCACGCACCGGCCGGTGCCAAGACTGTCCCGCTACCTCCTTCCACCTGGACCAAGACATTACGGATCCCTTGATCCTTGCCTGTTATCCTGCCAAGAACTTGCTCTGAGTACTTATATAAAGATTCTTGTGAATATTCCTCCGGTGTGGTGTCCATCTGTGAGTAGTGTGGTTGCTCTACTGTTACGATT
Source organism: Lissotriton helveticus (assembly GCF_964261635.1). Classification (NCBI taxonomy): domain Eukaryota; kingdom Metazoa; phylum Chordata; class Amphibia; order Caudata; family Salamandridae; genus Lissotriton; species Lissotriton helveticus. The sequence goes on from NC_136059.1 coordinate 1,457,226,678, forward strand.
GTAGGAGAGGAGCCTCGCCCAGGAGGCCTCCCTACGGCGCTCGGCCGATTCTCTACAAAAAGGGGCGCCTCGGGGCGGGCAGTCAGACACCTTCTGTCTCCCCTGGGGTCGCCTTTCTAACAGTCGGTGACTGTCTTGGAGGCTCTGCTACCCACCATACCCCTGGCATATATATTGACAACTAGCTGTGGCTCAGTCTGGTTAAATGAAAAAAAAAGAAAAGAGTAAGGGCACGTTTCTAATATGTTTAATTTCTCAATGCTTGTGGGTATACAATATGTTTTTGTTCCATTGTCTGTGCAGATATAGAGATTGTCTGGTTTGCCGACTCTAGAACACGCAACATATAATTGTCCATGTGAGAAGCAATCCGTGCCTCGATCTAAACCGCACAATTCTAAAGATTGGCCCTGAGATTTGTTATTGTTTTTTTTATAACAAACTTTATTGAAAACCACAGTTAGTATTACATGTATCATAGCAAGTACTCAAGGTATTTTTCTTTTTGCTGCTTGTTATCCAGTTTTTCCCGATATCAATTTGATACATATTTAAATCACATCACATCAGTTGATATAACAGAAACAATCAGTACAGATGGTAGATGTTGAACGCATCCTTAATATAAAACATGTAATAGAACTGTAGGTCGGTGTTGCATTGTGTTCTTTTACATTATGTTGCAAACTGAACCAACTCCTCCCCCCTCCCTCCACCCACTTCCTGGTCTGCCATCCTGACACCAACTGTCCATCCTAATATATGTAAACTATTGTCTCTATGCGTCCCTTGTAGTTGGTGCGCAGCAACCAAATTGATGGGGTCTGTTTGAGCTTTCGATTAAAAACACACGCGTATTGGACATGCGCGTATTCAAATCCAATGTTGTGTATATATATACTCTCGCTTAATCAAATCCAACGTTGTGTCAAAATTTCAAACCAATCGGTGAAGAACTTTCGGAGTTTTAAGATTTTGAACAAACGAACATTTACATTTGTATGTGTCTGTTCGGGCTTTCAATTAAAAACACGCACATATTCAAATCCAACGTTGTGTCAAAATTTCAAAGCAATAGGTGAAGAACTTTCAGAGATTTACGATTTTGAACAAACAAATATTTACATTTTTATTTATACAGATGAGTATGTAGGGGGGGAGATTTGGGGCAAATAAGTATAGCCATAATGTCAATATTATCAATATCTATTTCAACTATCTGATATGCAGCACTCTGCCTAACCTAGATTGTCAACCCTCCTGAGGGTCTACCTTTGCGGCCACCTACTGCTGGTTTATGAAAATTTACATAACCGGGACGGTAAACAGGAGCAAGTGCCCCGGTTTCTTGGAACACTAAGATATCATGTGTATCTATAAAATCAGACCAAATCCAATGAAGAAATCTTAGAGGACATCCCTGCTATATTCCAGGAAGCTAAAGTCAATAAAATTGTGCTTAGATTGGCAATGAACTTACACATACTGGCCCCACAGCTTTACCTGAATTGCAACTCTGTGTTAAGACTGGGATGTCTGTATGTCTGGTTTGGTCAGTCAAAGATACTAGAGTGAGCCTGGGGTAGTTCAGCTAAAAATTCCGTACAAACACAGCCAGCGCTTAAATAACATCCAATGCAATTACTTTTGGCCTCTGTTATTTGGGTGTTTACTTGTAGAGTCAGTGGGGAGCAGCATGCCTCTGTTAGATGTCAATCTATATTATGGAGAGACGACTCGCCCATGCAGCTTGACTCTGAGACTTTGGAATAAGAGATAGGAGCAGAATCAGTGGGTTGAGTTTCAACCTGATGTTTGTATGTACCAAATGTGAAGTTCTTAAATCAAAGGCCACCAAGTTATCAACCAACCATGGTGAGACAAGGGTAAGGCACACATAGTCAAAGGTGTTATGTTTGGATGGATAACGTGCAGCACAGAAAATATCCTCCCTGTTTATAGATCTGCACTTAGGCACATGTCTTAACCACTGGGTGCATTTATTAATCAACGATTGGCCATCCTCCTTAATTAAACTAGGTGGATTTTAGGGACATTAGTAAGAAATATTTGAGATTTGGAAGGGCGAAACAGGGGTTTATCAAAGTGGCTTGGTCTAGCAGATTGAATTGCCCTGGGCTGATCGATAAAGTGTGGGGAGGTATAGGTGTCCTTTCTAGTGGCTGCACTATGCACACTGTGAGATCTATTAACTGTTTTTTTGTTAATGTCAGAATACTGATTGTTATTTGGGCCAAATGACAGATTTTTTTGGGCATTTACTAGTTGCCCGTTGGCTCTGGTCTCTACAGTTATACTACATATATATTCCCATTGTCGCTGTTACTCAGTCTACAGGCATGGGTCTGAGTCAAATAATTGTTATTGTATTTTCAACATACATGAAAATAAAGAAAATCACATGAGTTGAAGTACAGTTACATGTGTGATTATAAATGATAATAACAATTATAATGATAATAGAATGAAAGAAAGAACTACAAAAGAATTTACAGATTAAGTGGTACTTGGAATTGCGGTTAGGTTAGAGTCACAGATGGTCTTTGTATATGATATTTTTCCGTCGGTCTACCGTAAGGTCACATGGTAGGCATACAATTGAAGTTTGTAAACAATGCACTATAGGATATCATGTTAGAACATCAATTACAGTGATATAATAATCATAGTCACATATCTTGGGTACAAACCTAATGTCAAAGCAGCAGTTAACAAGAAACTCACATATCCACCCACATTGGGGTCGATTCCGATCCGGTAAAATGCGCTCCGAATCGTTGTATGGATCGTTTTTTGCCCGTACGAATCGTACCCGTAAACGTCCCGTACGTACGACGAAGTACGATCCGTACCAGGAGGCGAACTCCGTACGAGTCGTACAGGACTCCGTACGAATCAAATCTCCGTACGAGTCTCACTCGGAACCCGCTGTACACGACATGGTTTTTACGACCCAGCAAGTACGATTCGTGTCGGGTACGCACCGTACGACCCTTTTCCTACGGGAGCTGAAAACAGTCGTACACGCAGAGTTCGTGCCGAAAAAGGTACGGAACGCCCCCCCCGGGTACGGCACGTACCCCCCATGATCGCAGGGGTACACGGCGTACCCCTGTGAGCATGCGGAGTACGTGCCGCACACCCAGCCTACATGGGGTACGCACCGTACCCCATGTACGGTGGGTGTACGGCACGTACCCCATGTACGCTGGGTGTACGGCACGTACCCCGCATGCTCACAGGGGTACGCCGCGTACCCCTGCGATCATGGGGGGTACGCGCCGTACGGTGTGTAGGTGATCGTGCGCTTTTCCGTACGAATCGACGTGTACCGTACGAATCGCGTCCTGGTCGGCCGATCGGGATCGGAATCGTCCGGTCGTACGGCGTCCGTACGAGTCGTACGGAAACGGCTCCGGATACGATTCGTACGGACGGGGATTTTACTGGATCGGAATCGACACCATTGTGTCTGTCAATATAATAATGAAGACATAACGGGGTAGTGTGAGGCTAGTCAGGGAACAGCCTTTACAACGTGGGAATTACCACGCGCTACCATTACAACGCTGCTATTACAACGCAAGTCGTTACAACAACTTGCGCTGGAGGGCGCTGTTGGATAGGGAATAGTTTAATTTTCTATTCCAACACCTTCCCTACTGTAACGTGGGCTGGAGTTGGAATAGAAAATTAAACTATTCCACTATCCAGCGCTTACAGCGCAAGTCGTTGTAACGACTTGCATTGTAAAAACAGCGTTGTAATGGCACGCGTGGTAAAAGCCTGTGTTGTAATGCCTTACAACCGGCTAGTCTTATGTGGAACAGTCCTTATGTAGAGGGGCAGGCGAGAGGGTCCACGTTCGTGATAGAGACCCGTAGGGAGGGTGTCCTATTGCAGGTGGTTATGCAATGGTAGTCATCAAGAGGTTCAGTAAAATGTATGAATTAGTTTAATGGAAATTATGTTTTTCAAGGAGGATCATATTTAAAGGAAAAGGCATAAAGAGACCTCCATAGTTTCCTATGTGGGGGATGCCAGTGCGAAGAGTGTAGAGAGATATTATCAGCTCCTCTGAGAATGGACAACCATTCTTGCCATTTTCTGAAGGAGACTTCTTTGGAGTTCTTCCAGTTATTAAGTACTATTTTGCAGGCAACTGTAAGCATTAGGTCCAACAGATAGCAGGACATTCCCAGCCTTCACGGTTTACAAGAATGCATATTGGGTTCTAACGTTCTACAGAATAAGGCCTGGATTGGCCTTTCAGTAGCATTAAAAGTATGGAATGACACTATCATTGTTATGTCATCTAGGAACCGTTGGAGTAAATATGGATTATAATGGATTAAATTGTCTAAAATTTGGTTTTGGGTTGTTGGATTTCTTGAAATTGAACGTTTGCAGAGCTGTAGCGGCTTGAGTCTGGGGGTGACCACCTACCAGTTTGGATGAGGTTCCTCATGTTTCTCATATTCTGAAGAAGGCCAGGAGGTCCTTGGGGAAGGTGTAACGTTGGACGCTTTCTGATGTCACCCCGGCGGACGTGCTGTAGTCCATTGTGCCTGGGTGAAGTGTTGGTATGCCCTGCAGTGGCAAGTCAAGAGGTTTATCCATATTGTGTATTGTGTATTGTGTATTTAAGCCACGTAAACGCTAGGCTCTCCCTTCTCAGCTGATCTCTCGACTGTTACTTGCGCTGTGCGCGCTGCAGGACCAGAGCTGCTGTGTATTTTTAAACTACCTCGTTATTCATTTTATTTGGTTTCTGTGCATTTTCCCCTGTTTTTAATACTTGCCTGGCCCTCACCTGCACTCTAACTTACGGGAACCACACCGCTGTTGGGCGGGTCCGCATCATTGCGTAATTGCACTTCAGGAGCGCCATTTTGAAAGTACTAGGTGCCGCTTTTCGGCGCGATCAGGTAGGCTTGACGCTCTAGTCGTCAGAAGGACGCTAGGCGTGTATTTAAGCCAGTCATGCTGACGCGCAGCGGTCACGCGCTGCGGGGACGCCAGATTGACGCCGGAGTTACGCCAGAGTTCAGCCCGTCTGCGCCCGTCCGCGCTGAGGACGGGCTGGACCCTGGGACTCCTGGCGTTTACGCGCCTCCTTCCCGGGAGGACTTATATGGCGCCCTTCTATCCCTGAGACCCCCTGCGCTCTGCTGCCATCATCAGCTTAGACCCGAGGTATTGTGTCGCGCCCATTTGTGTCCCTCTTGTAACGTTCCTTTTGCCGCTCCTATTCAGGACCGCAGTCATTCAATCTCTTCTCTGCCGGCCAGTCATACCTCCCAATCCAAACATGGCTTTTTGATCAATGCGCGCTCATTGATCAAACATGGGATTGAATTTCACGATTTTGTTAGTTCAAGGAATCCAGACTGGATTTTTGTTACAGAAACGTGGGCTACCGAGTCCTCTGGCCATGATCTGCTTTTGGCCATACCTGAAGGATATACCTTTTTAAGGTTAGACAGAGAACGCTGTAGAGGGGGTGGAATTGCCATTCTTTTTAAATCTACTCTTACATGTACCATAAAACCCTTATCGGTCTCTACGGATCCTTTTGAGGCGCTTTACTTCTGTATTGTGCATACCCCGGTGAGCTCCTTTTCTGGCATTCTACTTTATAGGCCCCCTGGGTCTAGAGCTAATTTTTGCTCAGAACTTTTTAGAATTTTGGAACCTTATTTTGGTAGACCCCATCTTACTATTCTGGGCGACATTAATTTTCATTTAGAGGATTTTACTTCGAAAGAGACCTGCTCCCTGCTCAACTCTCTGGAGGCATGTGACTTTGTCCAACGAGTTCTCCTCCCGACTCATAAGGCGGGGCATATCCTTGACGGGATCTTTTCCAACGACCCCAGGTTAGGTGTTGGTACTCCGGTCCCGATTACCTGGTCTGACCACTTAGTAGTCCCGCTGTTTTTAGACATCCCCAGCCCCGTTGTCATTGCGGGCTCTGGTAAAAAACAACTCAAAAGGAGCTTCAAAAATTTTACTTCGGAGGCTGTGGCCCCTTTTATTCTCAACGCCCATATTTCAACTCAGCGGAAGGTGGATGAGTCGGCCCAAGAACTCGCTGATGCCATCACCAGAGCCGCTGACGAATTAGCCCCCCCTTCCCTGAAACCTGCAGCTAGACAGAAGCCAACGGCCCCCTGGTTTTCCGTCGATCTGAGGCTTCTTAGACAATCTTGCAGACAGAAGGAACGCAGGTGGCGTAAATCCTGGGATCTCAAGGATAGAGAAGGCTATAAGAGCCTACTACGAGAGTACAAAAAGAGAGTCATTAAGGAAAAACAGGACTACTTTTCCAACTTAACCTGTTCCTTAACATCTTCCAAAGAGCTCTTCAAAATAGTGGACTCTTTGTGCTCTCTCCAGGTCCCCGATCCTGTAGTCGCTTCCCAGGAGCTATGCAATGATATATCAGACTTTTTCTACAAAAAGATAGATGATATCTACATAGCTCTAAAGTCGCAGGGGAACTTGCTTAATGCTGAGGATTTCTCCCAAATTACACGTCTGGAAGCCTGGACTACAGAATCCTCTCACTCCCTTGATCATTTCCCTGCCCTTTCGCTAGAGGATCTTAATAGCCTGTTGGACAAAACTAAATCGTCATCTCCACTTGATCCTGTTCCTCTTAAAGTACTGAAGAACTGCAGAGAGACTATTCTCCCTTCGATGCTGGAAGTCATGAATGGAGCATTGGAGCAGGGCATCTTCCCGTCACTTTGGAAGAAAGCCATTGTAAAGCCGCTGCTGAAAAAGACCACCTTGGACCCTGGAGTACTGAAGAACTTTAGACCCATCTCTCTTCTGCCGGCCCCGGCTAAGATGTTGGAGACCCATTTGAATTTCCATCTTTCAAACTTCCTCGATACCTCTGGTTTCTTGGACGGGTCCCAACATGGCTTCAGAAAGCTGCATAGCACGGAGTCTGCTCTGACGAAAGTCATTGATAACATCCGCAGAAAAGTGGATTTGGGTCTAACCACCGTACTGGTGCTGCTAGATCTTTCAGCAGCATTCGACACCCTGTCTCCCCTTACTTTAACAACTAGGTTAAGGGAGGCAGGGGTAGAAGGACCGGCACTCAGTCTCCTGAGCTCCTTTCTTCAACAACGAGAGCAGTGTGTCATGCTAGGTGAATACCTCTCCCCTGCTAAGTCTTTGCAATGTGGGGTGCCACAGGGGTCGGCATTGAGCCCGACCCTGTTTAACATCTACGTGGCCCCACTTGCAAGACTAGTAAGATCTCAGGGGATGGAGGTAGTGTCGTATGCCGACGACACGCAGATTATGGTATCCCTGACTCACTCTGTGGGTGAAACCGCTTCTAACTTTAGGGCCTGCATGCAACTTGTTGCAGAGTGGATGATTGCCAACTCCCTAAAGCTGAACGGGGACAAGACAGAGGTCCTGGTCTTTGGCAAGGACCAGGGCATATGGTCAGATGATTGGTGGCCTCCTTCTTTAGGTAGCTGCCCAATACCAACACAATCTGCCAGGAACCTAGGCGTCATCTTTGACACCCAGCTCTCCATGGAGCTTCAGGTCAACAGAACGGTGGCTACCTGTTGGGGAGTCATCAAGACCCTGAAAAGAATCGTACACTACCTGTCCCCACAGGCACGGAAACAGGTGGTGATCGCCCTTGTTGGCTCAAGGCTTGATTACTGCAACTCAGTGTACGCCGGGGCCAACAAGGGTTTGCTCCAGCGTTTGCAGGTTATACAAAACGCGGCAGCGCGGTTTGCTCTCGCTCTGCCCTGGCTGGCCTCTATGACCTCAGCGAGGAAGAACCTTCACTGGCTCCCCATCCCCTCAAGGATCACTTTCAAACTCCTCTGCCTTACATATAAGGCTTTAACTGCAGGTTCGGCTGATGCCCTTGGATCACTACTCTTTAGATACGTTCCGAGTAGATGTCTCCGATCCAGTGAGCTTAATCAATTGGTTATTCCCAGAGCCAAGAAGGCTAGATGGGGGAGCAAAGCTTTTTCCATACTGGCTCCTCTGATGTGGAATACACTCCCCCTGGAAATCAAAATACTGCCCTCCCTTGACCTTTTTAGGAAGGCATTGAAAACCTGGCTCTTTATCAATGCATACAAGTAGGCTCTGTTTCTATCTGCTCACAGTCGTTATTTGGACTAGGCGCCTTGACGCCCATTGGGCATAGCTGCGCAATATAAATAATGTTTCATTCATTCATTCATTCATCCTAACTCTTGAGGGACAGAGTTCATAAAGACCACCGCTGCCGGACGTGACCTCAGGGAGGTGTCCGGACAGCAATGGGGAATATTGTAAATGCATAACAGTCTTCTTATTGATGCATGGTCCGCTCAGATGTATGTCTTCCGTCTCAACCGGCAAGGCGCCCACACCTGATCCAATAGTCACTCCGGGACATTACATTGGCGACGAGGGCGGCTCGGACTGCCTCAAGGACTCGTAGAGGCAGCAAACCCAACACAAGTGTGCGTGGTGCTCGTGCTATATAGCCAGCTCAGCCAAGCATATTGACGTAGAGGTGAGATCAATCCCCGTTTCGGCACCAACTGCAGGAGCGGCCTCTGCAGCACTTCAATCAGACTCTCGGAGTGAGGGAGTGCTAAGCCCTGCCCAGTGGGTGTTGCTGTGAGCACATATGGTGAGGAACTGACCGGTGGCCAACGGAAGTGCAACTAATAAAAGAGAGGTGAGCTAAGCATCCCCACTGGATCTAAAAAAAAAGGGGGCAGACTGCTGGACACATGAGGAAGCAAAGAGGGGGGGCTTAAGCAAAAGACACTAACCAGACTTAGAAAACTGCTGAACTCACAGCAAGAGGTGGACTGCTTTCCCTAATTGTCTAGAAGGTGGATACCCACTAACATCACATCTTGCACCATTCAAAACAAACTGGTGAACACTTTCCTCAATACCCTCACGGTGTACAGAAATGGCAAATATTTCAGCAGTAGAGCCATTCGTAGTGGAAGGTGCTCCGGCAGCCCAGGCCCCTAAGTGGAAGGAATGGGTAGAGAGAGTACTACTATTCTTCGAAGCCATGAAAATTGATGATGCTCAAAAAAGTACAATGCTGCACCACCTAGGGGAAGGGACATTTACAAGATATCCAAATCAATCACCGAAGCAGCCCCAAAGACACATATCACCCTCATAACAGCTCCAATGGCGTATTTTGAATCTATGGTAAATCAGGACTATGAAGGATTTGTGATCAGACGAGCAAGGCAAAAAGCAGAAGAATCACTGATGTCTTCTACCCCCGCCTTAAGGAGTTAGCCAGCATGTGCGGTATCCATGCCAAGACTGAATTAATAAAAGGGTGTGCCTTAGCTAAACTGTGAGAGTGAATTCTGGAAGAGTCAAGCAAGTCCCTGGCCCATATCCTGATGCTAGGCAGGAACAAAGAGCTGTCCAGAGGTCAGGCAGAGCACATAGAAACGGCCCTACGAAAACCTATCAAAAGGGAACCAATTAATGCTGTCACCGCAGATCCCGCTACACCACAGGACAGGCAAAAAAAAACACAAGGGCATGAACCCTGTGGGTACTGAGGCGGACCCTCCCATAGGCCGCCGGAGTGTCCGGCAAGAGGCAATAAGTGCATGGGATGTGGAAAGCTTAATCATTTCTTGAAGGTCTGTGTAGGAAAGTAGGATCTGCCTCTTATGGTTAACCCCATTTTTAGCTTCATGTGATACTGTTTTGACTATTCTGAATGGGATCCTTCTGATCAGGACCCCAATCTATCTGCTTTCTCCCTAAATTGGTTATATTTGTCATGTACTTTGGTACATTACAGATTGGATACTGGGGTACCCTTGTCAGACCCTAGTATATGGTACACATGTACCCAGGACATAGGTACCCCAGAGGCTTCCCAAGGGCTGAAACATGTATTATGCCATCCATGAGAGGCCATGCAAAATGGAACTACAGGTCTGCCATTGCAGCCTGTGTAAGTTGGTACATGCACCACTTACTTGAGATATAGGTTTGCTATATCTAAGGGTCACTACACTTAAAACCTATAAGTCATCCCTATAGCAGGCCTTAACAATCCTGAAGGCAGGGTGCTCGGTTCTAAGTGAGAGGGTGCCACTGCATGAGCAGGACACCCCTGCAGCCGACGGAGTGCATTCTACCGGGTTGTTATTGCTGCAGCCATTTCCAACATATAGATGGCTGAAAGTAACACTATCCTGTTTGGTATCAAACATCGTGGAATCATACCCCAATACTGGTAATCGGTGTGGGAGGTATGATTGCACCCCTCAGAACCGAGCTTCATGAGGTCCCTAGTGTTCCTGGTACCAGCCTTCCAGTCCCAGGCAGCCCAAAAGGGTTTCTGCCAACCAGAGACACATTTCTGCCCTCCTGCTGCTGAGCCAAGCTTGCACATGGGAAGGCAGAACAATGGGCATCATGTCAAAGGGAGGTGTGACCACCTCTCAGACAGGATTTAGTGTATTAGGTCTGAGTGGGTGCGCTTGCCAGCGACTGAAAGTCTGCATGATGGGCCCATTGGGTGTCCCTGTGCATAGTCCAGTTCAAGCCAGTCCTGGGAGCCGTTGGCTCCTGCTCTGGTGCGAAACTGGACAAAAGACATGGGAGTAGCCTCCCCACCATCCAAACCCTGCCCTGGGAGCGTCCCCTGAATCTGTCCAACCATCTCCCGTGGGTACTTAGGAGCTTATCTGGCTGTAGGACCCTAGATTTGATGTGGACAACATTCTGATCAAGAAACCACTGAACTTCGACCGTCTAGACACTAGACTTTGCTGGACAACGGTTGGTCAAAACTTCATCTCCCTCTCCGTCCAAAACATCGTTTATGCCTGTGCAACATACACTCTCCTGGCAGGACCTGTGAAGCATCAAGAGCAACTGAAGACATCTCCCTTGGAGTGAAGGAGTCACTCCCCTACAACCCTAGGCACCACATCTCAATTGACTGGTCTGCTGCTCCTGAGCTCCTACAGACTCCAGAGGCTCCAGCAACACAGGTTTGCTATATCTAAGGGTCACTACACTTAAAACCTATGAGTCACTCCTATATCAGGCCTTAACAATCCTGAAGGCAGGGTGCTCGGTTCTAAGTGAGAGGGTGCCACTGCAGGAGCAGGACACCCCGGCAGCCGACGGAGTGCATTCTCCAGGGTTGTTATTGCTGCAGCCATTTACAACATATAGAGTGGCATTATGCGACTGCGTGATGACCAACTCTAAAATGGCTGAGAGTAACGCTATTGTGTTTGGTATCAAACATCGTGGAATCATACCCCTACACTGGTAATCAGTGTGGGTGGTATGATTCCACCCCTCAGAACCGAGCTTCGTGAGGTCCCTGGTGTTCCCGGTACGAGCCTTCTAGTCCCCGGCAGCCCAAAAAGATTTCTGCCTTGCAGAGACACATTTCTGCCCCCCTGCTGCTGATCCAAGTGTGTACAGGGGAAGGCAGAACAATAGGCATCCTGTCAAAGGGAGGTTTGACCACCTCCCAGACAGGATTTAGTGTATTAGGCCTGAGTGGATTTGTTTCCCAGCACCCAAAAGTCTGCATGAGGGGCACATTTGGTGTCCCTGTGCATAGTCCAGTTCAAACCAGTCCTGGGAGCCGTTGGCTCCTGCTCTGGCACGAAACTGGACAAAGGACATGGGAGTAGCCTCCCCACCATCCAAACCCTACCCTGGGAGGGTCCCCTGAATCTGTCTAACCTTCTCCCGTGGCCACTTAAGAGCTTACCTGGCTGTAGGACCCTAAATTCGACGTGGACAAGATTCTGATCAAGAAACCACTGAGCTTCGACCGTCTAGACACTGGACTTTGCTGGACAACGGTTGGTCAAAACTTCATCTCCCTCTCCGTCCAAAGCATTGTGTGTGCCCATCCAACAAACAGGCTCCTGGCAGGAACTGTGGAGCATCAAGGACAACTGAAGACATCTCCCTTGGAGTGAAGAAGTCACTCCCCTTCTAGTGGAGTGGTGTGGCTCACTGGTTAGAGGCAGCAGACCTGGGAGCAGAGAACGGCCCGGGACCAGGGTTCAATTCCCGACGCGGCAGGGTCATGGACCAGGGTCAACAGACTCGATAATTCTCGCCTCGGTGCCTACTCTAACTAGGGATCACACTCGGCAACTCTGGGCATTAGCTTGCCTCATCTCCACAACGGCCCCCCCCACATACGCCGGGGATGCCTGGTTTCACCTTGGAGATACCCAGTAGGGACCATCTCACAGGGAAAGCCAGGACGGGTTCCACAGCAGTCTACAGCGCAGAGATACTCCTTCGGGAGTCGATTCTAGCGCTTTAGAAACCCAAAATAAATCAATCAATCAATCAACCAGAGGCACCACATCTCAACTGACTGGTCTGCTGCTCCTGAGCTACTACGGACTCCAAAGGTTCTAGCAACACAGGCAGTGGGTTTCCAAGTCCATTGAGGTCTGAGCTGCCCTCTCACCAAGTTTGAGGTCAGAATCCCTTGTGGGGGCTGCAATACCTGTAACCCTGTGCACTGCGTACTTTTGCAAGTGCATATGCTTGTTGGCATTTTCAAAACAATTGCACCGGGCTCAGAGTAGCACCAACCTCTGGCGCCATTTCCACCAAAGAACTTCCTCCTCCACACACCAAGTGCTCCGTGTGCTGTTGCATTGCGAAACAGCTTGAGGTCCCCTTACAATTCCTGTGCTTCCAGCCTGCAGGTCCTCTTGAAGGTCAACACTGCTTTCCTTGGGCTCCCCCGGTTGCTCCAGGCCTGCCCTGAGTCCCCGGTGTTTGGTGAGTCTCCTGGACCTTGCTGGTTTGATCCGTAACCTTCCTTGACCTTCTGCGTTGGTTGCTGCTGCCAAGGCTTTGTTGGTGCTCCCGCATGACACCAACCCCTCAGCACTCGACATCTTTTGTGGGACAGCTCAGTGACTGGTTGTCCTCAACATCTCGTGGTCCCTGTGGCTGCAGAATTAAGAACCCCCTCAACGCACCTGAAGCAGCCGAGCCCCTGGTCACTCCCGAGTGACCCAGACTCTGTCCCCTCTGCTTTCAGGTACTCTTCATCAAGAATCCACCTTTGTATTCTGACGGACACTGCTACCCAGCAGTTGCTCGTCTTCAAAGACCTCCTTTGAGATCAACAGCAGTTTCCAACACCTCTTCAGACCTATGCACTGGGCTTCCCTGGGATAGGTAACTCCGGTACTATGGTATCCACCAGTGGGCTAGCTCTCCAACCTCCTAAGTTCCACAGGGTTTCTTCGAAGTCCACTTAGAAGGCTCCTTAAACTTAAAAACTTCAACTGCGACATTTCCATATAATTGTATAAATCACGCAGTCGTGTTCCCACACTGCACCCGTCCTTCGTGGGGTCCCTGCTTACTCACCTTGGGAGGTTCCTTGGGGTCCCAGCGATTCTACGTCCTCTAGACACTGTCTTGACTTGAGTCGTGGTTCTTATACCACTATTTTAGTATATGGTTTCGTCCCCCTCTGGGGCCCATTGTGTATTATTGCTACTTACTGTTGTTTTTGTGCCAAAGTATTGTGTGCTTTGTGATTATCTTCATGTAGAAGATACTGTGTTGTACTAGAGAGTGTTATATTAATGAATACATAGTTTTATAACTAATATGTTGTTCTCCTTTCATTTAATCAATACTATAAGGTTGAATTCTGGTAAAACAAGCTGCTTTACATTCCTTCAAGACTAAGCCTGAAAGCTGCTCTCCACAGCTGTCGCTTTGATAGGTTTCTACGGTTATCTTTGACCTCTCAAATCACCATAAGGGTTGTTTGGACTGGGTCAAGATGCCCCCTTTAATTAGTGGACAGCATATACCAGGCCAGATTCTCATAGTCTGCCACTCAGGAAAGTAGCGCGCTGCACGGACCACAGTTAATTCCATCCCTGAAGGGCAAGAGAGAAGCAGTGACATGGATGATGATGATAGCAAGGAACACACAATCCACCCAGTATTTACCATTGGTACAGTCTCTCAAACATTGAAGGCATCTACTGCAATGTCAAATTCTGGTAGGAGACCCCTGGTGCCCAACCTGGGTCTGCCAGATCAGTCTGGGTATGTTCCTCAAAGACTTGAGTCCACCCAGCCATCCTAATCACCCCCTTGGATGTTAAAAATATCGAAGTGTTTAATATCGTTTGCAAAAATATTGATGTTCAAAATGTCAATTTTTTTGTAATGTTATGTATTTTAGTATATATTTTATATGTGTGGAAGGCATGTATTTTTTGTATAAGAATTGTTTGTATTTTTAATATGTGTTAAAATGTCAGTAGTTTTTTTGGGTTTGAATGTTGCATTTTAAGTTCCATAGCGGGTTGTGGGGTTATAGCTGAATAGGGTGGGAAGTAATTGAATTATATAACATTTATTATTTTTAGCAGTTAATATTTTTTTTATTTGAATTTTACATTTTTAGTACTGTAGTGGGTTGTGGGTTTATAGGGCAATAGGGTTCTAAATAATTTAATGATAGTAGCTTTATTGATGAATTTTTATTTATTAATATTTGCTGAATTGAGGTGTTGAGTGTTAAATGTGTACATTATTGTTTTATTAATTATTTGTTAATTAATCAATTGGCAAATAATTATTTTAATTGTGAAATTAGTTTTAGGTGTATGTTGTGGTGTTTATATGTTAACATGGTGGGAAGGGTTTGAAGTAATTTATTTTTAATTGATGAACTCATAATTAGTTGTTAAATATTTTGAATTAATTAATTCGTAATTAATGATGGTAATTGTGTAATTAATGTTAGGTGTGCTGTGGTGTTTATAGGATAAAATGATGGGAAGTATTTATTTTCAATTGATGAATTAATAATTAGTTGTCAATTAATAAAAAAACATAATGAATTAGTAAAAAATTATGGTAATTGTGTAATTTATTTTAGGTGTGTGTTGTGCATATTATAGTGCTAAAGAATGCACATTCAAAGAAGATTTTTTAAATTTTTATTAATAACTAGCTATACCCGGCCACCCGTTGCTCTGGCTCAGTCTGGTTAAATGGAAGAGACAGAAAACAGCGAGCGCACGTTTCTAATGTGTTTAATTTCACAATGCTTGTGGGTTTAAAATATGTTTTTGTGCCTATTGTCTCTATGCGCCCTTGTAGTTTTTGCGCAGCAACCAAATCGATATGGTCTGTTCGGCCTTTCGATTAAAAACACGCGCGTATAGGACATGCGCGTATTTGAATCCAAAGGTGCGTATATATAAAAACGTGCTAATGTTGCAAAGTGAACCAACTACTCCCACGTCCTGCCACCCACTTCCCGGTCTGCCATCCTGACACCAACTGTCCATCCTAATATATGTAGACTATTGTCTATATGTGTTGGGCAGCAACCAAATCAATAGGATCTGTTTGGCGTTTCGATTAAAAACACTCGCTCGAGTATTGGACACGCGCGTATTCGAATCCAACGTTGTGTATATATAAACAAGCGCTTAATCAAATCAAACGTTGTGTCAAAATTTCAAAGCAATCTGTGAAGAACTTTTGGAGATTTAAGATTTTGAACAAACGAACATTGAAATTTTTATGTGTCTGTTCGGGCTTTCGATTAACAACACGTGCGTATTCGCCTCGTGCATATTCGATTCCAACGTTGTGTATCTAAAAACACGTGCATATTTGAATCCAACGTTGTGTCAAAATTTTAAAGCAATCAGTGAAGTATTTTCGGAGATTTACAATTAGTGTCAACATTTCAAAGCAACCCATGAAGAACTTTTGGAGAATTACGATTTTGAACAAACAAACATTTACATTTTTATTTATACAGATAATTTGTAATATCATTATTAATTACGGAAATACATGTAAATAAAAATATTGATTTTGTGGGGGGATGGTGTGGTGTTATAGGGTAGAAAATAAAATACATACATTTAGATTTAAAACAATGTTTTGCTTGTTAATATTTGCTTATTTTAAATACTTTTTTGTTTATTTCTGATAATAATTCTACCTTTCTGTTTAATATATTTAATGTTATTGTTTAATATTTTTGAAATATTCTTTCTTTATTTTTCAGATTAATTGTAAAAAATTCAATTGTTTAAATGTTATTATAATTTTTTGTTTATCTTCTATCCAACACTGTTCCTACTGTTGCATTCACTGGAGTGGTAATAGTATTTTTTACCCATCCGCCTTCCAGCACTTTCCCTACTGTTGCAGTCATTGGAGTGGGAATAGTAATGTTTACCCATTCGCTGTCCAGCACTTTCCCCACTGTTGCACTCGCTGTAGTGGGAATAGCAATTTTTACTCCTTCGCTATCCACTATTTTCCCTACTGATGCACTCACTGGAGTGGGAACAGTAATTTTTACCCCTCCACTATCCAGCACTTTCCCTACTGCTGCACTAACTAGAGTGGAAATAGTAATTTTTACCCCTCCGCTATTCCAAATTTTCCCTACTGTTGCACTCTTTGGATTTGGAATAGTAATTTTTACCCCTCCGCTAGCCAATACTTTCCCTACTGTTGCACTCACTGGAGTGGGAATAGCAATTTTTACCCCTCCGCTGTTCAGTACTTTCCCTACTGTTACATTTTTTGGAGTTGGAATAGTAATTTTTACTCCTTTGCTATGCAATACTGGACTACTTTTGTATTTATTTTATTTATTATTTATTAAGGAGCTCTGGCAGGACCCGGGGGTATCAGAGCTCTTTACAACAGTTGTAGTGCAAGAGTCATACAGTAGAGCAGTACTGTACATATTGGTTCGGAAGTCCAAGTCTGCTGTGCAGCATTGATCTAGTAATTAACAGCTAGATTCATCAAGCTTAATTGCGCTCGCAAAGGGCCAGATTCTGAGAATCTGGCCCTTTGCGAGTGCAATTTTTGCATTTGGGATTCATCATCCCAAATGCAATATTCGCTAATAAAGAATTCTCACATTTGCGAGGAATTGCATTTAAGGAATCTCTATTTGAGATTCCTTAAATGCAATTCATGAACCATTTTGAAATTGCGAAATCGCAATTTAGGACCGCTATTTACCACGAAGTCAAACCTCGTGGTAAATAGCGAAAACTTAGAAAAATGCATTGAAATGCATTTTTCTAAGTTGCATGTTACACACACACATGTCCTTTGGACATGTTTGTGCACAACATCAGTGTAAATTCACATTTCAGGGGTGCTACAGGGTGTCCTTTGGACACCCCTGCACCCTTGAAATCTCATCCTTATTTGCGATTAGCAAGTTGCTAATCGCAAATAAGGAATAACTCCCCATTCATTCCTATCGGGGGTTATTCCTTATTTGCGATTAGCAATTTGCTAATCGCAAATAAGGAATGTAGGAATCGCAATTTATTTAGCGATTCCTACATGAATCCCGTTTTGCAAGTCCTTAATAGCGATTCCTTATAAATCGCTATTAAAGACTCGCAAAACGGGTCTTTGATGAATCTAGCCGTAAGTCCTTAGATAGTCTCATTGAGTGCAGGTTGTCTTGGGTTGAACCTCTTTGAGGAGGGAGGGAACAGGTAGGGGTTAAAGAGTGAAGAGGAGGTAGGTCTTAGTGATACAATGTCCGGGAGTTACGGCGAGGAGGGATTTGTGTTTATGCGGCAGCTATTTGTTCGGGAGAGAGCGGATGAGGAAGAGGTCTTTTAGGTGTTTTTTTTTTATTTTGTGAAGGACGGGATAGTCCTGATATCTGCTGGGATGGAGTTCCAGATTTTGGGAGCGTTTCCGGCGAAGGACCGTGCAGTGTTATTTTGTTTGTGTGTTTTCATAGGGATGAGTAGTAGGGTATTGGAGCTCCTGAGGTTCCTTGTCTGACCGACCCTCTTGAGTTTGGCAGCAAGGTAGTCAGGTTTTCCTGTGTGCAGGGCTTTGTGCGTGAGGCAGGCAGTTCTGAAGCTGGCACTCAATTCGACTGGGAGCCATTTTAGTTCTCTGAGTGCTGGTGAGATGTGATCGTATTTCTTAACTCCAGTGACCATTCTGGCTGCTGCGTTGGCCCCACGTTTTTAACAACACTGGGGGTAAGGTGGTTTTAGCCCTTGAAGGGGGATTGAAATTTTTACTATAGTCGATTACCAATAACTTTTTAATAATTTGGGCTGGAGATTTTAATACCCATCTCTGCAGACTCTCTGATACACATGCATGTGGGGTCCATGCTGAGGCTAGGATTGCTTACTCACATTGACTATGGCGACCAATTGAATTCCATAATTACCAAGTTTGACTTACATTTAATAAAATGTGAATACAATAGTAATGGGGACCCTATTTCAACCTTTATAGGGAGGAATTCAGCTTCGGTTATTGATTATATCCTAATATCTGCCAATGCACGTAAGTGTTGTACAATACCAAGGGTTACCTGTCTGGGCCTCAGCAACCATAACTTTATTATATTGACAGTTTCTTTCTGGGGCAATGTCAGTGGCACAACTCCCAGTCTCGCTACTGATTTTGCTCCAATAAGACCTAACGGAGTCCGTATTAAATGGGACGGAGTAGACCTGACTGAAGTTTTACACAATATTTGTTCTAAGGGTTTTAATGATATTATTCGCTGCTTAGATGGTGTGGTTACCCCTAAGCAGTCACTTTATAGTTTTATTGGTATTACCAAGACAATAAATGACCTTCTAACTCGCCCATTTATGACAGGCCACGCCAAACATTAGGTTGGTTCGTCCATGCATGTACCACTGTCTCTAGGATCCCGAAAATGGCCCTTTGCGAATGACCTAGAGATAATTTGCTGATTGAATCACTTAGATTTAAATACAGAGAGATGCTTTCAGCTAAGAAAAAGGAGCTACAAGATGTGGCATGGTCTAACCTGTCACTCGCTGCTGATAGGAGATTGTACATTATTCTGGGATGCAGTTAATTCCCCTTTTTTAAAGGATGACTCCTTCCCCTAATTGTGGTCACATGTCACCTGTCACTCTTGTGTTGCTCACTTCTTAGGAATTTTTAACTACTCAATGGCTGAAATGGTAACCACTTCCATCAAGGAACAGCTGACTTGGCCCCCCTAACCTCTGGGAATTACGAGAAGTGTTGTGGGCTCTGAAGGGAAGTAAAGGAGGCAAGGCCCTAGGCCCAGATGGAGTCCCATTCAATGTTTTTAAGATTGCCACTGACTTATGGGCCCCATTCCT
The DNA here is from genome assembly GCF_964261635.1 of Lissotriton helveticus. Classification (NCBI taxonomy): domain Eukaryota; kingdom Metazoa; phylum Chordata; class Amphibia; order Caudata; family Salamandridae; genus Lissotriton; species Lissotriton helveticus. The sequence goes on from NC_136059.1 coordinate 1,457,245,916, forward strand.
TACTAGAGTTTTTAATTTGACTGCAACAATAACGATCCCGCCTTCATGGGGGACGTCTATTATAGTCTCCATCTTCAAGAAGGGTAATAAATCAGACCCCAAGAACTATCAGCCAATCTCATTGTTAGATTCATCGGCAAAAGCGATAAGCAAAATATTGCTCAAGATATTAGAAGAATGGGCTTGGGATTGCTCAATACTCTCACCAACAGTTTGGTTTCAGGAAATGTGTGGGGACCCTTGAGCAATGTTTGAATCTGGATTTACTCATAGGGAAGTATACACGTGCCAAAGGCGGAAGATTATACCTCTGCTTTACTGACCTGAGCAGTGTTTTTGACTTAGTAGAACATACAATTCTCTGGTCCACTTTGCTCACCATGGGGGCGCCTTTACCAATCATCTGGAAGAGGTGTAGGGTGCATGACTCCAGACCACAGGGTTCATGGTTCGATCCCTGGCTCCAGCGGCAGGTTAGCCCAGCACCATATGACTCTGGGCAATAGCTTGCTTAATCTTCCCGACGGCCCCCAGCGCCCGGACACCTCTACGGAGGTACCTGTGCGCTTTACAAATGCGGAGCAACAATGCACGATTGAAGGACCCATTTTTACATCGTCTATGTCAGTGAATAAGTAGATGCAACAAAATTTAAAGAGGAAACTATCTGGAAGCCGGTCACAGCGTAGACGACAAAGCAACTGCATAGAATCAAGGACTCCATATGGAGCGCTGTTATCTCATTTTATAAGTATCCCTGGATTCGATAGAGGCCATCAAATAGTGATTGCCGACAAACGGTGCGGCCCAACATCGACGCACTTGAAATTGGACCATAAGAAACATCTAACATTAAGATGACCTTTAAGATTGATCAAGTAATAGAACTCCAAATCCGACCAAATTAGCAACGGAACGCCACAGCGCCCAAGTCCTCGATTCAGGATTAGTCTTAAATGAACGTTGTAAATCCGAATTTTGCCCCACTTGACTGTAACGACAGCCTGAGAATTCATCCGCGCAACACAGCAGGAAGTTCTTGCAATATTTGAAAATACAGATTTCCTGAGGAAGGCAACTAGCCGAAACGCGTTGGAAGGGAATATATGCTGTATTTATAAAATCAAAATTATGATCTGCTAATTGATGTATATTCAAATATCAGTTGTTATCTCTTTTGAACTTTTTAAAAAAAAATCACATTCTATGATATAAATGTGTGTTTGAAATACAAAAATGAAATGAAAATATATCAACACACCTTTTTGTACTGGAAAAAAAAGGAAAAAAAATTATGAATACAAATAAAAAAATAAAAATCTCAAATTAAGTTATTTGGTGAAAATTAATCTATCAAAAAACAACGTCTCGCTCACTTAAGAGTTAATGTGCACGTAACCCGGTGTGTACGGTTCAGTTTTTCAAATAAAATCGCTTTACAAATGCTGGCATTTTATCTGCTTTCTGGCTAGACTATATGAGATTCTGGCGAGTAAAGTATATTATGGCCCCTGGGGTAAATGTCCCAACAACTTCACAGTTAAACTTGGTATTTGGCCAGGCTGTGTACTTGCCCCCTTGTTATTTTCTTTATTTATAAACGGGGGGGACCAAACTTTTCAATTTGTGCATTCTGATGCCCCAAAAGTGGCTGGGCGTCCCACACCAGTGCTCTTGTATGCATATGATGCTGTCCTGCTGGCCAGGACTCTGGTGGGGCTGCAACATTTAATGGATACCTTTGGAGATTTTATTGCTACTGGGAAATTGATACTTTTTGCTACCTGGGTATTATCTTCTGGGGTAACGGTTCATGGTCCTGTGAAATTACTTACATTAGAAACAAATTGAACAGAAACTCTCATGGAGTCTTTAGATTTTCTGCAAAGCTGGCCTCCAGGCAAGTTAAGGAGATGACAGCAATTTATAGGGCAAGGGTTTTATCTATTGCCACATATGGGACGGATGTGTGGGGCTACTACAACAGTAACGTGCTTCATACTGAGGAAAATGGTTTCCTCAAATGCTTTTTTGTCTGTCTACTGGGGCTTCCTATATGATCATTCACAGAGAAGTAGAGCTTTAGCACTTTTTAGAGATAGTTGCACTCTGACCTCTGCTGCCCTGGCATTCCACATGGATCAAAGAGGAAACTAGTTTTACAAAGATCATCATTTTAGATTGTTTTACTTTAGACAATTCATTGGAGATCCCTTGGTTACGCAACATTGATTTTATGTACAGTAAACTATTTGAGGCTTCAGTCCGGACTAACCCTCTACTAATCTCATCACTTAGTAAGCAGTCTATTAGAGAAGCTTTTAGGAATTTTCAGAGGGAAGTCCAGCTGGATTGCGAGATAAGGAAACCAACTGTCAAGTTTTATCTGACACTTACTGTGATGGAGAGTTGTCAAGACTATTTAACTTTTATTCCTAAACTTATGCATCGTTTTGCACTGGTTAAACTCAGATTGGGAATTGTCCACCACCTTGTTGCTTTCCCCAACATGAAAACTTGTCCCCTGGATTTGACTCCTTGTCAGTTTGATGGACAGAGTCAGCAAAACATGGTGCGTTTTATGTTGTTTTGTGGTTTTTATTCTGGTCTTAGAAGATATTACGTGAAACTAATTCTGCTTGCGTATGGCAATGGATCGCATATTGCAGCCCTACAATACTTGTCCGAATTAAATGATGCTAGGGTTTGGCTTAATGTAGCACTTCTTATTATTAATGCAATTAATATAAATAAAAGCATCGCTGTTTCATCATAGTGATGACTCAACTAAGTGTTTAACTGGAGATTGTACCCCTTTTAAAAAATGTTAAGGGTTTTAAAACATGACCACTTTTGCTTCCTTTTTGTACACCCAGTATTGCTTTGTGAAATCTTTTATGACACTTATGCTATCCATGTGTAATGCATTTAGCTTTTTTTTATCTATGTATGCTTTTATGGTTATTTTAAACATTCTAAATAAAGTTTTTGGAATCGTATCCGCATTTTCTGCCGTAAGCTTGCAACTTGTGTTGGCAGCACATAGCTAAACTGCCATTTCCTGTGTTCAATGGATTACAACAGAATGGGGCATTAAAGTGAATCTGCTTCCATTCTAACATGTGCCTCAAATCAGCTCTAGCTCTGTCAGAAGGCGCATGACATAGTATTATTATTTCCAGCTTGTGCCCCCCTGAGATGAAATAACACCACTGTGTCCAGTTTTACGGATGCAGTGTTTATAAACAAAAATGTTCATGCCCACACTTGCATCCTCTGTCCTCCAAAATCCCGCGCTGGCATCCTCTGCCCACCAAAAACCTGCACTTGCATCCTCTGCCCCAAACACACATGCTCACTATCTCTTTTAGCCACGAAAAAGTTCGATTTCATTTGAGTCTCTTTCTTTCGTCATCTCTTTCTCCTTTCCTTCCTTTAATTTTTCTATCATACAAACATAATTTTCTCTTTTTGTCACTCTTCCCTCTCCATATTGCAGTGCCCCATTATTTCTTCCTGGCAATTTTATTTATTTTTATTTATTTATTCTAAAGTTTTATAGAGCGCAAACCAGACCCATGAAGGTATCAGAGCGCTTTACAGGATTGACGGGTGGTATACAAAAGACTTGGGAGGGGAGGATATCATTGGGATAAAAACAGGTAGATATATTATACAAGGAAATCCAATGGACTTAAGTCCCAGATACTTTTGGGATAAAAACAGGTAGATACATTATACTAGACAACACGCAGTCTCAACTCTTGGGTGGGATGCCCAGAAGTGCGGGGAAGGTATCATCCGGAAAAGCCATGGACAATGACTTAATGGTGGGTTGAACAGGTCGCTTAGGTGATTGTAATGTGATCGTTAGGCGAGAAATTTGCCCATTTGGAAAGCTTTGATCTCCTTTTTAAAGCGTGCCAAAAGACAGAAGTCTTCTGATAGCGGGCGGGAGAGAGTTCCATATTCTTGGAGCGGCCCCAGAGAAGGCCCGATTGTAGTTTTTTTATTCCGAAAACATGCTGGTCAGAGCAACAGGTCTCTGGCAGATCGGGAGTTTCTGGCTCCTCCGAATATAACGAGTTTCTGGGCGGGAAATGCAGGGGAATCGGAGTATAGAGCCTTGTGAGTAATGCAGGCCAGCTTAAGTTGGATTCTGGCCTCAAGGGGAAGCCAGTTCAGGGCTTTACGGTGGGGAGAGATGTGGTTGAATTTCTTAGAACCTGTTAGGAGTCTCGTGGCATTGAGGCAGGCTTTCAATGGGGCCAAAGAGATCTTGGATAGACGTGCAAGAGTAGAGCAGCCATATTCTAGTCTGGAGATGACTAGTGCCTGGATAGCCGGTTTTAGGTCAGAAGTGTCGAGGAAGGTTTCAGGTTTCTTAGGTAACTCAGGTGAAATCTGGCAGTTTTGGCCATCGAGTTGAAATGGCCTGCATTTTCAAGCTGCTGTCTAGGGTTATTCCAAGGGATTTAGCAGAGTCCACAATGGCAATGTCTTCCCTCTATCACTCCTTCTTTATGGAGCGTATGTCACTCCAGTAGAATGTGGTTTTAACTCCATTTGCAGAGAGGAAGAGAGAGAGATGCAGTTAGGTTGAAGTTGACTGGCCCACATGTGACTAACTGCCCCAGCCCAGAAGACCCTCTCGCAGGAGCTTTGCCACCGTCCCTGTAGCATGCTCAATGACACTGAGGCGAGGCCCACTGCAGCCAAGTTTGGCTATTATATAGTACCTAACTAGAATAGGGCTGCCCATTCCCTGTGCTTTACTTAGGGCACAAGGCACTGTTGTTCTATCTACTCCAGCCTTCTTCTCATACATAGTTCTATTGATCACTGGTTACAAACGTCTTGCAGGTATCCCTCACAGAATATCCCAATCAGATCCCATTCAAAATTATTCTGGAGTTTATCTCTTCTGCCTCAGACTTCAAAGCATTACATTAACGCATGTAACATCTTAATCTCATGCCTAAAAAGGAACACATACTTTATGCAGTTGTTGGAAAGAGACATGTGTGGGAAATGCAATTATCCCTTCATATTGTGAATTGCATTAGAAGCGTCTTCAAGCGGGGGTAGGAAATGACAGTTACCTTGGATTGCAAAACTCTGGTACCTCGGTGACCCCTAATTCAGTCTTGCACAGTGCTTAATTTGAGCCTGTTGTTTCCGGTGCTCGGCACGGCACATGAGTGTCAGCATCAGGGCCTGTGACATTCTGACACAAGGTGGGCGCTGTCTGTCTAATTTAAAGATGACCACAACAACAGGTAATTATTACCTCAATGTACATGAAAAAGGAATAATACCTTGCATTCTTGCCATTCTTATAGCTTTGGGGCCCCGAATTAGTCCGAACTGTCACACTTGTAGGAATATGAATGTTAGAACTTCTGTTGTTACTATCATTGGTGGCGCTGGCAGGGGGAACGTGTGGTGCGAAGTGCAGTGGCCTCCTGAAGAGAGCCCTGGCACTAATGGTTTTGCAAATTAGGCACTGGTCTTGCGTGAATTGAGTACCATTCTCTAAACTAGAAGCTGTAAAGTGCCCTGCATCTCCTTGAGCTACGCCCATGTTCGATCAATTGTAATGAAATATGTACTGACAAAAGCATGTACGACTGACTTGCTGCTAAAAATGCCTTTGACTGATTGCGTTTGTGACTACGTGCTATTTTCGATGGGTGAATAAGTGGATACAAAAATGAGTCAATGTGTGGCTGAACGGACTCATCAGTACAAGGATGAGTGACGGACCATGCACGATAAGTTAGTGAGTCCGTAAACTCAACACACAACTTTAAGTAAGCAAACAGACTTGTCTGTGTGTGCGTGCGTGTGTGTGTGCGGGTGTGCGTCTGTGTGTGTGTGTTTTTTTAACATATTCCAGTTAAAAGAGTTTAGGCTTTATTACTGAGTTTTTGCTGTATGTTAATCTAATAGAAGCATTTGTCTTTCTTGTTTCTAGCGCGCTGCCGCCACGTGCAAAACACCTCCACGCAGGTACAGTATCATATGATGTGACAACATGTTTGATGAACATTTTACCAATAGCCTCCTACAACCTACTGTTTTGGGGCGATCCTTACATTTAGAAGACTTGTCACTTTTTAACTCCCACTGATCCCTAAATCCGAACATCAGAAGTCTTAAAGAGCCCTCTGTTATGCACATTTATGGTTTGTAGGTCACAACGCTACTCTGTCAGACTGTCCTCAACTCAACCTTCCTTACGATCTCTCCACCTTCCCTTACCTTCCCTTCCCTCTGCTGTGATGCAGTCCATCAGTGCTGTGAGCTGCTACAAAAGTGCATAAATAAATAAAGTTTAATTATAAATAAGCAAGGGCAAAAGGTTATTAAAGCATTGATAGCTAATGCCATATGGTATCAGTGCTGAAGAAAACAAAGCACAAGCTTCTAAATTCCGGTCATGTAAACATTAAGCGCCAGGGGGTCATTTAGACTGATGTAACGCAAAATTCATTTTCCTTTGTTGGGGTGCTTTATAGTCACATATGTGGGGTGTGTGGAGTGCATCCGCATATAATCCTTTGTCTTGCTAACATAAGGTGTTCGGACTTTCAATCGTAATAACATAAATGTGATGTATTTAGGCCATTGCAGAGAAAACATGAGGAGTTTATGTGGAAGCCAAATGTAACTAGAAGGGAAACACACTAACGTCATTGTAATTTTTTACGTAGGTAGGGATGTTAACAGAATGAGCCTTATTTTTAAGCCTGAAACGGAGTTACGTGTAACTTCGCTGAGCTGCTCGGACATCCGCAATTTTCTGAGCCAGGTGTTTGTCCTGCGCTGGAAAATCAACGTGAATGGCCCCATGCACAGCGCAAGAGTGCGCTGCTTCTTATTTGCAGGTTGAGTAGATTTTGTACTCGAAGCTATTTTTTTAACCTATCCAAAAATTCTTTATTTCGGCCTGTTAGACCATAAAAGATACAATAAAAACATCAGCATAAAAACGTCCACATACAATAAAAAGACACTAATATACACTTCGTAAAAATTCATTTCCTAGGAGAATCTGGATGAGGGCAGGTGTTAACATTGCAATTCATATCAGTATTCAGTCTTTTGCTAATTTTCTCCTTATCTGCCACATAGACATTATAAACTTGGCAACTGCAAAGACTATGTGGGGCAAGGTACTTGTTTTCAATAATCTGTATGAATGTAAATGGTCCCTTATGCCCAAGTTCCTACATAATGGCGCTAGCCAATATTTCCTTGGTCTATGGTAAGCTGGGCAGAAAAACAGAACGTGAATCTCCTCCTCATCGTGGTTGCTGCACCCTGGACAAATTCTGTCGTTTCTCATTGTCCATTTACAAGTAAAGGTTTTGAGGGGCAGGGTGCCTAACCTCCATTGGATAAACAATTTTCTTGCTAAAATAGGGAAGATAATGTCCATAAAACCTTCGAATTGATAAGAATTTTTGGAGCCCAAGAATTGTTCAGTTAAAATGCCGTTATTGGGTGCACACACCAGGGAAACTAGACTTTTCTCCTTGTGTATTTTGACCAATCTTTTGCGAGGGACCCTTTGACAGCCTTGTTTAGGAAACTCCCATATCTCAGGGAGTCCCAGGCGGTACAGTTCTCTCTTTATAAAGGCCAACCACGGGATACTATCACACTGGTTCAGATTCATTACATGGGTAAGGTCTTGCCTATAGTGTGCAAGCTCGCCGGTGGTCCATAGCCTGTGCCAAAATCTTAGCGGGTTTAATTTCAAGTCCTCGCCTATCGAGGGGAGACCCACATCTAGTCTTAAAGGGATCAAGGGTGTGCCACGGGGGAGGGCCAGGAGATGTCTGAGGAAGTTGTTTTCTACTCTGACAAGTTCTGTCCCAGCTTTGTACCCCCATAACTCACTACCATTGGAAGCGGCCGCTTTTGCTTGGGTTTTATACATCTCTACTGCCGGGCTGATGGGTTTGAAGGTAGAAGTGTTTGCAACCTTCAAAATCGCCCCTGACAATTGGGACAACTTTAGCCGGGATCTAGCTATCTGGGGGTCCCAAGATAAGTTCTCATGTAAGGTTACCCCCAGGTACTGGAACGTTTTTACCCTTTCCAGTCTTGCAGAACCCAGTGTTGGATTAGGTCTGGTTTTAGGGGAGGGGTTGAATATCATGAATTTGGTCTTCTCTTTGTTGATCTCTAGACCATGCTGTCTACAGAAAAGATCAAACCCATCTAAAATCCGTTGGATCCCCATCTGGGATTTGGAAAGCAGGAGGGTATCATCGGCAAACATGATAGCCGGTACCCTCCTGCCTGCCAACAAGGGAGCGTCATTGTCCGTGACATTGTCGAGATGGGATATGACACTGTTAACGAAGAGGCAAAACAGGGTTGGCGCCAAAACGCAACCCTGTCTTACCCCTCTTGAAACCGGGAACCTAGATGACAATGCTCCATCCCTCCCACACCTAACCTGAGCAAAGTTGCTGTCATGGAACCTAATTATGGCATGTAGTAGATGGGTAGGAACACCCAGCTCCTTTAGGACCTCCCATAGTTTCTTGCGGGGAACCAAGTCAAAGACGGACCTCAGGTCCACGAACACCATGTACAGCCTCCCCCCCTCTATCCTCACAGTTTTCCAGTAGAGAAGGACGAGACGGAAAATCTGATCCATGGTAGACGTATTTTTCCTGAAGCCCGCCTGGAGGGGACTCAGGATCTCGTTTTCCTCCATCCAATCTAGAAGGTGGTCTAGAAGGAGGCGAGAGAATACTTTTTGGGGAACATCTATAAGGCTGATCGGCCTGTAGTTGGCTGGGAGCAGAGGAGAGCCCTTTTTAAAAATAGGTACTATTTCTGCCCCCAGCCAAGTACAGGGGATCTCCATACCTCCCGCGATGGAATTGAAGAGGATGAGGACGTACGGGCCCCAGATCTCTGGATGATATCTAAAAAGGTCGCCAGGCAATCTGTCGAGTCCCGGGGCCTTCCCCAACGCCAATCTCTCTATTGCACTAACTACCTCACCCAGAGTGAATTCTAGTCCAACTACAGGGACATCAGTGGCCACATCATTAGCAAATTCAGGGGTATCTTGGTACAATTTGCTAAAATGGGCTTCCCAAACGGAAGCTGCTATGTTTGGCTCCACTGCAGTTTTTCGTTCTCCTGTACCGGTATTAACCAAGGACCAAAACTTTCTAGAATCCCTCGCTTCTAGTGCCAGGGAGAGATCCTGCCATCTATTCCAGTCCCAATCAGATTTAGCTTGTGCCTTGGCTTCCCCGTATTTCCGCCTGAGCTCAGCTACCTTACCCTTATTAGTACCTGCTTTTATTGTGGCTATTAGCTCTGACTTTATCTTTTTGCAAGAGGAATTGTACCAGGTTGAGGTTCGAGTCTTTTTCTTCCTTGGAACTACAACCGGGTAAAAAACCTCTCCTATTGTCCCCACTAAGTCTGTGTGGATTTGGGCTAGTTTCTCGTTAAAATCTGGGGGTCTAGGCTGGTTGATTAATCCGTCCATTTCATTTAGCTTGGGAAGTGCTAGTTCATAAATCTTACTTATACTCTCTTTTGAGTTTACCAGATTCCCCCATCTTACCCTACGTCTGTTGGAACTGAGAACCAGATTCCCTGGGTCTTCGCTGGGATCGGTGGATAATGACCCAGCAGCAGGTGAAGGGTGCGCCATATCTAATAAAAGTGCGTTGTGATCACTGTCTGTTCTCTGGATGACCCTAAAATCCTGTACCTTGGACCACAAGCCTGTGTCTACAAAAATGTAGTCCAGGCGCGATTCATGGTCCTTCCTATTTAAGGTGCACGATGAAGGAGTGTCAGAAGGAGTACGCCCATTACAAGCCCTTAGCGCAAAATTTAGTGTTAGCGACATGATTTGCACCGCAAGGGGGGACCAAGATTTAGCATGGGGGGATTGGCATGGTGGGACCCCCAATAATCGTCTTCATCAGTTAGGGCACCCTCCTTTAAACCTTCCAAGGGTTCAAAGTGACAATTAAAATCTCCACCCGGTAAACAACCTTTACCACGAAGTTTTTACCACGCGGTACCTTCACCGCGCGGCCGTTACAACGCAAGTAGTTACCACTACTTGCGCTGGAGGGCGCTGTGGGATAAGGAATTTTATAAATTTATATTCCAACACCTTCCCTACTGTTACGGGGACTGGTGTTGGAATATAAAATTATAAAAATCCTAAATCCGCGCCCTCCAACACAAGTCGTGGTAACGACTTGCGTTGTAGCGGCCGCGTGGTAAAGGTATGCGTTGTTACAACCTGCGTTGTAACAACGTACATCCCTCCACCCATCACTATCTTACAATCGATGGGGAGTTGACCCAGGAATGACGAGAGATCGTCGAGTGTAAGATTCCATGGACGCACTAACTGGGCGAGAATAGACGTTAATAATTGCCAAATTGAAGGCATTGGGCCATTTAAGTAGAACACATTGTATGTCTTGAGAAAAAGTAGGTACGTTCTCTGCATTACACCCAATATGACTGGCTACCCAGACCGCCAAACCACCTGAAGGCCTCCCTTTACCACTCCACTTAGCTTTAATTTCAAAAATTGCGTATCCTGCTCTACACAGGGGTTCCCTGGCCCAGGTCTCTTGGAAGAGACAGATATCGCTGCTACCTAATAAGGAATCCCAGTCGTTTGTAACTAGTTTGCTGGCAATACCCGCCACATTCCAGGAGAGGACCTTCTGGGTTCCAACTGGAATCTCTGATCCCAACCCCCTGGTTACCTCGGGTGCAATGTCCGTCGATGCAACTTTAGGCCCTTGCAATGTTTTTTCCAAGGTGGATGGAACTACGGGTACTAAATTGGGATCAGGTGGGCTCGGACGTAGGTTATTTGTTTGGCCCCGTGGGCTGATAGAAATTAAGCTCTCAGAAGGAGATGCATCAAAGTCTCGAATGGAGCTGTCAGTTGTGCCTCTCCCTGTCCCCTGTCCTACAGATTCACCAGTGATGCATTGGGTGTGCCTGGGAGATGCACCCTTCTGAAGTCACTCCACCTGGTCAAGGCAACTGAATCTGATGGAATGTACATAGCTGCCATGAACAGGGATATCATTCCGGGTGGGCCTGTATCTTGACCCATCAACAGCAAAACCCACCCTTGTCCAACCATCGTCCCTCCTCATAGTCAAGTCTCGTGCATTGGGGTAAACGTGCGACAGAGGGACCAATTCTATGGATGTATTTCCAGATCTTCCAAGCCAATTACAAATGTACGTAGCAACCTGTTGGCTCTTAAAGCTTACAATTATACAATCCCCCGCACTTTTCTTGACAGTGTACCCAACCCATGGGACCCTTCTAACCATAAGTACTTCTCCTCTTAGGTTGGGTGGTAGGGGCCTTTGGACGTTTAACCAACTGATAACTTTGTTGCGTAGGGAATCGTAAGATTCAACCACATTGCTGGAAAGCTCCGGTACCCCCATCAAAATCACAGTATAGGCCGCCACTTCAGGGGGCAGGTTAACTGCCTTTCGCCGGTTGAAAGAGCTACCTGACCGGTTAGGGCAACTAGCTGTTTCATTAGATGGTTTTTCCTGTCCAGATAAACTGGCCGTAGCAGGTGGCTTTGACCTCCTGGCAGTTGGTACCGGTGGCAGTCGCCTTGGAAGGGGGACAGGGGCAGGTTGTGGTGGAGGGGCTGTGGAGGTATTCTCCAGGGGAGGGGCTATTGATAGAATGGGAGCCGCAGTAACTGTAGCAGTAGGGGAGGAAAGAATCCCAGCATTAGCCCCATTAGCTCCATGTATACTTACTCGTGGCCCTTGCTGGTCGCCACCACTACCACTTGATCTTTGTAAAGCTAGAAGTCTAGCCTCAATAAGATCTAGTTTAAGGGAGAGAGGGTCCAAAAGACTTTTAAAAATATCAGTAAGTGAGCAAATAATATGCTCTGGGTTGTTAGAAGGACCCCCTCCAAAAATGAATGGGCCGGTGTGCGTGAGTATGGGGTTGGAGGTGAGTAGTGGAGGACTCGCCATTTCCATGACATTCCCTATGGTGGAAGTTCCGGGGACGTCCGTACTATCTTTAATAGTGTTAGTTGTGCGGTCAACTTTAGCCCTTTTAGCACCTATGGACTTCCCAGATCTTTTCCTTTTCGGGGCAACAACTTCTCTATCACCCATATGTTCTGTTGCAGTTAAACTATCCCCTAGAGCCCTATGTAAAACTAACTCTGCAGTAGGGGAGAATTCCACCTCATCAGTAATATGTACTGAATCTCTATCCCTGTGTGGGTTAGAAGGTGTCCTTAGCTGTTGTAGGACAGTCTCTATGGTTTGATCAATACTATCCATAAGTGATAAATGCGTGGCGTCAAGCAATAGTGATGATGATGATCTAACATTGGATGATGACCCCGTAACATGTATAGAAGGTTTCTAAACACAAGTGGACGCGTTGAGAAATCTTGCCGGGATGTGGATTTTTCTCACTCATGCACACCTACTTGACCCTTGGGAACTAGAGCGAGGAAAATTAGTTTTTTCAAACTCTGCATGCTCCGTGGAGCGCAGAAAGGGGAAAACTCAGCAAACTCCATGAACAGAGCAGAGTTTACTGCCCCGGCTTACTTATTTTCTATGTAATTTGTAAAGGTCATGTTCCATTTCTCTTATGTTAGCTGAATCTTGTAAGCCTGAAATACATTTCCCTGAAACCTCTCCCTTTAGACGCAACAGGAAATTTCATGTGTGCTGTGGATTTGGTTCTTTCTCACGTTTGTGTCTGAGGAGGAAGAGGCACCCTTGTTAGTTAGAATAATGGGTTTGTTTAAGAAGTTAGGCAAGGAGAGAAGAGGATGCATTGAGAATTAAGACCTCTAGAACTGTTTTATTTACACATTGGAGAAAGCCCGGGAATCAAGGTCAACATGTTACTGTTCAGAAACAACGCCGTCTTCTGGAAAACAACCTGTGAGAATGTGGTTATAGTGAATGACATGACCTGAAAGGCATTCTGGGAAGATACCTGTGATAATGGAATGTTGCAAGTAGGGAAAGAGCCCCCCTTCATCTCTGCCTTTCGAGAGAGAGCATCTTCGAATGAGGTCTGTTCTCAGTAGCTTCATGCTACCTGACCCACTGGCGTGGAGAGACTTCCAAGGAAGACGCTACATGCTGACACCTTTACTCTATCCTACCCCGAATTATGCTTAAGTAGGGATGTCACATTAGAGTTAGTGAAGGGATAGATTAATGCTTTATTTCCATCAACCTTCAATGCAGGGAAATTTGGACTCATGCTTTTTGATGCTCTGCATTCTATTTCTTGAGTTTAAGTGCTTGTGTTTGCTGCATCAACAACTTTATTCGCAGATTTGGCTTCCGGTTGATTCCAATGTATTTCTACATTCTCATCTTGAGGTGTCTTTATGTCCAGTTATTTTTGGATTTGTAAAGAATTAACTAACCTTACTTAGTGATTTGTGGTTACCATTTGTCAAGGGGATCTTGCTTTTAAACTAATTGACATTTTTACGATTTCTCCCCCTCCATGCTTTCATGCTTAGAAACAGAACGATTGACTTGTGAGTCTAGAACAGATCTAGAACGTATGGGCTCAGTCCTTTCAAGACAAAGTGGGCAGTCAACTGTCCTGTTGGCCAGCCCTAGGGTACAACCTCCACTCCCATACTGGAGGCCACCAACCCTATTTTGAGATCCTTGTTGGGTAGGCTTGGATCAATGTGCCACTGAACTTAAACAGCCCTGCTGAACGCACTGAAGGCTTACCGGCTTGATATCATGTTTGATGCTCTTGCTTGTCAACATTTTTTACTTCAAAGGAAAAAAAACACCTGAGTTTATTTATTAAAATCAAAAAACATAATGACCCTGATTCACAGAGAGCTTTCTCCCTGGGTCTGGGGGTCCCCTGTCTGTTATCCCTACCGAGGGCAGCTGTGTCCACAAGGCAGGTTACCCGATCAAAGAGTTACACTGTTGGAGCCAGATGGACCTTCGCTGGCATAACAATAAAATACAATATGCTTTTCTAAAGCACACAGCTACTTCTGAAGAAGTGTCCATGCTCTAGCAGAAGGATCACAGACACACTAACATCCCATCCCTGGACAACCAGCCTAAGCATTAAAGAGATACATCTTCAGACTTTTTCCAAAGGCAATTGCAAATGGGGCAAAAACGAAGAGCAATCAGAAGCAAGTTCCAAAGTTTCACAGTTAAGAATGTAAAGGACCTTCCACCTCACCTCATCTTGCAGACCCAAGGGGTATGCAAGAGTTCTAAAATATTAGACCTCCATGATCTGCCCTGTCAGTAGGGCTTAAGCATCCTTCTAAGGTACTATTGACCATTCTGACCAGTGCTCTATTGGCAATATGAATGCCTTGAGTTTGATTCAGCCAGTGATAGGTAGCCAGTGCAGCTGGCGTAGATAGGCAGACACTGACTGGTGCATTGGAACTTTAAGGATATGATGTGCATACCTGCCAACTCACACGGAGCCACATTGTGACAAAAAATATCAGCTCCCTTTACCCATCACCATGTGGCAGGAAAAACAAACTGGAAATCCACTGTAAACAGAGTATTTCCAGCTCGTTTTCGGGGGCTTTCAACTGCTGACATCCATTAAGGGGTGTGAAGACACCCCAGGTCATCGGCACCAGCTTCAGCAAGCTTTTTTCTCTGGTTTTGGAGGAGTGTGATTAGGGTAAGGGCAAAAGTGCCTCTCAGGTTCCTTGGCAGCACAAGGCCATGTTCCTCCAATGCCCGCCCCCATCCTCGCAATGAAATGTTGGCCTTAGTTGACAGGTATGGATGTCTAGCACCATTTTGAATGTTCTGCAGTTGATGCAGTAAGTAGGTTGTCAGAGCCAAATATAGACTATGTGTCTAGTTTAACTTTGAGGTGAGCAGAGCATGGACAATGATCTTCTGGGCCGCTACCGGAATTAGGTGTAGCCATAGGCTCCTCCTGAGAGACTTCAGAGTTACAAAGCAGCTAGGCTAAACCGTTTAACCTGTGATTCAAATTCCAATGGTGGTATGAAATCTGAAGCACAAGGTTTCTCACACAGGAGGATCAAACAGGTGGAGTACCAAGCTTCGAAGGCCACAAGTTGAGTGAATCAGGGTACTGAATAGTGGCAAAAATGATTTCAGTTTTGTTAAAATTCCATTTATGGCAACTATCACTCATCCAATCACCAACTGAAAGAATTGAAAGCATCAGTCACTTTATCTTGGAAGGACAGAAGTAAGCTGTGTGTCATCAGCATAAGAGCTCACCTTCAAGCTCCAAGATTCTACCATATTTGCCAGGGGTTCCAAGTAAACATTAAAAAGAGTAGGGCACAAAGCAGATCCCTGGGGTACCCCACAATGGAGAAGATTTGTGGCAAGAAAAGGGGCAAGAAAAATGCTGCTTGAGATCTGTCTTCAAGATAAGATTTAAGCCAGGCCCAAGCCTACCCTTGGATTCCAATGTTCTTGAGCCTATTCAATAAGATTGTATCAGAGACCGTGTCAAACGCTGATGACAAATTGTTAGAAATGGGGGTCTCTAGTTAGCAGGTTCTTACCCTGTTAAGGTAGAGACCCTTCTTCCTAGTCAGGATAAGGGAGTTACAGTTATGAAGTCACCCCTGTATCACCCCCTCGGTAGCTTGGCACGGGCAGTTAGGCTTATCCCAGAGTCAGTGTGTAAAGCATTTGGACATAACAATGCAGTAATACAGTAAAATTACTACTAAAGGGCACCACACCAGTTTCTGAAAAATAGCCAATATTTATATGTGTAAAACGGGAAACATCCTTTACCACGCCGATTTTACTCCGCGTGGCTTTTAGAACGCATCTGTTACAACGCAAGTCATAACCACGACTTGCGCTGGAGGGCGCTACAGGATTAAGAATAGTATATTTACTATTCCAACACCTTCCCTAGTGTCCACGGGGACTGGTGTTAGAATAGTAAATTATATTATTCTAAATCCGCGCCCCCAACGCAAGTCGTTGTAACGACTTGCGTTGTAAGGGACGCGTTGTAAAGGAAAGCGTTGTGACGGTACGCGTCGTACCGTCATACATCCGTGTAAAACAAGACCAAAGTGATCAAAATCCAGGATAGTTATTCAGAAATCTAATTAAGAAAAAATAGACTTCAAAAATAGTTCCTTGAAGTTGATAGCTCTGTCCAGGGCAATCCCGGCATTGTGAACAAACAAATCCAACAGTTCTGGCATAGAGCTGCATCACGGGCCAGTTATGGTGTTGTGAAGACCCATAACCAGTCCCTTTAGAAATGTAGGGCATTGGAGACTTTGCAGTGAGCTCTGAAGAGCTGGCGTTTGGAGGTGTCGGTTCCAGAGGTCGGTGCTGGAGTCATCGGGCCCTTGAAGTCACACACGTTGCAGAACGAACTCTGTGCGGTTGAAGGCGGGAGCGTTGGAGGGCATCGGGCTGTGATGCGAAGTGCAGTGGTGCGGTGTGTGGTTCCCTCAGGTTGCAGTGCAGGCAGAGGCTCAGTGACAGCACCGAGTGGCATCTGTGAGGCGAGGCCTGCTGTGCGAAGTGGGGCAATGATCGTCGTGGAGCAGGTATCAGTGTTGTTGTTGTTGCAGCACTGTTGTTAGCTGACGAATTGGAGTTGATGGAACCAGCAGGCCAAGGCTGCAGTTTTTAATGGGGCAGTGCGTTTGTTAACTAATGAGCAGTGCCCCCAAACCACGGTGTAGGCAGTAGCAGCAAGGTCAGCTTGGAGCGGCAGCTTTGGTGAGACCAGAGCTGCGGTGTGAAGCGGGAAAGGTCCTCGATGTTCTCCCCAAGCGGTGTCCACAGGCCACGGTGTAGGTAGCGGCGTGAGTGACAGCATCGCAGTGTCGTCGGGGATACCAGGGCATTGGTGTGAAGAAAGGCAGTCAGAGTGTGGTACACATAGGTCCCGGTGCAAGCATCGGCTTTGTGGTGGGGTTCAACAGCGTCATCGGTGAGATCAGGTTACGGTGCAAGACTTAAATTCTTTTTTGTTCCTGAGACTTCTTGAACAGGGGGCAAGTTCTACCTCTAGCCCTTGGAGACACTCAGAATAAAGATTGCTGAAAGTTAAGTTCAGTCCTTTCTCTGCCCAGGACAGAACCAGCTACTGCAGGCAAACACAGCAAATCACACAGCAAAGTGGTAGTCTCTCCTCACAGCTTCTCCTTTTTCTTCTTGGCAGGTTCCCTGATCCAAAAGAGTTCTAAAGTTCTTGGGTTGGCTCCAATATTTATACCACATTTCCCTTTGAAGCTGGAACAAACAACATTCCACTGGCATTCATAAACCAATCTGCCTGGCTAAAGTCAGGTTCACTCCAGCAGGGGGGAGAGCTTTGTGGAAGGCATCCACAGTCCTTTCAGGTGCAAGTGACAACTCTTTCCACTACTCTAAATGCAGCCAGGTCTAGTCAGCCTGGCCACGAGAAACCCAGGAAAGGCAGTGCGCAACTCAACTCACCCTTCTTTTGCCTGTATAGTGGGCATGTACATCCCCTGCTCCTTTCACTCTAAACCCAGAAATGAAATACAAAAAAGGCAGAGGCACACAGGATGGTTAATCAAGAAATGCCCACTTTCTAAATGTGGTATTTTTAAATCCTGAGTTGGGGCATACAAAACTCTATTTTTCTATCAGCTCCCAATGGTAAGCTACATTGGTAAAGTGTTTCCAAGCAGCTCTTATGTTAACATATTGGATAGATACCCTTTCAACAGTGAAAATAAAATACACAGTTGTTCACTATTAGGACATGAAAAAATACACCACTTGTCCTACCTTTTACATACACACGGCACTCTGCTCTGGGGCTACCTTAGGGTTGACTTAAATGTAAGAAAAGAGAAAAGCTCTGGCAAGTGAGTGCACTTGCCAGGTCGACATGACAGTTAAAAACTGCATGCAGATACTGAGTGGCAGGTCTGAGAAACCTTTGAAAAGCTACTTGTGTGGGTGGCACAACCAGTGTAGCAGGCCCACTAGTAGCATTTGATTTAAAGGCCCTGGGCACACACAGTGCATGGTACTAGGAACTTAGTAGTAAATCAACTAAGCCTACAGTGGGAGCATTTGTATTTTAGTACTGAGCAGCAGTATTAAAGTGAGTAAAAGCATTACACCAGTAAAAACAAGATCTAGAGTATCACAAAAACCAGAAGGTTTGAAGCAAAAGAAGACAGGGAAAATACACCAAAAGACACCAGGTCTAACACAAATCCAAGAGTACAGCACCACAAAAGGTTGATGGACAGTTTGCTGAACATTGTCAAAAACATTTAACCCCAGTACATAGATCTGGGCCTAAATCCATAGTTTTTTTGCTCACCATGCCATTCCTCTTTGGAACCAGCCACTAGCATTCTGGTCCAGGACGCTTGTTTTCCTGTCCAGGGAGGACCTGGCCTGGCAGTTCGGGCTGAACTATTCCCATGGGGAGCAGGGTCAAATTGATTTGCATATGGCTGGGTCAAAACCAGTGTGGCATGAGCAGCAAACAAATGATGGAATGTGAATGTTTGACAATGTTCAGCATACCGTCCATCACCTTTTTGCATTTCTATAGCCACCCTAAGTGGGAAGGGTATGCCCAGATGTTGGTCCCATGCACACTCTGCCACTGGATTCAAGTTCACCTGAATGATGAAGGAGGATACCCGAAATCGGTATCGGGATGCTTTATTCCTGCTCCAGGTAAGACCTGGTCTGGCAGATTGGGCTAGAGTGTTTCCATGGGGAGTAGGGTCAAGAATATTTTGCATATGGGTGGGTTCAAACTGAAATGGCGTGGTGAGCAAAAGAAAGTTGGATATAAACTATGGGGATGATTCACAAAACGAACTTACGACAAAATCCTAAACGTACTACTTTTGGTATTCACAGAAGTCATTTAGTAGTCTTAAGTTAGGATTGTGTCTTAAGTTAGGATTTTGTCATAAATTAGGATTTTGTCTTAAATTAGGATTTTGTCCTAAATTAGTATTTTGTCTTAAATTAGGATTTTGTCCTAAATTAGGATTTTAGTTAGGGTTTTGTCTTAAATTAGGATTTTGTCTTAAATTAAATTTAAGACAAACTTAAGTTAAACTTAAGTTTTACTTAAGACAAGATCCTAATTTAGGACACATTCCTAACTTAAGACAAAATCCTAACTTAAAACAAAACCCTAACTTAAGACAAAATACTAATTTAGGACAAAATCCTAAATTAAGATTTTGTCTTAAATTAAGATTTTGTCCTATATTAGTATTTTGTCCTAAATTAGTATTTTGTCTTAAGTTCGGATTTTGTCCTAAATTAGGATCTTGTTTTAAGTTAGGATTTTTCCTTAAATTAACTTAGAACAAAATCCTAATTTAAGACAAAATCCTAATTTAAAACAAAATCCTAACTTAGGGCAAAACACTGATTTAAGACAAACTTCTAATTTAAGACAAAATACTAATTTAAGACTGCTAAATGCCTTCTGTAAATACCAAAAGTAGTAAGTTTAGGATTTTGTAGTAAGTTAGTTCTGTGAATCTGGCCCTAGATCTGTGACTGGGGTGAATGTTTGACAATGTTCAGCATTCCATCTAATTTTTTTGTGTTGCTTTTGTTAGATTTGATTGTAGAAATGGGGAAGATTGCCTATTAACCACATTTCCCAACATTTTGGCAACTGTAGGTAAAAGTGAGATAGGTCAAACTTCTCCAAATTTTAATTACAACTGTGGAAATGCTAATTTTGGGAGGCAGGAGAACTGAAGATTTATGAACGCGTAAACACTCTTCCAGTCTCTAAATGAGGCCCTTAGGGCACGTTCTACCATTTTAGAGTGTAAACATAATTTTGTTTTGCACCAAAAAGTTGTTTAATAATGGGGATGGAGATTTTCTAAACTGAGAACAGAGGACATGGAAATAGCCCGTCCTTACAAGGAGAATATTTCTCGGAGGCAACATTTGGCATAGCTGTGGTAGTGACAATATTTATGAGACAATGTATTTTCTGGCATGATGTCATTCAAGCGTGAGGTTTTTCCAACAACATTATATTGTAAATCGCAGGTTAAAAAACAGTTATGTAGTAAAATGATGTATATACTGCCTTATGGTTTAAAAATAGTAGGCCTCACATGTGGGTATGTGAGTTATCATTGTAATGTGATTTTTTAAATAGGAGTTTATAACAAGCATTGGCAAATAGATCTGGTATGTTTCCTGAAGACATTGACTTATTTGGCAAAGGTAATTTGACTGCTTTGCCACAGAAGAGTTGAATGATTGGAGGGCTCCATTTCCGCAGTGACTGCCCTGGTCAGTTTTCTAACTTTCACCCTTGTGTACCCACATTGTTCCAATTATGAGTGTTTTCGAATAAAAGGACACTGGTGCAGGAGAGGGAAAAGTATTCACCTGGCACAGAATGGTGCAAGGAAAAACATACCAGAAGTACATAAGTAACAAATATCAAGGCCAATAATGACTGTGCTGTTATTTTAACAGTTTGTTGTGTGTTTATGTATTAGAAGTACATCACCTCTGCTCATTTTCGTCTTATTTGAAGAAAATTCACCTTGAATCTTGCAATTAACCACCGCACAGTCCTACGGCATTAATGTATCCTTTATTTGGGTGCAACAGATTAAAAAGAAGGCACATTTTTATTTATAACCCATGTTCAAAATGGAATGGCAACAGTGGGAGGTGGCACAGGAAGCTGATAGGCATCAACGGCTACTGTTAATTCTAGAGAAGGACTCCCTTTTCCCTCAGTACCCTCCCCTTTCCAAAGCAAACTCAGAAGGGACAAAGCAACATTCCTTATTCAAAGTGGTGAATCTAGGACCCTCAACTACCATTAAAACACTGATTACATTTCCTGATAGTCTGACCCACTACGTCCATGTTCAAGTGTAGGATACCTTTGCGGTGGGTCGGACTGTCTTGCCAAAAACGGTACATTGCTTTAAATTTCAACTACACTAGAAACAAGGGTCATTCTGATGGAATCGTGACTTTCTGGACACCCAAGATTTGCTGACTTGTTTTAGCTTCCAGGGTTTAGAAATTAGTTTGGAACTAACTACTTAAATCCTAGGTACGACACTGTCATCCATCCACTGCACTCTTCCGTCAAGTAGAATCGCACAGCCCTGAAGAAGCCTATGTATGGGATGAAACGCATTGGCTGCGTGTGTTTGTCTGTCTTTGCGAAGAAATAAAAGAAAAAATCAAGCATAAACCGACCTATTACATACTTCAGCAAGAAATTTGGGTACGATTTTGTATTTTTCATTTGCCTCTCATTTTGTGTGTTTCAAAATGCTTAATGCATGAGTATCTGGTAGCTGGTCCTTGGAGGTGGGCAATGACCATGCAGTGTTAAATTATTGATTACTTAGGTGAGTTCGCTCGCTGCCAATACTTTTTCAAATGTAATAACTCTTTGGTCAAGCAGCCCGAGAATGCCATTGTGGAATATTGATCGTACATACATCCTCAAAATCTTGTTTTTAGTGCAATAAATTCAGACTTGGCAATTTTCTCTGGATTGTGTCACAGACTATTTAGCCCTAGTCCCCTGCACCAGGCTGAAATACAGTTCAACCAAGGGGTTTTAATGGCACTATTTATCTTCATAAAATCCCTCAATGCACATCTATATTTCAAAAGCTGTGCACCAAATATGTATTCAGTATGTAGGAAGGTAGATCCCTGACTATGGTTGCCCCCAACTTTTTGCCTGGTGTTTTGCTGGTTTTCTGACTTAGTTAACCTGAGGCCCTGCTATTCAGGACCCCAGGCCCACTGCTCTCTCTGTTAAAATGGATTCCATGTACCCTAGGTACATATCCAATTGGATACTGAGTCACCTTATCAGTCCCTGTACAGTATACCTTAGGTATCCAGGTCATAGGTGTACCCAGGGCCTACCAGGGGCTGAAGCATGTATTATGCCACCCCTGGCTGCCCATCCAAAACTGACACAACTGGCTGCTTGACAGCTGGGAGCAAGGTGGTGTAATCACCTTTTGCTTTAGATATAGTATACCTATATCTAACCCTAAAATGGGCACACAGATCTCCTATCAGTCACTCCTATGGCAGGCCTAAACAATCCTGGAGGCAGAGTGCTTGGAATCGTGTGAGATAGTGCTCTGGCATGAGCTGAGCCTGTCTGCGGCTTTCGGGATCTATCCCTTAGCCGTTTCCATGATAGCGTCAGACCATATACTCTTAAGTGCCTTATAATCCTCGCGGTTATGGTAACTTTGGTCTGACAATATCTAAACATGTCGTGTAAGGTGTCATACGCTTTGGAATACTACCCCCTCGCCAGTTCTGGCGGGGGTAGCATTCCATCCCTCTAGAGGGAGAAGACATGTTGGTAACCTGTAATCCCGGTTAAAGTCGAACATAGCCTCAGCTCCACAAGATGGATGCTGCCACCGAGACACAAGTCTGCCCTCCTGCTGCTGGGAGTCCTCCCAGCGCGGGAGGCAAGGACAAAGGGTTTCCTGCCAGGGGCGGTGCCAGCACCGTCCCAGACAGGATTTTGTGTATCCCAGGTAGGCAGGGCTTTAGAGGAAGGTGACTGCAAGTGGCCCCCCGGTGCTCACTGTGCATATGCCGGCTAGAACCAGTTCCAGGGGCACACCAGCATGGGAGAGGGGTGTAACCACCCCCCTTCCTAGTCCCACCCATAGGGCAGGACTTAGTCGCGTGCCAGCCCCCTTTTTCAGGATAAAGGCAGGAGCAGGCCCCCTTCCAAACTAGATCATCTTTGAATCCTGAAACTACTTTCCACGAAAGGAACTCAAGACTTCTTCTCAAGATTTCTCCCTTGTGACTAAGGAGTAGTCACCCTGCAGCAGCAGGCACCATCCAAGCATCGCCGTTTGCTGTAAGTCTCTCCTCCGGATCAAGACTGCCCAGCTCGACGAGAACCGGCTTCCCTGGCACCTCTGACCTCTACCTACATCCTCAGCTACGCTGAGAATCGTGGGTGTGACGAGACCTCGAGGGACCGGCCATCTTCAAGACTGCACAACGCTTGCCCAGCACGACTACTGAGGGATCCTCACGTGAGTGCTTTGGGGTTTGAGAAGCCCCAACCCTGAGAAGCTCCAGCACCGAAGTCCAGCCCCCTTGCATCAACGAGATCTGCGTGGGGCCCTTCTGCTCTTTGCTGCTCACTGCGTTGTCCAGTTCACTTGCCCGTTGGCTAGTGGCCCTTCTGACGATGAACTACGACGACAACACTGCTGGTCTGGTTGCTCCAGACTGGCCCTTGCTCCCCTCCAACAGAGGAGCACCCCGGACCCTCCTGGTCCACTCCAGACGCCATTTTAAGTCCACCGCGTGGGCTTGCATTTGCCAAGACTTGTTGCCCCAATCCTGGGTCCAGCGACGTCGACAGCAGATACCTTCGTGGGACAGCTCGCCCCTCCATCCTGGTCGCCGACATCGCCTCCTGGTCCGAGAGACTGCAGAGCCCAGCGTCGCCCACTCACCTGGTCGAGGTGACTTCGTCCGGTGCCATCCTGGTGCCCACCTAATCACTGGCTAGTGATTCAGAACTTGGTCCCCTCTGCTTACAGGTCTCCTTCTTCCCCGATCCAGGCTTGGATCCCTCCGAATCTCTTCACTGGTCGCCTGCCAGCAACTTCTTTCAGGCTCCATAGACTGCAACGAGAACTCCCGACGTCTTTTCAGACCTATGCAGCCGCAGCCCCTGGGCTAGGTAACCTAAGCATTTCGGTGCTCCAGCATAGCCTAACTATCTAAGGGTCCAGATCCTTTTTCGTTTCAGCTCTAGCTAGTTGGATTCGTCCGATAACAGTAACTTTGCATTTACTAGGATCCATAGACTTTGTTCCGCATTACGCGTGAGAGTTCCCACTCTGCACACGACGTCCCTAGGCCCCCTACTAGTAATTTGAAGGTTCAGTAGAATAGTCCTAGCGATCCCAAAGCCTATGAGAGTAGTACTTACCTGCTAGTAATTTCGCATTCCACTTTTGTAATATATGGTTTTTCGTGCCCCTCGGGCATTTGTGTAAATTGTGCAACTTTCAGTATTTTCTTAAGAGTTTTGTTATGTGCTTAGCTCCCTGACTCATAAAGAGTTCAGGGTAGTCTTGTTATAAATATATATAGTTTATTTTCATAACAACTTGTGTGGTGTCCTTTCACTTGGTGTTCAAGGGGTAAATGTGATGGTAAAACAGCTGGCTTAACACGCCCTCTAGAGTTTAGCTTAAAGACTGCACGTGTCCATGCTACTAGGATAGCTGGTCTATCAGGTTGACTTACAACCAAACATCAATAAGGGTTGTTTGGACTGATACATAGTGATCACTAGAATAGTGAGCACTGCATATCAGGCCAACTTC
Organism: Lissotriton helveticus; assembly: GCF_964261635.1. Taxonomy (NCBI): domain Eukaryota; kingdom Metazoa; phylum Chordata; class Amphibia; order Caudata; family Salamandridae; genus Lissotriton; species Lissotriton helveticus. Next base: position 1,457,270,358 of record NC_136059.1, read on the forward strand.
TCACACAGTACATCAATGGTTTTAGCTGATTAGGGGGCCATTAAGGAGCGGAAGCGTTTACCACAGAAACATGTGTGGGAGGAGCTGACAGAAACATGTGAAATGAAAGAATGTACTCTTTTTTTGGAAGATTATTAACAGCCCCTGATATACAGACCCAGAGAAGCCAGTATTAGTTCATAACATTACTCCAGACCAGTGGAAGGAACATTTCGAGGGTGTGTATAATTATGGTCATAGCGAGGAATCCATCATGGATGACAGTTCTCCCTCTGGCACCAGAGCAATCTCTTTTAGTTTTGATGAGTTAAGATTGGGCATTGATGGATTACCACGGAATAAGGCCCCTGGTCCTGATGGGATCCCCCCGGACCTTTTTCGTGACAACATAGAGGTTTGGGCCCCTGTTTTAACTAGGGTACTAAATACTGCTGTGAGGACAATAATGACCCCTTTGTGGTCTACGGCCACTATTTTCCAAATTTTCATGAAGGGGGACAGGGACTATCCTCACTACTACCGACCTATATCCCTCATTGATGCCACAGTTAAAGTCCTTGACCGAGTACTATTAAGCACAGTCTTAGACTGGGCGGACACTAACCAAATCATTTCAGAGGTACAATATGGGTTCTGCATAGGTAGGTCAACAACAGACCAATGCATAAACCTCTATCTTTTGGTAGCAAAGTATACGATTGCCAAACCTTGTGCTTTTGGGTTTTATGGACCTTACCGCAGTATTTGATTTTGTGAACCGCAGCAAACGTTGGTCCCTGCTCGGTGACCTCTGGGTTGACCCTGCGATTATAAATATTTTAATGACCTTACATTTTAATACTACTGCTACAGTCAGATACACCCAGGATAGGAATGTGACTGACCCTTTTTAAATGTTGAAGAGGGGTGAGACAGGGATGTATATTGGTCTCATTTTTATTTACGCATCTATTAATGGACTGGAAGCATCTCTAACCGCTTTACAGGCTGATACCCCCAGAATAGGCAGCAGATCAGTCCCAGTCCTGTTGTCTGCACATGTCGCAGTATTGTTAGCTCAAACCCCTAGAGACTAGCAGGTTTTATTGGATGGATTTTTGGCCTTTATGAGTGGGATGGACCTTTCAGCGAACTTGTCAAAAATAGTATGTTATGGAATTCGGTAAGCAATCCACTAGAAACAATACCTAAAAAGTAAGTACTCATAGGCTAGCAAAGGTATCGGCCTTCTCCTATTTCAGCATTTTATTTGATGAAAAGCTTAATTTTATACTTTTGCTGGAGAGGAAGACATTTCATATGAGAAAATCAATGGGAGCAATCACAAATTATATACACACAGATTAGGTACATGGTCACTGGGGGTAAATTGTACAACTCTTTCTGTTTTTCTAAGGCGCTATATGGAAATGAGGTATGGGGTTGTTTAGCAGGTAATAATCTTCAAACCACAGAAAATAAATATCTTAGAAGAATTTTTAAAGTGCCCCAGGTTATTGCTGTGTACACAGTACACGAAAAATTAGGAATGAAGTATATCCTGGATTCGGTGGCGGTTAAACCATTGTTATGTTGGGTAAAGATTTGGTCCAGTAATTAGGTGGGCTTCAATCAACTAGTGATTGAGGATTATCTCTCACTTGATCATGGATTAAAAATCCCATGGATAAGATATGTTAAGGTTACCATTATGGCTCTAGGCAGAGAAGATATCTTCATACAACACGACACAGTGAAAGTACAGGATAAGCACATAGTGAAATAATTATTTTTTAAGCACGCCATGGCCTCTAGGGAGGAAATGGAGCTTAGAAAACCCAGGGTAAGAGGACATGTCATACTGAAATCAGTGTTAGGAATGGAGACTTATCTATCCATTTAAAAAAATGTCTATGATAGATTTTAAATTACCCGCTTTATATTGAACTTGTTGTATCATTTATTATCACCACCTAAGAAGATAGAGGTCCCTGTGGCTGCGACAATAGGTCTCCACAGGATACCCAACATTTTGGGTTTTTTGCCATTATTTTACGTACCCTAGGCAACCTTTTCTTAAGCCACTGTTAAAAGAAATGAGATTTAGGAATGCCCATGTAGCTTTACTGTATTTACATCTTCTGCCTAATGCCCGACCGCTATTTTGCATTGTTAGCTTTTTAAGAGCTGCATATTGTAGAGGTGACTAAAAAGGTGTGGTGATTAGTGGTTGACTATTACCCTCACTTTAAGTGATAAGTTGGCCCCAACAAATTGGTCCAGGATTTTAATCTTGGGTTCTCTTCTGTTTCAACAATTTTTTTTTTTTTGTTTTTTTTGTTTTGTTTTATAGAGCGCACAGCTACCCTTGGGCATCCTGGCGCTGGAGACCGCGGTCCTGGAGGTTAGAAAGTCAGGGGGGGGAGCTCAGGGGAATAGAAGGGTCTTCAATCTCTTCCTGAATCTGAGGTGGTTTTGTTCTTGCCTCAGAGGGAGTGGGAGGGCATTCCACAGCCTGGGGGCGTTGTATGAAAACAGGCGACCACCTGTTCTGGCCTTATTAATTCTGGGGACTTTTGCCAGGGAGAGGGAGTTGGATCTGAGATGCCTAGTTGACTGTTGGTGAGACACAAAAGTACTGAGGATGAGGGGGCCTTCATTGTGAAGTACTCTGTGGGCAATGCACAGGGTCTTGAAGTTGATTCGTTCCTTAACTGGCAACCAATGCAGACTTCTGAGGGCTGGCTTAGCCGAGTTCCTTGCTGCGGTTCCTGTGAGTATTCTTGCCGCCGCATTTTGTGCACATTGCAGTCTGTGAATTACAGAGACTGGGGCCCCCAGATATAGGACGTTCCCATAATCCAATCTGGAGTTCACCAGCCCCTGCATCAGAAGCTTCCTTGATTGAAGAGGAAGTAGATGGAGGATCTTTCGGGCCATCTTCATAAGGCCAAAGCACGTTCCGGCAGTTTTTCTCGCTTGAGTTTTAAAGCTCAGATCCTGGTCCAACCATATCCCTAGGCTTTTTACCTCAGATTTTGGGGGTGGTGGAGATCCCATGCATGGTGGCCAGGGAAGGGGTGAGGGGATTTTTTTTGGATTTCCTAGGAGAAGTATTTCTGACTTTTCCCCGTTCAACTTTAGCCGGGACTCGCACATCCACTGGTGAACTTTTTCTAGACATCTGAATAGATTGGGGAGGGCATTGTCTGATTGGTTGAGGGATACGACAAGCTGAGTGTCGTCGGCATACATTATTGATTTAATCCCGAAAGGTTTGACAATGTCCTCGAGGGGTGCCATATATACATTAAAAAGTGTGGGGCTCAGGGAAGAGCCCTGAGGCACCCCACACTTGAGTGCCTGAGCCTTCGAGATAGAGAATCCATCAGTCACTTGAAAAGATCTATCTTCAAGAAAAGACGTAATCCAGGCCAACGCGGAGTCCTCCACTCCGATCAGTCTTAGACGCTGCACAAGGGTTGAGTGGTCCACCGTGTCAAAGGCGGCACTCAGGTCGAGGAGGATCACTGCCACTGATCCTCCTTCGTCCAGAATGCCCCTTGCTTCCTCGACCACGGCTAACAATGCAGTGTCCGTCCCCTGTCCGGGTCTAAAACCTGTCTGGGTCTGACGGAGGATGTTATTGGTCTCTAGGAACTCGGAGAGATGTTGGTTTGCTACTCTCTCAGCGATTTTGCTGATCGCCGGAAGTAGTGAGATCGGTCTGAAGTTTGAAGGATCATTGTGGTCGAGGTGGGGTTTCTTTATAAGAGCCTTCACAGTGGCTTTTTTCCAGTTTGCTGGAACTGACCCATTTTTGAAAGAGGCATTGATCAGGCTGGTAAAAGGTGTGGCAATGGTAGAGGCAACAAGCTTTAGTTTGCTTATCGGGGCTGGGTCTGATGGGGCTCCGCTTTTTACTTTATGCAGGACCTTGAGAAAAGTATCGGTGGTAATTTGGGGGAAGGAGAGTAGCCTCGGGCTATTTTGGGAAGCCAGATGGTAGGGGTCTCTTAGATCGACTGGAGCCGCCGGGAGGGAGTTTAGAATTTTTTCGATTTTTTTCGAAAAAAATTCGGCCATCTGGTTGCATTTTGTCCCATCCTGGTCTGGGGGTGGAGGGGGATCCTGTATTTTGGATAGGAGTTTGACTATCCGATAGGTCTCTTTTGCGGAGTTAGATGCGGCTGCTATTTGATCCTCATAGAAGGAGGCTTGAGCTGTTTTTAGTGCGTTTTTATATAGCCTTATATGAGCTTTGTATCCATTTCTGTCTTCTGTTGTCCAGTGCTTTCTCCATTGGCGTTCCAGCCTTTTGCCTTTCCGTCTTAATTCCCGTAGTTCATCGGTGAACCATGGTAGTTTGGATGATTTCTTATTGGGGGGGAGGACTTTAAGTGGCAGGACTGTGTCGAGAGAATCGTTAATCCATTTGTGTAGTTGGCTTTCAGCTTTTGATGGGTCGGGATCCAAAATGGGAAGGGATGAGGACAGAGAGTGTTCCCATAAGTTGGTATCAAGTTTTTTCCATGGGCGTGACGGGGCCCGGGGGTGTGAAATGTCCGTAATCTTCCCTGGTAGTTGGAGTTTGAGGGGGACCAAGAAGTGGTCTGACCAGGGAATGGGGAGAGGGGTTTGGACCGTAAGTTTGGAGAGATTCGAAAAGATAGGATCCAATAGGTGTCCTTTCGAATGGGTGGGATCACTGCTAAGTAGCTGTAGATTTAAGGAATTGAGATCGGTTTTTAAGTCAAAGGCAGGTTTGTTGCTAGGATCGTCGAAGTGGAGATTTAAGTCCCCGAGGATAGTAAAGTTTGGCGTCCCACAAGCCAGCGAGGAGACGGCGTTCATGAGTGAGTTTGAAAAGCGACCCACCTGTCCTGGTGGTCGGTAGATTAGTACACCCGTTAGTGTGGTAGATGGAGGAAGGTGTAAAGAAAAAAGGACGTTTTCGCTATCGAGAATGGGGCTGTCTTTGAATTGACATGCGAGTTTCTCTCGATAGATAATAGCGATGCCTCCTCCCGTGCCTATCGGTCTATTGAGGGATTTGATGAAATACCCAGGAGGTAATGCTTGAATAATATCTGGGTCAGAACTATCGGACAACCACGTTTCTGTTAAAAATAGCACATCAAGATCTGATTCTGTCAGTAACAGATTGATTTCCGTGTGGTGTTTAGGGAGTGACCTGCAGTTCAGCAGGGCCATCTCCAGGCAAGTAGATTCCGAGATGGATGCAGGAGACGCACTGTAGGAGCATTTGGAGCATCTGAGAGGAGTTTGTTCTGGGGTAATAGATCCGCTGCATCTAACGTTTAGTGAATCTCTCAGTTGGTACAGAGTTTCTTGGGAGTATGTGAGACGGGGCGGTTCCGGACCGGCCAGAGGTGGGGGCTCTAGGCTCGGTCTGGCGCGGACGGGCGCAGACGGGCTTGCCTTAGGCGCGCCTTCGGCGCGCAAACGGCGCTCCCGCTGCGCTCGTCCGCTGCGCTTCCGGTGGTGGCACATGATGTAGGGGTCAAGGGGGCGTGGCCTACAGGGGGCGTGGCCTAACTTCTCGCCGGGTTGGCGTTTTCCTCAGAGGGATGTTCCAAACAGCGAGTGAGCGCTAAATCCGCTGCTCGCTGTGATCAAGAGAAGGGTAAGTGCCCTGGCGCTTGCTGGCGTTTAGTGAGTTTTAAAAATGCACAGAAAATAAGGTGACACAAGTGAGAATCAAAGTATACAAGTTAAAAAATCTCCCGGCTTCAGCCTCAGGAGTGCGCGATCGTGGTCTAAAAGTCGCTTGTGTTCAGCGCTTTAAATACCGCGTCAAGGGGGCGTGGCCTACAGGGGGGCGTGGCCTAACTTCTCGCCGGGTTGGCGTTTTCCTCAGAGGGATGTTCCAAACAGCGAGTGAGCGCTAACTCCGCTGCTCGCTGTGATCAAGAGAAGGGTAAGTGCCCTGGCGCTTGCTGGCGTTTAGTGAGTTTTAAAAATGCACAGAAAATAAGGTGACACAAGTGAGAATCAAAGTATACAAGTTAAAAAATCTCCCGGCTTCAGCCTCAGGAGTGCGCGATCGTGGTCTAAAAGTCGCTTGTGTTCAGCGCTTTAAATACCGCGTCAAGGGGGCGTGGCCTAACTTCTCGCCGGGTTGGCGTTTTCCTCAGAGGGATGTTCCAAACAGCGAGTGAGCGCTAAATCCGCTGCTCGCTGTGATCAAGAGAAGGGTAAGTGCCCTGGCGCTTGCTGGCGTTTAGTGAGTTTTAAAAATGCACAGAAAATAAGGTGACACAAGTGAGAATCAAAGTATACAAGTTAAAAAATCTCCCGGCTTCAGCCTCAGGAGTGCGCGATCGTGGTCTAAAAGTCGCTTGTGTTCAGCGCTTTAAATACCGCGTCAAGGGGGCGTGGCCTACAGGGGGGCGTGGCCTAACTTCTCGCCGGGTTGGCGTTTTCCTCAGAGGGATGTTCCAAACAGCGAGTGAGCGCTAAATCCGCTGCTCGCTGTGATCAAGAGAAGGGTAAGTGCCCTGGCGCTTGCTGGCGTTTAGTGAGTTTTAAAAATGCACAGAAAATAAGGTGACACAAGTGAGAATCAAAGTATACAAGTTAAAAAATCTCCCGGCTTCAGCCTCAGGAGTGCGCGATCGTGGTCTAAAAGTCGCTTGTGTTCAGCGCTTTAAATACCGCGTCAAGGGGGCGTGGCCTACAGGGGGGCGTGGCCTAACTTCTCGCCGGGTTGGCGTTTTCCTCAGAGGGATGTTCCAAACAGCGAGTGAGCGCTAACTCCGCTGCTCGCTGTGATCAAGAGAAGGGTAAGTGCCCTGGCGCTTGCTGGCGTTTAGTGAGTTTTAAAAATGCACAGAAAATAAGGTGACACAAGTGAGAATCAAAGTATACAAGTTAAAAAATCTCCCGGCTTCAGCCTCAGGAGTGCGCGATCGTGGTCTAAAAGTCGCTTGTGTTCAGCGCTTTAAATACCGCGTCAAGGGGGCGTGGCCTACAGGGGGGCGTGGCCTAACTTCTCGCCGGGTTGGCGTTTTCCTCAGAGGGATGTTCCAAACAGCGAGTGAGCGCTAAATCCGCTGCTCGCTGTGATCAAGAGAAGGGTAAGTGCCCTGGCGCTTGCTGGCGTTTAGTGAGTTTTAAAAATGCACAGAAAATAAGGTGACACAAGTGAGAATCAAAGTATACAAGTTAAAAAATCTCCCGGCTTCAGCCTCAGGAGTGCGCGATCGTGGTCTAAAAGTCGCTTGTGTTCAGCGCTTTAAATACCGCGTCAAGGGGGCGTGGCCTACAGGGGGCGTGGCCTAACTTCTCGCCGGGTTGGCGTTTTCCTCAGAGGGATGTTCCAAACAGCGAGTGAGCGCTAAATCCGCTGCTCGCTGTGATCAAGAGAAGGGTAAGTGCCCTGGCGCTTGCTGGCGTTTAGTGAGTTTTAAAAATGCACAGAAAATAAGGTGACACAAGTGAGAATCAAAGTATACAAGTTAAAAAATCTCCCGGCTTCAGCCTCAGGAGTGCGCGATCGTGGTCTAAAAGTCGCTTGTGTTCAGCGCTTTAAATACCGCGTCAAGGGGGCGTGGCCTACAGGGGGCGTGGCCTAACTTCTCGCCGGGTTGGCGTTTTCCTCAGAGGGATGTTCCAAACAGCGAGTGAGCGCTAAATCCGCTGCTCGCTGTGATCAAGAGAAGGGTAAGTGCCCTGGCGCTTGCTGCCGTTTAGTGAGTTTTAAAAATGCACAGAAAATAAGGTGACACAAGTGAGAATCAAAGTATACAAGTTAAAAAATCTCCCGGCTTCAGCCTCAGGAGTGCGCGATCGTGGTCTAAAAGTCGCTTGTGTTCAGCGCTTTAAATACCGCGTCAAGGGGGCGTGGCCTACAGGGGGCGTGGCCTAACTTCTCGCCGGGTTGGCGTTTTCCTCAGAGGGATGTTCCAAACAGCGAGTGAGCGCTAAATCCGCTGCTCGCTGTGATCAAGAGAAGGGTAAGTGCCCTGGCGCTTGCTGCCGTTTAGTGAGTTTTAAAAATGCACAGAAAATAAGGTGACACAAGTGAGAATCAAAGTATACAAGTTAAAAAATCTCCCGGCTTCAGCCTCAGGAGTGCGCGATCGTGGTCTAAAAGTCGCTTGTGTTCAGCGCTTTAAATACCGCGTCAAGGGGGCGTGGCCTACAGGGGGGCGTGGCCTAACTTCTCGCCGGGTTGGCGTTTTCCTCAGAGGGATGTTCCAAACAGCGAGTGAGCGCTAAATCCGCTGCTCGCTGTGATCAAGAGAAGGGTAAGTGCCCTGGCGCTTGCTGGCGTTTAGTGAGTTTTAAAAATGCACAGAAAATAAGGTGACACAAGTGAGAATCAAAGTATACAAGTTAAAAAATCTCCCGGCTTCAGCCTCAGGAGTGCGCGATCGTGGTCTACCAATAAGATTGGTGGGTGTATCGGAACTGTATCTTGTTTCTCAGCTGATGGTGGATGTGAATAATACTTACATTGTTAATTTGTAATTCTTGCACCTTGGCATTATGCTGCTAACAATTGATCCTGTTGTTGATGTTTTTATTCTTTTTAATGTTGTTTCTTTTATGGTTGTGACTCACGCCAAAAAAAGAGTATTAATAATATTATTATTATTATTCAGTGCATCAATTGTTTTAGCTGAGCCATACCTGCTATGGTTTGGTGGTAAAGTCAAAGAACAGTGGAATATTCGGGGTGCTGGTAGGCACCCGAATAAGAGATCTCATGAAATGATTCTCTTCCACTGCCAGCTTCTGTGAGCCAGTATAACCCCAGACTTCAGCGACAAAAAAAGTGGCACTTTGGGTCTTGGCGCAATCATAAAACCCAAATGACATAATCTTGGCCATGAGCATTTCCATAGCCCAGGTCAGCATTAAACATAGGTTACTTTCACACACAGCAATATAAAAATAATAAAGTGCTCATACAAAACATGACCATTTCCAGTAGGCCATTCTCTCTATTAGACCTTATTCAGAATTGAAGGTCTTCTTCATGAGTGTGAAATTTAGGCTTCTAAGATAGCCCCTTTTCAGCCTTTGGTCAACATATGAAATAATCAATTCATGCTTCATTCTCTGTACACTGTAGTCCTTGGTGGCTTTTGGCAGCTTTTGCACAATCTGATTAGTGCCAAGACCAGGACTAATCTAACGAGAGTCCAAATGGACCAATCTCATGCAGTTGTTCATGATCTCCACTTTAAATACAATTAATGTAGCAGATGTAAATGAGAATTATTCACATGGTCAGTGATTATCATGATAATCTGGCATTAATATTGCCTCTCCAGCCACAGCCCTTCCCTATACATTAGCACAGTGGTCAGCAGACCGAGGTTTTGCGTTTTTTGAGCCCGAGGAGGTGAGCGCCGAAGTGAGCGCTGAAGTGTCGGGGGGAGCAGCGGGGAGAGCAGCGAAAAGGCGGAAAACTGAGAAAACGGTGCTAGCAGGCTGGCGGCAGCTTCCGTGAAGAGTGAAGAGCGGCAAGTAAGCAAGAAACGCGGTAAGGTCAGCAAAGGGCGGAGCCCCACAGAGTGCTGTAACCCAAGCCCCCCTTCTGCTGCTGCGGCCGCGGCAGCCCCCGCTCCCGCTCCTCGCTCCCCCTCCCACGGTAGCCATCTCCTACAGCAGCAGTGCCCCAGTAGTTTTGGCGTTTTGCAGAGGGGGTCGCAGAGGGGGTCACAGAAGTTCGGCGTCCCAGCTTGCACGTCGGCGGGTGCCACCGCTGCCAGAGCTGCCTATACCGCCTGTACCGCCTGTGCAGTCATTCTGCCATTCCGCTGGGAACTGCCAATACTCATCCACACCCCCATCCACATCCTTGAAGAGTGCATGCGAGCACCGACACAGCAGGAGCCGCCAACCCCAACACTAACACCAACACTAACACCTCATTGATCTGAAGAGTGGTTGAAAGGTGACGTGGTGAGACCGCTGAGCGCTGGAGGCGCGCTATCAGCCTTGCCAGCCCTACCAGCCTTGCCAGCCTGCCGGTGGTGCACCTCCTCACTAGTTCCACCTTGTGAGGCTAGCGAGGGACGGCGCCGGCGCCGGAAAGCTGACGGCGGTGGGAACGGGGCGCAGGCAGTCCGCCATGAGGTCTGGAAGGGAAAGAAAACTCCAGTGGCACAGCCTAACAAACGGAAATGACACAAGTACATCCACAACCCAAGCGCCACCCTGCACGACCAAGCTGACCCCCTGCGGGACAAAATACAATAGGGTACGCAAGCTTGCTGGATGGAACCGACAAAGGACCCAACACCAACACCGGCCAACTCGATGATCAAGCAGATCAAGCAGAAGGACTAAGACTAGGAACAGAGGACAGTCCCGCCTCAACACCTGAAAAGACCGGAGACAAGAAAACAAAAAATAGCCCATCCCCAAAACAAGGGAGGCGCAGAAGTCACAAAAGGAAAAATAATCAAAAATTAATTAAACTGTCAGGACACCAAAGTGATACAAAATACAACTTTCAGCCAAAAATCTATACCAAATTGAATTTCCTAAAAAACCCAGGGAATGCAATCTATTCTTCAAATGATTCCATCACAGGCCTCAAATCCCCTCTGCAACCGACCAGCGAGCCCAATGCTTGCCCCGCAACTACAAGCCACACCACAGCAGAAATTCACATGGCACCAATGCCAAAAGAACCAACGAATAAATCCGAACACGGAGTAGACAACAGGCGCGATCTGGCACAGCGACATACTAGAACACCGTCAAAAGAAGACTGCACCAGCCAGGCACTCCTACAAGCGGGACGCTCAGGGGAAATCTGACCAACAAGTCCACTACAGTCACCCGATATATCGAACAACCAAGCAAAAGGGGAGGATGGGAACACAGGGTCTCCCAGAAGCAACCCGCATCACCAGTTTGCAACAACAACCCACTCCCTACCCATCCAAGATGCAGTACCAGAGGAGGAAAAAATCAGAGAAATCGAAGATCACCAAGAACAAAACACCCACGTAACTATAGAATCTAAGTTTTACAGCAACAAAAGGGCTTCCAACTTCCTAGTGCAAAAACTAGATCATGAAATTTCCATATCGACTTCCTCACCAACTAAGGATATGACCTTCCTGACCTCGGAAGAATGGATTGACCTGGAGACAGCCTATAACGGCAGACAGCCCACAAATAATACCAGTGAAGAAAGTTCACATCCGCCTCCAGAGAGGATCACGGACCCAGTTAATACTTTTTGGACTACTCTTCTCAATACAATACAGCTATCTTCAAAGGCTCTACAGTACCAATCTGACAAGATGGATTTACAACTAACTGTCCTGCAAAGCTTAGCAGAGGCCACAATGGGGATAGACAGGGAATTGGCAGACCTGAATGGACTCATAAAAAGAGGACAAGAGTCAGTCAAATTAATCGAAATCGACAGAACTAGCTGTACCTGCTCGTTAATAATCGATAAGTTAATATCATTACCCACGATGCTGAGTAACCTTTTGGATGAAGTAAAACTAAACATCATAAAACTCCCCCAAGCGGAAGTCAGGTTGGAGAGGCCCGACCCAAAATCAGACGTGGAGCAGTCATCTCCAACAAAGGCAGGACCTCTAGAAAAAATTGTCGATATGCAAAAACTGAACTCGCCGGGGGGTCAAACCCAGAATGTCACCCCCACAACAGAAAAGACCACCCAAAACACTCTCACAACAGGACAAACCAATGAACCAGGGAGCCCACAGAACGCACTGGCTCATCGAAAGCAAAAAAGGAAGGGGCGAAACAGAAAGGTCAACGAGGGCTGCAAAGGAGAAAACTGGAAATCCATAACATCGGAAGGCACGAGGCCACCAGAAGCTGGCGAGCTTCATAGAAATGACAATCTCCTTCAAGTGAAACCAGAAACCCCATTGCCCTCAACGGGACCGCATATAGAAGGACTAGGAACCCTTACCTTCAGTGCGGGTCCAATAAAGCAACCAGAGAGAAAACAGACAGCAAACAGAAATGAGTCAACTGGCCAACTCCGAACAGAGCCGGCACTTGGGCAACCGGACGGCCACTCAATGGCAAAGAACAAAAACTCGGAAGAAGAAACAGAAGATAGGGACGACCTAAAACACACCAAAGACAACGCGATATTGAACAATTCTACAATACGGAGTACTTGCAAGAAGGCGATGACGACATCTAGCAATGCACACCTTCAGATTCCATGCACTGCAATCACCGGAGACAAGCATTCTAGCGACCAATCTCAGTGGGATATTTCAGAGCGCAAACCAATCGACCATAACACCAAACTCTCAGAGGGAATAGGTGAAACTAAGGAACAGCCCCACCAGAAAACGTTGCCCCCAAGGGAAATAGACACAGAAACAATCTTTTTCATTCCCGAATACAAATCGAAGGGAAGTGTAGACCTCTTAAACAGGGGCAATATACTAAAGTTAATCAACTTAATAGACAATCTAAAACCCATAAATACCTCGGACTTGCTTCTAATTGAATTCCACCCTGCAACACACCCACAAGGGAACGAGATAACAAGGGCCACGTGGAAAACCAGGGAGATAGCAAAATCAATCATGGAGAATGCTTCCAGTTTCTCCCAGTGGGGAATCCAGCTTGAACCAGAAATAAAACCAGCTTACCCCACACCGCTACTTGAAGGACGGAAGGAAGAACGACCCTTACCGGCCAAGTCAATACTTAAAGGGGCACGAAGCTATTCCCCAGTACGGGACAAACACCTGGTGAAATCGCAAAACCCATTGTTTCAACAAACAGCCCCCAGCAAAGAAATAATAACTCGTACAATAACAGGGAGCGACATCAACTGACAAATAAAGTCAACTTCAGCCACCAAAACTGTGGCTTCCTTCAATAACAAAAACAAACTCAGTATTTGTAGTTGGAATATCAATGGACTAGCCGACAAATTAGAGGACCCCGAAACACTGAGCTACCTGCAAACCTTTGACCTGATTCTCCTCCAGGAAACATGGGAGCCCAACGACATAGCCCTACAAGGATATACAGCTTGGACATATCCGGCCCGTAAAGAATAACAGTACGGCCGTTGCTCCGGTGGCCTGGTAATCCTCGCATCAATATCAGCTATAGGAGAAATCAAACCAACAAGTATAAACATCACCCCACCGAACGCAATACAGGCAATATCACTCATAACCGATAATAACCAAGGAAGTCATCAGTTACTTGTAGCAAATACTTACATCCATCCAAAGAATAAGCTGACTGGGTCAAATGAACTAGTTCAAGAACTAACAAGACTCATAGAGGATGAGGAAACGGACAACATACTACTGGCCGGCGACTTCAACCTCCATCTATTTGGTGACCCGGCAACTGACGACATGACACAGGAAATGGACAAAGTATGGAAAATACTAACACAATCTACCCCTTCCAGATACAAACATAGCAATACTGCTTCACAGTTAGTAAAAGCACTAGAGCAATTGAACTTGCGCGTTCTCAATGGACGATTCAAAGAGGATATTCCTCCAGCACCAACATACCACTCGTCAATTGCCTCATCCTACCTAGACTTCATGCTAGTTACACTCCCGTTGTATGACAAACTACAATCATTTAAGATAGGAGATAGAGCTCAGAGCGACCATCTGCCACTAGAAGCTCACTTAGCTCTGACCTGTAAGATCGAAGCAACAGAAAAAAGAAGTATGTGCACAGAATATACCGCTAACTACAAGCAGTTAAGATGTAAGATCACGGATATGGACACACTAGCAATCAGTGCAAAAACAATAATACAGGAAATATCCAATAGAAACGACAACCCCTTGACCTCTGGGAAGATTTTACAGCGGCACTAGGAGTAAAACATGCCACAGCGAAGAAAACTCAAAAAGGGAATACCACAAGGTTCACGCTTGGCAAAGTAACAACAGTAGAAACAAAAAACATCAAGGTCGAAATAAAGAAGACCCTCAGGCAACTCCGCCAAGATCCCAAACAACTCGGAAATTCAATTACAACTTCGCAGGTCAAAAGCATTGTTAAAAAAGAAAACTTGGGAAAGGAAAAGGCAATTGAACGAAGAACTCTGGGCTAAAATTCTACATAATTCCAAGCAGAATAGCTCTAGCTTTTGGAAGTCCATCCATAGGCTTCAACGGCCAGAACACAACGGTATCAACTCAGAAATACCGGAATCCGACTGGGACAACTATTTAACAATTCACTTTAATACAAGCGACCCTGCAATGAAGGAAGCCGTAGGGGTCGATTTGGAAGAGGGAGCTCTCCAACAATTGGACAAAACTGATACACGCACCAAAATAGCAAACCAAGCGCTTAAGAAGAAAATAACCGGGCCCCACACTCCAACAAAGGCAGAAGCCAGTCCAAGGATAGTTGAGCCTAGAAAAAGAGAAAACGAACTATCAAATCAGGAAACAACAGATACTATTCTCAAAGAAATTTCTAAGGGAAAACTTGAGGGGGCTCCAGGACCAAACGGGATCCCCCGATATTATACAAACAGGATCCAGCTTTTTGGAGCACTATTTTTACCCCAGTATTCAACGAAGTAAGGGAAACAGGAATAATACCAACATCTTGGAGCGGCTCAATAATAAGCCCAATATATAAAAAAGGTGCGAGGATCGATCCAAGCAGCTACCGTCTGATTGCCATGATAGACGTAGAGGCAAAGTACTATGCAGGCCTTATCTTAAAGGACCTAATAACATGGGCTGAAAAAAAGAACATCATCCCAGCTACACAGACGGGCTTCTGGAAGGGCCAGGGTACCCTAACAAACATCATGGCGTTAACCCTATTGTTTGACGCAGCAAAAACAGCAAAAAGCTCCCTGTTCGTGTGCTTCATCGATTACAGCGCCGCATTCGACCTTGTAGATCGGCACAAACTATGGCAGAAGCTGAGCTCATGGGGAATCCCTGGCCCCCTGCTACAGCAGCTGGTTATGCTACATACCGATACCTGGGTCCAAATAAAACTGGGATCTGGCACACACCTATCGAGAAAAATAAAGACCAGCAAAGGACTAAAACAGGGCTGCGTCCTAGCCCCAACGTTGTTCAATCTCTTCCTCGCGGACCTGCCCGAAGAGCTAAAGACAGTTACATCTCACGCACCTCGGCTAGGAAACATTACGCTCTCAAATCTGCTCTATGCAGATGACCTGGTCCTCATTAGCCGGTCTCCTATTGGCCTCCAAAACCTTCTGGATAGAACTAATGCTTTTTCGAAAGCAAATTCCCTAATAATCAATTTGAACAAAACAAAAGTCATGCCAATGAACCACAACAAAAAACGGAAACCCGCATGGTACCTGGACAACCAAAGATTAGAACAGGTGACCTCATATACATATCTAGGAGTCATAATAGAGGGTAATGTCTCCTCCAAACAACAACTAGAGGCCATTCGTCGGAAGGGCATGACCTTTCAACTATCAACAAGGCCCCTGCAGAAAGCTCTCCCTGACAGGACATTAGCGCCACTTCTACAGGTAATAAAATCTCGCCTAGAGCCCATGCTCTCCTACGGCAGCGAATCAATGCGAGGCAAAGATGCAAGTACTCTGGACAATACTATAGGGTAATTTTCCACCTCCCTAAAAACTCTTCGCCTGCTCAAATTCGTCTCGAATTTGGACTGCAGAAACAAACTGTGGAGAGGAAAGGCCAATATATAAAAACCTGGTGCAACATTAAAGACGCCGAGGAAGGATCGCTAAACGCCAACCTATGAATTGAGCTCAACGCCAAAGAAAACTCACCTGCCAAGGGCCTACCTAACAAACTCACTGGAGAGCCTGGGACTAAATACGCTCTGGGAAACAAGAACGGATTTTGGGACCTTTAAAAAAGCAGTGTCGAAAATCATCAAACTGGTCTCCTCACTTGAGGACAGAGCCACCCTAACCAAGAGAACGCACGGATGGGTTGCGCTGGAAGGGTACAGAACCACAAAGCCACAAGAATACCTATCAACGGGCCTTACACAAAAAACAAAAAATACGTTTCTAAACATGCGCTTAGGCAACATACCCATAGCACGTCATCTGGCACCATGGAAAAGGCCAAATCCTTCAAACGCCTGTCGCCTTTGCCAATCTGCGGAGGAGGATCTTATACACATCATTTGTATTTGCAAAGCACTTACGGGTATAAGGCGCTCCATGCTTCGGCCTCTATGGAACCAGAAGGGCGTAAAAACCTGCAGGCAAGCAGTGATGCTCTGCTTCAACCCCGAAGAGACACAGTTAAACTGTAGAAAAGTCAAATACTTTGATCTAGTGGCCAAAAAACTAAATGAAATTACACTTGGGCGGGACAACCCTACTGCACCAGGAGAACAGTAGACTTCCTTAATGGCCTTAAAACTATAAAGATCCATAAGTAATTAAGCTACAGCAATCAGAATAAAATATGAAATCACTCACAAAATTAACTGAAAAGACAGTTGGGTGAAAATACGGCCTTACAACCAAAAGAACAACAATTATCAAGGCCAAGACTAATAGGAAAGACTTATTAATTTACTATGGACCCCCTGTGATTTTATCAAAGTGCAACACCTTTTTGTAAAACCCTTTTTTAAACAGTCAAATGACTTTTTACCTATTGTGTAATAATTGTGAGTTTTCATTAACTGTACAATAAACAAATTCAAATATACATTTGCATGTCTTATTATCTGGAAATGTAAAGCTTTTGATGAGATCTCCACCTTCTCTTCTTATGTTGAAGATATTGCTGACAGCACTTGCATTGCTCCAGGAAGAATTATCTTGGTCTGTTCAGAATGAAAATCTCTACTTCCAAGATAGAATAGGCTGAATGTAGAATTCAAGAATGATAACTTTGAATGATGGGTATTTGCCTTACCAAGGAGTAACATAAAAGAGGCACTGAGAGGGAAGCTCTAGTTTCCTGTCATGGCAATTTGAAATCCTAAGTGAAAACCAACCCACATAAGCACAGTGATCCATGCACAATTGTTTTTTTTTTTTAAAGAACCTTTATTATTACAGCAAGGAAATACAAACATGGGCCTACAACCATTCCGGCCGGCCGCTATTCAAGTAGAAAATATAGCAATGGAGTATAAAAAGATACAGCGGCCCGAAGATCGAGGTCTGATAAGCGTCCAGGATATAACCTGCATTCAATCGTACTATGCAAAAGTAAGGATCCAAGAAGGTTCATTTTACAATAAAGAAAAATAAAATTAGAATCAATGCCGTACAGTCATACACGCCCCTACGATAGCGAACAAGAAACAGAAAATCCGCCAAAGGTCCACTTACATTTGGAATAGCAGGGGTTAAGGCATATGAGTCAGGATAGATGCAAAAAACACATACATTTCGTAGCGAGCTATGCCCCACCCCTCAAGGCGAAACACACTGTAGGAAACATGGAAGACGACGACATCGAAAAAGAGAAGGACAAAGGGCCAAAGAGACAGAGAAAGGACAAATTAACAAACCCATCCCCCTACCCCCCACCCTGCACCCCTGCAGAAGGCTACGGCCTACCCCCCCGCCCCCCCAGCAGCGTGCCTGTCGCCCTAAATAAGAGACCCGAAATATAGAGAAGAAGAAAGGAAAAAGAAGAACATTTTTGGAGAAGGGCCATCTATCCAGCCACACGGCCCCCCCTCCACCACCGGGCGCAACAATTGTCCGAACAACAATGTTAGAATAACTACAAAAAACAATAATCATTTATAGCACAATCAATTACATCCCCACTGAGTGTCCCTTAAATCACCATCAACCAACAATAAGTTCCACCATGTCCCAAACGGTCTCATCCCTGGCCTCTTCTAGCAATAGCACCAACACACGTCCACCCCTCAATCGGCATACAAAGTAGCGTGAAGGGTCCAAATGAACCGGGAGGACCGGGCAGTGTCGTTGCTCCACGGGACTTTAGCCACCAAAACCCCGCCGAAAACGTATGGCGGAAATCTGTCTGTGTCCGTATCAACATCGATAACAACCTCCAGTCCGAACACAGTCTTGCCAGCCATGGGAAGAGAATCACACAATGCGGTAAGCGCTGAAGCACAGCCGGGGCAGCCCAGACCATGGATCGATGTTGTTCATTCACCCGCCGAGCAGACAAGGTCGCCGATGAGTCAATCACATGTGCAACATGTTTATCCACAGCAATCTCATGAACTGAGTCGATCAGCGTCTCCCCGAACGTAGACGTAGGTGAGGCACTCGTCATTGACACAGAGGCAGGCACATCGGCGCTTCCTTGAGATCGATCCATGCCCGTGTGGAACGGTGGGACAACAATGGCGGCCATCCTTCTTGCCAGTTCCCGGGCCTCCCGGATCAGGGTCATTTGCAGGGTTGTTAGTGCAGCCAGTATATCTCTGGACGTGGGCTCTTTCTCGTGTTGCCAAACCCCAGGACTCTCTTGTACAGCGGTTTCTCTGCCCGGATGAGGGGTGCGTAAGAGGGTGCCATCCGCCATCTTAGCTGTTCCGGCCTCTTCCTTCTCCACCGCACACCGGGACCGGGCCCTACACCAGGAAGCGACAGGATTCACAGCAGGACCCCACAAATCAAGCAGGCATCTCAATGGAGGGTCACCAAAGGGCTAAACAAAATCTCCGCCGCTCCCTGGGAGCCACCCGCCGGTCTCGGGAGAAGTCGTTAATATGCCGGGTCACCACACCGGTTAGGGGGGCCGAGTATCATGGATTCTCTTCGGTCCTGCTATACCGCACTTCCCACAGGGCAATCCGCTTTTTGGAGTGAGTCGGCACTGTCGTTTTCGGCCAGCAGATCTCCGGTTCCCTCCGACCGACTTCTCACCGCACCCAGAGGCCGCTATTGTTGCAGTAGCGGCCGGATACTCTCCTCACTCGAGATCCCGGTCCCAGCACCGTGAAGGCCGCAAGACAGTCGGGGACATTTCCACGGGTCTTCCGCGCGGAAAAGCCTCAGGAGCAAACGGTAAGTGAAAGTTATCCTTCTCCTACTTAAATATGCCGTTACAGCTCAGGATAGTCGCCAGGATGTATGTGCGGGGTGAGGGCTCACGGAGCCGAGCGTTTATGCACACAATTGTTTTTTAATATGGGTTTCAAACCTGCCCTCACTTCTAAAAAGACTTGTAAAAGTGAAATAAACATGTGTTGAAGGAGGGGTGCTCCAGGATGGAGGATTGTTACATCACAGCAGTGACTAACAAGGTCTGTTTTCTCACTGCTGTGACATACGTGCAGTGAATAACAACCTTTTGAAAACTCTGTTTAGGACAGTTGATTGATTTGGAGCCGTATGAAACTTCTATTTGATGAAAAGGGGTGCACAACCTGGTGTGGCTGTGCAACTTCTCTATGTAACATACTTACTAATCCCTTTAGCACCAATAGGTTTCTTTTGCTAAACCCTCTAGCTCAACCCTGGGTAGCTGTGGCACTGAGCAGCAAGACATATACAAGGGAAGGAGGTGTAAAGCATTTAAACAGCACCAAGACAACTGCAGAAGCAATAAACAAGGCACTCAAATAATCTGACACCAATTTTAAAATTAGACTGTATTTTTAAACACCACAATGAAAAAGATAAGACTGGAGGGTTCCAGAGATACAAGTTTTACAAGATATATAAATATACATGAATTTGACAGAAACTGTTTCAATAAAAATGTGAAAATAGGCTTGAGAGCAGGACTATGCCAAATGTTCGATGGAATTCTGGAGAATAATTCCCAAAGTCCAAACTTCTTTTCAGAGCATGGTGTGCCATTGTAATTCAGAGGTGCAATTAAAAAATAAAGAGATAGAAAAACAGCTGACGTGTGTTTTGCCCTGTGGCTCACAGGCCGACGGTTTTTTCAAGGCTGACATGTACAGTACATATAACATGTGAAACAATTAGGCGATAAAATTACATTTGTACAAATGGCAAGTGAGAGGAGGACCAAGGAAAAACTTTGAGATTAAAAATACATAAATACGGCCAGAACTAAAATAAATATGTCAGACAATACAGAAACTGGAACACAAATAAAAATCAAATAGGAGTATGTCATCAAACCAGATCAGGTGGTACGATACGTGAATCGGTGAGCATAATAAGAAGGATACGACCAAATGGTGGGAGAAGCTAGCCTCAAAAAATATTTGGAAGCATAAAGAATACCAAGAGCACTTCGCATCCTGATATTTCCGCCAGTAGAAACCACGAAGCCGGATCAAATTGCGAACTAGGAAGAAAATCTAAGGAAAGCATCTAATAACATGATTTGAGAACTTATTGACATAGCAGAGGAGCATACTAAATACAAATTGGAAGTGGATGAGCTGACCAAGAAAATTGAGGACTCTAACTGGGGCGACATTGCGACCAAGAATTATGAAAATTTGAGTAGAGTTATTGATGAATATGAAGAGGAATATTGATTCAACGTAAAAACAGAAAATTCCGAAGTGACCAGATTGATCACCATTGAGGGAGAGTGTATACATTTGCCAAACGCTACGATAACATTACACAAAGTGCATTATCTTCCCAAACACTTGTGAGAAGGGGGCTCTATATATACTGGACAATAGGCAGTACAGTGTGTATAGAGTCCACAAACCGTAAAGGTTTAACAGAGGTTAAAGTCAGAACTGACCTTACTCTCCAAAATGGTAGCTTGGTCGAGCAGTAAGGCAGCACCAGAGGGCAGCGTAAAGCATTTGTTGTACACACTCAGTCAGCAAAAGGTTTCACACACTCAAGAACTGAACTCCAGGCCATTTGTTATTATATACTTGGATATAGTTGTTTTATTTTTAGAACCAACAGTATTAAAAATATACTTGTCGAGATACGTGTACTCTCAGGTAAATACTTTGCATAGGTGCAATAAGTGTGTACACACAATAATCAGAAGTTTAGCTAATAGCAAAACAGTTCTGAAACGCACTCTAGCATTGAGCTCAATGGGTTTTCATAGGAAAGTACAGTTGATTACTTGATGGATTACTTTGGTAGTGCCAGGACTAGATCTTGGATTCAGTCCTGGGATCTAAGCTGAAACCAGATTAGCAAAAACGCTTTAGTTACAGTGATGATTTTTCCTGAATATAAAGCTGTTTTGAAAGTTCACACTTAGAAACTTTTAGAGGTGATTCTCACAATGTTATTCAATGGGAGGAAATTCAGGTTACAGGTAAAGTATGATGGCGTTACTTTTGTAACCCAGCACTAGTCTCCTAGGGCCAGCACTGGGGCCTTAACTCAAAACAGGTAGGTAATTGCGTTTCAGTATGTCGTACGATTTTTAAAGAATATTTGCAGTTTTCAAAAGTAGACACTTAGAAGAAATTTCAGAGAAAAGCAGACAATGGTTTCCTATGGAGAAAATACAGGTTACTAGTAACTCCGCTAAGGATTACTTTTGAGGTTCAGTACTGGGCTGAAAGGGACAGTACTGGCTTCTCTCTTGATCACAGGTGAGAATTTCCGAATTCGGACTTTGGCTGATTTTACAGGAATATTTTCAGTTTTCAAAACTTCACACTTAAAAAATTTCGAGTCAAAAATGGGTCAATGTTATCCAATGGCAGGTAAGTGGATTACCGGTTTCCAGGTGAGTACTTGGTTGGTGAAGTTAGGGTACTGGGTGAAGACTCAGGGGTCCCCCAGGGTCAGGTGAGTACAGTTAGTTCAGTCCCAGCGGCGCAGAGGCGGACGGCTGCAGAGGTAGGTAGACCCAATGAGGGAAAGGGGGCCTTCGGTTGGTGGCTGCTGGCTAGCAGGCCACGCGGCTCTGGGAGCTGGGCTCCTGGTCACTTGCCCTGGGCAAGGGGGGAAGTAGGATAGGGCAAAGAGGTTACAGCTAGCGGCACTCGGGCGGCTGGGTGCAGGGTGCTTTTGAGCCGTCGGGCGCTCAATGTTATCCAATGAGGATCTTGAAAAAGGAACAAAGGCTGCAGGCTCAGGGACAGTGATTCTACAGGTGCGACCAGCATCTTGAGAGGTAAGTTGGGATGTTGGAGCACAGGTAGGTACCCCAAAGGGAGGCACAGGTGGCTGTAGGGCGCCGGGTGCAGGGGTGTCTTTGGGTGTTGGAAAAGCTTACCCTCGGTTGGTCATGGTTGGTTCTGAGTCTGCAGGCGTCGGCTGGTTCGTCGAGGAGGGTCTTTGGGCACTGGACTTTGGGTCCTAGTCGCCGGGGGGATGTCCTCGTGGTCTTGGTTTGAGTTGGCCCAGCTCGGGCTCGGCTGGTGCAGAGTGGGCTAGTCCGGAGCTTCCTGGTGGGCACCAGGTAGATTGTTGCAGCAGAGCCTCTGCTGATGGGAGTCCCAATCGTCGAGAGGGACAAGGCAGGCAGGTCCTCTGGGTGTCCCAAGGTTGCTGTCCGTGGGGGTCGCCGTGTTTAGGCAGGCACAGGTTCCAGGATCAACAGGCCGGTAGTGCTGGGACCAAGTCAGTTGTTGTTGTCCTGTTGTTAGCAGCTGCACGGCGGGTCTTCTTCTTGATCTTCTTTCTTCTTTTTGATATCAGGAACTAAGGAAGGAAGGTTCAGAGAGCCCATAAATAATGAATTTAGGGGCGTTACAGGTAGGGCAAGGGCAGGGACCAATAGGTTCCTGTCCTGGGGTGAGTACACCCCCTCGCCTGCTCCTCTTCTGTGGGAGGGGGGCAGGAACCTAGCTGGGATTGGGCAGGACTCCCCATCTACAAGATGGCCGGGGTCCGGGTCTTGCTTCACCTCGCCTCCTCCACCTGAGGGGTGGAGTTGGCACAGGTTGGCACACCCCCCTTCCTGACATAGTTTTTCCCGCCAGTCTTCCCGCCAGGGTGGGGGTAGGCCTGGTTGTTAGGTACAGCAAATGGTCTGGAGAAGCTCTAAAAGGCGGTATGCCGTTGAAGCTTCCCCCTGTCCATCCTGGGGAGGAGACATATCAGCTCGCCCAGGATGTGCATTTTTGCAGTCCCAGGAGAGCGGGGGGCTCTTCACCCAGGGGTCCAGCAAACAGGCCTGCTGTGTGGCAGCCTCTGCAGCCACTCAGCCCAGACGTGGATTGTAGGTTCGGGTTTTGGAGGGCATCTCTAAGATGCTCTCTCGTGCATATTACAATAAATCCCACACTGGCATCACTGTGGGTTTAATGTGCTGAGAAGTTTGGTACCAAACTTGTCAGTCTTCAGTGTAGCCATTATGGTGCTGTGGAGTTCGTAATGACGACCTCCCAGCACCATATACTTTTAAATGGCATCACTGCACTTACAGTGCCCAGGAATGGCCCTGGGTACTGTAGGGGCATAGGGCTCATGCCCCGGTGCCCTCACCTCTGGCATAGGGCACCCAGCTAGAGGGGTGACTGAAGTATGCCAGGGCAGTGGGTTCTGTGGGCATGGCACACAGGGATGTGTGCCATGTCGACTTTTGCTTTAGTTCTGTACTTAGGTACTCAGCCTGCGATGGCAGTGTGTGGGTGCCAGGGTACAGGGTCCCTGAGGGTGGCACAATAAGTGCTGCAGCCCTCAGAGGTCTTCTCTGGTCACTATGGTCTGGGTACCTAGGGTACCATTTACTAGGGGCTGACAGGTGGCCAGAGATGCCAATTGGGTGTTTTGTTTCTTTGAAGGGAAGGAACACAGGCCCTGGGTATCTGGTTGGCAGGGACTCAGCGCACACTCAGTCAAAGTACATCAGCAGTTCAGATAAAAAAGTGGGGGCATACCAAGGCAAGAAAGATGGCACTTTCCCACACAACCCCCCCCCCCAAACGAAAGGTGATGAGACTAACCTTGCCCTGGGGAGTCTTCATTTTCTAAGTGGAAGAACCTGTAAAGTCCATCTGCATTGGCATGGGCAGTCCCTGGTCGGTGTTCCACTTCAAAGTCCATACCCTGTAGGGGGATGGACCATCTCAGTTCTTTGGAATTTCCCCTTTCATCTGCATTAGCCATCTGAGAAGTCTGTGGTCAGTTTAAACCAGGAAGTGAGTCCCAGACAGGTAGGGCCTCAACTTCTTCAGGGACCAAACCACAGCAAAGGCCTCCTTCTCAATGGCACTCCAACGCTGCTCTCTGGGGAGTAGCCTCCTGCTTATAAAAGCAACAGGTTGGTATTGGCCTTCCTCATTGATCTGGGAGACCACTGCTCCTATCCCCAGCTCTGAGGCATCAGTCTGCACTATGAACTGCTTGGAGTAGTCTGGTACTTTTATAATGGGTGCTGAGCACATTGCTTCTTTCAGGGTGGCAAAAGCCTTTTGGCAGCTAACAGTCCAATTAACTTTCTTGGGCATTTTCTTGGAGATGAGTTCTGTGAGGGGAGTCACAATAGACCCATATCCCTTCACTTTCTGTAATATCCAGTCAAGCCAATGAATGCCCTGACTTGAATCTGAGTGGTTGGAGCTGCCCAGTCCAGGATGCTCTGGATCTTGGCCTGTAAGGGTTGCACCTGGCCTCCACCAACAAGGTGGCCCAAGTACACCACAGTGCCCTGCCTTATCTGGCATTTGGATGCCTTCATAGTCAGTCCTGCAGATTACAGGGCTTGCAGATCCTTCCCAAGGTGGATCAGGTGATCCTGCCAGGTGGAGCTAAAGACCACAATATCATCAAGATAGGCTGCACTGAAGGATTCCAACCCAGTCCGGACTTGGTTCACCAACCTCTGGAAGGTGGCAGGGGCATTCTTTAACCCAAAAGGCATCACAGTAAACTGATAGTGCCCATCAGGGATGGAGAATGCTGTTTTCTCTTTGGCTCCTGGGGCCATGCCAATTTGGCAGTACCCTGCAGTCAAGTCAAAGGTGCTGAGAAATTTGGCTGCCCCTAGTTTGTCTATCAACTCATATGCTCTTGGAATGGGGCGAGCATCTGTCTTGGTGACAGAGTTGAGCCTTCTATAGTCCACACAGAACCTAATCTCTCTCTTTCCACCCTGTTGATGAGGTTTGGGGACTAGAACCACTGGGCTGGGCCAGGGGCTCTTAGAGGGTTCAATCACCCCTAGCTCCAGCATCTTACTGACTTCAGCTTTGATGCTTTCCTTGACTTGATCTGATTGTCGATAGATTTTGTTTTTGACAGGGTTACTGTCACCGGTGTCCACGTCATGGGTTCACCAGCTCGTCAGACCAGGGGTCAAGGAAAAGATGCTAGCAAACTGCTGCAAGACTTGCCTGCAGTTAGCCTGCTGTTGGTGAGTGAGGGTGTCTGAAAAGACTACTCCATCCACTGACCCATCGTTTGGGCTGGAAGAGAGGAGATCAGGGAGAGGTTCACTCTCTGCTTCCTGTTCCTCATCAGTTACCATCAGCATGGTGAGGTCAGCCCAGTCATGGTAGAGCTTGAGGCGGTTCACATGGATAACCCTTTTGGGTGTCCTGCTGGTGCCCAGGTCCACTAAGTGACCTCACTCTTTTTCTCCAGGATAGGGTAAGGGCCACTCCATCTGTCTTGGAGAGCCCTTGGTGCCACTGACTCCTAAACCCACACCTGTTGCCCAGGTTGAAATTCAACCATGGCAGCCTTTTGGTCATACCAGTGCTTCTGCAGCTCCTGGCTGGCCTCAAGATTTTTGGATGCCTTATCCATGTACTCAGCCATTCTGGACCTTAGGCCAAGCACATAGTCCACAATGTCCTGTTTGGGTTCTTGGAGAGGACTCTCCCAACCCTCCTTTACCAGACAGAGTGGTCCCCTTACAGGATGACCAAACAGCAGTTCAAAGGGTGAAAAACCCACTCCCTTCTGTGGCACTTCACTATAAGCAAAAAGCAGGCATGGCAACAGGACATCCCATCTCCTTTTGAGTTTTTCAGGGAGCCCCATGATCATACCTTTCAATGTCTTGCTGAACCTTTCTACAAGACCATTGGTTTGTGGGTGGTATGGGGTAGTGAGCTTGTACTGCACCCCACACTCCTTCCACATGTGTTTCAGGTAAGCAGACATGAAGTTGGTACCTCTGTCTGAAACCACCTCCTTAGGAAACCCTACCCTGGTTAAGACACCTAGGAGGGCATTGGCTACTGCAGGAGCTTTAGTCACCCT
Source organism: Lissotriton helveticus (assembly GCF_964261635.1). Taxonomy (NCBI): domain Eukaryota; kingdom Metazoa; phylum Chordata; class Amphibia; order Caudata; family Salamandridae; genus Lissotriton; species Lissotriton helveticus. The sequence continues at coordinate 1,457,296,387 of NC_136059.1, forward strand.
AAGGGGAATTACCTCAGGGTACCTAGTAGCATGATCCACTACTACTAGAATGAATTTGTTCCCTGAGGCTGTGGGAGGTTCCAGTGGACCCACAATGTCCACACCTACCCTTTCAAAGGGCACCCCCACCACTGGTAGTGGTATCAGGGGGGCCTTTGGCTTGCCACCTGTCTTGCCACTGGCCTGACAGATAACACAGGAGCTCTCAAACTCCTTCACTTTTTGGTTCATCTGGGGCCAGTAAAAGTGGCTAACCAACCTTTCCCAAGTTTTGGTTTGCCCCTGGTGTCCAGCTAGGGGGATTTCATGAGCCAAAGTTAGGAGGAACTCCCTGTACTTCTGTGGCACTACCACTCTCCTCGTAGCTCCCGGATTGGGGTTTCTTGCCTCAGCAAACAGTAATCCCTCTTCCCAATAAGCTCTGTGGGTACCACTGGCATCTCCCTTTGCTTCTGCAGCTGCTTGCTGCCTCAGGCTTTCAAGAGCGGGGCAGTCTCGCTAGCCCTGGCACAGCTCCTCCCTAGTGGGTCCCCCTGGGCCCAGGAGTCCAGCCTGGTAAGGCTCAAGCTCCATAGGCTCAGTTCCCTCTAGGGTTTCCAAGTCCTCTCCCTGAGGAGAGGGGTCCTGAGAGGGTGGTTGTGTAGAAGCTGGTTCCCCAGTCTTCTTGCTTTTTCACTTGGTTGGTTGGGCCATACTTTCAGGCTCCAACCCCACTTGTTCACCCTTCTTTTTGCTCTGTGCTCTGGTTTGGACACACACCAATCTAGGGATACCCTGCATGGCTGCATGGATTACTTGCTCAACTTCAGCCCAGGCTGAGGTTCCAGTTCATTCCCAAGCAGACAGTCAGCTGGCAATTGTGGTGAGACCACTACCAGTTTCAGGTTAGTAACCTCCCCCCATCCTAATGTTACCATAGCTAGGGGGGCGTTGGGTGGTAATGCTGTCCGCATTGGTGACTGGGTAGGTTTTCCCAATCAGGTATTGCTCTGGGGAAACCAGTTTTTCCCCCTTACCATAGTGATGCTGGCACCTGTATCCCTCAGGGCCTCTACTCTGGTTCCATTGATGGAGGGGTATTGCATTTATTTGTTACAGTTGGTTGGCCACCCAGCCACACTGGCAACCTCTTAGTTGCTCCTGAGGCGCAAAGCCGGGAGCTAGGACTCTATGCTGCTGTAATTTAAAAAAATGTACATTGCTTTATTCTGTCCCTTTTGAATTTGTGCTACTTTTAAAATTTCTGTTGCTCCTGAGGCGAAAAGCCGGGAGCTAGGATCCAATGGTGCTGTCTTTTTAAATATCTCATTGCTTTACGTGCCGCTTATTGAATTGGTGGTACTTTTTTAAAAATAAAACCCCTACCTGACATTAGGAAGCTCTTGCCTGCTCCGCCGAATACGTGCGGAATTTATATCGCAGGCGGGACGCTGGGGGCGCGGCTTAGTCCGATGACGCGACCAGCGGCGGCTTAACGGAATATCGGTATGACTCCGTGCAGCGGTCGCGAGCAGCGGGCGCGCCAGAGGTAAGCCCGTCTGTGCCCGTCCGGGCCAGACCGAGACCAGAGGCCACGACCCCTGGTCTGCTGCCCTCTAAGCCTTCTCCCAGGATAGTTCTGTCTTCCACAGAGCTCTGTAATATCCGCAAAAAAGCCGTGGAAGAGGTGGCAGTCTGTTAAGTTGTTCTTATCATTTCCATATCCAACTTGAAGGGCCGGTGGCTTGTAAACACCGCTCATTTCAAGGGAATATGCAGGTTAGCCGTGCGGCTTCAACTCGCCTTTTAAAGACTTCGCCTTCGGGAGACGGTACCTACATTCTGTGTAATATGCATTCTTTGGCCAGACATTCCTTCGAGATATGCGACTTGATCAACTCATACTCTCTGGAAATTTGTTTTTTGACGGAAACGTGGCTGAACACCACCAATTTCCAGTTGATAAATATAGCTATCCCTGAGAATTACAATATTATTTATCTGGACAGGTGGGGGGAATTGGGGAGGGGGATAGCCATTGTCTGTAAGAACCACATTAAAATTACTTGGGTCAACACACAAATTGATGACAGCATGGAAGTAGAAATCTTTCAAGACAATTTTTCTCCTTCAGAGAGCTGGACTGGGGCCCTTGTCTACCGACCTCCAGGTCCTAAGGCAGACTTTGCAGACAAACTTGTGGACCTGATAGCCACACATGCTCTCGCTGTGAATAATTTTTTACTCTTGGGCGATTTTAACTTTCATGGAGAACTACTCACATCCCCGGAAGTGAGTAAGCTTCTTACGGATCTGGAACAGCTGGGGCTCTCACAGAGAGTCCTGGGAGCCACGCAAAAGGGGGTCACACCCTGGACCTAGTCTTTACAAATATAGACTTTCTCAGTTTTGACCCTCCGGCACCTCTCACCTGGACGGATCACGCGATGATCAAGTTCACGTCGGCCCCTAGCCTGCCGATAGCCGTTGGTCAGCCAACGGGGGGGGGGGAAATTACTCCAGCGCCAATGGAACAAGCTGTCTTTTTCTGTATAGAAAGGCCAAACTCATACAAAGCCGTCGTTCGGCCCAATGGTACTCGATTGAACTGAAACAGGAAAAATCATCTTGTAAAAAGCTGGAAAGAATTTGGCGACGGAATAAGTCCTCGCAGTCGAAAGCGCTATTTAAATCCGCACAGGCGGTATATCATCACAATCTAAAGGCAGCTAGATGTCAGTATATTGTGAGTCAAATTGAAAGGGCAGATAGTTCTTCCAAAGCCCTATTCGACATTGTAAAGGACTTCACCGCTCCGGCCGCCTGTAAACTTCCTCCCACTGAATCACAAGAGTTATGTGACTCATTGGCTGACTTTCTTCAACAGAAAATTGAAAGAATTTATGCCAATTTTCCAACCCTGGAACAGGTTCACCCACTACCTGACTGTAGTTTAGGAGGCCGTATTGCGCAGACAGATTGCTCATTGGAATCATTTTCACCGATCTCCCTTATGGAGACACAAAGAGCCTTGGAGGCTGCGAAATCAGGGTCCCCGACAGACCCCTGTCCCCCTAAGGTTATGTCACTTCTCTCTAACACTGTGGCCCCCTCCATTCAAAGGATTTTTAATCTTTCGATCCTGGAAGGTGTGGTTCCAGCATCTTGGAAGGAAGCTTTTGTCCGTCCCATACTTAAGAAGCCCACTGCTAACCCCCAGGACTTAGGTAACTATCGCCCCATCTCCCTGCTCCCTCTACTAGGAAAAATGCTGGAGAGTTTCATAAACCAGCAACTAAACAGGTACCTAGAAACAAACAACATCTTGGACCCTTTACAATCTGGGTTCCGGCGGGGCTTTAGCACCGAGACTGCCCTGTTGGCGGTAACAAACTCCCTAAGGCTGACCAAAGATGCAGGTGGCTCGGCAATTCTGGTGCTGCTCGACCTCTCCGCGGCTTTTGATATCATCTCCCATGCTAAGCTCGCGGAGAGGTTGAGCTCCGCAGGCATACAGGGCTTAGCCCTTAAGTGGCTGCAGAGTTTCCTGCTGGACAGACATCAAACGGTTACGATGGGCCCATATCAGTCCAAAAAAACTCTGGGGACCAAGGGTGTTCCCCAGGGCTCCTGCCTTAGACCCACCCTCTTTAATATCTATATGGCGCCATTGGCTAGGGTGGTGGAAGCCCCGGGGTTCGAAACGGTGTCATACGCCGACGACACCCAGCTGGTGTTCAACTCTGGGCCCGATCGGGAAGCCGACAGACTCCATTTTCGCAGAGGGATGTTGGAGATCTCAACTTGGATGGCCAACAACTGCCTCCAATTGAACCCGAGCAAGACTGAAGTCATGCTGCCGGGAAAGGCCGAGGAGTCCTGGTCTCCGGATTGGTGGCCGGCGCAACTTGGGTCTGCCCCTGTGCCATCACAGAGCGCGAACAATCTGGGCATTAAGCTGAACCCCACCCTTTCAATGTAAGACCACATTTCCTCGATAGCTGGGGCTTGTTACTATAGGTTAAGATTCTTCCTTTTATTCCCATGATACATCGAAGAACGCTGACCCAGGCAACGATTATTAGGCGGCTCGACTATGGCAATGCTTTGCTAGCCGAGGTCGGAGCAACTTACCTGAAGAAACTGCAGGTTATTCAGAATACGGCCGCTAGGCTGGTCCTGAATCAGCCAGCGGGCACCCCTTCATTGCCATTGCTGAAAACCTTGCACTGGCTTCCAGTCAAACAAAGACCTTTTTTCAAAGTGTGTTGCTTGACTTTTACTGCTCTCCAGGGTTTTGGCCCAGCGTATCTTCAAAAGAAATTGATAAAACATATTCCTAACCGCCCACTGAGGTCTAGCATGCTGCAACTTCTTCACATTCCACGCATCAAACGCAGTAGGTCTGGAGGCAGGGCCTTTTCCTATCTGGCCCCTAAGTATTGGAATAGTCTTCCCGTTACCCTTCGAGGCATTCCCTACTACCAGGCCTTTAGGAAACATCTGAAAGCGCACCTGTACTAACGCTACCGTCCTGCTATTTGTCTCCTTCTGTTGTGACTGAGAAAAAGCGCCAAGATGCCCCCCGGTGATTAGTGCGCTATACAAGATGCTATAACATAACATAACATAACATAACATGTTCCCCAAGCAGACTAGACTAGCCTGAGTGTATTCCCAGATTTGCTCTGGGCACTCCTCTGATCCCATCTGTAGATTTACTGTCCCTGGAGTAGGTGGAATGGGTGCCTTAGGGGCTTTGTTGTAGGGGAGTTCTTGTCTACAGTTAAATGTCCCAACTTCTTACAGTTGTTACAATAGGCCTTGTTAGGATCAACGTTTCTTCCCCTATAGGGATGAGGCACATAGGGAGTAGATTGGGACCCACCCACCTGAACAGGTTTTTGGGGCCCTTTGGAAGACTCAGACTTTTTCTCTGGGGGATTCTTACCACCTTTCCCCTGGGGGGCTTTGTGACCACCTTCTTTTGGTCACCCCTAGTGGCTGTCCTTGTCACCCTACTCTTGACCCAGTGGTCTGCCTTCTTTCCCAATTCTTGGGGAGAAATTAGACCTAGGTCTACCAAATGCTGATGTAACTTTTCATTTGTGCAATTACTTAAAATGTGTTCCTTCATAAACAAATTATACAGTCCAGTAAAGTCATGCACATTGTGTCCACTTAACCAACCATCCAGTGTCTTTACTGAGTAGTCTACACAGTCTATCCAGGATTGGGTCTGGGTTTTGTGATCCCCCCTGAACCTAATTCTGTACTCCTCAGTGGTGAGTCCAAATCCCTGAATCAGAGTCTTCTTCATGAGATCATAGGACCCTGCATCTGGCCCAGAGATGGTCAGAAGTCTGTCTCTGCAGTTACCAGAGAACAGTTCCCACAGGAGTGCCCCCCCGAGAGGTTTCTTTAGCTGTCTGATATCACAAGCCCTCTCAAAGGCTGTGAACCACTTGGTGATGTCATCTCCTTCCTCAAATTTAGGGACAATCCCTTTGGGGATTTTAGGGTCACAGGATTGCTCTCTACCCTTGTCATGGGTATTGCTGCCACCAGAGATGGGGGCTAGGCCCATCTCTTTTCTTTCTTTTTCGAGAACCAGGAGCCTGGTCTCTAGGTCTAACCTCTTGGCCAGCTTTGCTAGGAAGCTGTCCTCTTCACTGGGGCTTTCCCCAATGTGTTCCCTGGGGAATAGTCCACCTGTTTGGTCCCTAGGATCCCAGAGGTTGATTCTTGGAGTCAGGGGTCCAGGGACCCCCTCCTTCCTAGGAATGATGGGAGGATTATCAGTGTCCTCCTCCTCATCCACTCCTTCTTCCTCTAGCTGGGTGTCACCCTGCTCAGAGGGGTGGTATTTTGCATACTCAGCCAGGAGCTCTTGGAGCTTTTGTTTGGTTGGATGCAGACCTACAGTTATTTTCTTTACTTTGCATAGGGCCCTCAATTCCTTGAAGTCCAGGTGCAAGTAGGGTGTGAGGTCGAGTTCCTCCACCAGGTTGGTATTATCTTCACTAACAGCTGGGTTCTGTTGAGACATTCTAACCTGATAGTTCTAACCCTCTACCCTAGCTTATAGTGACTTTTTCTTTCACAAAATTCTAATGGGACATAAGCAAGGCCCTATCACATTTTTAGTATTTTTGGAAAATACCAATTTCAGAATTCTAAAGCCAATTTATGAGTTCTGTCAGCTGTGATCAGATGGTAACCAAGTAGTCCAACAAATGCAAGTTTGTTTCCCACCGCTGATCCACCAATGTGAGTAGGTGGCTCTATATACACTGGACAGTACAGTGTGTATAGAGTCCACAAACCCCAAAGGTTTAACAGAGGTTAAAGTCAGAACTGACCTTACTCTCCAAAGTGGTAGCTTGGTCGAGCAGTAAGGCAGTACCAGAGTGAAGTGTAAAGCATTTGTTGTGCACACTCAGGGCCAGATGTAGGAGCCCAAATACCGGTCGGTAACGGCCAATTTCGTCCGTTACTGACCGGTATTTAGGAATTGGCATGTAGGGGCCAATTTTACCGATTCGGTAAATTTACCGAATCGGTAAAATATCGAATCGGTATTTTTACCGATTTGGTAACTTCCAGATGTAGGTGGGACTCTTCTGAGTCCCAAAGGCCTTTCAGATTCGGTATTTTACCACCCAATCCAATTGGGTGGTAAAATACCGAATCCAGGTGTGCATGCACATGTGTGCATGCACACCTATGCCATGTGACAGACAGACATGCCCTTAGGGCATGTCTGTGTGCCACATGTCACACGTGCCTGTATTCGGGGTGCTAGAGGGTGTCAAAGTGACACACCCTGCACCCTTGCAGGATTCGGTATTTACCGAATCGGTAAATACCGATTCGGTATTGCCCATTGATTCCTATGGGCTTCAAGGCCCATAGGAATCAATGGGCAAAACCGAATCGGTATTTACCGATTCGGTAAATACCGATTTTAACAGAATCGGTAATTCAATTACCGATTTTACCTAAATCTCCCTCCTTCTTTTTTACCGATTCATAAATACCGAATCGGTAAAATTCGGTATTTATGAATCGGTAAAATAGAATTACCTACATCTGTCCCTCAGTCAGTAAAAGGTTTCACACACTCAATAACTGAACTCCAGGCCAATTGGTATTATATCCTTAGATATAATTGTTTTATTTTTAGAACCGACAGTTTAAAAAATATACTTGTCGAGATACGAGTACTCTCAGGTAAATTCTTTGCAGAGGTGCAATACGTTTGTACACACAGAGCGAGCCTCTGGCCAACCAGAACATCGATAGGGCAAATAAAGATTTCAACCAATGGATTGAACAATCATTGGATAGTGTGCTCCCAAAAAAATGTATTACAAATAAAAAAGGCCCCAATAAACAACCCTGGTTTAATTCAGACCTAAGGTCCCTTAAACAGGAATGTAAACGGGAGGAGAGGCAGTGGCGAAAACATTTCGATGAGAAGAAAAATAAATACAGATCTACTATAAAGAAATATAAATCTGCCCTCAATATAGCAAAATCCACCTTTTATGCAGAAAAAATTGAGAATTCTGCTAATGCCCCTAGAGAAATGTTTAAAATAATTAAAACTCTGTCAAAAGCCCCGGACCCGCCATCATCAGCACTATCCCCCGAGGAATCTGGTGTTCGTTGCAATAAACTAGCAAGCTTTTTTGCCACAAAAATCCAGAAAAAACTTCTCTCTCTTCCCCCCCTATCTATGGCTGAACTAACCCCCTCTCTGGTAGGTGATATTGATTTTACTCCGCCTCACCTCTCATCTTTCTCTTCGCTTAGTGCAGAACTTTTACCCCCTCTTTTTAACTCCATAAAGAGCGGCTCCCCGCTCGATCCTGCCCCTATGACCATTTTAAACCTGGCTCTGCCGCACGTCAGCAAGCATATTATCAACTTAGTTAACACCTCGCTGGAGTCAGGCATAGTACCGCAAAATTGGAAGCTGGCCATGGTCAGGGCCCTGCTGAACAAACTAAATCTCGACCCTGAAGATTTTTCTAACTACCGCCCCATTTCACTTCTCCCCGGCATCAGTAAGCTTACCGAACAATGGGTGAATAAACAGCTGCCATTTTATTTGGAGACCCATGATTTGCTACACCCTACTCAAACAGGATTCCGGAGAGGACAGGAAACCGAGACAGCACTGTTGAGGGTGGTTGAGGACTCCAGGAGGATTTAAGACGCAGGTGGCAGCGCCTGGACCTCAGCGCCGCCTTCGACACGGTTAACCACCGTGTCCTTCTAACCCGCCTTGAAAGGATTGGAATCACGGGCAAGGCCCTTATGTGGCTCGAGTCTTTTCTTAGCGACAGAGTTTTCAAGGTTTTCTCAGAGAACAGCTGCTCCCTTACAGTGCCATTACAGTGTGGGGTACCACAGGGTTCTTCCCTTAGCCCCACACTGTTCAATGTGTACATGGCGCCTCTGGCAGAGGTAGTGGCCCCCTTTGGAATCCAGTTAGTAAGTTATGTTGATGACACCCAGCTAGTTGTCTCCTTAAATCAGGTGGAACCCCTTCCAACCAACCTTCGTAGCTGCCTGGAGGCGGATGCGAAGTGGATGGATGCGTCCCATCTGAAGTTGAATGGGGGGAAAACTGAGCTGATGCTACTAGGAAAAAAAGCCACATTTGATAATTCCACACTGTGGCCCTCCTGCATGGGGCTTGGGCCCATTCCAAAGTCCGAGATAAAAAGCCTCGGCTTCTGGCTGGATACGGAGTTGTCTTTAAAAACCCAGGCAAGAAAGACAGTGGCCATTTGCTTTGGCCTGCTGAAGATAATTCGTTAAATCCTCCCTCAGCTACCCGAAGCAGCCAAGAAAACCATAGTCCAGTCCCTTATTCTATCTAGGCTGGACTATGGAAATGCGCTCTACCTAGGAGCCCCCGCCTCGGTCACTCGGCAACTCCAGACCGCCCAGAACTCCGCAGCGAGGTTACTTACGGGTACCAGCCACCGTATATCAGCCGCACCCTCGCTGAGTACCTTGCATTGGCTTCCAATAAAGGAGCGGGTTCACTTCAAAACCCTCTGTCTGGTCAATAAAACTCTTTATGGGAAGGGCCCTCCCATCCTAAATGACATGATCAGACCATATAAATCATCCAGGAATCTTTGCTCAAACCAGCAAAACCTTCTAATAACTCCCAGGATCAATAGGGCCCACACGGGGGCCGCCTCTTCTCGCAAAGTGCGGCTAAGTTATGGAATGCTCTCCATACACCTCTCCGTCAAGAGCCTAACTTGCTTGCATTTCGCAAAAAGCTAAAAACAGTACTGTTCCCCAAGATCTAGATGGGCTAGGCCTCTGCATTTCCTGATATCTATCTTCTTCTGGTTAGTACTAAGCGCTGGGATGCTTCCGAGTAGCCATGCGCTATAGAAGAACCTTTACAATTACAACAATTACAATTACAATTACACAATAATCACAGGTTTAGCTAATAGCAAAACAGTTCTGAAACACACTCTAGCATTCAGCTCAATGGGTTTTCATAGGAAAGTACAGTTGATTACGTTATGGATTACTTTGGTAGTTCCAGGACTAGATCTTGGATTTAGTCCTGGGGTCTAAGCTGAAACCAGATTATCAAAAACGTTTTAGTTACAGTGATGATTTTTCCTGAATATAAAGCTGTCGGCTGGTTCGTTGAGGGAGGGTCCTTGTGCACTGGACTTCGGGTCCCAGTCGCCGGGGGACGTCCTATTGGTCTTGGTTCTGGTTGGCCCGGCCCGGGCTCGGCTGGTGCAGAGTGGGCTGGTATGGAGCTTCCCGGTGGGCACCAGGTGGATTATTGCAGCAGAGCCTCTGCTGTTGGGAGCTCCAGTCGTCGAGAGGGTCAAGGCAGGCAGGTCCTCGGGGTGTCCCAAGGTTGCTGTCCGCGGGGGTCGCCGGGTTTAGGCAGGAGCAGGTTCCAGGATCAACAGGTTGGTACGACTGGGGCCAAGTCAGTTGTTGTTGTCCTGTTGTTAGCAGCTGCACGGCGGGTCTTCTTCTTGATCTTCTTTCTTCTTTTTGATATCAGGATCTAAGGAAGGAAGGTTAAGGGAGCCCATAAATACTGAATTTAGGGGCGTTACAGGTAGAGACTGCAATCACAGCAGCGGACCGATAGGACATCGCTCCTTCGTACCCCAGAACCCCAACTACAACGGAGTCATTGTACCTTGAAGGCGCAGCGGTGGTACCCCTCATATAGGACCTTGTTCCTCCCGCCCCCAGAACCCAGTCCTTCTCGTGGTTAACACGCCACGCTGATGCAGCGTCCTCACCCCGGCGGACCTGCAGTGAAAACCAGACCCGTAAGACGTAGGATAGCACGGTATAGAAATATCCTCGGTGGCTCACACAGGGACCGGCAGCCCATTCCCAAATGTACGGACCTCTAGATTCAGGCAGAACATCCAAACCGAAGCCTCGGAAACCCGCGCTGGCAGCCAGCCGCACTGGTATGCCACTTGCTCCCATTTTTGAGAGTCTAGTATCGGCGGTCGCATTATAATTACAGGCAGGCAAATGTTTCTCAATTGTTGTCCTGATGATGATCCCATGTAATTAGAGCGAAAAGGGATCGAAACGTCGACTTTAAGTAGTGCTCCCACAACCTAGCCATTGTGTTGTACTCTAGTTGTGTCTAGTACTGACTGGCAAATACTTTAATTGAACACTGATTTAAAAAGTGGCCAGTATTGCTCTTCTTTGCCTGTGGAATCCCCTCCCCCATGTGTTGTTTGTCCCTCTTGACTAAGGTACAGGATTGTGCCTATAAACTATTCATACAAGTGTTTTTCATTGTGTTTAAAATAAATACCCTGTCCGGCTGGACAGAGGACAAATATAGCTTCCTATAATGGCCTATATTTCATCCACTTTCTTTATTTTGATAAGCTTAGGACCTTTGTTTTCCAAAGCATAATTCCCCACGGTCCTCAGTCAACTGTTTGGGTTCCCTTGTTACATTAAGAAACAGGTAGGGCAAGGGCAGGGACCAATGGGTCCCTGTCCTGGGGTGAGTAAACCCCCTAGCCTGCTCCTCTTCTGTGGGAGGGGGGCAGGAGCCTAGCTGAGATTGGGCAGGACTCCCCATCTACAAGATGGCCGGGTTCCGGGGTCGTGCTTCACCTCGCCTCCTCCACATGAGGGGTGGAGTTGGCACAGGTTGGCACACCCTCCTTCCTGACGTAGTTTTTCCCGCCAGTGTGGGGGTAGGCCTGGTGGGGGCTGGTTGCTGGGGACAGCAAATGGTCTGGAGAAGTTCTCAGAGGCGGTATGCCTTTGAAGCTTCTCCCTGTCCATCCTGGGGGAGGAGACATATCACCTCGCCCAGGATGTGCATTGTTGCAGGCCCAGGAGAGCGGGGGGCTCTCTACCCAGGGGTCCAGCAACATGTCTGCTGTGTGGCAGCCTCTGTAGCCACTCAGCCCAGACGTGGATTGTAGGTTCGGGTTTTGGAGGGCATCTCTAAAATGCCCTCTCGTGCATGTTACATTTAATCTCACCCTGGCATCAGTGCGGGTTTAATGTGCTAGAAGTTTGGCACTAAACTTGTCAGTCTTCAGTGTAGCCATTATGATGCTGTGGAGTTTGTAATGACGACCTTCCAGCACCATATACTCTTAAATGGCATCACTGCACTTTCAGTGCCCAGGAATGGCCCTGGGTATCGTAGGGGCACAGGGCTCATTCCCCGGTGCCCTCACCTCTGGCATAGGGCACCCCGCTAGAGGGGTGACTGAAGTATTCCAGGGCAGTGGGTTCTGTGGGCATGGCACACAGGGATGAGTGCCATGTCGACTCTTGCTTTAGTTCTGTACTTAGGCACTCGGCCTGCGATGGCAGTGTGTGGGTGCCAGGGTACAGGGTCCCTGAGGGTGGCACAATAAGTGCTGCAGCCCTCAGAGGTCTTCTCTGGTCACCATGCCCTGAGAAGCTAGGGTACCATTTACTAGGGGCTGACAGGTGGCCAGAGATGCCGATTGGGTGTTTTGTTTCAGCATAGCTTTTCTTTGTAGGGAAGAAACACAGGCCCTGGGTACCTGGTTGGCAGGGACCCAGGGCACACTCAGTCAAAGCACATCAGCAGTTCAGAAAAAAAGTGGCGGCATACCAAGGCAAGAAAGATGGCACTTTCTGACAACACTAGAGACAAAGGACTCAGTGACAAGCTCTGAAGCCAAATCTCCAGGAATTGAAATTACAGCCTCAACGACTAGATTGGGGTGAATTTTTTTAGAGAAAGCTCTAAGACATTTTTGGAATCAAACTCCTCAAGATACAGAATCCCCACCGAAAAAATGCCCCAAATACTCCAACACCAGACCTAACCAGAGGAGTAACAACCCAAGCAAGGAGGAAACAAGGAACGGAATTGAAGAACCAAGCACCTTATTTATTAACACCATTGGTCAACATAACACAATGCCACTTGAAAAGATTATCAATAGGGGATTGTCCTTTTGCCCAACAGCTTTGTGGGACCCTTCCAAAACAGTGAAAGATCTGTTAAAGTTCACACGCAAACTGAAACTGACCGCCTTTTTCCACCACAAGCTAGATGTTTGGGGAGATACTAGACCACCTGTCTCTTGTTCCTTAACAGTCTAAGACCTAGAAAGCATACATCTACAACCCACTTTATTGGAGGATTCGGATGAACAACCGCTGTCTCCACTTTCAGTGGCCCAAGAGCTGGTAATTGACACTACGTACACCGCTCAGAGTAACGTAAACCCCAAATCAATTTTCTGTCCCTAATGACCAGCTGGAAACCCTATTGATCAGTTTCACACAGCAGGTTCTAAGGACATGGCTTTGGAATACCACAAATACCAGAAGAAAAGGTGTTTTCTGCCCAAAACGTTGGATGATTTGGAAATTACTGCAATAAAAGAACTAAAGCATGATCCTGAAATTGTGATTAAGGATGCAGACAAAGGGGGTAACATAGTCTTACTACATGCAGATGACTACATTGCAGAGGCACATAGACAGCTGGGTGACAAAACATGCTATAAGGAACTAGAAACCAACCCTACTGAAAGAATTCTCCAAAACCTTAAAATCAAACTGGACATATGGTAGCAAAAAACGTACTATCCGCCAAAGAAAATAATTACCTTTTTATAGAACATCACATTATGGCAACACTCTATGTATTGCCTAAAATACAGAAAAATGTCACCATCCCACCAGGAAGATTGATTATAGCTGGCATCAACCCTATCTGCTTCAAACGCGGAGAATACATTGACTACTAACTCCAGTCTTATATAAAAGATCTTCCATCATTCATAAGGGATACAAAATACATTCTACTAAAACTGGATAACATCTATGGGATAAGGATTACATTCTCACTACCATCAATGTAGTGAGTCTCTATACTTCGATTCAACATGTGGATGGACTGGAAGCGGTACAGAAAATACTAGCCACAAAACCGGCGCACTTTATGCAATCCAACCAAATGATTTTGGAAATGCTCTTCTTCTTCCTCACAATGTGTTTTCATTTAGCAAGTACTATATACAACTACAGGGTAGCGCCATGGGAGCAAAATTTGCACCACAATATGCCTGTATCTTTCTGGGAGAAGTTAACAATTATTGGTTATGGGACAACACCTTTTTGAAATACACCCCCCCATATGCTTTTTGGGGGCGATATATCGACAACATTCTGTGCATCGGGCAGGGCACAGAGATCTCCCTTCATGAGTTCTTACAAAAATACAATTCCAACAGATGGAATATCCAGACATGTTCGAACACATCCAAATCATCAATTGATTTTCTGGACATCACTATCCATGTGCAAGTTGGCAAATTGCACACGAAGGCCTTCCACAAACACACATTAGCCAATTCCATTCTCAGGGCAGACAGTTGTCACCCATCGAAAACATCACAGAACAGAACATTACCGAAGGATAATTCAAATGAATTTGAAGGAATTACAGTGATATGAACATATACAAAGAGAAGGCGAAATACTTGACAAACAGACTTACACAACTCGGGTACCCTCCCTCACAATTGGAGAAAACAGCGAAGGATATCGAAAAAATACTATGCACCAAACTTTTACAACCTAAAGATCCAACCAAGAATGAAAAATTGGACGCCATCAGGTTCTTAACTGACTTTCACAATGGTCACTATCACATCCGTAAAATCCTGAAATAACACTGGTACCTTTTAACCAATAATATAACATTAAACAAACATGAAGCAAAGTTTAAGCAGATCGGAATACACTGACCGACACAAGATACTGAGACCCAATTTCATGAGCAAACTGTGTGGTTTCTACGGAAAAAAAACCTTTACATCGCAGATTTTAATCCGCAATATAATAACAACGCGGTCGTTACAACAACCGTGTTGTAACCACGCAGTGCCATTACTACGCAAGTCATTAAATCATCTTGCAGTACATGGCGCTCTAACATAAGGAATAGTATAGTTTACTATTGCAACACCTTCCCTACTGTTACGTAGGCTGGAGTTGGAATAGTAAATTATATATTTCTAATGTTACGGCGCCATCTACTGCAGGTCGATGTAATGACTTGCGTAGTAATGGCATTGTGTGGTTACAACACAGTCGTTGTAATGACCGCATTGTGATAGTATTGCAGAGTAAAATCTGCGATGTAAAGGTATATATTTGATTTCTACACCTGCCACAACTGAAAACGCATGCAAACTGGGAATGAATAAACAATGGAGCGATAATTCAAATAACACAATCATGTGCACAGATTGGATGAACTGCAATTCAACATACGTAATCTAAGTCATAATCTGTCCATGCAACAAAGTATATGTTGGCAGTACCATTTGACCTCTGAAAATCAGGATTTTGAACATAACCGGAACATTGATAAAACTGAAACAGCACCATCTATGGAATATTTCCAATAACACCACCCCAACTGTAAAAAAATCAAGTTCTTTGGATTGGAACGTGAAACCACTACCAAGTGGTGGTAACCGTGAATTACACCTGAAGAGGAGGGAGAGTGAATACATCTTGCTGCATGGACACTGTCATGAAAGGACTGAACAAAGATGCAGAAATGCAATATTGGCCATATTGACTGAATGTTTTGCAACCATCATCTTCGCAGTTCTCCCTCACATTAATACAAGTTTGTCCCAACAGGCTCTCCGCTTCATTTTCAAGTCTCTAATATTAGACATCTCACTGGCGTATTGTAAATCTCTCCTCCTCTTAAGCACACTTTCCCCTACTATCTGCATGCTTTCTTGGCGCAAGTCTGATTTCCCCTACCTTCCTTTAACACTTCTTTTTTTTCCCCTTCACTTTTTTCCCCTTTACTCTCTGCTGCCGGGACCATTAGCACAGCACTTTGAGCATGTCCCCTTTCTACACCCCTAGCGCTGTGCTGAACTCCCTATGCTCCAAGTAGCTCCCTGATTCCACGGTAAGCTAAGAATCAACTGACTTTCACTATATCACTATTGTGTACTGTATGCCAACTATTGTTTGTAGATTGTCTCACCATTGTCAGACCAGTTTCTTCCCTTGGTTTTGGACCTTGTGTTGGCTATCCAACCTGTGCTACCACTACTGCATCGTCGGTATTTTTGCACGACTCACTAGTTCTCCAATTCACGTATCGCATTTCCCGACCTGTTTTGGTGACATACTTTTATTTTATTATGTTCACTGATTCACGTATCGTACCACCTGATCTGTTTTGATGACATAGTCCTATTTGATTTTTATTTGTGTTCCAGTTTCTGTATTGTCTGACATATTTTTCTTCATTGCTTACTTTTCCCTTTTCTTTTCCTGGTTCAAACCCCTCCCCTTCGGCACCTGGGTACCAGAGGTCTAGTAACTCTACGATGCCACTTCCCCCATCATTCTTGACACATTCGTGACGTTTGAGTTTTTTTCACACCATGATCTATTTAACATATGCTTTTCTTACGCAGACATAACCTCCTGCATGACCGCAGAGACGATTTCCTTACTGACAAGCAGGTAACATGACAGATGCTAGTCTGCCTCTTCGTGTCTCTCTCACAGACGTCTTTCCTTCGGCTGTACTGTTAGTCACACAGTGTTCTCGTTTCCATTTAATTCATTAGTCTTCTTTCGACATGGTCCTTACACACAAACTTATATAATATTATTTTCCTCATCCACATTGCCCATGCCTCCGGCTTGCTTTGTTTGTGACCGCAAGGGATTTCTTGGTAAGTGTGCATATTTTTACCGACTATTACACATCCACTCAGCTGCGATTACTGAACCAAACGAGTGCTGGTTATTTTGACTTGCATCTTAGGTTTCATATGATAATGTTTTAACAATGTGGCCTCTCTCCCCCTGTATGCTCTTACCCCTTGATTTAATCTCACAAGTTTCTGGGTTGAGTCCAGCCTGACCCCTTGATGTGAATCTTGATATTACCTTGATAACGTGCATTATATTCTGCTGTATGCACAAATTCCATCACAGAACCCATGTAAATCCCTTGACCTATGCAGGTTGCCGCAAGTATACTCGTCCATTTTGATTTCCACCTAGTTTTATCTGCATACATTTATCTTATAATTATTTTCGGTCTGACCTTATTTATGTATCTTTAATCTCAAAATGTAATGTCATTTTTCATATTTTTTCCCCCATTTCCTTCCCCTCCCCATTATTGTGTGTACCCTTGCATGTTCCCCTGTAACCGCCTATTGGGATTCCTTCCTTTTACCATGCTCCGCCTCTATCTTGCCATTTGTACCAATGTCATTTTATCGCCTATTTGTCTCACTTGTTATTTGTACTGTACATGCCAGCCTTGAAAAAACCCTAGGCCAGTAAGCCACTGGGCAAAACACGTCGCCGGTTTTTCTGTCTCTTTTTTTTAAATTCCACCTCTAAATTAAAATGGCACACCATGCCCTGAAGAGAAGTTTGGACTTTGGGAATTATTCTCCAGAATACCATTGAACATTTGGCATTGTCCTCCTCCAAAGGCTATTTCTTTATCTACATCATTGAAGGCCCAGATGGGAGTAGTTTGCTGACAGCGTAATTTGGGTCCTGACTCTTTAGTGTGAACCCTAGCACTCCAAAATCCACTCAGTTCCCACCCAACAAGAAAAACCTGGGTAAATATCAATTGGTTACTTTCAGTTACCTTGGGTGACCAACTCAGGCAGGGACCCAGTAAAGGGGACCAGCAAGGTTCTCGGAAACAGTTACCTGTAGGGAGAAGCAAACTTCAGTCAGTTGGTACTTTATTCGGTCATAGACTATAAAAATACATTAATACAAGTACAAATACAGCATAGATTAAAAAAGATAAAAACAGTTCTTATAAATTAAATGTAATTCATACTCAAAAAATTACACTAATTTGATAAAAACGATAAAACCATACAGTACAATATTGTGTGATGATGTCTATATTATTGGAGGCCAAAGTGCTGTGCTACCTAACAAAGGTTTGGCCAGGGTGTTTAGAGAGAATTTTACACTGAATGAGTCAAATACTCCCAAGGTACTTAGCTACATAAAAGACTTTGGCAGGAGATGTATCTGCTTTGCAGATCATCATGGCTACTTTTTGCTGACAGACACCTAGATAGCAGCATAGGGAAACAATCAAGCATTTCCTCTGTTTGCAGAAGATGGGGCAAAAGAACTAGAGATGATCAGACGTTTCCGAACCCCAGCCACATGGAGGACAGGATTTACTGCCTCCTTGGCCACATGTAGTTGTAACTTCAGCTAGAGGAAGTGAGCCTAGCCTAAATCTTAGATTTAGGGCTTTGGTGAATGGAGGATCTATCTCATCCATGTAATTCTCAAACAAGGGTATAGGTTTGAACTCAAGGAAGCTTTCAGTCAAGTGCCCCAGGCCTTTTCTGTTTGCATAATTTAGCTTCCTGGTGCTCCCAATAGGCGAACTTCAACTTTTGTTTATGGCGGGGAGAGTAAAAGTGCTTGGATATAGCCAATGCTCTTGCAAAAAACCTAGCACAAAGAAACTGTTTTATGTAGGCAAACCACTTACTTTTCACCCCACCCTGGGACCTATCCAAAATATCAGGTTTTCAGGTTTTAATGTCTTTATTTCGATATTAAAATCATAAAAGACAGATTTTCAACAGTCATTTAAAACAATTTCATCATCCCTACATAAAAGAGAGAATATTATAAAGTAGTTGCTTCTATATAACATCAACAATCTAGACTCTATTTAAAAACCATAATTTTTTAAAAAGTTATTAAACCTTGTTAGAAATACACAAGACATTACATTTTGACAATTCTTAAAAATTAATTTTATCAATTCTTAAAAAATATATTTGACAATTATTGGAAGGTATTAAACAATTTGCACACTATTATTTAATCATGTGGCGGATGAATTCGTTCTTGCCCTGATTACCCATGCCCATCCTAAGTATTTGGCCAAACATATCACAGTGAAATCAGATGTATTTGTTTTTAGGGCCCATATTGCATCCGAGGATTTTTTGCATTTCGTACGTTTAAAAATGGGTTTTAGCCATTTTAGACGGGGTTCTCTATATTGGGGGCAGGCGAATAAGAAATGACCCTCTGTTTCTTTACACCCGGGGCAACAAATACAACAATTGTTAGTATTATTGCACCAGGATGAAGTAAAGGAATTAAGAGGTAAAGAACCCACCCGAAATTGGTGGAACAATTTTCTGTCCAATGGTCTGGAGATAAGATCCCAATATGTCTCACGTACCGGATCCAATTTGAATCTTAAGAAACGCCCCGTTAAATCATCAAAGCTTGATGCACGTGCCAACGAGTGGCGTGTTGAGGCCCAAAATAAACTCTTAAATTCCTTTTTTGAGGGGAAATTGTGAGTACTTGGCGAGACCCATAGGTGACTAAGACCCATATCACAAAGGCTCTTTTTCACCGATTGAAGCCAGGGTATTCGCTCTGAGCGCCCAATTGCCTTCACCTCAGTTAGCTCCCTCGCAAAGAGTGCCAACTCCTCCGTAGTCCACAAACGCCTCCAGGTGGACACTACTCTAAACCTTGCCATGTCCGATATCGGCAGGCAACCCATGTCATGACAAAGAGGGGTCAGTGGGGTTGATTGGGGGAGCCCCACTAAGTTGCGAAGAAACCTACACTGGGTTTTATACAAGCTCGAGAGATCCATAAAACCCCATAACTCAGCCCCATAGAGTGTTGCAGCATTAATTTTAACATCATAAATTTGTAATGCGGGGGCGACCCTTTTGGTAATAGATTTCTTTTGCTCTCGCAGGAGGCAACCGGTCAGTTGGGCCAATTTTAGCTGCTGGGTCTCTATTTGTGGCTTCCAAGACAAACGGTAGTCCAGGGTGACCCCCAGATACGTCATCGTGTCAACCTGATCCAGGTTAACCCCGTTAAGTTGGACACTACTACGTATTGGTTTTTTCCTAGAGAAAACCATGAATTTAGTTTTCCCTACATTTATTTGGAGGTCATTTTGGTGACAGAATTCCTCAAAGTGGTTTAGAGCTCTCTGCAGGCCCCCCCTCGTCCTCGATAAGAGGAGGGTGTCGTCCGCGAAGATCAACATTGGGAATTTAGTCCCCGCCAAGGACGGTGCATCTGTATTGAAAGTCCCGAAGAATTTCACTACCTGATCTATGAAGAGTAAGAATAGGGTGGGTGCGAGAACGCACCCCTGGCGGACTCCTCGTGATACTCGAAATGGGTCCGTAACTTGCCCTTGTGTCCCCCATCTAACCCTAGCGAAATTATCTTCGTGTAGTCTAGTAATAATTTCCACTAGTTCCCCCGGCATTCCTAGGTCCCTTAATACCCGCCATAATTTTTCCCTCGGCACCAAATCAAAAGCCGATTTCAGGTCGATAAAAGCGGCAAAAAGGGTACCACCGCCAAGTGTGACAGTCTTCCAAAAGATCATACAAAACCTCAGGACCTGGTCAATGGTACTTATACCAGATCTGAAGCCCGCCTGTAATGGGGACAATATTCCTTCAAGCTCCATCCACCCCAGAACCCTCACCAGAATCATTCGAGCAAACACTTTTTGAAAACAGTCAATCAAACTGATTGGGCGGTAATTCCCAGGGTTTGATCTATCACCCTTTTTATGTATGGGGATGATCTCCGCCCCTTTCCAGGTATTGGGGATGCTAGCACCTCCTGCTATGGTATTGGCTATATTAGTTAGATAGGGTACCCAAAGGCCGGTGTTTACTTTGAAAAGGTCTACCGGGATTTGGTCCAACCCAGGTGCCTTCCCCCTCTTTGTTAACCCTAGCGCATACTCCACTTCAGCTTCGGTAAAAGACAGGGTCGTAGTACTTGGGATATTTACCGTCAGCATAGAAGGTCTGGGTAAGGGGTCTACGGCTACTGGGCAAAATTGGGTAGAATAATATTTAGTCCAGTCTTCCGGGGATACATGGTTGGACGGAGTGCGAAACTCACCATCCTTTCCACATTTAACTATATCCCAGAATTTAGTCTGGTCATTTGATTTACTGGCATCTAGTAGATCTGACCAGAACTCATCTTCCCAATCCTTTTTTGCCACCCATTGCACCCTTTTATACCTTTTCCTGGCCTCTTTAACTGCACCAGAATCTCTGGATTTAACTTGCTCAATGAGATGTCTATGGGCCTCTCTACATTCTCTATTGTACCATTTTGCTCTTTGGGGATTCGAGTGACCGCTGTTTAACTTACATGGCTTTGATAAAATCATTTTAAGTTTAGAAAAACATTCATCATGTAGGCGCATCATCGTATTTAATTCACCCTGACCCCGCTCAGCTGCAACGGACCTCATATTCTTTATGGTGTTAGTAACAACATTTTCAATGTCGGCCTGTATCATTGCATCGTTAGAAATTAGTGACCACTTCACTCTCCTCCGATCATTTGCCAAGGTTACAACCCCAGGCCCCCTTTGAACAGGTTCTCCTAGGCCTATCTGACCGGACATTTTAAATTTCAAGGACAAGGGATTATGGTCACTTTCTGGACGTACTTTAATTTCCATGTCATCAACTATACTCCAATATTCCATTTTTATAAAGATGTAATCTATCCGACTTTTCCTTGCACCATTGTCAAAAGTGGGTTTAGCTTCAATGTCCGATTTGGTGCGTCCATTCACTGCCCGAAGTCCCCATGTAAGACAAAAAGCTGTCCAGTTCAGGGCTGCATCCGTGGCTTTGACTGGAATTTTGTTGGAAAGTTCGGGGATCATCCATGTGGCGTCTTCCTCAAACCCCCAATTGTCCTCCGGCAGATACAATGGCTCAATCGTACAATTGATATCCCCTGCTATAATGATTAGTGAGGCTTTATTCCAGCCCGTTAGTAGCGTATCTAGAGCACCAATCAACCTGGGGCTTCGGCCACCCGGGAGACCTCTGGAATATATATTAATAATGAGCATGTCCTGCCCCCCTGCTATGCTCACCCTAATAGCCAGAATGTCAGGATTATCTATATACAATTCAGCAGCTGAGAAACACCAGGACTGTTTTACCCATGTGGTTAATCCCCCAGATGCCCGCCCCTTTGTACCTTTTATAGCAGGTTTAGAGAAGTTTAAATAACCAGCCAGATAAAATGGAGATGTAGCCCACGTCTCCTGCAACAACACAACCTCATAATTGCCTATAAACCCCAACCAATCCTCCGATTCCAAGCGCGACTTGGCTCCAGCAACATTCCAAGACACCATATGTGAGTTTAGTGGATCTATCTCTGCATGATTGTTACTAACAGGGATAGAAGAATGGGGGCTCAGTGAATCAGTGCCAATTGGCCCATTGGCTTCTATATTAGAGGTGGTGATGTTAGTCCCCCCATGCTCCCTCTGCGTCCTAGGATTATGGAGCGTAAGCAGTTGCTCCTTTGCTAGTTGTTGGATATGAGTGGGAGGGGTATACACTTCTTCAACTTCCATAGATCCTGAACTAGGTAGCTGGGTCGTTGCACATAGTCAGTCCACCCATTCTAGGTCTGACAGTGCCTCAAATTGGTTGTGGAGTGGAGGATAATATTGGGGGTGGTGTGTTGCAGGCTCTCGGTGTCTTCCCCCTTTAACTTTCCATGGGTTGTGACTCATGTTATGAGTTTGGTGTATATAGGGATAGAAGTAGCCAAGATTTAAGGTCTGAACGTCACCCAAACGGGCGAATCTTGGTTTCCTCTGGATTCTGTCTACCACCCAGTAATCTCTAAATGAAACCAAAATACAGTCCCCTTCCAGATCTTTTTCGCCCTTTCCTACCCATTCTACTCTCCTTACATAAAGGATTTCTGTAGGGGAGGAAGGGGGAAGTGGGCGATGTTTATTCAGCCAAAATGTGACCTTATTTCGCAGATCCATTTGGGATTCTTTGGAACCCTCTCTAAGGGGGGCCACGCCTGTTAGTACAATAGTATATTGTGACGCTTCTGGGGGCAGATTAACTCTCAATGGGTTTCGTGTGGATCTATTATTAGTCCTCTTATTCCTGTCGGTATATGGGGTTTTATTATCCCTTCCCAATGCAGGGGTGTAAACCGGGGTGTTTTCCCCCTGATTTGATGCACCATTCCCTCGTTCTTTTTTCCCCTGAACAGTATTGACTGCCAAAGGATATTTGGCCTTCGGTGTTTCTTTGACCGGGACTCTACTAACAGGTGGTATTTTTATCCCCGTTTGTTGTTTCTTGTTTGTATTAGTAGTTGGTGTCACCACTGGATTGATCTTGGTTATCCCCGTATTTACAGTTGTTCCCCCATTTGGGTTTGGGCCCCTCAGCTTTATACCAGTGGGTATTAGATTTTGTAAGAGGTCCATATTAATATTAATAGCTGCTTCTAAAACATCTATTTTAGCGGACATTATCCTAGTATTCTCAATAACTGGAAGCAATAGAGATTTAACCATTGCTTCCATTTTTGCCAACAGGGCATCGTCACTGCTAAAACAGGTTGGACATGTGTTTGACGACCCAGAGTGAGCCAGTGATGGACAATACACTACTGGGGGTCCTTGAATAGACTGGGAGTGGGAGGAGCTATCTGCAAGATCTAGTTTGATTTGTTTCTGCTCCATGACCCCCTGTGGGCTTGAAACGTGTTTTCTTTTTCGTGAAGCCTGCTTAGGAGTTACAGGTAACGGGACAGGAGTACTAGGTAGGGTAAGGATATGTACTTGCGGGTTTCCTGGCGAAGTACACTTATCATTCTCACTAATTACGCTATCCCCTTCTATACTAGTCGAACTGTAGTCGGGGTTCAAATCCATATTTTCTTGTGGCTTATGTGATATAGCTTCAACCCCGTCCTCATGAACTATTATGTCAGTGTTTGATATGGAGATACAGTTAAACGCTGCATTGGTTAATGGGCTTTTAGCACAGGCCAGAGCACCTAGTGAGGAGCGTTTCCCAGTGACTAAGTCCAGGGACAATCTATGCTCGACCTGTTGAATTTCTTTTTCTAATATTCCTGTAGCTCTGGTAATGAAAGCATCTAGGGGGCCTGAAACAACACCCTGTGTGGTTTGAATATGGACCAATCGTTGTTTACCTGATCTCAGGGCCATAATTATATGTAAGTGTTAGAGCCTCTGGGTACAGTTAGACAAAAGTATCTAAATATAATATAAAATTAAAAAAATTAAATGGACCAGGACTTTTGGCCCAACCCAACCTCGTCCGGCCCCGGACGGCCACAGACGGTCCCGCCCTTGTCCCGGGCTTCTCCCGGCGCTACCGCGCGCTACCGCGCAGCGGAAATGTCGGTGACAATTATATGCAACTGAAGGGGAGGGGGAGGAGCAGGCAGGGAGAGCGGCCCAGGTGATCTCTATTTGGGCAAGCAAGCGCTCCTGGGAGCTGTGGTCCTGCTCCAGCGCCTGCTTTCACTCGCAGCCCCGCCTGACTCACTCCTTCGCCAGACACCGACGTGAAGATCAGGGGTCCAGAATCCACCCCAGGCGCAGCGGGACCCGCGGAGCGGGTACCGCAAGAAGTAGGTTTTTACACAGGTTACACAGGTTAATACACCGTCCTCGCGCTAGCAGCCAAATGCACAAAATAAGGGCGTCCCGGTGCAGGTCCAGAACACAGGAGTTTTAAAGTCCAGAGGAGGGGGAGGAGCAGGCAGGGAGAGCGGCCCAGGTGATCTCTATTTGGGCAAGCAAGCGCTCCTGGGAGCTGTGGTCCTGCTCCAGCGCCTGCTTTCACTCGCAGCCCCGCCTGACTCACTCCTTCGCCAGACACCGACGTGAAGATCAGGGGTCCAGAATCCACCCCAGGCGCAGCGGGACCCGCGGAGCGGGTACCGCAAGAAGTAGGTTTTTACACAGGTTACACAGGTTAATACACCGTCCTCGCGCTAGCAGCCAAATGCACAAAATAAGGGCGTCCCGGTGCAGGTCCAGAACACAGGAGTTTTAAAGTCCAGAGGAGGGGGAGGAGCAGGCAGGGAGAGCGGCCCAGGTGATCTCTATTTGGGCAAGCAAGCGCTCCTGGGAGCTGTGGTCCTGCTCCAGCGCCTGCTTTCACTCGCAGCCCCGCCTGACTCACTCCTTCGCCAGACACCGACGTGAAGATCAGGGGTCCAGAATCCACCCCAGGCGCAGCGGGACCCGCGGAGCGGGTACCGCAAGAAGTAGGTTTTTACACAGGTTACACAGGTTAATACACCGTCCTCGCGCTAGCAGCCAAATGCACAAAATAAGGGCGTCCAAAATATCACTTAGACCCCTCCCTGTAATGTCCCAATTCAGGAGTAGACTATACTTGACACCACTAAAGTATTTCTTTCAAGCGAATTACCGAATCAATAGATCATATTCCTAAGTCATGTTTGAAGACGAGTACTTTGAGGTAGTTTGATGGCAGCTATCAGGAATTTATTTTCAGCTATTTTCAAGCCATTACTTTGCCTTGGCCCCAGACTTCTACTCCATTTGTAGCAGCAGCTACAGCTTGGGCCCTCCAGACTTCAAGCTAAGGGAAAAGTAGATGGGATATGGTCTTACTTTCAAATTTTTAAATAGCAGCTGCCCTATATTTCAGAATAGGAGTGCTTTTGGCACCTTGGTTGGCCTAGGTGGTGGAAGTGGATAAGCTTATGCCAAGGTAGTTAAAATCTGCCACTCGCTCTAGTTCCGCCCTTCTAGGATTACATTCCCTCTAAAAACACTTTGTGGAGGTGGATGGTCATAAACTTAGTTTACTCTCATTGATTGTTAGGCCATGGTCTAGGCAAAATGAATTGAAGTTTTTCATAAGGGCTTCAAGGCCTTTGGGAGTCTTGGATACTAACAGTGTATTATCTGCGAACAACAGAGCTGGCATTTTAGTTTCTTGGAGTATCAGAGAATTGTTGTCACAGGCCAATAGATAGTCAATACACCCATTGATAAACACTAGGAACAGCGTAGGGGCAAGTGCACAGCCTTGCCTTACCCCTTGTTGATCTCAAAAGGATCAGTGTTTCCCCATTCACTCCCCTGCGAACCTGTGCAAAATTATTATCGCAGAGAAGCCGAATAATGATATTAGGAAGGGAAGCAGAAAGGTCCAGATCTTTAAGAATACACCATAATTTATCTCTAGGGACCATGGCTAGCAGCCATGTCAAATGCTGCCTTGAGATCGACAAATACACCATAGAGACTGCTCCTACTAAGGTCATCCTCCTTTCTTCCTATTAGTTGGAACCTAAAGACCATACTGGTTTTGGTGCAAAATTCATCTTAGAATGGAGTCAGAATCATGGTTTCAGGATGTCATCAATCCAGAGTAACACTCAATCTAGTATTAATTCACAGAATATTTTTTTACTGGAATCAGTAAGGCTTATTGCACAATAGTTTGCGGGATCTGACTTTAAACCTTTCTTGTTGATGGGAATCTTTTCCGTGCCCTTTCAAGACATTGGAATATCCAGACCTGCAATTATGGCACTAGCAACGTTGGTAAAGTATTGGGTCCAGATAGTGGGTTCGGAAATAAATAGTTTGATGAAATTTGATCAAGCCAGGAGTTTTCCCTGGGTTCTGTACTTTGGCATTATTGATTTCCTCCTGGGTGAGGAATTCTTCATCCCCGAGTCAGTATTATAACTAGGTAGCCCATATATAGTGGCCCGTATGGAGTCATAATTATTAGAAATCTCATGTACGGGGTTAGAGGAAGAGGAACAGTATAGTCTTTTAAAATGGGATACCCAGTCCTGGGGAATAATGTGGGATTCAAGTTTCACTCTCGATGTCTTGGAGCCATGTGAGATGACATGCCAAAATACTGCCAGGGCCCTGTGTGTGCAGCAGTTAATATATAGGTCCAAATAGCCGTATCCCAGTCTGTTTTTGCAAATTTCTGTACTGCTTTATAGTTGGTTTTAACAGCCTGACTATTAATGTGGGGATGTCCATTGAGGGCACCAATGAGACGGCTCTTTACTACTCTGTAGTTTCTATTAAACCACATACCATACTTGTGGTGGAATTCTTGTTTGAGTAAGGTTTGGTAAAGAACCTCCATCTTAATCACTCAAACCAATTATCATGGATAATGTTGGACCAGACCCTTGCTGCAGGGTCATCCCAGAACTTTTTGCCTTCCTCCTGTATTTTGTCTGACATGTTATTGGTGGTTTTATGACTCTGGGCACTTTACCACTGCTAATCAGTGCTAAGGTGCATGTGCTCCCTTTTGTATACTTGGTAAGATTAGGCTACACCTGTTTGGCATATTTAATTTACCTGTGACTCCCTTGTACAGTGCGTATCCCATTTACCCAGGGCCTGTACATAAAATGCTACTAATGGGCTTGCAGCGCTGCTTGCACCACCCATCTAAGTAGCCTTTGAAACCTGTCTCAGGCATCTGCCACTGCAGGGCCTGCACATGCAGTTTACTGCTATGTGACATGGTATATAAAGTGGTTGCCATATCTACAATTCCCCTTTTACTACATATCAGTCATCCTTAAAGCAGGCCCTAGCTAGCTCTTAAGGGCAGGTTGCAGTGTAGGTAAAAGGTAGGACATGTGCCTTAACTGTGTGGCATGTCCTGATAGTGTGGCATGTCCTGAAGGGAAGAGGTGTGGCGCCGCGGCCAGGGCGACTGACGCTGGAATCTGGAGATCACAGTTCGATCCCCCGGCTCCAGCGGCAGGTTAGCCCAGCACCATGTGACTCTGGGCAATAGCTTGCTTAATCTTCCCAACGGCCCCCAGCGCCTAGAGACCCTTACGGGTGATTGTGCGCTTTACAAATGTGGATTATGATTATGATACTGACTAACAGCCTATTTGGTTTCTCACTGTTGTGAGGCTGCCCTCTCATATGGATGCATTGGGGAGTCCCTGGTATGTGCTTCAGTGGTAATTCCTGGCACGAGACGGGTAGCGTAACCATGTGTGGTGTGTTTGGAATAGTGGTGATAAATCCTGCTTATTGGTGAAAACAGATTTATTACTACTACTTCATAAATGCCACTTTTAGAAGATATGATCCAATCTATACTAAACTTATTCCCCCACACAAGCATACAGGGGTGTTACTATCAATGTAATCAAAAGTATATGGCATCATCTACAAACATCTGCACCTAGGACCTCAGGAAACTACTGACACAGGAAACCCAGAAATCACACAAGGGGTTTCCTCCTCCCACGACAAGGGACTGGAGGGGAGCATGAAGGACAGCAGTTCCCGCATAGGGGATGCACATGAACCACAGGTCCCACACACGCGTACCCGCACTGGCAGGACAGTGGTGTTACCCAAGAAGTACAGCGAGTATGATATGTAACTCTCTTCCATCTTCATCTGTCTCTCTCTCCATCTCTCTCTCTTTCTCTCTCTCTCTGTTCCTCCCCTTCGCCCTGACACCTGATCCGGGGTATAAGTATTCTCATTGTGGCTCTTCCGTGGCTCCTCCTCGAAGTGCCTTATAGCTTATCCAGTGTGTTAATCATGGTAATGTCTACCAAATGCTCTTGTAATGCGAGGGGTATTGCTCAGTTAGTTTCGTTGGTTGTGTTAAGGGGGAAGATGTGTGGTGTCGTGCACTAGTTGTTCTTGCACCACGTGACTGCCGCTAAGACATGTGGGACACGGGCGGAGCGCCACAGATATAACGGGCGCTGGCAGCAGGAGGAGCCCGCTCCCCCTCTCGTAATAAAGAAGACCAAGGCAACCGTTGTCCTGTGATTCCTTAGAAGAACAAACATTACAGTCACCTAACTAAAACAGGAAGGCAATAGCGACATTTATATTGTGTTAGCTAGTAAGGATCTAAGGTATCCCTTTAGTGCCCTATCTGTTTTTTACATGCTCTGCAGATACTTAAGCCAACCGTGGATGCAATTACAGTGAAATAGAAACTGAGCAATTTTCTTCCTACGACCCCTTATTCGGTGCAGTGCAAAAATGATGGGAACATACTCACCAGGGCTGCATTTGATCCCCAGTTTGAACCCCAGTCCGGCTCTGCCAGAAGTAAAGTTATCAACATGATATCATCTGTGATACCAAGCGTGAGGTTATGGGCTGTGCATTGGGGCATTATTTTGAAACCTTATTGACTATTAGGAGCTGGATTGCAAAAATGACTCTTTTCCACTCTTTTCAGGGGAAATTTATTTTAGAAATACATTTCTGTATAAATATATATAAATTTCAATTAACAAAACTACTGCACTTTGTTTGTATTACAGGACGAAATGTGCATCAAATGTTATGGATGAGACAATGCCATCATATGATGACCACTCTGGATCTGAAACAGAAGATGAAGTCTGTCAACCTTGTGTTCGAAGAAGAAGTTCTTCAGTAAGAGAGACAAGTGGACATATTTTCTTTAAAACATCTTTTGTATGTCTTGAGGTTGCCTTAAGTATTTAATTGAATGACCAAACAAAAAAACAAAATGTTTGTATATAATAATGTGAAATTGTATAGCTGTCCGAGTTGTCAGAAGGCTGTGCTAGGGAATTTATGGCTGAATAACATAGCCATGGATCGAACATTTAGCCAAACAGAGTGTTTTATAAAATAGTGCATTATTTAGACTTTATCAATGATATTTTATATATAGCATAAAATACTCCTGGTGTACATTATAACAGTACTGCAAGTCAACAAAGTGTTCAATGACCATATAGCTAATGAAACTCCGAGGTGACTTTCAATATTCTTATCATGGACTTATAATACATGTTAACACCATCGCCTTTCCCACAAACCAATTAATTCCTTGATGTGTATCTCTTTAATATGAAAGTGAGAGCACGTTTGCATACATGAAGAATGAAAATATAATCTCTGGTGCTACGTTTATCACAACAAAAGCTGTGAGTATATTTGTGGAAAAAGCTATCAGAGTCAGTTTAGTACAAGTCAGTTATTTTTTTAAAGAAAAGGTATTGTACTAGGAATGTTTACAAACATGAATAAAAATTCTGCCTTTTCTATAACTACAGAAAAAGTGTAAAAAATAAACAGCTATCCACAAATATCTCCTTTCTGCCTATCACGATTCAGGTAGACTACACACAGTCTCTGCAATGGCAGGTCTGAGTTACCCTTTCAGGACGACTCGTGTGGGTGGCACAATTAGTGCTGCAGGTCCACTAGTAGCATTTGATTTACAGGCCCTGGCATATGCCAATAATGGAGACAGCAATCCATAATAACAATTTACAACAGGAACACTGGCACTTTAACACTGAACAGCGGTGAGAAAGTGCGCAGAGACACTAAACCAGCAAAAACAGAGTCGAAACCGGGAGATCTGAAAGCAAAAAAGACAGGGAAAACACGCCAAAAGATGCCAAGTCTAATAGTCCCCAAGTTGTGGTTATTCTCTTTTGACAACACCCACATTAATGTCTTTTCTTTGCATATGGAGTGGAGTGGTGTGGCTCACTGGTTAGAGGCGGCAGACCCGGAAGCAGAGGACGGCCCGGGACCACGGTTCAATTCCCGACGCGGCAGGGTCGTGGACCAGGGTCAGCGGACTCGATAATTCTCACCTCGGTGCCTACTCTAACCAGGGATCACACTCGGCAACTCTGGGCATTAGCTTGCCTCATCTCCACAACGGCCCCCCACATATGCCGGGGATGCCTGGTTTCACCTTGGAGAATACCCAGTAGGGACCATCTCACAGGTTCCCCAGCGGTCTACAGCACGGAGATACCCCATGTGGGGTGATTCAGGCGCTTTACAAGACACCATTACATTACATTACATATGAATGAAAAAGTGATACTTTATTCTGTGTTAAATGTCACAGCAGTGTCTTTTAAACACTTTGAGTTAACTACTTTGTGGTGTCTCTGATAGTATAGAACTCATCAATTTCTCTAAGGGAAAAAAATACCTTTCTACAGTGTAAACATCTGCCAATATGAGTGAGTTATCTTGTGTTAAATGTTATACAAGTGGCTTCTGAGCACTTTAGAGTTTCAACGAGGAGGGCAGGGCACTGTAAAGAATCTCACTACAATGTAAAAATGTTCTTACAATGTGTTACACTTGCACACATGCTAAGTCATGTTTTTCTATAATAATTGATGATATGAATGTTGTTAAAGACGCCTGGTTGCCTATGTACGTGTATCTAAATGATATACAGGCTTCTTTGTATAAAAAAATGAGCTCATAAAACAAATAAATATTAAAAACCAAATCTTTCTTCTACTCTCCGAGAATCCAGAGTTTGTGGGGTGATTTAGGCAGCAGGGATTAGAATGATTGGCAGAGCTGTAAAATGGATTTCCAACTTGCCTATGAATGAGATGGGGGTATTCCACATTAGACCACCCAGACTTAATACCTAAAGTGTGCCCCTTGCAAGAATCTGCTGGACACAGACACTCGGAAGAGAGCCAAACCGAGGGAAGGGCTCCCTTGCCTCTTACGGAGTCCTCAGGAGCAGGCAAGTGGCACCCTCAGCAGCTAAATGGACTCGTACCACGGAAAAAGCTCTAAGTAGCTCCAGTATGAGCAAGAGATAATCATCAACAGTGGAGTCTATTTGTTCAGTCTTCGAGGAGACAATTGGGGAGTTTATCCAGACGGGGCAGTTTTTACTGCAGGCCTTTTGGAGTGCTTACTCGCCGAACAGGGCAGTCCCCTATGAAACAAGTTTTTAAAATCACAGAATAGTTTGTGCTTTTAAGTCGACGCAGATCCCACTGTAGGCCTTGAAATGGAATTTACAATGTGGCGTTAGAAATGAGAAATATGACCTCCTCGCACGATTGGGACCATTTATTTGAACTGCTGTGTTGTAAAAAAAAGGGTGGAATACATTTGGTAACCTCGTGATACACTTATGTAATTTTCAGAGTCTGGCATCCTGCACTGCAATTAGTAACTGGATATACGTCTAAGTGGGCGGCCCTGCTAAAGATAGGTACGCTTCTATTGATAACAGTTTTTTTGGTTTTTTTTTTTGCCCTGGCATTGGTCCACTAAAGTAAGCCATGTAACAGTTGATGTTGCACCAAGGATATTGTACTGCATAATTAAATACTTATAAGGTCCCAAATACTTGACCTATTGGCTATGCCAATGCTTGTTTTGGTTACTTTAGAGATCTATAGAAGATATAGATTTGGGGAGTTGGAGTTCACTTGTAATAAAAGGGCCTGATTCAATATTTTTTGGTCACTTAGAGGAAATGTTCTTGGTGTTTTTAACTCAGTACATTTTTTTCCATACTGGTCATCTTTTCATTATCAGTCGCCTCCAAGTGCCACAGGGATGAATATGTTTCTTGTGCAGCTCTCCAGTTTGCTACCTTGGTGGTGGGAAGGAGCTTGAGGGCTTGCAATGGACAGACACTTTCCGACACAGCAAGGCAGTTTACTTTTAAGAGGGCCTTAGTACTAGTGTTATCAATTACATTTTGCTAGATATAAGATTGTGGTCATGGCGTGATGACATGAAAATCGTGTTAATTGGCTATATTGAGGCATTTGGTAGTAAAGAAGTACAATAGCCAGCGCAAGTTTGATGGTTTAGTCTTTTTTAGTGTAGCTAATACTTGATCGAACAATATGCTATATGAAATTAACTTAGTTCTTTTTGGTTTTTGTTTTTGTTTTTCTTTAATATTTATTATTATTAATTATTGCATATATCATCGTATATTAATCATGTGCTGCCGGTGCAAGTAAGAATACATTTTAAAGCCCTGTGTGTTGCCCACAAGTCTCTGGTAGGGAGCGGACCACCTATTATCAAAATCTGATCCGCCCTCACAAGGCCAACAGAAGACTATGCTCAGATGAGCTCCACTTAGCAGTAATACCCAAGATTAAAAAAGCCAGATGCAGGGGAAGGCTCTTTTCCAACATCACTCCTAAACTCTGGAACGCACTCCCGCTGTACCTCGGTAAAGAACCCAATCACCTCACATTCCGAAAACATCTAAAGACCTGGCTCTTCCCGTAAAAGCTCACTCCACTCTAGTTACTGTCACAGTGCTGGGATGCCTCTGGGTAGCCATGCGCTTTACAAAAACCCTTTTCATTTAATTTCATGTGCCGATCAAGTAAGGTCGTTTTTAATGTATTTTTTTTCATGTTTTGCTAACCATACCAGTGAACTTATTGCTATATATGGTGTGATCAATTGTAAATATTCCTACCAAAATGATTGTTTCATACTGTATTATTTATATTCATACTTGCTGTTTTGTGTACTTTGATGTTTTTCCCAAACCGAATAAAGTTTTATGATGATGTTCTCCGTCTTGTGTTATTTTTCTGGTTCCACTCTACATAGATGTAATCTGTATTTATTAATTTGTGTGGAGAATTGTAGAGGATGGTCTTGCTCTATTTTCTTGAGATAGGTTGATATACATCATTGCGATGTACTGTTTATTACTTTTGGTCTACTGGGTGGGGTTCTGTAGCCTGCCTCGTCATCCCTTGTGGTTATAATTTGTTCTGTATTTTCACATTACTTTAGATTCATGCCAGGCCAGTGCTGATTTTGGGTCAGCCCACATCTTTGATACTCAGGTGGTTTTGTTGTTGAATTTCTGTTGGGTGCCTTTATGCTTTGCTCTTTCCTCCTATGCCACTCACTTCTGACAGGCATTGAGGGCTTCCAGGACTTTGGTATCTGATTTTGTGTCATAATGGAAACAGTCTCTGTAATTGTCTTTTCAGTTACAAATTTGCTACCAGTGTCTGGTTTTCCCTTGTTTGCATCAAGGTCCTAACCTTTGTGGCTTGAGCGTACCCACCAATTAGTAAGGGGTGTGTTAGCATGATATAAAAAGATTTAGGGCCCGATGTAGGTAAATCCCATTTACCGATTTTGAAATACCGAATCCTACCGATTCGGTATTCCAAAATCGGTAAATGGGATGTAGGTCCCAACATCTGGATTCGTTACCGAATCCTTAACAATTCTTAAATTACAGATTCTGTAAATACCGAATCGGTAATGCCCATTCATTCCTATGGGCTTTGAAGCCCATAGGAATGATTAGGCATTACCGATTCGGTATTTACCGAATCGGTAATTTAAGAATTCACAAGGGTGCAGGGGGTGTCACTTTGACACCCTCTAGCACCCCCAAAACGGGCATGTGTGCAATGTGGCACACAGACATGCCCTAAGGGCACGTCTGTCTGTCACATGGCACATGTGTACATGCACAGATGTGCATGTACACAGGAATCGTTTTTTTACCATGGATTTGTATTCCATGGTAAAATACCGATTCTGTAGGCCATGTGCTGATGGAACATTGGCTACCTACATTGCATTTTCGGTAGTTCTACCGAATCGTTATCATTACAGAATCGGTAAATATTACCGATTAGGTAACTTTACCGATTCGGAAATGATAACGATTCGGTAAAATTACCGAAAATGTGCCCCTACATCTCGATAGCCCTTTACCGATCGGAAACGGCCGAAAATCGGTATTTTCGGCCGATTCCGATCGGTAAAGGGCTACCTACATCGGGCCCCTAATGCTTTAATTACCTGTGAGCAATTTCAATACCCTGATTACATTTTCCTTCTCAAAGTCCTAACCAAATGCCCAGTGGTCAGTGGCGGGCTGGTGGCACGGGTCTGAGGGTTTGGACAGTCCAAACAAAGAGTGGTAGATGGCTACTAGAAAATGGTGGGGCTGGGTAGTGGTAAAAAATAGAGTACATCCCTTTCAGTTTGAGGTAAACACACTTCAATTTAGTGAAGACTGGGACGAAGAATGAGATTACCGTAAGAATTGAAGAATTGTTTTCATTCTCTGTAAGGTTAGTGCTTGAAATGGAAAAATAGAAGTGCAGGTACTCTGTACCAGAGTACCTGCTTATTTCTGAGAAGTGCCGGTGCTCTCCAATTAAAAGTATTATATTTCTCTTGAGAAGTTCCGGTACTCTCCCTCTCAAAATAAAAAAGTGCTGGTACTATGTACCGGACAGTATCGGTCCATTTAAAGCACTGGGTGAGTTGAATACAGCTTCCATCTAAACACAAATACCATTCATAGCAGATAAAGAAGGAAGACAGAAGAAGGAAAAGGAAGAAAGAAGGAAGGAAGGAAGAAGAAAGAGGAGAGAGGAAGAAGGAAGAAGGAAGGAGGAGGAAGGAAAGGGAGGAGGAAGAGGAAGGGAGGTGAGGAAGTAAGAGGAGGAAACGTCCAAGCTTTCACCTAGCACTTTCTTCCTTAGTTATTTCTACTTCGAAGCTCTATACATGCTTTTCACCCAAAGCGCCTTTAGGTTGCTCTCGGGAATTTTGACAGTGTCACTCACAACACAAAGAGAACTAAAATTAATCAACAGTTATGAGCAGTTTACAATATTCCATCTGGGCGTGTAACCTATCTGCCGCAGATGCTAGCATAGTTTTCTTGTGCCAGTGAATGCAGCTGCAGGTCTGTGCTCAAAGGCATTATGATCATGGCGATTGGTTGGTGGGTCTCAGTGGGCACAGCGGGTATTTCCACTCCTTGGCAGCGGCGCTGCCTTCTCCCCAAAGATGTTGCAGCTAGGGCCCCCTCGGAGGCCAGCCGCTGTGAGGCAGGCTAGTGGCGATGATGAGATTTGGGAATGTGCTGGCAGGGGTGAGAGGTGCGCTCCATCTGTCACGGCTAATGCCAGCAGACAGCGGTGCCTCCTTTTGTTTCCCAGCATCCCTCAGGACACACCCGGAAGCGGGCCCTTGTTTACCCTGTAATTACTTCAGAGAGGTAATCATGTTTGTTTTGTTTCCTTCCCCTGCCCTGCTCACCCCACCCACCGGCTTTGGTGTGACCAGCCTGCTAAATCAATATGTATTAAGGAACACACAACAATGTTGAAATGGGAATTAGCAACACTGCAGCAGCCGAGCGTTATGCTGTTTAGTCTGGGGCTAATGAAGAGCTCACAGCTGACCTGATTTAATTAAACTGGGTCAGGCCCGGCTGGCACACAGTGAGGGCTCCCACCCAGCCAGGAGCATGTCGAAATGTCATTTCAGCGCCACAAAGCTTTATGGGAATTATCTTAATGTTTGAACAATATCTTTGTTAGATTTGAGGGCTGACACAATTGTTCCCTTTCATCCTTATTTTTTATTAAGCCATTTGTGATGGGAAACAATCAGCTTTTGACGCCTATGTTCTGCTTTATCAGAGCACCGTGCAAAATGTTAAATTATATCTGTGTAAATGACAAATAAGACTGCTAACCCTGTAAACAAACCTGACTCATATTTTCTTATTTTATTCTATATATTGCATCACTAGTGACCTGTAATATGAAAATACGGCAGCGACTCTACCGTAATACTTTATTAGTGTTATGGCATGACATCATAAAGCCTCAACCAGAACCAGCAGTCTGTGAGGGGATATAGCTGAATCTTAGCTTACTTGCTCAACCTAACACAAACAAGCGTGCGCGCCACTCGCTAAAAGTAAGAAAAAAAAAGTTCGAGGAGAGGAGGAGGCAGCAGGGGGAGGGGAGAGAGGAGGATGCCTGTGCCTGTTTCCCTTGCGGGAGCGAGCAGGAACTATCTGTTAATTACAAACAGATGGTTTCAAAGCTAGCTCCCGCAAGGGAATCGCCAAACGTGCATGCGTTGCTATTGAAATCAGTGCAATGCGTGCACGTTTTTGGCCCAAAAAGTGAATCGATTGCTAAGGGTCTCCCTTATACAGCGCATGCGTGCTGCGTAGGCAAGACCTAAAAACTGCATAGCATACACAATGTTGAAATTTTTAGTGTGTCAGTGGAATGTTCTTCCACTTATGAACACTGGGCCTGTTCAAGGCTATGTTGTATTTTTGTCTCTGGTGTAAGCTGGGTTCCCTCCATCTCCAAGTTTAGGACTGACTGCTAAGATTGACTTTTGTTCACTGAAATCTGTAAGTGCGTTTCTTCGGAGTAGGGCTACTCATTGGGAATAGATGCAATTCAGAGAAAGTAAACAAAAAATGGGAAAGGAAGTGGCAGCGCCCTGGGGTCTCGGCGGGGTGGATATTCAGGGCCAGTTATTATGGTTTACGTGTGCAGTGATGTATTGAAAGATGTACCTGCCTGATATAAGGCGTTGGAGTACTCTGTGAGCCTCAGTTCAGCTGACAAAAACACACCGAGCACTCAGACACAATCAGCGCATGCTGGGACAACGTGCAAAAAGGTGCCTCTACTTTAGGCAAATACAGAGCCCTGTCATTGTCCTCACTAGCTTTCAAATGTAGGACCATTTACCTTTTGCAAAAGTAATTTCAGAGTGACATGGAAAGTGCACAACCACAAGCAATAGGGAATGTAAATGATTGGGGGCTGCAATTATGAAGGGAGCACAGTAAATTTGACAGTAAGGTTCTATCTAGAAAGTATGTGCCTACAGTGGGATCTGCGTCCATAATTTCCCCCCAAAAATTGTTAATAAAAATAGACCGGTCATGCTATTATTAAACCATTGAGGGTAAAGATAGTAATAAAACGTAGCATGTGCCCTGTGCCAAAGGCATTCCAGCAAGACTACCTGAGTCAGTGGCCCTGATAAAGTTTTAGGAAGCTTGACACACAGCAAACACTCACACTTTGAGGTACCTTCTCTGCCTGTGAAGTCATCTGGTACCATGCCTTTAAATATGGAATCAGGAGTCTCCCTGGTGTCACACGTCTTGCGCTAGGGCGCAGTGCTAGTGGCCACAACACCTCAAAGGGCAGCATTTTATAAGGAACAGTCTCTTTCTTGTCCATGGGAATACCCCGTACTTTAATTCATCAAGCTGTGGTGCATCGAATCACTGCTCCACCGATCCCTCATCTCTCTCTACTAGCAGGCGTTTGGCTCCAGCTTTCAGTGTTTGATATTCAGATCTGTTGCCCGAGCCACACTTGCTCAATCTATCCATCCAGCTAGTCAAGGGTCGCAGGGCACCGGGAGCTGGTAAAGGCTGCATAATGTTGTCAGGCTACTGTAACTCGCACTGGCCGTCGTTGGGAACCCAGAAATGCATTTGATGAAAAGATTTTCACCTAGGACTGGAGGATGCTTGCAATTCAATCCCGGGGCCGGTGTTGTGTAATATCAGGTATCCCCTTGGGATCGTGTATCCCCTCCACTTCGGCCGTCTTCGGAGAATGAACTCAGCCCGGGCAGGATCAGACAGAAGCAGTCGATCTCTGCTCGGGCTGAGTGCAGGGATACAAGATATAATGGGACACCAGACCGAGCACACGCTATAAATTACTTGACGTTTCGTTTTCTCATGCTGGAGCCACAGCTGCACAAGAGACAGGAAGCAAATAAAAGTAGTTCAAAGAATGAGAGCTTAAATAAATGAAAACTAAATGCAGAGACGCATGTTATTTTCCAACCAAATCGCAACTGGCACAAAGAAGGAGAGGTGAAATAAATACACGCGCGGAGTAGGAGTGAAAGAATGTTCTTTTTTTATGTGTTAGGCAAATTTCATCTAGTTCAAAGAAGGAAAGGTGAACTCAGTGACAATTATATTAAAGCACGAATTATGCTGCGGAGAGGAGTTGGCCTAACGGCTAGGGCGCTCGACCTCGGACCTGGAGATCTGGGTTCGAGTCTCGATAACGACGCCAAAATAGAAGTGAAAGAACTGCATTTTTTTTTATTATTCAGGCAAATCGCAAGTAGTACAAAGAAGGAAACGTGGAATAAATGAGAATGAAACATATACACGAAGTCGGAGTGAAAGAATGGAATTTTTATTTTCAAAGAGATGGAATGACGTAAATTAAAACATGGGGAGAGAGAAGGACAGAGAAGGGAATATAGCTTGCAAGGTTTTATATTGCTATGTGTGACATTCATATAATTTCAGTGTAATTATGAGTGATATTTCAACAACAATGAGTTTCACTTTTTGGAACGCAAAGTCAAGTAATAAAGATGATGGAAGCATATAAATATAAAAAATGACACCCATTTAACGAAAGAGAAACGTAAATTAAAACATGGGGAGAGAGAAGGACAGAGAAGGGAATATAGCTTGCAAGGTTTTATATTGCTATGTGTGACATTCATATAATTTCAGTGTAATTATGAGTGATATTTCAACAACAATGAGTTACACTTTTTGGAACGCAAAGTCAAGTAATAAAGATGATGGAAGCATATAAATATCAAAAATGACACCCATTTCACGAAAGAGAAACTCTAAGAAGATCCTAAAATTACTGCAAGTCACCACCAGTTATGGAAGAGCATTAACCTAGAACTCGCAAACCGCCCCAGAAAGACCAGGGCAATGGTAAGGCTCATGACAGTGAGGCGCAGCCTTTACAGCCAGCCAGAAAGCTGTTGATTTCAAAGACAGTAATCAATCCGAATAAAAATGATAACTGAGGAGTTTAGCTGAGTGGTGTCAGCCCCAGTTGGCACACCACTACCTGCCCCACCCGCAGCACCAGATCACACCAGCAGGCTACAGCTGTCACGGACCTGCTAAAAACAACAGGCTCTGAAGTGACAAAGCTGCTGGCCATGCTGAAAGTTGGACCAGCATCATTACCAGTGCCCCTGATTACAATAGTATCAAGTTGTCGATGCTAGGGGCGGAATCACTTCGCTAGGCATGCGCCAACAGACTGAGGCCCTAGGGAGGTGGCATCTATACTGGTGACTGCTTCTTAGGACTCACCTTCCAGTTTGCTTATGTGTAGGCCGCACTCCCCTGCGGCAGCCTAGTATGCACGGGGTGTACCCAGGCAGTCCTTTGTGGAAGGGAAGTATGGAAGCAGGGATGCTGGGTGGAGGGGGGGTGAGTGTATGGGTTTCTCAGGTGTTTTTGGAGGGCGTTGGGTAAAGATTCCAGTTGCAGGCAAGTGTCTCACATAGGGTCCCTTACGTTCTGTGGCGCTGCAGATCACTGCCGTTTATATGCTGTGAAGCGCCGGTGGGGCATCAAGCCATTTGCGGGGTTAGGTGCTAAGTGCAGACCCTTTCATCCCTGTGGTTCCCATTACCTGCTGAGTGCGTGAGTACTTGCGCTCCTCGCCTGCACTGTGAGAATTCAAGACCAAACAGACCGGGGAAGCTAGTACTGGCCCACATGGAGCAAGATTAAGTATCAAGGTGGGGGCACGGGTTCCATTACCTGCTGCTGGTGGTGGCTCACCCTTTCCCTCCTGGGTGCTGCTGTCTGCAGAGTTGGCTGCAGCCGTGCTCCTCCAGGTGTTGAGTTGACGACTCCTTGCCTGCTGCGCCACAGCATGCATTCTGAGGCTAGGCTGCCTGGCTGCAGCTACGTGCTGCCTGTAAGAGACCACCAATCCCGTGGCTGTCTAGACTGGGACAGGACCGGCCATGTGTCACAAGCCTGCCACATTCGTCACTGACTGCCTCATATCCCCCTCGCACCAAGCTGGTCCGCCAATGTATAAAGAGAGCATGTCTCTTGATAGAAGCTGTTGGCCATAATTTTAACACGGACTGTGAGGTGCCATCACGTGATGAGTCTCACAGTGAGTCACACAGTTAACCTGAATGGATTACCGGAGTCGAGGGGAAGTGTATAAACTTTGTTACATTGTAGCCTCTGCTCTCGCCTGCCTAAGCAAGCCTAGTCACGAGCTGAGCCAGCCGCCCAAAGCCGACACGAGCAGCGCGGACCACGAGCTGCAACCTGGATTTCAGTTTCTAAAAGAGAACTAATAGCACTCTGGCTTAATCCTGAGGCGCTACAAATGCATGACTTTCAATTTCAGTGCGGTGATGCGGAGAACCACACTGAAATGTGTTAGTCCAACATCTGATGCGTGGTACTTGGCAGAGCAGAGGGAAACAATGGCAGAGATTAAAAAACCTAAAAGGGGAGGTGTTGCTAAGATGGCAGAGTGAGTGGACGTGTCCTCTCCGTGCTCCGCCCCCGCCGGTCCCACAGCATTGAATATTGAACACCTGGACACGGACTTACCAGTGGAGGTCCAGGGACCTGCCCAGAGGACGAGGCGGAGCGCACAGGGTCGCAATCCCCACCCGCGACAAGCCTTCCCGAGAGTTCCCTGAGCTGCCCACAGCTCCGGCGAAGAGTCGGCCATACTGCTGCGCCTGCTAGGGCGCATCGGAGCTGGTAAAACGGCGGTACGGCCCTGACGGCGGACGGCACAAGATTCACCCTGCCCCTTGTACTGCTGGGGGACCTGTGAGCCGGACCTAGCGGGGCACCAGGGCTTAGTGCAGCGCTGCGAAGGCGCCCGATCCTGACTCCAGAAGAGGCGGCGCTGTTCTACGTGATACCGCCAGCTGGCTGAGATTGCCGCCCGGGCCTGCGGCGGTGGCTGGCGCCATCAGGGACTTCATGAAGCCAGCAAGTGTCCCGTTGAGGGCCCGCTCTGTTTTCCTGTGCCCGCAGGGAGCCCCGCCTCTTTGTCCCCCTGCTGGCAGTTGGCTTGCAGCCTACGTGAGGCCTACCTGTGGTCTGCTGCGTGACAAAGCGCTCCTGCGTCCTGAGGAGGCCTCTACCCTTGGCAGTGACAGGCCTACCATGCACATCACAGGGGGTCTCCGTGGTTTTTGCGGTGAGGGTCGCCTGCTGGGCCCCCGAGTGTTTGACTGACCCCCTGCTGATTTCTTGGGGACTGGCCTGTGGAGGACCCGTGTGGAACAGTAGAGGGACATTATTCCACAGCATCGCAGCACAACAGAATTTCAGCCTGGGCCGCCCGGTTGAGAATCCTCTTTCTCAAGCGTTTCACTAGGGGTTGGAGAGGAGCTGGCTGGCTGATATCATCGCAGGAGGTGTGAGCAATCAATGGCGGCTGTGGTGACAGGGGGATGGCTGGGCCTTCTTGCTGCTACTACTGGCATCAGGCGCTGTTGCCTATATTGCCCGCTGGTTGCGGTTCCAGCAATGGCTGCCGCTAAAGGTAGAAAGAACAGGTCGGTGCGGGATCTCCTACTGAAAGCTGCGGGAGACGCATCGGGCTCTGGCTCAGCATCGGCAGAGGGCAGTCCAGACAGCGCCATCACCTGGGAGTTTCTGGAGTCTCTCTTTGCCTCTCAGAGGGAGGACATCCTCGCCGTCAAGACAGATTTGCAGGCGGCTCTCCGGGAGGTCAGGCGCGATGTGGTTGCGGTTGGGAGAGCACGTTGCTGCCTTGGAAGACTCCACGGTTGCGAGGGATGAGGAGATCACAATGCTTCAACAAGAAGTCCTGAGACTGCGGGAACAACATCTAGACCTCCAAACGCCCACAGAGGATTTGGAAAACAGATCTCGGAGGAACAATGTTCGTATCCGGGCGGTCCCTACGGGGGCGGAGGACGGGGACCTCGTGGGTTATGTGCAGGATCTCTTCTGCAAGATTTTGGGCTCTTCATCGGATTCCACCATTAAGATAGATCGATGCCATCGGGTTGGCCCCCCCCGCCAGTCCAATCGTCCCCCTGCGGACATCCTGATATGCGTCCATAACTGTATAGTGAAGGAGGAGATTCTCAGAGCGGCACATTCCATACAACCTCTCCATTTCAGGGATCATACTCCACAGCTCTTCCAGGACTTAGGTGCTAGCACACTCCAGCAAAGAAAAGATTTTCACCCAATAACAATTCATCTCCGCTCACAGAACATTTCTTGTGCCTGGGGCCATCCTTTTTGCCTCATTTTCCATCTAGACGGGAAGCTCATACAGGTCTCTTCCATTTCTGAAGCTTGCAGAGTGTTGAAGTTGTCTACCGACGAGTTGCCCTCTCCTCCAGATGCTGCAGCTCAGGGTTCACAGAGATCTCGAAACCACAGTCCTCAGAACGCCTGGACCGCTGACCGCCTTTGCCCTGACCCAGACACCATCTTTAAGGAACGTTCTGCTGTTCTTCAATCCCGGACGGGCACCTGGGGGGATTTGTTGGATGACAATGACTGAGGGTGATGTGTCTGGGGTTTCTACCACTTTTGTGGGCCTGGTGGGGGCGGACGGGAGCTTTTGTTCACCTGGTGCAGATGACCCTTACTTCCTTGGCAGTCTCCTCTGAATACTGCCCAACCTTCACGT
This sequence comes from Lissotriton helveticus, assembly GCF_964261635.1. Taxonomy (NCBI): domain Eukaryota; kingdom Metazoa; phylum Chordata; class Amphibia; order Caudata; family Salamandridae; genus Lissotriton; species Lissotriton helveticus. The sequence continues at coordinate 1,457,338,942 of NC_136059.1, forward strand.
TGGACCATGTGCTGTTTTGGTGGTCTGCAGTTTGTTCTTTTTGTTGTTCTGGGGGTGGGTGGGTCCTTCCTATGGTGAGCTTTTTAGTCATGTATGCTGAGATAAGTTTTACCTGCCTACACATATACCCTTTGTCCTTGTAGTACTCCACTCCTTACTGGGTCTCTGGGACCTTCACTATAGCGTCTAACGGTCCTTTCCCTACTGATGACAGTTCAGATTGTTAGTTATAATGTCAAGGGCTTTAATAATCCCACTCAAAGGAATGCTGTGCTATCTTTACTTGAGATCATGCGGGGAGATGTGTGCCTACTCTAAGAAACGCACCTCCTCCACAGTGACACACCTCGCATGCAACACAGGGCGTTCCCGGTACTATTGTGGTCCTCGGGGAAACGGAAAACAGGAGAGGTGGCCATCTTGCTTTCCACGCATTTTAGAGGCTGGGTTGTGGGTACAGTCGCAGAAATTCTGGAGCAATTACTCGCAGAATGACTCTCTATAGGGTCCACCACTATCACAATAACCTCCCTCTATTCTCCCAATGTTCACCAAGAGGAATTCCTGCTTAATGCTTTGTCCAAAGTACTGCACACACCTGACTCTCTGGTGGTGATAGGAGAGGACCTGAATTTGGTTATGGATGCACAGGTAGATCGCTCTTGATCACGCACAAGTGGCGCAGGCGATCTTTTGGGGGTGGGGAGGGCTTGGCTGGATGATTGCGGGCTTAGAGATGCTTTGCAGTGTTTGCACCCTGATGAAAGGGACTATACGTTCGACTCCGCGGCTCATAAGACTTATGCCCGATTGGATCATTTCCTTGTCACTCGTGCTGCATGGAACTGCATTCAGGCCTCCTATATAGAAGCCTGATCTCTGTCGGACCACCCTCATATCACCCTCACACTAAGCCTTCCGCACACACAATCGCCCTCCCCTCATTGGCGGCTACGAGACTCTCTCCTGAGGTCCCCGTCAGTGGTGGAGAGCCTCCGTAGTACCCTGACAGATTACCTGAAGCTCAATGACAATGGCTCCACTCCCCAAGCTTCTGTTTGAGAGGTGTTTAAGCTAGTTGCGCAGGGGTCTCTTATCTCTAGGGCGGCCTACGATAATAAAATCAGGCGTGAGAAGCGTCAAGAACTTGAAGGCCGGGTGAGCCAACACAAAGTCATTCACTAGCGCACGGGTGCCCCTTGTATCTGGTGCCTGTTGGAGAAGGGGCGGCGACAGCTGAAGCGCTTGGATCTGGATAGAGCCGAATATGCAGTACTACGACTGAAGCATAAGTATTATGTTTGTTCTAATAGGGTCGGCCGCATGCTGGCACACTGTCTTCATTGCCAACACCAGACCCAGGCAGTGAAAGTGATCCGAGAAGCCCAGGGGTCAGAGGCGACAGATGATCTTGCTATAGCCACAGCCTTCTGGGCATTTTATGCGGGGCTATATTCTGCCAAGACCTCAGGCCTTCTAGATCCTCTAGAGTACGTATGAGGTGCAGCAGTAACCCCCCTCCCAGGGCAGGAAGCGGAAGGACTGGAGACCCCCATTCGAATCAAAGAGGTCATATACGCCATATCTCGGTTGAAACCTCTGAAAGCACCTGGCCCGGATGGTTTTAGTGCCCTGTTTTATAAAACATTTTGTACGGAACACGCACCAGTGCTCACCCGACTCTTCAACTCATTCTTGGACACAGGCACTCTTACGCCCTCTAAGCTGCAGGCCACGATTTCTGTCATTCCCAAATCAGGGACAGACCCAGTGCTTTGCAGTTCCTACCGCCCCATCTCCCTGCTAAATTTGGACTCTAAACTGTTCTCAAGCATCTTAGCCCATAGGCTCAACCCTCTTATGGGCAGCTTAATAGACCCGGATCAGTCGGGTTTCATCCGGGGGAGACAGTGCAGGGCTAACACGCAGAGGATCTGCCACTTAATTGATAACCCTTCGACTGAGTGCATTGGCCGTACCTATTTGCTACGTTAGAGTGCTTTGGCACAGGACCGAAATTTCGTAAGTGGGTGGCTAGTATCTATAATGCCCATTCGGCCCAAGTCTGGGTCAAAGGCATACTTTCCAAAAGCATTAGGGTGGAGAGAGGCACCAGACAGGGCTGTCCGCTCTCCCCATTGCTTTATGTTTTATATATGGAGCCCTTTGCCCAGCGGCTTCGGGACCATCCACAGGCACAGGGGATTCCATTCGGTGTGGATCGTCACCTTATCAGCCTCTACGATGATGATGTTATCTTTTCACTGGCACACCCACAAACCTCTATGCCGACCGTAGTGACAGCTCTGCAGGCCTTCAGCCAGGTCTCTGGTTTTAAAATAAATTTACAAAAATTGCAGATACTGAATCTCACTGTGGGGCCCTCTACAGTGGCGGATCTGAAGGTCCACTTTGATTTTGACTGGGTGAGGGGGGTCATTACCTACCTCGGACTGACTCTGCACACTAGCTTGGTTAGGACAGCGGAAGCAAATTACGCCTCCTTCCTCTCTCGCATTAGGAAAGACCTCGCCCACAGGAAATGGCTACCCCTGTCTTGGCTCGGCAGACTGGCTACGATAAAAATGAATGTTCTACCCCGGGCTCTCTATTTATTTCAGACCCTTCCCCTGCTGCCCCCGTCGACTGCGCTCACACGAATCCAGACAGAGATTGAGCACTTTATCTGTTGTCCTATGTCACCCAGGCTGCAGAAAACCTTACTATGACGTCCTAAGAAGGAAGGGGGGTTGGCCTTTCCTAATCTCATTCATTATTACCAAGCCTCGATTTTGTGTTACCTGGTGGAGTGGAACCGTCCCATGACGGAGAAACACTGGGTATTTATGGATCAGTCAGTAGCTGGTAGGCATATTTGGAGGGAGTGTTGGTTACCTAGGTCGGTGCAGGCATGGGGTCTTTACTCCTCACCAGTTACTCGCCCTACCATGTTAGCATGGAACAAGGTGCCTCGACGAGCCAATCTCACCACTTTCCCTCCCCCATGTCTCCCATCTTTTTGAATACTGATTTCCCTCCGGGCATGGACAGAGGTGCAGGCTCTCGCTGGGTGGAGGGAGGTTGTAAGTGAGTGTGGCAGTTGTTTGATTTGGATGGCCATATCCCTTTTAAGGTACTCTGTGAGGACTATAACTTAACAGACTCAGGCGATTTCCTCCATGCCCAAATGTGCCACTGGACATCGGTCCCCCTGGTGTAGCCCTTGGTCAGTAGGCCGATGCTTCTATTAGAGAAGTGGCACTTCCAGAAAAAGGATGTTCACAGGCTTATTTCAGAGTTCTATGCCTTTCTCTCGCCTTAGTCAAAGGGGACCCGTTCTGTGGGACAGAAGCGGTGGGAGATAGAGATTGGCCGTACCTTGACAGACAAGGAGTGGGAGAACATCTTCTACAGATCACATCATTTTGCACACTCAATGGGGCACACAGAGACTGCATATAAAATAGTTTCCTATTGGTATTATACCCCGGCTTGACTGGCTAAGTGGAACTCCCAGAATGATGGCCTCTGCTGGCGTGGCTGTGGAAGTCCCGGGACCCTCCTTCACCTGCTATGGAATTGCCCCAAACTAACACGATATTGGGACACAATCCTCGATGAGATTGATAGAGCCTTTGACACTACTATTCCGAGGTTTTCCGCTTACACTATACTAGGACTTCCCAAGGCCTTGACCTTCCCCTTGCATTCACTTAAAGGCAAGCAGATTACCCTGGCCTTGAATGCTGCACACCGGGTTATCCTGGCGGCCTGGAAGACTGACAGGATCCCAGACCGTTCCCAGTGGCTGCTCCAGTTATGGTCCCTACTAGGTACGGAGCGTTTATCCATGGCTTTACTAGGATAGAATACTCTAAGATTTGGGCTCCTTTCATAGCGATTTTGTCTTTTGAATTAATTTCGGGAACTAACTTGTCCTGCCTATTTACGTCTCCTGAAATTGATTCCCGAGGGGACCTCTGCGGAGCAGGGCGACCGCCCCTAACATATCCGCCCTTTTCTCAAGGGGACTGTTCTTCTTAAAGGCACGCATGTGTAGATTTTAGGTAGCGGGTGGCTCACCAGGGGGGAGGAAGAGTGGGGTGGGGGACTAGGTTTAGATGTTTCAAATTTTGATTTGTTCTCTTTTTCTCCTTTTTCCCTTTTGTTGTTCTTATCCCTTAAAGGTAGGCATACTTGCTCTGCATGTGCAACGGAGTGTTAGATTGGTGCTTTTACTTAAGCAGGTGTGGTGCCCTGGGCCGGGCATTGTTTTTATCTTTACACTGTTAAGCTTGCTAATTCTTTCAGGTTGTCTTACGCGGCCGGCCCAAGTTGGGTTGTAGGTGACATGCTGTGTTACATAAATGCATAATTGTTGGTTGGACCATGTACTATGCCCTCTACTACATGTTTGTTAATTTGCTGGCCCACAGGGTTGTAGGCGCTAACGCTCTGTATTCTGTTTGCCGTGTGTACTGCCAATAAAAACGATTTCATTAAAAAAAAACTAAAAGGGTAAAACACATCAATATGGAAAATATTAAAGTGTGAGGGTGTTGGACTTGGCCCTGCTTGCAGGGTCATCCAGGAACTATTTGCCTTCCTCCTAGTTTTTTTAACCTAATATAGAATTGGTGGTTCGAAATGAGACACAATAAATATGTATGTTTTGTGGTTGCACTAGAAATAATACATGCTGCACAATGGTGTCCAGAGGTTTAACTTCACCATGGAAGAAAATGTCACTTTTAAAATGGACGCCATTGCTGTGTGCTTTGTGCCGCCTGCCTGAGGAGGACTAGCGGTCTAGTGTTGGGAGTGACAGGGTGACCTACACCTCCCACACAGTGACAGTTGGGACTGGAACTGCCAGGAGCCTTCTAGAAGGTTCTAGCCCTGTCTGGTAGGTGGGGTGAGGGGGGTATATATAGGGGGGCTGTGCCTCCATGTGCTCAGACTGAGCATGGACTTGATCGAGAGGGGACACTCTGCCAGGAGGTACCGCCGCAAGGGCCTGTTTGCTGGCCCCTGAGCCCATCTGTACCCTTCTGCTGTCCACAGGGCCAGTGAGAGCCTTTTCTGGAGTGAAGACTGCTATGTGAGGAGGAGTGCCACTTTATGGGAGATGACTGCTTCTAGGAGCTGCTGTCCTGTACTGATGAGTGCCCACTGACTGCTGATCTGGCCCAGCATTGCCTGCCTCCGCTCCAGCCCTAGCATCTTGTGAGTGCTGCAACTGTGCCTTGGAGGTGAGGAGCGTAGGCACTACTTTACTTTATGGGACCTAGCACCGGGGGAGCGCCACAGCTTTACCCCAGCATGGATTGTGCTCTGCCTGCTGCCTAGTGCCTGGGAAGCGCTTTGTCTTCGCTGCCCAGGAGGTGCGGAGCGCCTGCCCCCTGCAGCGCTGTGCTGCCAGAGCGCTATGTGATCCTGGGAGGACACTAGCGCCGCCAGATCGCTATATTTCATTATCCTAAGGAAGAAGGTGTGGGGAACTGTAGCGTGTGCTGCCAGGGAGAGCTGCTTGTTTAAGAAATACAGCGGGAGCCTACCCCGCTGCTGTGTGACCCCCAAGGGGACCCCCGGCGTGGGGATCCCCACTGTGCAGGAGAAATGCGGGTGCCTACCCCGCGTTTGTGCCGTATTATAAGTGCTGCGTGGGGGAGCTGCATGTCTAAAAGCACAACGGGAGCCTACCCAAAAAACATACAACTGACACTGTAAGTACAACAACAGTGACAGCCCTGGCATTCGAACAGGCAGTACTGAATGAAATTCAAACAATCGACTCTCAGAACATCAAAGGCTAACAGAACTTGAAGAAAGGTGAGATGAAGGCACTCATGGACCTGAAAGAGAATACTACACTTGTCATTAAACCAGCTGACAAAGGTGGCACAATCATTATCATGGATAAAAACATGGATCACGAAGAATGCATCAGATTGCTATCAGATGAAAACAGCTATGAAATCCACCGGATTTACCCTACTCCAAGACTTGTGAACAAAATCAGAACCTTGGTGGATGAGGGCCTGATGAATGATTGGATAACCAAACATGAGGCTGGGTTTCTGGTGGGTGATTATCCCTGCACCCTCTGATTCTATACCGTCCCCAATAACCACAAAAATCTTATGCCCCCACCAGGGAGACCTATAGTGTTGGGAATATGTTCAGTTCTTGAACCTCTTTCACAATTCTGCGATTGGTGTTTGAGACCTATCGTACAGTCGTCTACATCTTGCCTAAGACACTAAAGATGTCCGGTGCCTACTTAGAGACCTCGAGATCACCCCAGCTGAAGATCTTTTCATTACCATGGACATCGAGGCATTATACACCAGTATACCTCACAGACACACATTGAGCGTGGTAGAACACATTCTCCTGGAAAGAGACTGGGAGTTCATGACGCTCAGATATTTCATCATGGAGTGGGCAGAATTGGCTCTCATGGAAAACTTCTTCGAATATGAAGACACAATATACCATCAGATCAGAGGCACTTCCATTGGAAACTCTTTTGCTCAGAGCATGGCGTGCCTCTATGAACACCAATTCAAAGTGAACCACATCTTTCATCAAGGCAACTCGTTTGCAGCACAATTGAAAGTATGGAGATGATATATTGTCATTTGGCACGGCAACCAAGATGAAGCTGAGGACTTTATTAGATGGATCAATACTAGAGATGAACATCTGAAATACACACATGCAGTCAGCATGGAGAGAGCTGTTTTTTGGACCTAGCTATAAGCATGACAGTGGAATGCATCCAGACTAAAGTTCTCAACAAGAGCACACACAAAAACAGCGTACTACATTTTGAGAGCTTCCACCCCAGATCACTGGGGCAAAATTTGCCAGTAGGTCAATTACTCAGGATCCGGAGGAATTGCTCTCGTATGGAAACCTATGAGGAACAGGCTGAGACTGACCCTGGATTAGCTTTCTTTGGTACCCACTGTTTCCATTGGAGAATGTTTGAAGGGGAGGGAGGACTACAAAGCACTTTAAGGTAAATTACACAATGCTTCTTACATTTTCCAGGAACTCCGCACTATAGCTTAGAGAAATATGGCATCATGTGCGTTAATAGTTACAGCTCTGAAATGACGTACAGGATCACTTCTCTACATGCCTCTCACAAGCAAGCGAGGCACAGAGGGCACTCAGTCTAAATCTCTCAAGTAACATTTCTATTTGTCTTTTGTGCTTCCATCACTGGTCTTCCAGGTGTAAACATAAGACCACATTGGCACGTGACTTACAATCACCGTCTGTGAAAAAGGTAGGAAACCTAAACTGCAATAATGCTCGCTTGAGCAGAATCATGCCAAATACACAAAGAAACGTGTAGCATTCAAGATAGCTGTCTGTTTGAAACATGCAGTTTAAAGTTCAAATGCATCCAGGCTTAAGGTTGAAGCTTGATGTACCACACAGATGAATAGATAAAACACTGCATGCCGCGCTGATCAAGAGGGAAAGAGCAAATGAGATGCTCGTTGCGATGGACAACCAGGAGGAAACGTGATAACCAATGTGAAGGAACAATTAGTGAAATCGCCAAGGCTTGAACCAAATACCCAAAGAAGGGACAATCACAAGCAATGCATTAATAAAAAGGCAGCATTTTTGATAGGAACAAAAAGGAACGAATGGCAATAAATGGCCTTGGTTAAAGCCCATATTGTAGATACATCATGCTTCGCAGGGCAGCACATGCATGCTGACTCTAGGCTTTACCTAAAAAGGAGATATGACACAGCTGTAACCCTTTTTTTTAATTGCTGGCGGGGTAGGAGGGAAAATTGGGGATACAAGGAGGGAGGGATGAATGGGTGTCGGGGACAACATGGACAGAGGAGGGGTTGGGAATTAAAACACTTTTTTATTTTTTCAGTCGGGAGGTACAGCTCTGCCAAGTATCATGCATCAGTAGTTAGACCAATGCAGTTTAGCGTGGAAGTCCTCATCACCACACTAAAATGCTTAATCATGCATTTATAGCACCTCCTAACACAGCGGCATTGCTAGGCATAAGAAACTGCGAATAGGAGCAGACCATTGCAAAAGCGCAAGCAGCCGGCTTCCTGCTGGCAGTGCTGTGCAAATTGTGCTGCCAGTGAGCCTGTATTATACAGTGCCGCCTTCAAGGTTGAGTTTCTTCACTAACAATAATGAACACAAATTGTCATCACTAGGAATAATGCAGTCTCGGGTTCAGACTGCAGTACACAATGAATCAGAGCCTCTGGTACTCAGCCACGTGACATGCCATGGCTAAGTCTGTTAAACTGACTGACAATTACCAGTGGCGGCTCCTCATGGGAGTGCTTTGCAGCGATGCAATGCAGCGCTCACAATGAAAATCGTTTTATTAATTTATTTATTAACAGAACTCCGTTCAGCCTTAAGCTGGAGTTTACTACACCACCCTTCCCCTCCCACACCTCGCCCACCACCCTGCAGCACTTCCATGAGGAGCCGCCACTGATAATTACATTCTCCCTGGAGAGTAGTAATAACACTGAGACTAATCAGCTGTGCACTGCCCCTTGCTCAGACTGAGGCTGAGAGTGATGATGCATCCAGAGGGTGGCAACTTGCCCTGTTGTATTTTGAAAACTGATGCTTCCTGCACGCCACCGTCAGTGACAGTTAATTCAATTCCACAAAGTGAGTGATTGGATGATTGGCCAGTGACTCGGCAAATGATGGGCAAAAGTATGTTTTTACGTTGCTACATGTTGTGTGCTCCTCTGCAGGCATAGAGTGAGTGGGGTTGTTGGCACCTCTCAGACCACGCATCGCTACCGACCCCCAGCCTCATTAACAGTGCTTTGTTTGTACTACCTTGTGTGCTAGTGTGTCAGCACACTGAAGACTGGCACCAAAATGTATTTTTCAAAATCCTCCTGCCACTCCCCAGGAAGGCATCGCTGCGAGTGGACGGGGCCCATGAGGCCCACCTAGTGACACGATAAACAACAAATCGCTCATGTCACACATGCTGCTCTCAATAGGCATCCGCATTTGGGAAGGCACAGGATGGCAATCTGTTTGTGTCCAATCATGGCAGAGACACGTGCCACGCTGTAATGATTCAAAAAGCTGGGGCGGCTGTCAAGTGTGGCAGACTGTCGATGCTCAGGGAGTTTTTCCCCATCTACCCCCATGAGAGAGAGCACAAGGACTCCACTTACTCTTACTCCACATCGTCACAATCAGCACTGAGCAGCAGAACACGACAACACACTAGGTAGCAGCATCTCTGTACTAGTTGAGTATCAAAAAGCAGACAGTGTGAGTCCACACACAGGAGCAGCTATAACATGAGAGTCAGCATTTCTCCGTAGGATGTATATTACCCCCTCAAGACTCCACAGGATACACCCTGCCAGATCTCACCATTGTACCACATGCAGCGCTCCAAATGCAGACTTCGCTCATCTCGCTTGGACCTGTCCGAACATACATTCGTACTGGGTAGCTATACACAAGATGCTGAGCGACATGATTAAGGTTCCAATGACCCCCCTAGCCTGAGATCGCCCTGCTGGTTTCTGTTAACCAGTTCCCACAGGAAACTCGTAGGTTTGTGGCCAGTAGCTTACTCCTGGCCAAGAGGAAAGTAGCCATACATTGGGGGGATAAAACAGCACCCTCTGTGAAAGCATGGCTGAGGAGCATGGCATCCTGCACCACAAACAGTGACATATACGCAACACACTCCTCCCCACCTCCAGGCCCAAGGATATTTGGGGCCCTTTCAGGGATTATCTACTGGAGCAGCAGCGAGACACCCTACGCAGCAGGAACAGGGCATAGACCCTACTGGAGTGGGCTGAATTGTCTCAAGATATGTGTTGTTACACGCTTCTAGGAGCTGTACTTTCTCCTTGTCACTACAGTTGTTGCGCGCCCACTGCATGCTGGGGTAAGCCACCGGGATGGTTCGGTTTGGAGACTGTTGGGCTCAGAGTAAGGTTGGACTCTCGGGGATCCGCTTTAAGTCATGTATGATTATAATGCGTCACGGACTGAGCCACCTGTGATGTATGTTTTTGCTCCCTGTGCATGTTAAATAACTGACTTTGTCCCAGTGTACTGTTCTTCTTATACCTAAATGCAAAATAAAGTGTTAAAAAACAAAACCTGACAGTCAGCACGCAGAAGGCCAGCAGTGGGAGTTGGTAAGTTTCAGGCAGGGCAACCATTAAGAGAAACACAAAGTGATCTGTCTGTCACTGTGCCGTTTGGGGTGATCATGTTTGTATGTCATATTGTGGTTCTCTAAAACAATGAGAAAAGGAGATTTAAAATCTAGTTTCTAAGTTGTGATAAAACATGTGTTTATATAGCTAAATTACATTATGGCCCAACAATTTTGCACTTTTCAGAGACGGCAATGCCATTATTTGTCCATAGTGCGGCAAGGGTAAGAGCTGCCCTGGTAAGTAGTGGCTAGTCTAGGAGTTTCTCACATTTTTATAGTGGAGGACGGTTGTGATAGTAACCTTCCATTTGTGGTACTTAGCAGCTGTTTCATGATTGTTTTAGAGCTTTTCATTACTCAATAGACTGTCATTTCACTTTCCTTGCACTTCAGTGCTTGGTTTTAGTCAAGAGAAAGTGTCACTCTAATTGTCACATATTTGGTCATTGAATGTCATTCATACGTACGTTTAAACCATTGAAATGTCACACATAAGCAGCACATAAGCAGCTATGGAGGCAACTTGGGTGTGTGGATGAGTAAGGGGGGCAACACAGACAATGGATGATAGAAGGGAGGGGCTCAGAGCAGGCAAATTGACAACGCATGGTGGGAGAGTGGGTAGAAGCAAACACTGACAGCATCAGGGACAACAACAAGTGGGAGGGTGGGTGGGTGGATTAAGGTACAGATCAATATGGGCAACAACAGAGAAGGGTGAGTGGGGAAAGCAACAACACAAGAAAAACAGAAGGAGTGAGGGTGGGTGGGATTGCAAGCAACAACACAAGGAACAATAGAAGAAGGTAGTGTAGGTAGAGGCAAGCGACAACAAAGGCAACAACTGAAGGAGGGTAGGTGTTGAAAGCAACTACACAGGCAACAATGGACGAAAGGAGAATTGGTGGGGAAAGCAACAATAACTGTTGCAAGAACGGAAGACAGGAATGAGGATGGAGGTGGATGTTGCAAGCTGCAACAAGGACAACAATGGAAGGAGGGAGGGTGCAGGGCACGCAACAACAAGTGCAACAATGGAAGTAGGGTGGGCCGGTAGAAGCAATCAATAATGCGGATAACAATGGAAGGAGGGAGGGTGGGAGCAGGCAAGCAACAACACTGGCAACAATGGAAGGAAGGAAGGAGAGTGGGTAGACGAAGCTACAACATGGGCAACAACGGCAGATGGGAAGGTGGGTGTAGCAGGCAAAAACACAGGCAAAAACAAAAGGAAGTTGGATAGGTAGGGCAAGCAACAACATGGACAACACTGGAAGGAGGGAGTGTGGGTACGCAACATGGATGAGTGAGGAACCCTAAGCGGGAGAAGTACATGAGGGAGCCAGCTGACCAAGACGCACTCTAGTATAGCGCTTAAACACATAGAAAATGTAAGGATAAAAATCATGATCAGTGGAAGGATACAAGTAGTGTGTCCATGACCGAGTGGAAGGACAAACACGCAAAAACAAAGGAAACCTACTGAATCTTGCCAATAAAAAGCAAACAAAAGAGAGTCACAATAAAGCCAACGAATGGTAAGCAATGAGTGGGCTCTAAGCCCACTCCTGGAAAACAAAAGATCTCAAATTCACAGCGCTTGCTCTGCCTAGGCGAGAGCTCCGAAGCAAATGTATACAATTCTGTATGTTTTCTTTTGACATATAAACCGGAAACAGCATGTATGTGAAAGAATCATTTAAAGTGTTTATTTTTTTAATACTTAATAAAGGAAATGGAGGCATGATTTTTACTAATGTGGATTTACTATTTAACACAAATTTGTTTCCACCTACTAGCTCTTGGCTGTTCCAAAATAGCAAATGTAAGCAAATTATATTTTTTTCTAGTGTAACCCGATTATCAAGTATCTGTATGTCATGTAAGATTGCAGTCTTCACTTTTTAATTACACCATGTTGCATTCTGGTACTGGAAATGGTTCTCTTTTAGGTTTGACAGTACAGGTGAAAAATGATAGCAAGTAAACTGATAATGTGGCTAAATGAGAAGGACATTGAATATGCTTTGTGGGCATCAACAGTGCATTAGTCAACAACTTGAAGAGAATCAGTACTTTCCAGGCCCCTGCAGTGCAAACCTCAGTCAAACAAAAAATAGCTACAGGTACAATAGTACACCTGTGCACTGTTACAAGCACAGGTGTACTAGATGACTTCCTAAGGAGCCAAGAGAAGTGCATACGAATTTGAGGGAAACATTTCAAAATAAAAACAAAATCAATGAGAAAAAAATCATTAGTTTAGATCTCTTGTTGGTTTTTGATGTTGAATGCATTGTCTATTCGGTTTGCTTTTGGTGCCGTGTTATTTAATGGAGGCAAGCCTGGTTGCCACTGGTTATAGCACACACTTGCCTTGCACTATAGCATTGAGTATTTGACATTTTGCAAAAATTCTAAATTAGTAGATAACACAAAGTGGCCATATAAGGTAAGTTAGCAGTGTGCCAAAAAATGGCCCATACTGGCTGTATTTAGTAGCACCTACGTACCCAGTGTTAACACTTACTGGCATAGAATATGACAAGCTATTCACTTGTTGGCTAATTTAGCAGAGTATTTATCTGTCACATCACACCCTTCGTAGTAACTTCCACTCTGCTTTATAAGAATACCAAATATTATGGATTACACATTGCTATAGTATCTTGTATCTCCTATTATTCTGTGGAAAAGTAAATTTTGCCATGTTCTGTGTCCCTACGCCTCATCCATCATATGTTATGTGTGCATGACCAATATGCATATGTTATTCCCCATGTTTGATTAATGACGCAATTACAGTTGTGTCCACCTCTAGTATGCCAGTTTCCAGTCCTCGTGAATACTACGAATATCAGGCCTATGTAAAGTTATGTTGCCACGTTTCCCAGTGTGCACGTTATTCCATTATAAAGTCCCCGTTTCCAGGCCTCAAAAGGGCCCGGACCACAGATTCAGCTCCTGTCTCCTGAAAGCCTCGCTGAGGAGCGATACAGCCCCCACCTGTATCCTCGACCCTTCACTTACTTCCTGCCTCGCAGTGCCCGGTGCAGCTTGGTTCTGCCTCTAAGTCTGCCAAAAGTATGTTATGATTCCAGTTATCAGTTCAGTCCTCCTCTTCTGCATTCCTAAACTACTGAACTGCATCAATAGTTTCCGTCATTGTCTAGCCTTTTCGGCTCCACGTTAGAGAAATACTGTATTTAATGGTCATTTAATATTCTTCATCACGCACTACATGTAGAATAATGCATGGTCCAGTCTTAGAGTCAAGTTAGCTTCTCCCTTCATGACTTCTAGTTTATATCAACATGTTCCCTAAACATAAGATACCAGATAGGGTTTAGGTACATGTCGCTCCGACCCTCCAGACTCTAGTCTCTGCTCCTAGCACAGAGTTCGTAGCCCCCAGCTTCTCCTAGTAACACGTCATTGCCAGTTTTCGCGCACCATTAGGTTAGAGGTCCCGGCTCCTTAGGTAGCCCCCTCCAATGTTTCCGCCCATTCATGACATATTCTGTTACGTTTGCATCACATGTCCATGTATACTCCCAGTTACACCTCTTTTTACTGTTATCTCTCGCGACTGCTACGCGTCACGCCTTCTGCTCCACCCACTGCTACGCCTACTGCAATGTAATGCTATGTGTTTGCGCTATGTATATAAGTCAATGTATTGTTATTAAAAGTTAGCGCGCTCATCCCAGACCCGGCCCCAGCAGCTGCTGGGTCATCCTATGCAGGTTGTCCTGATCCTGTCCTTATGCTGTAATAAACCTGCAGAAACTCCTACTACCTCGAATCTTGACTCTTATTTTATTGAGCTATCTGTTATTCATTCATTCATCCAAAAATAGATCCGGTATTATTTATTTATATACCACATAATGGCGCCCGAATAGGGACTTGCCCTTTCCCCACGCGTCGGTGAAGCCACGCCGACCCCCTGACCCTCTGCAGTCGTGACGGAACCATACCGTGCACTGGCAGATATTTCTGCTCCAAGTATCCCTCAGGCCCACGGAGGAGACGGAGGAGGCGGTCCAGCATCCGAACGAGACGGTGGAGGAACGCGGCGAGTCCCGACCAGAGCCCAAGCCGAGAGTCCAAGGTCCGAGGTATCCGGAGGCCCACCCGTAACTGAAGTCCGAAGTCCGAAGTTCGTCGTCCGTCGTCCAGTCCCGTCCGAGGCCTTCCGTTCCGTGCTGCCCGGTGAGTACCATTGCTGGGGTAGTATCTAGACAGGACCAATCTAAATTGACTCCTGGTCCGTGGGTTGGTGGTGCCCAGACTCACAAACGAAGTGTTCACCTAGGTGGATACGGGTCTTGATGCGTCCCTTTATGGGACCGGTATGTTCCGTACTGTTACAGCAGTGCATCCAGTAACTCTAGTCTGTTCCGTTCTCGAGAAATTCTGTTCTGTTTCTGTTTTCAGTATTCCAGGTAATATTCTGTTCGAACTGTTATTTATAATGTTCTTCATGTATTTTACTGTTGTGGTATGAGTGCGACGTGATTTCGTGTTTTCATTGTATATTGTATTGTGTCTAGATTACAGTTCAGTCATGCCTATATTTTCCAAGTTACGTCAGTTAAAAACTAGAAAGGGTTTATTAGAGGAAGCAGTTCCTGTCCCGCCTAGGGACAGTCCAGGTCACTTTATGTATCAGAAACATGGCATAAGCGCCATAATGTATCTAGATTTATGGGTAGAGTATACCAAACAGTTAGAAGAAAAGTATAGATGGCCCGTATCGGGTACATGGGATGCCGAATGTATCATGCGAGTAGAAGAAGCATTATGGAAAAAGAAAGCCAGACAGTCACAGAAAGATGCCATCGAGTTATGGCGTAAGGAAGCTCATAGAAGAACGGAAAAAGAAGTCAGAAAGTCAGAGTTAAGTAGAGAATCCCAGGAACGAGCCCAAGAAAGAGAATTAATCGAGATAGGTGAACAAGTCAAAGCCGAACAGTCAGACAGACAGAGGCATGCCCTCATTAAGGGTATGTATCCTCTTCTTGCCGAAGGTTTGCAAAAAGCGACCCCAGAGGCATCCAGTAATTTCCCGCCACCATTAGTTCCGACCAAGCTACGTCACAAACCGACCGCAGCTGATATTTTTATTTCGTCCTACTTGGACGACACAGTCCCAGAATATGCAAATCCTGTTCGCGCTCCGCTAGTCCCTGTAAATCAGGCACTTCCCGCTCCTCCAGACACCGGAGTACCTGTTACGGTACCCCCGGTCCAGCCTACAGTTCCATTTCCCACTCTGCCAGGACGTAGAGCCTCAGTAGACGACTCCAGTTTAGGGGCCGCAGGAGGAGCTACTCCTCAAACCCCGCCGCCACACAAGCGTTTATCAGCACTCGAATTACATGCTCAAGCGTTACAGCGCACGCCCAAACATCAGTCTGTTACAGAAATCAGGCAAACACTTAACGAATGTGTCTATGATCCAGTTCCAGGCGAATATAATATGGTTTTATATTCCTTACGTGTAAGGAGAGTGACCGAGTATCTAGTCACCTTACCGAATATGAAAGAAGATCTAGACAGAATATATCGTTTCATCCGTACAGGGGATGATCCAGAAAGTATTGGCGAGATTATGTCTCAAAGGAAAGCCGAGATCCAGCTCATGATATTAAAGTTCCTGATCAATTGTCTAATAAGAGAACAAGATTACCCGTCTAAAGATCCCGCCGAAATGAGAATCCTGACAAGGTGGAGTGATAATATAGCCGAGGGTAAGCACAAGACCGTCGGTGCCATGGAGAGTATGTACAAGAAAATTCGTAAAGAAATAATAAGGTTACACGACCAGCGTAAAGCAGCACAAGTAAGCGAGAAAGAAAGTATCTCTGATCCCGAAGAAGAGGAAGACGAGAATTCCGCCAGAATAGCGTATGTAGGAAAATCTAGATTTCCAGATCGCCATTTACGTCTAGAACACAAGTCTATTTTTCATCATCCAGCACCAGAACAAGGTTCTCTAGAACAAGTATTTCAAGCTACCGATCACATTCTGAAATCACGAATCGGTTATAGTGAATTAAGTACCATGCATGAACAAGAACTAGCCCGATCAGCAGTCCGATGGATTACTGATTCTACCACTTTTCCAGACGAAATAGTGGCACAAATGTTTCTGAAATTGCCCCCAGCCGAGCAACGACTGGTGGGTATGTATATGATCCAGCACCTCATTACTCTGTATGAGGGTCAACATTCCGATCCAGGTCCGTTACACGATGTCCTGAACGAGTTACTCCAGTATAGATGGAGAGGTCTAGGTACCGATTTAATTAGTGTAATTCTAGAACAGCGTCACAAATATAGAACGTTCCTGAACCCGCATTTTGTTCATGTCTCACCCCCAGAAAGTAAATCATTCTACATAGACAGACAGAATCCGTTACGAGAAGTCCACCCAGTCCAAGGGGCGGGTGGCGTAATGCAACGAGTGTTTGTATACACTCCGATTTCAAAAATGGAACTTCTTGAAATGAAGAAATTAATTCCCTGTCATGACAAAGATCCAGCAGGGTTCCATAGAGAATTAAAAGACATGCTCCGTATGGGAGAATACACTTACCCAGATATCATTAAAATGTTAAAGGTCCTGTTACCCGCAGGGGTGTATGAAAAGTTAAAGGAAAAAGAATGGGAGGTGGGAGAGAAAAAGATCGATTGGGCAGTTCTAGAAGCTGAAGACAAGGCACGAGTACCAGGTACCGGTCTTGGAGATAGATGTAAAGAATTACCAGAATTACTGATTCAAGTTTTACCCAGATTATTGACAACGAGAAAAGAAGACTGGGATGCAATCTCAGCCTGTAAACAGAAACAAGATGAAGATATTAGTGATTTTTATTCTAGATTTGAAAAATGTTTTAGTATTAATAGTGGTCTCAAGACAAGTAGTGAGTCATACCCTCACCTTTTCGTTACCAAATTAGTCGAGAATTCAAGTCCACAAATTAAAAATCGAGTTTTGAAAGTCGAAAGCACCTGGCAAGCAAATACTCCGTCCCAGATGCTCCAGATGCTCCAGTACCACCAGAATAGAATCAGAGAAGAGCAAGAACACGAGAGAAAACGTATGAAAGACACGAAAATGAAAGTGCTAGTTGCACAATCTGTTCCTCAAGACAGTCAGAAGAGGGGTCCAAATCAAGCCAATCAAGCCAGTCATCCTGCAGCTCCCGTTAGAGGGAACTGCAATTATTGTAAACAGCCAGGTCATTTTATAAACGAGTGTGCAGTTCTGAAACATAACATAGCTACTGGTAAGACTAAAGAAAGACCACGTCCGCCTAGACAAGAACAAGTTTCACAGATTCCTCAGTCACAGAATGCACCACAGACAGTTACAGCACCGCAGCCCATCGCTGCAACACAGCACGTTACATCGCAGATGTATCAGTATGCACAGACAGAGTATCCAGAGTATCAGCCATATTCATGAAACAGCCTAGAGAGGGAGGTAGGCTTGCCTCTCATCGAGATACCTGTAGATCAAGAAGGTCCCTATGTTCACAGTCAAGTATTAGGGAAAGACAGAAAGTTTTTGATCGATACAGGGGCAAGTAGGACCACAATTAGTCATGCCGAAGTTCCAGGGGCTCCGCTCTCAGGCTCAAGAAATGTTTCCCTTGGATTTTCAGGAAAGCCAATAGTTAATGAGATATCTAAGCCAGTTACTCTAGAAGTAGGTCCATTGTCCCGTACTACTGATCTGTTACTTACTAAGTCATGTCCAGAAAATCTATTAGGCATTAAGACACTGAAAGAATTAGGTGCAGTTATTTGCTGTTCCCCAGAGGGAATACGTCTGTTCCTACGTGACTTTAAGGGTCACTATGTATTACGAGATTTTGATTCGAGATTGTCTAATGTTCCACAGCATTTATGGGCGCAAGGTCCAACTGATGTAGGTTACATGCAAATCACACCCCATCGTGTGACTCTCAAACCAGGTGTAGTGTTACCCCGAATCAGACAGTACAGATTGCCACCTGAGGCTGTAGCAGCCTTATCCAAAATTATTGACGAGCTCATGGCTCAAGGAGTAGTTGTAGAAACTGACTCCAATGTATGCAATTCTCCGATCATTCCAGTCATGAAACGTACTGATCCGAATGCACCCCCAGTATATCGATTAGTGATTGATTTACGAGAGCTTAATAAATGTATTATTCCGCAGTACCCAGTTGTCCCAGATATCTCTTCCCTGTTAACAGCCATTGATTCCGAAGCCACGTTCTTCACTGTCATAGACCTCAAGAATGCATTTTTTAGTGTTCCAATTCATCCAGACAGCCAGTTTCTTTTCGGATTTTGTTTAAATGGAAGGAGCTATATGTTCACACGCGCTCCTCAAGATTTCACAGAAAGCCCTAGTATTTACAGTCAAGCACTCAAGAGACAACTAGACAACATTCACATGCCAACTGACACTGCCCTGCTCCAGTATGTCGATGATCTCCTGATCACAGCCCGTTCTGAACGTGCTTGCGAGCGAGCATCCCTGACAGTTCTGTATTTCCTAGCCGAGATGGGGCACAAGGTGTCACCTTCGAAGCTTCAATTCTGTGTTCAGCAAGTGGTATACTTAGGACACTTGCTGTCCAAGAGGGGTAGGCAGTTGACACCAGACCGTATCCAGTTAATAGCGAGTCTTCCCCAGCCCAGAACCCAGAAGGAGGTACGTGCCTTTATCGGCCTTACTTCTTATTGTAGACAATGGATTCCCCAGTATGCATTTCTAGCCAAGCCACTGATACAGTTAACGACACAGGAGGCAGCCGTATCGACTGTCCTCCCTTGGACATCTGAACATACACTTAGTTTCAACGAGTTAAAGAAAGCCCTATGTCAAGCTCCAGTTCTAGCCACACCGAACTACAGTAAGCCTTTTACACTTTTCGTTACTGAACGTGAAGGTACAGCATTATCTGTTCTCACACAAGATCAAGCAGGACAATACAAGCCCTGTGCTTATTTTTCGAGCACATTAGATCCAGTCGCCCAGGCGTTGCCTGCGTGCCTCAAGTCAGTTGCAGCCACAGCACTAGCTATCAGACAAAGTGATTCCATAGTTTTAGGACATTCCCTGACAGTACAAGTTCCACACGCCGTGGAAGTTCTTTTGAACCGAACACAAACACAGCACTTGACAATTGCACGTTTAACAGGTTATGAATTGACACTGTTCCAGCCACACATAGATATTAGACGCTGCAACGTCCTGAATCCTGCTACACTGTTACCATCAGTTAGTTTGAATCCTGACCCACATGATTGTGTGGAAGTAGTTAATATTACGACAAAGCCAAGACAAGACCTGACAGACATTCCGTTACCAGATCCCGACCTGACACTTTATGTGGATGGTTCATGTATGAGAACTAGTACAGGAGAACTAGTCGCCGCATATGCAGTAACTACTGACACTGAAGTTATTGAAACACACCGTATTGACACCCTGTCCGCTCAGGCAGCAGAGCTAGTCGCTCTGACACAAGCCTGTATACATGCCAAGAACCTGAAAGTTAATGTTTACACAGATTCACGTTACGCATTCGGAGTTGTACACGACTTCGGAGTGCTCTGGCAGGAGAGAGGTTTCATGACTTCTCATGGAACCAAGATTCAGCATGGTCTCCTTATTCAAGCCCTGTTAGATGCCATACATTTACCGACATCTATTGCTATCATGAAATGTAAAGCACATACGAAAGTTACTGACATTATTTCCCAAGGTAATGATCTAGCAGATCGCACAGCCAAGCTTACAGCACAGACTCCAGACACTCCAGTTAACCTGACACATACTCCAGATCCGATTACATGCATGACAGTTAAGGACCCTACACAAGACGTCATAGATATACAGTTACATGCTACCCCCGATGAAATCAAGAAATGGTCTGAACAAGGAGGGGTCCAGACAGATCAAGGATGGTTAACAAAGGGTAGAGCCACATGGTTTCTCCCCGATTCTATGGTTCAAGTCATTATCAACACCGCACATAGTCCAGCACATTTAGGAGAAAAAGCTATGTTAGACAGTATCCAGAATATTTGGTTCAACAAGCATTTACGAGCTGCAGCCAAGCAGAAAGTCCGTACCTGTATGATATGTTGTCAGTTTAATCCAGGTAAAAGTGTCCCGGTGGAACAAGGTGGTTTCCAGCCCCCTGACCACCCTTTTGAGGTCCTCCAGATGGATTATATTCAGATGGAGCGATGTCGAGGTTTCAAGTATGTCCTTGTAGTTGTATGCGCTTTGTCCAGATGGACAGAAGCATATCCAGTCCCAGATTACACAGCCGCGACCACTGCCAAGCAGTTGGTTCGTGAATTCTTCCCTAGATACGGACTCCCTAGAGTCGTATATTCTGATAACGGTCAGCCATTCTCCTCAGAGTTAATGAAGCACGTTTCCCTTTTGTTAGGGTACCAGTGGAAGTTCCATTGTGTACGCCATCCTGAAGCAGCCGGTCTGGTCGAGAGACATAATCAGACCCTGAAAATCCGTATTGCCAAAGTCAGTAAAGAAAAAGGTGTGGACTGGCTAGTAGCTCTGCCAGTCGCTTTGTTTTATATGCGCATGGTCGCACATTCCAGATCAGGTCTGTCCCCGTATGAGGTCGTATTCGGCCGCCCCCCTAACATGTGGGGTACTCCTAGACCCCGAAGTATTACCGATGTTTCATGTAATATGCTGACAGATTACCTAGCTTCCTTGATGTCTGCCCTCAACTCATGTCGTTCACAGGTTGCTGCCGCCTTTCCAGACAATACCGAGGTGGCACCGCACGAGATCGTTCCAGGCTCCTTGGTGATGATCAGAAATTTCGACAGATCAAGTCCGCTGGAACCACGTTGGAAGGAGCCACGTCAGGTCCTCCTCACCACCCGTACAGCCGTCAAGTTGGAAGGCAGAAAAGGATGGATCCACCTGTCTCATGTTAAACTTTTCAAAGGACTGAAACCAGTTTCTAAAAACATTTCCCAGGATTTGAAGGACTGCCAGAATATTGCTCTTAAGGACTGTCCCGCGAAAGACATTATTACAACCCCTCCCTTGGTAGAGAAAACTCCGCAACAGGAGTATAAGTTAAAGCTCAGGTCTAGTAAAATAAGTCAGTCAGTTTGATTGTATAAGTCCTCCCCTAGGTGAAACGGTTAGACTGTTTCTGACATGTATAAAATAGACCCCCATAGTGAGAGAGTCAGTTTAAACGCAAACCGATGTATTGTTTTTCTAAGTTTCGTATTATTCATCAGCATAATGATTTCCTGCACCAGCTATGCATTCTATCTGTATTTTCCAGTTCCTCATGTAAATATGTCTGCTAATGCTACAGTAGAGCACACGTTTAGTGATCTGCCTCCTCACGAATATTCTTACCGCCTCGCTATGCGCAACAACACATTTATCCGTATGTTACATTATTCACACCAGACCAGCAATGCCACAAATTGTTGGGTGTGTGGTCGACTCCCCCCTTTCCAGACACCGAAGGGAGTTCTGCCACTCTTTCCTTATCCATTTTCACACAATGGTTCGTGTGGAGCATGGTCCACGTTAACGTCATCCTCAACAGATATGTCTTTTCTTAACAGTACATGTTTTTCAGACAAGCAAGGTCTCCCCCACAGAACAGGTTTAGATCTAGAAAATGAAGTATATAATTTAGGTAATTATTCGTCGAATTTTATGGTCCTGAATGTTCAGTCTGATACTACTCCAGACTTACCTGCTATTTCAGTACTACCTGTCAAAGGCGAATTATGTGTCCGTAATTATGGTTCCGTACATGTAGGACATAGTGAATGTACTACTGTTGTCAAGTATAGTGACAGTGGGAAATCTGTTTTCAAAGCTTCACGTCATTCTTATTTTATTTGTGGTCAAACTGCATATGTTCGTCTGCCCCTCGATTGGGAGGGAACCTGTTACATTGCTTTCCTACTGCCACCTGTTTTCCTAGCCCCATCTGATTATCACAGAAACACACATCTAGTACACATTAGACATAGAAGGGAGTCCCCAATTGTCGATTATACTGAAACTACTCTAGAACAGTATACAGATTTCAATAAAGGTTTCTTCTTCTTCGTAGGACCTGTCCAGAATAGTAAACTGATCCGTAGGTTAACAAGAACCCTTGAAGCTGTAGTAAATGAGACTGCCTCTGCTCTAGGTAACTTAACCGAAGAACAATCTGCTATGAGATTTGTCGTTTTGCAAAATCGTCTCGGATCTAGTTGCTGCATTTTCATTCCAAATAACGCGCCGTCTGTCTATTCAGCTATAACCAGACTCCATAAAATTGCCCATCTGTTACACCAAGATCCAGGCACCTGGACATGGTCCGGTTGGTTCTGGAATATAATTTCCGCCTGGGGATGGAAAGTCCTGTCCTTTCTAGGTATTGCAGTAGCGATCATATTTAGCTGCTGCCTCTGTATACAATGTGGCCCTGCGATTTGCAGCATGTGCGCTACCTCTTGTATTCCTAGTCCCAAGCCCCGTTCTAAATCCCGTTCCAAGACAATTCGAGACGAGCAAATGGTACTGTATGAAATGATAGATGGTATCATGAATATTGATGTTTCCTGATGGAAACGTAGTGACAAGGAGGGAATGTGGAAAAGTAAATTTTGCCATGTTCTGTGTCCCTACGCCTCATCCATCATATGTTATGTGTGCATGACCAATATGCATATGTTATTCCCCATGTTTGATTAATGACGCAATTACAGTTGTGTCCACCTCTAGTATGCCAGTTTCCAGTCCTCGTGAATACTACGAATATCAGGCCTATGTAAAGTTATGTTGCCACGTTTCCCAGTGTGCACGTTATTCCATTATAAAGTCCCCGTTTCCAGGCCTCAAAAGGGCCCGGACCACAGATTCAGCTCCTGTCTCCTGAAAGCCTCGCTGAGGAGCGATACAGCCCCCACCTGTATCCTCGACCCTTCACTTACTTCCTGCCTCGCAGTGCCCGGTGCAGCTTGGTTCTGCCTCTAAGTCTGCCAAAAGTATGTTATGATTCCAGTTATCAGTTCAGTCCTCCTCTTCTGCATTCCTAAACTACTGAACTGCATCAATAGTTTCCGTCATTGTCTAGCCTTTTCGGCTCCACGTTAGAGAAATACTGTATTTAATGGTCATTTAATATTCTTCATCACGCACTACATGTAGAATAATGCATGGTCCAGTCTTAGAGTCAAGTTAGCTTCTCCCTTCATGACTTCTAGTTTATATCAACATGTTCCCTAAACATAAGATACCAGATAGGGTTTAGGTACATGTCGCTCCGACCCTCCAGACTCTAGTCTCTGCTCCTAGCACAGAGTTCGTAGCCCCCAGCTTCTCCTAGTAACACGTCATTGCCAGTTTTCGCGCACCATTAGGTTAGAGGTCCCGGCTCCTTAGGTAGCCCCCTCCAATGTTTCCGCCCATTCATGACATATTCTGTTACGTTTGCATCACATGTCCATGTATACTCCCAGTTACACCTCTTTTTACTGTTATCTCTCGCGACTGCTACGCGTCACGCCTTCTGCTCCACCCACTGCTACGCCTACTGCAATGTAATGCTATGTGTTTGCGCTATGTATATAAGTCAATGTATTGTTATTAAAAGTTAGCGCGCTCATCCCAGACCCGGCCCCAGCAGCTGCTGGGTCATCCTATGCAGGTTGTCCTGATCCTGTCCTTATGCTGTAATAAACCTGCAGAAACTCCTACTACCTCGAATCTTGACTCTTATTTTATTGAGCTATCTGTTATTCATTCATTCATCCAAAAATAGATCCGGTATTATTTATTTATATACCACAATTCAATGGTTACCTTTTAGCCATTGACCATTTGAAATTAGTTTTTTTTATTTTATTTGGCATGGTCTATCAGCAGGTCTATCTACATTTGGTATTTTTAATGAACCCTCCATTCAGTTCTTGTGGAGGATACCTGTACGCTGCTGTAATATTTTGTTTAAAAAGTAAACGCTTATGCTTCCCCATACAAGTCCATACATACTGTTCTTAATATCTTCACAAATTTTGGGAAGTACTTGGGGTATGCCATTAACTGGGGTAAGTCTGTGCTGTTCGTGTTCTATGGGCAGTAGATTGTTTCATATACCTGGGAATCTTTGTTACATCAGATACGGCCCTCTTTTACAGCCATAATTTGGCAACCCCGCTGGCCAGACTGCGAGCAGACGTTAAACATTGGAGGTCTCTGCCCCTGTCTTTGGTGGGCCTTGCTGCCCTTTTTAAAATGTTGGCACTCCCGTGATTTTTATATATCCTCCAAAACTGCCCACACAGAATTCCAGATGCATACTTTGTAGCGGTTGAGGGGGAGGTACATACACTGTTATGGGATGGTAAGGCCCCTAGAATAGCACTTCAAAAACTAACAAAAGGATGGTACGACGTGGGGATAGCGTTGCCTGATCTCAGGCTATACTACTACGCCCTGGACAGATACCAGATGGATTGCTCTGGCTATCTGGGCGCCCTGTATTCCCGCACCAAGAGACAGAGATTTGTTGGTCCAACACAACACACAGTACAAATTTGGCATTTGGCAAACTCACAACTGGGACGGGCTGGCGTTCTCACCAAGGCAACACCTTTGTGGTTCCATCAGAAACTAGGCATGCTATTCTATCAACCAGGGTTTGATATGTGGGATATGATCGGCATCTCGGCAGTGAAGGACTTGGTTAAGAAGGGGGCAATACTCAAATTTGAAGACCTCCGAAAGAGTTACCAGATGGCTCCGGGGGAGGTATTTAGGTACCTACAAATAATGCATGCCTTACAGGCGGCCTTCCCAAACTGCAAGGACATACCAAACTCGTGCCCACTAGAAGATCGCTCACTTGATGGCCCTCTGCAGTCTAAAGCAATATCCTTGATGTACAAAAAATGTAGTAATAATTTACCGGATAGTTTTGGCGATCTCAAAGAGCAGTGGGAGAGAGACCTGGGGCTGATCGAAGAAGAAGATTGGCGGGAGGCTCTTATGTCACCTAGGGAGGCAGCCATCACGCTCAGATTAAGACTGATACAACTCAGGATCCTCCATAGGTCATATATGATGGGAAAAACTCTAGCCAAAATAGGGGCAAGGCAGGATGATTTATGCTTGAAGGGCTGCAAGCAGCCGGCTACCTTCTATCACATGATATGGGAGTGCCCGCTGATACGCAGTCTCTGGGATAGAGCCACAAACCATATGCAGTCGGCATTGGTAAAGACGATGGACCTGATGTCCCGCCTGGGCCTGCTAAACATATGGGCGGACTCGGACCTGACTGAAATTGAACAACAACTGGTGACGCTGGGTACACGTTGGTTAAAAGAGAACTGGCAAAGGGATGGGGTGGCGCGGCACCGCCTGCTGTATCGGTATGGCTGAAAGAATTGGGTAGGTGTATGATTGCGAAGAAGGAGGTGTTTGTACCCAGAGGGTGCCCGAAGAAATGGGATAAAAAAAATTGAAATGGAACATTTGCAGGGGAGAGATCTGTGTATCACCCATGGTGGACCTGGAAATGCGTACAAATGTGGACAGAGGCGTAACTATTTGAAATATCTCTTTTTTCAACCTCTGTAACTTGCATGCTGATGGATGTAATTTGCTAATCACATGTGTCACTGTTGTATAATTGTAGGTCGCCAACCTTTATCAATAAAAACAACAACAAAAAAGTAAACGCTTACCTTGATAAGCTTTGAAACAGTTTTATGTTGACTACTGTATTTTTCTGCCAAGTCACACACTTTTTTGTGTTTTCCAACATCTTCTTCTACAGGGACACCAAATATTATGGCTCATTTATTTCTTTTGCTTCTATCCCCTACATTTCAAGGCTTACCTTTTAGTTATTAATGAATTGAAATGGCTTTTTTATTTAATAGGAGATTACAGTATCTTTTAGCACTTTTGATACCATTCCAGAAGCTTTTCACTTCTGGTTTCATTAGGGATTACAACATATAATGGCTCATATGGCCTATAATATTTGGTATCCCCTGTTTCTTGGGTTAAACCGTACTAGGATTTGACATGGTCTTGTCTTGAAGTGCTTTTCTGACACATCACACCCTTGTTTGTAATTTGCACTGTCTCTTTCAACAGGGATACTGAACATTATGAAACATGCACTTGTAATTGCATAATAAAAGCTTCCACTTTCTGTTCCTTTGGGGGATATCAAATATAATGGATAATAAGGGCTGTAATCTTTGGTATTCCATATGCTATTAGAGTTAAAGCTTACTAGGACAACCTTTGACATGTCCTAAAGTTGGCAGGGTGAACAGAGTATTTTCAGCCATATCGTAGCATTTTTTGTGTATTTCAGAGTCTCTTTCTATATGGACACCAAATATCACAGCTCATGTTTTGCTATAATATGTGGTATCTCCTACTTTCCAAGGTTTACCTTTCAGCAATTAACAAGTTGTAATGGCCTCTTATTTGATTGCAGATTACAGTGAATGTTAGTACTTTTGAATGCATTTCACACGTTTTCACATCAAATTCATTTTGGGGATACCAAATATAAACACCCGTACAGACAATAATATTTAGTATCCCGTATGTTTTGGGGGATAAAAAATTCTGGGCTTCATTTGGACATGGTCTTATGTTGGCTTGGTGAGCACAGTGTTTCTCTGCAAAACTTGCACACTTCCTTCAGTTTTCTAACATTTCTTAGTAAGGAGAAACCAAATATTATGGCTCATTCATTGCAAAAATGCGTAGCAGGCATTTTTTGCTTGGTCGCAGTTCTCAACGTCAAGTTGGTGACCGCGAGCGAGCAAAATCATCATTCTGGCCAAACTTTTTCCTCGTTCGCGATCAGCAACATCAAGTTGTCGATCGCAAGCGTGGAAAATAAACCTCCCGGTGAGATTCTCAATGTGGGGAGGTCAGGTTTCTCATTACGAGTGGTCGCGTATGCTCGCGACCGCTCGCTATGAGAAACTACAAGTCCGTGTTGAGAAAACTGCAGCTCGAGTACAAATCTACTCGAGCGGCAGAAAACGACCCCTTGCACTGTGCAAGATGCCGTTTGCAATGATTGTACAGTGCGGACAAGCATCCGGCACTGTGTAATCAGTACGAACAGCATTTTGCACAGTGCACTAAGCAGTTCACGTAGCTTGCGTAGTGCAAAGTGCACTTCGCTTAGATACACGTAGTGCTACTACGCGAACTATGCCCAGGGTTACGCTTGAAGTTGACTTTTATATGATAGCAGACTGTGGTATCTTTTCACTTTTTTACATCATTCCACAAGATTTTACATCCCGTTCCCTTTGGAGATACCACTTATAATGGCCTACACCAGCTATAATATCTAGTATCCCCTGTGTTTCTTGGGTTAGAACTTGCCAGGTATTTCTTGCACAGTATTTCTATGCCAAATAGTACCCTTCCTTTTGCTTTCCAAAATTGTTTACAATGGGGATACCAAACATTATGGCTCACACATTTCTGCAATACCTCGTATCCCCTACCTTTCATGCGTTACCCATTAACCATTGGAGACTTGAAGATGCCTTTTATTTGAAAGCAGACTACAGCATCTTTTCAGATTTTAAAATCTATCCTCAAGATTTTACGTCTGGTTCGCTTAGGGGATACCAAATATAATGGCTTATACCAGCTATTATATCTGGTATCGCCTGTGTTTCTGGCGTTAGAACTTACCAGTTTTCAATTTGACATGGTCTTATGTTAAATGGATGAGCCCAATATTTTTATGGCAAAGAGCACCCTTCCTTTTGCTTTCCAACATTGTTACAAAGGGGATGCCAACTATTATGACTCACGCATTGCTGTAATATTTTGTAGCCCCTACGTTTCATTGGTTACCCTTTAATCATTGACCACTTAAAGTTGTCTTTTCCTTTTTTTTTTATTTTAAATTTGTTTTATTGTTGCATCAAAGTAAATGGGTACAGTGGAAATAATCTGCTGACGTGGCCTCAACATTCAGCCATGCGTGCAACGTTTTTCGGTTTATACAACGGGTGCAAATATACAGTTCCTCAATCAATTTGTACAGATCGTGCAACCATGTCTGCAGGTTGGGAGACAGTAAACCTGCATAGCCAAGAGGACAGTGGATGATAACAGGTACGTAAGTTCCCGTCACAAGGGCGTTGGATCGGGGTCTGTACTGTCCGTGAACGGTGCTACCAGAGAACAGGGGGGGACAAAACCGTGGGAGGGAAGCATGTGGGCGCCAGCATGGTCAAAGCAGGGGGATACCGGTGACGGGCGTCAGGGGGGGGGGGGGCCCAAGGAGTTAATCAGCCTGCGTTCCAGAAGGGTGGGAAGTGAATCAGGAGCTTGCTCTGGGGGAGGGGGGAAAACACCAGGTAGATGCTATTGGTCTTCTCGGGCTGGGAGGGGGGGGGGAGGGGTAGGTGGATCACTTACACTTGTGGACTGTCGGAAGCTGTGGAGGAGCATGGCCCATTCCATGGATATGGGAAATTTACGCGCGCCTCTGGCTTCTTCCTCTCTAAGAGCATCCTCTTCCGCCGCCGCCCATTTACCGACCGCCCCCGTCCAGGCTGCCATAGGGGGACCTTCCGGGGATCGCCAGCGCATGGCTATGCATCTG
Organism: Lissotriton helveticus; assembly: GCF_964261635.1. Classification (NCBI taxonomy): domain Eukaryota; kingdom Metazoa; phylum Chordata; class Amphibia; order Caudata; family Salamandridae; genus Lissotriton; species Lissotriton helveticus. The sequence continues at coordinate 1,457,367,862 of NC_136059.1, forward strand.
TTCGCTAACAGGAGAGCTAAGGACACGAAGCGTCTATGCACTGGGACTCGCCTAGGGACATGAAAGATGCCTAGTGCGCTAGACTCCCAGGTGGATAATGTTGTGAGACCTGTCAGTTCCGACAGGGTGTCGTGTACCGCCCGCCAAAAGGAATGAAGGTCAGGGCAGCTCCAAAACATGTGGTGAAAATCTGCAGCAGGGGAGCAGCATCTGGGGCAGAGGAATGACGTGGAGGGATAGAATTTCTGTAAACGCACTGGGGTGAGGTACGCCCTGTGTAGGATGTAGTATTGGATGTTCTTGAATCGGGCGTTCCTGGAGACGCGTTTGGGGGCCTCCAGCGCCTTAGTCCACTCAGAGTCATGCAGTGCGCGGCCTATGTCCTCTTCCCATGTAGCTCGCAAGGTCGTCAGGGGAGCGTGTGAGAGTTCACGGATGGATTTATACAACCAGGTGACTAAGTGGCGTCCCACCCCCATACGTAGGATAGTGTGTATTACCGGATGCATGTCTGGCTCACCCGCACGAAGGCCAAAATGGGGTCGGTATCCATCAATCAGCTGTCGATATCTGAGGAATTGGCCCGGGGGGAGCCCGTATTCAGTGGTCAGGCGGTCAAGTGTTTTTATCTGGCCTTCCTCAAAGAGCGATTCCAAATCCGTGATGCCACAGCGCGACCATTCGGCGAAGAACGGGGCCGTGAAGTAGGAGTCCTGTCTGGGGCTGCCTATCAGTGGTAAGAGCGGAGAGTACGGAGGTCTATTGGGGGACATTCGGTGGATCCGCATCATGCACCGGCGCGCTATCGCCACTTGGAGGGGGTATGTGCGCCGTGGCTTGGTGCCCGGGAGTAGTAGACGGGTGAGTTCTGGGGCCGCGATTCTGCCGGTCGAGGTGACAGTCTCCTGAGGGTAACGGTCCGCCGTCCAGTACGACAGCCACTGGAGCTGTGCCGCAAGGAAATATGACTCGAAGGACGGAGCTCCAAGCCCTCCCAGCATCGTGGGAAGTTGGAGGGTTTTCAGGGCGACCCTGTGTCGGCCCTCGCCCCAGATAAGGGTCCCTAGGAGGGAGTCAACGTCGCGGAAAAAGGATCTGGGTGGTACCACTGGTAAATTCGTGAAGTGGTAGAGGAGTCGGGGAAGCATTATCATTTTAGCCAGTGCTATCCGTCCTATTGGGGCCAGTGGGAGTTTATTCCAGAAGGCAACAGCCGGGCGCAGACTGGCAAGTGCTTTGCGGTGATTCCCTGCGAAGAGGTCAGCTGGGGAATGGTACAAGTGAACACCGAGGTATCGGGGGGCTGCCGCGGACCATGAGAGTTTATGCGCTCCGAGCTCGACTTCCCGGGGGGGCAGGCTCGGGTGTAAGGGGTAGACTGTGGATTTATCCCAGTTCACCTGTAATCCCGAGGCATCCGCAAATTCCTCTAGTGTCGCCCCTATAGGGGTCAGGTCCGTTTCGATGTCTCGGACGTATATGAGGAGATCATCCGCGTACATGGAGACACAATGCGTGCCGTCCGCAAGCGGAATACCCCATTCCACACCTTCCAGGAGCAGCCGAACCGCCAGCGGCTCGACTGCCAAGGCGAATAAGAGAGGCGACAGGGGGCACCCTTGTCGCGTGCCTCGCCGAACCACGAACGCTGGTGATATACGTTTCCCGATATGGACTCGCGTGGTCAAATCGGTATACAAGAGGCGTGTGTATGCTATGAGCGTTGGGCCAACATTGAGGCGTTGCAAGACCGAGAAGAGATAGGGCCAGGTGAGGGTGTCAAATGCCTTCTCCAGGTCCATAATGAGGCAGGCGGCGCGGGGAAATCTGCCACGCACCTGATCCTGAACATGGAAGACACGGCGGAGGTTCTGGGAGGTGTTCCTCCCCGGGACAAAGCCGCATTGGTCGGGGTGGACCAGCGGGCGTATGACCTGTGCATAACGATCAGCCAGAATTTTCCCCAGTATTTTACAGTCGGCCGATAGGAGCGTGATGGGGCGGTACGATCCCATGTGGAGTGGATCTCTGTGGGGCTTGGAAAAGGTGACAATCACGGATTCCCGCAGTGACCGGGGTAACCTCCCTAGATGAAGGGACGCCCCGAACACCCGTGACAGATGGGGGACCACTAGGGGAGAGAATGTCGAGTAGTACTCCAGCAGAAAGCCGTCCAGTCCCGGTGCTTTATTCCGGGACATGGCCCTAATCGCCTGGGTGATGTCAGAGGGTTTGATCCTGGCGTCAAGGGTGCGCTTGTCCGAATCCGATATTGTGGGTAGCGTCAGTGGGTCTAAAAAGCTATCCACAGAAAATGGGGAGCATTGGGTCGGAGTCCCGTACACTTGTGTATAGTGTCGCTGGAACGCTAGGAGGATCTCGGCCTGTGAGCGTACCAGCACGCCGTCCGGATTGACAATATCCGTGATCGGCTTGATTTCGGTATCCTGCCTCGCCATCCAAGCCAGTAGCGCTCCAGTTTTGTCTCTGTCCTTATGTACCCTAGAGGCGTAAGTCCTAAAATTGTATTTTCGGAGGTCAGCGCAGGCAGTCTGATACTCCGTCTTAGCCTTGGCCGTGAGCATGGCGTGTTCCTCCGAGTCGTCAGGCTGTGTAGTGAGTGCGGCCAGAGTCTGCTCTGAGGTTTGGAGCATCCGTTCCAAGGTGCGGCGGACCCCGACTACCTGTTTGATGCATTCGCCTCTTGCCACCACTTTAAAAGCGTCCCATTCCACCAGTACCGACGATGCCGTGTCTGTGTTGTGTGTGAAGTAGTCTTGGATGCTGGTTTTGTGTGCGTCTCTGAATACTGGGTCTGAGAGGCAGTCTCTAGGGAGGCGCCAGGTGGGGACTGGTGGGTGCGGGGGGCGCCAGTTCAGCCGAATGATGTGGGCGTCATGATCCGAGAGGATCCGACCTAAGTAATCTGTAGATGTGATCTTAGGGAGGATTGGTGTAGAGCAGAGGAAACGGTCCAGGCGGACCCTAAGGTTATGTGGAATCGAGTGGAAGGAGTAAACGCGAGCCAGTGGGTGTAGGTGTCGCCATGCGTCGGTGAGCGCCCAGTGCATGGTCCATGCCCTGAAGAGGTCTGCCTGCCGGGGGGCCGGGGGGCCGGGGAGTGTGTGGGGGGAGGATGCAAGCGATCCAGGGTGGGGTCCAGTGTGCAATTAAAGTCACCTCCCAGTACCCACGGAACTGTAGTGAACTGGGCCAAAACGCCCGTGAGGTGGTCCCAGAATTTGTCCTGATCCGTGTTGGGGGCGTATATGCTGCCAAGGAGTATACCCTGGCCATCAAGTATCCCTTCTAAAAGCGCATACCTGCCCTCTCTGTCTACCACCCGTCGAAGCTCCCGGAAGGGAGTGCCAGGCCTGACCCAAATTAATGCGCCGCGCGCAAACGCCGAATAGTGTGTGGCACAGAGGATCCCTCGCCATTTGACCTGCAAACGAGTGAGTTCGGTAGTGTTAATGTGTGTCTCCTGTAGAAACGCAATATTGGCTGACATGCGCCTAACATATGAGTAAACAGAGTAGCGTTTGCTGGGCGTGTGCAGGCCTCGTACGTTCAGTGTAAGGACATTAATGTCTGAGCTTGAGACTGCCATTCATAGGGTGTCGTGAGTGGGAGAAGAAACCCCCTGCAGCCCCCGGCGGCCGCCAGTGTGTATGTGTCACGTGTGCTCCTATGCGCCAGGCTTCCACAGTCATGGGGGAGGGACTAAGGGGAGTAACAACAAACAGAACCTTAGGTGGGAAACAGTCCCAATACAGGGGATATCTCACCGGAGGTGGCATATCCAAACTAGTGTCCCACTAGGGGAGAAATACAACAAATATCTGCGGGGGTGGCAGCGTGTGTCACTGCTGGGCCTGTGCGCGGGTCGGGCTCTTGCAGGAGAAGCGTCTATCGCTCGCTAGCGCTTACAAGCATACGACAAAGCAGTCTAGGCTCCTAGACGTCGCGCAACACAATAGGTCACCATGAGAAGGATATAACAGTGGGCAGTCCTTTCATCATGAAGAGGTGCCAGGTTGGCTGGCCAGGGTAGCTTCCAAGGTGTGCACCGCAACAAGGGGGGAGGAGATCGGTCCAATCCCCGACATTGTTCCGTCACTGTCCCGGTCCTTCTTAGGGGTGAACAGGTGCGGTTGACCCTCCAGATCCGACGCCGCAGGCGACGTGTGCAGTCCAGTCACCGCTTTTAAGGCATCTCGTCGCTCCTGCATGATTTGTGTGAGGTTGGGTGAGCCCGTGGGGGGTAACTCCTGGCCCCCGGGGCGGCCCGATCGAGCACGGCTCGCACCTCGTCGTCTGGATCGTCTAAAGTCGTTGTTGCGTGCTCTCTGGGGTCCAGGATTAGGGATTATTGGGCAGTGAAACTCAGTCCAATCCTGCGCTTCCTCCGCCGTGTTGAAAAAGAGGGCTTTCCCTTTGTGCAGTACTTTCAGGCGGGCCGGGAACTGCAGGGAGTATTGAAGATCATTTGCGCGGAGGCGTCTCTTGACGTCTAGGTAGGTGGAGCGCTGGTGCTGGATTTCTCGTGCATAGTCCGGGAATACCATAACATGCTGGTCCTCCACTTGTAGGGGGCCCGCCGTCCGGGCCGCACGGAGCACCGCATCGCGGTCTCGGAAGTGCAAGAATTTAGCCAACATGGGTCGCGGAGGAAGGCCCGGCTTGGGTGCCCGGGCCGGGACCCTGTGGGCTCTTTCAATGGAGAAGTATGCCGACCTGTCCGCCTCCGGTGTGAAAGATTTGGTCCAGGATTCCATGTACGTCAGAGGGTCCGAGTTCTCAATCCCTTCCGGCAGACCTAGGACGCGGATGTTACATCTCCTTGAGCGCCCTTCTAAGTCCACTGTGCGTTCCTCGAGGGCCGCCACGCGGTGTAGGATCTCCTTCAGTTCCGCGTCCTGTGTTTTCATCGTAGGCTGCAGCTCGGACACGATTCGTTCTCCCTCCTTCACCCTGTCCGCCAGCTTGCGATGGTCGTCGCGAATTAGACTAATGTCCGTTGTCAGGGCGCCTAATCTCTCCTCCATCGAAAGGCGGGACAATTCGATTGCTGCCAACACCTGGTCCAACTTTGCCGACAGTGTAGGGTCTGTCTGCGACGCGTGGGCTTGCGTCCATGTTCTTGTTTGTGGCATCCTCTCGGGGGCCGTCTCGGGGACAGTCGTCCCTTTCGAGGAATTTGTTTTCCCCATGAGTGCTGTCAAAGATGGGGAGGGGGTCCCCGGGCCCCTGTGCACCTTGCGTTCAGCGGGTCACCTCCCTTATGTGCGTTCAGGTAGGCAGCAGCTCAGTGCAGGTTAAACGCCCAGTCCTATGCGATCCCGGGGCAGTCACTGTTTCCCTTCTAGAGGACCTCCGCCAGGTCAGGGCGCTATCGGTAACTCGTGACTGCAGGGGGCGACAGTCCAGGTGTTAGGAGATGCGCAACCGGAGGGCACCGCCACCACAGTCCAGTTTCCCCCGGAGACAGGGCGCCCTCAGTGAGGCCGGATCTTGCGCCCCCTCCTCCCTGGTGCGCGGCGCTGTCTCCCAGGCGACCCCCGGGGGGCCAAGGAGTAGGCGACCAGAGCTCAGGGGGGGTTCTCAGGCCGATAAGTGTTCACGATATGGCGTGCTACCGCCTCAGGGACAGAGGAGCACCGCGCCTCCAAGGTGGGTCCCACGCCGATCACGGCGCCCTGATCTCTGTGGGCGCCATCTTAGGGTCAGGCGCCCGGGTCCTCCGGGCTACACGAGGAGATAGAGGCGTTCTGGCCCCCCCCCCGGAGCAGGGGCCGGCGCGGTCCGCGACCCCTCGGCGAGCCCCAAAGGGGGTAGGGGGGCCGCCGGCACACGGGAGGAGGAGGGGGGGGGAGGGTTGACACCTACCGCCTCCAGGAGGGATCGAGGTCGCCCGAAGGGTTCAGCGCCACACAGGCGGCACCTCCGCTGGTGTTCTTCGGTCCGCGGCGGTGAGCTGGTCAGCACTGGGATCAGGCTCCTGATCGTGGAAAAGCGCCGGTATAGCGCTACTTCATCAAAGCGGCCGCCATTTTGTGCGCCGGGCTGCCACCGTAAATTATCAGCCCCGGATCGGAAGTCCGTGATCCGGTCGCTGCGCTCCTCACCGGGGTTCCGGAGCCGTCAATAGTCCGTTTCGGCGAGGGGTCGCCCTCCGGGGACAGGTGTTCAGCGGTGCATCCAGCAAGCAGACGGAGCCGCGTCCGCCATCTTGGGTGCTCGGCGCTCGGCTCCGGGTTCGGAGAGGGACGGGTCAGTGCCCATCGGCCGTCAGGTTCTCTATGGGGATACCATATATAATGGCCTTTAATGTCTATAATATTTCCCCAGTGTTTCTGGTGTTAGAACTTACCAGTATTCAATTTGACATGGTCTTATGTGCTATGGGGGAGCACATTATTTCTAAGCCAAATAGCACCATTCCTTTTGCTTTCCAACATCTTTTAAAAATGGGGATACCAAATATTATGGCTCAGGCATTGCTGTAATATCTTGTATCTCCTGTGTTTCATTTGTTACCCATTAGCCATTGACCACTTGAAGTTGCCTTTTATATGATAGTAGACTATACTATCTTTTCACATTTTTGTACATCATTCCACAAGATTTTACATCCGGTTCCCTTTGGGGATACCATATGTAATGGTTATACTAGCTATAATATCTAGTATCCCCTATGTTTCTTGGGTTAGAACTTGCCAGGATTCGATTTGGCATGGTCTTATGTTAGATGGGTGAGCACAGTATTTCTATGCCAAATAGTACCCTTCCTTTTATTTGATAAGAGACTACGGTATCTTTTCACATTTTGTACATTATTCCACAAGATTGTACGTTAGGTTGTCAATGGGGACACCATACACAATGGCCTATACTGGCTATAATATTTGGTATCCCCTGTGTTTCTGGGGTTAGAACTTACCAGTATTCAATTTGACATTCTCTTATGTGCTACAGGTGAGCATAGTATTTCTATGCCAAATAGCACCATTCCTTTTGCTTTTCAACATCTTGTACAATGGGGATACCAAATATTATGACTCAGGCATTGCTGTAGTAACTTGTATCCCCTACGTTTCAATGGTTACCCTTTAGCCATTGACAATTTAAAGTTGTCTTTTCTTTGATAAGAGACTACAGTATCTTTTCACATTTTGTACACCATTCCGCAAGATTTTACATCTGGTTCCATTTGGGGATACCATATATAATAGCCTATACCAGCTATAATATCTAGTATCCCCTATGTTTCTTGGGTTAGAACTTGCCAGGATTCGATATGGCATGGTCTTATGTTAGATGGGTGAGCACAGTATTTCTATGACAAATACCACCCTTCCTTTTGCTTTCCATCATCTTTTACAATGGAGATACCATATATAATGGCCTATACCGGCTATAATATTTGGTATCCCCTGTGTGTCTAGGGTTCGAACATACCAGTATTCAATTTGACATTGTCTTATGTGCTATGGGTGAGCACAGTATTTGTATGCCAAATAGCACGATTCCTTTTGCTTTCTGACATCTTTTACAATGGTGATACCAAATATTATGGCTCACGCATTGCTGTAATTTCTTGTATCCCCTGCATTTCATTTGTTACCCATTAGCCATTGACCACTTGAAGTGGCCATTTACATGATAGCAGACTACAGTATATTTTCTAACTTTTTACATAATTCCACAATAGTGTACGTTCGGTTCTCTTAGGGGATACCATATATAATGGCCTATAACTGCTATAATATTTGGTATCCCATGTGTTTCTTGTGTTAGAGCTTACCAGGATTAGGTTTGGTATGGTCTTATGTTAGAAGGGTGAGCCCAGTATATGTATCCCAAATAGCACACTTCCCTTTGCTTTCCAATGTCGTTTTCAATGGGGATACCAAATATTGCTCATACATTGCTGTAATATCTCATATCCCCTACGTTTAATGGGTTACCCTTTAGCCATTGACCAATTGAAGTTGCCTTTTATTTGATAGCTGACTACAGTATCTGTTCAGATTTTTTACATAATTCCACACAATTTTACTACCGGTTAGCTTAGGGGATACCAAATATATTGGCTTATACCGGTTATTATATCTGGTATCCCCTGTGTTTCTGGGGTTAGAGATTAGGAGTATTCAAATTGACATGATCTAATGTTGGATGGCTGAGCCCAGTATATCTATGGGAAATAGCACCCTTCCTTTTGCTTTCCAATGTACCTTTCAAAAGGGATACCAAATATTATGGCTCACGCATTGCTGCAATATGTTGTGTCTCCTACGTTTCATGGTTTACTTTTTAGCCATTGACCACTTGAACGTTTCTTTTCTTTGATAGCTGATTATAGTATCTTTTCACATTTTTAACATCATTCCACAAGATTTTACATCCTGTTCCCTTTGGGGATACCATATATAACGGCCTATACCAGCTATAATATCTGGTATCCCCTGTGTTTCTTGGGTTAGAACTTGCCAGGATTCGATTTAGCATGGTCTTATGTTAGATGGGTGAGCACAGTATTTCTATGCCAAACAGTTCCCTTCCTTTTGGTTTCCAACATTGTTTGCAATGGGGATACCAAATATTATGGCTCACACATTGCTGCAATACCTCGTATCCCCTACTTTTCATGTGTTGCCCATTAACCATTGGAGACTTGAAGTTGCCTTTTATTTGAAAGCAGACTTCAGCATCTTTTCAGATTTTTAAAATCTTTCTACAAGATTTTACGTCCAGTTCGCTCAGCGGATACCAAATATAATGGCCTATACTGGCTATTATATCTGGTATCCCTAGTGTTTCTGGGGTTAGAACTTACCAGTATTCAATTTGACATGGTCTTATGTTGGATGGATGATCCCAGTATTTCTATGGCAAAGGGCACCATTCCTTTTGCTTTCCAACATTGTTTACAAAGGGAATACCAAATATTATGGCTCACTCATTGCTGTAATATCTCGTATCCCCTACGTTTCACTGGTTCCGTTTAGCCATTGACCACTTAAAGTTGTCTTTTCTTTGATAAGAGACTAAAGTATCTTTTCACATTTTTTAGATTTTTCCACAAGATTGTACGTCAGATTCTATATGGGGATAGCATATATAATGGCCTTTACCGTCTATAATATTTGGTATCCCTTATGTTTCTGGGGTTAGAACTTGCCAGTATTCGATTTGACATGGTCTTATGTGCTATGGGTGAGCACAGTATTTCTATGCCAAATATCATCATTCCTTTTGCTTTCCAACATCTTTTACAATGGGGATAACAAATATAATGGCTCAGCCATTGCTGTACTATCTTGCATCCCCTGCGTTTCTTTTGTTAGCCATTAGCCATTGACCACTTGAAATTGCCTTTTATATGATAGCAGACGATAGTATCTTTTCACATTTTTTTACATCATTCCACAAGATTTTACGACCGGTTACCTTAGGGGATACCAAATATATTGGCTTATACCGGTTATTATGTCTGGTATCCCCTGTTTTTCTGGGGTTAGAGATTAGGAGTATTCAAATTGACCTGATCTTATGTTCGATGGCTGAGCCCAGTATTTCTATTGGAAATAGCACCCTTCCTTTTGCTTTCCAATGTCCTTTTCAAAAGGGATACCAAATATTATGTCTACCGCATTGCTGCAATATGTTGTGTCTCCTACGTTTCATGGTTTACTTTTTAGCCATTGACCACTTGAATGTTTCTTTTCTTTGATAGCTGATTATAGTATATTTTTACATTTTTAACCTCATTCCACAAGATTTTACATCCTGTTCCCTTTGGGGATACCATATATAACGGCCTGTACCAGCTATAATATCTGGTATCCCCTGTGTTTCTTGGGTTAGAACTTGCCAGGATTCGATTTAGCATGGTCTTATGTTAGAAGGGTGAGCACAGTATTTCTATGCCAAACAGTACCCTTCATTTTTGTTTCCAACTTTGTTTACAATGGGGATACCAAATATTATGGCTCACGCATTGCTACAATACCTCGTATCCCCTACTTTCATGCGTTACCCATTAACCAATGGAGACTTGCAGTTGCCTTTTATTTGAAAGCAGACTACAGCATCTTTTCATATATTTTAAATCTTTCTACACGATTTTACGTCCAGTTCGCTTAGGGGATACCAAATATAATGGTCTATACCGGCTATTATATCTGGTATCCCTGGTGTTTCTGGGGTTAGAACTTACCAGTATTCAATTTGACATGGTCCTATGTTGGATGGATGAGCCCAGTATTTCTATGGCAAAGGGCACCATTCCTTTTGCTCTACAACATTGTTTACAAACGGGATACCAATTATTATGGCTCACGCATTGCTGTAATATCTCGTATCCCCTATGTTTCATCGGTTCTCTTTAGCCTTTGACCACTTAAAGTTGTCTTTTCTTTGATAAGAGACTAAAGTATCTTTTCACATTTTTTACATTTTTCCACAAGATTGTACGTCAGGTTCTCTATGGGGATACCATATATAATGGCCTTTAATGTCTATAATATTTGGTATCACTTGTGTTTCTGTGGTTAGAACTTGCCAGTATTCAATTTGACATGGTCTTATGTGCTATGGGTGAGCACAGTTTTTCTATGCTAAATAGCACCATTCCTTTTGCTTTCCAACATCTTTTACAATGGGGACACCAAATATAATGGCTCAGCCATTGCTGTAATATCTTGCAACCCCTACGTTTCTTTTGTTAGCCATTGACCACTTGAAATTGCCTTTTATATGATAGCAGACGATAGTATCTTTTCACATTTTTTACATCATTCCACAAGATTGTACGTCAGATTCTCTATGGGGATACCATATATAATGGCCTTTACCGTCTATAATATTTGGTATCCCTTATGTTTCTGGGGTTAGAACTTGCCAGTATTCAATTTGATATGGTCCTATGTGCTATGGGTGAGCACAGTATTTCCATGCTAAATATCACCTTTCCTTTTGCTTTCCAACATCTTTTACAATGGGGATACCAAATATTATGGCTCAGGCATTGCTGTACTATCTTGCATCCCCTGCGTTTCTTTTGTTAGCCATTAGCCATTGACCACTTGAAATTGCCTTTTATATGAAAGCAGACAACAGCATCTTTTAACATTTTTTACATCTTTCCACAAGATTTTACATCTGGTTCCCTTTGGGAATAGCATATAAAATGGCTTATTCCAGGTACATTATCTCGTATCCACTATGTTTCTTGGGTTAGAACTTGCCAGGATTCGATTTGGCATGATCTTATGTTAGATGGTTGAGCACAGTATTTCTTTGCCAAATAGTACCCTTCCTTTTGCTTTCCAACATCGTTTACAATGAGTATAGGAAATATTATGGCTCACGCATTGCCGCAATATCTTGTATCCCCAACCTTTCAAGGATTACCCATTAACCGTTAGAAACTTGTAGTTGCCTTTTATTTGAAAGCAGACTACAGCATCTTTTCAGATTTTTGACATCTTTCCACAAGATTTTACATCCGGTTCCCTTAGGGAATACCAAATATAATGGACTTTACCGGCTACAATATTTGGTATCTCCAGTGTTTCTCCGGTTAGAAGTTGCCAGGATTCATTTTGACATCACCTTATGTTGCATGAGGGAGCACAATATTTCTATACCAAATATCACTCTTTCTTTTGCTTTCCAACATCATTTACTATGGGGATGGCAAATATTATGGTTCACGTATTGCTGTAATATCTCGTATCCCCTACGTCTCATGAGTTACCCTTTAGACATTCACCAGTTGAAGTTGCATTTCATTTGTTAGCAGACTACATTAGCTATTCACATTTTTTACATTATTCCACAAGACTTTATAACCGGTTCACATAGGGGATACCAAATACAATGCCCGTTTCCGCCTATAATATTTGGTATCCCCTGTGTTTTTCGGGTTAGAATATACCAGGATACAATTTTACATGGTCTTATTTTGGACAGGTTAGGACAATATTTCTATGCCAAATAGTACCCTTCCTTTTGTTTTCCCACATTGGTTACTATGGGGATCCCCAATATTATGGCTCATGTATTGCTATAATATCTCGTATCCCCTAAGTTTCATGGGCTACCCTTTAGACATTAAGCAGTTGAAGTAGCATTATATTTGTTAGCAGACTACATTAGCTTTTCACATTTTGTACATCATTCCACAAGAAATTGCATCCAGTACCCTTAGGGGATACCAAATATAAAAGCCTATACAGTCTACAATATTTGGTATTCCCAGTGTTTCTCGGGTTAGAAGTTACCAGGATTCAATTTTACATTGCCTTATTTTGGATGGGAGAGCACTGTATTTTTGTACCAAATATCACCATTTCTTTTGCTTTCCAACCTCAATTACTGTGGGGATACCAAATATTATGGTTCACATATTGCTGTAGTATCTTGTATCCCTTATGTTTCATGGGTTACACATTAGCCATTGACAAGTGGAAATTGCCTTTTATTTATTAGCAGACTACATTAGCTTTTCAAATATTTTACATTATTCCACAAGACTTTATAACCGGTTCACTTAGGGGATACCAAATACAATGGCCTTCTCGCCTACAATATGTGGTATCCCCAGTGTTTCTCGGGTGAGAATGTACCAGGATACAATTTGACATGGTCTTATGTTGGATGGGTGAGCCCAATATGTCTATGCCAAATGGCACCCTTCATTTTGCTTTCCAACATTGGTTACTATGGGGGATACCCAATATTATGGCAAACGTATTGCTGTAATATCTCATATCCCCTACATTTCATGGGCTACCATTAAGCCATTGACCAGTTGAGGTTGCCATTTATTTGATAACAGTCTTTGACCATTTTATACATCATTCCACAACATTTTACATCTGGTTCCTTTAGGGGATACCATACATTATTGGCTATACCTGCTATAATATTTGGTATCCCCTGTGTTTCCCGAGTTAGAACTTATCAGGGTTCAATGTGACATGGTCTTATGTTGGATTGGTGTGCACAGTATTTCTATGCCTAATAGCACCCTTCCTCTAACTTTCCAACATCGGGTGCTATAGGGATACCAAATGTTATGACTCACGTATTGCAGTAATATCTCGTATCCCCTACGTTTCATGGCCTACCCTTCAGCCTTTGACCAGTTGAAGTATCCATTTATTTGACAGTAGACTACAGAATCTTGTCACATTTTTTACATAAGTCCCAAACATTTTACATTAGGATTCCTTAGAAGATACCACATGAAATGGACTTTACCGGCTCTGATTTTTGGCATCCCCTGTGTTTCTCGGGTTAGAACTTACCAGGATTCTATTTGACATGGTCTTATAGTGGGTGGGTAAGCACAGCATTTCTATGCCAAATAGTACCCTTCCTTTTGCTTTCTAACATCGGTTACTTTGGGGATACCAAATATTATGGCTCACACAATGCTGTAATATCTCATATCCCTGACTTTTCATGGGCTACCATTCAGCCATTGACCAGTTGAGGTTGACATTTATTTTATAGCAGACTACAGCAGCTTTTACCATTTTATACATCATTCCACAACATTTTACATTAGGATTCCTTAGAAGATGCCACATGTAATGGACTATACCGGCTATAATATTTGGCATCCCCTGTGTTTCTTGTGTTAGAACTTACCAGGATTCAATTTGACATGGCCTTATGTTGGGTGGGTAAGCACAGTATTTCTATGCCAAATAGCATCCTTCCTTCTAGTGCAAACATTGGTTACTATGGGGATACCAAATATTATGGCTCACAGATTCCTGTAATATCTCGTATCCCCTACATTTCATGGGCTACCATTCAGTCATTGACCAGTTGAGGCTGACATTTATGTGATAGCAGACTACAGTAGCTTTTAACATTTTATACATCATTCCACAAGATTTTACAACCAATTCCTTCAGGGGATACCCTATATAATGGGCTATACCAGCTATAATATTTTGTATCCAATGTGTTTCTCGGGTTAGAACTTACCAGGATTCAATTTGACATGGTCTTATGTTGGGCGGATGAGCACAGTATTTCTATGCCAAATAGCACCCTTCCTTTTGCTTTCCAACATCAGTTACTATGGGGATACCAAATATTATGGCTCACGCATTGCTGTAATATCTCGTATCCCCTGCATTTCATGGGCTTCCGTTCAGCCATTGGCGGCTGACATTTATTTGATAGCAGACCACAGTAGCTCTTACCATTTTATACATCATTCCACAAGATGTTACATCCGGTTCTTTAAGAGGATACCATACATTATTGGCTATACCAGCTATAATATTTGGTATCGCCTGTGTTTCCCGATTTAGAACTTACCAGGATTCAATTTGACATGGTCTTATGTTGGCTTGGTGAGCACAGTATTTCTATGCCTAATAGCACCCTTCCTTTAACTTTCCAACATTGGTTACTATGGGGATACCAAATATTATGGCTCACATATTCCTGTAATACTGTGTATCCCCTACGTTTCATGGGCTACCCTTGAGACATTCAGCAGTTGAAGTTGCCTTTTATTTGTTAGCACACTACAGTATCTTTTCACATCTTTCCACAACATTTTACATCTGGTTCCTTTATGGGATACCATATATAATGGGCTATATCATCTATAATATTTGGTATCCCCTGTGTTTCTTGGTTTATAACTTACCAGGATTCAATTGGACATGGTCTTATGTTGGGTGGGTGAGCACAGTATTTCTATGCCAAATAACACCCTTCCTTTTGCTTCCCAACATCAGTTACTATGGGTATACGAATTATTATGACTCACGCATTGCTGTAATATCTTGTATCCCCTTCAGTTCTTGGGCTACGGTTCAGCCATTGACCAGTTGAGGTTGACATTTATTTGGGTGCACAGTCTAAATATCGAGTTTTTTATATCGACCTACAGAAATATCGAGTTTTTAATATCGAAGGTACAGAATATCGAGTTCAAGAATATCGTTGGACAGAATATCGACCCCAAGGTAAGTAATACCGATTTTTTTTATATCGATGTCAGTAATATCGAAGTCAATAATATCAATATCAAATATATCGATGTTACTAATCTCGATGTTACTAATATCGATTTTTGTACTTTTGTTATTTATTTTATTATGTATTTATTATGTATGTGTTATATGTTTTTTGTTAAGTATTTTACTTGTTTTAAATTATATGTGTACTATTTTTACATATTAATAATGTTATTTTTAAGCAAATTTTATGTTTTGGTACCGGAGCGGGTTGTGGGTTTATAGGGGAATAGGGTGGGAAGTAATTTAATAATAGTAAATGAATTATTAATCTTTAGGAGTTATTAAATAATTTTAATTCATTTTTGGATGTAAGTTCTGTAGCGGGTGGTGGGTTTATAGGGGAATTGGGTGGGAAGTATTTTAATTGTAATTAAGTAATGATTTATTTTTATTTTTGGGTATTCATAATTAAATTATTTTCAATTAATTAATAATTGCCAATTAAATTTTTTAATTGTCAATTAACTTTTTAAATTGGTAATTAATGTTTGTAATTGGTAATTAATTTTGTTAATTGGTAATTAATGTTTGTAATTGGTAATTAATGTTTGTAATTGGTAATTAATTTTTTTAATTGGTAATTAGTTTTTTAATTTGTAATTATTATTTTTTATTTGGTAATTATTTTTTATTAAATGGTGATTCATGTTTTATGAAAAGTATATTTTGGTCTAAAAATAATTTTATTGTTACATTTTTGAAATTGCTAATCAATTTTTATTCATTAAAATGTTGTTTTTTTAGAAAAATCTTTTTTTTTAAATATTTATTTTTTGGTAACTAATATTTATTAATTAATATTTATTGGTATTTATTGTTAATTTATTGTTAATTAATTATTCAATTGTAATTATGTTTTTTATAATTAATAATGAGTATTTGTAAATTATGTTGAGTTGTTTAAAATTTAAATTATTATTTATTTTAAATACAAAAATTATTTATAATTATGTTATATTTAATTTCTATGCTATCCAAAGCTTTCCCTACTGTTGCACTCACTGGTGTGGGAATATTAATTTTTACCCCTACGCTATCCAATGTTTTCCCTACTGTTGCACTCACTGGAGTGGGAATAGTAATTTTTACCCACCCGCTATCCAATGCTTTCCCTACTGTTGCACTCACTTGAGTGGGAATAGTAATTTTTACCCCCCGCTATCCAACGCTTTCCCTACTGTTGCACTCACTGGAGTGGGAATAGTAATTGTTACCCCTACGCTATCCAACGTTTTCCCTACTGTTTCACTCTCTGGAGTTGGAATAGTAGTCTTTACCCACCCGCTATCCAACGCTTTCCCTACTGTTGCACTCACTGGAGTGGGAATAGTAATTTTTACCCCTATGCTATCCAAATGCTTTCTCTACTGGTGCACTCACTGGAGTGGGAATAGTATTTTTTACCCTTACGCTATCCATCGTTTTCCCTACTGTTGCACTCTCTGAAGTCGGAATAGTAATCTTTACCCCTACGCTATCCAACGTTTTTCCTACGGTTGCACTCTTTGGAGTGGGAATAGTGATTTTTACCCCTAAGCTATTTAACGCTTTCCCTACTGTTGAATTTTCTGGAGTGGGAATAGTAATTTTATGTTCTACGCTATCCAATGTTTTCATTTCTGTAGTTTTGTTAGGACTTTAAATAGGAGTTTATTTATTTATGTATTTAATATTTGTTGTATTTTTTTAGATAATATTGTATTTAATTAACTTTAAAAATACTCAAAAGTATATTTAATTTTTAAAATGTATTACATATAATTATTTATTGTTATTTATGTTTTATTTTATGTGTGCAGATGTATCTGTAATTTATAGTATTTTTAAATAATTTATAAGTAATTAAAAAAATTATCAAACATTATTAAGTAAGTATACATTATATATTGTAGGTATATTTTTAATTAAAGTTTTATTATTAAATATGTATTATGTAATAATTTTAAACATTATTAAATATATTTAAATATGTTTATTTTATTTTTAAGTACTATTTACTTTATTTTCCTTTTTTTTAAAGAAAAAAAACTATATTTTTAATTACGATATTTTTAACATCGATATTTTTATTTCGATATTTTTGTACTTACAATGTTGTAGATAGGATGTCGATATACTTGCCTTCGATATTCCAGCGTCGATATTTCTGTAGGTCGATATTCTGTCCGGCGATATTCTTTCAGTAATCCATTTACTTAATAGCAGACTACAGTAGCTTTTAACATTTTATACATCAATCCACAACATTCCACGTCCGGTTCCTTTCAGGGATACCATAGATAATGGACTATATCATCTATAATATTTGGTATCCCCTGTGTTTCTCGGGTTAGAACTTACCAGGATTCAGTTTGACATGGTCTTATGTTGGGTGGATGAGCACGGTATTTCTATGCCAAATAGCACCCTTCCTTTTGCTTTCCAACATTGGTTACTATGGGGATACCAAATATTATGGCTCACACATTGCTGTAATATCTCGTATCCCCTGCATTTCATGGGCTTCCGTTGAGCCATTGGCCAGTTGAGGCTGACATGTATTTGATAGCAGACTACAGTAGCTATTACCATTTTATACATCATTCAACAGATTTTACATCCGGTTCTTTAAGAGGATACCATACATTATTGGCTATACCAGCTATAATAGTTGGCATCCAATGTGTTTCTCGGGTTAGATCTCACCAGGATTCAATTTGACATGGTCTTATGCTGGATGGGTGAGCAGAGTATTTCTATTCCAAATAGCACCCTTCCTTTTGCTTTCCAACATCAGTTACTATGGGGATACCAAATATTATGACACACGCATTGCTGTAATATATCGTATCCCCTTCATATCTTGGACTACCGTTCAGCCATTGACCAGTTCAGGTTGACATTTATTTGATAGCAGACTACAGTCGCTTTTAACATTTTATACATCATTCCACAAGATTTTACAACCGGTTCCTTTAGAGGATACCATACATTATTGGCTATACCAGCTATAATAGTTGGCATCCAATGTGTTTCTCGGGTTAGAACTCACCAGGATTCAATTTGACATGGTCTTATGTTGGATTTGCGAGCACTGTATTTCTATGCCTAATAGCACCCTTCCTTTAACTTTCCAACATCGGTTACTATGGGGATACCAAATATTATGGCTCACACATTGCTGTAATACCTCGTATCCCCCACGTTTCATGGACTACCCTTGAGACATTCAGCAGTTAAAGTTGTCTTTTATTTGTTAGCACACTAACGTATCTTTTAACAACCTTTACATCATTCTACAACATTCCTAATCTGGTTCCTTTATGGGATACCATATATATTGGGCTATATCATCTATAATATTTGCTATCCCCTGTGTTTCTCGGGTTAGAACTTACCAGGATTCAGTTTGACATGGTCTTGTGTTAGGTGGGTGTGCACAGTATTTCTATTCCAAATAGCACCCTTCTTTTTGCTTTCCAACATTGGTTACTATGGGGATACCAAATATTATGGCTCACGCATTGCTGTAATATCTCGTATCCCCTACATTTCATGGGCTACCATTAAGCCATTGACCAGTTGAGGTTGCCATTTATTTGATAACAGACTTTGCCCATTTTATACATCATTCCACAACATTTTACATCTGGTTCCTTTGGGGATGCCAAACATTATTGGCTATACCTGCTATATTATTTGGTATCCCCTGTGTTTCCCGAGTTAGAACTTATCAGGATTCAATTTGACATGGTCTTATGTTGGATTGGTGAGCACAGTGTTTCTAAGCCTCATAGCACCCTTCCTTTAACTTTCCAACATCGGTTACTGTGGGGATACCAAATATTATGGTTCACACATTGCTGTAATACTTCGTATCCCCTACGTTTCATGGGCTACCCTTGAGATATTCAGCAGTTGAAGTTGCCTTATATTTGTTAGCAGACTACAGTATCTTTTCACATCTTATACATCATTCCACCACATTTTACACCTGGGGGCATATTATCAAGACAGGCGATACAATTATCACTGCTTTAGCGGCAGGAAGCTGCCACTAAAGTGGCGATAATGGCCTTGAAAATATGCTTTTGTGAAGTCCCATAGCAGCCCAGGTTCTGGTGTTAACCTGGGCTGTTATGGGAATTCACAAGAACATATTATCAAGGCCATTATCGCCGCTTTAGCTGCAGTTTTCTGCCGCTAAAGCGGCAATAATTTTATCGCCTTTCTTGATAATATGCCCCTGGTTCCTTTATGAGAAACCAATATATAATGGGCTATACTAACTATAATATTTGGTATCCCCTGTGTCTCTCTGATTTGAACTCACTAGGATTCAATTTGACATGGGCTTATTTTGGATGGGTGAGCACAATATTTCCATGCCAAATAGCACCCTTTATTTTGCTTACCAACATTCTTTATAATGTGGATACCAGATATTTTTGCTCACACATTGATGAAATATCTCGTATCCCCTATGTTTCATGGGTTAACCTTTAGCCACTGACCCCTTTAAGTTGCCTTTTATTTGATAGCAGACTACAACAGCTTTTTACATTGTTTACATGATTCCACTAGATTTGACATCTGGTTCCCTTAGGGGATACCAAATATAATGGCCTTTACTGTCTATAATATTTGGTATTCCTTTGTGTTTCTTGGGTTAGAACTTACCAGTTTTCAATTTGACATGGTCTTATGTTGGATGGATGTGCACAGTGTTTCTATGGCAAATAGCACCCTTTCTTTTGCTTTCCAACACCGGTTACAATGGGGATACCAAAAAAATGGATCACACATTGTTGTGATATCTCGTATACCCTACGTTTCATGGGTTACCCTTTAGCCATTGACCACTTCAAATTGTCTTTCATTTGTTAGCAGACTGCAGTATCTTTTCACATTTTTTACTTCATTCCACAAGGTTTTATGTCGGGTTCCTTTAGGGAATACCAAATATAATAGCCTATACCGGCTATAATATTTGGTATCCAAGTGTTTCTTGGATTAGATCTTACTAGGATTCAATGTGATATGTCTTGTGTTGGTTGCGTGAGCACAGTATTGCTTTGCCAAATGACACCCTTGCGTGAGTCTTCCAACACCTTTTACAACTTTTCAAGGGTTACCTTTTAGCCATTGATCAACTGGAAATGCCTTTTGGTTTGATACCAGATTGCAGTTTCTTTTCACATTTTTGATGTCATCACGCAAACTTTCATATCCGGTTTCTTTGGGGAATACCAGATTTAATGGCCCATACCGACTATAATATTTTGTATCTAGGTTTATAAATTACCAGGATTCAATTGGACATTGTCTTATGTTGGCTTAGTGAGCATAGTACTTGTCTGCCAACTGGCACCCTTTCTTGAGTTTTCTAACATCTCCTACTATAGGGATACCAAATATTACAGCTTTTGCATTGGTTGTAATATCTCAAAATCCCTTCTTTTCATGGGGGTTACCCTTTAGCAATTGACCACCTAAAGTTGCCTTTTATTTGATAGCAGATTATAGTATTTGTTCGCATTTTTTATAACATTCCACCAACTTTTTTTTACATTCAGTTCCTATGAGGGGGCCTGGCAGAAACCACGTGCTGCCCCAGCATTACACTGAGCTTACCCACGGCCCAAACCTGGTGGCGAGTCAGGGGCGGTGGCACCCTGTCTAGAACCTGCTGGTGCATCCACTTGGGGTTGATACCAATGTGGGTATGATGGTGAAGCCAAAATCTGCTAATAACCCCACCTCAGTTATTGGGGATTCAGGGGGCACTCCACCCCTCCTGATAATGGGGTCGGCACTCTGGGCCACTCTCTACAGTCACTCTTTACATTTTGAAAAGATATTGCAGGCAATTCTGGACACAAAAGCCACGCTGAAGTTAAAGATCAAGGCAGTCTCCTTGGATGTGAACCTGCTCTGTACGGACCACAGGAAACTGGTGGAATATGTGCATGATGGTGAATCCACATTAACTATGATGTTACCCACATTGCAAGAGCTACAAACCCAGCTGAAGGACATGAGGGTGGAGGTGACCTTTCCACATCAGAGGATGCAGATTGGGGCTTGTGGAATAATACTATCCACTTCTTGGGATTTCTGGTATGCTGGGGGGTGGGGCTGAGTACAGAACTCTTCCTCAATCAGTGGCCAATGACCACAGTGCTGACAGGCAATGTACCCAAAATCTTCTCTGTGGAGAAAGCACATTATCTACCTGGGAGGTCACTGCCATCAGGGGCCCATACGAGTCAAGTAATTGCAAAACATCTTAATGATAGAGAGAGAGAGTTTATTCTGAAGTTGTTTTGGATGAAAGGTCCCTGGCGCTTTGAGGGCAGAATTTACTGTGGACATGCAGCATCTTCACAAGTCGCACACTGTGGTCAAGCACCTCCTTCAGGAGCTAGGCCTTAACTATGCTCTTCTCTATCTTGCTAAACTTGAAGTGATGGATGATGAGTGAGCCCATTCTTTCTTGACTCCTGGAGACGCATGAGCCTGGTTACATGCCAAGGGAATAGCAAAGCCCACATCAAAGAACTGGAACACTGGTAAATAGATGACATTGCAACTGAGGCGCAGGAGGAGCGGGGGACCCAGAGCTGCCCCTTCATGGCACAGGCGGCCAGGGTGTGAGCACGGGCAAGTGGTGCGTAAATATGGTCAGAACTCTTTTGAGGAGTTACGGTCAGACCGTGCCTCTCACAGTAGGTTACTAATGGCACCCCAATATAGGCCTAGGTAGTTACACAACCTTTTACCTACATCTGTCCTACCATTGTTCTACATAACAGGTCTGGCGCTGACCTTTTACCTGGATAAGTGCTACATGACTCATGTGGTTTTCTCCGAAAACTAGCCTCATGTATTATGCAGGAAGATTCTCAGCATCACAGCAGGATTATCATCTTCTTCATAATACCTCTGTATAAGGGCCATCTCTGTCATCATCTTCGCCCCAACAGGCCCATGGTATACTTCTAGGAAGAACCCCATAGGGTACCTTTCATGTATATAAGTGCTACATCTTCACTGGGTAAACCAGAGAGACAGACTTCCCTTCTGAAATGCTAACACAAGACGCTGAGGTCCCTGCAAGCAGGACACTGCAGCACGCAGTTGTCTCACAGATCTCTTGCAGGATGGCCATCTCACTATCAAGACGGGGTCCTTCGCGCTGCCACATCAGGTAATGGTGTTGGTTCTATCCAAATGGGAATTCTTGGCTATTAACCAACATACATGATAGGTACACTTAGGTACATCTAGTTAGGGTTTGGTTCGTATGAGTATGCATTTTTAATGTTATGTATCTATATGCCTGCATATTGTCATTGTTTTAGCACTATGGTAGAATTCTACCTTTTCTTTACTCTACTGGTGCTCATAATCGTATATATTTGTTTCAGTCTCATGGTTGTTGCAGCAGACATATTTTATACTAGAATGATGTTGGTTCAATAAATACTTATTGAAAACGTCCCCACCGTTTATTCTGTGTATGTCTCTGAGGCAAAGTAAGCACAAGTGACTGAGCGTAAAGTACAGTACAGTTTTTATGATCCCTGAGGGGTCAGGGTTGTCATGTTGAATAGTTGCCAGAAACTATTAGCTCCTTGGTAAGAGGGGCTCGTAGTGGCCCTGTGAGCTAGCTGGTCCACAAACTGACATAACCTTTGGGGTGCCTGGAATCAGTCTGGACACCAATCCCTTAGTTTATGTTTTCTAAACAAGCAGATCCTATATAGATTTGTAGGAACTACACAACAATGGCCTCTGCTTTGGAGTAGTCCCAGGGGCAGATTTTGATGCCATGACTGGCAGATAATCTGCTATGAAGGGTGGGGGGTTGGTCTTTGCTGTGTGAGAAGTGGTGTGGACTGCTCACCAGTACCTACTGGAGACACCTTAGAACCTCACAAGAGAGGATTGGACGCCCAGATCATTGGAGACGACCCTTGTGTCCATGAGCCCTGATCTCTCTAAAGAGGACATGTATTTTATTACATATTTCTCTTTGGTTGTTGTTCATTTGTTGGATGGTTAATGCTAGTCACTCAGCGGAGTCTTTGTCGGAGGGGTTACACATCTTGTGTTTTCTTTTGATGCACAGATTAAGTTTTCTACATATAATTCTGTGGCATGGGTCTGTACTGCACTGTTCTCTTTATCGTTGATCAAACGTTTGCGGGGCCTTCACACTGGAGTTTTGGGGAAATGGGAATTGTAGAATGTGATGCATCACTCCTTACCACCATACTTAATGAGCACACCTACAGGCCACACTATCCCACACTATAACTTGCTGACCTTAAATGTGAAGGGCATGGTCACTACCACAAAGAAGTACTGGGTTCATACATATCTTAAGCGGCGCTGCCCAGACATAGCTTTTTTGCCAGAGATGTATTTGATACAGGCAGAGTTACAAAAAGTAAATTTAAAATGGAGGGGACAGGTGTATGGCACTACAACATCCCATATGCAAAGGGGGTCATGATATAGATTGCCACGGGGATTCCATTTGTGAAAGACATACACAGAGATGACACCATGGGTAGGTACGTGGTGGTGGAAGGACATATGGACAGTGCCACACTCATGCAGGTGGTTGTTTATGTCCCCAACACTATTCACTCTACTTTTCAGGTCTCCTCACCCTAGCTCTTTTCTGGGACCCAGACAATCCCAGCACATCAGGCAGCAACTTTAATTGTGCTCCACCCCTCCGCTGAATGGCACTATGTGTGTCAGGGTGTCAAAATACTTTCAGGGCTGGATGGGTAACAAGAGCATGTTCGATATGTGGCCCTTGCACCATTCGGACGCCGCTGATACACAATGTTGGCTCTCCACATTGCTGAAATAGGCAAAAGCTAATCTAGATGTCCTCATAGTGGCACGTACACATGGAGGGGGGGATGCTCAAAATGGGTGCTGAGATACCTACATCAGAAACTTGGAGGAAAAAATGATGCACATCCACCCTGAACCCTGCCCTAGGTCCTTCTGTCCCATCCTTCAACTCATATGATGAGCCATCCCAGCACATAAGATAGCGGGACCATGCCCCTGTGAGGACTCCACATAGGTAATACAGCCACACCAACATTGCACTTTACAACCATGGAGTGTGGATCTCATTGGGGGGGGGGGTCCTGACGGGCACCCTAGAATTGGTGTCCTGGCCCCGGTGACACCACTCACACTGGCCTACAGGATCTTCTTATATCTCCATGTGTGAATTACCCTTTACTGGTGCACACATGTTCCTGGGTGTATTTCCAAATCATGTTGTAGCCCAGGGACTATTGCCACGATGCACCATACTGCGACCCATGTCCATGCAGGGGCCTTCTTCATTATGACATGCTACCACACCTGAAGTTGGGGAAGTGACATGTCTAGACTATTATGACAAACACAAGGAGATGACTGACCGAGCACGGACACTTTTCAGACACTCACTCCCAGTCACAGATCTGGGTTGAATCCATCATTGTTCTTTAGCTCAATTTCCCAGGTCAGTTCAGACCCAGCCATGTGCAAATCAGTCTTGACCCTGTTCCTCCTGGGAACAGTCCAGCCTGAACTGCCAAGCCGGGTCCTCCCTGGACCAGAAACAAGCATCCTGGGACTGGATTCGTGGTATGAACTGGGGCAGCGAAGTTAGCTAAAGAACGATGATAGATTAAACCCAGATCTCTGACTGGGGGTGAGTGTCTGAAAAGGTTCAGCGCTCAGTCTATCATCTCCTTATGTTTGCTGTAGGCTAGGTGTGACTCCACCGTTCACATTTGTTAATTTTGTTTGATGTGATATCATTTGTGAGTGGCACTTCGGAATTGTCACTATTGTGGTTTTTTGTTTCTTTTTCTACTTGTGATAAAACCAATAAAGAAATGTGTAAAAACAAAAAAAAGGTTATGTTTTCAGTGAGTCCTTGAAGTCCCACGATATTGCCACTGCGGGGATCAGTCCTTAAAGAGGACCACCAAATCACTTCAATAACTTAAGTCTTCTTTCCGTTTTTTAGGTGTAGGTGTAGGTGTTGAACCTTTCATCCGTCACACTGCAGTTTCACACTTTGCCAAAAGTAGAGCCACGGCTACATATCCTCAAGCCTAACAATGCCAATAATAGGAATGACAGTGGAAGGATTTATCTAATCTTGTACAGTACATTCATCAATTGCCCCCCAAAACGTAGCTATGTTTGGACATGTCCATGCCAAATGAAGAAAACATGACAATCTGGCTACTTCGGTTTGCACAATTATTTTTAGTCCAGCGATAACACTGAATCAGTCAGTTTCTTGAACAATTGGATTCATGTTTCCGGTTGTGTCCTGTATACACAGAAGGACATTATCCATGTACAGGTATACAACCAATGGCCTGCCACCTATATAAATTCCTCTATGTGCATGCATCTGTCTGTAAACAAAGGTCAAGAGTTCCACTGAAATGGCAAATAAGAGTGGCGATAGAGGGCAACACTGTCTGGTGCCACTGCCCATTGATAAACACTCTGGCCAAGGGGTTCCTACGGAACACGTTAAGTTTGCTAAAATGCCTAACCCGGCCCATATTAGTTAATACCAAAAACATATATGGCTATTCCAGAGAGCCAAATACTTTTTTAATGCCAAGAAGAAGTGACTATGCCAGTAATTGAGGGTCTAAATGATGTACCACTGCTAGGAGAATATTTAATGTAACAATGTTGGCTGGCTTGGTGTTCTTTCGCTGCTGTCTCTTTATATCTTCTTCCGATGACTTCCTCTCCATCTCTCAGAACCCCTTTTCTTGTCCCCATCTTCCTTCTCACCCTCTCCTCTGATCCTGACCTGCAGTCTTGTTCCGTCCTTTGTCAGTTCCTTTCTCCCTGCTCCCACTCATTCCCACGTTTCCCTTCTCCCTCTTTTCCCTTACCCCTATTTTCCCTCGCTCCCATTGCTCCTTAATATCTTCTGTTTTTGTAAAGATCTAATCATTAGATGTATTTGTATAACCTTGTTTTTCCTCTTCCTTGCAACGATCTTTCATGTAAATTTTGTAACGTTTGTAATATGCTAAATGCTAAATTCCTCATGTAAATTGCTCTGATACCTCCGGGTCTAGCCCCGCTATATAAAACTCTTAAAATAAATAAATAGATAAATAAATGAAAAGGAATTGGACCACCTGGTTATGGTACACATTAGGAGACACGTAAATGGTCATCCTAGAGAAAGGTCTTGAAGGACATTTTTGTCTGGTTTTTATAGTGACTACGTTTTAAAGGGTGAACATTGAATGCATCTTTGAAAAGGCAGGTTCTAAGGTGGTTTCTGAACTGAAGGCACTTTACCAGGTTTCTCATAAAAAGGGTCCAGGTTGTTCCTAAAGTGAGCCCTCACGCACATCTAGCACCTTCCTCATTTGTCAGTGATCTGGGCTTTTGAGCTGTGCAGCACTGTCCAATCATGAGGTTTTCATAGGTTGCTAAGGTGAGGCCAGATGCTTGATGGTATGATAAAGAGTGATTACTTTCGTGTGAGAGCGGATGAGTGACTGCATGGATGAAAGCATAGAGGTACTTTCTTTAGTAAGCCAGACTAATTGACTTGGACAATGCCTTCTCATAGTGCAGACACCACGATACAAGGTTTAGTAGTTCCAACTTGATTCTAATTCATTATTTGTTTATTATACACAAGTTTCTTTTGCAGGTGCATTAGCCCACCATATCGGATTGCAACAGGTAGCACTACCTTTGAATATCTAGCTTCACATATAGCACCCAACTCCTTGGCTCTACACATGCCCAAGAAAGTCCAGGTTCACACCAGCTCCCACCATTCTGAAATATGAGAAAGCTTTGTGCAGCATGAAAGGGTTTTCTCATTAATTCCTCTCGCATATTGTAAATAGCTGGGCTTTGCTGCCATGTCTATGCTATGGCCCACATGTGGAGGGGCACTTAAAGTGTAAGTGAAAAAGTTTGGGATGAATTTACCCTGGGATGTATTGGCGCTTTGCCTGTTACGGTCAGTATTATGATTGCAGAATATTCCTAGTTAGTGGGTACTTAGGAACGAGGCAGTCATCCAATACCCCAGCATACAGATCAGCCGATCCTATAATTTACAACAAAAGAAACCTAGCACACCACAGTACATATCTCAACAGATTAGTTTGTCATTCAGAATCAACATGGACGTTGGGCAAAGATGTTCTTTTTAATGTTATTCAAGTTGTTCCAACTCCAGCTGACACGTGTTTCGTCGTTTAGGATGATAACCCACGACTTCCTCAGGCCTGGAAAAACATATAAAAATGATATAGTGTAAGCCCTAGATATAGTGGGCGTATCTCAAAATATATTCCAACATTTCACATGATTATGCTTATGGCTTGTGTGGTGCCTCTCAGTGCAGGTGGCATACTATTACTCTGAAAGATGGGAAAAATTGTGCAACAAATCCCAACAGACCAAATCAGCTCCGCAATGTGCATCCGAGAATAGTATAATCAATGATGGTGGTGTATAGTGAAGCAAACTTGGTCGGCTATTTTCACCACGTGAGTCTAACTGTCGTGGGGACAAGGGGTGTGGTCTAATAATGCATCGCAAAATTGTAATCGTAGAAGAGATTCGTGACAGAAGTGCAGCTCGCCTAACGTATAAAAACTGAGGCGTACCTCAGGCCTACCTTGTTGGTCATAAGCAAAATCTTTTGCGCCTAAATCATATAAAATGAACAGACAATAAGTCCTCCAAACAGATCGTTATATCTTAATGCCATCTAAATATCATGAGAGGTCAAAAATGTACCTTCTGGCTGGTTATAATTCCGTCCCAGCCTAATACACGCTGGGTAAATCAAAAGCAAGTTCGTCGTATTTGAATTCAGTATCTGTAACCAAATATAATGGATGCAATCAGGAAACGTACTCCATAAGTTATACTCGATTTACTAATTTCTATGTTACAAATTATCGTATCGTTATACTAAAACAATTCGACATCTCTCAACCTGCCTTGGACCCTGATCTGGGTCACACAGCCCAACACATCTGTCATTCCAATTAAAGCTATGCTACAATAATCACTCACTTGTGTATATCTGTGAATTATAAAGCTTCCAACACGTTTGTCTGTAAATTCGTAGCGCTACATGTAAAAAACGAGAGACAAAACGGGAATACCGTTAGCCAAGAATGTTACCGGCTGCAATCAGCAACATCAACCGATCAGTTACGAGAAGGTGTCATCACCACGTACCTGTATTCGGCTACCTCCAAGCAGCGTCCACCCTTATCCGGCATCTCCGTGTTGTGAAAGCGAGTCCGCACCTCAAATGTGGAAGTGGTCTCAAGTATCCTGCGACCCGGTAGGACGCAAATAAACTAGACCGCCTACCCGATGGTCACGCGTCTTGTAGAGGGACGCCATATTAGGTGTCCATCTAAAGTATATTTCGCCTCATCTGTGGGATTTATCTCTATCCGGTACATTTGCAAAGACAAATATATCACAAATCTTTATAACTATAGTTATTCGACTTTCTCTGCCGCTTCGCAAAATCCCTGTTCAAAATTCGTATCCACGGTAAAATTACCTACAATATAATCTGCATGTGCTAACCGGGGTCTCACGATCCGTTATTACTCCATGCCCCAGCATGATCATAGAAAATCTAAGGTATGATTAATTCCCAATCTGCAAAACTGCTGTCATATTCTAGTGGATTCCATAAGTATCCCCGTGTATCGTGATGTTCTGAAGCGGAGAGTAATTGGAAAAGGGTGCTACACGGTGCTCATTAATAGTGCGACCATCATTGATCAGTCGGAACCAACATCTATCAGGAGGAATTTTAGGAAAGTATTTTAAGGTGGGAATCAAAAATTATAGACACATAAAAAATCAAAATAAATTGCTCCAGTACAAGATATAAAGCCCTTATTTACAACTTCCAATATATGTCACCCGTCACAGTATTACATTGTTCATAAGCGTCTGAGTCAGTGGTCACACAATGTAATGATCAGGCAGTATACTGTTCTTAAACTTAGTAATCATTGTTGTAATCCCCCAATACATAGACATAGTACATATTCAGCAGACTTAAAATCTCATATTCATATTATAGTCATTCATTCATTCAATCCCACAGGAAGTAGTGTAATTTGTGGTCAGAGTTCATGCCGTGTTCTACTGCCTGAAGCTTCAAAATCCAGAGAGCCTCTCTCCGTCTGAGTTGTAACTCATGATTGCCACCTCTCCAGTCTGGATTCACCTCTTCTATGCCACAGAATGCAATTGTTTTGTTTCCCGTTTGTTCTCGGCAATCATTGACATGTGATGCAGTTGCATACCGTGTATCCTTATATTTAATGGCCCTCAAATGTTCATATATTCGTTCTTTCAGTGACCTGATCGTGCTGCCTATATAAAAGCTTCCACATATGCATTTTATCATGCAGCACCCACATTTGTGAAATCCCACACATCTCTGTTCCAACCAGTTCTGTTGTCTCATGCTTTGTTTTGGGTAACTCGGACTGATCAATGTTTTAATGTTTTTGCCTCGTCTGTATGTAATTAGGGGCTGTTTAGCAATACTTATTCAGTGTTTTGTCACTGGTAAGTATATTCCAATGGGTTTGCATACTCTTCCTAAGTGTGATAGCTGCTTCATTGTAATTAGTTACTAGTCTCACATGGGACTGAGCCTTAGGATCACGTGCTTTATCTTTAAGGGTATCACTTCTTGCAATACTCTCTACCTTGCGTTCTGCTTTTCTGATTATCTCAGATTTATAACCTCTGGTTATAAATCTCTGCCTCATGTTGTCTTTGCAGACAATGAAATCCTCGTCTTTGCTGCAATTTCTCCTTGCCCTAGTCAATCCACCATAAGGTATGGAGTTGATCTGGTGCCTAGGGTGCGAGCTGGAAGCATGCAGTAACGCGTTGCATGAGGTTGGTTTGCGGTACAGGTTACTCTGTATCCTATTGTCCTCAATAAAGAGGTTCAGGTTCAAAAATTCCATGTGTGTGGTACTCAAATTGTGTGTGAAATGTATGCCCATATCATTATTATTCAATCGTTCACAAAATTGGGTAAGGTCTGCCATACTTCCAGACCAAATCAGTATACAGTCATCTATATAACGACCCCAAAATATAATGGATTCATTCCAAGGTGTACCCCTAGGGCCCCAGATCCACTCCTCCTCAAACCATCCCATAAAGAGATTAGCATATGAAGGAGAGAATCAGGAGCCCATGGCCACACCCTGTTTCTGCCTGTACCACTTTGCATCAAAGAGAAACACATTATTTTCTAGAATAAGTTCAATCATTCTGATTATCATTTCAGCATGCGCCCAGTGACTCGCCGGTCTTTTACTCAGGAATTTCGTCACAGCTTTGATACCCAGATCAGTCCTAATGTTGGTGTAAAGGGAGGTCACATCCAAAGTGGCCAATATCATGCCCTCCCCCCATGACACATCAGATAAGATACTCAAAATATGTTTCGTGTCTCTGATGTATGCCGGTAAATTTTGAACCATCGGTTGTAGGAATGTGTCCACATATTGTGACAATTTCTTTGTTGGCCCCCCAATGCTTGAGATTATAGGTATACCTGGTGGTGTCTCTAGGTTCTTATAAATTTTGGGTAAGGTGTATATGCAAGGGAATCTCGGTTTATCAATTTTGAGATAGAAGTATTCATCTTGGTTTATTAGGCCACTATTCAACCATTCTCTCAGGTGCGTGTTGATTAGAGTGGTGAGTGGTTCCATTGGGTTGTCTGATAACTTATCATAGTATGTTGTATCCTCAAGTTGTGACAGTATTTCCATATTATTGTCCTTAGTGTTCATGACTACAATATTCCCCCCTTTGTCCGACTCCCTTATGATAATATTGTCAAGTGTACTTAAATCTTTCAAGGCCCTTCGTTCATTCCTAGATAGATTATCCAAAAGTCTCTGGTGATGTTTGTTCTCATGTCTAAGGTGTTTATACATATCTTCGGTCACCAATTTATGGAATACATCTACATTATTGCCACTAGGTAATATTGGAGTCCATCTGGATTTGTTCCTCAAACCACTGGAAATACTAGTGTCTATAGCTATATCATGTTCCCACAATAATTCATCAATAGACATATGGTCACGATCATCATCTGCAATAGATAACAATATTTCTGCATCTCTAATGTCTTGAATAGTTATAACATCGTGAGACATGTCACTGATGGTAGTGGTCATGCTTTTATTCGGTTTGTGGTTGCATTAAAAAAACTTCTTTCGTTTTAAATTCCTCGTAAATTTGAACAAATCAATCATAGTATTGTACATATCACCCTTCTCCCTGGGACAAAAACCCATTCCTTTTTCTAGTACCAAGTCTGTGGTCAAAATCTGGTCACTCAAATTGATAACCTCTACTCCCTTGATCTGATTTAGTTCTGACTCGGTTCCTTCCAGGATCTTAACCTCATCCCTTGTTTGTCCTGCTCCTTTACCCTTTCCTCTCTTTCCTCTACTTGTTTTCTTACAGTATTTTCCTTTGGTCTTGGCTGCTCCCTTTTCCCCCATTTTATCCTTTTCACCTCTCTTAAAAAACCAAAATCATGGTTACTGCCACTAGAGGCTCCTTCCGTCTCACTCTCACTTGGTATGGTTTCCACAGATGTCGAGATAGAGCTCACAGATGACATATTCGTGGCCGCTAGTTTATCATTCTTGTTGTCCCTCTCTACCAAATGGTCATATTTTTTCGCAAATGTGAAGATACGGCCTTGTGAATAATCAATCTCATCTCTTTTGAGCTTGCGGGCTTTCCTTTGCTTAATATCTTCCTGGTGTTTATTGAGAACTTCCTTGAGTATCTCGTAGTTCTTATCCGTTGCCTCCTTAAGGTCTAGCTCCTTAATCTCCAGCACTATCTGTGCTATATCAGTCTGTAATTTCTTGACTTTTCTATCTGCATTTTCTATTAGAATTGACATTAAGTTGTTTGAGTTAGAGGTCAATTCCCTTTCCCATGATAATAGTAGATCCTCATCAAGATCATCATAAGTAGGTAGTATTTGAGAGTGAAGCCCCCTAGGTATTCTCTTTAGCCTTATATATTGTTCCAAAGTAGCTCCATCCCACCATTTAGAGTTTTCAGCCATTCTTAATTTTTCCAATCTCTGAAATTTCTCCCGCAATCCCTCTTTTTTCTTATTAGTGTTACCACTAGCTAAGGAGGTTGTCACTGTCTCCCCTCTCACTAGACTCTCAAACAGCTCTGCTGCTTCCTTCCCTCGGTCCATCGTTAGGTATTAGTAGGAAGTTTATATGACCGTGCTAGCTGCCACCCAGGTGCGACTAAATTTAAGTGAAAAGGTGTGGGATGAATTTACCCTGGGATATATTGGCGCTTTGCCTGTTACGGTCAGTATTATGATTGCAAAATATTACTAGTTAGTGGGTGCTTAGGAGCAAGGCAGTCATCCAATACCCCCTTAAAGTGTGACAAGAGCAGGGCTTTCCCAGAGAAACTTAAGACAGGGACTGAAAAGCGGAACAAACGAGTTTATCTTTGCAAGAGACAAGAAAGGCCCTTATTACAAGTTTATGGCTAAATCCCAATCAATTAACAAGAAACTCTGTGAGCACAACACCTAGAGCCACTAACATACTTGATAAAACAGGAAGCTATCTTTTCCAACTCTTTTCATACTAATCATCTAAATCATTTCCATATGATATCAATCAATCAATCAATCAGAACAATTTGTAAAGCGCGCTACTCACCCGGAAGGGTCTCAAGGCGTTGGGGGGGGCGTCCGTTACTGCTCGAAAAGCCAGGTCTTGAGATGCTTCCTGAAGGAGAGATGTCCTGGGTCAGCCGTAGGTGGATGGGGAGGGAGTTCCATGTCTTGGCCGCCAGGTAGGAGAAGGATCTTCCTCCGGCGATGGCTCTGCGGATGCGTGGTACTGTGGTGAGGGCGAGACTGGTCGAACGCAGCTGGCGGGTGGGCGTGTAGAAAGTGAGGCGGTTGTTGAGGTATTTGGGGCCCAGGTCGTGGAGAGCTTTGTATGCGTGGGTGAGGAGTCTGAACGTGATCCTCTTGCTGACGGGGAGCCAGTGCAGGTCTCTCAGGTGGGCGGAGATGTGGTTGTGGCGGGGGATGTCCAGGACGAGTCGTGCAGGGGCGTTCTGTATGCGTTGAAGTCTTTTCTGTAGTTTGGCATTGGTTCCCCCGTAGAGGGTGTTCCCGTAGTCCATTTGGCTGGTGACGAGTGCCTGGGTGATCGTCTTCCTGGTTTCGGTGGGGATCCATCAGAAGATCTTACGGAGCATGCGCAGGGTGTTGACTTACGACACGGCGTTGACTTGTCTTGTCATTGCAAGGGCGGAGTCTAGGATGAAGCCCAGGTTTCGTGCGTGGTCCATTGGCTTGGGGGTGGTGCCCAGGGCAGGGGGCCACCAGGAGTCGTCCCAGGCGGAGGGTGATGATCCAAGGATGAGGACTTCCGTCTTGTCTGAGTTCAGCTTCAGGCGGCTGTTCTTCATCCATTCGTCGACGTCCTTCATTCCCTCGTGTAGGCTGGCTCTGGCGTTGGCCGGGTCGTTTGGTGAGTGAGAGGATCAACTGGGTGTTGTCGGCGTATGAGATGATGTTAAGGTTGTGTTGGCGTGCGATGGCTGCGAGGGGGCTCATGTAGACGTTGAAGAGGGTGGGGCTGAGCGAGGATCCTTGAGGTACGCCGCAGATGACTTCGGTGGCCGCGGAACGGAACGGGGGGAGGCGGACTCTCTGGGTTCTTCCAGCAAGGAACGAGGTGATCCACTCCAGTGCTTTCCCTTGGATTCCGATGTTGCTGAGGCGCTGTATTAGAGTGCGGTGGCAGACTGTGTCGAATGCTGCAGAGAGGTCCAGGAGGATGAGGTCAGCTGTTTCCCCGTTGTCAAGCAGGGATCTGAAGTCATTGGTGGCTGCGATGAGGGCAGTCTCGGTGCTGTGGTTGGCTCAGAAACTGGACTGTGAGGGGTCGAGGGATCCGTTCGTCTCGAGGAAGGCTGTGAGCTGTATGTTGATGGTCTTCTCGATGACTTTGGCAGGAAAAGGGAGGAGCGAGATGGGGCGGAAGTTCTTGAGGTCAGTGGGGTCCGCTGTCGGTTTCTTTAGGAGGGCGCTGAGCTCCGCATGCTTCCAGTTCTCCGGGAAGGTGGCGGTGTTGAAGGAGATGTTGATAATGTTCCGGAGTTGGGGTGCGATGATGGAGCCGGCCTTGTTGAAGGCGTGGTGGGGCAGGGGTCGGTAGGGGATCCGGAGTGGATGGTGTTCTCCGTGCGGGTGGTGTCTTCGGTGCTGACTGGGGTCCAGTTGCAGAGGGTGGTGGTGGGGGCGTTTTTTCGGTGGTTGGGTGTGTGGTTGGTGCATCAAAGCTGTTGTGTATGTCGGCGATCTTGCGGTGGAAGAAGGAGGCGAGTCGCAGAGGTCTTGCGAGGGTGTGATGTTGTTGTTTCCGGCGCTGGGGTTGGAGAGCTCTTTGACGATGCTGAAGAGTTCCTTGCTGTTGTGGGTGTTGTTGTCCAGGCATTCTTTGAATGATGTCCTTTTGGTGGTGCGGATCAGCTGGTGGTGTGTGCGGGTGGCGTTCTTGAGAGCGGTCATGTTTTCTGTGGTATGGTCGTGCCGCCAGGCTTTTTCGAGGGTGCGGCAGTTTTTCTTGGATGTTTTGAGTTCATTGGTGAACCACGAGGCTTCTTTGCTGCCGTGTCTGCTGGGAGGGTTCTTCAGTGGTGTGAGGTCATCGGCGCAGTTGATGAGCCACTGTGTGAAGATGCGGGCTGCTTCGTTGGGGTCCTTCATGTTGGTGGGAGGGTTCTGGCTGAGGGAGGTGGTGAGCTGGTCGGCGGTGATCTTGCTCCAGCTCCTGCGGGGAACTTGTTGCGGGTGGTGGATCGTGGTTCTCTTGAAGCTGAAGTGGATGCAGCTGTGATCGGTCCAGTGAAGTCCGGTGGAGTGGCTGAAGGCGATGTGCTTGCTGGAGGAGAAGACGGGGTCAAGCGTGTGGCCGGCGTAGTGGGTGGGGGTGTTCACCAGTTGCTTGAGTCCGAGGTTGGCGAGGTTGTCCAGCAGGATAGTGGTGTTGCTGTCGTTGTTGTTCTCCAGGTGGAAGTTGAGGTCCCCTAGGAGGATGTAATCAGAGGAGGCGAGGGCATGCGGGCTGATGAAGTCTGCGATGGCTTCGCTGAATTGTGTGCGTGGCCTTGGGGTCGGTGTGTATCTGGAAGTGGAGGTGCTCTGCGGCGGTGAGGGTGTCGTCGGAGTTGGTCGTGATGCGGATGGTGTTCCTGTGGACGATGGCGATGCCTCCTCTGGTCTGGTTGACGCGGTCCTTCTGGGTGATCTTGTATCCGTCCGGGATGGCTATGGCGATGTCGGGTGCTGAGGAGGCGTTCATCCATGTTTCCGTGAGGAAGGCGACGCCTGGAGATGTTGAGTCGAGCAGGTTCCAGAGTTCAACGGCGTGTCTGTGGACGGAGCTGGTGTTGAGCAGGATGCACTTGAGGTGGTTGTTGCTGGTGCCTGGCCTTTCAGATGCAGTGATGGTCCGGAGGCAGGTGTACTTGCAGGCTTGGCAGGTTAAGGGTCCGTGGGTGCATTTCGGTGTGGCTCGGTAGCAGGCGGGGTTCCGGTCGGGTTTGAGTGCGTTGAGGGTGGCGGCGTCGTACGTCCATCGTGTTGGCTGGCCTCTTCGGGGGCCAGGGGTCCTGGCACTGGGCGCGGCCAGGTGCGGACAGGCGCAGACGGGCGCAGACGGGCTTGCCTTTGGCACGCCCGCTACGCGCATCCGCTGCGCGGTCTCCATAAGTGGGAGGGGGAGGATGGGTCAGCTGGGAGGCGGGAGGGCAGGCTGCCAATGGGCACGGGGGGCGGGGCCGCAGGGGGGTCAGTGGCGGGAAAAAACGGCGGGGGTCAGCGGCGGGAAAAGCGGTGGCGCGGGGTCAGGGGCTGCTGGCACACAAGGGGGGGTGCAGGAGAAAGCTGGCAGGCTGAGGAGGCGGCTGTTGGCAGGCTGAGGAGGAGCTGTAGCTGCAGGAAA
The DNA here is from genome assembly GCF_964261635.1 of Lissotriton helveticus. Taxonomy (NCBI): domain Eukaryota; kingdom Metazoa; phylum Chordata; class Amphibia; order Caudata; family Salamandridae; genus Lissotriton; species Lissotriton helveticus. The sequence goes on from NC_136059.1 coordinate 1,457,404,043, forward strand.
GCGACCTACCCGAGGGTCAAGGGTCGCTGTCTCCGTCGCGCAGCAGCCTCCCTTTAACTGGGGTCAGCTGGGAGGCGGTAGGGCAGGCTGCCAATGGGCACTGGGGGGCGGGCCGCAGGGGGGGGCTCAGTGGCGGGAAAAATGGCGAGGGACAGCGGCGGGAAAAGCGGTGGCGCGGAGTCAGGGGCTGCTGGCACACGGGGTGCAGGAGAAGGCTGGCAGGCTGAGGAGGCGGCTGGCTGGCAGGCTAAGGAGGCGCTGTAGCGGCGGGAAGCGACCTACCCGAGGGTCAAGGGTCATATCTGATACATTTAATATGCATCTCATTTGGTTTTGTGCGGAACAGCTCATTTTCAGGAGAGCAGGAACCTGCATGTCTCCATCCATTTCAAAACTTTAAATGAGACTCATACTGTTTAGACTGTTGTATTTGCTCTTATTTACCATAACATGACAGTTCAGGATGCAATTTAGTATCTTATATCTTAACTTTGAAAGATACATTGCAGCAATCAAGTCTGTACATGAGGCATACATGCAACCACACATGCACTCACATTGCATGCCCACACAAATGAAAACATGAGCACAGCAAACTGCCGTGGAAGATAAGGGCACACACATATAAACTGGAACAAACAAATCAAAAGCATACAGGTGCCCAAACACATGCACATCCACATAATGCATTCCCTCACAAATGCAACCACAAACAGGCACACATGCAAACACACAGAAACTTGCCATGAAAAAAAAAGGTACACACACTGAAGCTTACAGAAACAAGCAAAGGCAGGTATTTGCAACCCTGCCAAGTGCCACGCAGTACGCGTGATCCTAAGGCATTTGAAGGCAAGTACTCGCATCACCGCATTAAAAATAATCATAACGCATTATAGCGCTTCCTCAGTGTCAAGCAGGAGCACTGCAATATATTAATTCACAGTGTCTGTCTGAGCAAAGTTTCCAGCCCTTGTTTGCGGTGCTCGCAGCTTGGGGGAAGACTCAACTGCGCTCCGCTCTGGATACATTTTACTTGGTCCCAACATTCTGATTCACGTGACCCAACTTCATGAGAGTGACTGTAAGGATCTGTCCAATGATTGTGCAACCGAAAGGTGGGCTGCAGGGGGCAAGCTGGCTGAACTGGCCTGAGGATTTCGAGGTGCTCACTGTTATTTGCTCAGCCCTCTTTCCTTCAGGTCGGATGACTGTTCTGACTGCGAGCAGTGATGCAGCACCAGCCGAGCCCGCACAACAAATAACTGTGCAGCAGGGACTGTGGTTCAGTGTGGCCCTTGAGGTAATCAGTGTCAGGGACAGTTCTGTTTACATTTCACGTTTAACTAAATATTGTATTACCTTGAATGCGGACAGCAGCTTTCACCATTCCACACATGACCTGGGCTCCAGTATAGGCACTTAAATCAACATTACCTTTACACAAAATGAGTATTACCGCCCATTCCCCAAAGCTTTAATAAATGATACTAAATTATAGAAAAGAGTAATGACAAACTCAAGCAAGCATCAGTCGAGGGGAGGTGAGGCGCGCGAGTGTAAATATGGGAACGAGGCAAGTGATCCTTAGTTCCTACACTGTTTATTATTTTATTTACCCCAACAAACACGACTGAAGGAACTATGAATTATGTCACTATTACATGCAAGTTTGGCATTTACCCAACGGGAAGGTTCTTGTTTAGGTTATCGAGGGCTGTATTGTGATAACTTTACACCAGTGCAAAAACAACACAGTGTAGGAGAGTAGGATCTGCTTACTATGGTTACCCCCACTTTTAACTGTTGCTTCACTGTTTTTTTACTTCATTCTGGCTGGGGCCCTGCTAACCATGACACCAGCCTAGCTGCTTCCTCTCTAAAATGATTACATGTACATTAGGTACACTCCAGAATGGTTACAGGGTTACCCTTGTAAGTCCCCAGTATATGGTACCTTGGATACCAAGGGCATAGGTACCCCAGATGCCACCAGGGGCTGATGCATTTGTTATGCCACCCCTGGGAAGCCTTCCAAAATGGCACCACAGGTCTGCTACTACAGCCTGGGTAAGGTGGTGCATGCACCCCTTACTAAGATATAGGTTACCTATATCTACCTTTAATCACTGACACATATAAAACTATAAGTCACTCCTATCGCAGGCCTTATCATTCCTGAAGGCAGAGTGCTTGGTTTTGTGTGAGAGGGTGCCCATGCATGAGCAGGACCCCTCTGCAGCTTTCGGCATCTATTCTCTGAGGCTGGTCTGTGATGCAGCCAGACCATATACTCTTAAGTGCATTATAACCTCCTGGTTAATGCTAACTTTGGAATGGCTACATGGAAACATGTTGTGTTTGGTGTCAAACACTTTGGAATCCTACCCCCCCTGCCCCCCCGTCAGTCCTGGCGGCGGGGGTAGAATTCCACCCTACTAGAGGGAGAAGACATGTACACACTTACCTAACCGGTAATAGTTTAAAAGAGCCCCAGCATCACAAGATGGATGCTGCAGCCACAGACATGAGTCTGACCTCCTGCTGCTGGATGAAACTCTGGCAGGGGAGGCCTGGACAATAGATTTCCTGTCACAGGGAGGTGTAACCACCTCCCAGACAGGCTTTAGTGTATTGGGGCTGGGTTGGTGCCTTCATAGAATGCTTTTCTGACAGTGTTGGGGGCACACTTGGTGTCCTTGTGCATACCCCAGTTCAAACCAGTTGCAGGGGCACTCAGCACCTGCTCTGGCGTGAAACTGGACAAAGGGAAAGGGGTGTAACCACCCCCCTCCCTGGAACCTCCCATAGGTGGGCCCCTAGAGTATGTCCAACCCCCTAACTTAGTATAAATATGGGATCCCAGTCCTTAGGACTTCAGATTACACCTGGACGAAACTCTGCAGCATATATCCTGGAACTTTGACATTCTACATCGACTAGAAGACAGAAGAATCTCCCTTGGGGCCAAGGATCAACTCCCCTGTTCAAACAGGCACCAAAGAAGCATCTTGCCTGTCTGCATTTCCAAGGCTCCCACTGGAACCCGATGGATTTGGGACTCAGGACACGGATTTCCAGACTTCTCCAGGCGACACAAGATCCCAGCAAAGCTGAGACCTGCTGCCCTCACGAGTGACGTGGGACCGGAACTCTTGGACACGTCATATTTGCAAGTGCATCGACTTCCCGAGCTTCCAGAAGCTGCGCATTGGGCTGCTTGTAGTCCATGCCCCGAGCACCATTTGCACCAAAGATTGTGGGCCTACACTCCACGAGTGTTCCACGAGCCTGCTTCTAGCATTTCCGCTCGAGGGCCCTTCGCAATCCCTGGTCTGTCGACTGGTGGGTCCCCATGAATGTAACTCTCCTGTTTATTTTGCTTCCGTGGTTGCACCAGACGTGCCCTGACTCCCCTTCAAAGGGTGAGCCCCTCAGACCTTACTGGTCTTCACCAAAGCCAATCTTTGCTTTCTGCGTGGGTTGCTGTTGCCAAGGCTTGTTGGGTCTGATCTGGAAACTGACACCGGAGCACTCGAAATCCTTAGTGGGACAGCTAGAATCCAGTTACTGGTCATCCTCGACACCTCCTGGTCCTCGTGGCTGAACAGTCAAGCTTCACCTTCTTCACCTGAAATCACCCGAAATCGGTGGGCATCTGTTCATCACCTTCCTGGTCACTGGCTAGTGACCCAAATGATGTCCCCTCTGCTTTTGGGTTCTTCAGATCTCCGATCCACCCTTGGATCCACCCGGACTCTTTCCACTTGGTCGCCTGCAGCATTCTTCAGCAGCTTGCCATTGAAATCGACGATGAAACCCGACACGAAAAGTCACCTATGCACCCGGCTTCCCTGGGTGAGGTAACTCGAGTACTCCGGTGCTCCCGTGGGTGTTGACTCTAGAACCTTCTAGTTCTAAAGGGGTTTGCTCCAAGTCATCTTCTAAGTGTCCTTAATCTGTAATTTCCCAATCGCGACTTTCCGTCCTAGAATTTATTGGTGTTTAGACACTGCGCACGTCCCCCGTGGGTCCCCTGTGTCACTACCTTGGGTGGTTCATGGTGGCCCCAGTGGTTCTAAAGGCGCTAGACCTTGTATCTATGTCAGTCGTGGTTCTTATACCACCTTCTCAATATATGGTTTGGTACGCCCCTAGGGCTCAACGTATATATTGTGTTAATTTACTGTGTACAAAATAAGTTTACTGAATGTACTTTTACCTCTACCCTCATAAAGAGACTAGGGTGATGTGTTTAGAATAAATACATATATTTTATATATATACCTGGTGTGGTCCTCCTTTCATTTGGTCATTCAGGAGATTATAGACTGGTAAAACAAGCTGCTTTACATTCCTTCACGACTTAGCCTGAAGGCTGCTCTCCACAGCTACCGTTAGGATAGATTTCTATATAGGTTGTCTTTAAACCTACCATCAATAAGGGTTGTTTGGACTGGTGCAAGGTCCCCCCTAGAATAGTGGACAGCATATGCAAATTAGGGACCCCCAAACACCCCCAGGCATGCTGTAACAAGGAGCTTCAACAGCGAACTTACTGTGCTATAGAAAGCGTGCCTGTGTCTGACTGTGTCAGGAACTTAAATAGATGGTGAACTGGAGCGCAGCGAAGCCTCATGAAACAATAATCAACAGCACTTCCAAGTTGTCTATTGCAGCTTATCGTCGTTGTTTTATTCAAGGTGCGCTTCCCTTGTGATTACTGCATGCAGGGTAGTTGGCCTCCTAGGCGCAAGGTTTTATTTTTTTAGCTTGCCCGTCTCTGGCAGACTTCCATTGGACAAGTCGACTATGAGGTAGGAGGCGGGTTTGGGAAACATCCTTTACAACGCAACTTTTACCACGCAGTGCCTTTACGACGCAACTTTTACAACGCAAACCATTACAACGCATTGCGCTGGGGGGCGCTCTAGGATAGGGAATACATTTAATTTACTATCCAACACCTTCCCTACTATCCACGGGGACTGGAGTTGGAATAGTAAATTAAACTATTCACTATCCAGCACCCCAAAGAGCTATGCGTTGTAAAGGCATGCGTTGTAAATACCGCGTTGTAAAGGCATGCGTGGTAAAAGCATACATCCGGCTGGTTTTAGTTTTCATTTTGGAGTCGACACGTGTATCGCGTCCCACCCACACTCTCAACATTCACCTATGCAGACCTTCGCTTGTTGGCACAGGGGGGTACACTTAACTGCCCCTCGCAGTTTTATGAACATTATGATTCATCTTCTCATTTGTTGGAGGCTCTGAGACGCACTACAAGTCATGCCGACGGTCATGCTGGGGTCTAGTTCCTGAAATTCGTGCCTTCGAGCATGTAAGAAAAGAATTTAGCGTATTCGACCATCATTCATTCGTATTCTGTCCCGCCTGGTTATGACCCTGAGCATTTGAAATTGCAGTACATATATTACGAAACATCAGAGGCCTCCTGGAAAAATCGAGTTGTATTCTGTGCATAAGCAGAAGTCATCTTAATACAACAGCAAATGGTGAATAATTATGCATGGGGCATTGTTTCATTTTTCTTTTTTGTTTTGTTTTCAAAGTAAGGGTGCATTTAAACATTTGTGTCTGACGTTCAAACGAAGTCTTTTCATCATTTATATTTTGAATTGAGATTGTGAGGGTTCTGCACCATCAGGTTTAAGGTCATCATTTATTGATAATTTAGGCAGCAATCACTGTATTTTGGGCTTTCTACAATTGCGATTATCACTTTTCCTTTGCATTGTGCTTGGTCTCATTTTGATGTAGTAAACATGGTGAATGGGCATAGTATAACTGAAGAGAGTCACGTATTTATTAAATTCCTTGGCTCAGCCTGCAGCCACATGTTTCTGGATTAACTCCATCGCATGTTTAAAATGATTGTTTCCACCTGTGTTGTTTATGGCGAGTTTGCTGACTATCACTTTGCTTGGAAGATAACTTTGTTTGTATTAGGGATGGTATATATAATGGGCGGTTAAATTGCAGACATTGTCCTGAATATGCTGATTTCCACACTGGCTCTTCTCTCTAAACATATCGTAAATCTAGCATTTGCTTATGTTTGGCTTACTTTACGTTTTTATGGATGCTTTTACTCAGGCCACCACTCAGCAAGGGCGCATTGATTGGCAGATTAGCTTGCCATCACTTTTGGCACCCCCCACCTCCGTTAGTGCAATTACTTCTTAGAGTTTGTTGGTGCTCAAATGGTTGTAATTTCAGATATTTATATGATTCCCTGTATGTTTAATTGCTTGAGTTTTGCTTGCTAAAAAGTGTCACTCATATTCGTTGAAATGTCCGTCATAATTTCACTGAAATTATTAAAATGTCACACATTTATCGTGCTTCCTAAAATAACTCTTTATCCGGGATCGTAATACCTTAGCCAGCAGTTTGACTTTGCCCAGAAAAGAATTGTATTATGAGCTAATTTCAGCACCGTGAATTATTTCCTCTTCTGTCTCCAAGACGTAAGGGCTGTATGGCTGTGTAAGAATCACCCGTCTGCAATGCGTGCATTTCTATCAGCAGCTGTGCTCGGCGCGCTGCTGGTTTTGCCTGCTGAATCCGAGCTTCTTCTCGCCTGGGGTGGGCGGGGCTACTGGGGGCTCGTCCGAGCTCTCCAATCTGCAGGACGTCCGGAATCTGCCGAAGCGAAGGGGATACACGATCCCGAGGGGATACCTGATATTACACAACACCGGGATAAGACTGACTCGTTGCAAGACCTCGGGCATGAGCCGTTCTACCCCTCAAAAGACAAGGACCTCTGTGGGAACTCTGCCATCCCTTCCAGAAAGATAGTCAGAAAGGCATTCCAACTGTAGGAAGTTTGAAAGAGGAACAATGTCATCAGAAATAGTGACACCCCTTACATTCAAAATACGTTTTTAAAAAGGTGATTATGGTCACTTGCTGCCTTCGTGTGGGGCGAGGATGAGGGACGGTCTGTGAAGCAACAGTGCTTCCTGTGTCCGACAGACCCCACCCTTACTCTGATTAATTCAGTCGTCAGAGCCTGGGCCTCTTCACGGATGCTCGAGCAGCTCTAGAGATCGGAGAGCCGGGGAGTTGCAGCGTCCCCTTTAAAAGATAGTAAGGGGGGGGGGGGGGGGGGAATGAGCAGGGGATCTGCGGCCTGCTAAGACTCTTGATTTGATGCTGACTGCAAGGCCCCGGAGTCATGACATCAGCAAAGAAACACAAGCATGTGCAATGCGATAGGAATCGCATTTATGCAAGACCTATTGCATTGCTAACAGTTGTCATCACGGACAATGGGAGGGGGGTAGGCATGGAAAATGGGAGGAAGGGGCGAGGCACGGACAACAGGAGGGAGGGGGAGGCACGGACAATGGGAGTGCGGGCGGGGGCAAGGGGGCAGAAGGCATGGACAACAGGAGTGTGGCCGGGTAGAGGGGGTGAGGGTGAGAAGGCACTGCCAACAGGAGGGAGAGGGGAGTAGAGAAGGCAGTAGGAGAACCTTACTAAAGAAAATGGTGCTCACAATCTAAATATCGCGTACCGTGTAATACTTGAAGTAAAGGGGCCATTAGCCATGGGAGGTTACACATGAGGACATGGCCGATATAAGGAGGGACTAACAAGCCTCATAATCAATCAGAAGACAGCATTTATGAAGGACCAAGACACAAGCCAATGAAAAAATGGGTGGGGAAGTGGGCGAGGCTTCCCTCACATAGTGAACTACAGCAGAACTTCACAAGAGCAGCGCTTGCGCGCTGACTCTAGGCTGGAACTAAAAATAGAAAAAACATGTGCCTGTTCGAAACTCTAGTGCAAAAGTATAAATTAAACAGGTTTTTGCTTCTCAATTTCTCATGTGCTAGTGTACAATGACAATAAAATGGAAAATCTGAAAATAAACCCAAGTGATGTTTTATAATCAAATGTCCAATGTCTGTAACCATTGTAGCTCTGATGTGCTTTAAATGTCTCCACGATTCCCAAGTGAATTTCGTATTTTTCATTTTTCTATTCTTCTTGTGTCCTTGCTGGGTGCAACGATGACTACATTGGTTTGTCAGGATACATAATCAAGGAGATACATAATCAGTTTCTACACAAGTTTAAACCAGGGATGAACATTTCTGTTGCAAGTGAGCATATAAAATGGGAGTTTGTTAATGGGGAAATCGGTGAATATTGTTTTGGTTTTAGAATACGTTTAAATTCAGATCACATTGTACTGCAGGGTATACTGGTAGGTTAATTAATGTTCATGTATTTATACTCACATGTACAGTCATGATTAATATGGATTATAACGGATTAAATTGTCTATAATTTGGTTTCCGATTGTTGGATTTCATGAAATTGAACGTTTGCAGAGCTATAGCTGCTTGAGCCTGAAGGGTGACCACCTACCAGTTTAGAAAATTGATTTTCGTCAGTGGTACTAGAACAGAGCACAGTTCAAGCCAGCACGCTAACCTATGGTCACTGAGCACCGGCCTAAAAAAAGAGCAAAAAGCAGTGTGCATCCCATTATTCAGTGCATGTAACATTTAACTGTCCTAACCCATGGATTGCACCTAGCAAGGACACATCAGGAAGAGATGAATGAAAAATATGAAATTCACTTGGGAATCGTGGAGACATTTAAAGCACATCTGAGCTACAATGGTTAAAGACATTGGACATTTCATTATAAAACATCTCATGGGTTTATTTTTCTATATCCATTATTATTATTGTTGTTCACTAGCACATTAGAAATATTTAGAAGCAAAAACCCATTTAATTTATACTTTTGCACAAGAGGGTTTCGAACAGTCACATATTATTTCTATTTTTGTTTTCGTTGGCAGAGTCCGCTACAGCAATTACTTGGGAAGTTACAGCAATCACTTGGGAAGTTAAACTTCACAGTGCTCACACAGGTTTCACCTGAGGGGGCAAGAAGGGTTTCTTTTATATCAGGACCTTCTGGATACAGCCTGTAAGGAAGCTTGTGACAAACAGCGATGCTGTCGGTCACGGTGCGCATCATCAGAGATTTTAATTGCATATGGACAGCGGGATGAGTGAATCACAACTACTTTGGCTTGTCAGAGGGAGATGCATATTAAGCTTCTGCACAAGTTTAAACCAGGGAGGAACGTTTTTCTTGCAAGTGAGCACGTAAGATGGGATTTTGGTAATGGGGAAATTGTTGAATATGGTTTTGGTTTTAGAATAAGTCTAAATTCAGAACACGTTGTACTGCAGGTACTTTAGGTAGGTTAAGTTCATGTATTTATACTCACATGTACAGTCATGATTAATCTTTGTTAATTTATGGGATTAATTTATATTCCAGACCCCTGAGGAAGGGTTCAACATCATCAGCCGGAAATGCATTGGGTACATAAACTCACGGTTTACAAGAATGCATATTGGGTTCTAACGTTCTACAGAATAAGGCCTGGATTGGCCTTTCAGTAGCATTAAAAGTATGGAATGACACTATCATTGTTATAACATCTAGGAAGCGTTGGAGTAAATATGGATTATAATGGATTAAATTGTCTAAAATTTGGTTTCGGGTTGTTGGATTTCTTGAAATTGAACGTTTGCAGAGCTGTAGCGGCTTGAGTCTGGGGGTGACCACCTACCAGTTTGGATGAGGTTCCTCATGTTTCTCATATTCTGAAGAAGGCCAGGAGGTCCTTGGGGAAGGTGTAACGTTGGACGTTTTCTGATGTCACCCCGGCGGACATGCTGTAGTCCATTGTGCCTGGGTGAAGTGTTGGTATGCCCTGCAGTGGCAAGTCAAGAGGTTTATCCTAAGTCTTGTGGGACAGAGTTCATAAAGGCCACTGCTGCCGGACGTGACCTCAGGGAGGTGTCCGAACTGCAATGGGGAATATCGTAAATGCGCAACAGCCTTCTTATTGATGCATGGTCCGCTAAGGTGTATGTCTTCCGTCTCCCAACCGGCAAGGCGCCCACACCTGGTAGTGCAACTAATAAAACAGAGGTGAGCTAAGCATCCCCACTGGATCTAAAAAAAAAAAGGGGCAAAACTGCTGGACACATGAGGAAGCAAAGAGGGGGGGCTTAAGCAAAAGACACTAACAAGACTCATAAAACTGCTGAACTCACAGCAAGAGGTGGACTGCTTTCCCTAATAGTCTAGAAGGTGGATACCCACTAACATCATATCTTGCACCATTCAAAACAAACTGGTGAACACTTTCCTCAATACCCTCACGGTGTACAGAAATGGCAAATATTCCAGCAGTAGAGCAATTCGTAGTGGAAGCCCAGGCCCCTAAGTGGAAGGAATGGGTAGAGAGAGTACTACTATTCTTCGAAGCCATGAAAATTGATGATGCTCAAAAAAGTGCAATGCTGCACCACCTAGGGGAAGGGTGTCCCTGTGCATAGTCCAGTTCAGGCCAGTCCTGGGAGCCGTTGGCTCCTGCTCTGGTGCAAAACTGGACAAAAGACATGGGAGTAGCCTCCCCACCATCCAAACCCTGCCCTGGGAGCGTCCCCTGAATCTGTCTAACCTTCTCCCGTGGCCACTTAAGAGCTTACCTGGCTGTAGGACCCTAGATTCGACGTGGACAAGATTCTGATCAAGAAACCACTGAGCTTTGACCGTCTAGACACTGGACTTCGCTGGACAACGGTTGGTCAAAACTTCATCTCCCTCTCCGTCCAAAGCATTGTGTGTGCCCATCCAACAAACAGGCTCCTGGCAGGAACTGTGGAGCATCAAGGACAACTGAAGACATCTCCCTTGGAGTGAAGGAGTCACTCCCCTCCTAGTGGAGTGGTGTGGCTCACTGGTTAGAGGCGGCAGACCTGGGAGCAGAGAACGGTCCGGGACCAGGGTTCAATTCCCGACGCGGCAGGGTCTTGGACCAGGGTCAACGGACTCGATAATTCTCGCCTCAGTGCCTACTCTAACTAGGGATCACACTCGGCAACTCTGGGCATTAGCTTGCCTCATCTCCACAATGGCCCCCCACATATGCCTGGTTTCACCTTGGAGATACCCAGTAGGGACCATCTCACAGGGAAAGCCAGGAAGGGTTCCCCAGCGGTCTACAACGCAGAGATACTCCTTCGGGAGTCGATTCTAGCGCTTTAGAAACCCACAATCAATCAATCAACCACAGGCACCACATCTCAACTGACTGGTCTGCTGCTCCTGAGCTACTACGGACTCCAAAGGTTCCAGCAACACAGTCCATTGAGGTCTGAGCTGCCCTCTCACCAAGTTTGAGGTCAGAATCCCTTGTGGGGGCTGCAATACCTGTAACGCTGTGCACTGCGTACTTTTGCAAGTGCATATGCTTGTTGGCATTTTCAAAACAATTGCACCGGGCTCAGAGTATGTGTTAAAATGTCAGTAGTTTTTTTGGGTTTGAATGTTGCATTTTAAGTTCCATAGCGGGTTGTGGGGTTATAGCGGAATAGGGTGGGAAGTAATTGAATTATATAACATTTATTATTTTTAGCAGTTAATTTTTTTTATTTGAATTTTACATTTTTAGTACTGTAGTGGGTTGTGGGTTTATAGGGGAATATGGTTCTAAATAATTTAATGATAGTAGCTTTATTGATACATTTTTATAGTGCTAAAGAATGCACATTCAAAGAAGATTTTTTTTTTATTAATAACTAGCTATACCCGGCCACGCGTTGCTCTGGCTCAGTCTGGTTAAATGAAAGAGACAGAAAACAGTGAGCGCACGTTTCTAATGTGTTTAATTTCACAATGCTTGTGGGTATTCAATATGTTTTTGTGCCTATTGTCTCTATGCGCCCTTGTAGTTTTTGCGCAGCAACCAAATCGATATAGTCTGTTCGGCCTTTCGATTAAAAACACGCGCGTATAGGACATGTTCGTATTTGAATCCAAAGGTGTATATATATAAACACGCGCTAATGTTGCAAAGTGAACCAACTACTCCCACGTCCTGCCACCCACTTCCCGGTCTGCCATCCTGACACCAACTGTCCATCCTAATATATGTAGACTATTGTCTATATGTGTCCCTTCTTAATGTTGCAAAGTGAACCAACTCCTTCCACCTCCCTCCACCCACTTCCCGGTATTCAAATCGAACGTAGTGTATATATAAACGCGCTAATGTTGCAAAGTGAACTAACTCCTCCCCCCTCCCTCCACCCACTTCCCGGTCTACCATCCTGACACCAACTGTCCATCCTAATATATGTAGACTATTGTCTATATGTGTCCTTTCTTAATGTTTCAAAGTGAACCAACTCCTTCCCCCTCCCTCCCCCCACTTCCCGGTATTCAAATCGAACGTAGTGTATATATAAACGCGCTAATGTTGCAAAGTGAACTAACTCCTCCCCCCTCCATCCACCCACTTCCCGGTCTACCTTCCTGAATCCAACTGTCCATCCTAATATATGTAGACTATTGTCTCTATGTGTCCCTTCTTAATGCTGCAAAGTGAACCAACTCCTCCCCCCTCCCCCCTTCATCCACCCACTTCCCGGTCTGCCATCCTGACACCAACTGTCCATCCTAATATATGTGGACTATTGTCTGTGTGCGTCCCTTGTAGTTGTTGGGCAGCAACCAAATCAATAGGATCTGTTGGGCATTTCGATTAAAAACACTCGCTCGAGTATTGGACACGCGTGTATTCGAATCCAACGTTGTGTATATATAAACAAGCGCTTAATCGAATCCAACGTTGTGTCAAAATTTCAAAGCAATCTGTGAAGAACTTTTGGAGATTTAAGATTTTGAACAAACGAACTTTGCCATTTTTATGTGTCTGTTCGGGCTTTCGATTAACAACACGTGTGTATTCGTCACGTGCATATTCGATTCCAACATTGTGTATCTAAAAACACGTGCATATTTGAATCCAACTTTGTGTCAAAATTTTAAAGCAATCGGTGAAGTATTTTCGGAGATTTACAATTTGTGTCAAAATTTCAAAGCAATCGAAGAACTTTTGGAGAATTACGATTTTGAACAAACAAACATTTACATTTTTATTTATACAGATAATTTGTAAAATCATTATTAATGACGGAAATACATGTAAATAAAAATATTGATTTTGTGGGGGGATGGTGTGGTGTTATAGGGTAGAAAATAAAATACATACATTTAGATTTAAAACAATGTTTTGCTTGTTAATATTTGCTTATTTTAAATATGTTTTGTTTATTTCTGATAATAATTTTACCTTTTTGTTTAATATATTTAATGTTATTGTTTAATATTTTTGAAATATTCTTTATTTTTCAGCTTAATTGTAAAAAATTCAATTGTTTAAATGTTATTATCATTTTTTGTTTATCTTCTATCCAACACTGTTCCTACTGTTGCATTCACTGGAGTGGTAATACTATTTTTTACCCATCCGCCTTCCAGCACTTTCCCTACTGTTGCAGTCATTGGAGTGGGAATAGTAATGTTTACCCATTCGCTGTCCAGCACTTTCCCCACTGTTGCACTCGCTGTAGTGGGAATAGCAATTTTTACTCCTTCGCTATCCACTATTTTCCCTACTGATGCACTCACTGGAGTGGGAACAGTAATTTTTACCCCTCCGCTATCCACCACTTTCCCTACTTTTGCACTCACTGGAGTGGGAATAGTAATTTTTACCCTTCTGCTATACATCACCATCCCTACTGTTGCACTTACTGGAGAGGGAATAGTAATTTTTACCCCTCCACTATCCAGCACTTTCCTTACTGCTGCACTAACTAGAGTGGAAATAGTAATTTTTACCCCTCCGCTATTCCAAATTTTCCCTACTGTTGCACTCTTTGGATTTGGAATAGTAATTTTTACCCCTCCGCTAGCCAATACTTTCCCTACTGTTGCACTCACTGGAGTGGGAATAGCAATTTTTACCCCTCCGCTGTTCAGTACTTTCCCTACTGTTACATTTTTTGGAGTTGGAATAGTAATTTTTACTCATTTGCTATGCAATACTGCCCTACTTTTGTATTTATTTTATTTATTGTTTATTAAGGAGCTCTGGCAGGACCCGGGGGTATCAGAGCTCTTTACAACAGTTGTAGTGCAAGAGTCATACAGTAGAGCAGTACTGTACATATTGGTTCGGAAGTCCAAGTGTGCTGTGCAGCATTGATGTAGTAATTAACAGCTAGATTCATCAAGCTTAATTGCGCTCGCAAAGGGCCAGATTCTGAGAATCTGGCCCTTTGCGAGTGCAATTTTTGCATTTGGGATTCATCATCCCAAATGCAAAATTCGCTAATAAAGAATTCGCACATTTGCGAGGAATTGCATTTAAGAAATCTCTATTTGAGATTCCTTTAATGCAATTCATGAACCATTTTGAAATTGCGAAATCGCAATTTAGGACCGCTATTTACCACAAAGTCAAACCTCGTGGTAAATAGCGAAAACTTAGAAAAATGCATTTAAATGCATTTTTCTAAGTTGCATGTTACACACACACATGTCCTTTGGACATGTGTGTGCACAACATCAGTGTAAATACCCATTTTAAGGGTGCTACAGGGTGTCCTTTGGACACCCCTGCACCCTTGAAATCGCATCCTTATTTGCGATTAGCAATTTGCTAATCGCAAATAAGGAATGTGTAGGAATCGCAATTTATTTAGCGATTCCTACATGAATCCCGTTTTGCAAGCCCTTAATAGCGATTCCTTATGAATCGCTATTAAAGACTCGCAAAACGGGTCTTTGATGAATCTAGCCGTAAGTCCTTAGATAGTCTCATTGAGTGCAGGTTGTCTTGGGTTGAACCTCTTTGAGGAGGGAGGGAACAGGTAGGGTTCAAAGAGTGAAGAGGAGGTAGGTCTTAGTGATACAATGTCCGGGAGTTACGGCGAGGAGGGATTTGTGTTTATGCGGCAGCTATTTGTTCAGGAGAGAGCGGATGAGGAAGAGGTCTTTTAGGTGTTTTTTTTTATTTTGTGAAGGACGGGATAGTCCTGATATCTGCTGGGATGGAGTTCCAGATTTTGGGAGCGTTTCCGGCGAAGGACCGTACAGTGTTATTTTGTTTGTGTGTTTTCATAGGGATGAGTAGTAGGGTATCGGAGCTCCTGAGGTTCCTTGTCTGACCGACCCTCTTGAGTTTGGCAGCAAGGTAGTCAGGTTTTCCTGTGTGCAGGGAGTTGTGCATGAGGCAGGCAGTTCTGAAGCTGGCACTCAATTCGACTGGGAGCCATTTTAGTTCTCTGAGTGCTGGTGAGATGTGATCGTATTTCTTAACTCCAGTGACCATTCTGGCCGCTGCGTTGGCCCCACGTTTTTAACAACGCCCGGGGTAAGGTGGTTTTAGCCCTTGAGGGGGGATTGAAATTTTTACTATAGTCGATTACCAATAACTTTTTAATAATTTGGGCTGGAGATTTTAATACCCATCTCTGCAGACTTTCTGATACACATGTATGTGGGGTCCCTGCTGAGGCTAGGATTGCTTACTCACATTGACTATGGCGACCAATTGAATTCCTTAATTACCACATTTGACTTACATTTAATAAAATGTGAATACAATAGTAATGGGGACCCTATTTCAACCTTTATAGGGAGGAATTCAGCTTCGGTTATTGATTATATCCTAATATCTGCCAATGCACGTAAGTGTTGTACAATACCAAGGGTTACCTGTCTGGGCCTCAGCAACCATAACTTTATTATATTGACAGTTTCTTTCTGGGGCAATGTCAGTGGCACAACTCCCAGTCTCGCTACTGATTTTGCTCCAATAAGACCTAACGGAGTCCGTATTAAATGGGACGGAGTAGACCTGACTGAAGTTTTACACAATATTTGTTCTAAGGGTTTTAATGATATTATTCGCTGCTTAAATGGTGTGGTTACCCTTAAGCAGTCACTTTATAGTTTTATTGGTATTACCAAGACAATAAAGGACCTTCTAACTCGCCCATTTATGACAGGCCACGCCAAACATTAGGTTGGTTCGTCCATGCATGTACCACTGTCTCTAGGATCCCGAAATTGGCCCTTTGCGAATGACCTAGAGATAATTTGTTGATTGAATCACTTAGATTTAAATACAGAGAGATGCTTTCAGCTAAGAAAAAGGAGCTACAAGATGTGGCATGGTCTAACCTGTCACTCGCTGCTGATAGGAGATTGTAAATTATTCTGGGATGCTGTTAATTCCCCTTTTTTAAAGGATGACTCCTTCCCCTAATTGTGGTCACATGTCACCTGTCACTCTTGTGTTGCTCACTTCTTAGGAATTTTTAACTACTCAATGGCTGAAATGGCAACCACTTCCATCAAGGAACAGCTGACTTGGCCCCCCTAACCTCTGGGAATTCCGAGAAGTGTTGTGGGCTCTGAAGGGAAGTAAAGGAGGCATGGCCCTAGGCCCAGATGGAGTCCCATTCAATGTTTTTAAGATTGCCACTGACTTATGGGCCCCATTCCTTACTAGAGTTTTTAATTTGACTGCAACAATAACGATCCCGCCTTCATGGGGGACGTCTATTATAGTCTCCATCTTCAAGAAGGGTAATAAATCAGACCCTAAGAACTATCAGCCAATCTCATTGTTAGATTCATCGGCAAAAGCGATAAGCAAAATATTGCTCAAAATATTAGAAGAATGGGCTTGGGATTGCTCAATACTCTCACCAACACAGTTTGGTTTCAGGAAATGTGTCGGGACCCTTGAGCAATGGTTGAATCTCGATTTACTCATAGGGAAGTATACACGTGCCAAAGGCGGATGATTATACCTCTGCTTTACTGACCTGAGCTGTGTTTTTGACTTAGTAGAACATGCAATTCTCTGGTCCACTTTGCTCACCGTGGGGGCGCCTTTACCAATCATCTGGAAGAGGTGTAGGGTGCATGACTCCAGACCACAGGGTTCATGGTTCGATCCCTGGCTCCAGCGGCAGGTTAGCCCAGCACCATATGACTCTGGGCAATAGCTTGCTTAATCTTCCCGATGGCCCCCAGCGCCCGGACACCTCTACGGAGGTACCTGTGCGCTTTACAAATGCTGGCATTTTATCTGCTTTCTGGCTAGACTATATGAGATTCTGGCGAGTAAAGTATATTATGGCCCCTGGGGTAAATGTCCCAACAACTTCACAGTTAAACTTGGTATGTGGCCAGGCTGTGTACTTGCCCCCTTGTTATTTTCTTTATTTATAAATGGGGTGGACCAAACTTTTCAATTTGTGCATGCTGATGCCCCAAAAGTGGCTGGGCGTCCCACACCAGTGCTCTTGTATGCATATGATGCTGTCCTGCTGGCCAGGACTCTGGTGGGGCTGCAACGTTTAATGGATACCTTTGGAGATTTTATTGCTACTAGGAAATTGATACTTTTTGCTACCTGGGTATTATCTTCTGGGGTAAAGGTTCATGGTCCTGTGAAATTACTTGCATTAGAAACAAATTGAACAGAAACTCTCATGGAGTCTTTAGATTTTCTGCAAAGCTGGCCTCCAGGCAAGTTAAGGAGATGACAGCAATTTATAGGGCAAGGGTTTTATCTATTGCCACATATGGGGCTGATGTGTGGGGCTACTACAACAGTAAAGTGCTTCATACTGAGGAAAATGGTTTCCTCAAATGCCTTTTTTGTCTGTCCACTGGGGCTTCCTATATGATCATTCAGAGAAGTAGAGCTTTAGCACTTTTTAGAGATAGTTGCACTCTGACCTCTGCTGCCCTGGCATTCCACATGGATCAATGAGGAAACTAGTTTTACAAAGATCATCATTTTAGATTGTTTTACTTTAGACAATTCATTGGAGATCCCTTGGATACGCAACATTGATTTTATGTACAGTAAACTATTTGAGGCTTCATCCCGGACTAACCCTCTACTAATCTCATCACTTAGTAAGCAGTCTATTAGAGAAGCTTTTATGAATTTTCAGAGGGAAGTCCAGCTGGATTGCGAGATAAGGAAACCAACTGTCAAGTTTTATCTGACACTTACTGTGATGGAGGGTTGTCAAGACTATTTAACTTTTATTCCTAAACTTATGCATCGTTTTGCACTAGTTAAACTCAGATTGGGAATTGTCCACCACCTTGTTGCTTTCCCCAACATGAAATCTTGTCCCCTGGATTTGACTCCTTGTCAGTTTGATGGACAGAGTCAGCAAAACATGGTGCGTTTTATGTTGTTTTGTGGTTTTTATTCTGGTCTTAGAAGATATTACGTGAAACTAATTCTGCTTGCGTATGGCAATGGATCGCATATTGCAGCCCTAAAATACTTATCCGAATTAAATGATGCTAGGGTTTGGCTTAATGTAGCACTTCTTATTATTAATGCAATTAATATAAATAAAAGCATCGCTGTTTCATCATAGTGATGACTCAACTAAGTGTTCAACTGGAGATTGTACCCCTTTTAAAAAATGTTAAGGGTTTTAAAACATGACCACTTTTGCTTCCTTTTTGTATACCGAGTATTGGCTTTGTGAAATCTTTTATAACACTTATGCTATCCATATGTAATGCATTTAGCTTTTTTTTTTATCTATGTATACTTTTATGGTTATTTTAAACATTCCAAATAAAGTTTTTGGAATCGAATCCGCATTTCCTGCCGTAAACTTGCAACTTGTGTTGGCAGCACATGGCTAAACTGTCATTTCCTGTGTTCAATGGATTACAACAGAATGGGGCATTAAAGTGAATCTGCTTCCGTTCTAACATGTGCCTCAAATCAGCTCTTGCTCTGTCAGAAGGCGCATGACATAGTATTATTATTTCCAGCTTGTGCCCCCCTGAGATGAAATAACACCACTGTGTCCAGTTTTACGGATGCAGTGTTTATAAACAAAAATGTTCATGCCCACACTTGCATCCTCTGTCCTCCAAAAGCCCGCGCTGGCATCCTCTGCCCACCAAAAACCTGCACTTGCATCCTCTGCCCCCAAACACACATGCTCACTATCTCTTTTAGCCACGAAAAAGTTCGATTTCATTTGAGTCTCTTTCTTTTGTCATCTCTTTCTCCTTTCCTTCCTTTAATTTTTCTATCATACAAACATAATTTTCTCATTTTGTCACTCTTCCCTCTCCATATTGCAGTACCCCATTATTTCTTCCTGGCAATTTTATTTATTTTTATTTATTTATTCTAAAGTTTTATAGAGCGCAAACCAGGCCCATGAAGGTATCAGAGCGCTTTACAGGATTGACGGGTGGTATACAAAAGACTTGGGAGGGGAGGATATCATTGGGATTAAAACAGGTAGATATATTATACAAGGAAATCCAATGGTCTCAAGTCCCAGATACTTTTGGGATAAAAACAGGTAGATACATTATACTAGACAACACGCAGTCTCAACTCTTGGGTGGGATGCCCAGAAGTGCCGGGAAGGTATCATCCGGAAAAGCCATGGATAATGACTTAATAGTGGGTAGAACAGGTCGCTGAGGTGATTGTAATGTGATCGTTAGGCAAGGAATTTGCCCATTGGGAAAGCTTTGGTCTCCTTTTTAAAGTGTGCCAAAGACAGAAGTCTTCTGATAGCGAGCGGGAGAGTGTTCCATATTCTTGTAGCGGCCCCAGAGAGGGCCCGATTGTAGTTTTTTTTATTCCGAAAACATGCTGGTCAGAGCAACAGGTCTCTGGCAGATCGGGAGTTTCTGGCTCCTCCGAATATCACGAGTTTCTGGGTGAGAAATGCAGGGGAATCGGAGTATAGAGCCTTGTGAGTAATGCAGGCCAGCTTAAGTTGGATTCTGGCCTCAAGGGGAAGCCAGTTCAGGGCTTTAAGCTGGGGAGAGATGTGGTTGAATTTCTTAGACCTGTTAGGAGTCTCGTGGCATTGAGGCAGGCTTTCAATGGGGGCAAAGAGATCTTGGATAGACGTGCAAGAGTAGAGCATCCATATTCTAGTCTGGAGATGACTAGTGCCTGGATAGCCGGTTTTAGGTCAGAAGTGTCGAGGAAGGTTTCAGGTTTCTTAGGTAACTCAGGTGAAATCTGGCAGTTTTGGCCATCGAGTTGAAATGGCCTGCATTTTCAAGCTGCTGTCTAGGGTTATTCCAAGGGTTTTAGCAGAGTCCACAATGGTAATGTCTCCCCTCTATCACTCCTTTTTTATGGAGCGTATGTCACTCCAGTAGAATGTGGTTTTAACTCCTTTTGCAGAGAGGAAGAGAGAGAGATGCAGTTAGGTTGAAGTTGACTGGCCCACATGTGACTAACTGCCCCAGCCCAGAAGACCCTCTCGCAGGAGCTTTGCCACCGTCCCTGTAGCATGCTCAATGACACTGAGGCGAGGCCCACTGCAGCCAAGTTTGGCTATTATATAGTACCTAACTAGAATAGGGCTGCCCATTCCCTGTGCTTTACTTAGGGCACAAGGCACTGTTGTTCTATCTACTCCAGCCTTCTTCTCATACATAGTTCTATTCATCACTGGTTCTAAACGTCTTGCAGGTATCCCTCACAGAATATCCCAATCAGATCCCATTCAAAATTATTCTAGAGTTTATCTCTTCTGCCTCAGACTTCAAAGCATTACGTCAACGCATGTAACATCCTAATCCCATGCCTAAAAAGGAACACATA
Organism: Lissotriton helveticus; assembly: GCF_964261635.1. Lineage (NCBI taxonomy): Eukaryota > Metazoa > Chordata > Amphibia > Caudata > Salamandridae > Lissotriton > Lissotriton helveticus. Next base: position 1,457,424,616 of record NC_136059.1, read on the forward strand.
CTTTATGCAGTTGTTGGAAAGAGACATGTGTGGGAAATGCAATTATCCCTTCATATTGTGAATTGCATTAGAAGCGTCTTCAAGCGGGGGTAGGAAATGACAGTTACCTTGGATTGCAAAACTCGGGTACCTCGGTGACCCCTAATTCAGTCTTGCGCAGTGCTTAATTTGAGCCTGTTGTTTCCGGTGCTCGGCACCGGCACATAAGTGTCAGCATCAGGGCCTGTGACATTCTGACACAAGGTGGCGCTGTCTGGCTAATTTAAAGATGACCACAACAACAGTTAATTATTAACTCAATGTACATTAAAAATGAATAATACCTTGCATTCTTGCCATTCTTATAGCTTTGGGGCCCCGAATTAGTCCGAACTGTCACACTTGTAGGAATATGAATGTTAGAACTTCTGTTGTTACTATCATTGGCGGCGCTGGCAGGGGCAACGTGTGGTGCGAAGTGCAGTGGCCTCCTGAAGAGAGCCCTGGCATAAATGGTTTTGCAAATTAAGCACTGGTCTTGCGTGAATTGAGTACCATTCTCTAAACTAGAAGCTGTAAAGTGCCCTGCATCTCCTCGAGCTACGCCCATGTTCGATCAATTGTAATGAAATATGTACTGACAAAAGCATGTACGACTGACTTGCCTTTTGACTGATTGCATTTGTGACTACGTGCTATTTTGGATGGGTGAATAAGTGGATACAAAAATGAGTCAATGTGTGGCTGAATGGACTCATCAGTACAAGGATGAGTGACAGACCATGCACGATAAGTTAGTGAGTCCGTAAACTCAACACACAACTTTAAGTAAGCAAACAGACTTGTCTGTGTGTGTGCGTGTGTGTGTGCGGGTGTGCGTCTGTGTGTGTGTTTTATTTAACATATTCCAGTTAAAATAGTTTAGACTTTATTACTGAGTTTTTGCTGTATGTTAATCTAATAGAAGCATTTGTCTTTCTTGTTTCTAGCACCCTGCCGCCACGTGCAAAACACCTCCACGCAGGTACAGTATCATATGATGTGACAACATGTTTGATGAACATTTTACCAATAGCCTCCTACAACCTACTGTTTTGGGGCGATCCTTACATTTAGAAGACTTGTCACTTTTTAACTCCCACTGATCCCTAAATCCGAACATCAGAAGTCTTAAAGAGCCCTCTGTTATGCACATTTATGGTTTGTAGGTCACAACGCTACTCTGTCAGACTGTCTTCAACTCAACCTTCCTTACGATCTCTCCACCTTCCCTTACCTTCCCTTCCCTCTGCTGTGATGCAGTCCATCAGTGCTGTGAGCATGCTACAAAAGTGCATAAATAAATAAAGTTTAATTATAAATAAGCAAGGGCAAAAGGTTATTAAAGCATTGATAGCTAATGCCATATGGTATCAGTGCTGAAGAAAACAAAGCACAAGCTTCTAAATTCCGGTCATGTAAACACTGATGTAACGCAAAATTCATTTTCCTTTGTTGGGGTGCATTATAGTCACATATGTGGGGTGTGTGGAGTGCATCCGCCTATAATCCTTTGTCTTGCTAACATAAGGTGTTCGAACTTTCAATCGTAATAACATAAATGTGATGTATTTAGGCCATTGCATAGAAAACATGGGGAGTTTATGTGGAAGCCAAATGTAACTAGAAGGGAAACACACTAACGTCATTGTCATTTTTTACGTAGGTAGGGATGTTAACAGAATGAGCCTTATTTTTAAGCCTGAAGCGGAGTTACGTGTAACTTCGCTGAGCTGCTCGGACAGCCGCAATTTTCTGAGCCAGGTGTTTGTCCTGCGCTGGAAAATCAATGTGAATGGCCCCATGCACAGCGCAAGAGTGCGCTGCTTCTTATTTGCAGGTTGAGTAGATTTTTTACTCGAATCTATTTTTTTAACATGTTTAGAAGGTTTCTAAACACAAGTGGATGCGTTGAGAAATCTTGCCGGGATGTGGGTTTTTCTCACTCATGCACACCTACTTGACCTTTGGGAACGAGAGCGAAGAAAATTAGTTTTTCCGAACTCTGCATGCTCCGTGGAGTGCAGAAAGGGGAAAACTCAGCAAACTCCATGAACAGAGCAGAGTTTACTGCCCCGGCTTACTTATTTTCTATGTCATTTGTAAAGCTCATGTTCCATTTCTCTTATGTTAGCTGAATCTTGTAAGCCTGAAATACATTTCCCTGAAACCTCTCCCTTTAGACGTAACAGGAAATTTCATGTGTGCTGTGGATTTGGTTCTTTCTCACGTTTGTGTCTGAGGAAGAAGCACCCTTGTTAGTTAGAATAATGGGTTTGTTTAAGAAGTTAAACAAGGAGAGAAGAGGATGCATTGAGAATTAAGACCGCTAGAACTGTTTTATTTACACATTGGAGAAAGCCCGGGAATCAAGGTCAACATGTTACTGTTCAGAAACAACCCAGTCTTCTGGAAAACAACCTGTGAGAATGTGGTTATAGTGAATGACATGACCTGAAAGGCATCCTGGGAAGATACCTGTGATAATGGAATGTTGCAAGTAGGGAAAGAGCCCCACTTCATCTCTACCTTTCGAGAGAGCATCTTCGAATGAGGTCTGTTCTCAGTAGCTTCATGCTACCTGACCCACTGGCGTGGAGAGACTTCCAAGGAAGACGCTACATGCTGACACCTTTACTCTATCCTACCCCGAATTATGCTTAAGTAGGGATGTCACATTAGAGTTAGTGAAGGGATAGATTAATGCTTTATTTCCATCAACCTTCAATGCAGGGAAATTTGGACTCATGCTTTTTGATGCTCTGCATTCTATTTCTTGAGTTTAAGTGCTTGTGTTTGCTGCATCAACAACTTTGTTCACAGATTTGGCTTCTACATTCTCATCTTGAGGTGTCTTTATGTCCAGTTATTTTTGGATTTGTAAAGAATTAACTGACCTTACTTAGTGATTTGTGGTTACCATGTGTCAAGGGGGGTCTTGTTTTTAAACTGCTTGACATTTTTACGATTTCTCCCCTCCACGCTTTCATGCTTAGAAACAGAACGATTGACTTGTGAGTCTAGAACAGATCCAGAACGTATGGGCTCAGTCCTTTCAAGACAAAGTGGGCAGTCAACTGTCCTGTTGGCCAGCCTAGGGTACAACCTCTACTCCCATACTGGAGGCCACCAACCCTATTTTGAGATCCTTGTTGGGTTGGCTTGGATCTCTGTGCCACTGAACTTAAACAGCCCTGCTGAACTCACTGAAGGCTTACCGGCTTGATATCATGTTTGATGCTCTTGCTTGTCAACATTTTTTACTTCAAAGGAAAAAAAACCTGAGTTTATTTATTAAAATCAAAAAACATAATGACCCTGACTCACAGAGAGCTTTCTCCCTGGGTCTGGAAGTCCCCTGTCTGTTATCCCTACCGAGGGCAGCTGTGTCCACAAGGCAGGTTACCCGATAAAAGAGTTACACTGTTGGAGCCAGATGAACCTTCGCTGGCATAACAATAAAATACAATATGCTTTTCTAAAGCACACAGCTACTTCTGAAGAAGTGTCCATGCTCTAGCAGAAGGATCACAGACACACTAACATCCCATCCCTGGACAACCAGCCTAAGCATTAAAGAGATACATCTTCAGACTTTTTCCAAAGGCAATTGCAAATGGGGCAAAAAGGAAGAGCAGTCAGAAGCAAGTTCCAAAGTTTCACAGTTAAGAATGAAAAGGACCTTCCACCTCACCTCATCTTGCAGATCCAAGGGGTATGCAAGTGTTCTAAAATATTAGACCTCAATGATCTGCCCTGTCAGTAGGGCTTAAGCCTCCTTCTAAGGTACTATTGACCATTCTGCCCCAGTGCTCTATTGGCAATATGAATGCCTTGAGTTTGATTCAGCCATTGGTAGGTAGCCAGTGCAGCTGGCGTAGATAGGCAGACACTGACTGGTGCATTGGAACTTTAAGGATATGATGTGCATACCTGCCAACTCACACGGAGCCAGATTGTGAGACAAGATATCAGCTCCCTTTACCCATCACCATGTGGCAGGGAAAACAAACTGGAAATCCACTGTAAAAAGAGGATTTCCAGCTCGTTTTCGGGGGCTTTCAACTGCTGACATCCATTAAGGGGTGTGAAGACACCCCAGGTCATCGGCACCAGCTTCAGCAACCTTTTTTCTCTGGTTTTGGAGGAGTGTGATTAGGGTAAGGGCAAAAGTGCCTCTCAGGTGCTTCGGCAGCACAAGGCCATGTTCCTCCAATGCCCGCCCCCATCCTCGCATTGAAATGTTGGCCTTAGTTGACAGGTATGGATGTCTAGCACCATTTTGAATGTTCTGCAGTTGATGCAGTAAGTAGGTTGGCAGAGCCAAATATAGACTATTTGTCTAGTTTAACTTTGAGGTGAGCAGAGCATGGACAATGATCTTCTGGGCCGCTACCGGAATTAGGTGTAGCCATAGCCTCCTCCTGAAAGACTTCAGAGTTGAAAAGCAGCTAGGCTAAACCGTTTGACCTGTGATTCAAATTCCAAGGTGGTATGAAATCTGAAGCACAAGGTTTCTCACACAAGAGGATCAAGGAGGAGGAGTACCAAGCTCCGAAGGCCACAAGTTGAGTGATCAGGGTACTAACTAGTGGCAAAAAAGATTTCAGTTTTGTTAAAATTCCATTTATGGCAACTATCACTCATCCAATCACCAACTGAAAGAATTGAAAGCATCAGTCACTTTTTCTTGGAAGGACAGAAATAAGCTGTGTGTCATCAGCATAAGAGCTCACCTTCAAGCTCCAAAATTCTACCATATTTGCCAGGGGTTCCAAGTAAACATTAAAAGAGTAGGGCTCAAATCAGATCCCTGGGGTACCCCACAATGGAGAAGATTTGTGGCAGACGTAAAAGGGGCAAGAAAAATGCTGCTTGAGATCTGTCTTCAAAATAAGATTTATGCCAGGCCCAAGCCTACCCTTGGATTCCAATGTTCTTGAGCCTATTCAATAAGATCGTATCAGAGACTGATGACAAATTGTTAGAAATGGGGGTCTCTAGTTAGCATGTTCTTAACCTGTTAAGGTAGAGACCCTTCTTCCTAGTCAGGATAAGGGAGTTACACAATTCTTAGTGGTAACAGTTAGTATGAGCGCTCAGCACAGTAAAGGTACAAGTGAAATCTTGAATCAAAGTAGATGTGGTGCTCAAAGAATGAGGGGGCTGGTTACCACAACCCCAAAGATAACCACAAGGGTACAAACTGTAAATTGTCCATCCGAGCAACGAGTGCTCGGATGGACAATTTACAGGATAAGGGAGTTACAGTTCTGATGTCACCCCTGAATCACCCCCTCGGTAGCTTGGCACGAGCAGTTAGGCTTATCTCAGAATCAGTGTGTAAAGCATTTGGACATAACAATGCAGTAATACAGTAAAATTACTACTAAAGGGCACCACACCAGTTTCTGAAAAATAGCCAATATTTATCTGTGTAAAACGGGAAACATCCTTTACCAAGCGGATTTTAGAACGCATCCGTTAGGGCGCTACAGGATTAAGTATCGTATATTTACTATTCCAACACCTTCCCTAGTGTCCACGGGGACTGGTGTTAGAATAGTAAATTATACTATTCTAAATCCGCGCCCCCAACGCAAGTCGTTGTAACGACTTGCGTTGTAAGGGACGCGTTGTAAAGGAAAGCGGTGTGACGGTACGCGCCATACCGTCATACATCCGTGTAAAACAAGACCAAAGTGATCAAAATCCAAGATAGTTATTCATAAATCTAATTAAGCAAAAATAGACTTCAAAAATAGTTCCTTGAAGTTGATAGCTCTGTCCAGGGCAATCTCGGCATTGTGAACAAACAAATCCAACAGTTCTGGCATAGAGCTGCATCGCGGGCCAGTTATGGTGTTGTGAAGACCCACAACCAGTCCCTTTAGAAATGTAGAGCATTGGAGACTTTGTAGTGAGCTCTGAAGAGCTGGCGTTTGGAGGTGTCGGTTCCGGAGGTCGGTGCTGGAGTCGTCGGGCCCTTGAAGTCACACACGGTGCAGAACGAACTCTGTGCGGTTGAAGGCGGGAGTGTTGGTGGGCATTGGGCTGTGATGTAAAGTGCAGTGGTGCGGTGTGTGGTTCCCTCTGGTTGCAGTGCAGGCAGAGGCTCAGGGACAGCACCGAGTGGCATCTGTGAGAGGAGGCCTGCTGTGTGAAATAGGGCAATGCTCGTCGTGGAGCAGGCCTCAGTGTTGTTGTTGCAGCACTGTTGTTAGCTGACGAATTGGAGTTGATGGAACCAGCAGGCCATGGCTGCAGTGTTTGATGGGGCAGTGCGTTGTGTAACTATTGAGCAGTGCCCCCAAACCACGGTGTAGGCAGTAGCAGCAAGGTCAGCTTGGAGCGGCAGCTTTGGTGAGACCAGAGCTGCGGTGTGAAGCGGGACAGGTGCTCGATGTTCTCCTCAAGCGGTGTCCACAGGCCACGGTGTAGGTAGCGGCGTCAGTGACAGCATCGCAGTGTCGTCGGGGATACCAGGGCATTGGTGTGAAGAAAGGCAGTCAGAGTGTGGTACACATAGGTCCCGGTGCAAGCATCGGCTTGGTGGTGTGGTTGAACAGCGTCATCGGTGAGATCAGGTTACGGTGCAAGACTTAAAGTCTTTGTTGTTCCTGAGACTTCTTGAACAGGGGGAAAGTTCTACCTCTAGCCCTTGGAGACACTCAGAATAAAGATTGCTGAAAGTTAAGTCCAGTCCTTTCTCTGCCCAGGAGAGAACCAGCTACTGCAGGCAAACACAGCAAAGCACACAGCAAAGTGGTAGTCTCTCCTCACAGCTTCTCCTGTTTCTTCTTTGGCAGGTTCCCTGATCCAAAAGAGTTCTAAAGTTCTAGGGTTGGCTCCAATATTTATACCACATTTCCCTTTGAAGCTGGAACAAACAACATTCCACTGGCATTCATAAACCAATCTGCCTGGCTAAAGTCAGGTTCACTCCAACAGGGGGGAGAGCTTTGTGGAAGCCATCCACAGTCCTTTCAGGTGCAAGTGTCAACTCCTTCCACTACTCTAAATGCAGCCAGGTCTAGTCAGCCTGGCCACGAGCCACCCAGGAAAGACAGTGCACAACTCAACTCACCCACCTTTTGCCTGTATAGTGTGCATGTACATCCCCTGCTCCTGTCCCTCTAAACCCAGAAATGAAATACAAAAAAGGCAGAGGCACACAGGATGGTTAATCAAGAAATGCCCACTTTCTAAATGTGGTATTTTTAAATCCTGAGTTGGGGCATACAAAACTCAATTTTTCTATCAGCTCCCAATGGTAAGCTACATTGGTAAAGTGTTTCCAAGCAGCTCTTATGTTAACATATTGGATAGATACCCTTTCAACAGTGAAAATAAAATACACAGTTGTTCACTATTAGGACATGCAAAAATACACCACTTGTCCTACCTTTTACATACACACGGCACTCTGCTCTGGGACTACCTTAGGGTTGACTTAAATGTAAGAAAAGAGAAAGGCTCTGGCAAGTGAGTGCACTTGCCAGGTCGACATGACAGTTAAAAACTGCATGCGGATACTGAGTGGCAGGTCTGAGACACCTTTGAAACGCTACTTGTGTGGGTGGCACAACCAGTGTAGCAGGCCCACTAGTAACATTTGATTTACAGGCCCTGGGCACACACAGTGCATGGTACTAGGAACTTAGTAGTAAATCAACTAAGCCTACAGTGGGAGCACTTGTATTTTAGTACTGAGCAGCAGTATTGAAGTGAGTAAAAGCATTACACCAGTAAAAACAAGATCTAGAGTATCACAAAAACCAGAAGGTTTGAAGCAAAAGACGACAGGGGAAAATACACCAAAAGACACCAGGTCTAACACAAATCCAAGAGTACAGCACCACAACAAGTTGATGGACAGTTTGCTGAACATTGTCAAAAACATTTAAACCCAGTACATAGATCTGGGCCTAAATCCATAGTTTTTTTGTTCACCATGCCATTCCTCTTTGGAACCAGCCACTAGCATTCTGGTCCCAGGACGCCTGTTTTCCTGTCCAGGGAGGACCTGACCTGGCAGTTCGGGCTGAACTATTCCCATGGGGAGCAGGGTCAAATTGATTTGCATATGGCTGGGTCCAAACCAGTGTGGCATGAACAGCAAACAAATTATGGAATGTGAATGTTTGACAATGTTCAGCATACCGTCCATTACCTTTTTGCATTTCTATAGCCACCCTAAGTGGCAAGTGTATGCCCAGATGTTGGTCCCATGCACACTCTGCCACTGGATTCAAGTTCACCTGAATGATGAAGGAGGATACCCGAAATCGATATCGGGATGCTTTTTTTCTGCTCCAGGGAAGACCTGGTCTGGCAGATTGGGCTACAGTGTTTCCATGGGGAGTAGGGTCAAGAATATTTTGCATATGGGTCGGTTCATACTGAAATGGCATGGTGAGCAAAAGAAAGTTGGATATAAACTATGGGGATGATTCACAAAACGAATTTACGACAAAATCCTAAACGTACTACTTTTGGTATTCACAGAAGTCATTTAGTAGTCTTAAGTTAGGATTGTGTTTTAAGTTAGGATTTTGTCATAAATTAAGATTTGGTCCTAAATTAGGATTTTGTCTTAAATTAGGATTTTGTCCTAAATTAGTATTTTGTCTTAAATTAGGATTTTGTCCTAAATTAGGATTTTAGTTAGGGTTTTGTCTTAAATTAGGATTTTGTCTTAAATTAAATTTAAGACAAACAAGTTAAACTTAAGTTTTACTTAAGACAAGATCCTTATTTAGGACACATTCCTAACTTAAGACAAAATCCTAATTTAAGACAAAATCCTAATTTAAAACAAAATCCTAATTTAAGACAAAATACTAATTTAGGACAAAATCCTAAATTAGGATTTTGTCTTAAATTAAGATTTTGTCCTATTTTAGTATTTTGTCCTAAATTAGTATTTTGTCTTGAGTTAGGATTTTGTCCTAAATTAGGATCTTGTTTTAAGTTAGGATTTTTCCTTAAATTAACTTAGGACAAAATCCTAATTTAAGACAAAACACTGATTTAAGACAAACTTCTAATTTAAGACAAAATACTAACTTAAGCCTACTAAATGCCTTCTGTAAATACCAAAAGTAGTAAGTTTAGGATGTTGACGTAAGTTAGTTCTGTGAATCGGGCCCTAGATCTGTGACTGGGGTGAATGTTTGACAATGTTCAGCATTCCATCTAATTTTTTTGTGTTGCTTTTCTTAGATTTGATTGTAGAAATTGGGAAAATTGCCTATTAACCACATTTCCCAACATTTTGGCAACTGTAGGTAAAAGTGAGATAGGTCAGACGTCTCCAAATTTTAATTACAACTGTGGAAATGCAAATTTTGGGAGGCAGGAGAACTGAAGATTTATGAACACGTAAACACTCTTCCAGTCTCTAAATGAGGCCCTTAGGGCACGTTCTACCATTTTAGAGTGTAAACATAATTTTGTTTTGCACAAGAAGTGGTTTAATACTGGGGATGGAGATTTTCTAAACTGAGAACAGAGGACATGTCAATAGCCCGTCCTTACAAGGAGAATATTTCTCGGAGGCAACATTTGGCATAGCTGTGGTAGTGACAATATTTATGAGACAATGTATTTTGTGGCATGATGTCATTCTAGCGTGAGGTTTTTCCAACAACATTATATTGTAAATCGCATGTTAAAAAACAGTTATGTAGTAAAATGATGTATATACTGCCTTATGATTTAAAAATAGTAGGCCTCACATGTGGGTATGTGAGTTATCATTGCAATGTGATTTTTTTAATAGGAGTTTATAACAAGCATTGGCAAATAGATCTGGTATGTTTTCTGGAGACATTGACTTATTTGGCAAAGGTAATTTGACTGCTTTAACACAGAAGAGTTGAATGATGGGAGGGGTTCCATTTCCGCAGTGACTGCCCTGGTCAGTTTTCTAACTTTCACCCTTGTGTACCCACATTGTTCCAATTCTGAGTGTTTTCGAATAAAAGGACACTGGTGCAGGAGAGGGAAAAGTATTCACCTGGCACGGAATGGTGCAAGGAAAAACATTCCAGAAGTACTTAAGTAACAAATATCAAGGCCAATAATGCCTGTGCTGTTATTTTAACATTTTTTTGTGTGTTTATGTATTAGAAGTACATCACCTCTGCTCATTTTCGTCTTATTTGAAGAACATTCACCTTGAATTTTGCAATTAACCACCGCACAGTCCTACGGCATTAATGTATCCTTTATTTGGGTGCAACAGATTAAAAAGAAGGCACTTTTTTATTTATAACCCATGTTCAAAATGGAATGGCAACAGTGGGAGGTGGCACAGGAAGCTGATAGGCATCAACGGCTACTGTAAATTCTAGAGAAGGACTCCCTTTTCCCTCAGTACCCTCCCCTTTCCAAAGCAAACTCAGAAGGGACAAAGCAACATTCCTTATTCAAAGTGGTGAATCTAGGACCCTCAACTACCATTAAAACACTGATCACATTTCCTGATATTCTGACCCACTACGTCCATGTTCAAGTGTAGGATACCTTTGCGGTGGGTCGGACTATCTTGCCGAAAACGGTACATTGCTTTAAATTTCAACTACACTAGAAACGAGGATCATTCTGATGGAATCGTGACTTTCTGGACACCTAAGATTTGCTGACTTGTTTTAGCTTCCAGGGTTTAGAAATTAGTTTGGAACAAACTACTTAAATCCTAGGTACGACGCTGTCATCCATCCACTGCACTCTTCCTGCAAGTAGAATCGCACAGCCCTGAAGAAGCCTATGTATGGGATGAAACGCTTTGGCTGCGTATGTTTGTCTGTCTTTTCGAAGAAATAAAAGAAAATCAAGCATAAACCGACCTATTACATACTTCAGCAAGAAATTTGGGTACGATTTTGTATTTTTCATTTGCCTCTCATTTTGTGTGTTTCAAAATGCTTAATGCATGAGTATCTGGTAGCTGGTCATTGGAGGTGGGCAATGACCATGCAGTGTTAAATTATTGATTACTTAGGTGAGTTCCCTCGCTGCCAATACTTTTTCAAATTTAATAACTCTTTGGTCAGGCAGCCCGAGAATGCCATTGTGGAATATTGATCGTACATACATCCTCAAAATCTTGTTTTTAGTGCAACAAATTCAGACTTGGCAATTTTCTCTGGCTTGTGTCACAGACTATTTAGCCCTAGTCCCCTGCACCAGGCTGAAATACAGTTCAATCAAGGGGTTTTAATGGCACTATTTATCTTCATCAAATCCCTCAATGCACATCTATATTTCAAAAGCTGTGCACCAAATATGTATTCAGTACATCAATGGTTTTAGCTGATTAGGGGGCCATTAAGGAGTGGAAGCGTTTACCACAGAAACATGTGTGGGAGGAGCTGACAGAAACATGTGAAATGAAAGAATGTACTCTTTTTTGGAAGATTATTAACAGCCCCTGTTATACAGATCCAGAGAAGCCAGTATTAGTTCATAACATTACTCCAGACTAGTGGAAGGAATATTTCGAGGGTGTGTATAATTATGGTCATAGCGAGGAATCCATCATGGATGACAGTTCTCCCTCTGGCACCAGAGCAATCTCTTTTAGTTTTGATGAGTTAAGATTGGGCATTGAGGGATTGTCACGGAATAAGGCCCCTGGTCCTGATGGGATCCCCCCGGACCTTTTTCGTGACAACATAGAGGTTTGGGCCCCTGTTTTAACTAGGGTACTAAATACTGCTGTGGGGACAATAATGACCCCTTTGTGGTCTACGGCCACTATTGTCCAGATTTTCATGAAGGGGGACAGGGACAATCCTCACTACTACCGCCCTATATCCCTCATTGATGCCACAGTTAAAGTCCTTGACCGAGTACTATTAAGCACACTCTTAGACTGGGCGGACACTAACCAAATCATTTCATAGGTACAATATGGGTTCTGCATAGGTAGGTCAACAACAGACCCATGCATAAACCTCTATATTTTGGTAGCAAAATATACGATTGCCAAACCTTGTGCTTTTGGGTTTTATGGACCTTACCGCAGTATTTGATTGTGTGAACCGCAGCAAACGTTGGTCCCTGCTCGGTGACCTCTGGGTTAACCTTGCGATTATAAATATTTTAATGACCTTACATTTTAATACTACTGCTACAGTCAGATACACCCAGGATAGGAATGTGACTGACCCTTTTTAAATGTTGAAGAGGGGTGAGACAGGGATGTATATTGGTCTCATTTTTATTTACGCATCTATTAATGGACTGGAAGCATCTCTAACCGCTTTACAGGCTGATACCCCCAGAATAGGCAGCAGATCAGTCCCAGTCCTGTTGTCTGCACATGTTGCAGTATTGTTAGCTCAAACCCCTAGAGACTAGCAGGTTTTATTGGATGGATTTGTGGCCTTTATGTAGTGGAATGGACCTTTCAGCGAACTTGTCAAAAATAGTATGTTATAGAATTCGGTAAGCAATCCACTAGAAACAATACCTGAAAAGTAAGTACTCATAGGCTAGCAAAGGTATCGGCCTTCTCCTATTTCAGCATTTTATTTGATGAAAAGCTTAATTTTATACTTTTGCTGGAGAGGAAGACATTTCATATGAGAAAATCAATGGGAGCAATCACAAATTATACACACAGATTAGGTACATGGTCACTGGGGGTAAATTGTACAACTCTTTCTGTTTTTCTAAGGCGCTATATGGAAATGAGGTATGGGGTTGTTTAGCAGGTAATAATCTTCAAACCACAGAAAATAAATATCTTAGAAGAATTTTTAACGTGCCCCAGGGTATTGCTGTGTACACAGTACACGAAAAATTAGGAATGAAGTATATCCTGGATTCGGTGGCGGTTAAACCATTGTTATGTTGGTTAAAGATTTGGTCCAGTAATTAGGTGGGCTTCAATCAACTATTGATTGAGGATTATCTCTCATTTGATCATGGATTAAAAATCCCATGGATAAGAAACGTTAAGGTTACCATTATGGCTCTGGGCAGAGAAGATATCTTCATACAACATGACACAGTGAAAGTACAGGATAAGCACATAGTGAAATAATTATTTTTTAAGCACGCAATGGCCTCTAGGGAGGAAATGGAGCTTAGAAAACCCAGGGTAAGAGGACATGTCATACTGAAATCAGTGTTAGGAATGGAGACTTATCTATCCATTTAAAAAAATGCCTATGATTGATTTTTAATTACCCGCTTTATATTGAACTTGTTGTATCATTTATTATCACCACTTAAGAAGATAGAGGTCCCTGTGGCTGCGACAATAGGTCTCCACAGGATACCCAACATTTTGGGGTTTTTGCCATTATTTTACGTACCCTAGGCAACCTTTTCTTAAGCCACTGTTAAAAGAAATGAGATTTAGGAATGCTCATGTAGCTTTACTGTATTTACATCTTCTGCCTAATGCCCGACAGCTATTTTGCATTGTTAGCTTTTTAAGAGCTGCACATTGTAGAGGTGACTAAAAAGGTGTGGTGATTAGTGATTGGCTATTACCCACACTTTAAGTGATAAGCTGGCCCCAACAAATTGGTCCAGGATTTTAATCTTGGGTTCTCTTCTGTTTCAACGATAAGATTGGTGGGTGTATCGGAACTATATCCTGTTTCTCAGCTGATGGTGGATGTGAATAATACTTACATTGTTAATTTGTAATTCTTGCACATTGACATTATGCTGCTAACAATTGATCCTGTTGTTGATGTTTTTATTCTTTTTAATGTTGTTTCTTTTATGGTTGTGACTCACGCCAAATAAAGAGTATTATTATTATTATTATTCAGTACATCAATTGTTTTAGCTGAGCCATACCTGCTATTGTTTGGTGGTAAAGTCAAAGAACAGTGGAATATTCGGGGTGCTGGTAGACACCCGAATAAGAGATCTAATGAAATGATTCTCTTCCACTGCCAGCTTCTGTGAGTCAGTATAACCCCAGACTTCAGCGACAAAAAAAGTGGCACTTTGGGTCTTGGCACAATCATAAAACCCAAATGACATAATCTTGGCCATGAGCATTTCCATAGCCCAGGTCAGCATTAAACATAGGTTACTTTCACACACAGCAATATAAAAATAATAAAGTGCTCATACAAAACATGACCATTTCCAGTAGGTGATTCTCTCTATTAGACCTTATTCAGAATTGAAGGTCTTCTTCATGAGTGAGAAATTTAGGCTTCTAAGAAAGTCCCTTTTCAGCCTTTGGTCAACATATGAAATAATCAATTAATGCTTCATTCTCTGTACACTGTAGTCCTTGGTGGCTTTTGGCAGCTTTTGCACAATCTGATTAGTGCCGAGACCAGGACTAATCTAACGAGAGACCAAATGGACCAATCTCATGCAGTTGTTCATGATCTCCACTGTAAATACAATTAATGTAGCAGATGTAAATGAGAATTATTCACATGGTCAGTGGTTATCATGATAATCTGGCATTAATATTGCCTCTCCAGCCACAGCCCTTCCCTATACATTTGCATGTCTAATTATCTGGAAATGTAAACCTTTTGATGAGATCTCCACCTTCTCTTCTTATGTTGAAGATATTGCTGGCAGCACTTGCATTGCTCCAGGAAGAATTATCTTGGTCTGTTCAGAATGCAAATCTCTACTTCCAATATAGAATAGGCTGAATGTAGAATTCAAGAATGATAACTTTGAATGATGAGTATTTTCCTTACCAAGGAGTAACATAAAAGAGACACTGAGAGGGAAGCTCTAGTTTCCTGTCATGGCAATTTGAAATCCTAAGTGAAAAGCAACCCACATAAGCACAGTGAGCCATGCACAACTGTTTTTTTAATATGGGTTTCAAACCTGCCCTCACTTCTAAAAAGACTTGTAAAAGTGAAATAAACATGTGTTGAAGGAGGGGTGCTCCAGGATGGAGGATTGTTACATCACAGCAGTGACAAACAAGGTCTGTTCTCTCACTGCTGTGACATACGTGCAGTGAATAACAACCTTTTGAAAACTCTGTTTAGGAAAGTTGATTGATTTGGAACCATATGAAACATCTATTTGATGAAAAGGGGTGCACAACCTGGTGTGGCTGTGCAACTTCTCTATGTAACATACTTACTAATCCCTTTAGCACCAATAGGTTTCTTTTGCTAAACTCTCTAGCTCAACCCTGGGTAGCTGTGGCACTGAGCAGCAAGACATATACAAGGGAAGGAGGTGTAAAGCATTTAAACAGCACCAAGACAACTGCAGAAGCAATAAACAAGGCACTCAATAATCTGACACCAATTTTAACTTTAGACTGTATTTTTAAACACCACAATGAAAAAGATAAGACTAGAGGGTTCCAGAGATACAAGTTTTACAAGATATATAAATATACATGAATTTGGCAGAAACTGTTTCAAGAAAAATGTGAAAATAGGCTTGAGAGGAGGACTATGCCAAATGTTCGATGGAATTCTGGAGAATAATTCCCAAAGTCCAAACTTCTTTTCAGGGCATGGTGTGCCATTGTAATTCAGAGGTGCAATTAAAAAATAAAGAGATAGAAAAACAGCTGACACGTGTTTTTCCCGGTGGCTCACAGGCCGACGGTTTTTTCAAGGCTGACATGTACAGTACATATAACATGTGAAACAATTAGGCGATAAAATTACATTGGTACAAATGGCAAGTGAGAGGAGGACCAAGGAAAAACTTTGAGATTAAAAATACATAAATACGGCTAGAACTAAAATAAATATGTCAGACAAAACAGAAACTGGAACACAAATAAAAATCAAATAGGAGTATGTCATCAAACCAGATCAGGTGGTACGATACGTGAATCTGTGAGCATAATAAGAAGGATACGACCAAATGGTGGGAGAAGCTAGCCTCAAAAAATATTTGGAATCATAAAGAATACCAAGAGCACTTCGCATCCTGATATTTCCGCCAGTGGAAACCACGAAGCCAGATCAAATTGCGAAATAGGAAGAAAATCTAAGGAAAGCATCTAATAATATGATTTGAGAACTTATTGACATAGCAGAAGATCATACTAAATACAAATTGGAAGTGGATGAGATGACCAAGAAAACTGAGGACTCCAACTGTGGCGACATTGCGACCAAGAATTATGAAATTTTGAGTAGAGTTATTGATGAATATGAAGAGGAATATTGATTCAACGTAAAAACAGAAAATTCCGAAGTGACCAGATTGATTACCATTGAGGGAGAGTGTATACATTTGCCAAACGCTACGATAACATTACACAAAGTGCATTATCTTCCCAAACACTTGTGAGAAGGTGGCTCTATATATACTGGACAATAGGCAGTACAGTGTGTATAGAGTCCACAAACTGCAAAGGTTTAACAGAGGTTAAAGTCAGAACTGACCTTACTCTCCAAAGTGGTAGCTTGGTCGAGCAGTAAGGCAGCACCAGAGGGCAGCGTAAAGCATTTGTTGTACACACTCAGTCAGCAAAAGGTTTCACACACTCAAGAACTGAACTCCAGGCCATTTGTTATTATATCCTTAGATATAGTTTTTATTTTTAGAAACAACAGTATTAAAAATATACTTGTCGAGATACGTGTACTCTAAGGTAAATACTTTGCAGAGGTGCAATAAGTGTGTACACACAATAATCACAGGTTTAGCTAATAGCAAAACAGTTCTGAAATGCACTCTAGCATTGAGCTCAATGGGTTTTCATAGGAAAGTACAGTTGATTACTTGATGGATTACTTTTGTAGTTCCAGGACTAGATCTTGGATTCAGTCCTGGGATCTCATCTGAAACAAGATTAGCAAAAACGTTTTAATTACAGTGATGATTTTTCCTGAATATAAAGCTGTTTTGAAAGTTCACACTTAGAAAATTTTCGAAGTGATTCTCACAATGTTATTCAATGGGAGGAAATTCAGGATACAGGTAAAGTATGGGCACTGGACTTTGGGTCCTAGTCGCCGGGGGGATGTCCTCGTGGTCTTGGTTTGGGTTGGCCCAGCTCGGGCTCGGCTGGTGCAGAGTGGGCTAGTCCGGAGCTTCCTGGTGGGCACCAGGTGGATTGTTGCAGCAGAGCCTCTGCGGATGGGAGTCCCAATCGTCGAGAGGGTCAAGGCAGGCAGGTCCTCTGGGTGTCCCAAGGTTGCTGTCCATGGGGGTCGCCGGGTTTAGGCAGGCACAGGTTCCAGGATCAACAGGCCGGAAGTGCTGGGGCCAAGTCAGTTGTTGTTGTCCAGTTGTTAGCAGCTGCACGGTGGGTCTTCTTCTTGATCTTCTTTCTTCTTTTTGATATCAGGATCTAAGGAAGGAAAGTTCAGGGAGCCCATAAATACTGAATTTAGGGGCGTTACAGGTAGGGCAAGGGCAGGGACCAATAGGCTCCTGTCCTGGGATGAGTACACCCCCTAGCCTGCTCCTCTTCTGTGGGAGGGGGGCAGGAGCCTAGCTGGGATTGGGCAGGACTCCCCATCTACAAGATGGCCGGGGTCCGGGGTCGTGCTTCACCTCGCCTCCACCTGAGGGGTGGAGTTGGCACAGGTTGGCACATCCCCCTTCCTGACATAGTTTTTCCCACCAGTCTTCCCGCCAGGGTGGGGGTAGGCCTGGTTGCTAGGTACAGCAAATGGTCTGGAGAAGCTCTCAGAGGTGGTATGCCGTTGAAGCTTCCCCCAGTCCATCCTGGGGGAGGAGACATATCAGCTCGCCCAGGATGTGCATTGTTGCAGGCCCATGAGAGCGCGGGGCTCTCCACCCAGTGGTCCAGCAAACATGCCTGCTGTGTGGCAGCCTCTGCAGCCACTCAACCCAGACGTGGATTGTAGGTTCAGGTTTTGGAGGGCATCTCTAAGATGCTCTCTCGTGCATATTATAATAAATCCCACACTGGCATCAGTGCGGGTTTAATGTGCTGAGAAGTTTGGTACCAAACTTGTCAGTCTTCAGTGTAGCCATTATAGTGCTGTGGAGTTCGTAATGACGACCTCCCAGCACCATATACTCTTCAATGGCATCACTGCACTTACAGTGCCCAGGAATGGCCCTGGGTACTGTAGGGTCATAGGGCTCATGCCCCGGTGCCTTCACCTCTGGCATAGGGCACCCAGATAGAGGGGTGACTGAAGTATGCCAGGGCAGTGGGTTCTGTGGGCATGGCCATGTGTGCCATGTGTGCCATGTCGACTTTTGCTTTAGTTCTGTACTTAGGCACTCAGCCTGCGATGGCAGTGTGTGGGTGCCAGGGTACAGGGTCCCTGAGGGTGGCACAATAAGTGCTGCAGCCCTCAGAGGTCTTCTCTGGTCACTATGCCCTGGGTACCTAGGGTACCATTTACTAGGGGCTGACAGGTGGCCAGAGATGCCAATTGGGTGTTTTGTTTCAGCATAGCTTTTCTTTGAAGGGAAGGAACACAGGCCCTGGGTATCTGGTTGGCAGGGACCCAGCGCACACTCAGTCAAAGTACATCAGCAGTTCAGATAAAAAAGTGGGGGCATACCAAGGCAAGAAAGATGGCACTTTCCCACACAACCCCCCCCCCCCCCGAACGAAAGGTGATGAGACTAACCTTGCCCTGGGGAGTCTTCATTGTCTAAGTGGAAGAACCTGGAAAGTCTATCTGCATTGGCATGGGCAGTCCCTGGTCGGTGTTCCACTTCAAAGTCCATACCCTGTAGGGAGATGGACCATCTCAGTACTTTGGGATTTTCCCCTTTCATCTGCATTAGCCATCTGAGAAGTCTGTGGTCAGTTTGAACCAGGAAGTGAGTCCCAGACAGGTAGGGCCTCAACTTCTTCAGGGACCAAACCACAGCAAAGGCCTCCTTCTCAATGGCACTCCAACGCTGCTCTCTGGGGAGTAGCCTCCTGCATATAAAAGCAACAGGTTGGTATTGGCCTTCCTCATTGATCTGGGAGAGAACTGCTCCTATCCCCAGCTCTGAGGCATCAGTCTGCACTATGAACTGCTTGGAGTAGTCTGATGCTTTTAGAATGGGTGCTGAGCACATTGCTTCTTTCAGGGTGTCAAAAGCCTTTTGGCAGCTAACAGTCCAATTAACTTTCTTGGGCATTTTCTTGGAGGTGAGTTCTGTGAGGGGAGTCACAATAGACCCATATCCCTTCACAAACTTTCTGTAATATCCAGTCAAGCCAAGGAATGCCCTGACTTGAGTCTGGGTGGTTGGAGCTGCCCAGTCCAGGATGCTCTGGATCTTGGCCTGTAAGGGTTGGACCTGGCCTCCACCAACAAGGTGGCCCCAGTACACCACAGAGCCCTGCCTTATCTGGCATTTGGATGCCTTGATAGTCAGTCCTGCAGATTGCAGGGCTTGCAGATCCTTCCCAAGGTGGATCAGGTGATCCTGCCAGGTGGAGCTAAAGACATCAATATCATCAAGATAGGCTGCACTGAAGGATTCCAACCCAGTCAGGACTTCATTCACCAACCTCTGGAAGGTGGCAGGGGCATTCTTTAACCCAAAAGGCATCACAGTAAACTGATAGTGCCCATCAGGGATGGAGAATGCTGTTTCCTCTTTGGCTCCTGGAGCCATGCCAATTTGGCAGTACCCTGCAGTCAAGTCAAAGGTGCTGAGACATTTGGCTGCCCCTAGTTTGTCTGTCAACTCATCTGCTCTTGGAATGTGGCGAGAATCTGTCTTAGTGACAGAGTTGAGCCTTCTATAGTCCACACAGAACCTAATCTCTACCTTTCCACCCTGTTGATGAGGTTTGGGGACTAGAACCACTGTGATGGCCCAGGGGCTCTCAGAGGGTTTAATCACCCCTAGCTCCAGCATCTTGCTGACTTCAGCTTTGATGCTTTCCTTGACTTGATCTGATTGTCGATAGATTTTGTTTTTGACAGGGTTACTGTCACCGGTGTCCACGTCATGGGTACACCTGCTCGTCAGACCAAGGGTCAAGGAAAATATGCTAGCAAACTGCTGCAAGACTTGCCTGCAGTTAGCCTGCTGTTGGTGAGTGAGGGTGTCTGAAAAGACTACTCCATCCACTGACCCATGTTTTGGGCTGGAAGAAAGAAGATCAGGGAGAGGTTCACTCTCTGCTTCCTGTTCCTCATCAGTTACCATCAGCATGGTGAGGTCAGCCCAGTCATGGTAGAGCTTGAGGCGGTTCACATGGATAACCCTTTTGGGTGTCCTGCTGGTGCCCAGGTCCACTAAGCAAGTGACCTCGCTCTTTTTCTCCAGGATAGGGTAAGGGCCACCCCATCTGTCTTGGAGAGCCCTTGGTGCCACTGACTCCAAAACCCATACCTGTTGCCCAGGTTGAAATTCAACCATGGCAGCCTTTTGGTCATACCAGTGCTTCTGCAGCTCCTGGCTGGCCTCAAGATTTTTGGATGCCTTATCCATGTACTCAGCCATTCTGGACCTTAGTCCAATCACATAGTCCACAATGTCATGTTTGGGTTCTTGGAGAGGCCTCTCCCAATTCTCCTTTACCAGACAGAGTGGTCCCCTTACAGGATGACCAAACAGCAGTTCAAAGGGTGAAAACCCCACTCCCTTCTGTGGCACTTCCCTATAAGCAAAAAGCAGGCATGGCAACAGGACATCCCATCTCCTTTTGAGTTTTTCAGGGAGCCCCATGATCATACCTTTCAATGTCTTGTTGAACCTTTCTACAAGACCATTGGTTTGTGGGTGGTATGGGGTAGTGAGCTTGTACTGCACCCCACAATCCTTCCACATGTGTTTGAAGTTGGTACCTCTGTCTGAAACCACCTCCTTAGGAAACCCGACCCTGGTTAAGACACCTAGGAGGGCTTTGGCTACTGCAGGAGCTTTAGTCACCCCAAGGGGAATTGCCTCAGGGTACCTAATAGCATGATCCACTACTACTAGAATGAATTTGTTCCCTGAGGCTGTGGGAGATTCAAGTGGACCCACAATGTCCACACCTACCCTTTCAAAGAGCATCCCCACCACTGGTAGTGGTATCAGGGGGGCCTTTGGCTTGCCACCTGTCTTGCCACTGGCCTGACAGGTAACACAGGAGCTCACAAACTCCTTCACTTTTTGGTTCATCTGGGGC
The DNA here is from genome assembly GCF_964261635.1 of Lissotriton helveticus. NCBI lineage: Eukaryota > Metazoa > Chordata > Amphibia > Caudata > Salamandridae > Lissotriton > Lissotriton helveticus. The sequence continues at coordinate 1,457,445,677 of NC_136059.1, forward strand.
CAGTAGAAGTGGCTAACCAACCTTTCCCAAGTTTTGGTTTGCCCCAGGTGTCCAGCTAGGGGGATTTCATGAGCCAAAGTTAGGAGGAACTCCCTGTACTTCTGTGGCACTACCACTCTCCTCGTAGCTCCCGGACTGGGGTTTCTTGCCTCAGCAAACAGTAATCCCTCTTCCCAATAAGCTCTGTGGGTACCACTGACATCTCCCTTTGCTTCTGCAGCTGCTTCCTGCCTCAGGCTTTCAAGAGCGGGGCAGTCTCGCTGGCCCTGGCACAGCTCCTCCCAAGTGGGTCCCCCTGGCCCCAGGAGTCCAGCCTGGTAAGGCTCAAGCTCCATAGGCTCAGTTCCCTCTAGGGTTTCCAAGTCCTCTCCCTGAGGAGAGGGGTCCTGAGAGGCTGGCTGTGTAGAAGCTGGTTCCCCAGTCTTCTTGATTTTTCACTTGGTTGGTTGGGCCATGCTTTCAGGCTCCAACCCCACTTGTTCAACCTTCTTTTTGCTCTGTGCTCTGGTTTGGACACACACCAATCTAGGGATACCCGGCATGGCTGCATGGTTACTTGCTCAACTTCAGCCCAGGCTGAGGTTTCAGTTAATTTCCAAGCAGACAGTCAGCTGGCAATTGGGGGTATTGCATTTATTTGTTACAGTTGGTTGGCCACCCAGCCACACTGGCAACCTCTTAGTTGCTCCTGAGGCGCAAAGCCGGGAGCTAGGACTCTATGCTGCTGTAATTTTAAAAAATGTACATTGCTTTATTCTGTCGCTTTTGAATTTGTGTTACTTTTAAAATTTCTGTTGCTCCTGAGGCGAAAAGCCGGGAGCTAGGATCCAATGGTGCTGTCTTTTTAAATATCTCATTGCTTTACGTGCCGCTTATTGAATTGGTGGTACTTTTTTAAAAATAAAACCCCTACCTGACATTAGGAAGCTCTTGCCTGCTCTGCTGAATAGGTGCGGAATTTACATCACAGGCGAGACGCTGGGGGCACGGCTTAGTTCGATGACGCGACTTGCGGCGGCTTAACGGAATATCGGTATGACTCCGTGCAGCGGTCGCGAGCAGCGGGCGCGCCGGAGGCGTGCCAGAGGTAAGCTCGTCTGTGCCCGTCCGGGCCAGACCGAGCCCAGAGGCCACGACCCCTGGTCTGCTGCCCTCTAAGCCTTCTCCCAGGGTAGTTCTGTCTACCACAGAGCTGTGTAATATCCGCAAAAAAGCTGTGGAAGAGGTGGCAGTCTGTTAAGTTGTTCTTATCATTTCCCTATCCAACTCGAAGTGCCGGTGGCTTGTAAACACTGCTCATTTCAAGGGAATATGCAGGTTAGCCATGCGGCTTCAACTCGCCTTTTGAAGACTTCGCCTTCGGGAGACTGTACCTACATTCTGTGTAATATGCGTTCTTTGGCCAGACATTCCTTCGAGATATGGGACTTGATCAACTCATACTCTCCGGAAATTTGTTTTTTGATGGAAACGTGGCTGAACACCACCAATTTCCAGTTGATAAATATAGCTATCCCTGAGAATTACAAAATTATCCATCTGGACAGGAGGGGGTGGAATTGGGGAGGGGGATAGCCATTGTCTGTAAGAACCACATTAAAATTGCTTGGGTCAACACACAAATTGATGACAGCATGGAAGTAGGAATCTTTCAAGACAATTTTTCTCCTTCAGAGAGCTGGACTGGGGCCTTTGTCTACCGACCTCCAGGTCCTAAGGCGGACTTTGCGGACAAACTTGTGGACCTGATAGCCACACATGCTCTCGCTGTGAATAATTTTTTTCTCTTGGGCGATTTTAACTTTCATGGAGAACTACTCACATCCCCGGAAGTGAGTAAGCTTCTTACGGATCTGGAACAGCTGGGGCTCTCACAGAGAGTCCTGGGAGCCACGCACAAGGGGAGTCACACCCTGGACCTAGTCTTTACAAATATAGACTTTCTCAGTTTTGACCCTCTGGCACCTCTCACCTGGACGGATCACGCGATGATCAAGTTCATGTCGGCCCCTAGCCTGCCGATAGCCGTTGGTCAGCCGACGGGGAGGGGAAAATTACTCCAGCGCCAATGGAACAAGCTGTCTTCTCAGATCTTTGAAGCAGAATTTCCGGCGCTGCCCCCGTTGGAGGACCAAGATGTATCAAGGGCCCTGAAGGGATTTGGGGAGGGCCTGGGTACATGTTCTGGATACAATCAAACCTGCAAATAGACAGGCCAGACCCATACAAAGCCGCCGTTCGGCCCAATGGTACTCGATCGAACTGAAACAGGAAAAATCATCTTGTAAAAAGCTGGAAAGAATTTGGCGACGGAATAAGTCCTAGCAGTCGAAGGCGCTATTTAAATCCGCACAGGCGGTATATCATCACAATCTAAAGGCAGCTAGATGTCAGTATATTGTGAGTCAAATTGAAAGGGCAGATAGTTCTTCCAAAGCCCTATTCGTCATTGTAAAGGACTTCACCGCTCCGGCCGCCTGTAAACTTCCTCCCACTGAATCACAAGAGTTATGTGACTCATTGGCTGACTTTCTTCAACAGAAAATTTAAAGAATTTATGCCAATTTTCCGACCCTGGAACAGGTTCACCCACTACCTGACTGTAGTTTAGGAGGCCGTATTGCGCAGACAGATTGCTCATTGGAATAATTTTCACCGATCTCCCTTATGGAGACACAAAGAGCCTTGGAGGCTGCGAAATCAGGGTCCCCGACAGAACCCTCTCCCCCTAAGGTTATGTCACTTCTCTCTAACACTCTGGCCCCCTCCATTCAAAGGATTTTTAATCTTTCGATCCTGGAAGGTGTGGTTCCAGCATCTTGGAAGGAAGATTTTGTCCGTCCCATACTTAAGAAGCCCACTGCCAACCCCCAGGACTTAGGTAACTATCGCCCCATCTCCCTGCTCCCTCTACTAGGAAAAATGCTGGAGAGTTTCATAAACCTGCAACTAAACAGGTACCTAGAAACAAACAACATCTTGGACCCTTCACAATCTGGGTTCCGGCAGGGCTTTAGCACCGAGACTGCCCTGTTGGCGGTAACAAACTCCCTAAGGCTGACCATAGATGCAGGTGGCTCGGCAATTCTGGTGCTGCTCGTCCTCTCTGCGGCTTTTGATACCATCTCCCATGCTAAGCTCGCGGAGAGGTTGAGCTCCGCAGGCATACAGGGCTTAGCCCTTAAGTGGCTGCAGAGTTTCCTGCTGGACAGACATCAAACGGTTACCATGGGCCCATATCAGTCCAAAAAAACTCTCTTGACCAAGGGTGTTCCCCAGGGCTTCTGCCTTAGACCCACCCTCTTTAATATCTATATGGCGCCATTGGCTAGGGTGGTGGAAGCCCTGGGGTTCGAAACGGTGTCATACGCCGATGACACCCAGCTGGTGTTCAACTGTGGGCCAGATCGGTAGGCCGACAGACTCCGTTTTCACAGAGGGATGTTGGAGATCTCAACTTGGATGGCCAACAACTGCCTCCAATTGAACCCGAGCAAGACTGAAGTCATGCTGCCGGGAAAGGCCGAGGAGTCCTGGTCTCCGGATTGGTGGCCGGCGCAACTTGGGTCTGCCCCTGTGCCATCATAGAGCGCGAACAATCTGGGCATTAAGCTGAACCACACCCTTTCAATGCAAGACCACATTTCCTCGATAGCTGGGGCTTGTTATTATAGGTTAAGACTGCTACGAAAGATTCGTCCTTTTATTCCCATGATACATCGAAGAACGCTGACCCAGGCAACGATTATTAGCCGGCTCGACTATAGCAATGCTTTGCTAGCCGAGGTCGGAGCAACTTACCTGAAGAAACTGCAGGTTATTCAGAATACGGCCGCTGGGCTGGTCCTGAATCAGCCAGCGGGCACCCCTTCATTGCCATTGCTGAAAACCTTGCACTGGCTTCCAGTCAAACAAAGACCTTTTTTCAAAGTGTGTTGCTTGACTTTTACTGCTCTCCAGGGTCTTGGCCCAGCGTATCTTCAAAAGAAATTGATAAAACATATTCCTAACTGCCCACTGAGGTCTAGCACGCTGGTACTTCTTCACATTCCACGCATCAAACGCAGTAGGTCTGGGGGCAGGGCCTTTTCCTATCTGGCCCCTAAGTATTGGAATAGTCTTCCTGTTACCCTTCGAGGCATTCCCTCTTACCAGGCCTTTAGGAAACATCTGAAAGCGCACCTGTACTAACGCTGCCGTCCTGCTATTTGTCTCCTTCTGATGTGACTGAGAAAAAGCGCCAAGATGCCCCCTGGTGATTCGTGCGCTATACAAGATGCTATAACATAACATAACATGTTCCCCAAGCAGACTAGACTAGCCTGAGTGTATTCCCAGATTTGCTCTGGGCACTCCTCTGATCCCATCTGTAGATTTACTGTCCCTGGAGTAGGTGGAATGGGTGCCTTAGGGGCTTTGTTGTAGGGGAGTTCTTGTCTACAGTTAAATGTCCCAACTTCTTACAGTTGTTACAATAGGCCTTGTTAGGATCAACGTTTCTTCCCCTATAGGGCTGAGGCACATAGGGAGTAGATTGGGACCCACCCACCTAAACAGGTTTTTGGGGCCCTTTGAAAGACTCAGACTTTTTATCTGGGGATTCTTACCACCTTTCCCCTGGGGGGCTTTGTGACCACCTTCTTTTGGTCACCCCCAGTGGCTGTCTTTGTCACCCTACTCTTGATCCAGTGGTCTGCCTTCTTTCCCAATTCTTAGGGAGAAATTAGACCTAGGTCTACCAAATGCTGATGTAACTTTTCATTTGTGCAATTACTTAAAATGTGTTCCTTCATAAACAAATTATACAGTCCAGTAAAGTCATGCACATTGTGTCCACTTAACCAACCATCCAGTGTCTTTACTGAGTAGTCTACACAATCTATCCAGGATTGGGTCTGGGTTTTGTGAGCCCCCTGAACCTAATTCTGTACTCCTCAGTGGTGAGTCCAAATCCCTGAATCAGAGTCTTCTTCATGAGATCATAGGACCTTTCATCTGGCCCAGAGATGGTCAGAAGTCTGTCTCTGCAGTTACCAGAGAACAGTTCCCACAGGAGTGCCCCCCGAGAGGTTTCTTTAGCTGTCTGATATCACAAGCCCTCTCAAAGGCTGTGAACCACTTGGTGATGTCATCACCTTCCTCAAATTTATGGACAATCTCTTTGGGGTTTTTATGGTCATAAGATTGCTCTCTACCTTTGTCATGGGTATTGCTGCCACCAGAGATGGGGGCTAAGCCCATCTCTTTTCTTTCTTTTTCGAGAGCCAGTAGCCTGGTCTCTACGTTTAACCTCTTGGCCAGCTTTGCTAGGAAGCTGTCATCTTCACTGGGGCTTTCCCCAATGTGTTCCCTGGGGAATAGTCCACTTGTTTGGTCCCTAGGCTCCCAGAGGTTGATTCTTGGAGTCAGGGGTCCAGGGACCCCCTCCTTCCTAGGAATGATGGGAGGATCATCAGTGTCCTCCTCCTCATCCACTCCTTCTTCCTCTAGCTGGGCGTCACCCTGCTCAGAGGGGTGGTCTTTTGCATACTCAGCCAGGAGCTCTTGGAGCTTTTGTTTGGTTGGATGCAGACCTACAGTTATTTTCTTTACTTTGCATAGGGCCCTCAATTCCTTGAAGTCCAGGTGCAAGTAGGGTGTGAGGTCGAGTTCCTCCACCAGGTTGGTATTATCTTCACTAACAGCTGGGTTCTGTTGAGATATTCTAACCTGATAGTTCTAACCCTCTACCCTAGCTTATAGTGACTTTTACTTTCACAAAATTCTAATGGGACATAAGCAAGGCCCTATCACATTTTTAGTATTTTTGGAAAAGACCAATTTCAGAATTCTAAAGGCAATTTATGAGTTCTGTCGTGTGATCAGAAGGTAACCAAGTAGTCCAACAAATGCAAGTTTGTTTCCCACCGCTGATCCACCAATGTGAGTAGGTGGCTCTATATACACTGGACAGTACAGTGTGTATAGAGTCCACAAACCCCAAAGGTTTAACAGAGGTTAAAGTCAGAACTGACCTTACTCTCCAAAGTGGTAGCTTGGTCGAGCAGTAAGGCAGTACCAGAGGGCAGTGTAAAGCATTTGTTGTACACACTCAGGGCCAGATGTAGGAGCCCAAATACCGGTCGGTAATGGCCGATTTCGGCCGCTACCGACCGGTATTTAGGAATTGGCATGTAGGGGCCAATTTTACTGATTCGGTAAATTTACCGAATCGGTAAATTTACCGAATCGGTACAATACCGAATCGGTATTTTTACCGATTCGGTAACTTCCAGATGTAGGTGGGACTCTTCTGAGTCCCAAAGGCCTTTCAGATTCGGTATTTTACCACCCAATCCAATTGGGTGGTAAAATACCGAATCCAGGTGTGCATGCACATGTGTGCATGCACACCTATGCCATGTGACAGACAGACATGCCCTTAGGGCATGTGTGGGGGTTCCACTGGTGTATCGAAAAGGTTGACAGACACGGGGGCTCGTGGTAAGGATGCTTTTATTTTTGTACACAAACGCCGTTTCTGTACAGGCACTCTGTAGAATGGGAGCGGGGTTTCAGATTTCTCCGACGTGGTGGCTCCCGCTCCGGACCGCCGTTCCCACTGCCTCCTGGGTGTCGTAGGCCGTCTCTCCGCCGTCTCGATGAGTCTCGGTACCGGCAAATGAAATGAAAACAAGTGTCAGGCAATCTGTCCTCAACCTCGGACTTGGTACAGGGGAAAAGGGGTGAGGAAGCACACGTGCACACAACTACCCCTGGCCAGTGGTGGGGTATCGGTGAGGGTGGGGCTTTAAGTGCTTAGGATGAGGTAGGGTGTGTGTGCTCAGGACGACTTGTTCCGCCTAGTGCCCGCCCACCCGCTGAATCTTGACCGTACCTGGTCAAGCCACACTTCGCGGGAAGCGTGGCTGGGCGGTGAGTTGTCCCGTTGGCCTCCCGGCTTGTTGGTGTTGCCGCCGTCTCTGTCTCCCGCCTTCGCTGGCCTCGGTGTCTCCGCCCTCGGATCAGCTGCACTCCGCTCCTCCTCAGGATACTTTTCCGCTGCTCTCCCCTCCTCTCGCCTGTCCTCTTCCTCCGTCCTCCTCCAGTCTTCCTCCGTCCTCCGCTGTTCTTCCTCCGTCCTCCGCTGTTCTTCCTCCGTCCTCCGCTGTTCTTCCTCCGTCCTCCGCTGTTCTTCCTCCTCTCTCGTACTCCACTCCTCTTCGCTTCCGCTCCAATCTCGCCACCAGTCTCCTTCGCCTCCTCCGGGTGTCTCGCACACCTGTGTGCTTTCTGGGACGGGTTTTACCGTGTTGCAGGGGGTGTGTCCCAGGACAGGTGCCGCCCAGTTAAAGGTGCAGGGTCGCAGCGCGGACTCCTCCGGCCGGCCGCTGATGACGTCAGGGGTTTTCCATGCCTCCGTATGCTGGGAAGAAAAAGGGGACACATTACTAGGTAGGCCAGGGGGGCCCGCATCCGGGTCCCCATCGTCACACACCTCCCCCCTAGGAATCTCCCGATCGGGGAGAGGAAACCGGGACAGAAAGTCCGCATTGACGTTCTCACACCCCTTCCGGTGGCGGACCTGAAACCGGAACGGTTGAAGGGCCAGGAACCACCGCATGACTCTGGGATTGTTGGACATGTTCCTGCTCATCCACATTAGGGGGGCATGATCTGTATACAAGACGAACTGATGCCCCTCCAGGTAATACCTCAGTTTACCGATGGCCCAACGAATGGCAAGACATTCTTTTTCGATAGTCGGGTATCTGATCTCACGGGGAAAGAGCTTTCTACTGATGTAGAGGATGGGTTTTTCCCCACCCGCCCCTGTGTCTTGCAACAACACAGCCCCGATGCCAAAGTCAGAGGCGTCCGTATTCAGGATGAAGGGCTTATTGAAATCCGGGGAGGTCAATACAGGACTTGTCGTGATGGCCTTCTTCAGGGTTTGGAAGGCGTTCCACATGGCAGGGGTGGGGCTGTGGAAGTCCACCCGCTTGTGCTGTTTCTTCAAGGTGTCCGTCAGTGGTGCGGCTACGTCCGAAAAAGAGGGTATGAACCTCCTGTAGTATCCTACGAGCCCTAAGAAGGCTCGCATGTCTTTGGTTGTTTTGGGAAAAGGGGTGTCGGCGATTGCCCTCACCTTTTCAATTTGCGGCTCTATGGCCCCGTGTCCCAAGAGATATCCCAGGTACTTGACCTTCTGGTACCCGATTCGGGACTTCTTCGAGTTCACGTGGAGGCCGGCGTCTTTCAGGAGTTGGAGTATTATCCGTAAGTGCTGTAAGTGCTCCTCCCAGGACGGACTGAAGATTATGATATCATCAAGGTAGGCCGAGCTGTATCGGTGATGCCCCTGCAATACCCTATTCATCAGCCTCTGGAAGGTGGCCGGGGCACCATGGAGGCCAAATGGTAGCACATTAAATTCAAAGAGGCCGTCCTGAGTGGCAAAGGCTGTCTTTTTCCTGTCCTCTTCTCGTAACGGCACCTGCCAATAGCCCTTGGTCAGGTCCAGGGTACTGATGTACTTGGCTTCCCCTAGCTTTTCAATAAGTTCATCGATTCGAGGGATCGGATACGAGTCAAAGGAGGATACCGCGTTCAGGGCCCGAAAGTCCATACAGAAACGGCTACTGCCGTCTGGTTTTGGCACCATGACTATGGGCGAGGACCACTCGCTCCGGGACGGCCTGATAACTCCCATTTTCAACATTTCTTCCACCTCTCTCCTTATGCTCTCTCTCTTGGCTGCGGGTATCCGGTAAGTTCGTTGTTTGACGGTGGTCCCAACCGGTGTTTCTATCCGGTGTTCAGCTAGGGAGGTCGTACCGGGACGGTCGGAAAAGATGGGAGCAAAGGGGCGAAGGGTCTCTTGTAACCCCGCCCGTTCGTTCACAAAGAGTTCGTCGTTCACCACCAGATCCCCCAACGTGGTTTCAGGGGTGGTCTCTGCAGGCGTCACCAGGTGGGCCGCCACCGGTTTAGGACCCAGCCATTTCTTTAATAAATTGATGTGGAAAATCTGTGTTTTCCTCCCGGCGAGTCGCAGGCGATAGGTAGTCTTCCCGACGGTCTCTAAGACTTCGTATGGACCCTGCCATTCGTTCCGGAATTTCTTCGCCGTTGAAGGCAATAGTACCAGGGCCCAGTCGCCCACCAGTAGCGTTCTCCACTTCTTCCCTTTGTTATATTGCACCTGTTGACGGATTTGGCTGTTCTCAAGGTTACTGAAAGCGAGTTCCCTTATTTTACCTAGTTGGTTCTTTAGGGTCGTGCTATATTCCAACAGGGTTCGGGATTCCCCCGTCTGTTCCATCTCCCACACTTCTTTTGTCATATCAAGGAGACTCCTGGGTTGTCTTCCGTATAACATCTCGAATGCAGAACAACCCAAGCTGCTTTGTCTTTGACCGCGAATGACGTAGAGGGCTAGAGGCAACAGGGAGTCCCAATCCGTGTTGTTCACGGCCAACATTCTCTTTAACACGGCTTTTAGGGTACCGTTATAACGTTCTACCAGACCGTCGGTCTGGGGATGGTACACCGAGGTTTTGATTTGATGAAGTCCTAGCAGCTGGCATACCTCCTTCATCACCTTGGACATGAATGGGGTTCCCTGGTCCGTGAGTATTTCCTTGGGAAACCCCACTCGAGAGAACAACTCCATGAATTTCTCCGCTATGTTACGAGAGGTGGGAGTTTTCAAGGGAAACGCCTCCGGGAAACGAGTGGCGTAGTCCACTATGACCAGGGCATATTTATGTCCTCTTTTGGTCGGTTGTAGCGGACCGATCAGGTCCATCCCCACCCTTTCGAAAGGGGTTCCTATTATAGGTAGGGGTTGCAGCGGAACCGCTGGAGGTCTCTGTGTGTTTTTCCTTTGGCACAGGTCACACGCCTGGCAGTGCACTTTGATGTCTTGATATATCCCTGGCCAATAAAAGTTCCGTAGCACGTTTTGGGTTGTTTTTTCACTCCCGATATGCCCAGCTAGCAAGTGGGTATGGGCATAAAACATGATCTGTTCCCGGAAACAGGACGGTACCAGCAGCTGTAAGGGGTCTTCCGGCTTGGCTAGTCGGTATAGGAGGTCGTCTTTTATTACAAAGCGCGGGTATGTTTCCGGCGTGGTGTCCGTCTCGCTATGGGCCTGTTCCCAGGCATTGAACAGTGAGGTATCGTTTGCCTGGGCAAAGCGGAAACTCCGATCCCCCTCCCAAGGTCCGGCAGCCACTAGGGCGGGGACAGACGCTTTGTCTCTACCCTCGCGTTGTGTCTGGTCTTTGAAGAGATCCAGGAAATGGGGATTGTCGGTACCCAGGATCAGGGGTTCAGGGAGCGTGTTCAGGACCCCCACTTTCACCACCAACGTGTCTTTTCCCTTCACTTCAAGGGGAAGAAACGCCACCGGGTAGTCCTTCACATCCCCATGCACACATTTTATGAACACCACCGCCCCCTGCATTACCTGAAGGGGCTTCACGTAGCAACCCCTAATGACGGACTGTTTACACCCCGAGTCCAGGAGTGCCCTCACTACCATCCCGTTGACAGTAACACTCACGTGGTAGGCTCCTCCTAGTTCAGCGGAATACATGACGCTCTTGGGTAAGTAGTGGATGTCCATGGGCTCTTCCGGGGCCCGTTTCTGTGGGCATAGCCGAGCAATATGCCCCCACATTCCGCAGTCAAAACACTGAGGGCCTCGGAAGGGGGGTTGTTCTGGTGCAGACGGTCTAAGGTGAGGGAGGGGGAGCCCCGGTGGAGCTCTCATCCGTCGTTCTGGCCTAGGTGGAGGCTTGTGAGGTTTCTCCGGCTCGGGATTGTGGAGACGGGGCTGTGCCCGGGCGTATGTGGATGCCATTTCCATGGCTTGGGCGGTGGACAGGTTTGAGTGTTGCCTAAGCCATCGTTGTGTTCCATAGGGGAGAGCCTCGAGATATTGCTCCAAGTAAATCCTATCCATGATCTGTTCCTTGGAGCTGGTTGCTGGGGCAAGCCATTTGTCTGCTGCTGCTTTGAGGCGAAAAAACAGGGTCTTCGGGTTGTCGCCTGCCTGCCCCCTTTCCTTGCGGAATCGCACTCGGTATGCTTCCGCGTCCAGGCCCAGATGATCCAGTATTATAGTCTTAATCTGTCCGTAAGGGGTCTGGCCGTTTCCGTTGGCCACTTGATAGGCCGCCTGAGCCTCCCCGCACAACAAGGGAGCCAAAAAGAACGGCCATTTCTCTACGGGCCACCCACACGCCAAGGCCACCCTCTCAAAATTGGTCAGGAACGCATCTGGGTCCTCACCGGCTACGTATTTCTGCAGGGAGATGCCCGGTGGTGTTGGAGAGGGTCGGGGGTCACGCACTTGCACACCGGCTTGGTCGCCCGTAACGCGCATACCCTCCAGCTGTGTAACCAATGTATTGCGAAAGGTGTCCCGGTCCAGTTGGGCGGCGGCGAGTTGCTGTTCCACCGCCCAGGCTAGCTGTTCTTGTCCCTTTACAAGCGCCTGTATCATCTCGTCCATCTTTGTGTCCTGGATGGATCCTGTTAGATTGCCCGCATTCTCCACCACTTGTGGGGGTTCCACTGGTGTATCGAAAAGGTTGACAGACACGGGGGCTCGTGGTAAGGATGCTTTTATTTTTGTACACAAACGCCGTTTCTGTACAGGCACTCTGTAGAATGGGAGCGGGGTTTCAGATTTCTCCGACGTGGTGGCTCCCGCTCCGGACCGCCGTTCCCACTGCCTCCTGGGTGTCGTAGGCCGTCTCTCCGCCGTCTCGATGAGTCTCGGTACCGGCAAATGAAATGAAAACAAGTGTCAGGCAATCTGTCCTCAACCTCGGACTTGGTACAGGGGAAAAGGGGTGAGGAAGCACACGTGCACACAACTACCCCTGGCCAGTGGTGGGGTATCGGTGAGGGTGGGGCTTTAAGTGCTTAGGATGAGGTAGGGTGTGTGTGCTCAGGACGACTTGTTCCGCCTAGTGCCCGCCCACCCGCTGAATCTTGACCGTACCTGGTCAAGCCACACTTCGCGGGAAGCGTGGCTGGGCGGTGAGTTGTCCCGTTGGCCTCCCGGCTTGTTGGTGTTGCCGCCGTCTCTGTCTCCCGCCTTCGCTGGCCTCGGTGTCTCCGCCCTCGGATCAGCTGCACTCCGCTCCTCCTCAGGATACTTTTCCGCTGCTCTCCCCTCCTCTCGCCTGTCCTCTTCCTCCGTCCTCCTCCAGTCTTCCTCCGTCCTCCGCTGTTCTTCCTCCGTCCTCCGCTGTTCTTCCTCCGTCCTCCGCTGTTCTTCCTCCGTCCTCCGCTGTTCTTCCTCCTCTCTCGTACTCCACTCCTCTTCGCTTCCGCTCCAATCTCGCCACCAGTCTCCTTCGCCTCCTCCGGGTGTCTCGCACACCTGTGTGCTTTCTGGGACGGGTTTTACCGTGTTGCAGGGGGTGTGTCCCAGGACAGGTGCCGCCCAGTTAAAGGTGCAGGGTCGCAGCGCGGACTCCTCCGGCCGGCCGCTGATGACGTCAGGGGTTTTCCATGCCTCCGTATGCTGGGAAGAAAAAGGGGACACATTACTAGGTAGGCCAGGGGGGCCCGCATCCGGGTCCCCATCGTCACAGCATGTCTGTGTGCCACATGTCACACGTTCCTGTATTCGGGGTGCTAGAGGGTGTCAAAGTGACACCCCCTGTACCCTTGCAGGATTCGGTATTTACCGAATGGGTAAATACCGATTCAGTGTTGCCCATTGATTCCTATTGGCTTCAAGGCCCATAGGAATCAATGGGCAATACCGAATCGGGGCATCCCGGGTCTGGAACTACAACCCATTAAGAAATGGTCTCAATCAGCCATATTTTTGAAGGGTATTTGTTTGAACCAGGGAATGCGTGCAGTTAATGGGCGTCTGAAGTCCGATAGGATGGGGGCAATGACTTTTGATAATGGTAGATCTGGCTCTCCCATTGACTATATCCTGGTGAACGTGGAAATGTGCCCCAGTTTGCTGGATATGGTGGTAGTAAATAGAGCCGAGAGTGACCATAATCCTTTGGTTCTATCAATTAAAGAAGGTGCTTTCGCAGTGCCCACGGTAGCAGAGACGTCCCTGCCACAGGTCTTATTAACCAACAATGAAAGAAGGGTTAGTTGGCCCAAAATAGCCCTGGATGAGGAGTTTCTGTTAAGGATTAGAACCATGTTGAGGGATGCAATGACCCAAATCAGCGGGTTTAGTCAGGAGTCGGCCCTTCTGGACAATATTACTTCACTACATAGGGATCTTTTCTTAAATCTCAAAACTTTTTTAATTAAATCTACTGGCCCTAGTAGGAACAAGCCAAAGCCCCTAACCTGGTATGACAGCGCCTGCAGGGAATCACAAAAGGCGCTACACGCGGCTCTAAGGTCAAGAGACCAGACCTTAATCCGCTGCTGCAGGGCCACCTATAAAGTTGTGCAGGCCACTGCTAAGAAGAATTGGGACGAGACCCGTTGGAAGGAATTGCTGGAGGCTTGCCAGAGTAATAATATGACCAAATTCTGGCGGCAGCTTAAATGGGGCAATCACCCACAGGATAGATCGCCCACAAATAGTGTTGAGCCAAGGGAATGGGTTGAGTACTATGGGAATCAATTCAAAGAGAATGTTTCCAGTCCCGCTAATCTGATGCACATTACCACCAACGAAGCCTTGGTTTTTACGCCTACTGAAGTGAGGGCAGTGTTAAGGGTTATCCCGGGAGGTAAAGCACCAGGTCCCGACTGCATACCAGCTGACATGTTTAAGCAGGAACAGGACCTCTGGGTCCCATATATTGTTCTCTTGGCCAATGCATTGGCAAGGGGTGCGAAAGTCCCTGAATCATGGCTTGGGGCGGAGATCCTCCCCATTCATAAGAAGGGTGACCGCTCAGTAACGGCCAACTATCGACCCATAAGCCTCATTGATGCAGTACAAAAGGTTGTGGCCCGCCTTCTTTTGGATAGGATCCAGACTTGGATTTCTGACCATGATGTTTTAAGTCCTCTCCAGGCGGGTTTTCGGCAACATATGGGGACCCTAGAGCAAGTTTTTAGATTTATGCTATTATATTGGAAGGTGGTCCTTCTTGGGGGAGGCCTGTTGTTTGCGGCATTCGTGGACCTCAGGTCAGCCTTCGACCTTGTACCCAGGACTAAGCTCTGGGAAGTTTTGCTGGATTTAGGCATGCCCAAAGAGCTGGTGGTGCTGCTGATCAATCTGCACTCAAATACCTACGCCAAAGTAAGATGGGGTGGTCCAGGGGAAGTCACTGATAGCTTTAAAGTTGCTAAGGGGGTTAGACAAGGGTGTGTGTTGGCCCCCACCCTTTTCTCTTTGTTTATTAATGGGGTGACCAAGTATTTCTCTAAATACCCAACGGACGCGCCCACTCTTGCTGGAAGGAAAATTCCCCTCCTCATGTTCGCGGACGACACTCTTATTATTTCTAAAACGAGGCAGGGACTGCAGTCCGCCCTGGCTCGTTTTGAGTGTTTTTGCAGCGAGCATGAGTTAGAGGTGAATGTCAATAAGACCAAAATTATGGTTCTGCGAGGCCCCAAGGCTGTGAAGGCCAAGGTGTCAATGTGCGGTGCCATTTTGGATCAAACGGAGGTTTTCACATACTTGGGTGTCACACTAAGTGAGAAATTGAGCTGGAAACCTCAAATGGATCTTATGACCTTGAAACACGCGCAACTTGGGGGAGCCTTATTGAAGGAGTATGCTAAATCTCTCACCAAACCCATGGCACAGTTGGTTAAAATTTATGGTTCCAAGGTAATTCCTGCAACTATCTATGGGGCCGAACTGTGGGGGTATAGTGATCTATCCTCTTTGAGGGTGGCTCAGAACAGGTTCCTGAGAATGGCAACAGGCCTCCCACAATCGACACCCTGCTTACCCCTGCAGCTAGATCTAGGTGTCAAATCCATTGAGGATGAGGTACGGTATAGACCACTGGCGTTTTGGCGGCGTCTGTGGACTACACCGGAATTATCCCTGTTCGCTGAGGCCATCGATGATGTGAGGGGTCTTGAGGGGTCCCACAGGGTACCCTGGTTCTGTCACCTCAGGACGCTCCTGAAAAATTTAAACCTGGAGGCACTATGGGTTGATCCAGCATGCGCGACCTTTCCTTCAAAAAAGGCACTTAAGGATATTTACTGGCATTGGATCACTGAGAGGAGATCCGCTATGGTTGATGGTCCGACCATGACACTGGAATTTTTGGTCGTAAAAGATGTCCCTAAATACGAAGCCTATTGGGACTTAATCACCAAGCCAAACGATCGCAAACTGTACCACCAACTACGAGTAGGCTCGCTACCTGTGCGGGGGCTCACACACTCTTGGACAATTGGTGGTAGTGATAAGTGCCCCTTCTGTGTAACAGCAGTAGAGAATATTGAACATCTTTTTTTCTGCTGCCCCATGTATTTGCTACCCAGGAAAGTTTGGCTTTGACCAGTTTGTCGGTTACTAGGCACCAGATCTGCTGTTGCAGCGTTTAGAATTCTTAAAACTGATACCTCCCCCTCCATCGCTATTGGTGTAGCAAAATTTGTGAGTTGGGCGTGGTCAATCCGAACCCGTAACCTTGGCAAATGAAGTTCCCATTGTACAGTTTTTATGACTATTAGTTTTAAAGTAGCATTGTTTTTACGTAGCAAGGGGTCTTTTCGTCCATCATTGTCTAAAAATGTAATACTTTTTTAACATGGTTTTAAAATGTAATGTATTTATTATCTTATATGCAAAACGAATTATTTTTTATATATATATATGTATTTGTCTTTTATGATGTAAATCGAATTAAGACCTCTTGACTGACTGACTGACTGGTAAATACCAATTTTTACAGAATCGGTAATTCAATTACCGATTTTACCTAAATCTCCCTCCTTCTATTTTACCGATTCATAAATACCGAATCGGTAAAATTCAGTATTTATGAATCGGTAAAATAGAATTACCTACATCTGGCCCTCAGTCAGTAAAAGGTTTCACACACTCAATAACTGAACTCCAGGCCAATTGGTATTATATCCTTAGATATAGTTGTTTTATTTTTAATACCAACAGTTTTAAAAATATACTTGTCGAGATACGAGTACTCTCAGGTAAATACTTTGCAGAATTGCAATACGTTTGTTCACACAATAATCACAGGTTTAGCTAATAGCAAAACAGTTCTGAAACACACTCTAGCATTGAGCTCAATGGGTTTTCATAGGAAAGTACAGTTGATTACGTTATGGATTACTTTGGTAGTTCCAGGACTAGATCTTGGATTTAGTCCTGGGGTCTAAGCTGAAACCAGATTAGCAAAAACGTTTTAGTTACAGTGATGATTTTTCCTGAATATAAAGCTGTTTTAAAAGTGCACACTTAGAAACTTTTCGAGGTGATTCTCACAATGTTATTCAATGGGAAGAAATTCAGGTTACAGGTAAAGTACGATTGCGTTACTTTTGTAACCCAGCACTAGTCTCCAAGGGCCAGCACTGGGGGCTTAACTCAAAACAGGTAGGTAATTGCATTTCAGTATGTCGTACGATTTTTAAAGAATATTTGCAGTTTTCAAAAGTAGACAGAAGAAATTCCAGAGAAAAGCAGACAATGGGTTCCTATGGAGAAAATACAGGTTACTAGTAACCCCACTAGGGATTACTTTTGCGGTTCAGTACTGGGCTGAAAGGTACAGTACTGGCTTCTCTCCTGATCACAGGTGAGTATTTCCGAATTCGGACTTTGGCTGATTGAATAGGAATATTTTCAGTTTTCAAAACTTCACACTTAGAAAGTTTTCGAGTCAAAAATGGGTCAATGTTATCCAATGGCAGGTAAGTGAATTATCGGTTTCCAGGTGAGTACTTGGTTGGTGAAGTTAGGGTTCTGGGTGAGTACAGTTAGTTCAGTCCCAGCGGCGCAGGGGCGGCCGGGTCCAGAGGTAGGTAGACCCAATGTTATCCAATGAGGGAAAGGGGGCCTTCGGTTGGTGGCTGCTGGCTAGCAGGCCACGCGGCTCTGGAAGCTGGGCTCCTGGTCACTTCCTCTGGGCAAGGGGGGAAGTAGGATAGGGCAAAGAGGTCACAGCCAGCGGGACCCGGGTGGCTGGATGCGGGTGCTTCTGAGCCGTCGTGCGCTCAATGTTATCCAATAAGGATCTTGAAAAAGGAACAAAGGCTGAAGGCTCGGGGACGGTGACTCTCCAGGGGTGACCAGTACTTCGAGAGGTAAGTTGGGATGTTGGAGCACAGGTAGGTACACCAAAGGGAGACACAGGGGGCTGTAGGGCGCCGGGTGCTGGGGTGTCTCTGGGTGTCGGAAAAGCTTACACTCGGCTGGTCGCAGTTGGGGTGGCCCCTGGTTCTGAGTCTGCAGGCGTCGGCTGGTTCGTCGAGGAGGGTCCTTGTGCACTGGACTTCGGGTCCCAGTCGCCGGGGGGACATCCTCGTGGTCTTGGTTCGGGTTGGCCCGGCCCGGGCTCGGCTGGTGCAGAGTGGGCTGGTCTGGAGCTTCCTGGTGGGCACCAGGTGGATTGTTGCAGCAGAGCCTCTGCTGTTGGGAGCCCCAGTCGTCGAGAGGGTCAAAGATCGCAGGTCCTCGAGGTGTCCCAAGGATGCTGTCCGCGGGGGTCCGTGGGTTTAGGCAGGAGCAGGTTCCAGGATCAACAGGCCGGTAGGGCTGGGGCCAAGTCAGGTGTTGTTGTCCTGTTGTTAGCAGCTGCACGGCGGGTTTTCTTCTTGATCTTCTTTCTTCTTTTTGATATCAGGATCTAAGGAAGAAATGTTCAGGGAGCCCATAAATACTGAATTTAGGGGCGTTACAGGTAGGGCAAGAGCAGGGACCAATGAGTCCCTGTCCTGGGGTGAGTACACCCCCTAGCCTGCTCCTCTTCTGTGGGAGGGGGGCAGGAGCCTAGCTGAGATTGGGCAGGACTCCCCATCTACAAGATGGCCGGGTTCCGGGGTCATGCTTCACCTCGCCTCCTCCACATGAGGGGTCGAGTTGGCACACGTTGGCACCCCCCCCTTCCTGACGTAGTTTTTCCCGCCAGTGTGGGGGTAGGCCTGGTGGGGGGCTGGTTGCTGGGGACAGCAAATGGTCTGGAGAAGCTCTCAGAGGCGGTATGCCTTTGAATCTTCCCCCTGTCCGTCCTGGGGGAGGAGACATATCACCTCGCCCAGGATGTGCATTGTTGCAGACCAGGGAGAGCGGGGGCCTCTCCACCCAGGGGACCAGCAACATGTCTGCTGTGTGGCAGCCTCTGCAGCCACTCAGCCAAGAAGTGGATTGTAGGTTCGGGTTTTGGAGGGCATCTCTAAGATGCCCTCTCGTGCATGTTACATTAAATCCCACACTGGCATCAGTGCGGGTTTAATGTGCTAGAAGTTTGGCACCAAACTTGTCAGTCTTCAGTGTAGCCATTATGATGCTGTGGAGTTTGTAATGACGACCTTCCAGCACCATATACTCTTAAATGGCATCACTGCACTTACAGTGCCCAGGAATGGCCCTGGGTACCGTAGGGGCACAGGGCTCATTCCCCGGCGCCCTCACCTCTGGCATAGGGCACCCAGCTAGAGGGGTGACTGAAGTATTCCAGGGCAGTGGGTTCTGTGGGCATGGCACACAGGGATGTGTGCCATGTCAACTCTTGCTTTAGTTCTGTACTTAGGCACTCAGCCTGCGATGGCAGTGTGTGGATGCCAGGGTACAGGGTGGTCCCTGAGGGTGGCACAATAAGTGCTGCAGCCCTCAGAGGTCTTCTCTGGTCACCATGCCCTGAGTACCTAGGGTACCATTTACTAGGGGCTAACAGGTGGCCAGAGATGCCAATTGGGTGTTTTGTTTCAGCATAGCTTTTCTTTGTAGGGAAGGAACACGGGCCCTGGGTACCTGGTTGGCAGGGACCCAGGGCACACTCAGTCAAAGCACATCAGCAGTTCAGAAAAAAAAGTGGCGGCATACCAAGGCAAGAAAGATGGCACTTTCTGACAACATTAGAGACAAAGGACTTAGTGACAAGCTCTGAAGCTGAATCTCCAGGAATTGAAATGACAGCCTCAAAGACTAGATTGGGGTGAATTTTTTTAGAGAAAGCTCTAAGACATTTTTGGAATCAAACTCCTCAAGATACAGAATCCCCACCGAAAAAATGCACCAAATACTCCAACACCAGACCTAACCAGAGGAGTAACAACCCAAGCAAGGAGGAAACAAGGAACGGAATTGAAGAACCAAGCACCTTAGTTATTAACACCATTGGTCAACATAACACAATGCCACTTGAAAAGATTATCAATAGGGGATTGTCCTTTTGCCCAACAACTTTGTGGGACCCTTACAAAACAGTGAAAGATCTGTTAAAGTTCACACGCAAACTGAAACTGACCGCCTTTTTCCACCTCAAGCTAGATGTTTGGGGAGATACTAGACCACCTGTCTCTTGTTCCTTAACAGTCTAAGACCTAGAAAGCATACATCTACAACCCACTTTATTGGAGGATTCGGATGAACAACCGCTGTCTCCACTTTCAGTGGCCCAAGAGCTGGTAATTGACACTACGTACACCGCTCAGAGTAACGTAAACCCCAAATCAATTTTCTGTCCCTAATGACCAGCTGTAAACCCTATTGATCAGTTTCACACAGCAGGTTCTAAGGACTTGGCTTTGGAATACCACAAATACCAGAAGAAAAAGCGTTGTCTACCCAAAACGTTGGATGATTTGGAATTACTGCAATAAAAGAACTAAAGCATGATCCTGAAATTGTGATTAAGGATGCAGACAAAGGGGGTAACATAGTCTTACTACATGCAGATGACTACATTGCAGAGGCACATAGACAGCTGGGTGACAAAACATGCTATAAGGAACTAGAAACCAACCCTACTGAAAGAATTCTCCAAAACCTTAAAATCAAACTGGACATATGGTAGCAAAAAACGTACTTTCCGCCGAAGAAAATAATTACCTTTTTATAGAACATCACATTATGGCAACACTCTATTTATTGCCTAAAATACACAAAAATGTCACCATCCCACCAGGAAGATTGATTATAGCTGGCATCAACCCCATCTGCTTCAAACGCGGAGAATACATTGACTACTAACTCCAGTCTTATATAAAAGATCTTCCATCATTCACAAGGGATACAAAATACATTCTACTAAAACTGGATAACAACTATGGGATAAGGATTACATTCTCACTACCATCAATGTAGTGAGTCTCTACACTTTGATTCAACATGTGGATGGACTGGAAGTGGTACAGAAAATACTAGCCACAAAACCGGCGCACTTTATGCAATCCAACCAAATGATTTTGGAAATGCTCTTCTTCTTCCTCACAATGTGTTTTCATTTAGCAAGTACTATATACAACTACAGGGTAGCGCCATGGGAGCAAAATTTGCACCACAATATGCCTGTATCTTTCTGGGAGAAGTTAACAAATATTGGTTATGGGACAACACCTTTTTGAAATACACCCCCATATGCTTTTTGGGGGCGATATATCAACAACATACTGTGCATCGGGCAGGGCACAGAGATCTCCCTTCATGAGTTCCTACAAAAATACAATTCCAACAGATGGAATATCCAGACATGTTCGAACACATACAAATCATCAATTGATTTTCTGGACATCACTATCCATGTGCAAGTCGGCAAATTGCACACGAAGGCCTTCCACAAACACACATTTCCATTCTCAGGGCAGACAGTTGTCACCCATCGAAAACATCACAGAACAGAACATTACCGAAGGATAATTCAAATGAATTTGAAGGAATTACAGTGATATGAACATATACAAAGAGAAGGCGAAATACTTGACAAACAGACTTACACAACTAGGGTACCCTCCCTCACAATTGGAGAAAACAGAGCCGGAAATCGAAAAAATACTATGCACCAAACTTTTAAAACCTAAAGATCCAAACAAGAATGAAAAATCGGACGCCATCAGGATCTTAACTGACTTTCACAATGGTCACTATCACATCCGTAAAATCCTGAAATAACACTGGTACCTTTTAACCAATAATATAACATTAAACAAACATGAAACAAATTTTAAGCAGATCGGAATACACTGATCGACACAAGATACTGAGACCCAATTTCATGAGCAAACTGTGTGGTTTATACGGAAAAAAACCTTTACATCGCAGATTTTACTCCGCAATACAATAACACGGTCGTTACAACAACCGTGTTGTAACCACGCAGTGCCATTACTACGCAAGCCATTAAATCGACTTGCAGTACATGGCGCTCTAACATAGGGAATAGTATAGTTTACTATTCCAACACCTTCCCTACTGTTACGTAGGCTGGAGTTGGAATAGTAAATTATATATTTCTAATGTTACGGCGCCATCTACTGCAGGTCGATGTAATGACATGCGTGGTAATGGCATTGTGTGGTAACAACATAGTCGTTGTAATGACCGCTTTGTGATAGTATTGCAGAGTAAAATCTGCAATGTAAAGGTATATATTCGGTTTCTACACCTGCCACAACTGCAACACATGCAAACTGGGAATGAATAAACAGTGGAGCGATAATTCAAATAACACAATCATGAGCACAGATTGGATGAACTGCAATTCAACATACGTAATCTAAGTCATAATCTGTCCATGCAACAAAGTATATGTTGGCAGTGCCATTTGACCTCTGAAAATCAGGATTTTTAACATAACCGGAACATTGATAAAACAGAAACAGCACCATCTATGGAATATTTCCAATAACACCACCCCAACTGTAAAAAAATCACGTTCTTTGGATTGGAACGTGAAACCACTACCAAGTGGTGGTAACGGTGAATTACACCTGAAGAGGAGGGAGAGTGAATACATCTTGCTGCATGGACACGGTCATGAAAGGACTGAACAAAGATGCAGAAATGTAATATTGGCCGTATTGACTGAATGTTTTGAAACCATCATCTTCGCAGTTCTCCCTCACATTAATACAAGTTTGTCCCAACAGGCTCTCCTCTTCATTTTCAAGTCTCTAATATTAGACATCTCACTGGCGTATTGTAAATCTCTCCTCCTCTTAAGCACACTTTCCTCTACTATCTGCATGCTTTCTTGGCCCAAGTCTGATTTCCCCTACCTTCCTTTAAAACTTCTTTTTTTTCCCCTTCACTTTTTTTCCCTTTACTCTCTGCTGCCGGGACCATTAGCACAGCACTTTGAGCATGTCCCCTTTCTACTCCCCTAGCGCTGTGCTGAACTCCCTATGCTCCAAGGAACTCCCTGATTCCACGGTAAGCTAAGAATCAACTGACTTTCACTATATCACTATTGTGTACTGTATGCCAACTATTGTTTGTAGATTGTCTCACCATTGTCAGACCAGTTTCTTCCCTTGGTTTTGGACCTTGTGTTGGCTATCCAACCTGTGCTACCACTACTACATCGTCGGTATTTTTGCACGACTCACTAGTTCTCCAATTCACGTATCGCATTTCCCGACCTGTTTTGGTGACATACTTTTATTTTATTATGTTCACTGATTCACGTATCGTACCACCTGATCTGTTTTGATGACATAGTCCTATTTGATTTTTATTTGTGTTCCAGTTTCTGTATTGTCTGACATATTTTTCTTCGTTGCTTACTTTTCCCTTTTCTTTTCCTGGTTCAAACTCCTCCCCTTCGGCACCTGGGTACCAGAGGTCTAGTAACTCTACGATGCCACTTCCTCCATCATTCTTGACACATTCGTGACGTTTGAGGTTTTTTCACACCATGATCTATTTAACCACATCGATGCTCGTAGATTTACAGCCGTGCGCTGGGCTTTACAAAAACCCATTATTCATGACGAGCTGGGCTCGTCATGAGCGTGTGAGCAGGCTACTGCATGACGAGCCCAGCTCGTCATGAGCGTGGAAGGGGTTAACATATGCTTTTCTTACGCAGACATAACCTTCTGCATGACCGCAGAGACGATTTCCTGACTGACAAGCAGGTAACACGACAGATGCTAGTCTGCCTCTTCGTGTCTCTCTCACAGACGTCTTTTCTTCGGCTGCACTGTTAGTCACACAGTGTTCTCGTTTCCCTTTAATTCATTAGTCTTCTTTCGACATGGTCCTTACACACAAACTTATATAATATTATTTTACTCATCCACATTGCCCATGCCTCCGGCTTGCTTTGTTTGTGACCGCAAGGGATTTCTTGGTAAGTGTGCATATTTTTACCGACTATTACACAACCACTCAGCTGCGATTACTGAACCAAACGAGTGCTGGTTATTTATCTTAGGTTTCATATGTTAATGTTTTAACAATGTGGCCTCTCTCCCCCTGTATGCTCTTACCCCTTGATTTAATCTCACAAGTTTCTGGGTTGAGTCCAGCCTGACCCCTTGATGTGAATCTTGATATTACCTTGATAACGTGCATTATATTCTGCTGTATGCACAAATTCCATCACAGAACCCATGTAACTCCCTTGACCTATGCAGGTTGCCGCAAGTATACTTGTCCATTTTGATTTCCACCTAGTTTTATCTGCATACATTTATCTTATATTTATTTTCGGTCTGACCTCATTTATGTATCTTTAATCTCAAAATCTAATGTCATTTTTCATATTTTTCCCCCCATTTCCTTCCCCTTCCCATTATTGTGTGTACCCTTGCATGTTCCCCTGTAACCGTCTATTGGGATTCCTTCCTTTTACCATGCTCCGCCTCTCACTTGCCATTTGTACCAATGTCATTTTATCGCCTATTTGTCTCACTTGTTATTTGTACTGTACATGCCAGCCTTGAAAAAACCCTAGGCCTGTAAGCCACTGGGCAAAACACGTCGGCGGTTTTTCTGTCTCTTTTTTTTAAATTGCACCTCTAAATTAAAATGGCACATCATGCCCTGAAAAGAAGTTTGGACTTTGGGAATTATTCCCCAGAATACCATTGAACATTTGGCATTGTCCTCCTCCAAAGCCTATTTCTTTATCTACATTTTTGAAGGCTCATGGTTGTGGCCATCTGGGAGTAGTTTGCTGACAGCGTAATTTGGGTCCTGACTCTTTAGTGTGAACCCTAGCACTCCAAAATCCACTCAGTTCCCACTCAACAAGAAAAACCTGGGTAAATATCAATTGATTACTTTCAGTTACCTTGGGTGACCAACTCAGGCAGGGTCCCAGTAAAGGGGACCAGCAAGGTTCTCGGAAACAGTTACCTGTAGGGAGAAGAAGACTTCAGTCAGTTTGTACTTTATTCGGTCATGGACTATAAAAATACATTAATACAAGTACAAATACAGCATAGATTAAAAAAGATAAAAACAGTTCTTATAAATTAAATGTAATTCATACTCAAAAAATGACACTAATTTGATAAAAACAATAAAACCATACAGTACAATATTGTGTGATGATGTCTATATTATTGGAGGCCAAAGTGCTGTTCTACCTAACAGAGGTTTGGCCAGGGTGTTTAGAGAGAATTTTACACTGAATGAGTCAGATACTCCCAAGGTACTTAGCTACATAAAAGACTTTGGCAGGAGATGTATCTGCTTTGCAGATCATCATGACTACTTTTTGCTGACGGACACCTAGATACCAGCATAGGGAAACAATCAAGCATTTCCTCTGTTTGCAGAAGATGGGGCAAAAGAACTAGAGATGATCAGACGTTTCCTAACCCCAGCCACATGGAGGACAGGATTTACTGCCTCCTTGGCCACATGTAGTTGTAACTTCAGCTAGAGGAAGTGAGCCTAGCCTAAATCTTAGATTTAGGGCTTTGGTGAATGGAGGATCTATCTCATCCATGTAATTCTCAAACAAGGGTAAAGGTTTGAACTCAAGGAAGCTTTTAGTCAAGTGCCCCAGGCCTTTTCTGTTTGCATAATTTAGGTTCCTGGTGCTCCCAATAGGCGAACTTCAACTTTTGTTTATGGCGGGGAGAGTAAAAGTGCTTGGATCTAGCCAATGCTCTTGCAAAAAACCTAGCACAAAGAAACTGTTTTATGTAGGCAAACCACTTACTTTTCACCCCACCCTGGGACCTATCCAAAATATCACTTAGACCCCTCCCTGTAATGTCCCAGTTCAGGAGTAGACTATACTTAACACCAGTAAAGTATTTCTTTCAAGCGAATTACCGAATCAATAGATCATATTCCTAAGTCATGTTTGAAGACGAGTACTTTGAGGTAGTTTGATGGCAGCTATCAGGAATTTATTTTCAGCTATTTTCAAGCCATTACTTTGCCTTGGCCCCAGACTTCTACTCCATTTGTAGCAGCAGCTACAGCTTGGGCCCTCCAGACTTCAAGCTAAGGGAAAAGTAGATGTGATATGGTCTTACTTGCACATTTTTAAATAGCAGCTGCCCTATATTTCAGAATAGGAGTGCTTTTGGCACCTTGGTTGGCCTAGGTGTTGGAAGTGGATAAGCTTATGCCAAGGTAGGTAAAATCTGTCACTCGCTCTAGTTCCGCCCTTCTAGGATTACATTCCCTCTAAAAACACTTTGTGGAGGTGGATGGTCAAAAACTTAGTTTACTTTCATTGATTGTTAGGCCATGGTCTAGGCAAAATGAATTACATTTTTTCATAAGGGCTTCAAGGCCTTTGGGAGTCTTGGATACTAACAGTGTATTATCTGCGAACAACAGAGCTGGTATTTTAGTTTCTTGGAGTATCAGAGAATTGTTGTCACAGGCCAATAGATAATCAATACACCCATTGATAAACACTAGGAGCAGCGTAGGGGCAAGTGCACAGCCTTGCCTTACCCCTTGTTGATCTCAAAAGGATCAGTTGTTTCCCCATTCACTCCCCTGCGAACCTGTGCAAAATTATCGCAGAGAAAGCGAATAATGATATTAGGAAGGGAGGCAGAAAGTTCCAGATCTTTAAGAATACACCATAATTTATCTCTAGGGACCATGGCTAGCAGCCATGTCAAATGCCGCCTTGAGATCGACAAATACACCATAGAGACTGCTCCTACTAAGGTCATCCTCCTTTCTTCCTATTAGTTGGAACCTAAAGACCATACTGGTTTTGGTGCAAAATTCATCTTAGAATGGAGTCAGAATCATGGTTTCAGGATGTCATCAATCCAGAGTAACACTCAATCTAGTATTAATTCACAGAATATTTTTTTACTGGAATCAGTAAGGCTTATTGCACAATAGTTTGCTGGATCTGACTTTAAACCTTTCTTGTGGATGGGAATCTTTTCCGTGCCCTTTCAAGACATTGGAATATCCAGACCTGCAATTATGGTACTAGCAACGTTGGTAAAGTATTGGGTCCAGATAGTGGGTTCGGAAATAAATAGTTTGATGAAATTTGATCAAGCCAGGAGTTTTCCCTGGGTTCTGTGCTTTGACATTATTGATTTCCTCATGGGTGAGGAATTCTTCATCCCTGAGTCAGTATTATAACTAGGTAGCCCATATATAGTGGCCCGTATGGAGTCATAATTATTAGAAATCTCATGTACGGGGTTAGATGAAGAGGAACAGTATAGTCTTTTAAAATGGGATACCCAGTCCTGGGGAATAATGTGGGATTCAAGTTTCACTCTCGATGTCTTGGAGCCATGTGAGATGACATGCCAAAATACTGCCAGGGCCCTGTATGTGCAGCAGTTAATATATAGGTCCAAATAGCCGTATCCCAGTCTGTTTTTGCAAATTTTTGTACTGCTTTATAGTTGGTTTTAGCAGCCTGGCTATTAATGTGGGGATGTCCATTGAGGGCACCAATGAGAAGGCTCTTTACTACTCTGTAGTTTCTATTAAACCACATACTATACTTGTGGTGGAATTCTTGTTTGAGTAAGGTTTGGTAAAGAACCTCAATCTTAATCACTCAAACCAATTATCATGGAGCATGTTGGACCAGGCTGCAGGGTCATCCCAGAACTTTTTGCCTTCCTCCTGTATTTTGTCTGACCTGTTATTGGTGGTTTTATGACTCTGGGCACTTTACCACTGCTAATCAGTACCAAGCTATCTCCTGGTCAGAAGAGATAGGTTAAATCAAACTGGGGGAGGCATAGGCATTATATTAAAAAAGAATATACGTGCAAATGGGAGGAGTTACAACTTGCTAATTGTGAAGTCGGACTTTTTAAACTTGCTCTATCTCCGCAATCCACTTTTTCCAGAATCCTGGTATACCGCCCTCCGGGTGCCGCCAGAGACTGGGTGGCAGCTTTCCCGGAATTTATTACCCCCTTGCTATTAGAAACATCCATCTTTACGATAATTGGAGATATGAATTTACATTTAGAGGACCTTTCATGCCCATTGGTACAACATTTTTCAACTGACTTGGAAGCCCTAAATGTACATTTATGTAATTCTGGCCCCACTCACTCAGCGGGCCATCAATTAGACCCAATCTTTGCTAACTTCGAGGGCCTTATTTGCGAACCTGCATCACCTGTGATTTGGTCCGATCATTACCTAACCACTTTTTATGTCAGGTTAACAGATAAGAAAGCCATGAATAGGCCCAAGGATTCTTATGCCAGAAGTGGGAAAAAAGTGAAGATAGCAGATCTGAATTCCCAATTACAAAATCTGATTCCTCATTTTAACTTAGATGTCCTTAGAGTAAGTGATCAAGCAAAATTATACAATGGTTGACTAAAACGGTAGAATCAACCATTCCACTCTCTAAAAGCAAACGGAACTCAGGTAGACCCCCAGTCCCGTGGTTTTCCGAAAAGCTAAAAATTGAAAAAAGTAAATGTGAATGAAAGAAATGAATGAAAGTGTGTCTTGTAAAGCGCACTGCTACCCGCACCGCAGGCCTCGTAGCGCTATAGACCGCTGGGGAACCCGTCCTGGCTTTCCCTGTGAGATAGTCCCTCCTGGGGGTCTCCAAGGTGAAACCTGGCATCCCTGGCGTTTGTGGGGGGCCGTTGTGGAGATGAGGCAAGCTTAATGCCCAGAGTTACCGAGTGTGGTCCCCGGATAGAGTAGGCACCGAGGCGAGAATTATCGAGTCCGCTGATCCTGGTCCAAGACCCTGCCACGTCGGGAATCGAACCCTGGTCCCAGCCCGTTCTCTGCTCTCGGGTCTGCCGCCTCTAACCAGTGAGCCACACCACTCAAATTTAAAAAACTCGAGAGAAATTGGAGAAAAGATTATGATGCGGAAAAGAAGGAAATCTACAAACAAGCTCTAAAGGCATACCATTTGTTATGTAAAATAGCTAAAGGTGATTTTACAAAAAATACCATTATAGCAGCACAAAACAATTCTGGAACCTTATTTAAGGTTCTAAAAGAGCTAGCAGGGGCCGCTCATCAACCAGAACCGCCTACACTGTCTATAATACAGTGTAATGGCATTGCACAATTCTTTAGTGATAAAATAGCCAATATTCACTCAGCCTTCGATAGTTATGAGGGATCTTCCCTCGCCCCAAATAGAATCCCAAGTTCCAGGGAAAGTGCAGACCCCCCAAGGAACCAACTGTCGAGCTGGCAACCCCTAGACCAACAGTCATTTGTAGAAACTCTTAATGGCATTAAATCGGGTTCCCCAAATGATCCTATTCCAGCTTGTATCTTTAAACAACTTAACCCCGATATTCTTAATGTCATCAGAGTACTACTAAATGCATCACTAGAGGAAGCGATATTGCCGGCTGTTTGGAAACATGCGATGGAAGTCCCATTGCTGAAAAAAGCAAATGGTGACCCAGAGATACTTTCAAATTTTAGACCGGTATCACTGCTTCCCTTGTTTTCTAAAATTTTAGAAAAACATGTGAATAAGCAACTGGGGGAATACATAACTACCAACAAGTTCTTACATCCATCGCAATCTGGATTTAGAGCAGGGCACTCGACTGAATCCACCTTACTGGGTGTCACAGAAGCGATTCGTCTAACATTAGACAATGGGGGCATGGCGGCACTCATTCTTCTAGACTTGAGTGCCGCATTTGACACTATATCGCATGTAAAACTACTAGAAACCCTAGAGGAAATAGGGATAAAGGGCAAAGCACTGAGGTGTTTAGAAAATTTCTTAGCTAACAGGTCGTACCAGGTGTTTTAAAAAAATAACTATTCTGAGATTCAATCTTCCCCACATGGAGTTCCTCAAGGGTCAATCCTGAGCCCCTTAATATTTAATATTTACATTGCCCCTCTTGCGTATATAGCGGAAAGATTTGGTCTGATAATTTTTTCATATGCAGACGACACACAATTGGTGTTCTACTTTTCATCAACCGATAAAAAGACTCCCTCTTCTCTTCACTCCGGATTACAGAGCATGGCACAATGGATGCATTCCAGGAAATTAAAACCTAATGGTGACAAAACCGAACTGCTTATATTCGGAGACCAAAAAGATCTTTGGGGTCCAGCCCATTGGCCTACTGAAATGGGGCCGCTCCCGAGAGCAGTTACATCAGCTCGTAATTTAGGAGTAATAATAGATGACAAACTGACAATGCGCACACAGGTCACTTAAACAGCATCTGTCTGCTTCGCCATTCTCAAATGGTTGAGAAAAATCCTGTGGCAACTCCCGGATGGGGCTCAGAGAACTGTAGTACAAGCATTGATAGGGTCAAGGTTGGACTACGGTAACATCTTGTTCTTGGGGGCCAACAAAGAAATTATACGCCGACTCCAGGTCGTGCAAATCGCGGCAGCTAGGATACTTCTCCATCTACCTAGGCGAGCACATGTGTCGGAACATCTACGCAAGTTACATTGACTCAAGATGGGCAACCGAGTTAAATTTAAGGCATTATGCTTTATGTACAAAATAAACAGAGGTGAAGCGCCAGCCTATCTGTGCAAATTAGTTCAGAAATACATCCCGACCCGGAACCTCCGATCTATCCATCAGGAGAGATTTGAGGTTCCCAGATTTAGGCGAGCAAGATTGGGAGGACGCTCCTTTGGTTATTTGGCACCAGCACTTTGGAATTCAATCCCACTTAATCTGCGCCTTGACACAAATTACATGAAATTTAGGAAAGGTGTCAAGGCATGGCTTTTTAATCAAGAATGATACCATATAACTATGTCCCTATGGAATTGCTATGATCCAAGGCGCCGGGAAACCCTCAGGGTAGCTGTTGCGCCATATAAATGGAATAAATAAATAAATAAATAAATACATAAGGTGCATGTGCTCCCTTTTGTATACTTGGTAAGATTAGGCTACACCTGTTTGGCATATTTAATTTACCTGTGACTCCCTTGTACAGTGGGTATCCCATATACCCAGGGCCTGTACATAAAATGCTACTAGTGGGCTTGCAGCGCTGCTTGCACCACCCATCTAAGTAGCCTTTGAAACCTGTCTCAGGCATCTGCCACTGCAGGGCCTGCACATGCAGTTTACTGCTATGTGACATGGTATATAAAGTGGTTACCATATCTACAATTCCCCTTTTACTACATATCAGTCATCCTCAAGGCAGGCCCTAGCTAGCTCTATGGGCAGGTTGCAGTGTAGGTAAAAGGTAGGACATATGCCTTAACTGTGTGGCATGTCCTGATAGTGACTAACAGCCTATTTGGTTTCTCACTGTTGTGAGGCTGCCCTCGCAAATGGATGCATTGGGGAGTCCCAGGTATGAGCTTCAGTGGTAATTCTTGGCATGAGACGGGTAGCGTAACCATGTGTGGTATGTTTGGAATAGTGGTGATAAATCCTGCTTATTGGTGAAAACAGATTTATTACTACTACTTCAGAAATGCCACTTTTAGAAGATATGATCCAATCTATACTAAACTTATACCCCCACACAAGCATACAGGGGTGTTACTATCAATGTAATCAAAAGTATATGGCATCATCTACAAACATCTGCACCTAGGACCTCAGGAAACTACTGACACAGGAAACCCAGAAATCATACAAGGGGTTTCCTACTCCAACGACAAGGGACCGGAGGGGAGCATGAAGGACAGCAGTTCCCGCATAGGGGATGCACATGAACCACAGGTCCCACACACGCGTACCCGCACTGGCAGGACAGTGGTGTTACCCAAGAAGTACAGCGAGTATGATATGTAACTCTCTTCCATCTTCATCTCTCTCTCTCTCTCCATCTCTCTCTCTCTCTTTCTCTCTCTCTCTGTCCCTCCTCTTCGCCCTGACACCTGATCCGGGGTATAAGTATTCTCATTGTGGCTCTTCCGCGGCTCCTCCTCGAAGTGCCTTATAGCTTATCCAATGTGTTGATCATGGTAATGTCTACCAAATGCTCTTGTAATGCGAGGGGTATTGCTCAGTTAGTTTCATTGGTTGTGTTAAGGGGGAAGATGTGTGGTGTCGTGCACTAGTTGTTCTTGCACCACGTGACTGCCGCTAAGACATGTGGGACACGGGCGGAGCGCCACAGATATAACGTGCGCTGGCAGCAGGAGGAGCCCGCTCCCCCTCTCGTAATAAAGAAGACCAAGGCAACCATTGTCCTGTGATTCCTTAGAAGAACAAACATTACAGTCACCTAACTAAAACAGGAAGGCAATAGCGACATTTATATTGTGTTAGCTAGTAAGGATCTAAGGTATTCCTTTAGTGCCCTATCTGTTTTTTACATGCTCTGCAGATACGTAAGCCAACCGTGGATGCAATTACAGTGAAATAGAAACTGAGCAATTTTCTTCCTACGACCCCTTATTCGGTGCAGTGCAAAAATGATGGGAACATACCCTCCAGGGCTGCATTTGATCCCCAGTTTGAACCCCAGTCCGGCTCTGCCAGAAGTAAAGTCATCAACATGATATCATCTGTGATACCAAGCGTGAGGTTATGGGCTGTGCATTGGGGCATTATTTTGAAACCTTATTGACTATTAGGATTTGGATTGCAAAAATGACTCTTTTCCACTCTTTTCAGGGAAAATGTATTTTAGAAATACATTTCTGTATAAATATATATAAATTTCAATTAACAAAACTACTGCACTTTGTTTGTATTACAGGACGGACCCATCGGCGGGGATGAGGACCCAACCTCGATATGAACCAATCCATCAAAAGCCCAAATGTGCATCAAATGTTATGGATGAGACAATGCCATCATATGATGACCTCTCTGGATCTGAAACAGAAGATGAAGTCTGTCAACCTTGTATTCGAAGAAGAAGTTCTTCAGTAAGAGAGACAAGTGGACATTTTTTCTTTAAAACATCTTTTGTATGTCTTGAGGTTTTGCTAAGTATTTAATTGAATGACCAAACAAAGAAACAAAATGTTTGTATATAATAATGTGAAATTGTATAGCTGTCCGAGTTGTCAGAAGGCTGTGCTAGTGAATTTATGGCTGAATAACATAGCCATGGATCGAACATTTAGCCAAACAGAGTGTTTTATAAAATAGTGCATTATTTAGACTTTATCAATTGATATTTTATATATAGCATAAAATACTCCTGGTGTACATTATAACAGTAGTGCAAGTCAACAAAGTGTTCAATGACCATATAGCTAATGAAACTCCGAGGTGACTTTCAATATTCTTATCATGGACTTATAATACATGGTAACACCATCGCCTTTCCCACAAACCAATTAATTCCTTGATGTGTATCTCTTTAATATGAAAGTGAGAGCATGTTTGCATACATGAAAAATGAAAATATAATCTCTGGTGCTACGTTTATCACAACAAAAGCTGTGAGTATATTTGTGGAAAAAGCTATCAGAGTCAGTTTAGTACAAGTCAGTTATTTTTGTAAAGAAAAGGTATTGTAACAAGGAATGTTTACAAACATGAGTAAAAATTCTGCCTTTTCTATAACTACAGAAAAAGTGTAAAAAATAAACAGCTATCCACAAATATCTCCTTTCTGCCTATCACGATTCAGGTAGAAGAACAGCAGAAAAATTAAAAAGTACCAATTTGCTTTTGTTCTTTAAAATGCTGCTTTAATTTTGCTCTGTGACCTTACTTGCCTTTCCCTTAAATTCCAGGGAGCAAGCATTATGACATCAGTACTCAACTGTAATAAGTTATTACAGGTGAGTTGTGACATAATTTCTTTATATTAGGTAACTGGGTGCATCAGAAGTCACCTAATATACATTGGTTAAAAAGTACCCCCCGCTGTGCATTATGAGAATATTGAAAGTCACAGAGGAGTTCCATACCCATATAGTGGAACAAAGTCAAAGGGTATATTCCTTCATACGATTGCGGAACTTTGGAGTGACTTGCAATATCCACTATGTATGACAGGGGGTACTTTATTCCTCTTAATATAGGGTCACATCCTCACCTTTCCTACCAACCACTTAAAGCCTTAGGGGCTTATTTACAAACACCTTGCGCCGCGGTAATTCACTTTTCCCTTATAAAACTTGACGTACCTACGTAACAATAGGCTTGTAAAAAAGCACTTTAGTATGTAGTTCCTTCATATAAAAGAGAGATCATTACTGCAAACATGAAGTAAACATGTAGAACCTCTAGTGCAAAATTAAATACATCAAAAACCTGTTAGATATTTGTTGTAAAAATATATTATAATCAGTTTAATACAGGTGGGTTTCAAAGAAAAAAGGTGCAGTAGCTTAACACCTTGACCTGTGATGCGAATTCCGCCACGGTGCTGGTGATTTATTGAGTAGGCGCGGACGGCCGGGGACCATCCGACGCATGGAAGGGGTTAAAACATGTAGCAGCATGCATACACATTTTACCTTTCCTGTAATTTCCTAAGTTGCAAAAACTTTTCATGAATATCTCCTTTTTGGTTGTCACTGTAAAGCTAGATAAGAGCAGAAAGAAAGATAAGCCACACTTCCTTTTGTGCCTTTAACAGCTGCTTTAATTAAGTGACCAGATCTGCCTTTCCCTGGCAGCAGGCATTGTGACATAAGAACTCAACTGTAAAAAGTTATTACAGTTGAGTTCTGACGTCTTTTTTTGTAATTGGTGACTGCTTGCATCTCAAGTCGAAGATTATAAATAAATAAGAGATGGGTTTTTATACAGAGATTGCAGAATGCCATGTATTATATTCAGATAATTAAAAATGTAACCTGCTTAATAATCAAATCCACTCCTTTGACACAGAGAAAAAACATAGTCTATCAGATTGTGACCAAAAGTTTTCCTACTTGAGCCACGGCTCCTGGTGACCCAGGTGGGACTCGCAGTCCCAGGGTCCTGTTTCCCTCATCACCAGCAGCAGCTTCAGCTGCATGGAGAAACAGTTGCCTTGAACTTGCTCCTCCTCCTCCTCCTCCGCATCGTGGAATGCGACTGGGCAAAGCCCGGGTGAGGGTCAGGCCCGTTTACGCCCGTCCATGGCCATCCGAGGCTGAGCTAAGGCTCTTGGCCCTATAATTTATAGAAGACTTTGGACGTTCTTTGATTTATAGCTACTCAAAGGGGACTTGGTGTAAGTTTTGTACCTTAACATTAACTGAACTTTCTCCCTCGTTCCTCTTATTTTTCATAGAGTTTTTTATTTTTCACAAAGGGTATAAAGAAATAGGTAGCATTTATTTCGTACATGTAGATTGTGATCCCCATCCCCCCCAAAAAAGAAAAAAGCAGAAAACTAGAAAGAGAAAGAAAAAGAAAAAGTGTATAAATAGAGAAAACTACAACGTGTTTCAACTCATGGACTTACAATAATATTGAGAGCTGCTTGATTCACATCTTTGCTATTATTACTGGGATCTCACCCTATTCGAAGCGAGGTATATACAATATGGAGGCTTCCTATCTACTTATTTTTTATCCATGATTTGATTTCGAATTTCGCTATAGTTCCCAAATTGATATTCTGAGCACCCTACGTATTTACAAATCTATAAGTACTTTGGCGATCACCTGTATTCTTCAATTGGGACGTCTTTACCAAGAAAGATTATCTCCACATCAATCTTGATGACCTGTTTTGCGCAATTTATATTTAAGCCCTGATGAAGTTCCCGCGGCACTCGGGGATCGAAACGCGTTGGCTGTGCCCTTTTTTGCAGAAAATTACCGATTTTGAATAAAGAAGAGAAATTCAAAAAATATTCTTCATTCTATCGACTTCATTGGAGTGCACCTTCCTTCTTGTTTTGTATACCATAAAGTGACACTGAGACACAGCCAATCGTCTTTAAAGTCAAAGCGCAGAAACCGATTAGGTCTTTTCATATTTTTTTCGACTAGGTAACCCTGAATACTTAATCTTCCATTCAATAGCCCGGCCGGGTTGGAACTATCACCAGCTGAGCGGTGAGAATCATGGTTACTCTGGGACTTTATCTGTCATGTCGCTTTCCAACTTTTGATATATATGGACTCTCCGCTCTTCTTTTTTCTTACTGTCTTGCCCTCATTATAACCATTCTATATGGTTTTATTGCTTTCCTTTTTCGTCTGCCTCTCACCTTGCTTGGACTTTTCACCTTTCCTCAGGTTTCATAAGTTTTACGTTACGCTATACTACAAATATTCTTTTCTATGCTCTTATGCACCACGTGCTCGTTCAAACCCCCTCTCCTTCTTTTTAATACAGATCATACGAACTGGCACACTGTGATACAGTTATTATCTCATCTCACTTTATTTTATCGTTACTTATTCATTATTCCTTTTCGTACGCCATCTTTTCACTAACCAGACCATTCACTATCCATAATGTCAGAGACGTGACGGCATTATCCTCATTCGAACCGCGGTCCTAATTTGAATGAACACTATAAACTCACTTCTCTGGGTCAATCAGTGCCCCACCCCCATATTTGCACATTTCACTTGAGGTTGGTTGGGTTTCCACGTATGGATTAATCACACTTACTAGTGATGTACAGGGCTTATGTTGTAAAGCCCATGGAAGTTTTTGCTTAAGACATAATCAATCATGTATATTCATTGTATCTGTTCCCGGCCCTGAAGAGGTCGCAGAGCATCACTCCTTTGTGTGACGAAACACGTGTCGGCTGGCTTATTCTACGTGCCTTTAATGTTGAAAAAGAATTAAAAGATTTACGTGATTGAACATTACACTCAAATCATTTGAAGACTTTTTTCCTTCCATCCTGATGATACTTGTTTTCTCTTGTACATTGCTTTACACTTGAATTTGATTCTCGTTTATGTGTGCCTAGGCATTTGTTTCTGTACAGGGCGTTGCCATAGCCCAACTGCAACACAATCATTGCTGACACTGCCATTCGTAGTGCAGTAAATGAGTAGGGGAGCCATCCTCCGCAGCTGCCTCAGTAAGCCCACGCAAGTCCCAGCCACATTGGACACCTGGTTCAGCATGGAGAGCTGGGTATCTATTTTTATGCCAAGTCTTTTTACGACCGGGTGTGGGGTAGGGGTGGTACCCAACACTTGTGGCCAGAAGAGGTCGCTCCACAGGTTGTTTCGAATGGTGATGGCCAGAACCTTGGTCTTGTCAAATGATTTTAAGTGAATTGGCTTTTACCCCGTTAACAGCATACTTGAGTATATTTTGCATGCATGCATGGGGAGAAGAGGAGTTGTCAATCTGGATGATTATTTGAGCGTGATTGGCATAGTTGAATACTTGGCAATCCATGCGGCTGTAGATAGATGTTGAAGAGAAGGGGGACAGCGCTGAACCCAGGGGGACTCTGCATGTTAATGAGCCGATGTTGGGCACATGGTCACCCAGCTGGACACTTTGGGACCAATCTGACAAGAAGGACGAGATTCATTGATGTGACAGCCCACGGATACGCAGCTCTGAAATCTGCGACAATAGTTGGTCATGATTGACCGTGTCGAATGCCGCGGATAGGTCTAGTAGACCAGGGCGCATGGCTTCCTGCTGTCTATTGTGAGTCTAAGTTCGTCCATCACTGCCAGCATTACCAGCTCTGTGTTGTGATGGGCCCTAAAACCAGCCTATCGCACCTAGAGTAGCTGTTGTTCCTCGATGAAGTTTGATAGAGTTTTAAGGACATATTGTTCCACGGCTTTTGCCAAGAAGGGAAGTTGGGAGATGGGGCAGTAATTCTTAAAGTTGACTGCATATGCCCCTGGTTTTTTTCAGTAGGGGGGTAACCCTGGCTTCCTTGAAGTTGGCAGGGACACAACCAGTTTCCAGTGAATGATTGAGCAGTTTGAGGACCTCCCTCTCTACCCCGGGTAGAGCCATTCAGACACCCTTGGTGGGCAGGGGTCCGCTGGCGAGCTGGACTTTACACGGCCCATCAGATGGATCAGAGAGTCTTAGGCAAGCCTTGGAATGATGGTGAGGAGCTTGCCATAGCTATAAGATGCTGGATCCACAACCAGGGGGCACTGGTCAACAGGCAGATTGTGTATGTCCGTTAGGATGTCCCTGACTTTATGGAGGAAGAATGACTGGAACTTATTACAATCTTCCAGGCTAGCAGTGGATTTCTGTTCTTGTTTCTGCTTAAGATCTTTTAGAATTTAGAAAGTTTCATTCTGCTTATTATCAGAGTCCAAAATCCTAGTATTCAGCCTTCTTGGTCATAATGGCTTTTTTATATATAGCAAACACGTCTTTGGGAGAAAGATAGAATTGTATTATCTTTAAATATGGTCACCATTTCTCGATATGTCCCACTCTGTACAACCTTGGATATTGAGCCATATGTTAGTTGGATAGAGACCCCTGAGTTAAGATTTTACCTGACCCGTTTAAGATTATGTTTTTTTTCGATAAAAATTTATCATAAAGGTATATGCATTTTCTAATCATAAAAACAGTCCATAAAATACATGTAGCCAAATTAAAAGACAATAAATACAATAAAACGGCATATATACAATAAAAACCAAGAGGCCTAAAGTACTACAGCGATATAATTAAGGACAATAATCTTTATAGCCTGCAGTCATCTAGATCGTATTGTTCTTTATCAGCTTTGTGCGCGTCAGCCAGGCATTTCCCAAGTACTTTGCTACCCCACACACGATGGTCAAAGATGTGGTGTCTGTTGTTAGGATACGTTGG
Source organism: Lissotriton helveticus (assembly GCF_964261635.1). Lineage (NCBI taxonomy): Eukaryota > Metazoa > Chordata > Amphibia > Caudata > Salamandridae > Lissotriton > Lissotriton helveticus. The sequence goes on from NC_136059.1 coordinate 1,457,483,654, forward strand.
GCCATCCTGTGGTGCCTAAAACCCATCTCTTTGCATATTGGTTTCAGCCATCTTCTTCTAGCCACTCTATAGGCTTTACATGCAAACAGAAAATGGGGTAGTGACTCTCTGGGAGCAGGGCACCCTGGGCAAGAAGCGTGAGGGAACCCAGACTTTTTCCAACCCTCAGTAAATTCGTTAAGTGGGAGGGTCCCAAACCTCAGCTTTAAGTAGAGCGACCTGTCTCTTGGGTTTTGGATGAAGTCGAGAAATGGTTCAAGCTCCCTAACAGGTTTATGCTCCAAAAACTGTTCAGTTAAGGGCCCCCATTTAGGGCCGTGTAACTCCTCTGCCAGCACCCAATCCCAGTATATTTATTTAACAATTTGTTTGGGTGGGGGGGCATTGGCTCATCCAGGTTTCACCCAGCCCCAGGTTTATGACCAGCTGCCTGTTTACTCAACCAAACAATCTTGTTGCAGCTGTTCAATTTGATGAGTTCATCAAGGACTGCCGCATAGTTTGCCAATTCGGGCGTCTTTCTCAGGCACACCCAGAATAATAGAGGGCAAAGGCGAACTATGTCTTTAATTGAGCGTTTACCCAAGTCTTGGAAAAGGGGCTTTAAAGGGGTAGAGAATGGGAGGGAAGTTAGATCTCTCAGGAACTTCTTCTCAGATCTGACCAAGTCAGTAGTGTTCTCAAACCCCCACAAATTATGACCGGTACACTGATGAAGACAGTGCCTTCCCCTCATATACCACAAGAGCCGGGGCTATTGGTCTACTGATGGATCCCCGGTATTCTCTTAGGATTGCTCATTATACTCTTTTGTGATTGAGGAGTATTTTGGCCACATGGGAGTTCCATTTTATCCTGTTAGGACTGGGGCATCGGCTGGGTCCTCTCTCAAATGGTCTACCACCCGATTAACAAAGAGAGAGAACAAAGTCAGGGCCATCACACAGCCCTGGCGAACACCCCAGTTCACAGCCAACCCTCTCTGTCAACTGACCCTAATTTCCCCATCTAATTTTAGCGTAATTACCCTCGTGTAGTCTCTTGATAAACTCAAGGAGATAGATGGGAAAGCCCAGGTCTTGTAGCACCTGCCAAAGTTTGCCGCGGGACACCAGGTCGAAAGCGGTCTTTAAATATATAAAGGCCAGATATAGGCTGCCTTTCCCGATGGACACGGTTTTCCAGTAGACGGCAAAGAACCTGGAAACCTGGTCCATCGTGCCCACCTTCTGCCTGAATCCGGCCTGAAAATGCGTCAGAATGTTCCCTTCATCCAACCATGACCCTATTCTAGAGACAATGACCCTGCCAACTACTTTCTGGACAACATCGATTAAACTAATCAGCCTGTAGTTGGCAGGGTCCTCTCTAGCACCTTTCTTGAATATTGTTACAACCTCGGCTCCCTTCCACGAGTCGGGGATAGATTGCCCCTGTGCAATCAAGTTCCTTAATAGGGGAATGAAGTTGGCCCAAAGCATACGGTCGTATAAGAGTAAATTCCCCGGCAAGACATTTGGCCCGCAGCCTTTCCCGGGGCTATGTTCTTAATAGCCAGGTGTACCTCTTGAATTGAAAAGGGTTCTGCTAGAATGGGGTTCTCTAAAGAAGGTCCTACAGGGACACTTTGCGGTATCACTGGTTCTACCTCACTACAGTACAGTTTTAAAAAATGGCTGTACCATTGATGTTCTGTAATGTGGTTTGGGATATGGTCGGCTCCCCTTCTGTTGGATTTATTAATTAGTTCCCAGAACAAAGTTGAATCTTTTATCTGGGCCGCGGTTTTGAGCTCCTGCCAATGATGTTCCTCCCAGTCCCGCTTTGCTAATTCTATAGTTTTGGTATACTCCTTTCTAGCCACTCTTGCTGATGTAACATCTTTTTTGCGCAGGGCTATAGTTAATGCCTTTCTCTTTTCTCTGCACAAAGCTGTATACCATAGGTTACCAGATTTTGCTAGTTTACTTTTGTGCCTTCTGGACTCCTTGGTAATAAAAAACTATCCCAGCTTCACTATTGTATTTTTGTAAAATTCGTTCAAGTGGAAAACCTGCATTTTTCCCTGGGCTGTGTTGAGCAATGCCAGTTCTGTGCTCTTCTGTTCTACGAGCTCCCTAATGCAGGATAACTTATCCTCATGACATGCAACCTTGTGCCGTTTCAGTCTACGTTTCCAATTGGATGGGACTACCTCCTTGGTTAGTAATAACGTGGCATTAGATAACTTTTCAGTGATTCCCCATCTAATTTTCATACATAGAGGGTTATGATCGCTGTCCTGCGACTGCTTTACCTCCATGTCCACTAGGTCACCCCAGAGGCGAGTATCGAGCAATATATAGTCTATGCGCGAAGGACAACTAAGTCTGGTATAGGTATTGGCCCCTTTTAGATCAGAAAGTGTCCTGCCATTAAATACTCGTAAATTATATTCTAATGTTAAAACATTAATTTGGATCGTCCTGGGTGACCATTTCCTGATTGGGGCCAGAGTCAGGGTGGGAATAGTCTGTTTAGCATCCTCTTCATTAATTCCCAGGAATTCTTCCCCACTTAGGGGTTCATATGTGCAGTTTAAATCTCCTCCCATGATAATGTTATCATTGGGCGGAGTGCCAGCTAGTTCTGTCTCTAGAAATGCTATAGTGGCTGAGGTTTGGGACCCTACAGATCCTTGTACATACACATTGAACAACTCCACGTTACTGCCATTATGAGGACCTTTAATTGTTAGATGTAGAATGTCCTCCGAGGGTGTGTTATGCATGGTAGTAGCCCAGTTCAGAGCGATATTAACCCATATGTGGAGACCCCCCAATGGCCGACCGTTCCCTATACTTATGGCGGGGATGAAGATGGTGGTATACCCTGACTTATGTAGGGGAGTCATGCTCCAGGTCTCCTGGAACAGGCAGACTTCGTGCTTATCGATGAATTCGTTCCATTCCGGCATGGCCAGTTGTTTTTTAAGACCTGCTATGTTCCAGGAGAGGAGCTGAATCACCCTTGGGTTAACATCCTCTATCCCTGCTAAACCATGTGTGGCCCATCCCTTCACTACCCTGCTAAGGGGTCTTGGGATTACTCTGTTAGTGTAAGGAATGCATCCATGCTCTCCCAAATCTTGTGTTTCAAGTGGGCGTTTCGAGCAGTTGTCCTTGGTTAGTCAATCTATTCTATTAAGGTCAGATTCATCCGGTTCCCTGTCTATAGACCAAAGTGGCAAATTTGGATATCCGAATGCTTGGGGGGGGGAGGTACGGTACTCAAGGGCTGCTAGGTTCTCTGCAATTACTGGATTGCTTAACTGCAATTCAATGCAGTCTGTATAGGAGCTAAACAAGAACATCCTTTTTATCGTAATCATATCTTCCCTCAGGATTGATCTACAGCCCCTCACATGACGCAGCCAGTGGATTGTCTTATTATGGATGGATTCACTACCTTCGTGGCCAGCGCTGCTACTAAGCTTTGGGACCTTGGTCATATAGACAATTGTTGCTGGATTTCTCAGGTGGGTGCTATTCGATGGGACACACGAGTCATCTCTCACACTCTGTCTTTCTCTAACCGGGGGAGTGCTGCTGTTGCTGAAGGAGTGGACTATTTAAGGCCCAGCGGTGCCAGGGAACAACACCTAAAACCTTCGTGGGATACCTGTTCTGGCGCACTAAAGACAGAGACACGGGAGACTTCCTTTGGCGTCAAAGATCAGCGTTTATTACTGCAGGGAGGCAAAAGTCACGAGAAGTACAACAGCGTGTAGGTTCTGAGAGTCTGCTTCGAATTGCATATGTGAGTCGCTCTCTTTTTATACAAGATTTTGTTATTGCACAATATGTAAGCAAAAGGTTACAACTCAGTTCCCACAGTTAAATTAACAAGGATCGCTTTCATGTATTCAGAACCCCGGAACATAATTACATTAACATCACCAGTTCCAACTGTAAAAGCACATCTTCCCACCATTAGGTACATACCACTTGAGTTGTAAATAAGCGAGAGAAAGAGACACGAACAGCTGCAAGGAAGTCAGACAGCAGAGAAGAGATAGTGTGAGGATAATATTGGATGCGTAATCGTAGCTTAAAAGGGCTTGATCCCAGCACGTGCGAGGCTGAAACAATAGACCGGCACGGCAGAATCACCTTCGAGCGGAGGCAACTGCCTTAGCAGTGTCCTTCCCCTAGTCATAAAAGACGCATGAAAGGAATATGCTTCTTCCGTAAAGCTTGGGAACTAAAGGTCACGATGCGGACAGTTGCCTGTTCACTGACTACGTGAGGGCAAGAAACAAAATGGATGCCGCATCTAAAATGGAACCCGAGGGTTCATTGAAGAAACCTGCAAACGAGACGAACTCTTCGGAGTAGCATGGCGAAGACGCGTACACTTACTAAACTCGTCATTTACGGTTCATAGATACCACACTCGTCCATATTCGGTGATGTCAAAAACGTCGTAACGATTCTCACGGAACCTCAGACGCTCCTTTTGCCCTCATGTAGGCAAGAACTAGTCGAAGTCGGAGTCGATCTCGATATTCATCAGATCATTCAGATGTTGTTGGAGCATAATTCTATCCATCAATGCCTCTTTGGTAACAGATGGTCTTCTTATACACGTTGTAGCGCAAAGGCCACATAAGGCAGGACCACACTGTACACACAGACAACACGTGAACAGAAACGTCACAACAACTCCTATAATCATCAGAATCTTCCAACCCCAAGTCGACATTAGACCCCAAAACCATCCTAGAAGCGTCCAATCTCCCTCGTCCACGTGTATGGACTCCGAGATTTTGTGCAACTTGGAGATGGCTTGATAAACCGTTGGAGCGTTATCAGGTATAAATATGCAGCAGCTTGAATGGATGACCTTACACACACCACCTCTATCTGCTAGAACAACGTCTAGAACCATACGGTTCTGTAACGTCATAAGCCTATCCGCTTGAAGCTCTGCTGTCAGATTACCAAGGGTGCTTGCAGTTATGTTAGCAGTTGACTCTACTACACGAGTTAACTGTCTCAGATTTCTGCTATTGACCATAGGGCCCCAAAACGGTGGAAAACCCTTGAAGAAGTCTCCTGCCTCTTGGCCGGAAGTATCCTCTTTACTAATGACACCTCTCACAACTCTGGTTTTGTGATAGTCGGCAGCAACAGTGAAAGTCGGGGGCAGGAGATTTGCAATATAGCAGGTACCTGAGAAGTCATGAGGTAACCACGTATATGCTCGGTCATAACATACAAAATAGGTACCCTTGGCAGTCAGAAAGACAGGGGAAGAGAGCATCGGTAGAACGTAAGTATCCACACAAGCACTCTTCCCAAGCTGGGCTCTTGGATTTCGGCCACGACCTTGCAGACAAAAGTGGCCTAGGTGAGGTACAATCCAGATTGGAGATGAGTTTTTAAGCTGCCTATCACCCACTGATATACTATACTCAGCCTCACTGTGGTACTTATAGGCTTGTACCTCCTCCTCTGGGATAAGTGATGGATCACATATATCTCTATCTAAATTGGCAATAGCTATCACCAGAGACTTGTGGTACGGGCCAGGACCAAAGTTTGCTGAGCGTGGCTCTCGATGGGGATAGGAATCTAGTGCACTACGGAACATGGTTTGGAATGCCCGGGCTGACCCTTGGGGGCTGTACGGAAGAACCAAATATGGGATACCCCTGTCCATGGTATGTGGCATTAGCCCACACACCCAACAATTTGTAGTATTTACCACCAACTGATGCTGATGCAAAAGTTGCACAAAGGAGTTGTTTCTAAATTCCGCACGTCTGACTTGTTCATGTTGGGGCAGTAGGTGAAAAGAATGTGGAGAAACAGTAGAGACGAAATTTAGATCATGAGGAGGAGAGGTAGGTAAGGCAGAAGGCAGCAATGATTGAAAACGAGAATATACTCCACCCACCAGTAGCATAGAAACAGTTAGGAACAACATAAAAACCTGTAATAAAAAACATTTTGTTCGAAATGTGCTGTACAATTTAGATCTCTGCACCGTCTTTTCCTCTATCTTCGACAGCTTGGAGAACTCCATCCTCTAACAACCGTCCGCAACGTTCTTGACGCACTTCGTTCTGAGTAGCGATTATCAATTCCCAGGGGTTCCCAGAAATCGACAAAAGGAATTGACCTAATGTCAATAACTGCTAAACAGAAAGAAGTACCCGCGCGGCCCTACGGCCAACCCAGATGGCAGGTTTTAATCAGTTAAATAATCAATTTCATATACGTCTCCTAGCTGTTCTGGAAAAGAAATATACACATAATAAAATGTCCACAATGGTCAAGGCAAAATGTGAGGGGGTATTTTGAAATCAAAATAATACTAATTTATTCATTCTTATTGCGTGTACAAAGAAAGTATCAGTTTCTTCCAGGTCGAGTCTGATCTTCAAACAGTGGATTGGATGGCGAAAGAGTGTTCGATTGTTCAGGCAATTGTTCAGCACTTGAATTCTCCAATGTTGGAGGAAAGGAAATTGTTTGAGAGGAATCAACAGGGGTGTCAGATAAAACTGAAGTGTCCCCTATGGGCTGAGCTTCGCTAAATGGGACAAAACGCTGGGGAACGTCAGTTTCAGACGAGGAAAAACCTTTACGTATCCATGTGTCTGCCGGCAGAGGAAGCGGAACCTTGTTGGTGTGGGTGGCATGTACCCAGTGTTTCCGTCCCTCCAGTCGAACCGCCGTCCTCGTCGCTAGTAGCACCTGGAAGGGTCCCACAAATCTCGGCTCAAGATGGCGTTTTCGTCCGAAATTTCTGGTGAGGACCCAGTCCCCTCGTTGGAGCCGATGACCAGGACCCTCTGTTTGTGACGGCAGAGCCTCAAAGACCTGTTGATGAATCAAACTCAATTTAGCAGTCAGATCATATAGATAATCAATTAACATTGGATATTCAAGTCTGTTCAATTCTTTAGGCCTCGGAACCCCCCAAATGTTCGCAGGGCAGCCGAACACAATCTCATATGGGCTAAGCCCTACTCGAGAGTGTACAGTAGCCCTGGTCGATAGGAGAGCTAGAGGCAAAGCGTCAGGCCATGATAAACCAGTTGTTGCCTGAATTTTAGCAAGTTTTAGTTTCAGGGTGCCATTGTATCCTTCTACCAAACCCGCTGACTGGGGATGATTAGCACTATGAAATTTCTGGAATATTCCTAAACCACGACACACACTCTTCATCACACTTCCCACAAACTCACTTCCGTTGTCCGACCATACAATCCGGGGCATGCCGTACCTGGGGAAATACTCTTTGAGCAGAATTTTAGCTGTGGATAGGGCAGTATTATCCTTGAGAGGGTAAGCCTCACTCCATCTGGAGAACGCACAAACCACAACCAGAACATACTTTAAATTATTGCATCTCTCCATGTGGATGAAGTCCAATTGGATGACTTCGAAAGGACATGTAGGAGGGGCAAAATGACCAGGTGGAGTGGGGGTGCCCTTACCGGGATTATGCATCAAACATACCATGCAATTCTTAACCACTCTCCCTGCACATTTAGTAATCCCATCATTCTTCCATACAGGAGACAACAACTTGCATATGCCCTTCGAGCTAATATGTGCTGTGCCATGGGCCATTGTAACAACAGCAAGCACATACGCATCCGGTAACATCCATCTCTGTTTCTCTGACAAATCAACCCAACATCCATCCTCGTCTAATTTTCCCGTGTTTTCTTTCCACTTAGTCTTCTCCATCTCAGTGGCCTCATTCTGTATTTCCTTCACACTTTCCACGGTGTCCTCACACATACTAGTCTCCGCAGGCCATCTCACTGAACTTGTAACATACATTCGATTTGTCAGATCTTTAGCTGTCTCCTTAGCAGTCTGATCTGCAAATGCATTACCACGACCAACATCATCTGTCACTTTTCGATGCGCACTACATTTAATTATGGCCACTTGCTTAGGCAATGTGAGTGCATCTAAAAGGTCATTCACAAGCTGTCCATGCTGAATCTTTGTGCCATGCGACGTTAAGAATCCTCTTTCTTTCCACAATCGCCCAAAACTATGGGCCACACCAAAAGCATACTGGCTATCTGTAAACACATTCACCCGTTTTCCTCTGGACAACACACACGCTCTCGTCAAGGTGATCAACTCAGCTGCCTGAGCCGAATTCTGATTTAATCTCGTAGATTCCACAACCGTTCTCAACGTCACTACAGCATACGCAGTTGTCACATCACCATTCAGTAACTTAAAACAGGAACCATCAACATACAATACCATCGGGATCTACCAATGGAGTATCTTTTAGGTCAATACGACCCTTCGTTTCTTCTTCGGTTCTCAGATAACAGTCATGTGGTGCTACATCACTTGACTCCGTGTTGATCGGTAATAATGTTGCTGGATTCAACACATTACACCGTTTTATCCGTATGTGACTAGCCAGTAACGTCAGCTCATACCCAGACAACCTTGCGCTCGTCAAGTGTTGAGTTTTCGTTCTGTTCAAGAGAGTCTCGACTGCATGCGGAACCATCACCGTGAGCATATTATCCATGACCAGACCCGCGGACTGTCGAATGGACGCTGCAGCTGCCGCTGTTGCCCTTAAACAACTCGGCAAGGCTCTAGCTACTGGGTCTAAGGTCGAAGAAAAATATGCGCATGGACGCTGTTTGTCGCCAAAGTGTTGCGTCAGGACACTCAACGCACAACCATCCCTCTCGTGAACGTACAGTGTAAATGGCTTACTGTAATCAGGAGTACCTAACACAGGAGCCGAACACAACGCATCACGTAATTCAGAAAAACCTTTCTGACACTCTTCAGTCCATGGCAAAGGAGTCGGAACATCCTTGCACGTGAGGGCTAACAATGGTTTCGCCAATAGTGAAAAATTTGGGATCCATTGTCTGCAGTATGAGGTAATACCTAGAAAGGCACGTACATCTCTCTGAGTTTTTGGCACAGTCATTCGGGTAATCGCTGCAATTCTCTCTGGGGTCAACCTTCTCCCCTCTTTTGACAGTAAGTGACCTAGGTAGGTTACTTCTTGGCAACAATATTGCAGCTTGGAAGGTGACACCTTGTGATGTAAGTCACATAAATGCCGCAACAACTATACTGTAGCAGTTCTACAAGTATCTTCGGTATCAGCAGCTACCAATAGGTCGTCAACGTACTGAATCAAGGCTGCGCCTGCCGGTAGTACAAATAAATCAAGTTGACTTTTAAGGGCTTGACTGTAGATCGACGGACTCTCACAATATCCCTGTGGTGCGCGTTTCAGTCTAAAACTGTGACCACCTAATGATAATCCGAATAGGTCTCTGCTTTCCTCAGCAATCGGGATACTAAAGAAAGCATTCTTTAGGTCGATCACCGTGAACCAGGAGGTAGACACTGGAATCAGGGTCAACAAAGTCGTGATATCAGGTACCACAGGGAACTGTGGGATCACGATTTTATTCACTTCTCTCAAATCGATTATGAAACGATACACAGGAGGTTTAGATGGATCAGTTCGTTTTAAAATTGGTAGTACAGGACTATTACACACATTTCCTCGAGTTTCTTCAATGACATCCTTTTTGATCAGGTCGTGCACGATCGCTAATAGCGCCCGTTCTCCCTCAATGGAGATTCGATACTGTGGTATACGTGGCAATCGCACATTTGGTTTCAGCTTGATCATATAAGGTGGGATGTCCAAGAGACCCACATCATTGGGACCTGTGGCCCATAGAGACGCAGGAAGGGAGCTCAATTCCGGCGGGAATTTATCGATCGACAAGTACATAGGAGAGATTACTCTCCGACCTAATGTAAGCTCCACTCCTTCAGGAGAGCAATACAAAGTCGCATATAACCGTTTTAACAGATCCAAGCCCAGAAGATTCTCACCACAACCAGTAGATAGAATCAATGGAGCCTCCAGCTCATGAGGGCGAATCGTAAGGGGCAAAGGGCTAGAGACAGGATTGCTAACCGGGGCGCCAGAGAATCCAACGGAAACATTTGTTAAGCCAGACAAAGGTGCGCCAGGGAGTTTCGAATGCATGATGGAACTTTTCGTCGCACCAGTGTCTAACAGAAAAGGCTCAACTACGCCAGATGTAGTAACTGCGACGTAAGGCCCACTCTGATCAACCGGAACTGATACTACTCCCTCTCTCTGTCGGTGGCTGTCCTAGTAACGGTCGTTTACAACAGTCTCATGTTCAGCGTAATAGTCGTCCGCATAATACTGCGCTGATTTATCGGACCTTACGTTTCGCTGGTCAAAACAGTTATTCGCGTCCGAGGACATGTTAGGGCGCTCAGTCTGATTTTGGAAGGTACCGCGACCTCTACCTCGAGATACTTGTTGAGGACCACCACGACCACCTCGTGTCGATACACCATTAAGGCGGTCACGCAAAGCGGGACAATCATATTTTATATGTCCCTCTCTTCTACAGTATGCACACTGGTTATACCCAAGCATAGATCTAAAGTCAGAGGAGTCAGAACGTGACTGCATTCTGGAGGATTGCGATTGTGGTCTATATTGCTGTTGCGAATCAGTGTGATTTGAACGCGGAGGATACGCTTGCTGCAACAAAACCTTCGTTTTGAGCTCCTTCGTTTTCTTATCTACGCGATCACTTTCTTCCTTCTCCCTATTCTCATAATATTGAGCAGTCGCTAGTATTTGAGCAGTAGTGGAAACAGCCCAGGCACTTTCTGAATTCTTCAATTTGTTGCATAGTTCAGGCAACAAATTTAATACGAATTTATCGACAGTGCCCATATCCTGACCACTATGATCGACAAATGCCTCTTAAAATCTAGTGAAGAAATCGGAGACACTCTCGTCCTTCTTTTGCTTACAAGCCGATAATTTATCCCAGTTTACTCTCATCGCCGGCATAAGCGTTTTCATGAGCGTAATTATTTTCTGAGGCAGATCCAAAATTAACTGCTCAGGCTTAGCCCCACCAACTTGTAATCCATCAGCCGCTATTAATGCAGCCCAATCACCACCTAACTCATTCGCATGATTTTCCTGACGAATTTTCGCCCAAACCGGCTGTGGTACTACATTACCGAACAGCATGTCGATGTCGGCAAGGTTCATAATAGTAGCATATACCAATTGGGACAACTCCTTATAGTATCCCGCCGGATTCTTGAGTGGATCAGGCAAGGACTGTTTGACCTGCAAGACTTCTGATCGCTTCCATGGGAGGTGTATCCAAACTCTTTGGAAATGCGGCAAAACTGGGGGAGCAGCACCAGGATCACCTGGCATCCACACTGGCGGAACCTCTCTCATAGGATACTGACCAGGAGCCGCTTTCCAATTCTCAGAGTCGTCATCAAACGACGCTTGAGAATGCACTGTCGACCTATGGGCTAACAATTGCTCTAAGGCACGTCGTACATCTCCACCTACAATCATACCATTCGAAAATTGTCCCTGAAGTTCAATCATATCGGTCGGTACGTTATCTAGATCGTCATTATACCATTGTTCTCTCAAAAAGTTACACATTTATTCGAACACGAATCTCTGCGTAGGCTCATTAAACTGAGAAAACGTCTCGAAGACCATGCGTGGGGGGTAGTTAACAGGATGTCTTATCCACCTACGAGCCATATTCGCTAATGTTGCACTCTCTCTTCCACCAGGGATTTGACTTCGTCTCTGGGGAGTTTCGGAAGCACTGGTTGGTAGTATCGATCCGGATAGTGGGGAATAGAGCGTAGCAACAGTATTAGGAATACGGGTACGAACAGAAGGAGAAGAAGGAAAAAGAACAGGAGCGACAATATTAGAAGTGAACGTAGGAACAGCAGAAGCAGGCAAGATAGTCGGGGTAACAGAGACTGGAGTTTGCGAAGGCACAGGCAAAGGAGCAGTAGGAATAGGAACAGGTGGTGGGACAAACGTAGGATTAACAACGGGCTGACCAGCAGCCGCCGGTACAACAGGAGGGGCAGCAGGAGGAACCACAGGAGCCGTAGCACCCTGTGCATAAGGAGGTGGTGATTTCATCAAATACGCTAACAGGGGATCCTCCTTTGAGTCCTCTTCTTTCTTATCAAGACTAGCTGGTAAAACCGGATAACATTTGTCTATCCTCATGTGATGTAGTCTAGTGGAAACTTCTATTTCTTTCTCTTCTTTATCTCGCTGACATTGTTGTACAACTTGCATTATCGGAACGAACCCTTCTCTTCGATCCTTTTTAAGCTGTTTGATTTCTTTCTGCTTGGCCTCTTTACGCCACAACCGAAAAGAATCAAACATAGCTGGCCTAGCTTTCCTTTTAAACAACTTAGCTTCTAGATTATCTAAAATCGTAAGGTCGAAACTTCCATGCGGTGGCCAACTAAGGACACCATCTTTTTTCGTGTAACGGATCCAATAGTCATTATATATAATAGGGCCCACACCATGTCGACTATAGAGCTCATATATCGGAGTTCCAACTGGAGGTATCGGACATGAATCCTCCAACCGGGAATCCTTGTTGCAACATTTTAAGAAACCAAGAAAACCACTATGGCTAGGCATCGTGCACACTAACCTAGTATCAAACTTCAAGGGTTACCGAAGTACTGAATCTTCGTGAAAGACAAAACCCTCGGTTTTTGGCAATTGCAACTGTCAAACAACAACTAAGAACCAACAACTAAGAACCACAAATGCAATGGAACCATGCAAACAACAAAGCTTCAACAAGCTGCAACAACAACTAAGGACTGGGAGCGACCCACAAATACTTAACTGAGAGCTTCAATGGCGTCACCAGGAAGGCCCGTCTATCGTCTCGCTGTACGAAAGGTCTACGCCAGGCGTCGAAAACAGGTCGACAGTCAGGGCATCGGTCCGTTGCAGCCGTCAGGAGGCGGGAATCTTCGCGGGAAAAATCTTCGGACCACTTATTTCGACAACAGGATCGATGAAGCGGGGTGCACCTTTTCCTCGGAGATTTCACACGAAGTTCCTCACAATCGTCAGGCTTTGGACCGGTACCGCCGATGTCGCCCCACGTTGGGCGCCAACTGAAGGACTGGACTATTTAAGGCCCAGCGGTGCCAGGGAACAACACCTAAAACATTCGTGGGATACCTGTTCTGGCGCACTAAAGACAGAGACACGGGAGACTTCCTTTGGCGTCAAAGATCAGCGTTTATTACTGCAGGGAGGCAAAAGTCACGAGAAGTACAACAGCGTGTAGGTTCTGAGAGTCTGCTTCGAATTGCATATGTGAGTCGCTCTCTTTTTATACAAGATTTTGTTATTGCACAATATGTAAGCAAAAGGTTACAACTCAGTTCCCACAGTTAAATTAACAAGGATCGCTTTCATGTATTCAGAACCCCGGAACATAATTACATTAACATCACCAGTTCCAACTGTAAAAGCACATCTTCCCACCATTAGGTACATACCACTTGAGTTGTAAATAAGCGAGAGAAAGAGACACGAACAGCTGCAAGGAAGTCAGACAGCAGGGAAGAGATAGTGTGAGGATAATATTGGATGCGTAATCGTAGCTTAAAAGGGCTTGATCCCAGCACGTGCGAGGCTGAAACAATAGACCGGCACGGCAGAATCACCTTCGAGCGGAGGCAACTGCCTTAGCAGTGTCCTTCCCCTAGTCATAAAAGACGCATGAAAGGAATATGCTTCTTCCGTAAAGCTTGGGAACTAAAGGTCACGATGCGGACAGTTGCCTGTTCGCTGACTACGTGAGGGCAAGAAACAAAATGGATGCCGCATCTCAAATGGAACCCGAGGGTTCATTGAAGAAACCTGCAAACGAGACGAACTCTTCGGAGTAGCATGGCGAAGACGCGTACACTTACTAAACTCGTCATTTACGGTTCATAGATACCACACTCGTCCATATTCGGTGATGTCAAAAACGTCGTAACGATTCTCACGGAACCTCATTGCCCATGTTGCTAGGATGAGGATCCGTACTCTTGACTCTCTCACAACGTGGTTTTATAGTTTCTGCATATGAGCTAAAGCTAGTATGCCCTGAAGAAATAGTCGTACCAAGTGGCCTTTGAACTGTGGTCTCTCTCAGGGATGACCCCACTCCTGCCATTGGTTTAGTTGGTGGAGGTCCCCTGGTTATTATGGCTGCTTGGGTGGATGTTAAGGGCTGAAGATCTGTCTCCCTAAACACATCTGCTTTCCGTATTAACTCCTCCATCGATTTTCTTACAGCGGCCAAGTCCCTTTCAAGATTTTCCAGTTTCTGCAGTAATACCTTATTAGAATAAAGGCATTTAGTGCATGCTAAAGGGCCATCATTGAGGGGCTCTAATTCCTTGTTTTCATACACTATATCAACTATTAAATTTCCTGAATCCCCTTCTAAAACAGCAAATCTGTTAGAGCAAGTAATACCTTTCTCGGCTGGTGCCTCCTGTGAAACCCTTTGATTGGGGTGCTCTAATATCTTATTGGGGGTTTCCGTCACATTAAATATCTCCGTGGGGTCTTCAAGAGAGCTATGCACTTCACAGATGGGAGGAATGAGTGATGTTTTTTTACTAAAAATGGCGGGGATCACTTTTTTCCGATGCTGCTTTAAAACCTCGGTAAGGGTATCAGTATTTTCCATTGCGTTACTACTAGTGTTCCCCACTAGAACATCCTCACACTCATTGACAATGGCTTCAATTCTTGTGAGGATGCAGTTGGTGGCTGCATGTGATACCTTTTTTGCCTTTTTCCCTTTTTTGGCAAGTAAGGCTGGTGCTCCCCCCTCCATTGACTTCCTTTTTCCAATTTTGGCGCCAAACTTATAGTGTTAACCACTCTTGCACGGCTTAAGACCCAACGCCACGTACCCGTATAGGAATGATTCAATCAAGGGGACAATGTTTGATATTTTAACAGACCGCAACCTCCTTCAAAGTCCCCACAGTACCTTTTGTCCTTATAAGTTGTATCCCCGTATTCCAGATGTTAGACGGGCGCGTCCTGGGGCTGCCGCGAGGACGCGGAGGCCCGTGACAGCTGGGGCTGCCGGGAGATGTAGTTTCCTTAGCGCGCATTGGCTGTGCGCTTGTTGCAGTACCCCCCGGACTGGGAAATGGCCAGGTAGGTCAGGTGCCAGTTTCATGGGGCGAAGGGTGCTGGTACTGGCGTCCCGCGCTGCGGGAGCCCTAGTGTGGTCTTAAGGCGCCTCCTGGCGCTGCCGCGATGACGCGGGGGCCCGCGACAGCTGGGGCCGCCGGGAGATGTAGTTTCCTTAGCGCGCGTTGGCTGTGCGCTTGTTGCAGTCCCACACGGGACTGGGAAATGGCCATGTAGGTCTGGTGCCGGTTTCAAGGGGCCAAGGGTGCTGGTACTGGCATTAAGATTACGTACAATTCATTACCTAGGGGCTTTTCCTCAAACAGGGTCTTGGTTTAAATCACTCCTGTGTTGCCCATGAGATTGCATTTCAGCTCAATCTACCTTAGACTTAATGCTTTTTTGCACACTCTATCACACTTTTCGAGCCCATTATTTAAATTGTTTTTTACAGGCCAGGAATTTGGTGGCAAAAATTGGAGCGAAACAGAGGAGATTATATGGCCCCTGCGCAAGGCCATGCTTGATGAACGCGAGTACAATAGCAGAGTGAGAGGTGACATCAGATAAAGGGCAGAACAGGAACGCATAATTTGCAAAAAAGAATTTTAATTTCTTACCCCTAAAGTCACTCATATCCCAGTTATTTATGGGGTTCCAAAAACTCCTAAGAACTTGTTGGATCCACCTCTTCGTCCCATCGTATCAACAATTGGCGTGGCCACTCAACCCCTATCTAAATATATTGACATATTTTTCAAGCCATTGTTTGAGCCTTCTACCCTCATATACTAGAGACACTGGCCACCTTATTTCCAAGATAGAAGGGATTCCATTTAACAAGCAAAGACAAATATTGGTCACTATGGATATCGAGCCCTTATACACCATTGTGCCTCAACAACAGGCACTTGAAGTGGCCCAAAACTGTTTGACCTCGGTCAGGATTGAACATAAATGCAACTTTCTTATTCAGTGCATGGATATTGTCCTAAATGAAAACTTTTTGGAATTTGACGGAGAGCTATACAAAGAGATCAAGGGGGTCAGCATGGCGGCAGCCTACGCCCCCAGTATAGCTAACCTGTATATGGGCAACTTCTAAAAACAATTAATTCATAAAAAATTGATCCCTTTTTTGAAAATATACCAGCCTAGTACCGGTTCATCAATGACCTCTTCTTCGTCTGGAATGGCGAAGAGGATGATTTGGATCAATTTCTGGAGTGGGTGAACAACGCTCTCCAGAACAAATCAACCTCAGATTCACTCCAAAAAAAAGTAGTGACAGGGTCAAATTCTTAGATATCTGGATAGAGCATGATAATCAACATCTTTCTGGATCTCTCTATACCAAAGCCACCACAAGAAATCCATTACTCCATTACAGCAGCTTCCATCCACGCGGTAAGAAGGATGGCATTCCTTTTAGTCAATTTCTACGACTACTCAGAAACTATACAAACATCTTGGAGTTCGTTAGACATGCTGAGACCCTTAAGCACAAACTTTTAGCTCAAGGATACCCTAAATGACTGGTTTGTGATTCATTCAAAAGGGCCAGATATTATAATAGGGTAACTGTTTGCCCCCAAAAATAATAACACCGAAGAGAAATTAGTTTGTGTTACCCGACACTCAAGCCTAGACCAAAAAATCAAACAGGCCATATACTCGGAGTGGCATCTCCTCAACATGAGAGAGGATGTTGCCAAGTTACCCAGACCCACATTTGCCTTTAGACGGAACATGAATCTACCTAACTTCCTAGTGAGAGCTAAACCTAAGGCAAATACATTTGCGCAGAAATCTATCACAGGCACCAATCCCATCAATGGCAACCATAGATGCTGGGCATGCCAGGCATGTGACAATGCCATTTCATCTGACCGAATCGACATTGGCCACAAAATTATTTAACTTACCAGTATGACCAACTGTAGGACCTCTACGTGGTATACTGTATCCTCTGCCGGTGTAGCCTTTGTTATGTGGGGGAGACTGGCAGAGAGATAAGAACGCGCATTGGAGAACACAAGTCGAAAATTCTCACAAAAGATTTACTCTCCCCTAGTCCAGCATTGGCTTGACCTAGGACATACCGACAAGGAATTTTTTTTAAAAACATTTATTTATAATTTTTCCCAACAAAGACAATCAATACACCATGAGATCCACAATTATACACTTCCATCACGACATGACAGTTCGTTTCATTCTGTTCCCCTGATTACATACATTGTAGAGCATAAGAAATACAACAAGTACATTTTTACGACTCAGCAGTAGGCATGGGCGGATTTTGCGGATTGGCAATCCGCGGATCTGCGTATTTGTGTATTTGCGTATTGCGACAATACGCAAAATCCGCGGATCCTAGCGTATTTTTTTTTTTGCATGTTCGCACGAGTTTCTGCAAGTTCGCGAGGGTTTTATTGTACAAAACGCTCCCGAACGTGCAGAAACCCGTGCGAACACAATGGGCCTACTCATGGCCAAACGGATGGGGCTTCCATGCGAGTGCACATGCCTCTTGTGTGTATAAAAGGTCAGAGACCGATCAGAGCAGCAGATCAAGAGACAGAAGCTCCTGGTCACAGGAACAGCTCGAGGATTGCTTGCTGGTGAAAGTCAAGGATGCATAGGCCTCTATCCAGCATCACAGCTGATTTTCGACGGTAGATTTGGGAAGAAGGCACCCCTGCCCTGCCTCCACGACGCTCACGATTGTTTCTGGGATGATGAATGTCACTGAATTTAAGCTTCAACTAGGGCACATGCTTTATTGATATCTGTAAGTGCTTCCGGTTGAGGTTTAATTTTTGTGACAGGACCATCGTGCCAGAATGAACCCTGCCCTTCATATTTATTCGAGAAGACGCCACCGTTTTGTGCCATACCTCTACTCAACTGGAGTACTTTCTACTGGCTAATCAGTAAGTGCTACCTTGTTGGGTAAATGTATAGTGCTTTTACTACACTACAGCTGCCTAAAGTGCCAGAGAGTTGTCTACAGTGACCATGTGTGTGTTACTATACAATCGCGCTGAAGGGCGCAGGGGTCACTATTTTACAATGGCGCCAGCAAGCTGCCAGCGCCGTTGTAAAATAGTTACAAAGTTAGCTTGCACAGGAAGCACTTAGATAAAATAAAGCAGCACCTGCTTCGTTTTATCTAGTGGTTCCTGTGCAAGCTAACTTTGTAACTATTTTACAACGGCGCTGGCAGCTTGCTGGCGCCATTACATGAGTGGGTGGGGGTTCAACTTTTGAACCCGTTACATCCACGGATTTTTTCGTATTTTTGGGAAAATACGTAAAATACACGGATTGCGTATTCACCAAAAATCCGAAAAATCCGCGGGCGTAACGGATTTGCCGCCCATGCTTACTCAGCAGTGGGCTCCGGGTCAGTTTGCAAGCTCACCGAGGTCTGGGCTAACCGGTACGATTTGTATGGCTGCCAAATATCAAGACGGTAGGAGGCATTGGGTTGTAACTCGGCGTACAATTCTGTATTGGTGTTACAATAAGTCATGCTATACAACCAGCCCTTCAAAGTGGGGGAGCATTTGTTGCCCCAAAAAATAGTGACCTCTCTTTTACCCAACAATAGTGCAAGAGCACAAAAATGCCTACAGGTCTTGGGGATATCTCCAAAATATCCCAGTAAGGCCATGAGGGGGGAAGGGAAGGGGTCGGTCAAGCATTGAAGATATCACCTTGAACACTTTACCCCAAAATGAGGCAACCTTGGCATAAGACCTTGCCATGTGTGTGAAATCTACCATGGGGGTCTTACAACGAGGACAAGTGTGGGGCCTAGAGGATTCCATCTGATGGACCATGCTCGTTGTGATATATGCCCGCCCAAGGTATTTGAAATGGAACAGTTTATGCCTATAATTAAAGGAAATCTTAAGGGTTTGTTCACGACATTAGTGTTTCCAAGTGAGGTCGCACACCGCTCGTCCCATCAGCGTGTTTTCCCGGAGCATGATGGTCGATGTAGTAGGTATCAGCGGGTGCGCTTCTACCCGAGTCTTCAATCTTGAGGGTGTTCACTGATGTGCTTGCCATCCCTGGACACGTGTTTCGAGGTTATTACCTCTCATCAGCAGGGATTAGGCGTGTGCACGGGGTTGCTGCGTGGGCTGCTGTAAATGTTCATAGGTCCAGATACCTCTTAAGGCGCGCAGGTGCGTTGTCTCGAGGTCGTCACCTCCACCGGCTCAAGGGAGCCTGTATAAATAATGTTTCCAAGTGAGGTCGCACACCGCTCGTCCCATCAGCGTGTGACCCCGGAGCATGATGGTCGATGTAGTAGGTATCAGCGGATGCGCTTCTACCCGAGTCTTCAATCTTGAGGGTGTTCACTGATGTGCTTGCCATCCCTGGACACGTGTTTCGAGGTTAATACCTCTCATCAGCAGGGATTAGGCGTGTGCACGGGGTTGCTGCGTGGGCTGCCGAAAATGTTCATAGGTCCAGATACCTCTTAAGGCGCGCAGGTGCGTTGTCTCGAGGTCGTCACCTCCACCGGCTCAAGGGAGCATGTATAAATAATGTTTCCAAGTGAGGTCGCACACCGCTCGTCCCATCAGCGTGTGACCCCGGAGCATGATGGTCGATGTAGTAGGTATCAGCGGGTGCGCTTCTACCCGAGTCTTCAATCTTGAGGGTGTTCACTGATGTGCTTGCCATCCCTGGACACGTGTTTCGAGGTTATTATTGTTCACAACATTAGTGCCACTGGGCATAGGAAAGGGGCTGGCCCAGGATGCACTACCATGCCTGTCTCAGTTTCAAATCCCTGGGAGAAAGAAGTGCGATAGCGGCCTCGTACATTTTGGACATCAAGTGGTCACCGCTGGTATCCTTGAAGAGGAGTGACAATGGAGGAAAGTCAGGAGGCTTTATAAGGTAAGTCGGGATAGTAGACCTCAGTGCACTCAATAACCAGAACAATATGAAATGGTCAAGAAAGGTGGCCTCAGAGAAGTGGGTGTCCTCATAGCGTGAGAAGACATGATTATTCGGGACTAGATCTCCAAATGTTCCCAGGTTAAATTTTGAAATGGTGCGCTGCACTATAGCCTCCTTGGTGATGGGAATCCATAGGTTCACAGCCAACGGGAGGGATGGAGAGTAAAGCAATGCCGCCTGGTAACATGGGACAGTTGTTTCCAAGCCCAACTGGTTGCGGAAAGGGTTTGTTAGTCTTGGGGTTCGCAACGCAACCCCACCGGCAATAGGGCTGGGGAGGGGAGGGCGAGGTCTACTTCTGGCCTGAGATTAAGAATTCAAGCGTCAGCATGGAACCAGTGACGCGATAAGCTACACTACACAATCAAATAATAAATACGGAAATTAGAAACCCCGAATCCCTTGCTTTCAAAGGGCAGAGTAAGAGCGTCCAAGCTGACCCTAGGATGATCACCCCTCACACCAAGCGCAGAAGCTGAGACCGAAGAGTCACAAAGAAGCTTCCTCACAACGGAATAGGGATATTGTGAAACAAGTATAACAATTGCGGGAGCATGACCATTTTAAAGAGAGCCATTCTGCCGGCCATTGATAAGGGAATTATGCTTTCGGAGAGTTTTGCCAAGGCCGGACTATAGTTGAGTTGAATAATTTGTGATTGATCTCTATTAATGTGTTCACCAAGATATTTGATGGAGTCTTCACATCACTTGAGGGGGAACTCCAAAGTGCAGTAGCATTGGGCATCTGTTAGAGAAAAAACCTCGGACTTCTTGAAGGAGGAAGAGTGTGTGACATTTAACCGTATTCTGACCATTGGACGTGTGTATAGTAATGAAATCACGGAAATAAACCTGGGTGGAATGCCAAGTCTAATCAGAGTAGCCCTAAGAAAGGGCTACTCCAGCGAGTCAAAGGCTTTCTCAGCATCCAGTAGGACCACCGCAGCCGGAAGAGGATTGACTTGATGGAGAGTGGCGAACAGAGGTTGCAAATTCAGTGCGTTGGACCGGCATGGAATAAAACCTGCCTGTGCGGGCGATATCCTCCTATAAATGATCAGGGAGAGCCTGTTGGCTAGCATTTTTGCAAGAATTTTGTAATCAAGATTCACTTGCAAAAGGGGCCTGTAGGATTCGCACTGCTGCGGGTCTTTGCCAGCTTCAGGAAGGACTGTCACAACCGCTTCACAAAGCATGGGGGGTAGTTCACCACACTCAATGGCCTCCTGAAACAAATCAATGAAATGCGGGCAAGGGTATTTTTGAAGAATTTATCAAAACAATCAGGGAACACATCAAGACCATGCGCTGTTGAACCATCCATTGTTAATGTGTATACTAAATGGGAAATAGAGCGTTGATATTATAGTTATTAATACTACACTACTAATATAATTCAGGCTTTTTTTTCCCCCGATCTGTTGAAGACTATATCTTTGAACAATATGGGGAAAAGGAAAATGAATAAATTGATCACGGGAAAAGCCTCCCTAGATCTGAAATCAGATAGCATGTCACTGATGAAATACCTAACTGGGGCAGTGGGGGCGATTGAAAACAAATTCTAGCGTGGAAGGTGCACTGATCAAAGATAGGGAGGCTTTGAAATCTGCGGAGTGTAGTAGAGCCCAGAGTCCCGCAGGGGACCTATCCCCAGAGCTGCTCAGATCTCCAAAAATACCATTGGACTTAAACAACGGTTGCGTCCTTGTAGGGGGGGACGAGATATCGTCAGAAGATTCAGATGCACTGTCATGCCCACCTCCTAAAAAAGCGTGTATTAAGACCAAGAAAAGCACTGCCTATAAATCTTCCTCCTTTAGTTCATAAGGACCCTGGGCACACCCCGACCATGGTAATTGATCCAACTCGAAAAAAGATATTTCCACACATAGGTGCCAATAAGACTAAGAATAAGATACATCAGGGGAATACCAGTAATAACGGAAAAAGTAACAATAAGGGTCAAAGAACCACTATTAGTACAAACGAACTTGAGAGTCTCTTTTTGGATCTTAATATCAGGTTGAGGGCCCTTTTAGACCCTATAGAGAACAGGCTAACACAGATCGAGTTTAACCAAACGATCCTCTTGAGTAAAGTAAGTGAATTATCCCCTAGAACTCCTGTGACAGATGGTGTAAATGACGACTTAACCACTAGGAAAAGTACTAACAAGGCCCCCATGCAAAATGTACCTAAAGGAACTAACGAACATAACAACATCCAAAATAGCACCATACATTTAGGAAGGGAGGATACACATCTAAGGAACAATAGGCTATGTCAGCAGGGATAAGGGGGGGGGCCTAAGAATTACACAAACCTGTGCAGAAGTAAACAAGCACAGTGTCCATAGAGAAGGGATTATCTTACACTTACCGCCCGCTGCGGCCCCTTATACTATTATTCTTGCAAATGTCCCAACATTAACAGAGCCTGACAAAGAATCCTGGACTATGCTACGGAACAAAACCATCCACCATTTAGGCAACAAGAGCGGTCTAACAAAGGAAATGTTTGGAGCCTTCAAAATGGTAAGAGATTCCCTTGGGTGGGCGCGGGCAAAAAGTCCTTTAAGGGGGACTGTGTAGTTTTAACATTGGGTTTGCCAGCCCTGGTCCGTGAAGTTTTGACCCGCACTACCCTCTACAACCTGAATCAGGAAGGTATAAACCTCCTTCCCTTGGCTTCTTTTACAGGCCCTCCATAGACGGGAGAAATTCTTTCATGGGGAATCAATACCAGGGGAACCCCAAGCAAGCATACAATCAGTTATATAATGTCCCAATAACCAACAGGTTTGACTCACTACATTTTTTGGAGGACGTGGATTGACTTAAAAAGCACCCAAATGGGATACGTAGTAGTAATTCAGGTGGGGATATAGATAGCAATCAGCACAAAAACAGCGATATAAATGAGGCTCAAATACACGCTTCTTGTACACGGAAATTACTGCGCCCCCAGATGATTGACGAACAAAGGGCAAATAGGGAAAACGACCACCTACAACTTACTATCCCAGATATAAATAGGGGGGAACCTAATATTAGGGCTGAGCCCCATTCTGAAATACCCTCCATATGTAAAACAAAAGCGGATAGTGATCCTCGGGCCGAAGGGAGGAGGAAACATGTTGAGGGCACATCTGAAAAATTGTTCACACAAACATCAAACCAGGGAGTAATACAAATTCTATCATGGAATGTCTGTGGTATTAAGTCAAAAATTGCAAATTGCGTATGGGGAGACTTTGTCAGGAAACATGACATTTTATGTCTACAAGAGACATGGTCACTACTAGAGCAGCACTTGGATGGGTATAAAACTTACCATGTACCAGCAATTCGGCCCATACCCCATACATGGGAGAAACAAGGGAGGCATATGTATCTATGTGTCAAAAATGGTATGGGTACAGAGCATTAATATGATAAAGACTACTCCCTATTACCAAATGGTCTCTATCGTTATGTCATCCCGTATTAAATTTTTAACTGTTAACTTCTATAACAATATTGACAGTGACAAATATATGACTGTGCTAGCAAATTTAAGTGAGGACTTAGCTATCCATTTGAATAGTATGGCAACTGATGTAATCTTGGTCTGGGGGGATTTCAAGGATGTATGACATTACAACGCATGCTTTTACATCGCATGCCTTTACAACGCTGTTTTTACAACGCATGCCTTTACAACGCATAGTGCTTTTGGGCGCTGGATAGTGAATAGTTTAATTTACTATTCCAACTCCAGTCCCCGTGGATAGTAGGGAAGGTGTTGGATAGTAAATTAAACCTATTCCCTATCCTAGAGCGCCCCCCAGCGCAATGCGTTGTAATGGTTTGCGTTGTAAAAGTTGCATCGTAAAGGCACTGCGTGGTAAAAGTTGCGTTGTAAAGGATGTTTCCCGGATTTCTATGTTAGTACTTGTAATTTGAACTTGTGTGTACCAGGCAAGAATTGCAAAGATGAACTGGGACCCACCAAACATTTTGTGCACACGTCCAGGGGAGAGAAACTAAATGAAGTCATGGCAATCTTTGATCTTGATTTTATTAATAGTATATGTTCCTTAACCAACAACTTTGAGCCCACTTACATCGGAAGGGACTTTAGAACTGTGATTGATTTTATTATTATGCCTGCGCGCTACGCTGGCATGGTAAAGAAATTTAGGATTATTATTATTATTATTATTATATTTAAGTTTGTAGAGTGCACAGCTACCCGGAGGTTTCCCGGCACTAAGAACAGGATGAGGGCAGAGTACCGGCAAGACTAGACAAGAAAAGGGGAGGTCTATTGGTTAAACAACCATGTTTTTACATCCCTACGAAACTTGAGGTAGCTGAGTTCAGAATGCAGTGGGAAAGGAAGAGAGTTCCACAGCGACGGAGCCAGATAAGCAAATGAGCGACCGCCCATTCTGGCTTTTTTGATCCTGGGGACCTGAAACATATGTTGGTTAGATGAGCGAAGGGTGCGGGAAGGGCAGTATTGGTGGACTAAAGTTCTGAGATAGGGGGGGGGGCACTGCCTGCGTTAATTTTGTGCATAAAGCAGAGGACCTTGAAGTTTGTGCGACTTTCAATGCGGAGCCAGTGAAGGCTTCGTAGAGAGGTGGAGGTGGGGGACTTGTTGGGAAGTTTGCAAAGAAGCCGGACAGCCATGTTCTGTACTGTTTGCAGTTTACGAGTCACTTCCTTGCAGGCCCCCAGGAAGAGCACGTTACCGTAGTCCAGTCTGGATGGAATTAAAGCCTGGACTACTGTTTGTTTCGTGTCCTGAGGAAGCATCCAGAAGATCTTTCTGAACCATTTGAGAATGGTCGTGCAAGTGGAAGAGACTCTGACCGCATGTTGCTTCATAGACAACTGGTCATCAAAAATGATGCCAAGGTTGCGAGCGGTTTTGGAGGGAGCAGGAAGAGTGCCCATTTGTGATGGCCAATGGTGAGGGACCCATAAGGTGGTGTTGTGACCAACCAGGAGAAGTTCAGTTTCCCCCCGTTAAGTTTTAATTTATTTTCGTACATCCAGGTAGCAATATTGTTAAGTCCTGAGCAAAGGGAAGAAGTAGTAGAATGATGGCCAGTAGAGAGAGAGTAGATGATCTGGGTATCATCAGCGTAAGAATAGATGGTGAGTCCAGCTTGCTCCGCAATGGTGGTCAAAGGACTTACATATAAATTAAAAAGTAGGGGACTCAGAATGGAGCCCTTGGGGACACCATAGATAGATTTATGTACTTTGGAAGCCGATGTGGAAGAGAACTTGGAAAGTGCGATTGGAGAGGAAGCTTGCAAGCCGCTCAAGGGCTGAGCCAGAGATGCCGGAAGACTTAAGGGTGTTAAGAAGGATGGTGTGGGAAACAGTGTCAAAAGCGGCACTTAGGTCGAGCAAGATAAGTGCCACTGTTTCCCCTTTGTCGACCTGGCATCGAATGGTCTCAGAGACCCCCAAGAGAGTAGATTCTGTCGAAAAACCGGACCTGAAGCCAGACTGAGATTGGTGAAGAAGGTTCCAAGTTTCAACGTGTTTGGTGAGTTGTGCATTAAGGTGCTTTTCTAAAATTTTGGAGTAGACCGGAAGGAGTGAAATGG
Organism: Lissotriton helveticus; assembly: GCF_964261635.1. Taxonomy (NCBI): domain Eukaryota; kingdom Metazoa; phylum Chordata; class Amphibia; order Caudata; family Salamandridae; genus Lissotriton; species Lissotriton helveticus. The sequence continues at coordinate 1,457,509,346 of NC_136059.1, forward strand.
GGCGGAAATTGGATGGGTTATTGGGGTCTGCATTTGCTTTTTTCAATAGCGGTACTATCATGGCGTGTTTCCATGCGCTGGGGACCTTGGCTTCCCTAAGGGAGGAATTAAGTAATTCAAGAATAAGATTAAGGGAGGAGGTGTCTAGGGTTTGTAGAATTTGGGGGGGATATGATCCATCGGGGAGCCGGATTTAATATTGCTAATGATATCCTGCAGTGTGGTGATATCTAAAGGGTCCCAAGTAGTTTTCTGTTGTAAGGGAAAGTGAGTATGATCCGGTTGCTCGGATACGCAGGGGACTAGCATTATAAGCCACTCAGAGGGTGGGTGGGTGGGTGACGATAGGGTCTCCGAAGTTGCCATAAATATTATCGATTTTGGAGATAAAGAATTCTGCCAAAGTTTCGCATTGCATTGTGTCTAGACATGGAGCTTTAGGTTGACAGGATGCACCAGAAAGCTCCTGTACAGCTTTAAAAAGCGCTTTGGGGCGGTTTTGTGCATTACATATAGTCACAGTGACATATTCTGCTCTAGCTGTATTACAGAGTGCATGATATTTGGCTAGAGCCGTTTTGTACAGTTGTTTGGTGCAGGGGTCATAGTGAGTGCGCCACTTCTGCTCAAGGTTTTTGCAGATGGATTTTTCCCTTTTTAACAGGTCTGTAAACCAAGGGGCGGGAGGGTGGTGCAGATTGTACTTTTTCTTCCGCTGAGGGAGGCACACATTGACAGCCGAGGTGAGCCAGCTATGGATGGCCGCCTCCTCTTCAGTGCTGGTCACGGAGGTGAGGGGCTTTGTGTTCTCAAGACAAGAATTGAGTTTATCGGAGTCAAGATTTTTCCAATTTCTGGTTAATCTAGGTTTCCCTGCCTTATGCGTTGGGCCCGAATTATGCAGAGTGATATTCAATGCTGCTAGATCCAGCATGAGATTAGTGCTAGTGAAGCAAGATGTATCGTTAAGGTGTATGTTAAGGTCACCAATGAGCAGGAAGTTGGTAGTGTTTAACAGCATAGGGTCTATGTACTCCGGGAGGGCGGAAGCCCACAAACTGGCTGAGCCAGGGGGCCGATAGATGAGTATTCCGGAGAGAGTGTAGTTTGAGGATAGCAATAGTTTAAACAAGCCGGCTTCACAGTTGGGAATGTCTGGATCCTCCCATTTACAGGAGTATATTCGTTTAAAAATGATGGCTATCCCTCCTCCCTCTTTCCCCGCCCTATTTTTCCCGAAGTAGGTGTAATTGTCGGGATGGGCAGATGCTATATCAGGGCCAGAGCTGTCATTTAACCATGTCTCCGTCAAGAATAGGGCAGCTGGTTGGGAGGAAGTAAGTAGGTCAAAGATATTTCTCATATGCCTCGGTAATGACCTGCAGTTCAGGCTGATAAAGGTAAGTTTTTGAGAGGTATCGGCAGTTAAGTGCCTTGGTTGAGGCTGTAGAAAGTCAAAGGATGCAGTATTGAGCATGGAGGGGAGGGATGTGAGGGAGAGATTACAAGCCGAACATGTCAATGGGGTTAGATGACAGCACACGGGTAGGTTCTGCGAGCGCTGAGGAGGCCTCAATTTTAAGAGGACTTCGCTAGAGTAAGTATGGGTTGGATGTTGACCCTGAGAGGGAAAGGAACTGGCCCCTGGCCGTGTCAGGTCGCGGACTGGCGCAGACGGGCTGGATTTTGGCGAGGCTTCGATGCGCCATCGGCCAGCACATCGGTTATGAAGGGAGGCGGCGGTGTGGCGACTAGACCGCTCTCCCCTTCCGCCGGAAGTGTGCAAAGTGATAGAAAGGAACTCCCTCCACAACAACGATCTCGAGCCATCGGGGTGGAACGGGGAGTGGGAAGCAGATGCAGTAAACACAGGAAGTGAAGATTAAAAAATAAAGTCAGAATTAAAACCAAGAAGCGCAGTGCAAGCACCTGAAATCGTGCCCCCTGCTCTCTCACAGCAGCAGTGTCCGTAGACCGGAACAAGTAATGCACTGAGTGCAAGTTTCACAGCGACACCACAGTGCAAGCACCTAACTCGTGCCCCCTGCAGTGAAACTGACAAATTAAAAATTAGAAGTGCAGTGTGAGCACCTAACTCGTGCCCCCTGCAAAGGAACTAACAAGTTAAAAAATTAGCAGCGCAGTCCGAGCACCTAACTCGTGCCCCCTGCAATGGCAAGCTAGCGCAATAATAGGTAATTATCTCGTACCCTCAAACCGGTAGGTCTGCTGCCTGGGCTCCTTCCTGAGTTATGAAGGGAGGCGGTGGTGTGGCAACTAGACCGCTCTCCCCTTCCGCCGGAAGAGTGCAAAGTGATAGAAAGGAACTCCCGCCACAACAACGAGCTCGGCTCAGGGTGAAACGGGGAGTGGGAAGCAGATGCAGTAAACACAAGAAGTGAAGATTACCACTCGGTTGGATTAAGTGACCATCTACCCCTTAGCGTGGATTTACTGGTGACTGGACATAGTATTAGGTCCACAATAGAATGCTTGTCATGGGTTCAAGACCTGGTATTGTCTCGCCAAAATGGTTTCACAGTAAGATGGGGGGCGAAAAACCCGGCTCTCACCAATAAAAACATAATTACAAAGGCCCTAACACCCGTTTTTAAATGTCTAGTTGAGGACACATCTCATAGCGACGTCTTAAAAGCCTTCCTGCAGATCACTCAAACCATTCAGGAGATTATGACTACCCCTGGAAATGAGAGACAAGTGAAAGGTGATGGATGGTTTGATAGACAATGTACTAAGACATATAAACTGCTTAAGGTGGCTCGAAGTTCATCAACCAGGGATAGGGACGAAGTTAGAGCATGTAGAAAGGCCTACAACCTGGCAAGGAAAAAACGTAAAAAGGAGATTAAGGAGCAGGTGTGGGAAAATTTATACCAGGCTGCCCAGAGCAGAGATACTTGCCTATTCTGGCAGGCCGTGAACGCACCCTTTCTCGCGAACAAAGAAAGTGCAAGGTTAACAATCGCTATTGACAAGAATAACTGGATAACATTTTTCTCAAAAGTGTATAGACAGGAGAATAATAGTGAAACACTTACATTAGGGAGAGAAGAGGCGAAAGAACATAATAGTATGCACTCGCCAATCATTATCGAGATTACTCAGGAGGAGGTGCTGCTGGCAATAAACCAAAGTAAGGGCAATAAGGTCCCTGGCCCTGACGGGATTCGTATTGATTTATTTAAATCTATTGTAGATCTTTGGGCTACACTTTTAACACGCGTTATAGAGGCCTGTTGCTCCGAAGGTTTTTTAAGTTCCTGATCTGAATCAGTAATCGTATAATTGTTGGATGTTGCCAGTTAAGTCACAATTTTACTGTATTGATTGTGAGGTGAGAGTGTAGAATACTCCAAAGTAAGTGTATACACCATGCATGTGGAATTTTCACATATGCAAAGGTTCGTGAGGAATGCAGAAAGAGAAACCATCAGTACAGCGTGTTTTTTTGGTCTTAAACCCAGCAGGCAATGAGTGCTCAACCACATTTAGAAACAATATAGCGGGTGGCTGGCAGAGCCCCTCCGACAGACCCCCCATGCAGAACTTGTCCTTGTACTTCTAAAGCAGGGGCACGGAGCGGAAGGCCATCTTACAATTCTGACAGAGGTAGATCCCCAGATCGTCCATGCTGCCCCCAACAGGGTCAGGAGTGGGACGGGGGCCGGTCAGGTCGGGTCGATACCTGTGCTCTGGGAGCTTCCGGGGGGCTGGGGTCGTTGTGGTCAGTTCTTCTCGAAAGGGTGCTTGTCTCTTCTCAGGGCCTCATTTCTCTCTTGATGCACTGCTGCCTCTTCTTTTGCTCTTGGGGTTGTGTCCTCCTTCAGTTCTCAGCTTCCTCTCAGGGGCTCTGTCTTTTCTGTCTGCGCTCTCTCCTCCCAGAGGATCTGTTTATGCTGTCTTCTCCCAGGATCTCTGTCTATGTCTGTCCTCCTCCTCTCTTGGGCTCAGCTCTGTCTCTGGGGGTGCACACTGCGCTGCCCTCTCTGTCCTCTCTTGGTACGCTCATGCCTCCTCTTGTGTTCTCGGGGCTGTCTCCTCTTTCAGTTGTCTGCGTCCTATCAGGGGCTGTCTTATCTATCTGTGCTCCTCGGCTCCTCTCTGTACTCTCAGGAGCTCTGTCCCCTCTGTCTGTGCTCTCTCTCCTCTGAGGGATCTGTCATCTCTTCCGGAACCACCTCTCCTCAGGGGCTGTGGCTCTGTCTCTGCTCTCTCTTCTTCCCGGAGCCCTGTCTCTGCTCTCTCTCTCCTCCGGGAGGTACTGTCTCTGTTTGTGCTCGCTTTCTACTCCTAGAGTCTCTGTCTCTGATCTCTCTTTTCTCATGGGCTCTGTCTCTGCTCCCTCTCCACTGGAAGGCTCTGTCTCGTCTGGGAGTGTGCACTGCGCGCTCCCTTCTCTGTCCTTTCAGGAGCTCTGTCTTCTCTGACTGTTGCTCTCCTCCCTGGAACTCTGTCTCTGTGTTCTTTCTCCCTCAGAAGGCTCTGTCTCTTCACCCTCTCTCCTCTCAGGGTCTCTGTCTCTGCTCTCTCTCTTATCAGGGTCTCTGCTCACTCTCTCTCGGGAGGCTCTGTCTCTTCTGGGAGGGCACCCTGCACTCTCTTGTGTGCTCCTCGTCCGGACCCCGCTGTCTCTGCCCGGGATCCGAGGCGGGAGGCCGGTGTCTCAGGGCGGCGACTGGCGTTGCTGTGGTAACGCACCCGGTCCCAGCCCTGCCCTGGGACAGGCCTCCCAGCCAGGAGCTTGAGGGCCTGGGACACATAAGACAATCCGGGGAGCTCTCAGTGTGACATTTCCAGACAGGGCGCGTGCATTTGGTAAAATCAAGCGTTGGTAGCAAATATGTCTTATTTAAACAATAATGTACCACATAGAAACAAGCACGCTCCACAGAGCACTCAAGGGAGGGGGAGGAACAGCAAAGAGTGGGGTGGACGTAGAGTAGCGAGGAGAGGGAGGCAATTCCACTTCTTTTAAGACTACAGAGTCTGCAGTGATCCCTCTGTCCTCCCCGTGAACCCCTGTGCCTGTGAGCTCCATGCCTGGCCAGAGTAGTTAATAAATCACTCCTCCACTGATAAGAAAGTTAGTTACTACAGTTGTAAAGCAGGCCATGTTGTCCGTAGGGGCTGTCTAAAAAGAGGACAGGGTGGCACCTGAAAACACTCCTTTCCATTGGGAAGCCAGCATTTACCATTAACGCTGACGCTACCCAATGGAAAGGAGGGGCGGGGCTTACAGTACCCTTTTTCTAACAATATCTCTCTCAGGGCGTGGCAGCTTTGCTGCTCCGCCCACGAGAGACCTAAAAAACGGCATTGATTTGTCATGCATGCGTACGATGTAAGGCATCGTGCGCATGTGAAACAAAGAGTGCAATTTGGACCACCAATCAGAAAACAAACAAGCACTGAAAATGCAACATGACTCATATTTAGGCGAGCCCTGTTGCATTTGAAACAGAAGTGCGGACATTAAAGAAGGCACAAATTGGAGGAAGTGGGGGCATGCTTGTGGTGAAAAAAATTACGGACTGCAGGAGGGAACGGTTAAAGGCAGGGGAACAAAATGTTTTTTACAGTAAAGGGGCTGGCAGCTTCAGAAGAATAATAATGATGACCGTCAGGAGGCGGGACAAAGAAGCTAACAAGAATTTGCAATGCAATAGGTCTCGCATTAGGAAAGTTTGAGCTATTGGTCTTGTAAATGAATTTTTTTTTATTTATGTGTTGGTTCTGAAAATAGCTAAATTAATAGCGTTGTCATTTACAATGCCAATAGTTATAACTTTCGCAAATGTGACACCTATAGCATTTGTAATGCAACATGTTTTGTATTTATGTGACTTAGACGTATTGATATTACAAATAACAATGCCTTTTAATTTTTTTAAATAATTAATACTTAAATAAAAGTGATTCCAATTTCTAATGGCAATAGCTTAAACTTTTGTAAATAACTTTTGTGAAGATTATGTTCAGTGTATTTTATTGTGATGAAAATCCAAGAACAGAAGTGAAATATTAACATCTTTTTGTGACATTTGTAATAAAGTTTGAAACATTGAGAGAACATATTTGAACCAGTTGTTGAATGGTTGCAGAGATTGATGCTGTGATGGCGCGGAGTGATGCTGGGGTTGCGCTGAGTGATACAGGGGTTGCGCTGATTAATGCTGTGATGGCGCTGAGTGATGCTGAGGTTGCGCTGAGTGATGCTGGGGTTGCGCAGAGTGATGCAGGGGTTGCGCTGAGTGATGGTTGCGCTGAGTGATGCAGGGGTTGCGCTGAGTGATGCAGGGGTTGCGCTGAGTGATGCAAGGGTTCCGCTGAGTGATGCTGGGGTTGCGCTGAGTGATGCTGGGGTTGCGCTGAGTGATGCTGGGGTTGCGCTGAGTGATGCTGGGGTTGCGCTGAGTGATGCAGGAGTTGCGCTGAGTGATGCAGGGGTTGCGCTGAGTGATGGTTGCGCTGAGTGATGCAGGAGTTGCGCTGAGTGATTCAGGGGTTGCGCTGAGTGATGCTGGGGTTGCGCTGAGTGATGCTGGGGTTGCGAGGGGAAAAAAACAAGTCTAACAGAGGGCAGAAGGGCACAAAAAGCAAGTCTAACAGAGGGCAGATGGGTAGAAAAACAAGAGGAAAACGAGTCCAACAGAGGGCAGAAGGGCACAAAAACAATGTAAAAACGAGTCTAACAGGGGGCAGAAGGGCACAAAAAACGAGTCTAACAGAGGGCAGAAGGTCAGAAAAACAAGGGAAAAACGAGTCTAACAGAGGGCAGAAAGGCACAAAAAACGAGACTAACAGGGGCAGAAGGGCACAAAAAAACGAGTCTAATAGGGGCAGAAGGGCAGAAAAACAAGGGGGAAAAAACGAGTCTAATATGGGCAGAAGGGCAGAAAAACAAGGGAAAAAACGAGTCTAATAGGGGCAGAAAGCCACAAAAAAAACGAGTCTAACAAGGGCAGAAAGGTGATGCTGGGGTTGCAAGGGGGAAAAAAACGAGTCTAACAAAGGGCAGAAGGCCACAAAAAACGAGTCTAATCCACCGGGCAAGAATGTAGATATTGCCTTATTGCATCCCTGTATTCCTGGCAGTTTAAGCATTTGTGTAGTGTCCGCAATCATGGCATTTCTATGCAGATTGAACTGAGCAGCTCAGAACATAGTGGGTGTTTCATTTACGGGGGTTTTAATTATCACAAAGCGTATATTTAAAAAAAAGCCACTAGGTGGAGCTGCAAGCATAGAAAGACAAAGTTAATTTTAAAACACCCGTGCACGCAGGGTCTGATGAAAAAGGAAAGAAACCAAGTTGTGAACAAGAACATCGCCGAAAGAAGCTTTTAGGGGCGGGGAGCGGATCCCTTTGAAGCACCGCCTCGCGGCCGTGAAAGAAGTGTGAAACAGCAGGGATGTTGATTAGGGGGAGGAGAAGTGAAGCCGAGCGCGCTGGGGAAGCAACAGATTGTTTTGATGTGGACGCGCTTTCCGCTCCACTAGTTCACAGGAACTGTCCAAAATCCGCAATGGTTTCAAGCCTTGGATTGCCTACTATAATTTTCGACAACAAGCATTGCTAAAAGCAATGCTTTTAAGTCGAGACCTAAAAATCAATCAGAATGCTCAATTTATAATGGAAGCCAATGAAACTTATAGATGGAAAGTGGGCGGAACTTCCCCCAGCTATAGTGTATGCTTAATGCCTCGCAAAGCGATGGCAGCACTTTCGCACTGCATTACTAAGCGGGACCTAATAAGGAAGATGTCCACTAATTGATTATGACTGAGTCCTGATCTTTTGGCAAATTAGTTTTATTACAACAATAAAATTTCTTTTTTAAAGGTATATAAATGGTTTACACTACACTAGCGATTTTTGGATAACATAACCATGTTTCTCTGTATCTGTCCCCTGTGGCATGTTTGGGAGACTACCGTTTAGTTTTGACTTTTTAAGCTTTAACTTTTCCTTGTGTATTGGTGATTCATTTTTTCATGATGTACATATCTTATATGTGTGTTTTTATGGTCATTAATTTGGCCGAATAAAGAATTTTGATTTGATTTAACTACCAATTTAAGAGGTAACTATTTTTATGAAGTCTTACAACTGTAAAAACATCTATTCTGTACTAGCACGGATGTGGTGCTTTTTACCTATTCTAAATATTGGATAGTCATATACTGTGTGTGCATGTAATCTATTGTATCATTTGTTTAGTTGAGACCAAATGAATTATAACTTCTTCGCCACTTCTATTTGCTATCTAAAATAATCAAAGGAGGAAATTATTTGATAACTATGTCAGATGCCTGGCTTTTTACTGACTGACGGGGAGTTTTAAAAAAAAATGTGCTGACACATTTAAATTGCCTTTGCATTTCTTTAGCAGCTACTAACCAATCTAAGGCGACCGAGTGGTCCAACACGTGTAACCTAATAATCCACTGCAGGAAAGTGCCCTTTTTGGAAGGTGAACCCCACTTTTTGCACTAGATGCTGTGGTATTAGAACTGAAAGTGCACTGGGCCCCAATGCCTGTGCTCTATCCCTCAAATTGTATGTGAATTGATACACCCAATTGGCAAGATACTTTAGCCCCCCCTTTGAAGTCCCTAGTACATAGTACCAGTGGTGCCCAGAGCAAGGGGATAAAGGGACCAGTTCCACAAAGAAGGCAAACCCCTCTACAACCTAAAGACTTCATCAGGATTCCTTGGTGCAAGCCATACGAGTCCCCTCCAGTCTACAGGCACCAACTGCTCTTCCACAATCAGAGACGGACTGGCCACCTGCCCTATCATAGGCCAGCCCAAACGTAATGAGACAGGTGCCTTCTGGGAAGCTTAGTCCTGAACCTATTCGAGTCTCAGCCCCGTACAGTCTTCCCTGCACCTCTGGAAGAAGATTGACCTTGTTTTGACCCTTGCCATAACCAAGGCTTTGGTTGACCCCCTCATCTTCTGTGGTGCAGTTGTCAAGACCTTGCATCCGAAAGACTGCTTTGTTGGCACGCCTGGTGACTTAGTTCCTGCAGTCCCATTCAGCACCACGGAAAACCAGTTATGTCCCTGCACCCAAGACGCCAAAGAAGAGTTTTTCTATAACTGAAAGAAAGATAAAGCCGACATGTTGGGTCAGTGAGTTATGAGGTTTCTGCTGACATCTGGATGTAACCTCCATGTCATGTGTTTGTGCACCCTCATGACTGAATAAGTCTTTCATCCTCCTGAGTTTGATATGCTGGGCACCCTAAAAAAGGGTGTAATAGAAGCAGTTGCCATGTACGAAGGTTATAAATAGCAAACGTGTGGCTTTGTTACCGGCACTGCAGGGAAGTGGTAAAACAAAGACATGGAGGAGAGAAAGTTATTCCTCTTGTATTGCAACATTTACCTCGCTCTTTCTTCCCCATGTGGTGCACTAATGCCCTTGCCTACATATCTAGTTTGTTTGTCTTTTTTTAATCATGTTTTCACATCATCTGTGATGACCTCTGAGGTCTGGTCATTGTGATATGGGATGCAGAAATCAGCAGTATGATGGATGAAAAAGTGTGAGAGACAGGCGAGCAGTTTATGGTTTTCAGTAAGTTGGCAGCTTTGACCAGCTCAGTACGTCCCTTTGTGGCATTTCTTCGGATCACAGTCACTCAAATGATTACTGTATCAGTATGTCTATTTTGAGATATTTAACTTAAGGTTTATAGTCCCGAGCAGGCATAGGGTGAAGGAAGACATAGTGTAAAGCAGTGTGTATCTGTGTATGAATATATATGGAATTTTTGAAGTGGAACCTAACCAAAGGCAGCAGAGCTCTGTACAGAGCAAGGTTAAGCATAAAGTCAAGCGGTGATAGGAGAGTTAACTGTAACATGAGCGATTTATGTACTGTGATATAGTGTTCTTCAAAAAGGTGATTCCTCAACTCTTTCCTAAATGTCAGCAGTGTTGGAGCGGTTTTGATGAATACTGGATGTTATTATTCCATACACTGGGTGCATAGTTCTAAAACGGCTGCTGCCTTGTTTTTTCTTTTTACATTTCTAAGTCTGAAGTCTGATGATGTTCATGCTTCAGGTGTGCCATGAATCACCATAGTTGATGATCTTGTCTGCAAAATAAGCAAGGGTGTTCAGTTGTGATGGCTTTGTAAATAATGCAGCTGGTTTTGAAAATGGAGTGGGCTGGCAGGGGCGTGATCGTAGTTTGGTCATGATGGAATGATGTGATCATATTCTTTCAGGTCCATGATGAGACATACTATGGTGTGTAGGATGCCCTCAAGGAGTGCCAGTGTGGACTCTGAAAGGCCCTGGAGCAGTGCGTTGCTATAGTACAAATTAAGAGTACAAGAACCTTAAGTTGTAAGTCACTTTTATCAAGAATCTTTTTTACAGTCTTTAGATGGGATAGCTTGTACCAGGCCTTCATTGAGTTTGTGGTAATGTGTTCCTTGAGGGTGAGATTGATGTCTGAGGTGAATCCAAGTGACTTAGCATTTGGGGAAAGCTGGGGTTCTAAACTATCAAGGTTCATGTAATTCAGCCAGGTTTGTAGGGTTTCTTGTTTATTATTATTGACAAATATGAAGATTTCTATCTGGGTTGAGTTTCAGGTAGGCGATGTACATCCAGGTCTCGATGATATGCAGGCAGTGTTTGAGGCTTTGAATGCCTGAAGCAGGGTAGACCTTTAAGTAGAGCTGTGTCTCACTGGCATATTGGTAAATCTTAATGCTGTTATCTGTGAATAGAGCACTAAGTGGCTCCATATTGAGGTGAGGTGAAGATGACAGGAGTCAGTATAGAACCCGGGGAACTCTCAAGATGATAGAGATCTTTTGGGATCTGTGTGTTTCCATGTAAACAAAGTGATGCCATATTTAAAGATAGGAGAACCAGTGAATTACATAGTTAGTAAATCCCATTTGAGGCCCCAAGATAAATATGAGTGTGGGATAGTCAACTGTGTCAAAGGCAGCTGAGAAATCTAGTACTATCTAGAGGCGGGGGTCATCTTCATCTGTGGTCAAGAGGGCATCATCTATGATGTGGATGGTAGAGCTATTAATGCTGCAGTGTGATCTGAAACCAGATGTGTAGCTATGCAGAAGATGCTCAGCATTGACATTTATTTATTTATTTATTTATTTAAACTTGTATTGCGCGCAGCTACCCTCAATGGGTTTCCCGGCGCCAGGGATAGATAAAAGAGAGAAAACAAGCAAAAGGCCCAAAACAGAACAAACAGTGCAGAGGGATTAATTAAACAGAAGAGTCTTCAGTTTTTTACGAAAAGGGAGGAGATCAGTCTCGGCTTTCAGGGCCGGCGGAAGAGCATTCCACATCTTTGGACCAAGATAAGAAAACGAGCGGCCGCCCATTTTGGCCAATTTAATTCTGGGGACCGAGAAATCGCCACTAGTGGAAGATCTTAAAGTACGACCAGGCTTATAGACTTGAACCAGGTTCTGCAGGTATTTAGGGGCAGAACCCTGCCGGATTTTAAAATGCTGGGGCCAGGGACGGACTAATTTGCATATAGCCAGGTTCTGAGCTGGGATGGGGCAGTGAGCTAAATAACGGTGATGGATCAAGCCCTGATCTTTGGACTGGGTAAGAGTGGTCTGCTTAATTCAGACACTCTGTTCATCACCACCCCCTTTTCTGAATGGATTTTAAAAAGAAGGCATAAGGTTTTAAATTTTACACGGTTCGGGACCTTAAGCCAATGAAGGTCACGCAGAGCCTGAGCTGCGGAAGATCTCCGGGGTACATTACACAATAAACGAGCTGACGAGTTTTGCACCACCTGAAGCTTATTTATTGTGGCCTTATCGGCCCCAAGATAAAGCACATTCCCATAGTCAATGCAGGAGATCACAAGAGCCTGGACGACAGTTCTCCGAGTAGAGCAAGGTAGCATCCATGGGATCTTCTGCAACCATCTTAAGGTGGAGAAACAGATTGCAGCGACCCTTTTTACCTGCTGTCTCATAGAGAGCCTATCGTCGATGAGGAAACCGAGGTTGCGGGCTACGGGGGCTGGATTCGGCAGAGGACCCATATCACAGGGCCAATGCCAAGGGCCCCACAGATCTTTATTCTTGCCCAAGATAACAACCTCGGTCTTGTCATCGTTGAGCTTGAGCAGATGGTCGTGCATCCAAGCAGCAACGCGTGACAGGCCAGATTTCAAGGCAGAGACCTCATGGCCCTCACTGCTGGAGAGAGAGAACACGATCTGCGTGTCGTCGGCATACGAATAGATTGTCAAACCGGCGTCCTCCACGATGGTAGCAAGGGGTCTGATATAGATGTTAAACAGCAAAGGGCTGAGAATCGACCCCTGGGGGACGCCGTATGCCGATGAATAGACAGCAGATTCAGTTTTGTCGAAAACACCTGAAAGGTGCGCCCACCTAAAAAGGAGGCAATCACGGCCAGCGCGGATCCAGCAACACCAAGGGAGCGGAGAGAGTCAAGAAGAATGGAATGAGACACGGTATCAAACGCTGCACTCAAATCCAAAAGGATAAGTGCAAAGGTCTCCCTGAGATCGATACCGTGCCGAAGCCTCTCCGTCACCCCGAGGAGTGCGGATTCAGTGGAATAATGAGCGCGAAACCCGTATTGGGATGGATGAAGATATCCCACGTTCTTGACAAACGAGTTAAGCTGAGTGTTCACATGTCGTTCTAAAATTTTAGAACATGCAGGCAGCAGGGATATGGGCCTGAAATTGGCTAAATTAGTGATGTCCGCGCCGGTCTTTTTCAGCAAGGGAACGACCATAGCATGCTTCCACTCCTGTGCCACCATAGACTCTGTAAGAGATGAATTCAGAAGTCTCATTAGGACTCTCCGTGGCTCGAGGTCCAACAGTTTTAGGATTTTCATTGGAATAGGGTCCAGAGGGGAGCCTGACCTAATACTGTTCAGGCACGATAAAAAAGTGATGTCATCAAACAAAAGCCAGTCGTAGATGAACGTTGAAGGGAGGGGAAGAGGACTGCTAGAAGTAGCCGCCGGTAAGAAATCAGCAGACGGCGAAGTAATCAAGGATTCATGAATACGCTCTACCTTAGAGATAAAGAAATCTGCAATGGCATCACACTGTGGTTTATCCAGAGCCGGAGGAGAAGGTACCGTATCTGCTCCCGTTAGCTTCTTCACCACTGCAAAAAGGGTTCGCGGACAGTTCTGTGCCTGAGTAATCGTGGATGCCGTAAAGGTGGCCTTGGCCAATTTACAGTTAGCATGGTAGCTCTTTAGTGCTTCTTTATAAGCCGCCTTACAAGGGGTTGAATAGGAGAGCCTCCATTTTCTTTCAAAAGCCTTGCACTTGGCTCGTTGTAATTTTAACTCTTCAGAGAACCAAGGTGCAGGAGGATGAAGGGATCTGTGGTTGTTAGATAAAGGAGGAAGGAATGCAGTTACAGCATCCATTAACCACTGGGAAACTACAGCATTAGATTCTGATCCAGATCTTTCCAGAATCGGAATAGATTCAGTAAGATGTTGATTGAATGCCACCATATTAAGCTTGTCCCACCGATAGGAAGGCTTACTCTTACCAACACAGGGCTTAGAATTGGGTAAAGAGAGAGGTAACATGAAGTGTACCGCAAAATAGTCAGACCATTTTAATGGGCGGGCCCTTTGGGAGCAGTCATAGGGTAAATTAGAAAAAATTGGGTCTAACAAGTGACCGGCCGAGTGAGTAGCCCCAGAGTTACGAAGTAAAAGATTAAAAACTTTGAGGTCAGACAATAGCGACTGACTGAGAGTACCTTCGACATCTTCAAGATGGATGTTAAGGTCACCAAGAATGGTGAAATTAGCCGTTTTAAGTAGTACAGGGGATATAATATCATCATCTTGGAATTGAACATAGACTGCATTTCAATGATCTTTCAGATGAATGGTAAGTGAGAGATAGTCCAGTACCTGGTAAGGTCATCAGGGTCTAGTTTAGGATTTTTAGTAGTGGGAGGGTCAACAGAACTTCTAGAAAGACGATTTGATAAGGAAGGCATTGACAATGGTGAGTAGGAGTGAGAGCGCATCCCCAAAGGGAGGGGCAGATTTAAAAACCCTGTGCGCCACTTTTGTGCCACCATTGCATCACTTCTGTGACGCAGCGGTGGTGTAAAGCTAGCGCCATGCTGCGACGGATTTACAACGTGACGCATCTAGGGAGATGCATCACGTTGTAAAGCCTAGCACCACATAAAACCTGCGTCAGGTTTGATGGGGGCGTTCCGACGCAGGGTGGGCGTTCCGGCGCAGGAACGCCTCGGAAAAGTGCCTAAGTGAAATCTACAAGATTTCACTCAGTTACTTTTCCAACGCTGCTGCGTCAAAACCTTACGCCTGCTTGAAGCAGGCGTAAGGCTTGACGCACCATGTTGCAGGTTGGCTGGGTTGGAACAGTGCTGGAGTTGCGTCACGCTCGCGACACGACTCCAGCACTGTGCTTACCTTACGCCGGCAGATGCGACACGCATCTGCATTTCCTTGCGCCATGGCACGCCGCATTGTAAATGCAGCTCATCTGTGGTGGCGCAAGGATTGTGATGCATGTCGCAAGTTTCCTGGCGCATCCCTGCTGATTTGCAGGGATACGCCAGGAACCGTAAATTTGCCCCGGAGTTTTTATGAAGGTACAATATCATCTTCATAAAAAGAGGCTTTGAGGGAGTTGAGCATGAAGGAATTATTATGCAGTTTACTCGAATTACAGTCTATTGCCGTAATTCTGACTGCTTTTAGAATCAGTATTCTATAGCATATATTATATATATAGTGAGATTAGTGTGGGCCAGGGACTACATCTATACTACTATTATAAAGGAAGAATTTTGAGGCTTTTAGGCGGGTAAACTCGGGAACCACAGCGCCAATCCACACACCCGATACATCGTTGGAATCCCCAGAGTGTGCAGATGGACATAGGCTATATAAAGTTAAAAAATATGTTATATTTAAAAAATTTACATTATAAAAAATGTAGTCCCCTCGAAGTAGCGCCGGCCGCGACCTGCGTGATGATGTCAGGAGCACGGGGAGGAGCGGCGACCAGGAGCGGTGGACATGGCACGGGGAGGAGCGGTAACGAGCGGCGAGGAGCAGTGGACTGAGAAGCGGCGGCTGAGGTGAGGCAGCGGGGGTCGGGGCAGGCGGGGGATGGGGTGATGTAAGGCTCCAAACTACCACGATCACGTTCATAACAGCTCAGGAAGTTTAACTGCAGAGCGCCAGCGTTTCAGCGTTTCAGCTTTAAGGGTCATTAGGTTGACACACGGGCATTATGTTACCATGCTGGAATCTCGGCACGCCGAGCACCGTCAAGGGTAAACCCCGCTCAAAGAGACCCCACAGGCGAAAGTGATCCGTCAACCTTGGAGCAGTGTTTAAATGTGCCCTCTTTTCGTGGTACTTTTCATGTGGACGGGGAAAGCAAACAGCCCGAAGCGCACTGCTGTGACTATCATATGTCGCCTTTTTAAGGCTCCGCGGGACAATGTCGGTGCAGGCGGGGGTCAGGGCAGGCGGGGGACAGGGCGGGCGGGGACGGGGAAAGCAAGCAGCCCGAAGGAAAGCCAGGAAATCTGGTTCAGTTTATCCCCACTCTAAATGTAAATGTAAATGTAAATGTATTAGAGCTTGTAAAGCGCACTGCTACCCGTCCGTAGGTTTCCTGGCGCTGTATAACTCTGGGGAACCCGTCCTGGCTTTCCCTGTGGGATGGTCCCTGCTGGGAGTCCCCAAGGTGGAGCCAGGCATTCCCGGAATTGATGGGTAATTTCCAGGCGAAGGCTGGAGTAATAGCTGCAATACAGTGAGACGGTTTTACATTATAGTGCACTGCTGTGACTATTACATGTCACCTTTCTACGGCTCCGGGGGACAATGTCGGGGCAGGCGGGGGTCGGGGCAGGCGGGGGACGGGGCGGGCGGGACCCGAAATGCTGAACAATGTCGGGCCAGGCGGGGGTCGGGGAAGCCTGATTGCTCCCGGACAAGGCCGGGACGGGCTGCTAGTATTGTTATATATGGTATTTGGATTGATAAAGTGCTTACAAACCCTGACTAAGAATTGAACAAGGCAGCAAATAAGGCTAAACCAACAGACATGTTGTGGTCCTGAACCGATAGTGAGATATGTGAGAATGACCATCTCTCTGCACTGCGGTAACAACAGGCTATAAATGCCATACTATATAAAATAACTCTGGCTTAAATGAGTACTACAATGCAAGAGTAGTGACAACATCTTTGACTGTCTGAAGCAGGGGCATGTTGAAAATTGCTTTTCGAATATCACCTTTGCTTTAAACCAACAATATAAATGCCATTGCATGCTGGTAGTGTGTGACCATCATCTTTGGTCGAGGTGGAACATAAAAAGTAGAGCATGGCACATTGCTTAGCTGAAGATCTCTAGGCTCACAGTTCTGTTGGTGGTAGGCAGTTGGAAATAGGAGGCCCAAGACTGAAGGGCCCTTTACTGGCAACCCATATCCAGCACAGAGAAATTGCAACAGGTGGATCTTTATATGGCTGTCTTCATAAGTGAGGTGGATACTCTTTCAGTCACTGGCAGGGACGAACTGCTAAGATGAGCAACATGCCGATGTCATGATTGACCGGTGTGCACCCATGAGCTGGGCTTTAGCGTAAAACACCCAGGATGTATGGTTTAGTGCCCCTGGGCCAGATTTAGAGTATTCAGTGGATGGGTTACTCTATCACTAACTTGATGTATATCCTGTCCACCATATTACAAATGCATTATATGCTATGGCACTTGCCATACAGCGGACAGGATATCCCTCACATTTGTGACGGAGTAACCCATTCGCTGAACTGTAAAGCAGGCCCTCTGTCAGCTCTACTTTGCTCCTACGCTCTGTATGTTGCGTCAGAGCTAGAACCAGGCCTTTGTACAGCCATTTAAGTCTATGAAGGCAGAGCAGTGTGCACATGTGCACTTACCCCCAAATATGCTTAGCAGCCTGACTTCCTGACCCTTATTCAAAGCAAGGGTCAGACAGGGACAGACATAGCAAAGTGAGACTTAATAAGAGGTTTGTTTTTACTGGACTGAATGAACCAATAGATGAAGTCAATCATGAAATTTGCAGGATGTTGCCCCAGCACCCCACCATACAAGCCACCACTACTCTAAACAACATTATCAGCCTCTTAAACGCATACAATCAGGATGAAATTACCACAGTTGGTAAGATGTGTACTTTCTTACCCCAGGTTCCCATGATCAGGGGTCCACACTAGTCCACCCCTGAGACCTTTCCCTTGTTTTTCTCCCTGGAACCTCTCGCTCAGCTCACGTCCGCAAAGTCAGCAACTTAATCTGCACTCTTGAATTATCCACCTCCATACAGTCGAAATGCCTTTGAAGGAAGCAAAATCTAAATAGGACCAGTATTTTTTAGGCACCCATTTTAGCATTTACAACATGGGCTATGCTGGCTTTGAGGTGATTTTCACCTCATCAGTAGGTCTAGAATAACCGAATCTCTCTGAACTTGAATCACCCAAGACTTCAAGGAAGGGGCTACATGGTGACCTAGCTTATGCATTACTGTGCAGTGGGGGAAAGGCAGCAAGATGAACATTTACATTACATAGCTTATTTTCTGAAATTTAGAGAGATCTTGTTAATGAGTAGGGATGCGAGGCAGACTATCTGGGAGAAAATGGTTATGGTAGTGGTGACCTCATCGTATGATACACTTACCAACCCCTTTAGGTCCCTCGGGTTTTGCTTTTCAAACCTTCAGCTTAACACTGGGTAGCTGTGGCTCTGAGCAGCGAGGCTTACACAAAGGAATACGTATAAAGCAGTTCAACAGCACCAAGACAATTAAAGATTAAATTGACAAGACACTATGACACCAATTTATGAAGATGATCATTTTTATGTATTTTTAGACACTACAATGCAAAGAGCCACAGGAGGGTTCCCGAGATATAGAATTTACACTGTATAGTAAATCAAAGCAGTTCACTGAACTGTGAACAAGCACTGACATATTCAATGAATTTGACACTTAGAAACCTTTCTACCAAAAAGTAGGTCTTGTTGTATTGGGATCACTTAGAGGCTCTTTAGGTGACCAATTATAGTAGGAAGCCAGTCATGGGGGACCAACAAGGTCCTCAGAATCAGTTATCTTAACAGGTGGGGCAGTTGTCAGGCAGTTTCAGGCACTGTATCGCATTTGCAATAGATTTCTATGAAAGTGGGCCTGATGCAAGGGTTGAACGATGCTGAACGTACTCATGGATGCTGTTGATGTGATGCGGTTGATGGGGATCTTCTGTCACTATTCCTTAATCCACTACAAGGGTGATTCCCTGCTAATCACAGGGTCAGCATCTCCTGCAGTCAGACCTCTAGGTGTTAGTAGAAGTCCAGTTGCCACTGGGCTTCCAGTTGCCTAGTATTGCAGTCAAAGACAAATCCTTTTCTGGGCAATAACTCTGCTTCTGGATGGCCAAGCTGAACTCAAATGGCTCTCCTGGGCTCAGGACACTCAGGTATAACTTTTAACATCAGGTCTTGGTGTCTGGTGCTGCTCGGGGGAGGTTGGCGGTGGCTTGAAGATTCTGGGCTACCTACTTGCCCCAGCAGGCTTCTCATCTGTTGGGTCCCTATGCTGTGAACAGGAGATCAGTTGATTAACCCTTTGAGTATCTTTACTTTGGTTGGGCTCTGGAGGTGATTTCTCCTTGAACAGGACACACTAGGCACAGTCCCTCTCCTTTGCTGGCTACCAGGTTCAGAAGGTGCAGTCCAGGCCAGTGAAGCCATGGTTTGCTGGGTCCACTGTGCAGCAGAGCAGTCCTTCTTTGGCCATATTTTCAGTACAGATGAGTGCTGAGTGCCAGAGGTGCCCCATTTATGTTTAGAAAATGCTTTCAGGGTAGGATGTGGTTGGTAGCTAATGGGCCACCAGGTTCTCTCCTGATGGCTACTTCCTGGGAAGTGCAGCATCTGGCTATCCAGGGATGCACCATTTCTGCCCAAGATGGAGAAGCCCTCTCAAAACCGGTTTGGCAACAGTTTGAAGGCCACAAAATGGTAACTTTGTAAAAGTTTCCCAATGTAGCTTGCAACATTAATTTCCCCTTGAGAACCTAAATGTGGCTTAATGTGACAAGTTGTTTGATACCATGAAGTATCAGCTTTGGTTGCACCATTCAAGAGCGCAGCTGGGGTCTCAAGCCTTAATGTTGCTCTTTGAAATCGAGTGCCAAGTCTTTTACAAGAAAGATGAACAGTTTCATATTTTTACTATCAGAACACATAAACAACATGTTCTGCCCATGTAATATGCTGCATCTGGAGTAGTACAAAAGGGGGTGGTGATGAACGGAGCATCTGAACCAATCACACACTCACACCCAGTCAACAAATCTGGATTTAATCCATCACCGTTCTTTAGCCTACTCTGCCAACCCAGTTCAGACATGGCCATATGCAAATCAGTCTGACCCTGTGCCTCATGGGAACAGTCCAGCCCGAACTGCCAAGCCATGCCTTTCCTGGACCGGATTCAAGCTTCCTAGGACCAGTTTCTGAAGTAGGGCTTGGTAGGCCTGCCATAGGGTTGATGTCAACATGTTTCAGTGGAACATTTGATTTTGCCATGGCATCAAATGGCAAAGTTGGGATACCAGTTTGGAACTGCTTTTTTGGTCTGCAGTGGAAGACTGTTGGACTTCTTTACCCTTTGTCCTACCCAGGGAGGCACAACCAGTGCTGCGGTATCTGTATTTGCTCACAAATGTACAAGTCATGGGTACCATATACTAGGGACTTCAAGGTAAGCTAGCCTGTGCCAATTGGGTATGGCAAATGAAACATATATATTTTGTGGTAAGAGCACAGGCACTGATCTTGGTTAGCAGGCCTCAGTGCACTCTATGAGTCAAAAACCTAAACAAAGAGAGGCATTTCCTTAATCTATCAATTAATACCAGCTTGCCATGGGGTTTGTTTGCTACGTTTCTGCAGACAGTACTCACTGATGTGGCTTTCTGTGCACCCTAGTGCCACCAGGAGACACTATTTATGGAAGTGAGCCTATGCCTAGACTATCTGGCGAGGGACCACAATGCAGGCAATAATGTCCCAGGGCACAGAAATCAGTCACGGTGTGTGTTAGGTTTCATGGCCCCTCAAGGAGGCTATCAACCAATAGCAACCAAAATGCTGCAGCACTCAGATTTATCTTCTGGATATGAACCTATTCAGAGGGAAGAGAGGGCATATGCTAGCAGAGTGAAGACAGCATTCAGTGTGAGCACTACTGGGTGTTGTCATTGAAATGTATGCATATTCCACAGGAACAACATAAAGTATACATTGGTATAATTTATAGACTCCTGCTTCAAAACCGTAGTTGCTGCCTTTGAGTCTTCAGCTGAATGTGAGCCATGGGTGAACTGACCAACAATGTGAAAAATTTTCTGAAAAGTTTTGAAGTGGAGGTGTTTACAGAATAAAACACTTCTGAACAACTTAAAAGTCACATGTGATATCTATAGGTTTCTTAATATTCTCTGGAGGCGAGAGCAGGAAGCGGCTCAATTCAAACTGGACAACCTGAGAGGCGAGAGCACTGGAGAACACGGACTGCGGTGGAGTGCGCAGATCTGCCACTCTTAAGAGGTGAATCCAGTCCGGCGTTGCACGGCCGGGTGAGTGAGCGTCAGCGACGGGGACAGCCTGCAGCCCGGTTATCGTTGGGAGTCCTGCAAAGACCCGAGGCTCTCTGGACAGAGATCACTTGAGCAGCGAGTGAACGCCCCCCCTCCCCCCCGAGCGCAAACTCAAGGTTCTACCAAGCACAATTTAGCGGGCACTGTGCGGCTGCGGGGAGACCAACAAGGCTGCCTTGGGCATTAGTGCTACAGATTGCTACAGATTGAGGAGCGGGACGCGGGCAGGTGCTGTCGCAGGTGCGGACCGCAGGATGACCACAGAATCGCGGTAGAGACAGCGGTAGAGACAGCGTATATGGGGCACACACCTGCGGGAGAAAAACCACAGACCAGCTGCACCAGCGCAAGTCCATACTGTTAGGGCAGGGGACGCGCTTTGCTGTACCATTACTTGCCACTATTTGCTGCCACTTATTGGATCTCATTGCCAGCACACCGGGACACTCAGCTTTGGCCAAGGGGAACCGCTCGTCCACACGCGGTGAATCTACTCGCTACCCTCCGTGTCCGGGACTACACTACCCAGAAGTCATGTGGGCGCAGGCCTAGCGTGTCACTAGGAGCGCCGTGAGGTGCTCCAAAACACCCAAGCCCTCACGCGCCCTTCATCGGCGGCAGAGGCTGCGCTGGGTCACCCCCCTTTCATCTCTACACTGGAGTGCTCATTGATCTGGTTAGTGACATTGGTCTACTTTATTGGAGTACTCGAGCTTTGACTGTTATTTTATGGACTGCTTTGATTATTCTCCCTGTTGGTTATTACAAACTATGAACAGTCATTTATAAGAAGATAATTTTTAATACTGCCACTGTTTGACTACGCGGGGGTTTACTGAGATCCAGCTAACTGGTGGTCATTTAAGTTTGACTCATGGGGCAACACAGGACCCAAGTAAACCCGGTTGAGGTCTTGGGTAAGGCCAAAGTAACAGTGACCACTATGGATGCATTTCTGAGTAGAGCTGCTACAGTGATAGATCTGGAGATAGAGATGGTAAATAGACGCCTCTAGAGATTTCCAACTGCCAGCCCAGTGGTACTTTTAGAGGGGGACACAGTCCATTCAATTATTCATTCTGATGTTACTGCGAATCCCACTTCTGCGCAGGGTCTGGAGAACAGTACTCTAAATTCGGGAGTGCTTTCTCCAGTCTCTGAGTCGCAGTCCAAAACCTTTCCTGCTCCCCTAAATCATGAGGTTATTATAAACTCACCCTCTTGGTAGCTTGGCACGAGCAGATAGGCTTATCTCAGAGGCAGTGTGTAAAGCATTTGTGACCATATACAGTAATCCGTGACAACACTACAGATGGACACCACACAGTTGTATATAAAAAAATGTATTCTTTATATAGACCTAACAAAAGACCACAAACGACAAAAATCCACAATACTATATATATATGGTAGTTTTACCTTAGTTCAGTTCAGTTCTTAAGATGCAACACTTTAAGTCAATGTACCTTATGATGCGTGACGCTTCCACAACAAAAGTGTTGCAGCGATGGAAATGCGGCAAAGTTCCGGTGCTTAGAAATAAAGACTTGAAGATCTTCCAGATGTGGCACGCTTCTCCGATGATGCGAGAAGTCTCGGTTTGATGCGTAAACTGCAGCGGCGACACCCTTTTTCAGCGATGCGACGGCAACAGCCTCGGGTGCGGCGCTCTTCTCCGTTTGCGAGATGCTTCCGCACAATGCGACAACTACAGTGGCAACATCCAAGATGGGACGGCAGCAGCTCCGAAGGCGGCATGCTTCTCCGTCGATGCGAGGTGCTTTTCTCGATGTGGTGCAATACAAAAGTTACGGCAGTGACATCCACAATGCGACGTCAGCAGCAGCGACGGTGACACGCTTCTTCCTCGTTGCGAGATGCTTCTCTCGATGTGGTGCAATACGACAGCTACAGCGGCGCCATCCAAGATGCGACAGCAGCAGCAGCGACGGTGACACACTTCTTCCTCGTTGCGAGACGCTTCTCTCGATGCAGTGCAATATGACAGCTACAGCGGCGACATCCCAGATGCGATGGCAGCAGCAGCGACGGCGACACGCTTCTTCCTCTTGAGTCGCGCTTCCAGCTCCTTGCAACAAGCAGTCCCTCAGAAGGCCCAAAACAGCAGCAGGCACTTCCAAAAGGACTCTGGGGAGCTGGCGGTTGAAGTATGTTGTCCCTGAGACTTTAGCAGGAGGCAAGCTCTGTACCAAGCCCTTGGAGATCCTTCACAAGTTGAAAATAAAGTACACAAAGTTCTTTCTCCTTCCTTTGACAGTCAGGCACCCACTGCAGGCCAATCCCCCAAGCAGCACTTCAGCTTAGGGATAGTCTCTCCTCAGTTTCTTCAGGTTCCTTTCCTCAGCAAAAGTTTCTTCTTGTAGTCTAAAAGTGATCTAATTTCTTGGGACGCCTCACAGGAGGTAGAGGCAGCATTGTAGAGGGAAAGCACAGCCCTGGAGCACTCTGTTGACATGATTCCTTCTCTTCTTTCACAGTGCAGGGCAGAGACCTCAGACGCACCACAGCGGGTGGAGCCAGCACTGTGGGGGACAGGCACAGTCCTATTCAGGTCCCAGGTGCAACTCCTCCCTCCCATCTAGATGCAGATCTCTCTATTCACCACTGGGCTGACTCATTATGTTTCCTGGAATTCCCCAGCCCTGTCACTCAAACTCCAGACAAGGAATACACAACCTAGCAGAGACAGGCCTGGATAGTTAGACAAGAAAATACCTACTTTCTAAAAGTGGTATTTTCAAACACAGAATGTTAAAACCAACTTCGCTAAAAGATGTGTTTTATCATTCTGAGTTCAGGCATACTCATTTTGAATTTCTACCATGTTCCCTGAGTCAGTTAGGATTATAAGATGTAATAATCTAACTGCCCATTCTGGCCTATGGAGAACAGGTAGCCTTGCAATATTGAAAAATGAAAATGGCTGTAATTCACTATTAGGACAAGCCACACACACCAGGGTATGTGCTACCTTATACGTGCAAGGCACCCTGCCCTTGGGCCTACCCAAGGGGGTGTATGATATGAAGAAAAGGGAAGGTTTAGGGACTGGCAAGTGGGTGCACTTGCCCAGTCAGCATGGCAGTACCAGACTGCACACAGGCTCTGCAATGGCAGGCCTTAGACACATTTTTACAGGCTGCTTCTGTGGGTGGCACAACCAGTGCTGCAAGCCCACTAGCAGCATTTGGTTCACAAGCCCTGGGAACACTCAGTGCACTGTACTAGGGTCTGACAAGTTAACCAAACCAGCCAATTATGGAACCACCTGTTCATACAGCAATTTACAATAGGGAGAGCATATGCACTTTAGCAATGGTCAGCAATGGTAAAGTACCCAGAGTCATAAAACCAACAAAAACAGATCAGACAAAATACAGGAGGATGTCCTATAATACACATGCTTTTATGGGTACCCACACTTTTGGAGAAGTGCAAATAGCTACGGTTTCTGAACTCTATATTTTGTTCCCATTTTGGAAATACATAGGTGTCTTTCATACTGATTTTTCACAGTTTTTAGGTCTCGCCTGTCGATGCGCATGCGCATCGAGCTTGCGAGCCTATTGCGGCTTATACAAGCTTTAACTAAGAAGCAAGGAATCGTGGCGATTCCTTGCAGTGCCCGTGACTTTTAAGCTCAATGCGCATGTGCATTGAGCTTAAAAGCGCGTGCACAGCCGCCCGCATTCCTCCGACACCTTTGAAGTGAAGCTTAGCTTCACTTCAAAGGCCCGGCTTCTTCACACCCACATGCCGCTCTGCCCCGCTCAGCCCCCTCCCCTGAGTCATCCTGCCTGCCCAGACTTCTCCTCCCCCCTAATTACATCCCGCTTTCACTTGTTTGTATTTACATCATGTTGATTTATGTGCAACATAAGTTTTATCACATTACTCGAGGCTTCGTGACGCTAAATGCGCTGACCAGCATTGCAATATTAGACCTTTCTTTTCTTTTTAGCTCCGGCCGACATATGCTGCGTGTTTTTTACAGCTACTTTACACGGCAGGGATGCACCTTCTTGTCGATGGCCCTCGGTCTGCCAACAGTTTGCCTCTTGCTTTGTTCGTACCGCACAAGTGGAAGGTTCAGTCTGATGAGTTTTTGCCCACTTGGCACAGCCACGAGTACAGTCTTTCTTATCGACGGCGCCACCATTTACAACTCATCAATAGCGCCTCAAGCTGCTCACTCTCCTTCTCCCCCACCCCCCACCCCATCCGACTTGTTTTTCTTTTAACTGTACCCCAACCGAAACGGACTCAGAAGGATGAAAGGCTTTTGCATGCGACTACCCAACTCATGCGAGCACCCCCCCAGTTCTTCCTGCGCCCCGCCGATTACCACCCCCCCCCCCCGCATTCCTTCACTTCCATTGAACCACGCAGCCCGGGACACAATCCCCCTGCACCCATCCCCCTTTAGCCTCCTCCCGAGCCATGCGATCCTCCCCACGTCCCTCACTCATCCAAATTTGAACCCAACCCCGCTTACTGAAACTTCAGCTTCTCTCCCCACTCTCCACCACAAGCCCCCGCTAGCACATCGATCACGGGGGTGAAATATTCAGTTCACACTATTTATTTTGCTGATTTCTTCGTTTTCTTAGGTGCAAACCGCGTGCGCATTATAAACACTTTTTATTTGTCCTCTCTTTTGTGTGTTCTGTTACATTATATCTTTCCTTCCACTGTTATCTCCCTCGACTTACATGCGAAGCAAGCGCCCGTCACAAACAGGCTGTCTAGTCTCTCTTTAGTTTGCTGGCGCCATTCAATTCACACTATTTGTTTTTCTGCCATCTCCTTCTACTTACATGCAAAGCGAGTGCGTACTTCAAACACTTTGTATGGCCTCTGTTTAGTCTGCTGTCTACATTAAAATCACACTTGAATTTTAGGTTACCTTCATTTGCTAGTATACACATCGGGCGTGTATTACAAACAGTTGTATATTATATGTAGCTTTTGCAAGCACAAGTGATGTTGTTTACCTATATCTTAATGTCGATTAGAGCTGCTTATCATTAAAATATATAAAACCATTGATAGTATAAGGCATTTATTTTTTATATTTTTCTATGAATCGTCATGTGTAATATAAAACAAACTGATGTGTATAAACACATGCGCTCAGTGTTACAGTAGCGGACCATATTAATGCGATCTTCCTTGGTCTAATTTTTGCTGAGGCGGTTAAATAGGGTACTCTGTGGCAAAGGACCTTTGTTTTATATATCTTCCGCTTTTATTGTATCAGCATGGGGTCTGGCTTGTTAAAAGAACCATAACAAGAGCTGAGCCATACAAAGATGTTGCGCGTAAATCGGGGAACACTTGTCATGTAAACATACGAGAAAGATCATTCAAAATTAAAAAAGTTATTTATTTTTTAGCATTAGAATTTTATTTTGATGGACATTTATTGAAAGAAATTGTTTCAAATATGAAGCCTTCAAGAAAACCCCTGTACTCTAAAAACATTGCCACGCAACGGCACTCACCCACGCAACGCCACTCACCCACGCAACGCCACTCACCCACGCAACGCCACTCACCCACGCAACGCCACTCACCCACGCAACGCCACTCACCCACGCAACGCCACTCACCTACGCAACGCCACTCACCCACGCAACGCCACTCACACACGCAACGCCACTCACCCACGCAACGCCACTCACCCACGCAACGCCACTCACCCACGCAACGCCACTCACCCACGCAACGCCACTCACCCACGCAACGCCACTCACCCACGCAACGCCACTCAGCCACGCAACGCCACTCAGCCACGCAGCCACGCAACGCCACTCAGCCACGCAACGCCACTCAGCCACGCAACGCCACTCAGCCACGCAACGCCACTCAGCCACGCAACGCCACTCAGCCACGCAACGCCACTCAGCCACGCAACGCCACTCAGCCACGCAACGCCACTCAGCCACGCAACGCCACTCATCCATTTGCAAAACGAAAAATGTCAAACTCTTCTATTGCGAGACCTATTGCATTTTCAATGCTTGTTTTTATTTTTTCCAAATGAATCGCTATATAGCTGGTACATAATAAAAAACCATTGTAAGACGCTGCTCATTTATTGGGCCTGGGTTCCTCGAGTTGTTGGTGAACCTACAAGTCCTATATATCCCCACAACCAGAAGGATTCAGCAGAGGTAAAGGTACATTGCTTTCAAAACTCTGTCACAGTTAGAAGAACTAACAGGTGAAACATTGGCACAAATGGCTGTTTTTTTCAACTCATTTTCATTTTTTCAGCTGTTTATATATAAAAAACCTTGGAAGATCTACACAAATGACCCCTTGCTGAATTCAGATTTTTTTCTACTTTTCTTAATTGCGTAGATGTCCAGAATCCATTGTTGCTTTCATACCCATTTCTACCCTTAACTAGGAGGTTGAAAACAGGCAAAGTAGCAAAAATGGGCTATGTCCCAGTAAACTGCCAAAGCTGTGTAAACTTTTTTGGTTTTCGGAAAAACATCTGTCAGTCCCTAAAAGCTGTAAGGTAGTATTAAATAAGAACATAAAGGAGACTTATAAAGGCGGTGGGGTAAACAGGGATTTTTTAATTAAAGGATACAGGAGAACTTATAGGAAAGATTTTCGAAGAATTGTTTGGGAAAAGAAGAATACATGGACTAAAGCAATATATATATATATAAACTTTATTCGGTATCAATACAATACCATAAAAGTGCCATTAAAAAACATTTAAAAGCATAAATTACACAATAAACACAATTTCAGGTACAAATTCATATACCAGACAACCCTTAAAAAGGGATTAGCATCTTTGACTAAAATTTTGAGACTAGTGCAAAATTTCATCTTACTAACAGGTAGGCCTAATTAATTTACATTTCTATAAAAAGATACCCTTGCCCACACAATTCATTTATAGGGTTCTCAACATCATAGTAATAAATTTACTGTGGTCACTCCTCACATCTTGTCTTTCTCGAACGCAATGCAGACCTTAGGAAGTTCACAGTAGAAAAAAGAGTTAACACCTCAGAGGACAATTTCAGGAACAGTAAAGTAAAATTAGCCTGCTTAAAACACCCCTTTTTTAAAATGCTTTTTAAAAAATGCTTCCTAGGATTTTCATAATAAGGGCACAGTAACACAAAGTGGAGGGTATCCTGCGGACACCGTTGGTTGCAGCTGCACGGACCCTTCAACTCTGTGGACCTAGTGTAGCCTGCCGGCACCACTAGACTGTGGTGTAATAGGTCTAGCCTGAAGCGTGTCATTAAAAATCTGTCTTGAGAATTGTATATTAAAGACAGATACTGTTCCATGCCCAAACAAGATTTGGTAAAAATATACGCTCTTACAGAGAGTTTATTCAATTCACTGTCCTACCTCCGGTCAGCCACATATTTTGTGAATACAGAGGTGACATAGGCCTTATCCCGCGGTAATAATTTTGCTGGATTAATAAAGAAATCTACACCCCCAGGTCTAACAAGGAATCCCTCACATATTTTAACCATGGAATATTCATTCCCTGGTCTCACATCAAACAGTCCCTTATGATCTCCTTAGTTAATGATGCTTCGGGGTTGGTCCAAGTCTTAATCCAACACTTAACAGGGTTAAATTCTAACCTATCTCTCAGGTGCATTACACCCAATTCCTCGAGAATGATGAATGACGATGTACCTTGCAGAACTCTCAGTACTTGTCTTAAATATTTATTCTCTTCGATTTGGACACTTTGCGAGTTAATAAAACCCCAAACTTCACTCCCATAAAGTATTTTGGCACAGCACTTTGCATTGTACAATCTTAAAATTGTATCCGGTGACCAGCGCCCCACCCTCCGTGCAAAATTAATAGTGGCGCCAGTACAACTCACTAGGGACCAGCATTTCTCATCTAAAAAGGGTTTAAACTTAAGGTGGCTATCAAATAAAATCCCTAAATAAGAGAATACCTGCACTTTTTCCATGACGTGGGTGCCAATCATGTATTTGGTATTTCCTTTTTGGCTTCTTTCCTGCCTCCATGATGTAAGATTTCGACAGGTTTGCAGCCAAATCAAGACTTTCCATGAATCGAACAATACCATCTATGAGGCATTGTAAACCTCGGGGGTCCGTGCAAGAAGTACCGCATCGTCTGCATTAAGCAAGACGGGGACCCCCCTAGTTCCAATCCTTGGCGTGTCCACCCCCAGGGCAACCAGCGCCCGCTCTAGATCGTTTATATAAAGTGTAAATAAAAAAGGGGCCAATATACATCCCTGCCTTACCCCCCTTGTGCAAGAGAATGGGTCACTCAGGCTTCCCTCCTCATTGTATCTTACCCGTGCGGAGGTATCCCTATGTATGGCTCTTAAAATATGCACTATGCCCGGGTCCATGCCAAGAGCCACCATAATTGTCCATAGTTTATTTCGGTTCACGGGGTCAAAAGCCGCTGTGAGATCCATGAAAGCCAAGTACACGGTCTCCTGGCTGGCTACGGTGTACTTGGCTGTCAATAGATATAGGTTAAGGCATTGGTCAGCTGTTGAATGTCCTGATCTTAACCTGTACTGGGTGTCAGTGAGTATATCATTTTCCTCCGCCCAATCTTGCAAACGATTTAAAATTGCCCTACCTAGGACTTTCACGGAAACATCAATTAGGGAGATGGGGCGGTAACAAAGTGGGCTATCTCGGTCTCCCTTTTTGAGTATGGGTACAATTGTGGCTGTAGACGAGGACGCAGGCATGCCTGACTCAAAAGCAGCATTAATAACTCTGGTCAGGATTGGCGTCCACAACTGTACCTCACTCAGAAAAAGATCAGGGGGAACCCCATCAGGCCCTGGAGCTTTGTTCCTCGTCAGCCCCTCTATCCCTGCCTGTATTTTGCCTAATGAAAATTTGATGTTTCCTACATTACTGCCCCCTTCCTCGCCCGCTATGTTTTCCTCTATCATGCCATAATTATATAGCCCACTGAAGTGCGCGTGCCAGGATGCTGGTAGAATATGATTTGCTATCTTCGGGTCACTAGCCTCTTGAAAACAAGGGTGATTGATAACCTTCCAGAAAGCAGTCATATTCTTTGACTCTACCGCTTCCCTCATATTCTCCCAGGCCTCATGTTGCAAAGCGATTTTTCGGCATTTAACTGCCTGCTTGTAGAGTGCCCGGCAAATGGTCACCCTGCTCCTATCCCTGGGGACTGTTTTAAGAGCCTTTTTCAATTCTTTTGCGGCACAGCAATCATGATCAAACCATCTGGGTTCCTCCTTGCTCCTCCCATCAGATTTAGTCCTTAGTAGGGGTTGTATGTCAATAAAACGCGGTGTTTACACTGCACTACCATTACAATGCTGGTTTTACAACGCAAGTCGTTACCACGACTTGCGCTGTAGGGTGCTGGACTTAGGAATAGTAAAATGTACTATTCCAACACCAGCCTACGTACAGTAGGGAAGGTGTTGGAATAGTAAATCTACTATTCCTTAGCCTAGAGCGCCCTCCAGCGCAAGTCGTGTAATGGTAGTGCGGTGTAAACACTGCGTCGTAATGGATGTTCCCCTTAGTAAGCTAATCTATGTACTTAGTGACGTCTTGGTATGCTGTAACCAGCTCATCCCTATTCACCAATGGGTCCATGCACTTCTAGACACATTTTTGTTTGTCTGCTAGTAAAGCTCTATAGAAATCGACGCCATCCGCCTGAGACCATCTAAGTCTCCTTCCCTGGTCAGTAACTGAGAGTGTGGAAAATTAGTGCGTTTTGGTGAACATTATCTGCGCCATCTTGCCTCTTCCCCTGATGCCACACTTTGTCGTACGCGCCCGCCATTTTAAGATGTCCCGATCAGAACAAACCCTTTTGCATGCCGCTGGCCCCTGACATAGCCCTTTGCCTTCACTAAGCCTGCACACTGACCACCCCCTGCTTGCACCTGCCTTGAGTCATAAACCCCTCTTCGACGCTGCTCTGCCCCCGGCCCTCATCCTGTTCCCAGCGCGACACCTCCCTGCTTTCCTTTCATGATCTCCGGCCCTTAGATGCAAACCCCCTTTTTCCCCGTGAGCCCGTTTTGTCCTCCCCGTTCCCAAGCCGACACCCAGCTCTGCCGATACCATCCTTGCCCCTCCCCGTACAATAGAAAGCTTCCCCCATCAAAGAATCCCCGGGTTGATCAAAGCCCCCCCCACCCCATGAGATCCGATCAGACTCCCCACATTCCGTGAATCGGCGGATTATCCAGCTGCGCGATGCTCATCACCTGTTGTGACTAGGGTGGGGACTTTAACTGTAAATGTGTGTGGGAACGGGCCCAAAGGGGAGTTCCGAGAATGTCTTTTCCGCACATCAAAGCTTTAAACATGTATGTGTAATCTGCAATAAAGTCATAAATGTGGATATAAGAGGCCAGGCCTCAGAAATACAGTTAGAGCACCTCAGAACGATACCTTCTGTCCGTTTCGTTGTGTTCTCCTCCGGAGAGAATAAAAAACCTTGTTTCCTGCTTTCCAGTCTCCAGCGCCTGCCTCTTCATTGATTTAAATAACTAGAGGGTCACAGAGGCAATACCGCCGGGCAAATATCGATTGTCCCCGACCCGATTGAAACTGTTTTTACAATTGGCGTCCCAAGCGTGGGGCCCATCAGCGACTCGTGGATCCAGTGGGAGAGGTCCCGACGACAGAGTGAACGACTGCAACGATCGGGAGAGCTCTTGCCCAATAGACCCTCGTCTGGCAGCCGATCATCCGAACTTCACTAGTTCCGAACAGACCTCTCTCGAGTGATCTACGGTCCTGACTGGGAACCATCAGGAGTGCCGTGAGAAAGACGAGAAAAAAGAGGACGATCGGGCGCTGGATTCGGAAGACAGGAAACTGTCCACATGGTCCGGGTAAGGTCGTGTTGCCACGACAAGTTGCGAAAGAATTTGTTTTGATTGCTTGATTGTTCAAAATACTAGTATTGCCTTGTTTATTTTTATTTAGAGATTCACTGTCTGCAAACGGAGAAGCAACAGGCTCTCTCTCCCTTTGCAAGCAGTGGAGGATAAGTAGGGTAGCAGCCGTGCTTGTTCTTTTTCTCCCCCACTCAATAATTGCTTGAAACTGAACTGTTGTTCACAAACTATTGTTTCCTGGAGATTCTCTGTCTGCAAGCAGGGAAGAGACCATCCTTTTTGCAGATAGTGAAAAGGGTAGGTAACGCAGATCTTTGCGGTCCTACTCATTCTCCCCATTGTTATTTTGTTGGTCTTTTGGTTTTTTGGTTCCATGAGGTATTCACTGCCTGCAAACAACGTAGAATAGAAATATTCTGTCTAGTCTTTGCACCTAGTGATAAGATAGGCAGTGCTGACTTTTTAGTCCCTCGTTACGAGCCGTCATGTCTGTCTTCTCCCCATTGATAAATAGCCTGTTTAGCCCGGACCGGGTGTTAGAGGTGGACCATATGGCTCCACTAGAAGGCACCCCTAATAAGGACATGTTCATAAACTATGGGTTAGTCACCATAGCTTATAATAAATTATGGCACAGGTATACCGAAGATAGCCAAGACAAACAGTGGCCACTGGCAGGATCCTTTGACCTTGATAAAATAGAAACGTTAGAAATAGCCCTTCGAAATAATAAGACGACGCCAATTATGCTCGACAGTCTCGGTATGTGGCGCAGAGAGGCTACGAGACGACAGAGAAAAGACGAGGATAAACCAAGTAGGGAAATATACCGACAGGACAACCCCAGGACACCGCTACCCACAACTTATCCCCCGACACTATACAAAGGACGACCAGACTTAGGGTCAGACCAATGCGCTTTTTGTAGGTATGTCGGACACTGGAAAGCCCAATGCCCGACTCTACTGAGCGTGAGTAAAGGCAAAGGGCCGACAAGAACGACAGACCGACAGTACGAGAAAAGGCGCGAGACAGAGAAGAACCCGACTTACATAGACAGACCAGACAGAACTACCACGTTTTGATTATGCCCGATGGCACAGATTTCGCCAGGAAAATCTCAGCGGCATGATCAAGTTCTCCTAGGTCGGCCAATGTCAAGACGGGAACCCAGCCTCGTTTAAAATTCACAGACGGAAAGAGATAATTATGACCAATAACTGTTTTTATATTTGTCTTGGGTCTTTGTATGTCGTACTTGTACTGTCCCCCGTCTGAGTTCGTGTGTATGTAATGTACAAATCTGCGTCACCCCTCTACACGTGTTTCCGTGTTACTCGACCCCTGTTAGCAGAAACTTAGCATAAAAGCAACCTGGAAAGAAAGAAACGATAAAACAAAATCCGTAGAACATTAATAAACTTGAACTTTTAATTTAACACAACAAACAAGGAATAATAACGATAAACTGTAGAAAATGGAAGTCAAACAGAACATTCGCCCCCCCCCCATTCTGGAACCTTCCAAAGTAGGGCAGGGTTACGGCTACGCCCAACCAACGGCAACCCATATAAGGCGAGCCCCGCCGCCAACTCTTGGTCAGGAAATCTTAACGTATGGGGGAGCCGGAGGAGAGGCAGGAGCCCGCAGCCTGGGCATTTGCAGGTAGTCCCGCCACATGTCTCCTTGGCCGGCCGCAACGGGCCTGGAAAGACTAAGGTAGTCCCGCCACATGTCAAGAGGAGAGCGAGGCGCCTCTTCCTTTTCTCTTCCGTCACAGCCGCAGCAGTCCTGGACGGCGGGATGTCCTGCACGTACCTCCACAACAATTTGTCCAAGTTGGGCTGGGAGGGAGAGGCGACGCGGACGAGCCTCCCCCACCTCCACCGGTAGGAGGTTTCCCAGCCCCCAGCCCGGCGCCGAACACCCCCAGTCAGGCGATGGTGCCCATACTTCCACAGCACCGGACACACCATGGTGGCACCCCAGTACTTGCGCAGCACCGAACACACAATGGTGGCAC
Source organism: Lissotriton helveticus (assembly GCF_964261635.1). Lineage (NCBI taxonomy): Eukaryota > Metazoa > Chordata > Amphibia > Caudata > Salamandridae > Lissotriton > Lissotriton helveticus. The sequence goes on from NC_136059.1 coordinate 1,457,543,073, forward strand.
CCCAGTATTTGCGCAGCACCGAACGTACAATGGTGGCACTTGGGGAACACCGGATGTGGAGAGGCCTTCATGCGGGGCGATGAAAAGGAGCGGCATGGAGTGCACTGGGAGAAGGAGACGATGTGAACGAGTCTCCCTCGCCCCCCAGGTGGGGGCATCACAGCTGCACCCCAGCTGAACGTCCCGCTCTCACGAAACAGGGACCTCTTCCTTTCACTCCGAAGGGTCTCTTTCATTCTTGCAAACTCGACGAGAGTGGCCCCTGTAGGGCCTCAAAATGGCGTCTGGATCCGCTGGAAGGCGGGCCCCGGCCACTAGAGTAACTTTGGCCAGCCATACAACTCGAACATTTGTCCCATGGAGCACGAGCCCCCATCTCCGACAGCATCTCCGCAGCCTTGAAGATCATACAAAGGTCCCCGGCGGAGCCTTCGGCCTTTGCAGGTTTCCGGTAAGGGACGGCTGCTTCGATCGCCAACGAAACAAACATGACATTGCCACACCTTCTGTTAGCGTGAATTCTAGAACTGCCGAAAAGGACTCTGGTCCAAACTGCCAGTAATGGAAACATTTCCCCCTGATGCTGCTTCCGGACTGTGCCGGCCCCGCCCAAAATGGCGTTGGTATCAATCGGAACTTACGAACACCTCGTGGTGTTCCTTCGCACTAATATAAACTTGATGTTCTGAGATTTTTGTGATCCTTTGTACACTTGGCTAGAAAAGACAAGGAGAGCTCACTCGACGAACAGTATGAAAAGATCCCCGTTACAAATGTTGATTACGAATATACAATGTATTATATTTTTATAACTAATGTAAACCTCATTTACGATGCATACGTACGGTATGCATATAGGAAATCTGATTACAACTGTTATGATTATGTTTCTAAATTATGAAAATATATGCCCCCAAACCCCCAGCCAATTAATAGACGTTTTAGTCTCTTACAAATGAATGAGTAAAACTTTCCGATGTTTTTACTGTTGCAAACGACACCCCCCCCACTGTACGCACTTTAGCCATTGCCACGACCGACCAAATACGACCACACCCTCCTAATCCATATGCTGAAATGAATTTGCAAAATAAAGTCTTTGAAACTATGGACGGGTATTGCATGCTTTATTTTAAAACAATATGGGATGGGTAGGAAAGTTCTTTTTCTGTGCACCCTACTCTGCTCTCTCTTTAAGGTTAAAGGAAGATGGTTGCCCAGCCCTGGAGGACGGATCGGATCGACAACACGACACTCCGACTTAAAAGTACGCGACTGACTCATGAACTCTCGCGTAGAGGAAGACCGTGACTTCCAAGGATGGGTAAAACGGATGGTGTAAATGAGGGACTGTAAAAGGAGGGTGAAATGAAATAATGTAAATATTGTAAAGTACAACGTTCCGAAGTAGCAGGGACCCAAGAACCGAAGAACTTTAGAACGCCACAGCGTTGAAAGAGGTTTAAGGATCCCGATAGTGAGATATATCCTTTGACTAGATACCTCGCACTAGGCACCTCTGGTTTCCTTCTTATGTTTCCCCGCACACGCCCTACATGAACACACTACCGCCCCCCGACTCCGAAAACTATATCCCCGGGGACCCTGCCCCAAGGAGGAAAGACGAGTAAGAGGTAAGTAAAAGACTTATGAATCCATGTATTTGAATGCGCGCGAATGCTGTCTCCCCCACCCCCCCCCCCCTTTTTTCCTCCCTCTGCAGGTTACATCAGAGATTACGGCCAAGGTGTGGCGAAGATCTGAGACCTAGCCATGTCTAAATACACGAAACGGACTAGCGCCGCAGGGTGGTGTCTAGGCACGCCTGCAAACTACTCACGTATCGAACAAACCCGAAAAATTAGCACAACCTGATAAAAAGTGATCACCCTTAAACCAGACCGGACGAATGAACCCACGTTATGTATGATGCGAAACTGTGAGGGAATGTGTGTGTGTGTGACTGAGGCGTTGACCCAACTGGTCAAAGGACCGAGAATGCGAGAAAGTGCGACAAAATGGTACCTCCTTTTTCTTCTTTCCTTTTCTCAAAGCACGTCCCCTCTACCCTGCCTAATGCTCAAACTGCATGATTACAAGATTCTACCGTGGACTCGTGAATACCCTTTACTGTGTAATGCACTAAATAGCCTTTCTTGAATGCACTGCCGCCCTCTCCGTTGCACGTGTACTATTTAGCCTGCCGTTGCACTCTCTCTCTCTCTCTCTCTCTCTCTCTCTCTCTCTCTCTCTCTCTCTCTCTCTCTCTCTCTCTCTCTCTCTCTCTCTCTCTCTCTCTCTCTCTCTCTCTCTCTATTTTTGCACTACCACTCTCCCGAGTGGTTAGCCCCGAAATTGGCAGATCGCCACCCCTAGCACACCACCTAATTGGCTTCAAATACCGTCAGTATTTGCACAAACGCTTGTCTTTAATACAATCACCCTGAGGCCGCGTCATTACCTCTCCTTTTCCGATAGAAGTCAATGAACCCAGGTTGGGCCGTAAGGGAAAGGACAGGTAAGACGACAGAGGTTCCCTAATCTGGCCCGAAATGAGGGAACTACATGTCAACGGCTCCTATAGTATAAAACAAGGACCTCAGAATACGCGACCCTCCCCTCCCCGAAACGCCGCAATACCCAAACCAGAAAAACGATCACCCCCGTTACCTCCCCTGTCTATGTCCCTGGTTGTTTCCCATAAAACCCCTGTCCTTCCTAGTTAAGTAACCGGGCTGTAAAAGGTTACGTAGGACCCAGAATGATGTTTTACAAGGTTAACAGACTAGACCAAGGTAAAGAAATCGTCAAAATGAACCCCGCAGTAGTTGAAAAACAGGATGCACCGATAGAAAGGAAATGTTTAGCCATGTTCGTCTCTCAGCAAAATACCTGTGTAGTACCATGTTGACGACTCACTGTACCCTTTTGTAAATGTGAAACTCTAGAGAACGGCATATCTTTGCCAGATTTGTCTCCCGAAGGTGGGTTACCATCAGATGAACTGTCATACCTGTAATAAATGATTATGAAGGAAAGTCATAGTAAATCCAGCAGGTCCGCCACCGGTCATTCATATGCCAGTTGTGAACGTTAAAAATAACGGACATTTTCATTCTTTGCATGGAGCTGGGAGAGAAATAGACTTTTTTTGATTATCTTCATCCGCAAATTTTTCTAAAAGACTGTCTTTTCAAACTTGTTTAAGGGTACTGCCGTTGGAGGAGAGAAGGACCGGATGTGGGAGCACGAGGCCTGACTGCAGACTAAGGGACACCTGCGACATTAGCCAAGGCGAGACCACGACTGAAAAGAGCTGCAGGACGAGGCACTGTTTTCGACGGCATGAAAAGAAAGGGTCGACCTGATGCCCCTGCTCGACGTCCAGTGCCTGTCGACAAGTCCCCGCTCTCTGAATTCCGTCACACGCCCGCCTATTTGAAGTCTCTCGTTCCCCTGGTTTGTTCCTAATTTGGCCTTGCTCCATCCCCCTTTTTTTTCCTCTGACCTACCCTATGGACTGTTTTGAACGCTCTTCTCCCATCGGAACTTTCTGACAATCACCTCAAAGGACACAGGGCGAAAAGGACCTTTCCGACCAGAAACGCGAGGAAAGGGGTCGTGCCCTGCAACGCAGAACTTAGAACAGAGCTGGACTTGTAGCTCCACCGCCGGTGCTCAACAGCGCCAACGAAAGACCACAAAGAACAATGAGAACTCGTAAACTTCGAACATTTGACATCCTCAATCACCGTTTTTTTGCCTCATTTCTCTCCCAGCCGCCATTGTATTGATCCTGCTCCAAACCGAATCTGAAATATGTATTAACCTGCCAGTTCACGTTATGATATGTACTTGCTGCTCGCCGTTTTTTGTATTTCATTCCTATGACTTTCCTGCTGAACAAATTTATCAAAGTTTATCAAATAGGTGCACCTCCTAAAAACTAGAAACCTCAAAATGTATTGTTTACAACTCTTTTTCTAGGGTTCCTACCGGTCTTCTTTCTCATGCCCACCACAATAGACCCGAGTAGAAAATGAACCAGCAAGATGTCTTGAATATGTTAAAGGGAGAACTGTGGAAAATTAGTGCGTTTTGGTGAACATTATCTGCGCCATCTTGCCTCTTCCCCTGATGCCACACTTTGTCGTACGCGCCCGCCATTTTAAGATGTCCCGATCAGAACAAACCCTTTTGCATGCCGCTGGCCCCTGACATAGCCCTTTGCCTTCACTAAGCCTGCACACTGACCACCCCCTGCTTGCACCTGCCTTGAGTCATAAACCCCTCTTCGACGCTGCTCTGCCCCCGGCCCTCATCCTGTTCCCAGCGCGACACCTCCCTGCTTTCCTTTCATGATCTCCGGCCCTTAGATGCAAACCCCCTTTTTCCCCGTGAGCCGTTTTGTCCTCCCCGTTCCCAAGCCGACACCCAGCTCTGCCGATACCATCCTTGCCCCTCCCCGTACAATAGAAAGCTTCCCCCATCAAAGAATCCCCGGGTTGATCAAAGCCCCCCCCACCCCATGAGATCCGATCAGACTCCCCACATTCCGTGAATCGGCGGATTATCCAGCTGCGCGATGCTCATCACCTGTTGTGATTAGGGTGGGGACTTTAACTGTAAATGTGTGTGGGAACGGGCCCAAAGGGGAGTTCCGAGAATGTCTTTTCCGCACATCAAAGCTTTAAACATGTATGTGTAATCTGCAATAAAGTCATAAATGTGGATATAAGAGGCCAGGCCTCAGAAATACAGTTAGAGCACCTCAGAACGATACCTTCTGTCCGTTTCGTTGTGTTCTCCTCCGGAGAGAATAAAAAACCTTGTTTCCTGCTTTCCAGTCTCCAGCGCCTGCCTCTTCATTGATTTAAATAACTAGAGGGTCACAGAGGCAATACCGCCGGGCAAATATCGATTGTCCCCGACCCGATTGAAACTGTTTTTACAAGAGAGCACCACTCTTCCCCATACAGGGCGGGGGCTTTGATAAATTTGGGTCCCTGAGTGAAATAACCAAAGGATTATGATCAATATACTTGACTGTATCTCAAACCATTGGACCCTGGTCCTCAGTGAGATAGACACAAAAATATAATCGATAAAAGAGGCACAGCCTCTACCCTTGAAAGTTGGGTGAACCAGGCCGGTCTTCCCTATTTTGATCAAGTTTGTGGTATTTGTGAGGGCAAAGGATCCTAGCAACTTGTTTAGTTCTTTCCCTTCCTTTGTGTGTTCTAAATGCGGGCCCTCTTCTAGTGGGGAGCTATTCGTTGCCAGCTGTGCATCCCCCCACTTGTCACCCCCTGGCGTACCCTTGCCTTGGTGCGGACTGGTTTCTCTCTCTCCCTCTGTGTCTGTTCTGGCCATACTGACCCACGTCAGGGAGCCCGGAACAGAGGGCCCGAGGACAGGAAGAGAGAGCAATCCCTCACCTAACAAAATACATCACCCTCTATGATCAGATGATTATGTGAACCTCCTGAGTCCACGAGAACCTAAAGCACGACCGAGGGCATGGCGAGGCAAACATGGAAGGTAAGCTGGGCAATACAAAACAAGCATTTGCAATGCAATAGGTCTCGCATTTGCGAGACTTTGAGCTACTGACATTATAAATGACAAACCTTTTATCTATGTGTTGCTTTTAAAAACATACATAAAAGGCATTTCTATGTGTTGGTTTTAAAAACAGATAAATAAAAGGCATTGTTATTTACAATACCAATAGATTAAAATTTCGCAAATGCGACACCTATTGCATTGCAAATGCTTGTTACTGTTTTATCGTTTTTAGGTCTCGCCTACCGATGCAGCGCATGCGCTGTGGCTTGGCGCGATCTACTGTTGTGGATTTATCTTCCGATGGGGGACAGGAGATGTGCTTGTGCCCGGACAGGAGATGTGCACACGTATGGTGTGCTGGCATGGCGATTCCATTTACCAGTTTGTGAACGGACAGCATTCCACTCATCGCTGCTTGTTACCATTTGTCATTCAAGTTATGCGTTGTACACTGTCTTTGCAATGCAGGCTTAGAAAATATCATAATTGTCACCATCACATTCGGTATTTGTTTAGAATCAATGACGTCTAAGTATCGCTTCAATTCTGCAGAGAAGCACGAAAAACATTACAGCAAAAATGTGTCCCCTGTGAACCGAGTTCACAAATCCACGGTCCCACTTACTGTCCCTGGGACAATTCAAGCCTATTCGGCCAGCCGCGGTCACGTTGGGAGCACGCTGCCAGGTGATTGGCCGGGAGACCAGGAAGCAGAGTATTTTATGTAAGCATTTACCTACTGCGGCTGATCTTCACGGCAGGACCACGGCTGGCCGATTAGGCTTGAATCGTCCCAGGGACAGAAAGTGGGACAGTGGATTTGTGGCAACTAATTTTTGCTGTAATGTTTTTCGTGTTTTTCTGCATTTGTTGACAGAGGTATAACTTCGGGACCTTGGTCCGACATATGTGGGCTACAGTAACTACGGGTGGATCATGTTTTTCTCTTTGCATTCTCCTCTGACCTCCTAGGGTGTTTCATCGGAGATTCACCCAGGCCGCTGCCATTGCAAGCCCGGAATTATAATAGACTCGGTGAGTGTGGCGGTCAGGTGCATATTCTGTGCGGTATGAGGTTAAAAACATCACCTATAAAGTTGCTGTGGAATGTGAATAGGTCGTTTGTCGAAATCACTGGGGGGTGTGTTTTAATCTGTTGGGAGCAATGATTGATACCTGGACACTGAATAGACTAATTCAGTAGCATCCAGTAATGCTATGTGGCTTATTTTGGCTGCAATAGGAGGCAATGTATTACAAGCATTAAGACAAGGTCCTATGTGAATGGAGTGAGGACTCATTGTCTCATAAAACAGGGACCTCTGCAATGACTCCTGTTGTTTGTTCTTTATCTTTACAGTATATGTGTCCCGTGTTATAGGGGGAATACCTCCACAAAGCAGGATTTCTGCATTTATTTACTCTAAAGACCAACCTGAATAAGGTAACAGGGTTGACTGGGCCGGATAAGGAGTCCTGAAGAAGACCGGCGTGACCCTCTAATGTGGGCACAGGGTAATTTGGTCGAAGCATGTTGACTTTAGCAGTCCTGGGGGGGCTGATGTGAGTTCCTAATTCTCACAGATATACCCACCCCTTTCTACTTTTAATCCTGTCCATGGGACTACGGAATAAAATAATATATAGAGTACCCATGAGGCAGTTTTAATATAACTTTCACTGCACCTGTCCTTTCCACGCTTTCCCATTTCGGGTTGGTAACACTTTGTACTCACATTCTGTATATGAACGTTTTTGTTTGTCTGTTTTGTTTTATGTTACCCCCACCCCTATGCTCCACTCTGTGTGTGGCTACGCCAGGGTGTATTGTAAGCAGACCCGATGATGAAGCATGTCACACACAATTTTGTGTGAGAGTGAGGGCAACTTTTACAAACACTGTGTGTGTCCCTGCATTCTTTACCTAGATCCTTGTTCCTCTCAACTCCTCTTAGTGTGTTTAGGTTATTATTGGAGGGTTGGGGTAGTGGAGTAGAATACCCTCTCCCCCTTATTTTTGTGTGAGATAGCTGATGTACTGTCCCAGTTGTCCGGGAAGTCTCTGTATGATATTGATTGTCATTTTACTGTGAAATATTTTTGGGATGATCTTATATTTATGTGTTTGTACTCTTTTATGGATGCTTTTGTCAATCCAATAAAGATTTTATGATGATGGCATACTTTACTATGGCGCTGCTTGTGAGATACCCCAACTATTTTTAAGAATAGGTGTCCTATTTTTTTAAATTTGTTAATTTCGTATATAGCGCATGACCCGTATTCAGCACGCTTCCTGTGTTTTGAGATTGGAGATTACACTGATTCTTTCACAGAGAATAAGGTCGATTTCTACATGCATTGTTTTTTTATGTGGACTTGGCACTTTGCCATTATAGCAACGATATTTATTGATAAGCTGGCACTGCGTGTTGCCACCGTTGGCTGCCTTAAGTGCACTATTCTATTTGCGCAATTCACCTTGATTTACTGTACATATCATAACTACACAACTTTTTTGCCTTTCATGTAGATGGACCTGGGCAACAGTATGGTTTCTCAAATGTATTTTCTATTCTCGCCCTTTGCATACTGTATTGCTTTTACTTTTAGCATTTATATGGTTGTTTAGCGATTAATCTTATGAACGTTCATCTTATAGCATGTTGCCTTTTCATCTTGAATGTATTTTATGTCCTCTCCTTTCGCATATTATGCCACTTTAATTATTTGTGTATGATTAGTGTAGTGACTATCCTAATGAATGTTCATTTTGTGTGGAGGCTAGCTACCTGGCCTCAGTAAGGCTCGCGTAGATTACCTGCACCGAGGTGAGTGCGGCAGGGCGCATCCCATAATGCTGACCTTATGTGGTGTGTTGACCCATATCACCAACTCACGAGAGCAAGAGTGGTTTAACAAATTGTCCATTGATTGTTTTGCTGAATTCCTCCTTCCAACTTGCCCAAACCTTATCAATGCACCATGCCTGGATTCCACTAGTTGAAAACATCTGAAGAAAAGCGGAGCATTTATTTATTTAAAACTTATTTGGGAATTGCATTAGCTATTTTCTGGTGCTGTTCCAAGCAAGCACTGCTGTGTGCTGTATGGAGTGGATAGTAAACACTGCATAACCCTCTTAAGGCAGGAGATTTAAATAGATCAGATGAAGGGCCTCTTAGTTTTATTATTGATATTGTAGTCTTTATGATTTAGTTTCTTAAGATTCCAAAAACATATTCACAATCTTAAATGAAGTTTCATTATAATATGTTAAGCAATTAATGTGTGTTTTCCATAAATTAGGCAACCAGCCCACCCATGTTTCCTGAACTACCCCTCTTTCACTCGGTAGTCTATTGGTAGTATTGTAGATTGGTCATTGCTGGTAAGTTTGGTAACCTGTTTTTTAATGCTGAATATTGTTCGCGCTGGTTCTCTTTCTGCAGTGCATCAAATGTTGATACTCTGATTGGCCAGTGTTGCCCACTGCGCTGGGGTGGCTGTGGTGTGTGGTTGTCCGGGTGATGAACGGACATAAAATAAAGGAACTCACTTTCTTGTACGTGCCCTGCTCTGCTTTACTTCTGCAAAAGATAAGAGCAAACAAAACAGAAGTAAATAGTACATAGTAGAGTTAGCAATAGCTTTACTTGTTCTAAATTATTATAATTTGGTAGAGATGGTGGATAAATTGGTAGTGGCATTAGTGATTTTGAATGAGCTGTGTGAAGTTTCTGGTGCTCTGCAATTAGGTTCGATAAGATAAGGCACTAATGTATTAGGAGTGACTTACAAAGCAGTTTTGGTGTTAAGTTCGATATTCCGGTATATTCCTGTACTCTCACCCCCCTCTTGCATGTGCTATCCCTGTTCCAACTGTCATCTATGTATTAATTACGAAACCTTTAACCATGTGCCTTTCTTTCTCTTGTTAAACACAATCAATCAATCAATCAATCAGCAAATTTGTAGAGCGCGCTACTCACCTGCTAGGGTCTCAAGGTGCTTGAAGGGGGGGGGGGGGGGGATTCGCTACTGCTCGAACAGCCAGGTCTTGAGTTGCTTTCTGAAGGAGACATGGTCCTGGGTCATCCAAAGGTGGGTGGGGAGGGAGTTCCATGTCTTGGCTACCAGGTAGGAGAAGTATCTTTCTCCGGCGGTGGATTTGCAGATTCGTGGGGCGGAGGCGAGGGCGAGGCTGGCGGATCGGAGCTGGCGGGTGGGTGTGTACAATGTGAGGCGGCTGTTGAAGTATTTCGGGCCCATGTCATGGAGAGCCTTGTGTGCGTGGGTGAGGAGTCTGAACGTGAGCATCTTGGTGACGGGGAGCCAGTGCAGGTCTTTCAGATTAGCAGAGATGTGGCTGTGGCTGTGGCGAGGGATGCCCAGGATGAGTCATGCAGAAGCGTTCTGTATGCGCTGGAGTCTGCTGCTATACAATAAATTGTTTAGCAGCCTGCTCACTGCCTGTTTTATCCATTAGTCTTTTGTAATTGCAAATCATAACACTTTAACGATGTTTCATTCCCTTATATTGCACAACTGCTCACCAAGCTACAACTTACAACAAAAAACAGCTTATTATTAATCACATAGGCATAACCTAATGCATTTACCAATGCTTGTTGTACTCAGTGGGCATGTGCATATTGCTGATTGATTCTGTAATAACAATGAGCAGGCACAAAGTCCCCATTGTCCCTTGGATCTCTCCTAATTTTCAAGGGGCCTTGGTCACATAAGGAAAAGGGGACACCTTTGACCAACTCCCTATGCGATGTTAATGATACTGGCACAGAAGCGATCCAATTCTAAGAAAGGGCACATTGGAGTGGCAGACACCTAGATTGCCCCTTTGGAATTATGCCACTGGCCCTGAACTGAAGAAAGGATATGTTTTTGCTTCATTCCGGTGCACGGTCCCAGTTTGCATACGTTGCACAGGCCTAGCCCAGTGAGGGATAGTGCAGTCTCGGACCATGTGCCCAGTGCTAAGCATACATTTCAAAACTAATATTTGAGCACTGCTGATGTAGACTGCATGTTTTTTGTAGTGTTTAGTTTGTAAAATAATAGCCTTCAGGACCCTGACCAGGAGACCACTGCAGCTTGCACCACCCATCGCTCCTTTCATTGCTGCCAAAACAGCTACTAACCATCTTTCTTGCCTGCAAGTGCAACAGCTCATAATATTCCAGGTTCCCAAAGCTAAAAGAATGGCTGGGGAGGAAGGTATTAGCAATGTGTAATCTACGTTATATTCATAAAAACTGTTGTTCTGCTCATTTCTAAGTTAGATGAGTAGCGCCACCATGTGTCAGTGCAGTGTTGACTATTATGCCAGTGCCGAGCACCTGGAAACTGCCGGCTCAAATTAGGCACTGTTCTTTTGTCATCTTTAATGTTACAAATTATAAACTAAACAGCTTCTTTCTTGTTGTCCTCAGAGCCGAACTGACGTGGGGGGAGCATGTGGCCACCGAACTCCATGGTATGTAAATCAGTCATTGTTGTCATAATGCTCCGACCATCACATATTGCAAAGATGACTTAACTTTTTAGCCTTTCCTTTGTAATTTAACACTATGCTCCCTAAACTGGATATAATTATATATTGTTTTTTTTTATTTTTATCTGGAATCTGTTCTGTCTGCCAGTGAATCACATAAAATGTAAGAGTTTATATTTCATCAGCAAAAACATGTTTCTATTTTTATCCTTATTAAAATAGAAATTCTCTTGCAAGTGAAATTCTCAAGGTCAAGCCTGACGCAAGATATTATTCTGAATTAGAGACTGTATTAGAGTTCGGTGGTTACTGTAATGGAATAAAATGCCAGCAGTAGCCAAAGTGACATCTCACATACGTTAACCTCATTGTCATCACAACAGTTTGCTTATGACTTTCTACCCATAATACGTGCACAATTAATATAACAGCACAGCAGTTACTAACACAAATACATGTCTGCTTTAGAAATAACCTTTATTTTATCAAGAATGCGAAGTAAGTAGTAAGTATTTTATTTGCACAATTAATTAAAATCGTTGCAATACATGCAAAACACAATTAAAACTTAGTTCATATTATGTTTTTTTTTTTTAAAGGTGTTTATTAGAGCAAGGTAGTTCATATCCAGTAGGGCAAGAGTTCTTAGTGAGCATCTTCTGTTAGCAGGAGATTAATCTCAGTCATGAATTTTACAAAACGAGCGGCCATTTGAGCTGAGTCGCCCCTGGTACACTCCTTTAGAGCTTCTTGGCATGTCCGAACGTTCACGGCCCGCCAAATTGGACGCAACAAAAAGGTACGTAAAGGGAGTAGGGTTCTGCAGATGCACAGGACGTGGATTAAGTTCTCTTCCCCGCTCTTACAGAAACGGCACTGTGTGGACACATCTTCCTTGAATCTCCGGCCATACTTATACGCCCTGAGCGGGATTAGACCAAAACGTAATCTCATTAAACGTTGTTTCACTTGTGGTTTCATTAATGACAACAAGTAGTATGGTGGAGTTTTAGGGCCATATAGTTTTGAGGCCCAAGTGTCGTGGGAGAGATTCTTCACGTTTAGGGCATCATGTTTAAATGTCAAGATCTTTGCTTGTTTGGTCAAGATTTTTGTGATTGGCCCGATAGGCAGCAAGCATGTCCATATGTCTTGGACCTCTAGTGCATCCAAGCAGAATGTTAAAAATTGGTTCCAAGGAGTGCTGGGATTGTTTAATAGTGACCATATGAAGCTTTTTAGTGTAAGCTCACGACCCATTTTTGGCTTTTAAGCAAGAGGCAATGAACCTTGCCTCTTGGTGAAGTAGTGAAGTAGTGTGGCTCACTGGTTAGAGGCGGCAGACCCGAGAGCAGAGGACAGCCCGGGACCAGGGTTCGATTCCCGGCGCGGCAGGTTTCTGGACCAGGGTCAGCGGACTCGATAATTCTCTCGCCTCGGTGCCCACTCTGATCAGCGATCACACTCGGCAACTCTGGGCATTAGCTTGCCTCATCTTCACTAACGGCCCCACCAGACCGCCGGGGATGCCTGGTCTCACCCTGGAGAATACCCATTAAGGGACCATCTCTCAGGGAAGCCAGGAAGGGTTTCGCAGCGGTCGAAGCGCCTTGGGACCCTACGGGTAAGTAGTGCGCTATATAAATGCCTATACATTTACATTTACATTTATTACCCAGTGTTAAGATGACAAAGAGAACTCCATGCGAATTTGGGCATGAGAGGTCGAGTTAGGTAGGTGGGACTCTGTCAAGCCAGGTAAGCATTTTGTCTTTGAAATTCATGGTGCCAAAAGCTATTGTCGGCAGAAATTTGGCACCTATCACCCTAATTAGCGGTGAAAAATCTGGGGGTGAAGGGTGTTCTTACAAAAGCCCCCTCCAAACTGCGGGCCACTCCCTGCATTGCCATAATATGTTGCGCTGGTCTCCCTTTGTGGTCTATCCAAATTCCCAGATACTTGTAGGCGGTCACTATCTCTATTGACTTCCCTTCAATGTACCAGGAGTGCTTTCCGGCTCGTGAGCGCAAAACTATCATTGCCTTAGTTTTGCTAATGTTGATCTCCAGAGCATTCGTTTTACAATACTGTACCAGGGAATCAAAAAAGACCCCCAGGGGCCCAAAACCAGCCCCCGGCCCATACGGCCAACTGGGGAATTGCCCGGTGCCCGCTATGGCTAGTCCAGCCCTGATCAAGAATCCTGTTATCAGTTACATTCACAAGCACATTTACAGGCATAGCTGGCAGCTGCATAGCTCTCCCCATAATGATCTCATGGGGCGACAATCCTGTCCTCCGATCAGAAATACTGTGAAGACTCATCAGCACAAGAAGTAAAGCATCAGGCCACTTCAAAGATGTTGAGGGTGCACATTTTAGCCAATCAGGATTTCAAAGTGCCATTGACCTGCTCTACAATTCCTACAGCCTCCGGTTGGTAACTGTAATGGAAACTCTGTTCCACTTGTATGGAGGCACATTGTAGACTTCGATCCTCCTGCCTAAGTCATGAGTAAATATGAAGAAATCTAACTTCTTCCACTCTACCTTAAAGCTGGGGGAACCCTAATTAATCTTAGAAGCGAGGAAAATGTGTCCGCGTAATAGAGACTTCAGTACAAGTGTTCCATCAAAAAATGCACAGCCTAAAGCCACACAAAGAGGTATTTAGCAATGAGGTGGGTACCTCTGAAAAGCTTAAATGTGTCTGATGCTCAAACTACATATCTAATACCAATTAACACTCAACACTCAAGGTAATTCACGCCATTGTCTACAATAAATACCCTCTTTCACCATAACAATCAGCAACTTGAATAATTTCTCCCACACTTGTAAGTGGGAACATCGTTCAACCTTGATCATCCATTTCTCCACCATGATACCCTGTCTCCTGTTTGCTTCATTAACACGTTTTTTTCTTGGCCAAAGTTTCATCCTGTACCTTGCAATCGCTACATGATTGATTCCCTTTTCTAACACACGAAGCCTTGAGTCTGCACCTGCAGAGGAGAGAACATGGAAGCAAGCAGCTTTCAGGTTGAAGGATAAACACTGTAAATTACAATTCCATCGGTCACCTCTACATTAATATGCACACGTTCTATAATTCTATTGGTATATCATGGAACATTTCAGAAATATAATTGAAACTTCATCTTTTATTACTAATATTAAGTGTCACTGAGTATACAGCTTACTAACTGCATCTCGTTATTCTAAGTTTGTGTTGTATAGTGGTAGAGGCAAATCTATGCGGCTCCACATTATTGGTCCCCTAGTGTACACCAAAACCTTAACCTGTAAAGAGTTTTGATACCTCCGGGTCTAACCAGCGCTATAAAAAAACTCTGGAAATAAATAAATAAATTCCACCCCTGAAGAGTTTGTCTCTAATGTTAGATAAACCCATTAGTTAAAAGCAATGGCAGTCTAGCATAATCATTACTTAGGATAACCTAAGACAAAGTCTGAATTACTGTAGTGTTTTCGTCACACGTGTTAACATCTGATTTTTTTTTTATTAATGAAGCGGCCACAGGCGCTTGAGGAACCCATCCTGAATAAGCATTGGCGAGGCGCACATTTTGCATTGTCACTGAGCTGTTCTGTCATTTACACAGCGTTGTTATCACTTGCAAATGGATGTATGACATTACAACGCATGCTTTTACATCGCATGCTTTTACAATGCGGTTTTTACAACGCATACCATTACAACACATAGTGCTTTTAGGCGCTGGATAGTGAATTGTTTAATTTACTATTCCAACTCCAGTCCCCGTGGATAGTAGGGAAGGTGTTGGATAGTACATTAAACATATTCCCTATCCTAGAGCGCCCCCCAGCGCAATGCGTTGTAATGGTTTGCGTTGTAAAAGTTGCGTTGTAAAGGCACTGCGTGGTAAAAGTTGCGTTGTAAAGGTTGTTTACCCTTGCAAATGGTTGACTGGCTTTGCCCATGTCTCTATGCCATATTGCTGATACTGGTACACGGGCAATAAGGCTGTCAGAAAGCGTGTAGTATCTAGGAAATGGCATACAGTTAGTGTATACGTATGAGCACCTTTTTCTAGTTCGTACCATAGATAAAGAGAGACCCTTTCTTCACTGTAGTTGAGCACACAGGCACAAATCTCGAACAGTTAGGATTCTTGGAGTGAAGTCTGGGATCATGTGCCCAGCTTTTAATACGATGTTAAGAGATTATTTGTAATATATTGTTGTTCTTCCCCTGGTCTAGGCTGTATCTTGTGTTTGTCAACTTTTTTTTTTTTTTTTTTTTTTCATCTTTAATGTTGTGGATTGCAAAGTAAACTTCTTTCTTGTTTACAACAGAGGCAGAGCTCACTTAGATGACGGTGCCAACATATGACCAACCTGATGATTGGTATGTAACCAAACCATCATTTATTTGTATAAATCTCTGACCATCGTATATAGCAATGACAATTTAATTGGTTTAGTTGGCCTGTTTAATTTGCTACTGTGGCTCTCATTACAAGGGGCATTCCTGTTATTTCCCTGCTCTGGATATACTGTTAACTGGGGTCCTCAGAGTATGGATATTTTGAGAATTATGAAATTTTGGGGAACAAAAATTGGGAAATCGCATTTAATGTGTCCAATATCACATTCCACTGGAGACTTTGCCTGCTTGAAAAAAGTGTAATTCCTGAATGCAGTGCCATTGATCAGTGATGTTTACACTGAACGTAGTATTCCAATAGGCCTGGTAACACGTTATCGCCCAAAACCATTGCACAAAGTTATGCCTGAAAGGTGATATTTAGGCAGCTCATGAATTTCTTATTGGTACATCCTGAAACTGGTATGGATCCTTGAGATTATACAGAAGCGACAAAAGGTTCTTTTGGTAAGAAGGGTTGAATTTTCTATTGTGATTTACATTATTATCAAGTCGGAAATAAGCAAATACGTCCCTAAAGTTTTCTAAATGGGGCCAAAGCTTTTCATAGTTATCATTAAGTCGGTGTAATCTTGTATAATAGCTGGTATTTTGCGTTAAGTATGTGTTGTATATTGCCTGCACAATGCCTGAGATTAAGCCATTAAACCATGTAGCATACACAAGGTTTCTCTTTTATTACGGGAATATGGGATCAATGCTTAAGGAAGGACTTTACTGAATGTGAGCAGCACTGATTATTGAGTGAAATTCATGTCAAGTTGATTTTTGTACTCAGGCAAATTGTTTGGGGGCCTTTTTTGCGGTACAACATTCATCTGTTATTATTATTATACAAGGGTGGAACCATTGGGAGTGAGTCTACTGTACTGTACAAATAGCCAGGCTTGTACTTTTAGCAAGGGGGTGGTGGGTTGGGACACAAACGCACATATAATCGCTCACACTCAGGCATTCACATACACATTCACACACACATCAATTCACAACTTACTCCCAAATATTTATGCACTCACGAAATATAAAAAATCAAGTTATACTTACCTGCACAGCTCTCTGCCTCCAAGATCTCAGGAGGACTGTTACTGATGCCTGAGGGAAGGCAGCAGCCCCTCACTCGTCACAGGGGGATGGGGTCAGTGAGACTGCTGACCCATCCCACCATGTAGCGGGATGTCAGTGATTGACACTCGGCCGTGGGCACTTCAGGGCTTAGAACTGCAGTTCCCAGGTCTGAGGCAATTAGTACTGCTCCCACCTGTTACAGGGAGGGGGGAGGAGGGGTGTTGGGGTGCTTCACCAAACTGAAGAGGTCATGTCCACAGGAGCTGTGACTTCTTTAGCCCAGCAAAGTTCAGTTCAGTTAGCAAGGAGCCTTCGCATTTAGAGCATGTCTAGCTCCTGGCTGCCTGACCTGAAAATAAAGCGTCTGTCAGAATGACCTTTGCTCAGCCTGACAGACACTCTTTATCGTGGCCAAATGTTTAGGGGGTGTGGCCTTTCAGCCCACTAGGATAGACTGCGGCTGCATAAATCAGCTACTTATCCTGAAGGCGCCTCTTTGATTTTTAAATCAAGTTCAGTTCAGTACTTTGCAAAATAGTTCATGTTTGAAGGAGGGTAGACACCGCCATTTTTCTTTTATTAATATTTTTTATTATTTTGCTTGATGCTAGATGGCTTGGAATTTGGGCTAGGGAATGCAGAGAAGTCATGTGTGGGTATTAATCAATCATCAATCAATCAATCATGGTTTGTAAAGCGCGGCCAATCACCGTTGAGGGTCTCAAGGCGCTGGGAAGGGCTGCTGATCCATCTGTGTATTGGTGTTCAGTCGAAGAGCCAGGTCTTGAGGTCCTTCCTGAATTGGGTCAGCAACGGGGATTATCTCAGGCGAATCGACAGGGTGTTCCAGATCTTGGCGGTGAGGTAGGAGAAGGCTCTTCCTCCAATATTGTCTTGTTGATCTGAGGGACGGTGGCCAGGGCCAGCTGGGCAGAGCTGAGGTGTCTGGTGGATACGTGGAATGAGATGCGGTGTTTCAGGTATACTGGTCCTGCGTCATGGAGGGCTTTGCAGACGTAGGTGAGGATCTTGAAGGGGATTCTTTTGTTGACTAGGAGCCAGTGGAGTTATTTTTTGGCTTGGGAGGGCTCTAGAGGCCCCGGCAAAGACATAATGACATTTTACTTTGTTGTCAGCCTCCTTCCTCTGCATTAGCTTGACTAGTATTTTGTGGTATATGTGTGAGGTAGTTGATTAATGTGCATTTTCTGTAACCTTTAAAAGTTATTTGGCCAATGTAAATGTTGCCTGGGTTGTGTTTACGGCATTTTTAAAATTTATTATATTTAAGGCTCCCCGTTTTCCGTTTTTACTGATTTTTACAGATAAATACAGACAGAAAACAGTTATTTTCTTGTCTGTATTTATTTTTAAATGTGGATAAAATGGAAATTGGGTTGCTTTTTGAGTGATTCTAAATACTCTCTACGATGACTGTCAGGCAAATAGCTGTGTGGATTTATGGGAAAGGGTCGTAAAAAAGAAAGTACGTTTAGTAAAGAGGCTTTAACAACAGTAGATATGTACAAGGTTGATACTGAAATTTGCATATTTTCTTCTAAGTGCATTGATTTATCTTCTGCTGGTGTTTACAGCATTGAAACCTAGTAGGCATTCAAATATTCAAAACCCAATGAGTACACTCCACATTTTCACAGTGAAAACTGAACCTTTTTTGGCAAAGTGCCTAGCTGTAGATTTTGAATCCTAGCTCTGCCGGCACCTAGGGAAACCTAGCAAACCTATACATTTTTGGGAAATCAAGGATGGGATGTCTTGACTGGCTCTCACCAGGTTCTGTTACCCAGAATCCCTTGCAAACCTAAACATTTGTTAAAAGGCTGATCTTGACCCTCTTCATTGAGTTGTGATAACACAGCACCTACCCCGAACTCAGAACATCAGTTTGAACAATTAATTATTTGGAATAGTCAGTACTTTGCAGAATGGGAACAGTGCACATGGCCTGCTTCCGGTCATCAAACACCAACTGACAGCTAACTGTCTACTGAACTTTCTTGGGCATTTTCTTAGAGGTCAGATAATTTAAGGGGTCACTATATATCCAAGTCCCTTAACAAACCTCCTGTAATACCCTGTCAGGCCCAAGAAAGCTCTGACCTGAGTCTGGGTAGATGGAGAAACCCATTCCATGATGGTCTGGATTCTGCTCTGTAATGGTTGAAGCTGGCCTCCACCCACAAGGTGGCCCAAGTACACAATCTGACTCTACTGAATCTGGCCCTTAGTGACCTTGATAGTGAGGCCTGCTTTCTGCGGGGCCTCCAGAACATTTCTCAGGTGGACCAGGTGATCCTCCCAGGTGGAACTAAAAACGGCAATATCATCTAGATAAGCTGCACTGTAGTCTTCCAGGCTGGTGAGGACTTTATTCAGCAACCTCTGAAATGTGGCAGGTGCATTCTTCAAGCCAAAGAGCATCACAGTAAATTGATAATGCCCACTAGGGGTTGAAAATGCTGTTTTGGGTGTGGCATCCTCAGCTAGTCTGATTTGCCAATATCCAGCAGTGAGGTCAAATGTGCTCAAGAACTTGGCTGAGGCCAAAGTGCCAATGGGTTCATCTGCCCTAGGAATAGGGTGAGCATCAGTCCTAATGACGACATTGAGCCCCCTGTAGTCCATACAAAACCTCATTTCTCTCTTACCACCTTGGGTATGAGGTTTAGGTACAAGGACCACTTATTTAGCCCATGGACTGAGGGTTCAATCACTCCCAATTCCAGCCTCTTTTGGACCTCAGTCCTGATGAAGTCCCTGACATGGTCAGGTTGCCTGTAAATCTTATTTTCAACCGGCAGACTCTCACCTGTGTTCACCTCATGGGTACACCAAGTGGTCTGACTAGGAGTCAGGGAAAACATATGTCTTTACTAATTGAGGACCTTCCTCTAATCGGTCTGTTGCTGCTCAGTGAGGCTGCCTGCCAAGGCTACACCATCAACTGAGCCATCATCACGGTTCTGTGAGGGGAGGTCAGGGAGTGGGGCACTCTCTTTATCTTGTCCCTCATCAGTAGCCATGTGCACGCCCATGTCTGCCCTGTCATCATATGGCTTGAGCCTATTCACACGGAGCACCCTGTGGGGTTTCTGGGAGTTCCAAGGTCCACCAGGTAGGAGACCTCTCCCTTCTGCTCAAGAATGGTATGGGGTCCACTCCACTTGTCTTGGAAAGCTGCTGGGGCCACAGGCACCAACACCCATACCTTCTGTCCAAAATGATACACAGTCAGTACATGCTTTCTGTAATTCTTGGCTAACCTCGAGGTTTTTACTTGCCTTCTTCATATACTCAGCCATCCTGGAGCAGAGACCATCCCTCCTTCACTAAACACAAGGGACTTCTAACTGGATGCCCAAACAGATGTTCAAAAGGGCTGTGCCCACCCTCCTTCCGTGGGACCTCTCTGTAGGTAAAGAGAAGGCAGGGCAACAGGACATCCCATTTTCGCCTAAGCTTTTTTGGGAAGACCATGATCATGCCCTTCAGGGTTTTGTTGAACCTTTCAACCAAACCATTGCATTGTGGATTATTGGGTGTTGTACATGTGTAATTTACTCCACACTTCTTCCACATAGCAGTAATGCAACTAGACATGAAGTGTGCATCTCTGTCAGTTAAGACCTCCTTAGGGAAACCCACTCTTGAAGAAAGTCCCAGGAGGGCCCTGGCCACCACATGAGCTATGGTGGTTCTAAGGGGTATTGCATCTGGGTACCTAGTGGCATTGTCCACTACCACTAGAATACATCTGTGCCCAGATGCAGTTGGAGGATCCATGGGACCAACTATGTCAAACCCAACCCTCTCAAAGGGCATCACCCATCACAAGTAGTGGTATCAGGGGGGCCTTTGTGGTACCACCTGCCTTACCACTGGCTTGACAGGTGGTACAGGAGCGACAAAACTCCTTTTTGTCCTCTGACATGTGAGGTCAGTGAAAGATAGGGACAAGCCTGTCCCAGGTCTTACTTTGGTCTAGGTGTCCTGCTCAAGGGATATCTTGTGCCAGTGTCAGTAGGAAACTCCTAAACTTCAGAGGTATGGCCAACCTCTTGGTGGAACCAGGCTTGGGGTCTCTTCCCTCTGAGTAAAGGAATCCTTCATCGTAGTAGATCCTGTGGGACCCACTGACACTCCCAGCAGCCTCAGCAGCAGCTTGCTTTCTGAGGGTTTCAAGAGAGGGGCAGTTGTGCTGCTCTTGACTCAGATCTGCCCTGGAAGGGCCCCTAGTCCCCAAGGGACTGAGACAGTTCCTTCACAGAGACTGGGGTCATCTTACACAGGAGACTGATCCTCTCTCTGAGTCTGGGGGGGGAGATACTGCCTTACCCCTACTTCTCCTTCTTTTGAAAGCCACCTGGTCTATTTTTCCAGGATCCATGGCCTGTTCAGTTGAAGACAATTTTGCCTGTGACCCAGTCACAGCAAACACATCTGCAGAGATGCCCAACATTGCTGCATGTGTCCTGAGTTTGTCAAAAGGATACTCTTGGGTGCAGCCTCCTCAGGAACAGATGATCTTACCCCAGCTCCCACCTACCAAGGTCAGAGACTTTTAGTATTCACTGTCTCTGCACTTAGTTCGGGGGGAAAGGGGAAGTGGAAGATAAAACAAGAGAGACACGCTTCTTTGGCCCTGGCTCCTTCTTCTAGACTTCAATGGGAACTCTGAAAGGTAAAGCGCAACATTACTCTTCCTAAAAACTGGGAGCACCTTTCTACTCGCTACAACTACTTCCTATATATACCCTTACCAGTTTTCGTGTAGAAGCTATCTACTCTCTATTTTTGTCTATTGTAGCAACTCATAGTATCTAATTCACTGGAAGAACACCTGGTGCAATTAATTATGACAGTTGTATTGGGTAGTGTAACTGTACCAGCTATAGTTCTTCTATATGTGAATTTATCAGTCTTTTAATAGTCAGTCGCTTTTTACTCATTCACCATGCTTTACAGTAAGTCTTTAATTTTGTTTTGAGTTAAATTATTTGACTTCTTCTGTAACTATTAAACTGTTCTCAGTTTCTATACAATTCTCTGATAACCTTTGCCATCAAATTTTACTTTAGTCTCTCTCAGAAGCTCTCGTGGGTTCCATATGCCATTGGGTCACAGCGAATTAAGGCATCACTTGAGAACTCCTAGCCTCTGGGTCACAGCGAGCCGGGAATTGGAAAGAAAATTGAACATGCTTACTTGGTGATTCTGAACTCTTCTCTTGACTGAAGAAGCTCTTGGATTCTGTGTCCTTCTGGTCCTTGAAGACAGAGATAGCTGAATTACTTCACCTTAAAACTCCTAAGATGTGAATGCTGAGGAAAAAAGAATGGCGTAAATTACATTGTCCAGAAACAACACTCAAGAGTGTCTCACATTCTTACTTCCCTCAAGATAGAACTGCACCAACAAAATACAAGGTTTTCTGTGAGGCAAAACAGAATTTTCATTGAGGACGATCACGGCAAAAGTCCTGTCAGGCTGATTCTACAGTTAAAGTGCGCTGCGCACTATTGCGCATGCCCGTTACCCAAACACTTTGAGCTAGAAGAGGAACAACTAGACCGCGCACCACTACCAGAAGTGGGAGGGGTCAAAAGTTCCTTCAACATGGCGGAACGCTGCAGTTTTAGTAGCGCAATCCGGAGAGAGGATTTCCAGCACGGATCTCGTCGCTTCCACAGCATACCCCTGAACACAGGTAAGTTCGTAGAGGCCCTGACAGGTCCACATGAGCCCAGATAGGGGGTTCCTGACAGTACTCCCCACGAAAAAACGTCCCCCCAACCTGGGTTTCGTGGGGTTGGCTTTATGAAATTCCCGAATTAATCTTGGAGCATGAATGTTAACATAAGGCTCCCAAGATCTCTCTTCGGGTCCAAAGTTCTTCCAATCAATCAGATAATATAACTTGCCTTTCCTATAAGTGGAGTCTAAAATGTTATGTACTTCGAACTCTTCACCAGACTCTACCTGAATAGATTTAGGTTTTGGACTTGCCCTTAAATTAGGTGGACTTTTCTTTAACAAAGAAACGTGAAATGTGGGATGAACCTTAAGATATGAAGGTAGATGTGCCTTGACAGTCACTGGATTCAACATCTTTTCTACCTTAACTGGGCCAATGAATCTGGGCCGAAATTTCCGATTTACTTTTAACTTAAGATTTTTTGTTGATAACCAAACTTTGTCTCCTGACTTGAAAATCGTTCCTACTCTTCTTTTCTTGTCTGCATGTCTCTTACAGGATTCTTTTGTCTTAGCCAGATTAACTTTAACTCGTGCCAAAGAATCCTGCATTTCAGATATCTACTGCTGGCACGGAACCTTCTTTCTTCTCTAAAATCAAACTAGGATGTCTCCCATAGTTTACATAAAAATGAGAGTTCTCTGTTGAAGAATGTGTTGTATTATTGTAAGCAAACTCTGCAGCCCAGACTAAATCTGCCCACTCAGTCTTTTGATCCAAAAGATAAAGTCGGAGGTATTGCTCAAGCTCTTGATTTACCCTTTCTGTCTGGCCATCTGTTTCCGTATGATAGCTGTGGAGAAAAACGAGTGTCAATTCCCAATTTTTGTGTAAAGGCCCTCCAAAAATGTGAAACAAATTCTGTGCCTCGGTCTGAAACTAGAACTTTGGGAATTCCATCCAACATCACCATGTGTTGAGAAAAAAGTTGAGCCAATTGCGGAGCATTTGGAGTCTTTTTCAATGGAACAAAATGCGCCATCTTTGAAAAGGCATCTACAAAAACCAAAATGGTAGTATAACCTTGACTTGGAGGCAAATCTACAATGAGATCCATGGATACTGTGTGCCAAGGATGAGGTGGAGTTGGGAGGGGCATTAATTGCCCTTGTGGGGATCTTGGATCAGTTTTTCTTCTTATACATTTCTCACAAGTGGTCACACATTTTTGTATCTGTGGTTTCATGTCTGGCCACCAAAAATGTTCTCTACCAACTCTGTGGTCTTATGGATTCCTTTGTGACCTGCAAGTAAATTGTCATGACAAGACTCCAGTGCCTTTTCTCGAAGTTCTTTAGTAGGAAGAAATAAACGATTGCTCTGATAAGGTAGACCATTCTTAATTTCTCTGTCTTCAACTTCCAGAGCCCATTTCTCTATCTCTTGAGCTGTCATGGCCTTTTGAATCTTGTCCACCATTTCCAAAGTGTTGGTGACTAGAATGATTTTCTCTTCCGGGATGATGTTCTGTAACTCTCTGTCAGATTCCAAAGAGAAGGAACCTATTCGAGATAAAGCGTCAGCTTTAACATTGCTCCCTCCAGGTCTGAAGGTAATCACAAAATCAAAATCATCAAAAAATAAAGACCATCTTATTTGACTGGCTGTTAAAGTGCAAGCTGATTTGAGGAATTGCAAGTTCCGATGGTCGGTAAACACAGTAACTTTGTGTTTAGCACCCAACAAATAATGTCGCCATTCTACACATGCACATTTGACCGCCAATAATTCTTTATCTGCAATTGAATAGTTGCATTCTGGAGGAGTCAATTTTTGGGAGTAGTAAGCCACTGGATGTAACTGGCCAGTAGTGAGATGCCGCGGAGACAAAATTCCCCCTATGGCAACATCTGAGGCGTCTGCTTCATCATAAAATGGTTCTTCATTTCTTGGATGCAAAATTGGAGCTTGGGTGAAGGATTGCTTTAAAAATTTGAAGGCTTCTTAAGTTTCTGTTCCTCAAACAAATTTGACTCCCTTTTGATAGGAGCAACCTTCTGAGAGAATTCCGGAATAAACCTTCAAAAGAAATTTGAGAATCCCAGAAAAATTTGAATCTCTTTCACTGATGTTGGAGATGGCCAATCTTGAACAGCTTTAACTTTGCCTGAGTCCATACTCACTCCTTCAGGTGATAATATGAACCCTAAGAATTCCACATGATTTACACGAAAGGCACACTTCCCCAATTTTACGTACAGATGATTCTCTAACAGCTTGGTTAAAATGGCTCTTACATGTTGGGTGTGCTCCTCCACATTTTTTGAGAAAATCAAAATATCATTGATGTAAACGACAGCGACTTGGTCCAAACATTCTCCCAACAAATCATTCACAAGATGCTGAAAGGCAGCGGGAGCATTACACAACCCATATGGCATGACCTGGTATTCGAATAAACCATATCAAGTGCAAAAAGCCGTTTTCCATTCATCCCCAGAAGCTACTCTGATTAAATGATATGCTCCTCGTAAATCCAGTTTTGTGTAGATCTTGGCATCTTTCACTTGATCCAGTAACACTGAAATCAAGGGAAGAGGATATCGGTTCTTTACAGTCACCTGATTCAGGGCCCTGTAGTTCTATGCAGGCACGGAGATCTCCGTTTTTCTTTGGAATGAAAAATAGAGGGGAGGAAACTGGGGACTGGGAGGGGCGTATGAATCCGTTGGCTAAATGTTGATCCAAATATTCCTTCAAATATCGGTTCTCGGCTTCTGTGAGGGCATAGATTTGACTACAGGGCAATACCGCCCCTGGCTCAATCTCAATTTTACAATCATACGGGCGATGCGGCGGTAACTTTTCCGCTTCCTTCTTATCGAACAATGCAGATAGGTCTTGATATTCCGCAGGAATTTCCTTAGTCTCCACAGTACAAATCTGGGCAGGGCAATGATGAACCAAATTTCGGACTGGGGTATCCTCCAATGAACGATTTTGTACACAATAACAATAACAATTTTCCTTGCAAAAAGAGGAATGCATTACAATCGTTCTCTTGCTCCAATCAATACATGGGTTGTGTTCTGTCAACCACGGGAGGCCAAGGATTAACTGAAATTGTGGTGCGTCAATTAAATTGAAGGTGATAAATTCTGAATGCCCTCCTAACCCATTTAACAGAACTAATTATGTTTCATGAGTAATCGGGCCAGACGAGAGATTGGTCGCATCTACCGCCCGAACTACCTCCAAAACCAGTTTTTCCACAAATCGTAGATCTCTCTGCCTAGCATATTTTATGTCGCAGAAGTTTCCAGTTGCCCCAAAATCAATCATAACTGAGACCTCTTTGATTTCTTGATCTCGAAACTTCACAGAAAAAATGGCAATTAGATGAGGGGCTGCTGACTGTAAGGTGTTCATGATGTGCTGTTGACTTGGAGATGACTTTACTGACGCTTCCACCCATGAAACTCCTTCTATAGGCGAAGCCGATCTTTTACCAGTTGTGAGGTCTTGGGCTTTTTTGGACACTCTTTGACAAAATGTCCCGACAACCCACAATATAGACATAGCTGGGAACTTCTTTGTCTCTCCTTCTCCTCTTTAGATAAAGGTACTCTGATAATAATAATACCGTATTTTCTATAGCGCGAACAGCTACCTCAACTAGGAGGTGTCCCTGCGCTGTGAGAGCAAAACAAAGCCAGACTGCCCGGTAAGCGAGCAAAGTTAATGATCCAGTGAAAATAACCAAAACTTGAGCTGTTTCCTAAAGCTCTGTTCTGACGGGGCCCTTTGCAAATCAAGTGGTAGGGTGTTCCACAGTCAAGCCGTGTTAGCTGAAAAAGTCCGACCGCCCAGTCTTGCCCTTTTGACTCGTGGCACACTCAGTAAAACCCGATCATTCGAGCGAAGAGAGCGGGTCTGAGTGTATCTAGGGAGTCGTAATCTCAGATAGTTAGGGCATGAACCGTGCAGAGCCCTAAAGGCCAGTGTAAGAGCTTTAAATTTAATCCTGCTGGATATCGGCAGCCAATGCAGAGAACGAAGATGGGGGGAGACGTGCTCTTTAAACTGTATATGCTTCAGCAGCCTAGCCGCCGCATTCTGTATAGTTTGCAGCCGTTGGGTCAGATATTTAGGAAGACCCATATACAGGCCATTGGCATAGTCCAGCCTCGATGTAATTGTGGCATGGCTCACCGTTTTCCGACAGGACTCAGGCAGTAGTTTCAAAATTTGTTGGAGGTTCCTCATTTTACTCAAGCAGCATCCGGTGACCTGCTGGATTTGAGGCGCGAAAGAAAGATTATCGTCCCGTTTTACCCCAAGGTTCTTTGCCCAGTGGCTGGGGGTGGGGGGGGGGGGGGGTCCCCATCTCAACCGGCCACCATAATTCTGCAGGGGGGGTGCTTTTGCCAAAGAAGATCACTTCCGTTTTTCCCAGATTCAATTTCAACTTATTTGTATTCATCCAAGTTGCCACATCTTGGAGGCAGCCCTTAAAGCTCGCAAAGGCCACCTCTGACACTTCTGAGCAGGGGAAAACCAACTGGGTGTCATCCGCGTATGATATAGCGGTGACTCCCCAGTTGGCAATGAGTGTAAAAAGTGGGGCAAGATAGATATTGAATAGTAGGGTGCTTAACGCCGACCCCTGTGGGACCCCACAACTCAACGCCCTGCGCCTCGAGGAGCATTGGCCTAGTGCAACCTTCTGTGTTCTCTTCGATAAATAGGACTGCAACCAGCCAAGTGCTTGATCACTCAACCCAATTGCTGTAAGCCGATGTACCAGCCTATCATGATCCACGGTATCAAATGCGGCCGATAGATCCAGGAGCATCAGCATAGCCGACTCTCCTGAATCCAACGACCATCTTAGTGACTCGGCCACTTGAATCAGCGCCGTCTCAGTACTGAAACCGGGCCTGAACCCTGACTGGGTTTCATGTAGTATATTGTTTGCCTCAATATGGGCATTTAGCTGACGCTGGATTAGCTTCTCCAGCATTTTTCCGGGGGCTGCCAGCAGGGAAATGGGACGAAGGTTATTCAAATCCTCCGGGTCTCCATTTGGCTTCTTTTTTAAGGGTAAAAGGGTGGCATGTTTCCAGCCCTCTGGGAACTCCCCAGTGCATATGGAGGTATTCCAGATGTGCTGCAGAATTGGCGCGATCGAATCTGCCAACAGTCCCCATAATTTGGGGAGGGCAGGGATCTTCGAGCGAGCCTGATTTACAGCATATTATTTCTTGCCTCACCATATCCAATGGGATTAGCTGAAATTTCCCAAGGGGGGCTGTCAGCGGGCCCTCGCTCCCTATTTCCTCTTTGACCGTAGGTTTGGGCGGCCCGAAAGAATCGTAGACTTTCTGTATTTTATTAGCAAAGAAGAGAGAGATTTTGTCACAGAGTGTTATGGATGGGGGATCTCTCTCTCAATGCAGCGTGGTTTAAAAGAGGACCGAACAATTTTGAAGACTTCTTTGCTAGAATGCTCTGCCTGTTGGACAGAAGCCGCAAAGTAGCTTTTTTTTGCCTTTTTAATCTATTTATGGAAACATCTAATAGCATCTTTATATTATATTTTAGCTAAGGGGCAATAACCCACCCTCCAGAGTCTCTCCAACTTTTTACAGCTGTTTTTTCCTGCCGTAATTCGGCGGAAAACCACGGGGCTGTGGGCGATTCTCCTCTGCGATTCACTCTGATTGATCCAATTTGCATCGGCTCTTCAGCAGACAGTCCTTCTGAACTTTTATGGCCTTCCGATTTTACTCGATCAAATCGTGGAGGTGGAGGATGAAATTCAATCTTTCTCTCATGTCGCCGCTCACTTAATCGATGATCAAGCTGCAAAACTAAATCAATAAGTTCCGAAACCTCAGTAGGTCTTTGAGGAATTTGTGACAGTGGATCCTTAAGCTCATCTCGCAGACCTCTATAAAATGTGGCTGCTCTTTTCTCCTCAGGCCAATTCGTTTCCACCACTAGCTTGTTAAAATTCGCTAGATATCCAACTAAATCTCAATTTCCCTGCTTGAGATCTAGCTGTTCGTTATCTGTTGCCTGGGAAGCAGAACATCGATCAAATATTCGAGCAAACTCTACCTTGAAGTTCTCATAGTTAAACGTTATTGGATCAATTTTGGTGACCAAAGACATTGACCACGCAGCTGCATCTCCGGTCAGATACGACAAAATGAAAGCCACTTTTGCATGATTTTCTGCAAAGATAACAGGTCGACATAAAAAATGTAGAGAACACTGCGTTAAAAAAATCTGGGCCTTAATATGATCTCCACCATACCTCTCAGGAGGAGCTAATGGAATGATGGGCGAGATGGCATGAATTACCCGAGTGGAAATGTCGGAGGGGAAGGGTGAAGTGTGGGTGATGAAACCCCTTTAAAGACTGACCCTGTGGCAACCAAATCATCAAGTCTCTGACGAGTTCGGATGGACTCCTGACTAGACCTCCTAACCTCCGCCCTCAGTGCCTTATTTTCTTCTAAGGTATTATTTAATTGCTCTTGCATGCTGTTTAGAACATTTGTTAGGGCTTTTAAATCCAAACCTTCCGCCATACTGCTCGGGAGGGGGCCTGTAACCGGAATTAAGAGGAGGGCACTTCAATCTGTCAAAAGGATACTCTTGGGTGCGGCCCACTCAGGACCAGATGATCTTACCCCAGCTCCCACCTACAAAGGTCAGAGACTTTTAGTATTCACTGTCTCTGTAGTTAGTTCGTGGGAAAGGGAAGTGGAAGACAAAACAAGAGAGACACGCTTCTTGGGCACTGGCTCCTTCTTCTAGACTTCAGTAGGAACTCTGAAAGGTAAAGCGCAACATTACTCTTCCTAAAAACTGGGGGCACCGTCTACTCTCTACAACTAGTTCCTATATATACTCTTAGCAGTTAACGTGTAGAAGCTAGCTACTCTCCATTACTGTTTTGTCTATTGTAGCAACTCATAGTATCTAATTCACTGGAAGAACACCTGTTGCAATTAATTCTGACAGTTGTATTGGGAAGTGTAACTGTGCCAGCTATAGTTCTTCTATACCTGAATTTATCAGTCTTTTAATAGTCAGTCACTTGTTACTCATTCACCATGCTTTACAGCAAGTCTTTAATTTTGTTTTGAGTTCAATTGTTTGACTTCTTCTGTAACTATTAAACTGTTCTCAGTTTCTATACAATTCTCTGATAACCTTTGCCATCAAAATTTTACTTTAGTCTTTCTCAAAAGCTCTGATGGGTTCCAGATGCCATTGGGAATCAGCGAGTTAAGGCATCACTCGAGAACTTCTAGCCTCTGGGACACAGCGAGCCGGCAATTGGAAAAAAACTGAACACGCTTACTTGGTGATTCTGAGCTCTTCTCTTGACTGACGAAGCTCTTGGATTCTGTGTCCTTCTGGTCTTTGAAGACAGAGATAGCTGAATTACTTCACCTTAAAACTCCTAAGATGCGAATGCTGAGGAAAAAAGAATGGAGTAAATTACATTGTCCAGAAACATCACTCAGAGTGTCTCACATTCTTACTTACCTCAAGATAGAACTGCGCCAACAAAATACAAGGTTTTCTGTGAGGCAAAACGGAATTTTCACTGAGGACGCTCGCGGCAAAATTCCTGTCAGGTTGATTCTTCAGCCTGACAGGAGCGCGCCGCGCGCTAGTTGCGCATGCGCATTACCCAAACACTTCGAGCTAGAAGAGGAACAAATAGACCGCGCACCACTACCAGAAGTGGGAGCGGCCAAAAGTTTCTTCAACATGGCGGAACGCTGCAGTTCTCGTAGCACAATCGGGATAGAGGATTTCCAGCACAGATCTCGTCGCTTCCACAGCGGACCCTTGAACACAAGTAAGTTCGTAGAGGCCTGCACAGTTCCACATGAGCCCAGAGAGGGGTTCCTGACAGAGTTCCACTCAGCCCAGGCTGAAGTTTCCAAATCATTACCTGACAAGCATACCACAGGAAGGTCTGAGCTAACCACAATCTTTGTAGGGCCTGTTACCCCTCCCCATCTGAAATTACCAACTGCCAAGGAATGGTCTGTCCTGACATTATTAGCATTGGTCACTTCGTACATCTCACCAAGTATGATCTGGTCAGGTTCCACGAGATCTTTTCCTACCAGTGTGACACCTGCTTCCTGCATCTCTATATGCCATGGCCCCCTTACCATTGATCAAAGGCTGTTGTCTGTATTTGCCCAGATTACTGGGGCTTACAAATAGGGAGGCAATCTCTATAACTCCATCACAGACTAGAACAGCCTGAGCTGGAGTTCCAACTAGGCCAGAACCCATCTCAGATCCCAAGGTTAACCATACTATACCCTTTTCCCTGCACCACCACTTGGAGCTGAACTAGCGGGAACAGGTGCCTTATGGGCAGTGGTGGTGGTAGGAGGATCCTTGGCCCTTGAACAATTGGCATCTCTTGTCCAATGTGATTTCTCATTACACAGGAAGCACCAAGGTCTCTTTTTGCCTTTACATTTTTTAGACCGTGACTCCTCCCCAGATGCAGGTTTTTGGGGCCCTGATGAAGGCTTCTGATTTTACCATTTTCCCCACCCTTATCTGAAGGTTTATCATCATGCTTCTTTTGGTCACCACCTGTGGTCTGGTTTTTCTACTTCATCCTGGTTCTGGCCCACCTAAGTGCCAGTGTATCAGTGTTATCTGCAATTGGAAAGATATTTTCCTTTCACATTGTGATCATGGATAACAAGTAAGCTCCACTTTTATATAATTTACTTGCTTGAGTGCAGGGCCACCCCTTGTTCAAGTTTTGTCCAAGTGGCATGCGTGCTATTTCTTTGGGACAGGCTTAATCTTGAAGGAACGTAAAGCAGTTTGTTTTACCAGATATCACCTCTAATAATGTTTAAATGAAAGGTTTAGCACACAGTAGTTTTATAAAAATATGTATTTATTAATTTAACATTCTCTAGTATCCTCTACATGAGGAGAGAACACAAAGCACACAATACGAGATCAATAGAACAGTTGTAAGTAGCACCATACACAGTGGGCTCCAGGGGGAGACCAAACCATATACTAAAATTGGGGTATAGCAACTGCGACTTAGATCAAGACAAGGTCTAGAGCACATAGAATCGCTGGGACCCCAAGGAACCACCCAAGGTGAGTATATAGGGACCCCACGGAGGATGGGTGCAGTGTGCTAACACAACCATACAATTCTATGGGGCAGTTGCTGTTGCAATTTCACAGTTTAAGGACCCTTCTAGGAGGACTTCGAGAAAACCCTTTGGAACTTAAGAGGTTGCAGAGACATCCCACCTGTGGATACCATAGTACCCGAGTTAACTATCCCAGAGGAGCCAGGTGCATAGGTCTTGGAGTGGTCTCAGATCCGCCATCATTCACAATGGCGGGCTGCGAAGAAGTACTGCTGCCGTGAAGGTGAAAAGGGTCTGGAGGAATCCAAGCCTGAATTCTGGAAGGAAGGAACCCGAAAGCAGAGGGGACAGAGTCTGGGTCACTTCAGAGTGACAAGGGGCTCAGCAAACGAATGCCCACCGATGTCGGGTGCTTCAGGTGCGAAGAAGGGATGCTTGACTCTGCAGCCACGAGGACCAGGAGATGTCAACGATGACCCAGAGCCAGATGTAAGCTGTCCCACAAAGGAATTTGAGTGCTGAGGGGTCGGTGTCCGGCTGGAGCACCAACAAGCCTAGGCAAAAGATACCCACGCACTAAGATAATGGAGGTTACAGTGAGGACCAGCAAGGTCCTGGGGACTCACCAAGCAATGTGGAATCAGGGCATGTCTGGAGAAACCAGGAAAGCCCAACAGAAATCAAGATGACCCACAGGCAGAATAACCAGGAGTCGCAAGGGGACCTCGAGCAAGATTGCAAAGCAGATCTTGAATTTCAAGCCTTTGTCAATGGAAAAAGAATAAAGAATGTATTTACCTACAATCAAAATTTATCAATGTTATCTTCAATTGGGAAGATATTTTCCCTTCATATTGTGATTGTGGATAATAAGTAAGCCTCCACTTCTATATAATTTACTTGCTTGAGTGCAGGGCCACCCGTTGTTCAATTTTGTCCAAGTGGCATGCGTGCCATTTCTTTGGGACATATGAAGGTCAAGTACCATGCCCTTTGCACCAATTTGTAGAACAGCAAATATTGCCTAGATAGGGTATCTTGACTGTTGCAGGATCTTCAGTCTTAATCCTTTCCGTTTTTTGAGCTTTTTGCAAGATTGCAAAGCACCAGCCCATGGAGCACTCTGTGCCAGAAGGCCGGAGTTCTTTGGTGCAAATACTGCTCAGGGTCAGGACTACACGGAGTCCAATGCACAAGCTTCCGTAATCATCAACAAGCATATGCAACTGAAAATGGATGTGGTGCACAGGGGTTCAGATTATGCAGTCCCCACGAGGGATACAGGCCTCAAACCTGCTGAGAGGGCAGATCATCCTCAGGGACCTTCAGAAACATACCTTCTGTGTTGCAGAAATCTTCAGAGTCCGCAGGACCCTGGGAGTTGGAGACTGGTCCGTTGGGTTGAGGTGCCTGTTAGTGTAGGGAGTGACTCCTCTACTCCAAGGGAGATTCTTCAGTTGTCCTTTGTGAACCACAGGTCCTGCTCAAAGCCTGTATGGAGAAAGGGCACAGACAAAGCTTTGAATGGAGAGGGGGATAAAGTCAGGCCCAGTCTAAGTCCAGCGAAGTCCAGAGTGTCCAGACGGTCAAAGGTCAGTGGTTTCTTCTTGTAGAATCTTGTCCATATAAAATCTAAAGTCTTACAGCCAGGTAAGTCCTTTTTGTACCCACAGGAAAGGGTTGGACAGATTCGGGGGACCCTCTTAGGGGAGGGTCAGGACAGAGGGGTGCTTACACCTATGTCCTTTGTCCAGTTTCGCGTCGGAGCAGGAGCTAATGGCTCCCAGAAATGGTTTGAGCTGGACTATGCACAGGGACACCAAATGTGCCCCCAGTGCAGAATTTCAGGCACAAATGTGCCACCAGTGCAGAATTGCAGGCACTCTCAAAGTGTTCCCACCGAGCCCCAATACACTGAACCCTGTCTGGGAGGTGGTCACACCTCTCTGTGACAGGATGTCTATTGTGCTGCCTTCCTCTGCTCGAGCTTGGCTCAGCAGCAGGAGGGCAGAAATGTGTCTCTGGTCGGCAGCATCGATTTTGTGCTGTCCGGGTCAGGAAGGATGACACATACTTCAGTCATAATAGCACACAGATATTCAATCTTGACAGAGTGCACCTTACATTAAAAGCTGACACCTAAATTTCTAAGGCTGACTTCAAGTGTACCTTTCCAGAGACTCATATGGAGAAGCATAACCACTAATCCATTTGCCAACATGTTTTACACCTTACTTTTCTCTTGCAGCTCCATTATTCATTGGCAGCTCACAATGTTACGCCTAGCCAAATATGACAATCAAACTCTTCTCATGTCACTGTTGTAAGTCTCACCATGATTCTCAAGGCCTCAATCTGTGTGCCTGTGCCTCTTTGTGGTGACATGATACATTAAAAGAAGCCTACAAATACTAGAGTACCTCTGTTTCAAATCACATGCTCTCTAAATTTGTGAAGAAGGTAGATGTATTACTTTCTCCTCATTATACAGGGCAGGTGGGTTTTGAACTCTGTATTCAAGGGTTTTTGTGACACCTACATAGGTAACAGAAGTCTGGTTCCATGACTGAATGCTTCAGTAGGACTGACAATATTTGTGCACATGTATATATAAGCTACATAGTTTTTAAGTTAGGTTCATCAGATGCACAACACATGTCAGAATACATGTAGAAGTAAACCCCTACCTCAGTCATGATAGCACGCAGATATTCAATCTTGACAGAGTGCACTTTCCATTCAAAGCTGACACCTAAATTTATAAGGCCTACTTCAAATGTACCTTTCCAGAGACTCATGTGAAGAAGCCTAACCACTGATCCATTTGCCAACATGTTTTTCACATTACTTTTTTCTTGCCGCTTCATTATTCATTGACAGCTCACAAGGTTACGCCTAGCCAAATATGACAGTCAAACTCTTCTCATGTCACTGTTGTAGGACTCACCATGTTTCTGAAGGCTTCAATCTGTATGTCTGTTCATCTCTGTGGTGACATGATACATCTAAAGAAGCCTACAAATATTAGAATATCTTTGTTTTACACCAGATTCTCTCTACATTTGTGTAGAAGGTTTATGTATTACTGCCTCCTCATTGTACAGGGCTGGTGGGTATTGAACTCTGTATTTGTTGGCTTCTGTGACACCTTCAGAGGTAACAGATGTCTGCTTCTGCGACTGAATGGTCAAATAGGACTGACAAGATTTGTGCACCTGTATGATAAGCTACATAGTTTTTAAGTTAGGGTCATCAGAGGCACAACATATTTCAGAATACATGTAGGATTAGACACCTACCTCAGTCATGTTAGCTCACAGATATTCAAATTTGACTGAGTGCACTTTCCATTTAAAGCTGACACCTACATTTCTAAGGCCTACTTCAAGTGTACATTTCCACACACTCATATGAAGTAGCATGAACACAAATCCATCTGCCAACATGT
Source organism: Lissotriton helveticus (assembly GCF_964261635.1). Taxonomy (NCBI): domain Eukaryota; kingdom Metazoa; phylum Chordata; class Amphibia; order Caudata; family Salamandridae; genus Lissotriton; species Lissotriton helveticus. The sequence continues at coordinate 1,457,577,994 of NC_136059.1, forward strand.
TTTAAACCTCACTTTCCTCTTACGGCTTCATTATTCATTGACAGCTCACAATGTTACACCGAGCCAAGTACGAAAGTCCAACTCTTCTCATGTCACAGTTGTAAATCTCACCATGTTTCTGAAGTCTACACAGTTTTTAAGTTAGGGTCATCAGATGCACAACACATGTCAGAATACATGTAGAAGTAAACCCATGCCTCGGTCATGATAGCACGCAGATATTCAATCTTGACAGGGTGCACTTTCCATTTAAAGCTAACACCCTAACTTATACGGCCTACTTCAAGTGCACCTTTCCAGAGACTTATATGAAGTAGCATAAACACTAATCCATTTGCCATCATGTTCTGAACATCACTTTTTTCTTGCTGCTTCATTCTTCACTAACAGCTCACAATAGAAGCCACTACAATTCGTCATTTGCGCGCCACATACTCTCATAACAAAATTTGTGCAGAGGTATGAAACTGCATACTTTTAAAACGTATTTACTGTATATATGATGTTACAAACCAAACTATTATAATGCACACTTTTACAACATGATTTTTACAACGCTACTTTACAATGCATGCTAACATGTATCATTGTAATGCATGCTTTGTAATGGAAGTTTTACACACGGGGAGTTAAATGGACTGGGAAGCATGTAAATACATTTACCAACATGTTTTAAACCTGTTTTCTCTACTTCTTTCATTACAGACTTAGGAAGCACACATAATAGTGTGCAAAACCTATTTAAACTTTATTTCAGTAAAGAAACAGACTAAATTACAGGTTCATACATTTGGTAACATATTTTAAACAACCACATTTCTCTAATGCTTCACAAGCTTTATAAACAGTGCATTGCAAAGTAAACATATCATTGCAAACACTGAAATACTCCTACACAATACATAATACACCTTACACATTTGTAACTCACCTCTAAAATACTAGGGTAGAATATAAAAATATCAGAAACTCCCTTTCTTCCCCCACAATTAATGTGATGCACCACTCTCAACAATATAAAACCAGTAATGGCAAACTTTCCCTCTCTTTTTGCACAGAAATGAATGTAAGTAACAAATCAAAATACTCTGTTTTCAAATTCCAAAACACTTTTCTATTGAATACACATATTAACCCTTTATTACCCTCTTCTAAAAGTACCCAATCTGATTCCGTAACTTACTGGAGTTACGACTCCACCGCGGTGCCGCAGAGTAGCATTGCAAAGTAATCGCGAACCTTTACGGGAGTTCAAGAACCTAATACCCTCAATACTAGTATTATTTTTTAAGAACATACCACTTCTAAACATAGTACTGATTTGGGAAAACTTACTTTATAAGCCTATCACATATATATAATTTACCATTTCATATTTTAAAAACTACAGTTAACTTTCAACCCTTCCCCCATTTTGCTTAGTCCTAGTTTCTATAGTAACAGTTTCTGCAACATGCAACTATACCAGCAGGTCACAAATTCACAACATTTTCAAATTGAGCACACTAGCTTACAAATGCAAATAGCAGGCGTGTTTGACTTTTGCTTATCCTGTAAAAAAAATTATGTAACCAATCAGAAGGATGCTTGTTCTTCAAAGTAACATGCATCCTATTTTTGAATACACAATGTTTATAAACAACCAGTTATCTCCTTTTTCTAAAACATAATCTCCATCATTTTAGATACCTCTCATTGTACCAACTGACTTACTCAGCTACAGTCATCTTTTGATTCATTTCACACGCCCCTACAAAATGCTTCCAATATGGATTGTAGAACACAGCTATGTTTTCTGGGGCAAAAGGTATGCTGAACACAGAGGTAATGACAAAGACCTATTTTTACAGAACGTGGATATTAAATGGTTTGCGCAAAGAGGATTAAAAAGGCACCAATTGGTGCCTTTGTTTAAAACATTTTTGCATCTCCAATTCCCTTACCTCATGATTGTGCACTGTGGTGGCAATGACCTAGACACATTGACTGGGGTAAGATTGGAGATCCTAATGAAGGATACTTTTGCACAACTGATGTTGCTTTTCCCTCACACTGTCTTTGTATACTGTAATATATGCCAAAGACAGAAATGGAAGTGGCCAAATCAGTTCTGTCCACAGATTGACAGAGCTTGGAAGCATGTTAATAATGCTGTTTCTGCTTACCTCAGAGACCATAACATTGGCTCTATCTATAACAACAATCTACGTTTTGACATGCATGACATCTACAGAAGTGATGGAGTTCACTTCGCAGATGAAGGGAACAGAGTGTTTCTAAATAACCTTAAGCTGTGTATCCGGACTTACATGTAGCTGCAACAAAGTCATACTGAACACAACAGCTCTTCTTAGAGCCACCCTATAACCTAAGAGTGAAACTTATATATTTTTAAACATATATACACTTTACATATATTTACCAGATTCGCAAATTCATCGCGAATCTGCAAAACAAAAGTACGAACTCAACTACTACAACACATTTCATTTTCAACTTTAACATTTAATTTGTATTTTTAAATTTTATTTCTAACTCAGTCAATTGTAACGTGAATATGAAGCTCACTCTCACTAGCTCTATAAAAAAGTTCACAACTGTAAGACTGTCACTGGAATTTTATACTATTTAATTATATATTTAAGATGGATCCTTGACTCTACCGCAACATTACACTGGGCGGCCATACTGAGCGCCGCAATAGAGTTACGACTTCTACAACATGAGATTTTTTTCATTTTTATTTAATGTCCTCCACTTCTCTAGGCCGATTTTGGTCCTTGGCACCCCATTACCCGGGGCCAGGCCAAAAGGGCATGCGGGACTGCACAGCTCCCCTCCAAGTAATTAAACGAAGCGCAGGAGATCGCTCTTCATTTTTTAAAACTTTTTAGCAGGATTTGCAGATCCACCGTGACTCCCACTGAATTTTAAAAATAAAAATGCCTTTTTGGCACATGGGTATGCCTGTAGGACCCTCTGAGCAGGCCTAGGGGGTAAGGGTGTTTCTACCCTTCCCCCATTTCTAGTTTTTAATTTTTTTCATGTGACACAGTTCAACCGATTAACAAGATGGCTGCAAATACTACCTGGTTTGAACTCTTGGCAGCCAATCAGATTGCAGGCAAGAGATCGTGAGGGTTCGGGGATCCACAGCGCCCACAATTGTATATCTGAGAAATGTTTGAATTTATCAAGAGCTACTGAGCGGATTTACATCACTTGACAAAAAGAGTGTTTTCCGAATAGAAGAGCTACCTTTATGCCAAATTTGGTGTCATTCCGTTCAGCAGTTCGGGCTGTAGCCGTGTCTAAATTTTTCTATGGAAAACTACATAGAGAAAATGTGTTTAGGGCCCCTTCTTTATCTCAGCCCCCACTTTATGAATCGCCTCAAATCTTCCAACACAGCAGTTGGAGTGACCGCCCCATTAGTTTGGAAAAATTTGCTAAGATTCTTCAAGCAACGCCAAAGATATTGACAAAAGAAAAAACACTTTTAGAATAGAAGGAAGGTCCTAACAATAACTACCCACTGGCGACCTTCAGTAGGTAATATATATTTAATTTATATATAGGCCCTTCTGAGGCTTCAACAAAGGTGTTTTCTCTTCCTGCATTACATTATTGGGTTCTAACTTATTCTTAACCGATTGTGCATATATATATATATATATATATATATATATATATATATATATATATATATCGACACACAAAGTGATCCTTAGCCGCACGAGAGCGCTCCGCAGCGTGTGCTCTGCCCAGGGGTCGGATCCTGACCCAAGACGAATTTTATAATACAAAAGAGGCGGCACAGCCAGGGTACTTTTCAGCCTTATTTATTTACTGCTTCACCCCACCAACGCGTTTCAGTCACAACTGGCCTTGCTCACGGTCGGTTAGTCCTTCCACAGTGTCACTTTTTGTACTATCCCATTTATGCCAATTAGGAAGCATTCTGGGAATTGTAGTTACAGCATTTCAAAAAAATATAAAAACAAAAGAAAGACAGTGTGTGTGTTTCTCAGTTACACCACTAATATGTTGTGACTAGTTATTCACTGTGGCATGCACTTTCATGTTTTTCAGTGTCAAAGTATTGGATATAGTACCCTATTTGTCATGGTTTTCTTTATAGGCATTTATTCCAGATGAATATGGAGGTCTTCCCCAAAGTTCATGCCTCTGGGGTGTTTTGTTCTAAATCTGATTATCATCCGAGACTCCATCTGACGGAGCTTTCGGATTGCATCACCTCCTCTTTCCATTTTGTCACCATTTTTGCTCCATAAAAATGCATTTGCCTCCAATCGCCATTCTGGCATGTACTTAGATGTTTGGCAGTAGCATATTGCATATTTGAGTTTTTTACCGCTCTTATATGCTCCAAGATCCTCTTTTTCAACATACATGTGGTGCATCCAATGTACTTCATACCACACTTGCATTCCACAATGTATACCACATTTTTAGATGTACATGTGATGTGTTGATCTATTTTCATTAGTTTACCATCTGGTTCTTGAATTACTTTCATGCTCTTCCCAATTTTACACGCTTTACATGTGTTGCATGGTTGAAAGCCTTTCCGCTGGTCTTGTAACCAGTCTGATTTAGGTTTTGTCTGAAAGCAACTTTTTACTAATAGATCTTTCAAAGAGGTATTTTTCTTGTATGTAATTGATGGTACTCTGCCAATTGTTGCTCCAATATCAGGATCCCCTGATAAGAGATGCCAGTATTTTTTCATTATCCGGGCAATATTCCCACTCTCCTTGCTGAAGGTTGTTATAAATCTGGGTGGTGTATTTTTTGCTGTTTTTATCTTTGGTTGTGCAATCAATGTCTGTGTCCTTGTTTTCTGATCTATTTTTTTCTTGCATTTTTTCAGAACACGTTCCTCATAACCTCTTTCTTTGAATCTTCGTTTGCTCTCTTGAATCACCTTTTCTGCATCTTCTGGTATGGAGCAGTTTCTCTTTAGCCGCGTGAATTCCCCATATGGTATACTCTTTAGAAGGGATTTGGGGTGGAAACTTGTCCCATGCAGCACACTATTTGTGGCAGTTTTTTTTCGAAATAGTGTGGATTCCAATTTTCCATTGGACACGTATATTTTGGTGTCTAGAAAGTCTATTTCCTTTTTACTTGTCGTGCATGTGAACTGCAGACCTAGATTATTTTCATTTAGCTTTCTGAAATATTTCTGGAACTGAGAGTCTGTGCCATTCCAGATGATAAACAGGTCATCTATATAGCGAACCCAAAGTATTACACGATCCAAATCCGATTGATTTTCTTGGTTCCATGCTATAGTCTTCTCCCACCAGCCCATGGTGATGTTGGCGTAGTTGGGAGATAGAGAAATGCCCATGGCAGTACCACATTCTTGTTTATACAGTTGTTTATTAAAAAGGAATACGTTGTTCTTCAGACAAAGATCCACCATCTTTAGCAGCATTCTTGTGTGATCTAATTGTGTGATACTGCGTTGCTTGAGATAATATTCACATGCTTCCATTCCGACCTCATGGCGAATCGACGTGTATAGTGAGACCACATCAATTGTAACTAAAAGATAATCGGAGTCCCAGGTTACATTCATCAGAATTCTTAAGAAATCCCCGGTATCTTTTAGGTAAGAAGGCAGACTTTGGGCAATGGGAGCTAAAAATGTGTCAGCATAATTAGAGATATTTTTATATAGTGAGCCGCAGGAGGAGACAATTGGTCTACCTGGAGGATTTACTAGAGTTTTGTGAATCTTGGGTAGAAAATATATACACGGTGTTATTGGGTGATCAATTGTTAAGTACTTCTTTTCTTCTTCATTGATCAAACCTTTTTCATACCACATCTCTAGATATTCTTGCAATTCTTTCTTCATTTTTGCATATGGATTCGTCTCTAGTTTCTTATAGTTGTTTTCTTGATTCAACTGTCTGGCTGCTTCTGCGGTATAGTCTGTTGTTTGCATTAGCACAATATTGCCCCCTTTATCCGCAGGTTTTATTGTAATTTTGTCGTTCTCCTTCAAAGTTTTTATGGCATTTCGTTCTGCCTTTGAGAGATTTTCACGTGAATTGTTTTTTACTTTTGAAAGATTATCCAATTCCTTTGTTATTGCATCTGAAAACAGATCTATTTTGTTTCCTGGTGATAGGATAGGGTAATATCTCGATTTTCTCCTTAATCCAGTGCTTGGTCTCTCATTTGTTTGAATATTTAGTTCTTCCAAGATTTCAGAATCTGATAGTGGACTGCCGTTCAGATCAAAAAGTGTTTCAAAGCTATGTCTGAGATCAGGTAATTCTGCAATTGTGGTAAACACGATGTCATCTGTATTTTCATTCGATTGGTTATCAGGTTCCATTGGTTTGCCAGTCGTTACCTTCATTAGCTTTAGTTTCCTGATGAACTTGTAAAAGTCTATCGGTGTCTCAGTGTAGTCAAAGTGTGATTCAGGGCAGAATGATAACCCTTTGTTAAGAACAGTGCGTTCTGTTTCAGTTAGTTGATGCTCTGAGAGATTCACAATTAGGTTTGTTTCACATTGCTATTGCGTAGGGGGTACTGTCTTTTTTCTCCGCTTGGACCTGCGGGTTTTTCTGTTGCTGGTAGGGGAGTTGTTTGGTTCTGTGTTACCCTTCCTCTTCCTCTGTATCCTTTGTTGGAATAGGATCGCATTCCCCTTGCCCTTCCTCCACCTCTTGCAATGCTTTTCTCCAGATTTATCAATCCGACTTCCTCTAAAACAGACCAGTTTTTTGACTGGTAAGCACTTTGTACAGATTCATTTTCACTTATATCTGATTCACTGGCACTGGACACCAATTTATGCATGGGATAGTTCTTTTTCAAATTGTCATATCGTCTGGCGAACGTGAGAATCCTGCCATGAATATAATCTTGCTCATCCCTTTGAAATTTACGCTCTTTGCGTTCTTCAATTTCTTTTTCATAGGAATCTAGTCGTGCTTCCATCTCTTGACGTAGCTTAGTGACTTCTTCTTGATTGCTTTCATCTGATAGTTTTTTCTCCAATTCTTTGATTTTTTGTATGATTTCATCCACATCAATTCGCGCATGTTTAATCAAAATGCGCATCATATTTAAGGAACATTGTGTGTTATTTTCAATCCATTCTTCAATTAAGTCTTTTTTCACTTCTGGATGCGTGGGCATAGTGAAAATCCTCAAGCCTCGAGGAATGCGCTTTATTTCCACATATTTCTCAAGCGCTATTGCTTCCCAGCTTTTATTTATTTCTTTTCTGTAAAGTTTCTCCAAAACCTTTGTTTGTTGTTTTAAGGTCGTGTCTGTTACTGTGGGCGTTTTCGAAGCCGCTGGTGTTTCATCTGATTTAGCCCCAGTTTTAAACATTGTTGTCACTTTTGAAGCTCTTTTAGCAGTACGAGGCTTCCATGTTGCAATATTTCTCTTCCACACACTTTAACTTCAAGTGTGAATGTTATTTGCTCGCAGTGCCTTTAAGGCATTTCCCCTGGCCTGATACGCTCGATACCCGCCCGTAATGTTTACGGCTGCGGCGTCTTGCTACGAGACGTACCAGCCACTTCGATTCCCTGTTTGCAATTATGAAAGTTTGTACTCCGCTTACCTTGCACAGAGTTGATCTGTTACGGAGGCTCTTCTCAGCCCTTCCGTTCCTCCGCTACAGGCAGCACCATTTCCAAGCCATTTCTTTAACACAGGAAATCGGGCGCTTCTCTTGGCTTTCTTTCTCGACACACAAAGTGATCCTTAGCCGCACGAGAGCGCTCCACAGCGTGTGCTCTGCCCAGGGGTCGGATCCTGACCCAAGACGAATTTTGACATTGAAAAACATGAAAGTGCATGCCACAGTGAATAACTAGTCACAACATATTAAGGGTGTAACTGAGAAACACACACACTGTCTTTCTTTTGTTTTTATATTATTTTGAAATGCTGTAACTACAATTCCCAGAATGCTTCCTAATTGGCATAAATGGGATAGTACAAAAAGTGACACTGTGGAAGGACTAACCGACCGTGAGCAAGGCCAGTTGTGGCTGAAACGCGTTGCTGGGGTGAAGCAGTAAATAAATAAGGCTGAAAAGTACCCTGGCTATGCCGCCTCTTTTGTATTATAAAATTCGTCTTGGGTCAGGATCCGACCCCTGGGCAGAGCACACGCTGCGGAGAGCTCTCGTGCGGCTAAGGATCACTTTGTGTGTCGAGAAAGAAAGCCAAGAGAAGCGCCCGATTTCCTGTGTTAAATAAATGGCTTAGAAATGGTGCTGCCTGTAGCGGAGGAATGGAAGGGCTGAGAAGAGCCTCCGAAACAGATCAACTCTGCGCAAGGTAAGCGGAGTACAAACTTTCATAATTGCAAACAGGGAATCGAAGTGGCTGGTACGTCTCATAGCAAGACGCCGCAGCCGTAAACATTACGGGCGGGTATCGAGCGTATCAGGCCAGGGGAAATGCCTTAAAGGCACTGCGAGCAAATAACATTCACCCTTGAAGTTAAAGTGTGTGGAAGAGAAATATTGCAACATGGAAGCTCGTACTGCTAAAAGAGCTTCAAAAGTGACAACAATGTTTAAAACTGGGGCTAAATCAGATGAAACACCAGCGGCTTCGAAAACGCCCACAGTAACAGACACAACCTTAAAACAACAAACAAACGTTTTGGAGAAACTTTACAGAAAAGAAATAAATAAAAGCTGGGAAGCAATAGCGCTTGAGAAATATGTGGAAATAAAGCGCATTCCTCGAGGCTTGAGGATTTTCACTATGCCCACGCATCCAGAAGTGAAAAAAGACTTAATTGAAGAATGGATTGAAAATAGCACACAATGTTCCTTAAATATGATGCGCATTTTGATTAAACATGCGCGAATTGATGTGGATGAAATCATACAAAAAATCAAAGAATTGGAAAAAAAACTATCAGATGAAAGCAATCAAGAAGAAGTCACTAAGCTACGTCAAGAGATGGAAGCACGACTAGATTCCTATGAAAAAGAAATTGAAGAACGCAAAGAGCGTAAATTTCAAAGGGATGAGCAAGATTATATTCATGGCAGGATTCTCACGTTCGCCAGACGATATGACAATTTGAAAAAGAACTATCCTATGCATAAATTGGTGTCCAGTGCCAGTGAATCAGATATAAGTGAAAATGAATCTGTACAAAGTGCTTACCAGTCAAAAAACTGGTCTGTTTTAGAGGAAGTCGGATTGATAAATCTGGAGAAAAGCATTGCAAGAGGTGGAGGAAGGGCAAGGGGAATGCGATCCTATTCCAACAAAGGATACAGAGGAAGAGGAAGGGTAACACAGAACCAAACAACTCCCCTACCAGCAACAGAAAAACCCGCAGGTCCAAGCGGAGAAAAAAGACAGTACCCCCTACGCAATCGCAATGTGAAACAAACCTAATTGTGAATCTCTCAGAGCATCAACTAACTGAAACAGAACGCACTGTTCTTAACAAAGGGTTATCATTCTGCCCTGAATCACACTTTGACTACACTGAGACACGGATAGACTTTTACAAGTTCATCAGGAAACTAAAGCTAATGAAGGTACATACTGGCAAACCAATGGAACCTGATAACCAATCGAATGAAAATACAGATGACATCGTGTTTACCACAATTGCAGAATTACCTGATCTCAGACATAGCTTTGAAACACTTTTTGATCTGAACAGCAGTCCACTATCAGATTCTGAAATCTTGGAAGAACTAAATATTCAAACAAATGAGAGACCAAGCACTGGATTAAGGAGAAAATCGAGATATTACCCTATCCTATCACCAGGAAACAAAATAGATCTGTTTTCAGATGCAATAACAAAGGGATTGGATAATCTTTCAAAAGTAAAAAACAATTCACGTGAAAATCTCTCAAAGGCAGAACGAAATGCCATAAAAACTCTGAAGGAGAACGACAAAATTACAATAAAACCTGCGGATAAAGGGGGCAATATTGTGCTAATGCAAACAACAGACTATACCGCAGAAGCAGCCAGACAGTTGAATCAAGAAAACGACTATAAGAAACTAGAGACGAATCCATATGCAAAAATGAAGAAAGAATTGCAAGAATATCTAGAGATGTGGTATGAAAACTAACAATATATATTGGCTCAATCGGTTAAGAATAAGTTAGTACCCAATAATGTAAGGCAGGAAGAGAAAACACACTTGTTAAAGCCTCAAGAGGTGTAGTAAATGTAAGGCCTGTGAATATGGTAAGAGTATCTCAGAGCGTAAGAACAACTTGAATGAGAAATTCAAAATCAGACATGCTGTACACTGTAGAACGGAATATGCCATTTACATGCTTGGGTCTCCATGCCACAAAAAATACATAGGAGATACCAGACTGAAGGTACAAAAAGGGATACTATAGCACATAAGGGTCATGAGTAACCAGGAAGAGAGTTATCCCACAGCAAAACACTTAAAAAGAACCCTCATAACAGTGATACTAGCCTATTGACATACAGTGTGATAGACTGTATTCTGAAAACTCCAAGAGAGGGAACACTGCGAAGATTGGAATCACAATATATATTCTTAGATATGACACTAGAGAGCCCAACGGGCTAAATATTGACAAGAAATGTACATACATCTTTAGACACTTTTTACATTTACTTGAACTATGTCATGTTTTTAGACAACTTTAATTTAGTTTTTTGCACTTCACTAATCTCCACTTTTTATATTTAATCTCATTGCAGGTGTGCTGGCAGGAGGAGAAACCGATAAGAGTAATGGCTTTTGAGAAGGAGCTGCACTCATGGAAAACCACGAGGCAATTAAGAATAAGTGTACCATCCACCACTGGCGTTCTTCCTTTCATGACTAATAAAACTGGCCCACAGGGGCCCAATATGTATTATGGGCACATTCAAATTGTGTCAGTGGTGCAATTTCTTTTTCAAGTAATTTAGAGTATTGTGGTCACACTCAGTCTTACATTACATTACGTTTTGCCCACTATAGCAAATATTTCTCATGTGAATCCCAATATTGTGTTCAATATGTGAGTTGTTTGGAACTGCCCAGAGATGTTCTATCAGGCATTTATAATTTGTAGTAATGCCATAAATACAATCAAGAATCAACATTATGATGCACTGACGCCGTTAAAGTACGCTCACAGATCAATGATATTGTATCTGTTAAATGTGTTTTGCAATATTAAAAAAATGTTGGGCAGCACACAGCACTATGAAATGTGCATATACATACTGTCCTTAGTATTTGTGTTGACTCCATGTTACAAGGTGGCAGTGAAGTAAAGGTAATGAAGAGGAGATATACTTTGATGTTCTTGAAATATGCAAGTGAAAGATGCATAAAAAATCAAATTTTACAATTAAAGTTCTCTGATGCCGCAAACTTATGCTCACGAATCAATTAGCTTATATTAGATGACTGTCGTTTGTGCAATGCCTAATTTTGGAATTGACAGCCTTTTGTATCTTTCATATAATAAGATTGCAGCGAAGTGAATGAACTGATGTGTAGTCCTTCGTTTATGTTATTGACTTGGGGAAAATCTGTATAAATGGTGCACATTGACAAGGTCAGCGCAGTGTCAAAGACTTAACAGCTGAAACGAGTCTGATGCTTACATCTTTGCTGTAATGATTAAAATAATAAAATGGAGTGAAAACAAATGTTACAGGGATGTTACAGTTAGGTTCACTTTTTACTGACACAAAACCATAGAAATTCTGCAGCTATATTTATATGTAAATATATATATATATATTCACTGAAAAAACCATAGGTTTCAGAGACGTTATAGTTAGAATTTAGCATTTAAAAAACCTTTGAAACTCACTGAAAAAACCATAAGTTTCAGAGACGTTATAGTTAGGAATTAGCATTCTTCAATACAGATTGGTATATATATAATAGATATTTAAATTTCAAACAAAACCACATTCACTGGATGATGTCATCAGTGATGTCATTTGAGATGTCATCAGTGATGTCATCAGTGATGTCACTGACCATGTCATGAATGATGTAATATGTGACATCATCAGCAGTGCATTGCGGGAGCGCGAGTTATAGTTAGCACAACTAACTATAACGGAGGAATTTCTATGGTTTTCTACGAGTAAAATGTCCCGCTAACTATAACACTCATGAAAACCTATGTTTTCTTCAGTTAATTTCAAAGGTTTTTTAAATGCTAATTTCTAACTGTAAAGTCTCTGAAACCTATGGTTTTTTCAGTGAATTTCAAAGGTTTTTTAAATGCAAAGTTTTAAGTGCAATAGTAGTTATACCTATTTTTTAGTACTGAATTTCTACAGTTTTAAAATGTTTATTTATTAACATTTTAATTATTAAACAACATATATTTTTCTGAAAATTGCAAAAAATTAAAATAAATTTAAAACTGAAATATTGGTAATTATTTTGCATTTTTTTGTATTTTAATATATTTATATAACTTTCTTTTTAAAAAAATGTCTTTTTTTTTCCGGGATATTCTAGCTGCCATTTTGGAATAGTCGGGAAGGATCCGCATATGGTGAGCGACTAGTGCATCTATTATTTCAAGTTACATCATATACGTACAATCTTATGTGGTGTGCGCGACCGGTATGCGACCGGTTCCCGACTCCTGCTCCCGCGCATTCACGACACATGCGTATTACGGTACGCAACATTACACAGTGGGGGGCCCCACATGACTTCATATACATCCTGGGGCGTGCTGGGTGCGCGACTCCCGTGAAATTTGTTATGTTCTAAAATGATATGTATGTGTCTTTAATGTACATATCAGGGCAAAAGATTATCTAAGGTATTCATAAAAATAATATATTTCTACTTGTAATAAACGTATATTATTTTCAAATATAATTTCGCAAATTAGCGTCAAGTGCATGCTCCGTGAGCGCACGATGCGAGGTTTCCATGTGACCTAAAAAAAAAAGATGTGATTGGTTCATAACATTTCCCACTGTAACTATTGAAGGACCCCACCCATTTTAATTATTCTGTTTGGAGCAGTTGATGAGAGACATCTCTTCTTCTTCCAGTGCTGGTTTTGGAATTTTTGGGGTATTTTTAAAAAATTTCATTGGAGAAATGGCATCTGGTTCGCAAGCTCCTCATGATTCTTTAGATGAAGATATCTTGGAGGAAGATCCATCCAAGCAGAGGCCTGAATCAGTGGTAGGGAAATTTTTCACCTTTCCTGCCGGAGAAAAAAAGGTCAACGCAGGAAAAGTCACATGCTTGCTGTGTGACAGGGTCCTGTCGCGAGGCAGTGACAAGAAATACTCCTGTGGAACAGCGAGTACCTATAAACATCTGCGGACCAATCACCCGAAGAATCTGGCACAAGAAGAAATTAGGCAGGCAGCTAAGAAACCACCACCAGACATTGCTAGCACCTCCGGAGCGTCCACTTCAGTACCACCAGTATACATTCGCCCAGAATTTGATTTTCTGCAGCAGCACTGCACTAAGTGCAAAACCATCCTCTGTTATGGTGAACAGTCAGCGGACGCTATTTGTTCAGCTCAACAGAACCACAAATGCACATTTTGTTTATTTTTTTGTTTTTGGAATGATGTTGAATTCCAAAAGCTAACTGTTTACTTAGTTCCTTTTTTGTTCAATTTTTTAAAAAACACCAAAAAAGTGCAAAATTGTTAAACGACAAAAAAAATAGAAAACAAAAAACAGAAGAAAAAAAAAGTTCAGAACTAACTTATCTGGTTTTAAAAAAAAGAACGATAATTGCATGGTAATGTCTGAAAGTTTGGTTGAATGTATGTGTAGAGCTTGATTGACTGAAAGAATGCATTAGTACTGTATGGTGAATTTATAGGGGCAGATCTATGAGGAAGTGCTGCAGCATGACACTGCGAGCCCTTTAGCTGCACCGCGCTGCGGCACTTCTGAAGCACAGGGATGTGACATATTTCCATGAATATGTCGCAATTCTGTGGTCCCTCTGCACTAGCATACAAACTGTAGCCATGCAGTGATGCAGGCACCCTTGCACCATGGTGCAAGGATATCTATGTCGTGGGGAGATTGTTTTTGTGCAGGAAGGGACTACTTCATGCACAAAAACAATAACTATAGACATTTTCCTCCTTCAATGTGTGCTGTGGAATGCAGCATGCATTGAAAGAGGAAAAAACGAGGAGAAATGAAAACGTTTCTCCTTGTTGTGCCTCGCTACACCACCTCTAGGGTGGCGCACCATTCACATTTATCTGCAGATTTACACTTTCTCGTAAGTCTTGAGATGTGTTATTCCATGGGTGTTGTGTGAGTACAGACACAGCAACACCCATGGAACGCCCCTTCAACGCAAAGTGCTGCGTTTGAATGGGTCGTATTTTCAAGGAGAGGAAAAGCCACGCAGGGTGGCTTTTCCTCTAATTGTACATATGGAGGAGTCCCCAGAGCCATCACTACGTTACAAAAAGTGACGTACTGGTGGTGCAGGGGGCTTGTAAATCTGCCCCATAAGTGCTTAGGTATTGGCAGAGTGATACAATAAGAACATAGTGCTGGATGGATGATTGACAAACTGCATGAGACTGACACGAGGTATCCTTGGCTGCATGAGTACTACTTCAGTATTTAGTGGAGTGTAACAATAGTATGTATATGCTTAGAGGTTTGAAGGGATTGTGGACAGAATAGTGTATGTGTACTTGTGTTGGTGCCTATGTCATTCTATAAGAACATCACTAGCAACTAGAATGATGACAGTGCTGCAAACAGAGTGCTCAGTTAATGTATAAGTGCTTAGGTATTGTCTCAATGCCTGAGTCATTCTGCAAGTGCATAGACAGTGACTGGGTTCCTAGAGTGCTAGTAGTTGACAGCAGGATAAGTTTATAAGCACATTTGTTTCAGCAGAGTGATTAGATAAGAACATGCGTCTGTCGGAATGATTGTAGGAGTGGATACAGACTCACAGTGTGATTCCAGACAAGCATGACTATTACCTGGTCTTTTGCAGGAGTGACTCA
This sequence comes from Lissotriton helveticus, assembly GCF_964261635.1. Taxonomy (NCBI): domain Eukaryota; kingdom Metazoa; phylum Chordata; class Amphibia; order Caudata; family Salamandridae; genus Lissotriton; species Lissotriton helveticus. The sequence goes on from NC_136059.1 coordinate 1,457,593,025, forward strand.
GTAGTCTGCAAGGGGTTAATGGACCGCATACATTGTGCACATTTCACGGTACCACTGCTTGTCTCAATGCCTGAGTCATTCTGCAAATGCATAGACAGTGACTGGGTTCTTAGAGTGCTAGTAGTTGACAGCACAATAAGTTTATCAGCGCTTATGTTTCAGCGGTAAACAACCTTTACAACGAAACTTTTACAACGCACTACCATTACAACGCGGTCATTACAACGCAAACCATTACAACGCATTGCGCTGGGAGGCGCTCTAGGAAAGGGAATAAGTTTAATTTACTATCCAACACCTTCCCTAATGTCCATGGGGACTGGAGTTGCAATAGTAAATTAAACTATTCACTATCCAGCACCCCAAAGCTCTATGCGTTGTAATGGATTGCGATGTAAAAACCGCGTTGTAAAGGCAGGCGTTGTAATAGCCTGCGTTGTAATGTCATACATCCGTTTCAGCAGAGGGATTAGATAAGAACATGCTTCTGTCTGGATGATTTTAGGAGTGGACACAGACTCGCAGTGTGATTCCAGACAAGAATGACTGTTACCTGGACTTTTGCAGGACTGACTCAGTAGTCTACAAGGGGTTAAAGGACCGCATGGACCTCCAACCATGCTAATGCTGGGCAATCAAAGAGCAGGGAGGTTAATACTATATTAGAACACAATAACCCTGCCCGTACAAACGGAACCAGTGAAGAAAACCCAGGAGGGTTAAACAGGAGAGGTAATGATGCAAGCAAAAATGGCCGAAACCATCTAGGCCAAAGGGATAATTCATATAACACTTCATTAAATTTAAACTTACCACCAGAAGCCACACCGTATATGCTTGTCTTGGCTAATGTCCCAGTTTTACCTCTTAATGTTTTTGAACACTGGTCAACGCTTAGGAACAAGTCTCTTCATTTCCTAACCAATAGGACAGGGTTTAAAAACTCTCTGTTCTCTGATTTTATAATGGCCAGAAGGATTAGCTGGGTTGATACATCCCCTAAATCCTTAAATGGAGATTGTGTTGTTCTAACCTTTAGGGCCCCACATTTGCTGCGCACTATCATTGAGAGGGGTTTTAACGGGCCTGTCAATGCTCATGACATTAACATCCTACCTTTAGACTTCTTTTATCGCCACTTGAAACCTGTAATAAACCCAGATCCTCAGCATCTAGCCGAAAATTATCTGGGATTTAGACAATCAAGATATCGTATACCAACATGCAACCACTTTGAGGTTTTGAGCGGTTTGGAAAATAACCACTGACTTTACCTCGAGACGCATGTAAAGATAACTAGTGAAACAGGTCAGCATAAAAATGCTCTTAATCAGACACCGATCAAGGGCGAGGGAATAAGTCCTACTGTTAAAAGGACTATGCAAGTCAAAGGACCTTTGATTAGCAGGAACAGAGCCCCACAGCTGGATACTAAGGAGAAGCTTAGGGGTCTTGTATCAGAGCTCCCCTAATATAGTTGTTTAAATAAGGACCTGTTGGATCCAGTGAGTGAGAGGGTGGAGGGGCCCAGAATCGTTGGGATTGAGGGTCCAATTAATGACATATAATGACAGGAGAAGAGAGAGGAACCTACAGGGAAAGAAAAGCCCCAGAGGTCCTGGAAAAAATCCCCATCAGCCCGCTCAATAGCGGAATATCGTCATCTGGGTAGAATGGTTGACAAAAGCAATGTCCAAAATGCCCCTCCTTAGGAGACACCCAAGGCTAGCATAATTCTGGACTATTGCGTTGACCCTCAACCAACAGTGACACGGACTGAAAAGGGTTAAATTGCAGTGCTCAAAAAGGATGTGAAAAAAGGAAAGGAAACAAGGTTCATAATCCAAGTGTTATAAAAATACCTACCTTGATGTCATAAAAAACTTTATTGGGTCTGACCATCAAGGTGGTATGGTTAAAAGCAGAGTGGAAATAGCATGCAAGGAATTGCTATTAATCATGAGTCTAATATGGTCGACATGTTTCAGCCTTAAAAAGGCTTTCTTCAGGACCTATGATATACTACTGCAATAAAGAAAAAGTGAAGGAACTTACTGGGTGAAAGCCTCAATAAGTGAATCTGTACTCCAAAGATAAGGAGTCACAAGTCTTCTCCTGTATATGAAACAATCAGAACAAAAAACCGACACACATAATTCTTATTTGTCAGCAAGAGGAAAATCTAGGTGTAAAGTACACAATAGACTCCTACATATTTCAACTCACCCAAATTGAAGGGAGGAAACACCTCACCTCACCTGGCACTTGCTCACAGTGAAGGAGGCCACGCACTAGAAAAGAAAGAAGAAAATACGAAAGCATACGTATCATTTAATAAGTTTTTAGAAGATCAACACCACAAATGGTACTAATAGGGAGTCCCTGAATAGTGATATCACACCCTGACTCAGGAGCCTCCAAAGGGTGAGGCAGGCCCTCCATTAGGGCCACGCACTAAGTTTGTAAAGGCACGCCAAACCGTTAGGCCAGAAGACTGTGCAGCACTGAATAAAGACTCCCAGAGTTGTTTTTATTCAAATAAATCCTCTGAGACAGGACACAACCATACGTGGTGTCCTGTATATAGGGTCAAATAGCCAGACAGCGATAGTCAGTAATAGCGCCTACTGGTCCCAGAACATAAACTAGTGTTCAAAAGATCTGCCAAACAAGTGTCCAAACAGGTTTTACAAAAAGGTATTTCAGAAAGGACCGCATCCGCGACATGCCCCAGGTGCTCACCTCTCCGTCGTTGCCTCGCTCAAAGCTGTGAGTCGAGGGGGAGGTGAGGACATCAGGTACAACGCACGGAAAAATAGTCAGACTGCGGACCTGCGAGGGAACTAGGTCCTTTCCTTGGCGTCCAATCAGAGGCAGAGACACCAAGACGGACTACGTTGAATGCGCGAGTGGCTGCTCACTGCCAAGGAAAGGACCTAGTTCCCTCGCAGGTCCGCAGTCTGACTATTTTTCCGTGCGTTGTACCTGATGTCCTCACCTCCCCCTCGACTCACAGCTTTGAGCGAGGCAACGACGGAGAGGTGAGCACCTGGGGCATGTCGCGGATGCGGTCCTTTCTGAAATACCTTTTTGTAAAACCTGTTTGGACACTTGTTTGGCAGATCTTTTGAACACTAGTTTATGTTCTGGGACCAGTAGGCGCTATTACTGACTATCGCTGTCTGGCTATTTGACCCTATATACAGGACACCACGTATGGTTGTGTCCTGTCTCAGAGGATTTATTTGAATAAAAACAACTCTGGGAGTCTTTATTCAGTGCTGCACAGTCTTCTGGCCTAACGGTTTGGCGTGCCTTTACAAACTTAGTGCGTGGCCCTAATGGAGGGCCTGCCTCACCCTTTGGAGGCTCCTGAGTCAGGGTGTGATATCACTATTCAGGGACTCCCTATTAGTACCATTTGTGGTGTTGATCTTCTAAAAACTTATTAAATGATACGTATGCTTTCGTATTTTCTTCTTTCTTTTCTAGTGCGTGGCCTCCTTCACTGTGAGCAAGTGCCAGGTGAGGTGAGGTGTTTCCTCCCTTCAATTTGGGTGAGTTGAAATATGTAGGAGTCTATTGTGTACTTTACACCTAGATTTTCCTCTTGCTGACAAATAAGAATTATGTGTGTCGGTTTTTTGTTCTGATTGTTTCATATACAGGAGAAGACTTGTGACTCCTTATCTTTGGAGTACAGATTCACTTATTGAGGCTTTCACCCAGTAAGTTCCTTCACTTTTTCTTTATTGCAGTAGTATATCATAGGTCCTGAAGAAAGCCTTTTTAAGGCTGAAACATGTCGACCATATTAGACTCATGATTAATAGCAATTCCTTGCATGCTATTTCCACTCTGCTTTTAACCATACCACCTTGATGGTCAGACCCAATAAAGTTTTTTATGACATCAAGGTAGGTATTTTTATAACACTTGGATTATGAACCTTGTTTCCTTTCCTTTTTTCACATCCTTTTTGAGCACTGCAATTTAACCCTTTTCAGTCCGTGTCACTGTTGGTTGAGGGTCAACGCAATAGTCCAGAATTATGCTAGCCTTGGGTGTCTCCTAAGGAGGGGCATTTTGGACATTGCTTTTGTCAACCATTCTACCCAGATGACGATATTCCGCTATTGAGCGGGCTGATGGGGATTTTTTCCAGGACCTCTGGGGCTTTTCTTTCCCTGTAGGTTCCTCTCTCTTCTCCTGTCATTATATGTCAATCGTGGTGATTTGTACATTGACCTTTTGGTTTTGTCTTTTCACAGAGTGAGCACTTTATAGGCTCCCGTGTACAGACTCTTGGTACCTCTCGTGTTGTGTATTACTTAGTTGGGGGACAAGGTACCGTTAAGTCTTTAAACACTTCTCCCCTCAGGCCCTCCCCTACCTAGTCTGGTTGGTCCAATTAATGAGCAGGATGTCCCTAAAGCCTCTTTCCAGATAGTGCAAAGTAATAGGACTTTATTGGAAGGCATTAATGCTCCTGTTCCTGCCCCAACGTCCGTTGAATCTTCATTATTCTACATTGTCTCCTGGAACATCGCTGGAATTAAATCAGAAATAAATAACCCACTATGGTGGGATTTTATTCAACATCAAGAGTTGCTTTGCTTCCAGGAGACTTGGACCAAGGAAGTGGTCCATTTAATTGGGTATAGGACGTATCATACCCCGGCAGTTGAGGCTGTGAGTGGGAGAGCAAAGGGGAACTTGAATCTAAAACAAATTACAGAGCCTGTCAAAGATGTCTATTACCAACTTCTTGTGATTGATTTGGACTCTGTTTCTTGTATTGCCTTGGTCAACTTTTATAATAATATCCCTTTAGGAGCGGATGTATGACACTACAACGCAGTATAAAACACCACATACCATCACAACACAGGTTTTAAAACGCAAGTTGTTACCACGACTTGCGCTGTAGGGTGCTGGACTTAGACCAGCCTACGTACAGTAGGGAAGGTGCTGGAAAAGTAAATCTACTATTCCTTAGCCTAGAGCGCCCTCCAGCGCAAGTCGTGGTAATGACTTGAGTTGTGATGTAATGGCACTGCGGTGTCATTACTGCGTTGTAAAGGATGTTTCCCTTTAGGAGCAGTGTGGAATGGTATTAAGAATATGTCTCAAGCATTGACCTGCCTTGTTAAAAGTAAAAGGAAAGATATGATGATTCTTTTGGCAGGGGATTTTAATTGTACATTATGTAGAAATGCTGAAGACAACCGATGCGGAGCACTGTGGGAAGAGGGTACGTGTCCCTCTCATTTTAGTCATACTGCTTTGAGTGAACAATTAAATGAATTACTTAATAGATTTGATCTTGGTTTTGTAAATGAATTATGCGCACTGCCATTCCCCCTCCCTCCAACATTTAATGGTAGGGGTTGTCGCTCTACTATTGACTATGTTCTTGCTACTAGTAATCATGCTCATAGAATCTGTTCTTTCGATGTCTCTGATAACTCACTCAGTGATCATTTTCCTCTTTGCCTGGCCGTCACACTGCCAACGAAGAATACTATAAGGATTAATAAAAGATCGAGTTCTAGAGAACTTATCTATTGGTAGTACTGATGGTTATTCCTTACAATGGGCCGTGGTTGATGAATCGGAAATACTCTTTTTTTTTAATTCTTTTTTTTTATTGAAGTCCTTTAGTGACACCACACAGCATAAAAAAAACACAGAACAAGCAGATCTTAAAGCATAGTCAAAGCATAATCAGGCCATAAATACAGATAATACATAAGCATTTGTTTTTCTTTACCCTTTTTTTTTCCTTCCAACCAAATCTTAAGAATCAATTAATCAAAATAAGAACTCCATATTTTTTCAAATTTTCTCACCGCCTCCAATTCTCTGAGCATAAATTTGTTGGCTTTTTCTAACACTTTCCATTTTATGGAGCCATTCCTGTACCAAGGGAAATGTTGTGAACGCCAATTCTGCAGTAGAAGCGATCTTGCCACCGCCATTGCGATATAAACCAGTTTTGCCAACTGTTCAGAAAGCATGAGATCTGGATCAAAACCATACAACATTAACTTTACATTCGAAAAAATCATAATATTATAATGATTTTGAAAAAATAGAAAGATCCCATCCCAGAATGCCGCAATTTTTGAACAAAAAGCCATTATATGGGACCAATTAGCCAGAGCATAATGTAAACACCTGAAACAATTGGATGGATTATTAATGTACATTTTGGCGATAACAGCCGGTGTGCGATACAAAAGCCATTTGGTGAAATATAGCATTCTACGCCAATTGGCCCCTCTTAATACAGTAAAATTGAATTTATTAATGGTCTTCCAGGTAATAGGGGATAACACATGATTTTCTTGTCTCTGCCATTTACTAATAGCTTTTAGGCTTAAATCCCCCTCCCTACTCAAACTTAAGCAGCATTTCCACTCCCCAGGTTTCCTCACCCGTGGGTTCACAAAAAGGTCGTAGGTCAATTGAGTAGGTGAGCTAATCCGTGTAGGGTCCATTTGACCCAGAATTCCATAAATCAAATTATATAAGCCTATCAATAAAAAATTCCCAAGGATTAGAGATGCCATCTCTGTCAGGGTTATCCAAGATTCTTTCCTGACAAAATCCCTTAACATATGAAACCCAGCCCGTCGCCAGCTGTCCAGAATCTCAGGGCGTATTTCAATCCGTATTTGAAAGGGCCCTTCATGCAATCCCCTTGACACTCTTCAAGGGGGTTGTTAAATTAAAAATGAGAAGGGAGTATCTTTTAAGCATCGCAGAGCGTCTCTTAAAAAAAGCAGTTTAGTATCTTATAGCGAACAAATTTGGGTGATTTAAGTACCTGAAGCGGGGAGGGTATCTTAATTTCAAGACACATTAAATAAAAAACGAAATTTATAAATAGCTTCTGACCATGAATTTGATTTTTAAATCTTGCGCAAAATATGCATTGTAATAATCCTTAAGATTTGGTAGGGCAAGGCCACCTTTCTCCTTACCCTCAAAGAGAGTGCCTATTGCGATCCGGGGTGTCTTTTTGGCCCAAACAATTGCTGAAAACAAAGATTCTGCTTTAGAAAAAAAAAGACCTGGGTAAAAAACAGGAAATAGTGGAAAACAAGAAATTGAATTAGGGAAGAGAAGACATTTTTATTAGCGCAACCCGGCCAAGAATAGATAATGGCAGTGGATTCCATCGTGCGAGCAATCGGAAATACTCTATTAATTAGTAAATGTATGTCAGAGTTTGCGATTTGCTTGAGTGAAGATACCGCCCCTGTAACTCTTCTAGCCTCTTTTTTACCAATTACAAATACAATAAGGAATTCAATTATTAGGCAACATAAAAGTAATAGAGTTCAGAGAGGATGTACATTTTATGTTACTGTTAGACTTGGGATACTGGTGCCTTTTTTTAAACAGATGAGACTACATCAATGTCGCCCATCCTTATTATGTTTACAATATTTGGACAATGAAAGAGGCGTTCTAATAACCACAGCTTTCTTGAAAAAAGTGGTATACTGGAGGAAAAGCATGTTTACTTAGTTGCACTTTATGTCTAGTGATGATGATATTATGAAATCTGAAATCAGTTAATAATGTAATATTGAATATGTTTTTAATGTGTTCTTTCTTTGTGATTTTATAATACAAAATGAAATTTGGATATGTTATTTAAATGCTTTTATGATTGCTATTCAACAATCGAATAAAGCTATTTTTGATTGATTGATTAACCGCATACATTGTGCACATTTGCCTGTACCACTGCTTGTCTCAATGCTTGAGTCATAGACAGTGACTGGGTACCTAGAGTGCTAGTAGTTGACAGCAGGATAAGTTAATAAGCGCTTATGTTTCAGCAGAGTGATTAGATATGGACATGCTTCTGTCAGGATGATTGTAGGAGTGGACACAGACTCACAGTGTGATTCCAGAGAAGCATGACTAGTAGCTGGACTTTTGCAGGACTGACTCTCTCGTACTCACTCTCTACTACTCGCTCTCTACTACTCTCTACCACTCACTCTACTAAATGGCGGGGACCGCGCGTACGTCATCGCCATTGCCATCCCGGGCGGCTACAAGATCATCCGGAGCGACCGCGTCAACCAGACCGGAGGAGGCATCGCCATCGCCCACAGAAACACTATCCGCATCACGACCAACACCGACGACACCCTCGCCACCGCAGAGCACCTGCACTTCCAGATTCACACCAACCCCAAGACCACCCTCAGAGGAACCCTCATCTACAGACCCCCGGGACCACACTCACACTTCAGCGAGGCCATCACAGACTTCATCAGCCCGCCCCCCTCGCCTCCCCCGACTACATCCTCCTAGGAGACCTCAACTTCCACCTAGAGAACGACCGGGACAACAACACCACCACCCTACTAGACAACCTCGCCAACCTCGGATTCAAGCAACTGGTCAACACCCCCACCCATTATGCCAGCCACACGCTCAACCCCGTCTTCTCCTCCAGCAACCACATCTCCTTCAGCCACACCACCGAGCTCCACTGGACCGACTACAGCTGCGTAGACTTCAACTTCAGGAAAACAACGACCCACCACCGCCCTCAACAAACCCCCCGAAGATCCTGGAGCAAGATCATCACCGACCGACTCACCGCCTCCTTGAGCCTAAACCCTACCACCAACACCACGGACCCCAACGAAGGAGCCCGCAACCTCAAACAGTGGATCACCGACTGCGCTGACACCCTTGCTCCACTGAAAAACCCTCCCAGCAACCGCAACAGCAAGAAAGCCGCGTTGTTCACCAACGATCTCAAAGACTCCAAAAAATCCTGCCGTGACCTTGAGAGAGCCTGGCGCCACAACCAGTCAACGGATAACATGACAGCCCTCAAGAACGCCACCCGCAAACACCACCAGCTGATCCGCACCACCAAAAGGTCATCCTTCAGAGAACGACTGGACAACAACACCCACAACAGCAAGGAACTCTTCAACGGGGTGAAAGAGCTCTCCAACCCCAACGCCAGCAACAACGACATCACGCCTTCTCAAGACCTCTGCAACTCTCTGGCCACCTTTTTTCACTGTACGATCATCGACATACATGACAGCTTTGGCGCTCAGAACTCGTGCCCCACCACTGAACCTACACCCCCCTCCACCACCCTGTGCGTCTGGACTCAGGTCAGCACGGAAGATACCACCCACACGATGAACACCATCCACTCGGGCTCCCCAGCCGATCCCTGCCCATACCACATCTTCAACAAAGCCGACTCCATCATCGCACCCAAATTTCGGTACATCATCAACAACTCCTTCATATCTGCCACCTTCCCGGAGAGCTGGAAGCACGCAGAGATCAGCGCCCTCCTGAAGAAACCCACTGCAGACCCCTCAGACCTCAAGAACTTCCGTCCCATCTCTCTCCCCCCCTTCCCTGCAAAAGTCATTGAGAAAACCGTCAACAAACAGCTGACAGCCTTCCTGGAGACGAACGGCTCCCTCGACCCATCGCAGTCTGGATTCCGAGCGAACCACAGCACCGAGACCGTCCTCATCGCGGCCACTGACGACATCCGGACCCTGCTGGACAATGGAGAAACTGCCGCCCTCATCCTGCTCAACCTTTTGGCTGCGTTCGACACGGTCTGCCACCGCACCCTGACAACCCGCCTCCGCCACGCCGGGATCCAAGGAAAGGCCCTGGAATGGATCACCTCCTTCCTCTCCCACAGAACCCAAAGAGTCCGACTCCCGCCCTTCCTCGCAGAAGCCACCAAGATCATCTGTGGCGTACCTCAAGGCTCCTCACTCAGACCCACCCTCTTCAACATTTACATGAGCCCCCCTCGCAGCCATCGCACGCAAGCACAACCTCAACATCATCTCCTACGCCGGCGATACCCAACTGATCCTCTCCCTCACCAACGACCCCACCTCCGCCAGAGCCAGCTTCCAGGACGGAATGAAAGACATCTCAGACTGGATGAAGCTCAGCCGCCTGAAACTGAACTCAGACAATACGGAAGTCCATATCCTCGGCCCATCCATCTCCGCCTGGCATGACTCCTGGTGGCCCCCTGCTTTGGGCCCCCAACCCAAGCCCACGGACCACGCACGCATCCTGGGCTTCATCCTTGACTCCTCCCTCACGATGGCCAGGCAAGTTAACGGCATTACCTCCTCCTGCTTCAACACACTCCGCATGCTCCATAAGATCTTCCGCTGGATCCCCACTGGAACCAGGAAAACGGTCACCCAGGCCCTTGTCACCAGCCGTCTGGACTACGGGAACGCCCTCTACGCTGGGACCACCGCTAAACTACAGAAAAGACTCCAGCGCATCCAGAACACCTCAGCACGACTCGTCTTGGACATCCCCCGACACAGCCACATCTCCGCCCACCTGAGGGACCTGCACTGGCTCCCCGTCAGCAAGAGGATCACGTTCAGACTCCTCACCCACGCACACAAGGTTCTCCACGACTTGGGCCCCGAATACCTCCACAACCGCCTCACGTTCTACACGCCAACCCGCCAGCTCTGCTCCGCCAGCCTCGCCCTCGCCACCGTCCCACGGATCCGCAGAACCACCACCGGAGGAAGATCCTTCACCTACCTGGCGGCCAAGACCTGGAACACCCTCCCCACCCACCTACGACTCACCCAGGAACATCTCTCCTTCAGGAAGCAACTCAAGACCTGGCTTTTCGAGCAGTAGCAGCCCCCCCCCCAGCGCCTTGAGACCCTAGGGGCTGAGTAGCGCGCTTTACAAATACTCTTGATTGATTGATTGATGAGATGTGTCGTTAGGCTCTGCCCAGATATATATGTACGTTTTTCCTTCAATATCTAAAAAACTACTGAACAGATTTACACCATTTAACCAAAAAACATGAGTGTGAACCAAGGACTACCTCTTTGCCAAATTTGGTGTAATTCCGTTCAGCAGTTCGGGCTGTAGCCGCGATGAACAGTTCCTATGGAAAATTGCATAAGGGGAAAACATGTTTTGGGACCCCCCTTTTTTCTCGGCCCCCACTTCACGAATCACCCTGAGACTTTCAGGATAGGAGCGGAGAGGAGCTGGCCATTAGTTTTGAAAATTCCGCGAAGATTCGTCACCCAGCGCCAAAGTTATTCCAAATAGAATGTTGCGGATTTCTTATGGAAAATAGGTCCTAACTATAACTACCTACTGGTGACCGCCAGTAGGTAATATACATATATATATATATATTTTTTTTCACTGGAAAAACCAAAGGTTACAGGGACATTATAGTTAGGAAACATATTTTTCAAAAACTTAGAAATTCACTTAAAAAAACGAAGGTTAGAGGGACATTATAGTTATGCTGACATTTCACTTGTACAAAACCAGAGCAGAGAAATTCAGCAGTGATAGTTAGCTGAGCTAACTATAATTTGCGCCCCCACAATGCACCGACCTCACATATAACCTCAATCATGACATGGCCAGTGAAATTACTGATGACATCTTAAATTACATCACTGATGACTTCATCCAGTGACTGTGAGTGTTTTAAAAAAATGTTTGAGTGTTAAATAAATATACTAAGGTGTATTGATGAATCAGTGGGTGTATGAGCACCTGTATGGATGATTCAGTAGGTGTGTGACTGACTGTATATTTGAGTGATTATGTGTCCCTGTGAATGTATGGGTGAGTGACAAGGTTGTGTGATTGTTGGTATTAGTCTGTCAGTTGGTATCTAAGTGGCTTTATGGGTTGCTGGGGGGGTATGTGAGTGGCTGTATGGGTGAATATTTGCTGTCTGATTACCTGTATGGGTGTATGAATGTTAGTGTGGGTGGGTGATGGGGTGTGTGACTGCCTTCATGGATGAGCGATTGGGTGAGTCAGTGTCTGTATGGTTTAGTGAGTATGTCTGTGAGGGGCTATATGAGCGACTGAATGTGTGTATGGCTGTGTTGGTGAGTGAATGGACATGTCAGTGGTATATGGGTGAGTAAAGGCATCTGTGAAAGGTAATATAGGTGAGTGTTGGAGTATATAAGTGACTATGTTTGAGTAAGTGATTGGGTGAGTGGCTGATTGGTGAGTGTGTTTGTGTCAGTGAATGTATAGGTGAGTGAGTATGTCTAAATCTCTGAAAGTACAGTAAGTTGCTGTGTGTATAACTGTATAGATGGGTAAGTGGCTGTGTGATTGACTCTATGGTAAGTGAGTAGGTGTGTGAGTGGTTCCATGGGTGACTGACAGCGTATGAGTGGCTGTATGGGTGTATGAGTAGATATATCAGGGGCTGTATTAGTGAGTGAGTTGGTATATGACTGGCTGTATGTGTGTGTAGACCTATTGTTAGAAATGGGACTTCTAGTTGACTAGGGCATGCGCCTAAGCCAGACAGAAACCACCACTCTAGTCAGGGCAAGAAAGTTACACGCTGAAGATAACCCCTGCTCTCACCCCCTTGGTAGCTTGGCACAAGCAGTCAGGCTTATCCCAGAGGCAATGTATAAAGAGTTTGAGCAACACTCACACAGCAGCGACACACTAGGCACACCAAAAAAGAAATTCCACAGAAGGTATATAAAAAAAATAGCCTTTGTATTATCATAAACACATTAGAATCCTAATCATACAATGTACACTGTGCCAACTGCCACCACATATTACTTTACAGGGGATTATATACAGGGCAGGGCCAATCGGGCCGCTGTCAGAACCATCAGACCGGGTAAGTAATAAAACAACCAGTATTACTTAGTACAAACAAATTATGCATCACATTAGGCATAAACACATTATGCATCACATTAGGCATCAATCATAGACAGCAATGCGTTGTTCCCAAACACATCATGCCCCTCTTATGCATAAACATTATTGCTGTACATTATACTGGTGGAGTGCACACATTAGGTATATTCATAATCAGCAGTGCACTGTGGCCAACTACCTATAGAGTGCACACATTAGATTATCACCATTACTGTATATGGAGTGCCAACCTTGGCATGGTAACCCAACATGTATGTGGGCATCAGGCATTACCATCATCACTGAGCCTGGTGCGAAATAGGCAAAACCATGAAGTAGTGCACTCTTACTCTTAGAGATAACAACCAGTAACAGCACCTACCATCTACAGACCATTAGCAGCAGTGGTGTACTATTACCAGCATGTGTAGAGTGCATACTTCCCATCATCACATCATGCCCTCCTTAGGCCTGTGCAAATTGCCAAGACTGCACCTTACACTTATGGAGTGCCCACCTGGTAAGCGTACCCGGCATCAGATGTGAAACCGCCATCAGTGGACCCGAACACACCTGTAATGAACATAGCCTGTAAAAATGCCCAATGTCTTCAGGTGACCTACATCCTATAGCCTCCTCTTGGCGATGGGCACCTTTCTCGTGGGTGTCCTCCTCCAACCTGGACACCAGCCGCAAACTTGGAGTTATGCGGGAGGTGGTCTGGGGGCGAGCAAAGTGTCCCTCTTTCTTAATCTCCCTCCCTTTTCTCCACACTCCAAAATCAAAAAGGGAGCAGTCACCGGGGGAGGCCTCTCGGGGCCCTCCACTCTTCTGTCTAACTGGGGCTGTCTCACCTGGGTTCTTGTTACAGATGACCCCAGGTTCCTCTTGTTTCTCTGCCCATGCTTCACTTCAGGGGGGGCAGGCCGCGATATTCCTTCTGCCCATTTTCCAGTCTGCCGTTTCCGCTGGCACACCCACCACGTTGGCATTCCTCACAAGTGGGCTCCCTGGATCCTCATGATCCCTCGGGGCTCCCGCAAATCGAGAGGACAGATCTCCCCTCTCTTGGGATTCAGCTGGCTCAGGCAGCACGCAGGGCTCTCTCCTTCCTGGACTGGAGCCCCACCCACCATCAGGCATCTGCCGCCTGACTTCCTGTGACTCACGGGCCCTCCAGCCATCCAGGCCCAGGGTCAGGCTTTTTCAACAAGGCTCCGCCCACAATCCGGCAGTAGCGAGGAATCCTCACCATGGGTTCCTCATCCATGAGAGTCCGTGATGGAGTGGGCTTCGCAGCACAGCGCCTTCGAGCGCAAACTTAGTGAAAGGTTCCTCATGCCCCAGAGCTCCCAACATCACTTTCTGCAGCACAGCGCAACTAAGGCCCGTAATGGCTCACAATACTTTCCATGTGCTGTTGCTGGGACCCTCGCATAGTCAAGAACCTATCGCTCACCACGTACTGGTGAGCAGCTCACACAATAGCAGCCTTCACCCTGCGCTGTCCTTGAGGGTCCAAGTGCTAGGCTTAATGAAGCACATTAGACTTTCTTCCTTGTGTTAGAGAATAAACGTAAGGAACAGTCCGGTTCTTCTCCTGGAGTCTCTTGGGTCCCTGAGACTCCCAACAGGAAGCCAGCAAGCCGGGCCTCCCAGCAGAGGCCAGCCCCTCCACCCCATAAGGCAGCAACTGGGTCCCACGGCTGTTCCTCCTGATAGGCCGGCAACCTGCCAACCGCAAGATGGCACCAAACGGCACCAACAAAAAGCACACCTTCATGGGATCACAGCCCCAGTACTTATACCCTGGGCCCTGATGCCTTTGTTCTCCCCCTGGTCCAGGGCTCAGCGCCCGCGTCAAACAAGTTCTGGGGGCACTCACACCTTTTTCTAAAGGTGCACCACCACCCCCTTTGTCAGTGTAGGCCCTGGCCCCAGACACAACACAGGGGGGCGCAGCCAGCATTGTGGAAGGCAGGCACATTCTCGTTCAGTCCCATGGGCTACTCCTCCCACCACTCACAATGCAGATGGGCCTATTAAGCCTAGGGCTGACTCGCCCTGCCCCTCCTGGAGTCACACACATCTCACCAGCCCGTGTCACTCAAAAGCCAGACATGCAATTCAAATCAGGCAGGCAGACACAAAGCACACAGAGATGCCAACTTCTAAAAGTAGCATTTCTAAAATAGTTATAATAAATCTGCGTACACCATTGGTTATCATTTATTATTACTATGTCAAAAATACCAAACTTGCCCACGCTGCTCCTCTCAGATCAGGAATTACCACTGAATCACTTATCAGGGAATCCCCAATGCATTCCTATGGGAGGGCAGCCCCACAGTAGTGAGAAACCAAAATGGCTGTTTGTCATTACCAGGACATGTCACACACTTAAGGTACATGTCCTATCTTTTACCTACAATGCACTCTGTCCATAGGGCTAGCTAGGGCCTACCTTAAAGGTGACTGACCTATAGTAAAAGGGGCGTTACGCACATGGCACACACTTTCGGTGCCACGTCATAAGAGCAGTAACACTGCATGCACAGACCCTGCAATGGCAGAGGCCTGGGATAGGTTTGAAAGGCTATTTTGGTTGGTGGCACAATCAGTGCTGCAAGCCCACCAGTAGCATTTAATTTACTAGCCCTGGGTATATACCACTTTACAAGGGACTGACAGGTAAATTAAATAGGTCAAACAGGTGTAGACCAATCTTTCCATAATTAACACAGAGAGCACACACACTTTACACTGGACAGCAGTGCTAAAGTGCCCAGAGTCCTAAAACCACCAACACCATGTCAGAAAAAAAGGCTAGGAGAAAAGCAAAAAGTTGAGGGATGACCCCGCAAAAAGGGGCAAGTCCAACACCTATGAATCAGTGAGTGGGTGTGTACATACTAGTATGGTTGTGTTAATGGTTTTGAGAATGGTAGTGTGGAAGTGGCAGTGGGTGTGTGAAAGTTTAGATGGGGTTGTGAGTGAGTGCGTCAGCGATTCTGTGGATGATGTCATCAGTGATGCCATTTAAGATGTCTTCAGTGATGTCACTGACTATGTCATGAGTGATGTAATATGTGAGGTCGTAAAGCAGTGCATTTGAGGGCACGAGTTATAGTTAGCTCATCTAACTATAACTGCTAAATTTCCCTGGTTTTGTACGAGTGAAATGTCAGCCTAGCAATAATGTCTCTGTGTAACCTTTGTTTTTTTCAGTGAATTTCTAAGGTTTTTTTAAATGCTAATTCTTAACTATAATGTTCCTGTAACCTTTTGTTTTATGCAGTTTCTAAGGTTTTATGAATTCTATTTTTTAATTGTAACACCTTTTTTTTTGTTAAGTGAACCTCTAAGATTTTTGTATTTTCTTTTGATAATTGGATATTGTGTATTATATTTATATTATATACCACAAATTTTTGATTTGGTATGTGTTTATCAGAAAAAACATTAATAACTGGTTTTATTTCTAGCAATTTTGTGAGTCGGCACAACATTACCGCATTTATTGTGGAGAATCTGTGAAAAATACACTTAAAGACATTTTAGAATAATGGTTAAGTCTAAATATTTAGTAAGATATTGTTTTAACTTTACTTTCTGTGATTGATGTAGATAAAACCCACCTTTACAAAAAAAAAACACATTCACGACTACCGGCGTCGTTGCGGTGACGTCAGTAGTCGTGAAGAGCATGTGCTTTGTACAAAGTGTAAACATATGCAGACATATTCTAGAGTATATTTAAAAGTGGAGCTTTATTTTTATAGTGAGTTTCCAGAATAATCATCTTCAAACACTATTTTTCGTTGCTGCAAAGACACTAGTGTGTCAAGTCGTCTTTAAGTTTTCTTCAGATATTTTGTTCTGTGCATAAACATTATTTTTCTGCCTTTGTCAAAGGCTTTTTGCAACTCATCACAGGTCTTACAAGGCTTTCCAATCCGGCCAAGCTGTGTTGGGACCGTTGTAGTTCGAACATCTCCTTGTTAGGAAGTTGAGGTCTACAACCATTAAATCTTTAAACAAATCAAAATTGTTGTCTGCTGGTAATTGCAAACACAATTTCTCATGATCGTCTATGGGTTTTTTGAATAACAGATTCATTACCAAACTATAACAACCCTCGATCTATTCTTTTTCTCCCTCCTTTTCCCATTGTGTCTTTCCGTTTGCTATTGCTTTTCTGGATCTTCTGTTTTCTATTTCTTTTCTCGCTGTCCCTCCTTTTCTTCATTGCTTCATGCACATATTAAATAGTCTCATCTACTTTAAAAAAAATCGAGCTTGAAGACAAGGAGCCCGGTTCTGAGCCGTCCACCGTTTCATTTATTGCAATTTTTGTGTTTAATGTCTTTTCTATATACTCTGTTCCTGGGTGGCTCCAACCTCCTTGTAAACGTGTGTACAATTCCATTTTGACAGTCCAGTCTACTTCCTTCGATTTTGCATGCTTTTCATGCTGGGTCTCTCTTTCATGTTTTTCCATTTTTTTTGTCATTGTAACTAGAACGTCTATCGATCCTTCTGCATCTGACTGCTTTCTCGTGTGATGGTACATGCTCAACTCAAATTCATGAAATTGTCAAACATACACAAGGAGATTTTCATCGGGTTATTTCTTTTAGCAGAATTATACAACATTTTACTCTCGTCAAACTGAATACAATTACTGACGTTTAGGGAATCAGCTTGGGGACTGGAAGCACACTGATTTTTGGCAACATATATTTAAATATATTGGTGATGATATTTGAAGTATTACAAACTGCATACTTTGAAACAAGAGATCATGACTTCTTGTATCTAGAAAATGTAAGAATGAGGTGTTCATCTGAATACTCTCTAACGTAATAATTAAGACTAGTCAGTATGTATCACAAATGCCTTTTTATTTATTTATTTTTTAAACAAATTGTATTCATTTTCCACATAGAAGCCAGCAGTACAATTATTCTGCAGGACAAGATAAGTAATCAAATTACCCGAACAATGTAACAGTTTTCATTAAAATGTTCACACAGGCGACTGTGCAGTCCTTGTCACCCAGGAAAACGATCGTCCGCACGCTCTCTCAAATACCAGTAGTGACAGTCCCGCTAGAGTAGCACCAGGATTAAAATGTAGAAAAAATGTGTAATGCAACAAAATAAACATTAAAACAATCTCTCCCGCCCTCCCCACGGACGGTTCCATGATTAGCAAACTAAGAAGAAAAGGCAAGACGAAAGGCAAGACATCTCAAAAACATTAGAGTGGAACATGTCCCATTAGTAGAGTTTCTGCTATACAAGTAGTCCTATTGAAAAACATCATACAGAGTAATACAGGAAATTCCACTATGCATGCCGTCCAAAATTGTGCAATACTCAATACAGGAAGGACTATGCATTTGTAGGAGTAACAACAGTCAGTTGCTTTAAAAGATTCCAGTATAGTGTCCCAGCTCATGGCTATGGGTATTTTCCATAGTCCCCTACTTTCTTCAGTGCGAATGGCCACACTCTCCGCTAGTCCCCATTTAACCATTTCATCCTTCCAGGCTAAGAAAGTAGGCTCTGTTGAAGATTTCCACCTCCTAGTTATACCCCGTTTTACCAACAATAGGGCCAGATCCATAAATTTGGCATGAACCTCTCGTCCCTTCAGTCGCTTATATAGCCCAAGGACACAAACTTCTAGTGTCTGGATCCCCATGTCACCCAGTATCTCAGTCAAAGATTGTGTAATCTCCTCCCAGTACCCTCATAGTTTGCTACAGGTCCAAAGCATGTGTAACAAGTCGGCATCTTGGTTGGAGCATCTAGGACATAGTGCATTGACGTCAGGAAATATAGTGTTAATGTTATGTGGCGTTAAATATGCTTGCTGGGTTACCATATATTGGATACACTTAAAACAAGTATTACGGGACACAAGTTTTGGATATTCCAATATGACCACCCACTCCTTGTCTAGTAGAGGTCAATTGAGGTCACAGTCCCATTTACTGTGCACTGCAAGTTACATGGACGGTTGGTGTGTTAGTAACCCTTGATAAAACCAGCACGTCAGGTGGCCACCTGGTCCCATGAGATACATGAGATGAACAAGTTCATTTGTTGGTGGTTCCCTTCCTAGAGGCATCCACAGTTTTTTAACATCAGCTGTAAGGCTGGCATGTAGTAGAAACAGCGTATCTGGTACTCTCCGTTCGTTAACAAAATCAGTATGCGTCAACAACATCCCATCCCCAGATAGGTCGCCCACCGTGCCCTCCTCGATTTGCGCCTAAGGTTCCAACCGTAGAGCAGTCAATGTTTCAGTGTTGGTGGGGATGCCTAACAATGGGATATTGGGCGCGTGTGCTGGAACATCTGCAGTATATCTCAGCATCCTTCTCCAGTAATCTAATGCTATCCTGAGCAGTATATGAGATATGGAGGGGACACAACTTTCGGGCACAGCAAGCGGTGTAGCCCGCCCTTTGCAAGCATTTGCGGAGTATATGCAATTTCACCTTTATTTCAGCCAGCCACCCAGTATGACAACCATTGGAGCTGTGCGGCAAGGCAGTAAGCATAGAAGTCGAGTGCGCCTCGTCCACCCGTTTAGATGGGAGCTGTAATTCATTTAAGCTTAACCGATGGCGGCCTGTACCCCAGATTAAATTGGTCAATAACGTATTCAGGGTTCAGAAGGAAGTAGTTGTAAACCGTACTTGCGAATTTGTAAATAAATAAAGCTGATCAAGAGATCTATCTGTCCCCAGCCATTCTACCATAACTGTTCTGACTCTTTCAGCACATAACATGTGGAAAATAATAAAACAAATAAAAGAGTTTGGGATCCAACTAACAATTAACAATTAAAAAGCAGGAACTGAGTTTACTAAAAAAGTCTTAAACTGAAGAAGAGGATGTAGATCCAATAAACGTTTGATTAAGGACTTTGCTACGACCACTGAAAAATTCCCTGTCACCAAAGGTTATGGTGTTCGTCTCTGAAATGTACAATAGTTTATAGATCTCAAACTATGTTGTGGTCTATGAAGAGTAAATGTGGCTGTCATAAATATCTAACATATGTGGAGAAGTGTGGCTCAATGGTTAGAGCGGCAGACCATGATGCAGAAGTCTGGCCCGGGACCAGCGTTCAATTCCCGCCTCGGCGGGTCTTGGGCTCAATTTCCTCGGACCTGATAATTCTCGCCTCAGTGCCTATTCTAATCATGAGTCCCACTCTGCAACTCTGGGCAATAGCTTACTTAATCTCCACAACGGCCCTATCAACGCTAGGATGCCTGGCTTCACCTTGGGGGTGCCCAGGAGTGGGCACTTCACAGGGAAAGGCCAGGAAGGGTTCCTCAGCGGTATTCGTACAAGCGCCGAGATGCCTCCAGGTAGTTGTGCGCTATACAAGTACCTCTACATTTACATATGTCAGATTTATCTATGGTAACAACCACAAAAGGGTCTCACAACCAGCATGTACACTAAATAAAATCCCTACAGGTCAGGTAGTCCAATAATTGTGACTTGACTTCCCGCTCTGCTGTATGCACCTCTAATGGTTTGCAAAAAGAGTTGATTAAGAAAGAATCAAGACTAAATAAAAATCAACCACCAATTTATAAAAACAATTGCATTTGTATCTTTAAATAGACACCTCAATGAAATAATTCACCTGAGGATTCCGGAGATATACATTTTCAAAGGAACAATAAATCGCTGCTTTTTCACTTGGCACAGTAAATCGTTTTAATGGACTACGCTCACGGTAAAGTTTGAAAACCTTGGAAAAACTTTGAAAAAGATGTAAACTACTACGCCGGCCAAATTTGGGTGACTAACTCCGGCACAGAGAGCATCAGGGGAGCCAAAGTGGCTTATTTGGACAGTTCACTCGCAGTCAAGGCAGTCTCCAGTCCAGTTCCAGGTGCTATTGCCAAATCACCACAGACTTCAATGGTCTAGTTCTGATGCAAGCAAAAGACGTTGCAGAAGATGCTGAAAGATCCTAGGGATGTTGATCCGGTGATGGGGGTCCTCCTGGGAGTACTCCTTAATCCACAAACATAATGGGGTGAATTTGGAATCAGGGATCAACGTCCCTTGAAGTCTAGTTGAAGTCTGGCCAAAAACCTGTAGTTCTTTTTAACTGATGGTAAGTTTCATCTTGGTTGAACAGACTACTCCGAAAACTTTCCTGGGTCCAGCAGATTCAGAATCAACTTTTGGGGGTTGAAACTCTCTCTTCCAGGCTGCATTTCAGTGGTCATTGGCGGTCAGACTATCTTGGCTATAAACTTGCTAAGGCAGGCTTCATCAGCTTTTGTGGGCCTGTAGCAGTAACAGGAACTCATTCAGCTTACTCCTGGAGTCACTTTTCTCTAAGGCTTGAGGGTGACTTTTCCCTGAGTAGGGCACCACAAGCACATTCCTCTCTTTGCTAGCCCCAATAACAGCACGTGCAGTTCAGTCTTGGTGCAGTCTCTTTTTACTGGGTCCCAGGAACAGCAGGGCAGTCCTCCTTCAATCCACTCTTCAGTACATTCGTGATCTGAAGTCTGAGTGCTAGGGATGCCACTTCTATGCCCAGTTTGCACCCTCAGGGATTTGGCAACTACTAGCCAATGGATTATCAGATTCCCTCCCACCTAGTAATGACTTCCTGTGAAGTGGGGTGTATTGCTAGCCCAAATGCACCCTTTTGCTTACTCCCAATAAGGCTGAACCCTTCTATTGGTGTGTGGAGCACCCTAGCCCACCTCAGACGTGCGGCTACCTGTGAGATGAGTGCAAACACTATAAACAGTTTAGCTATGGCTCCCCCTTCTCTTTCCTTTATGCCAACCTATCTGCAAGAGCAAAAGAGCAACCCATCTCATGTGTGTCCACTATTTGCCTTTCATAGGCAGCTTCTTGTTTGAAGCTCGCCTTTTGGGCTCAAGCCCTTTTGTCAGAGTTTACTATCAGGTCCACCTCATTGGGAATATCTTCGTCTGTGGATACCGGCCCGGCCCTAGCCATGGTTAGGCTGTCAATTGTATCATTCATTGCCTTGACTTCTATCTCACTGATTCCTGCTCACTGCCTGTACTTTTCTATAATTGAAGGCCAGGTAGCCAAGGGCTCATTTTCCATCCCATCCACTGATACTAGGGTGAACACTGTATACCCTCTGGAATACCCAGGGAAAACTTCTACCCCCCTCGCTAGACTGGCAATGCCCTTGGGGGGACCACCAATCTGTGGTTTATTGGTGCATCGCAATCTTCCCTCTTGTGTCCTAGCTGCTGAAAGTCATAATATACCCCAGCCTTTTACGGGTCATAATTCTTTCCCAGGTACCTTGGACTAGTGCGATCTCCCCCTTGGGCATTCTTTTTGGACTCTTTACAGGGCTCTTTCTTTTTATCTGTGCCTACTTGCTTTCCATGAAGGTGGAGCCTACCCCCCTTTCTCAGGATCACCTACATGGGACTTCTGGGTGTCCTAGTGGGTACCCTTTCATCTGCTATCTTGCCCAGCTTTGTGGGACTAGACAGTTTAGAATCTACTAGATGTTGGTGCAGCTTTTCTTATGAACAATATCAGAGTCCTTCAAATGTATCCACCCTGTTACCTTTAATCCAGCCATCCACTAACTTTACTGAAGCATCGACAAAGTTCACTCATGTTTGTGTTCTCCCTTACGTGTATTCGTGATCTTTTGTCAATACTCCTCTGGGGCAAGACCATATTGTTCTATAAGTGCTGTATAAGTGGGAGTGTAAGATTCTGCCACCTCATCCTCCAGTGTAAGAAGCCAATCTCTCCCCGCCAATGGAATTAGTTCCCACAATAAGGACCTCAGTGCTGGGCACCCACCCTCCTCATCCAAAAAGCTCTTTCATAGGATGCCAGACACTTATTTATGTCACCCCTCTCGACATATTTAGGCACAATTCCTTTGTGCAATCTAGTATCATAGACACCCCCTGAGGTAACCTCAGATTATATTTTTTGCTGATACTATTCTCTTGGGACTTCAAGCCCAGATTGACCCTTCTCTCCTCAAAGGCCAGTCTCTTCCCTCCTAAGCCAATCTCGACTCAGTTCCAGAAGGCTTACCTGGTCCTCGAGGTCTCTGGACCTCTCTCTGAGATTATGCTATCTCACTGCCAGATTTTAAGGGGTGCCTTGCGTGGATGGTGGGTGGTCAGGGTATATTCGACCTCCTCATCCTCATCATTCCCCATTGTCTTGAGGAATCTTGTTCTCCAAAAGTGATCAGGCTCTGCATTCCTCCTCCCAAACACTGAGGGCTCTCGTGTGATCCTATTTCTTTGCTGAGCCATCCATGCTGACCTTTCTGTCCTTGTACAAGGACTCTCAAATTGTTGATAATGAGAGTGGACTGAGTGGCCAAGTCGATCTCTATGCTTCTTAGCCTCTTTTACAAGGCAAAAACTTTAGCAAACTTTCAGAAACTTTTCCAAACTTTTTCAAACCTTTTTAAAATTTTGCAAACTCTTAGAAACAGTACTTAGGAGACTCCAAGACCTGGCAACGTGAATGGAAATTACAAGAACATCTTTCTAGCTTTTGACTTGATGGATTTTTAATGCTTCAAACCTATTTGCCAAATGGTACAGCAAAACACAAGTCCTGGATCTCAGCACTAGGCACCAATGTGAGGAAAGCAGTTTATTATATTGTGTGGTTGTGAGACCTCATCATGTAATAAACTCACTACCTGCACTGGATCCAGTTAACATTGTTTAAAAAAACATTATCTTAACCCTGGATAGCTGTGGCTGGGTGTAGTCAGGATTTATCAAATAAACAAGTGTAAAGCATTTAATAGCACCAAAACAGATGAATAAGAAAGAAACGAGACTCAACAAAGTTACACACATCAATTTATAAATATAGGTTGTATTTTTATATTTTAAAAGACACCTCAATGAAACAGTTCCAGAGGGTTACAGAGATATGAAATTTCAAAGGGACACTAATTCTCTGCTTTTTCACTCTGTGCAATAAATTGTTGTACTAGATTGTGCTTGTGGTCAAGTTTGAAAACTTGAAAAAACGTTTCGTAAAGTTATAAAATATTACTCTGACCCACCTTGGGTGATCAACTCCTGCAGTGAGCATGTTGAGGGGGCCAAAGTGGCTTAGTTACTACAGAGTTAAAGCAGTCTCCAGTCCAGTTCCAAGCGTTATGGGCAAACGGTTATAGACTTCAATGGAATGGTCCTGATAGAATTATACAGGATGCTGAAGGATTCTGATTAAGCTGATCTGGTGAGGGGGCTGATGGGTGTCCAGCAGGGACTACTCCACGGTCCGTGAACTCGTTTCGGTGAATTAGGCCACAAGGGTCAAAGTCCCTTGAAGTCTGGTTCAAGCCAAGCCAGAAATCATTGACTACTGGTCTACTGGTCTCCTGTTACAGCCAAACTCGGAGTTCACTTCAACTGGTGGTAAGTTTCATGTTGGGTAACAAAACTGTACTCTAATGACTCTCCCAAGTCCAGCAGGGTCAAGACTGATTTGTATGCAGCTGGGTGAAAACTGAGGTGGCATAGTGGGTTGAAATGATGGATTGGGGTGCCGCCTGAGCAATTTTGAGTGACTGAGATTAAATCAAGCATGACAACCATCATCTTTTTGTTGTTGCAGTTGAGGTGCTAAGTGCAATGTGTTTTGCCAGATTTGGGTCCTGTGCTCCTTGCGCCACTGGAATCAAGCTGTACCTGGCTGAAGAGCCCATAATCCGTGCCAAACTGATCCTAAGTTGCTTGTATTCCAGTTCAGGGAGGAAACTGCTTTGCAGTTCAGGCTGTACTGATCCCACTGGAGCAGGGTCAAGACTGATTTGCATATGACTGGGTCCAAACTGTAGTGGCATTGTGAGTAAAAAACAATGGATTGGAATGCGGACTGAGCTATTGCCAGTTGCCGAATATAATTCAAGCATTCCATCCATCGCTTTGATGCTACTGTTGCATTTTCTGCCCTAAAATGCAACAAGTATGCCCAGATACCAGTCCCGTGCTCACTGTGCCACTGGAAACAAACTACACCTAGTCATAAAGCGCATAGTAAGAGCAGAAGCGGTCCCACGTTGTGTCAGGTAAAGGCAGACCTAGGCACCTTCAATGTACATATGCAGCCTCAAGAAACCTCCCAATTAAAGACAGAAGTAATCCAATGTTATTTTACTCCATATACATATATTAAATGAAACTTCAACTCCCTTGGTCCATTGCAAACAGCTCAATATGTCATTAGGGGGGCATGACTACAAATTGTATATTTGCAGGTAGGCGGAATTGTGTAATTCTATTCACCTGTGAAGTCAGTTATTTTTTTACTTGAGTGCAGAGCGGAACGTGATGAAGAATTGAGGATTTTGGGCTCCCGATTAGTTGGCAGCATTTCTATAGATCTATGCATTTTGGTGGCTAAAGAAGGTCTGCCGTTTCTGTTGTTTTCAAGATCCTGCCAAATTCCAGGGGAAGATTTCCCTGGTTCTTCTTGGTAATACACCAACTGGAGTGTTCTAATTTTCTGCAGCGTGAGGAGCACTTGAATATTTGAGTTCGTTTCTTCTTCATGGAAGTCCATGAACTTTTGCACTCTACATGCGTTTTTGCTCGGAACAAATGTTTAGCTTTATTTTGTATCCTGCTGGCGAGGTGTGCTGGGCTTCTGGCATTATACACATAAGTGACTTTTACTTGATACTTCTGTAAGGATATTGTGCTGCTGAATCACAGAGCATTTTTTGCTTCCTATTTTTTTCCTAATCTCCTAAATACAAGACTGGTTCATCTTTTTTTATCAAGGGGAGTTGTTCCTCGTGACATTTAACATAGGAGATAACTGAACACTTGGTGATTAACTTTTTTTGGGGAGTAACTATCGTGTATCCAAAGGATTTGTGATTTATTCTGATTTGGGGCCATTGGCTGTATAGCGTTCTTCCTATTACAGAAAACAAAGGGCCATAGTATCAAGAAAGGGCGATACACACTCGCCGCTTTTATCGGCAGGAAACTGCCGCTAAAGCGGCGATGATGGGCTTGATAGTAGGCCCTTGTGAATTCCCATAGCAGCCCAGGTTCAGGTGTTAACCTGGGCTGCTATGGGAATTAACAAGGGCCTAATATCAAGCCCATTATCGCCGCTTTAGCGGCATTTTCCTGCTGATAAAAGCGCCGATAATGTATCGCCCTTTCTTGATAATATGGCCCAAAGTATTTTCTGAGTCAAAAGTTTGGTGACCTTATTTGGATGCATGATGAGAATATTCATCATTGACAAACATACAGGGGTTTACAATTTGTGCATGGTATGTATGAATCATTGTATAACACTTGGCCTGCTTTGCACTAGAACCAAAAATGTTTGAATGAGGATTAATGAGTTTATTGTGATTCATCTGTATCACAGCATTTTTGTGCATATCAGCAAGGAAGGATATATGAGATTAAGCGATGTGAATAAGGGAAGTCATTGTTTCCATAAGGCAGCACTGATAGGTATTTGCCAATCAAAACTATATATCTAAGTTATCTTCAAATAGCAGTGAGAGTGTAGACCTTAATTGTCTTTATCTTTTCTTATACAGGTCTCCTTCCTTGCAGTTTCTTTTCCCACTACCCTTTGCCTCACCCAATAACTCCAAGCTTCTCTGTCTTTATGGTATGCGGAATTGGGGTTATTGAGGGGTGGACCCAATCTTAGTATCGTTCTGATCCTGAGGAGCTCATACACATACATAGTCAGAACTTGACAGGTTGCTTGTGTTCTTGATTAGGGAGGACCTGGCTTGGCAGTTTAGGCTGGACTGTTCCCACTGGTGCAGGGTCAAGATTGATCTGCATATGGATGGGTCCAAACTGAGGGATCATGGTGGGTGAAAAATGATGGATTGAGATGTGGCCAGAGATATTGTCAGTGGGTGAGATTACTTCAAGCATTTCATCCATCACCTTGTTGTTGTTGCATTTGAAGCTCCAAGTGTGACGGGTATGTCCAGACATGGGTGCCGGGCTCACTCCGCCACAAGAATCAAGCTGTTCCTGGACGAAGAGCCCATAATAAGGGTGAAACCAGTTCTAGGTTGCTTGTATCCAGTTCAGGGAGGACCTGGCCTAATAGTTCAGACTGAGCTGTTCCCATTCGAGCAGGGTCAAGACTGGTTTTCACACGGCTGGCTGCAAACTGAGGTGGCATAGTGGGTGAAAAATTATGGATTGGGATGCAGCCCAAGGGATTGCCAGTGGTTGGGATTATTTCAAGCAGTGCATTCATCCCATTGTCGTTGTTGCAGTTTTGCTCCCAGGTCTTTAGACCTGGTTACAACTTTTGAGGTTTGGATCTCAGTCTTCAAAGCTGCACTTCGGTAGTCAGCGGCAGTCAGCCAACGTACCAAGGCAGGCTTCTTCAGCCTTTGAGGCCTTGTAGCTGTATCAGGCAGTCAGCCAACTGATTAAGTCATTCCTTCTGTCTAGGGCTCATGATGCCTTTTCCTCTAAGAAGGGCACCACAGACAGCAGGAGCAGTCCAATCTTAGTGCAGCCTCTCTTTGCTGGGTCAACAGAACAGCAGGGCAGTGTTTCTTTGGCCCACTTATTGTTATAGGTCTGTTCGGAGGTCTGGGTTCCAAGGGTGTAATTTTTATGCCAAGTTTGTGTCCTCATGGATGTGGTGACTATTACCCAAATATATTACCACACCCCCTCCCACCTAGTGACAATACACCATCCTGCCCACTCCTAAGATGGCAGAACCTTCCTCTTGTTGTGTGGAGCTCCCACACACCACCCGCAAAGCTATGTCTACCTATGGGCTACACCCTTACTGAGAAAACAGTTCAGCCACGGTGTCCCCCTCACTGTCCTCGATACAATGACAAAACAGCAACCCTTCTTGTATGTGCCTCCCTTTGCCCTTAAAAAGAAGGTTGCACTTTGACGCTTGTCTTTTGGACTCACACTTCGTTTGGCCTTCCTGTCAGGGAGAGTGACAACTGTGCCAATGTCAAGTCTTTTTGTGTTCTTTCCTGAAATTCATTCACTCCTCTCCGTAGGAGGGCAGAAGGCTGTGAATATTTGTGTTGAATAATTGAGTGTGGTTGTTAATGGTATAGTGTTGTTCATTTCGTAGGGGGTCAGTATCTTTATAAGCATTTTTGTACTATCCTTTAAAGAAATATAAGGATATTATTTGAATAAAAAGATAAAAATGTATTTAAAAAAATACCATATTTTACCCCACAACACACTACAATTTCCATATTTTACCCAAAATGCACACCCCAATTTCCATATTTTACCACACAACACCCCCAAATTCCATATTTTACCTCAAAACACCCCCCAATTTCCATATTTTACATCTGAAACCCATACCCACCCGAAAAACTTTAAATTACCCCATTACTGACCTCACAATGCGTTGTAATCAAATGCAATGTAAAGGCACCTGTATTGTCGGAGTTGCGTTGTTGATGATGTACTGCCTGCATTGCAATGGTTATCTCCCGTGCCAAAGGCAACCCATTGCCTACGCCATTTGTGTCCATCTGCCCCTGGACCGTGCTCAGCACCAAGGACCCTTCCTCTTGGACACTCCACTGCTACGATGCCAGCACCCCCCTCGCCATCAACCCTGGACGCCACCTCTCCTGCCAGAACCAACATCTGCTCAGGACCGGACATCGCCATTGCCAGCACTGACGGCTGCAGTATCACCAGCAAGGAGCACCCCAACCATCAAGGAGGAGGCATTTTGCCATCACCTACAGAAGCACACTCCGACTGACAACGCACTCTAATGACGAAAAGGTGACCATGGACTACCTCAACTCCCGGATCCAGACCAAGCCAAGCACATACTCTGCAGGCCCCCCGGGCCATGGCCCACATTCCCCAGTACTATTGTAGACCTGATTGTACCCCAGGGTACCCCATCCACCAATGAAATCCTACTTGCGGAACTCGAGTTCCTCCTGGACAACACCAGTGACCAGGACACCACCCCCTCCTGGGGAAGGTCCCCTACATCAGACTCAAGCAGCAAGTCACCTCAAAAAGCCACATAGCAGGACACACAGTGGAGCACGTCACCTCCACCAGCAGGAACTTCAACTACAGCTACAACACTGGACTCTCCTGTAACGACCATCATTGGGAACATCACGTCTTCACCTTGACCACCGGACGCCACCGACATCATTGCACCCTCTCGCAGCTGGATCAAGGCCACTGAAGAACGTCTCGTCAACTCCCTCCGCACCAACAGTCCACCGATGCTTCCAAACGATGACAGTTCGCAAACACCACCGATAGATCTCCAACAGCGATGACATTCGGGCACCCCTCATGAACGGCACTGCGTCAGTACCTTCCGCCTGCCTGATGGCAGGCGTGAGGATAACGCAGTGCCATAGGGATAGAATGGCTCCATGCACTGCTGGAGTTGCGTCATGGTTGTGACACAACTGCAGCAATGTGTGACTTTAGCGCAGACAGATACGTCAGGATTCCTGAAGTATCTGTCATTACTTGCATCATGGAGTGCAGTTCAGTGAATACAGCGCATCCGTGCTGTCGAAGAAGGGCACAGTGAGAAGTGCTGTAACGCTTTCTTGTCGCAGCGCTGCAAAACTTTTCATGACGGGGGCCCAGGAATGCGCACTGTCCTATTGATGGTGTGCATTCCTGCATTGTAGTTTTGTCGCAGGGCAGAGCTTCAACATTGCTTGCAGCGCTGTCAAGCACCAAAACCTGCTGAGATGTGGCCACAAGTGTTATCCCCATTTTTAAGACCTGCTATTTTCTGGTCTTAAGTAACTGTCTCCAATTGCAGATAGAGCCAGTTTTTTTGGTATTCAGAATTTCAAGTTCTTGTGAATATGGAGTAGTGGTGTTTGCAACTGTTTTTTTTTGTTTTGTTTTGAAAATGTGTTTATTTGCATGTCAGGTAGAGCATCAATGTATTACAGTCTACATAAAAAAGCAATCTCATAATGGCATGCTCCTTGCGGTACAATAATAACAGTCGTAATGTAAATTTTCTATTTTGTTGCATCGTAGTTAGCTCAACAGAACCCCCATGAACCTCCCACCCACCACCCCTAGTATACCCACCCTTGGCACTCATACTTTGTAAATGCAGTTATCAAGTGGTATTTGGCTGCTCCCATACATAGCTCTTTCTTAATACATTGTCCTATACAATCAGCCAGAGATAGAAACAACAAAATGCGTGGGTTTCCCCGTTGACACCTTTCAAGGTGCACCAGTCAGTATCGTGGTAGGATGTGGTGCAATGAGGGGGGTTCACAGTTCAAGCTGCAGATAGCGAGACATTAGATCCCTCCTCCCCCTCCGACTCAAAGGCTCCTAGTATGGTGAACCAGTCCAGCGATATCAGTGTCTTTCTGTGGCCCCTACGTTCCTCGCGCTGCAGTGCCTCTCCCTCCGCTCTGCCCCACCGTACAACCTCCGCTTTCCACATGTCAGGTTCCGGTGGTTTGGGAGATTTCCACCGCATGGTTATCGCGCGTTTCGCAAGTAGCAGGGCCATATCAGTGAAGCGTGTCGACACACTTCTTTTACGCGCGCCTGGCCCTAGCCCTAGAATTGTGTGTTCTAGGGTGCGGGGTAATAAGGAAGTTTCTGCTCTGGCAAGTGAGTCATGTATGTTTGTCCAATAATAGCCTAATTTCGGGCAGTCCCATAGCATGTGTATTAATGAGGCATCATCTGCTCTGCATCTGGGGCAGGTATCAGCAGCGTCAGGGAACATAGCATGTATATGGCGTGGCGTGAGGTAAGCCCGATGCAGGACCATCAGTTGAATGAACTTGAACTTCGGGCTTCTAGCCACTCTTTTGGGAAATTGCAGGATTCGCTCCCATTCTCTCTCCTCAAGTGGTCGCCCTATATCGCCTTCCCACTTGACCTTGAGGGGCAGTAAGGAGGCCGCTCGCCCGGTTCTGATTCCCGTAGTAAGCCATCTGGTCAGGTGGCTTCCCGCTCCCATGAGGTATTGCATCGACAGTAGTGGGTTTGTGGGCGGCTCTTCGCCCTCCCCCGCCCATTTCTCCGTCACATAGTGACGTATACTAGCATGTAGGAGAAACGAGCCTCCTGGGACGTTATGTGTGGCCCTGAAGTCCTCAAAGGACAACATGCGTCCATCTGCGAATAGGTCTCCAATGTGCATGACCCCTGCATCATGCCATGGGGTTAGCTCGTGGGTTGTGAGCAGACCGGACTCCAGTGGGATACCAAGTAGTGGGGTCGTAGGGGCATATGAAGTCGTGGGGGACGTGTACTTCACTGCTTTCCACCAATATTGAATGGCAAGGCGGAGAAGAGGTGGAGCGTCTCTAGGTAGCTCTGAATGGGGCAGAAGGAAGATATGGAGTTTCCCTTTGGACCGGTCTTCCTCCGTCATGTCAATCTCATGTAGGTTCCTGCCCGCCAGCCAGTAAGCCAGCCATTGTAACTGACAGGCGTAGTTATAGGCCCTGAAGTCCGGTGCTCCCATGCCCCCAGCCCCGGAGGTAAGTTGTAATTTAGCCAGGCCGATGCGTCTCCGCCCCGATCCCCATATAAGCTCCGTTAGTAGTGTGTCTAGTGCCTTGAAGGTAGAGGCTGGAATCAGGAATGGCAAGTTAGTGAAATAGTAAATGAGTCGGGGAAGCACCACCATCTTGGAGACTGCCACTCTACCTGCGACTGACAACGGCAGTGACAGCCAGAATTGCACCTGTGATTTGAGCGCTCTCATTGCCCTGCCCAAATTGCCGTCTATCATTTCCTCCGCTCCTCTGTAGATTTGGATTCCGAGGTAGCGGAAAGTGGTGTCCGCCAGTTGGAAAGTGTACGGCAGAAATGGTAGTGGTGTAGATGGTTCAGTGTCATTAAAGCAGTAACCATATGACTTGGGTTCGCTTAACGTGAGGCCCAATAGCAACCTGTAGTCCTCAAAGAGAGTGGGTATGGGGTGTAGGTCACCCCTCATATCATGAAGGTACAGGATAATATCATCAGCATAGGTAGACACCACATGCGTCGTCCCACCCCTCTGAATGCCAAGGTGAGAAGCTTCCTTCCGGAGCTTACAAAGCAACGGTTTGAGCGCCAGGATGAATAAGAGTGGGGAGAGTGGGCACCCTTGTCTGGTACCCTTTGCAATGGTTAGTGGTTCAGAGATGCATCTGGACGTTCGGACCCGCGCTGTGGGGTGGGTGTCGAGCAGTCTAACCCATGCAACATATTCCGGGGGCAACCCGAATTTCTCAAATGTGGCAAACATGAAATCCCACCTGAGGGAGTCGAAGGCCTGTTTTAAATCTAGTGTGATACAGCCTCAGTGTTTCCGGTCGCCCGGTCTCGTAACATCAGCTGGGCTAGCCTACGGAGGTTCAGGGCCGTGCTCCTACCAGGTACAAACCCGCACTGGTCGGGATGGATCAGTTGGGGAATGTATTGTGTCAGTCTAGTTGCCAGCACTTTGCTCAGTATTTTGTAATCAGTATTAAGGAGGGACAAGGGTCTGTAGTTAGCTAGGTGCATTCCGTCCCTGCCCGGTTTCAATAGGGAAGTTATCAAGGCCTGCAGGGATGATTGTGGCAGGGAATTGGTCTGCAGTGCTTCGTGATAGATAATTTGTAATCGCGGGGCGAGAAGATCAATAAACGTCTCGTAAAATTCTACAGGCAGGCCGTCCGTCCCAGGAGTTTTATTCTTCGGTAGGGCGCGTATCGCCTGTTTAATCTCTGCCGTGGTGATAGTACGTTTCAGATCATCTCTCTGTCTATCAGTGAGCCGTGGTAGAACCAGGCCCTCCATGAAATTCTCGAGTGCCGTATGCGAGAGGGGTTGGTGCGGGCCATATAGTGTGGTGTAGTAGTCCTTGAACGCATTGTTGACTCCTAATTGAGTCGAAGCTAATGAACCCTCCTGGTCTGTAATTTCCAAGATTGGGAGGTGTGTCGGGGTGTTCCGTATTATGCGGGCCAACAGTGGGCCTGACCGGACAGCTTGAGTGTGTTGTCTATTAGTGTATTCGCAGTAGTCCAGTAACCTTAATTCTTCTAGGAGCTCAGCATGCCTTATATGCGCTTCCTGTAGTGGTGTAAAGTGTAGGTGCGTGCCCACTGCTTCGTTTTCTAGCATTGCCAGTTTACCCTCTATTTCCTTAAGGCCATCCAGTACCGCCCTCTTCATGCCCACCCGGGCGGCCATTGCTTCCCCCCTGATGTAGACTTTGAACGTGTGCCACTCCAACCGTCTGGAGCTAGCGGTGCCAGTGTTCGTGGTAAAGTAAGCCTCAATGGTGTCTGCAATGGACGATTTGAAGACAGTGTCTTCCAACAGGTCCGTGGGCAACCTCCACGTCGGTATCGGTGTCAAGAGCCTACCCCATTGTATTGCCAGTTCGACAGGGTTATGGTCCGAGAGTGTCTTACCCATGTGCTGTGCTGTGAGAATCGCTCCCAGTAGAGAGCGGGAGCAGAACACGCGGTCGATTCTGGTGTACAGTTGGTGAGGTGGGGAGAAAAAGGTGTATTCTTTGTGTAGCAAGTGTTTGCTGCGCCATGCATCTGCTAGGTCCCACCCGTCGGCCCATTGTGTTAGCGCAGTCGCCTGTTTCCTGCAGTCGGTGGCGTGTAATGTGGGTGTGACCGGTCCATTGTGACATCCAGCACAGCATTAAAATCCCCTCCGACAACCCGTTGATAGCCCGCCCAATCCGCTAAAACACCATTAAGTCTAGTTAAAAAGACCGATAGGCCCGAATTCGGGGCATACACACACCCAAGAACAACAGTAGCACCATCCAGTTCGCCCCTTACAAATACATATCGTCCCTCATTGTCAATTCTCTGCTCAACCGGTTTGAAGGGCACAGAGTTACAAACCCATATAGCCGCCCCCCTTGAGAATGCAGAGTAGGATGTAGCGAAGAGCTGACCTCTCCATTTCTTTGACAGTTTCAAGTTCTCGGCTCCGTTCAGATGTGTCTCCTGGAGGCAGGCTATCATGACCCCTCTGCGGTTAAGTTGAGCCAGTATTCTGTGTCGTTTGTGGATCGAACCCATGCCCGAACATTCCAGGTGCACAAGTTGTATACATTAAGTGACCCCATGACTGTTCATATAATGAGGAAGCGCTGTGCTCGTAAGTGAGCAAGCCAAGTTTACTCTGCGCTGGTAATAGAGTGCCATTTGAATTTTCAGCCCCTGAACTTTAAGGTCCCCAAGGAAACGTACTTGGGGTCCAAACCATGATACCCAACATGGG
This sequence comes from Lissotriton helveticus, assembly GCF_964261635.1. Lineage (NCBI taxonomy): Eukaryota > Metazoa > Chordata > Amphibia > Caudata > Salamandridae > Lissotriton > Lissotriton helveticus. The sequence continues at coordinate 1,457,627,070 of NC_136059.1, forward strand.
TAACATTCAAACTCAACCATGTTCATACGATGGGGGGTGCAGTCTATTCGGACCTGATTTGTGCTGACCTGCGGTGACCTAGCAAGCCCTTAGCACATACAACCCCCATGCCACCCACCTGCGTGTGGCTCTTTATGCAGTTCATACATTACCACTCGTGCATCGTTCAAGGCGCCGTCGTTAAAATTCTGCAGCCATTTGCGCCGTGTTTGCAACTGTTTTTGCAGTGGAATAATTGCATATAATTATCACTAACAAAAGTGGCGATCTTTACAATGGACTCTTTTGCCAAAAAACTATCGCTAATGGCTGTTAGTGACAGCTTGGTAATATAGCAATAAAATTATTGCCGCATTAGCGTCAGAAAAGTGCCCCAAAGCGGCGCTAACTTCTTAGAGAATATGTCTCCATGTTTTGTTATGTTTGCAAAGCAAAATAGGCAATTTAGAGCAGTGGTCAATTAGTCAAGTCTCTGAAATGTGTTTTCTATCACAAACATTTCATGCTTTTTAAACCAAAGTTGTTCTTAGTAATATTATCTTGAATCACGAACGAGTATAGTTTCTCAATAATGTATTAGCCATGGGAGCTTTATGACCCAGACCTGCAGCGCCCCGACCCTGGTGCTTCTGCAGGGTGGGTGCATTGAATCTGCAGTTCCCATCTTGACAGAGGCCTGAACGCTCCACAGGAGCTGCATGAACAGGCCTTTGCAGAGAGAAGGAGCACTGCCATCAATTGCCGTAGGACCAGGCTCTACTCCTACAATATAGGACATGCCCTGTCGGTACGGGCGCTCTCACCTCCTTCACTGCCAGCCCAGAGCTCGTAGCCCACATTGTCTCTTTGCATGGCCCGGGTCCAACTGCATGATCTAACTTGCCCGACCGGCTTGGTCTACCGGTGGGGCACTGAATTGCATTGTAGCACATCCAGACTTGAGGGCTTCTCTGTGGCCCATCAGAGACACCCCAAACACCTCCTGCATCATGCCCTCTAGGACTTAGAGGGTGGCCTGCCATTGGCCTCCTCCTCCTTCAACCATATTACAGGGGCCCGACCCCATTGTTCCCCACACAGGCCTCCTGTCCCAGCTCACTGTCTGATTTGTGGTGCTGGGCTGGTATCCCCTCGCCCCTGAGACCTGGGGCCCACCTAATCCTTTTTACTTCACCACTACCAGGAGACTTCCATGCAATTGTCCAGACACACAGCAATTGAGAGCCTACCGTGGACCTGCTCCTCCACTTCCCAATTGGACCACAATTGGGACTTCAATGCCTCTCCCCACGCCCCTCTTCATTACTGCATAGCGGTGGGACTTCCATGCCTGCGGTATCCTGGGTCATGCCTCCAGCATCGGCCCTATACATCTAGCCTTTAGTGGGTGCACTTTACTATTTATAGACGCAGGACTGGTCTCTTGATTGAGCAGATACCTCAGAGGATGAAAGAGATCTGAGCAATGTACTCCCTTTGTTACCCCATGCTGCATTATCATAAGGCTGTGCCTATGGCGCCTGCGAGAGCCCAAGGTCACCCTTGACTGCTCCCCGCCTTCTGTGACACATTCTTGTAGTGGCCCATGCGGGGAGTTTCATCCACCCCTCGCTGCACTGCAGGTGAATGGGATCTGGACTTGCCTACCTTCCAGGACATGACCTCCCGTTCAGCCCTCCATCGACAGTCCCTGCTCAGGGCTGGCTACCTGTCCACCTCCCCGGTGCACCCTTAAGATTCTTGTCTTCTTCCTTTCCAGCCCCTCGATCCGGCGATGCCCTTTGGCAAGTCCTCCGGAAAATCCTCCTACCAGCTACTTTTCTCGGAAGCATTTACACAATATCGGCCCATGGCTGCCCTCATGATGCTTGCTGTCGCCCCGACCACCTCAATCTTCCCAGCCAGCAGCAGGATACCACAATGGGCTGCATACTACAGGAGGTCACAGCGGTTGGCCGCAGGTTGGAGGTCATGGACTACAAGATCACAGACCTCACTTCTGAGACCAAGTCTATACACGCTGACATCACCCTTTCTCAGTATAAATTGGAGGGGATGGAACACTGCCTCACGGCGGTAGAGGATCACCTCAACCGCTTGCTGAAAAGAGACCAGGAACTTCTGCTCATGTGTGACACACTCACACACCTGGAAGGCAGAAGTCGGAGAGAAACTGGTAGTTTTTTAGTTTCTCAGAACTAGGCAGAGGGCACAGATGTTATGGGCTTCCTCAGAGATCTCCTCCCCATGCTTAAGGCCCTTGTCTTCTCTCCCGCCCTGGAGATAAAGAGGGCTCACAGGGTGGGTCCTCCTCGCTTTGATCCAAAAGTGGGCATGCATTCCCTCATCACTTGCTTTCTACACGATGAACAGGTGCATCAACTCTTGGCTGCAGCCTGCTCACATGGGCCGTACCTCTTTGAGGGGAATGAGATATGTGTAGGCGCTCATTATTCATGATAAATCAACAACAAGCAGAAGGCCTTGCTGGCTTTGCGGCCCCAGCTGCGGGAGATGGACATTAAGTTTGGCCTGTTTGAGCCTGCCTGTTATAATTCCCTCTTTTCCTGGCATGCTTTATTATATGCCATTTCTCTGTTGTGGTCTCTGCCGCTCTCCCTTCCACCCCCCTCTCTTTTCTCACCCTTTGGAATGTTCCTACAGCAGCCTGACTGTCAGAGTTGGTGTTGCTGGCCCTGCAGCGCGATGTGTTAGAGGTTACTGAGTGGAGGCTGTATTAAAGAGTGACTTGAACATCACCTATCTTTTCCAGGCATCTTTGTAACACTGGCAAAGGAACTTGTGGCATTCCAGCACTATGTTGATTTTGTCCCCAAAGTGTATTTCCAATTTTATTAAGGATGTTTCGTAAGAGTCTCCATCTTCTTCTAGGTCTGGTTCTGGTAGGGTATCAAAGACCTTCCTCCCATGGGTACCCAGGTTGTGAAGAAGGATGTGTTGTTTCCTTAAAGCACTGAATTTCCCCCCCCCCCCAATGGCAATCAGGTATGACTCAAAGATCTTGACCCATTCTTTCCAAGGAAGGTTGGGTTCCCCACATTCATTTAGAAAAGGCGGGGGCTGGGTCATGCTTGCAGCCGCCATGTTGGGAAACCAAACTCTGAGATGAAACCTCAGGGAGAATAAGTACGTGCCAGATGAGGATGACAAGAAAGATCTGTTGTAGAGACCGGGAAGCAATGCTGGGTGTACTGCACATGAAGTAGAAACACAAAATAGGTGTGCGTGTCAACGAAGATGGTTGTAAAAGAGGAGGTGGAGAGGTGACACGCCAAATATCATGAAGTGTGCGTGTCACTGTAGAGGTTTAGCACAAGTGAAGAGCAAGTAGTGTGTCCATCACTGTAGAAGAAGTGATATGGAGAACTAAAGTGAGCGTGTCACTGAAGACCATGAGACACGCAAAATGGTGTGCGTGTCACGGGAAACATCCTTTACAATGCAACTTTTACCACGCAGTGCCTTTACGACGCAACTTATACAATGCAAACCATTACAACGAATTGCGCTGGGGGTTGCTCTAGGATAGGGAATGTGTTTAATGTACTATCCAACACCTTCCCTACTATCCACGGGGACTGGAGTTGGAATAGTAAATTAAACAATTCACTATCCAGCGCCTAAAAGCACTATGCGTTGTAATGGTATGCGTTGTAAAAAACAGCGTTGTAAAAGCATGTGATGTAAAAGCATGCGTTGTAATGTCATACATCCGCGTGTCACCGGTGGAAGAATGATTGGATGGGCAGCTGAGCAAGGTAAAAGTGAAGGGACAAAATGTGAGCTGTGCCAGTTAGCGGTGAGCACACTGGCAGAGAAGCCGAGGTGATAGAATTCCAGCACTTGAAGAACCAAAATGGTGAAAACACTTAGTGGAAGCTGCTGGGCCTGTCAGCGTGGACGAGGCTGAAACATGACATTTAGTACCAGAATGATGAAGCGGGTGTAAAGCAGTATGTGAAAGCTGTACCTGTCAGCGTGGAGCAGGCTGGCAGACAGGACTTTATGTAAAAGGTTAGAGATGCAGCCCATAGAAAACACAAGATCTTAATAAAAGCAGGAAGGCTTTAATGTCAGAAGCGTCACCGCGCTTGAATAAATGGAATGGAATGTTTGAAATGCATGAAATGCTTGTGCAGGGCAGATTCCCACACACTGGTGTAAATTATAGTAACGCTGATGACTGGGTTTTCCTTCAAACAGCCAAGAGGTTTTATGAATGAAAAGAGTAATGCGCCTTTTCTCCAGCAGGGGGAGCCTGTGTGTAACGAATATCTTTCTCAGCAGAGGAAATGTCAGTCACGAACCATGCTTAAGGATTGAAAGGGAGTGATTACATAAAGAATTCCTCTCACAGCTGAGGAGACTGTCTGGAGAAACCACACGGAGGGGCTGAGAGGCAGAGACAGAGTAAACATAATGGTAAAAGAGAACATACAGCTTGCTTGCATCAACAACCTACTTGTTGAACGCTCTATTCAAGATATGCTCTGGGCATATCACACCACCCCCAACCTGGTCACTGGCATATCCCCATTCTCGTCAGTCAGGAGAAGAAAACCCAGTACAAAGTTCTTCCCCAACTAGATCGGGGGTGGAGAGCTAACAGCACACTTCTATGACAAGGCCAAACCCAAAATAGCTTCCTATCAAACCAACTACAAAGACCGATACCATCAAAAGCATGGAACTAAGTCTCGAGAATGGTCGGTAGGCGATTGGGTGGCTATGAAAAAACCCACATTCACAGGGGATCATGAATCTAAGTTTTTTGAACCCAGAAGAATAGTGGACATCAAAAACAACACTGTGGTCCTTGAGAATAGGCAAAACTGGAGCATGGACCGGTTGGCTAAATGCCCGAACCCAGAGGACATCGCTCATGAAGACTCACTGTCACTGGGGGGCCTAAAAGCCCTGTCATGCCTCCCAGGAGAAGTACCAGAAGACCTACTGTTTCACCCAAATGACATAAAGACTTTATTATGCAATAACGTTATACCTCTCTCTTATATTGTTTCATGGGGGGAAGATGTGTTATAATTACCTCTTTTCTTGGCCTGCTTTATTATATGCAAACACAACAATGATGGACAGAATGTGGATCAATGTCACACATTCACCCCAGTCCAAAGATCTGGGCCCAAATCCATCGTTTTTCCTCTCCACACCACCCTGGGTTAGACAATGGCGATATGCAAATCAGCGCTGACCCTGTGCCCCATGGGAACAGTCCAGTCCGAACTACAAAAGCCATGTCCTTCCCAGAACGGAAACAAGCATCCGAGGACCGGCCCGGTTTCGAGGTAACACCTCTCATCAGCCCGGCTAGCTTGATTCCAGTGGTGTGGAGTGCCTGGGACTCACGTCTGAGCATCCCCAGTACACTTAGAGCGGTAATTGCAAACACAACAATGATGGACAGAATGTGGATCAATGTCACACATTCACCCCAGTCCAAAGATCTGGGCCCAAATCCATCGTTTTTCCACTCCACACCACCCTGGGTTAGACAATGGCGATATGCAAATCAGCGCTGACCCTGTGCCCTTCAGTCCGAACTACAAAAGCCATGTCCTTCCCAGAACGGAAACAAGCATCCGAGGACCGGCCCGGTTTCGAGGTAACACCTCTCATCAGCCCGGCTAGCTTGATTCCAGTGGTGTGGAGTGCCTGGGACTCACGTCTGAGCATCCCCAGTACACTTAGAGCGGTAATTGCAAACACAACAATGATGGACAGAATGTGGATCAATGTCACACATTCACCCCAGTCCAAAGATCTGGGCCCAAATCCATCCAGCGCTGATTTGCATATCGCCATTGTCTAACCCAGGGTGGTGTGGAGTGGAAAAACGATGGATTTGGGCCCAGATCTTTTGACTGGGGTGAATGTGTGACATTGATCCACATTCTGTCCATCATTGTTGTGTTTGCAGTTACCGCTCTAAGTGTACTGGGGATGCTCAGACGTGAGTCCCAGACACTCCACACCACTGGAATCAAGCTAGCCGGGCTGATGAGAGGTGTTACCTCGAAACCGGGCCGGTCCTCGGATGCTTGTTTCCGTTCTGGGAAGGACATGGCTTTTGTAGTTCGGACTGGACTGTTCCCATGGGGCAACAGGGTCAGCGCTGATTTGCATATCGCCATTGTCTAACCCAGGGTGGTGTGGAGTGGAAAAACGATGGATTTGGGCCCAGATCTTTTGACTGGGGTGAATGTGTGACATTGATCCACATTCTGTCCATCATTGTTGTGTTTGCAGTTACCGCTCTAAGTGTACTGGGGATGCTCAGACGTGAGTCCCAGACACTCCACACCACTGGAATCAAGCTAGCCGGGCTGATGAGAGGTGTTACCTCGAAACCGGGCCGGTCCTCGGATGCTTGTTTCCGTTCTGGGAAGGACATGGCTTTTGTAGTTCGGACTGGACTGTTCCCATGGGGCAACAGGGTCAGCGCTGATTTGCATATCGCCATTGTCTAACCCAGGGTGGTGTGGAGTGGAAAAACGATGGATTTGGGCCCAGATCTTTTGACTGGGGTGAATGTGTGACATTGATCCACATTCTGTCCATCATTGTTGTGTTTGCAGTTACTGCTCTAAGTGTACTGGGGATGCTCAGACGTGAGTCCCAGACACTCCACACCACTGGAATCAAGCTAGCCGGGCTGATGAGAGGTGTTACCTCGAAACCGGGCCGGTCCTCGGATGCTTGTTTCCGTTCTGGGAAGGACATGGCTTTTGTAGTTCGGACTGGACTGTTCCCATGGGGCAACAGGGTCAGCGCTGATTTGCATATCGCCATTGTCTAACCCAGGGTGGTGTGGAGTGGAAAAACGATGGATTTGGGCCCAGATCTTTTGACTGGGGTGAATGTGTGACATTGATCCACATTCTGTCCATCATTGTTGTGTTTGCAGTTACTGCTTTATTATATGCCATTTCTCTTCTGTGGTCTCTCCCGCTCTCCCTTCCACCCCCCTCCCTTTTCTTACCCTTTGGAATGTTCCTACAGTTTAGCCAGAGGCTGCCTTAGAATGCTGACAAGGCAGCCTGACTGGCAGATTTGGTGTTGCTGGCCCTGCAGCGCGATGTGTTAGAGGTTACTGAGTGGAGGCCCCATTAAAGAGTGACTTGAACATCACCTACCTTTTCCAGGCGTCTTTGTAACACTGCCCTATCTGGATTACCAAAGACAGCAGGTCAAAAGACTTCTTTACCCCAGACACTCTTCGCTCCTTCTTGGGAGGACTCTCACCAGGTCATGAACCATACATCAACAAACCCAATTGCAGCCCCCGCCCTCCTGTCCAACCCTCTCCTCCTACAACCTCTGGCAGCTGTAGGAGCTTCAATGGAGACTGCATCCGGGGCATGGACCTGGACAGGCTGATCCACTCACAGGATGGCAGGGACATGGCCCTAAAGGCAGTGGTGATCTTTAATCAAGACCAGGGCTGCAAAAAGTCCTGTTCCCCACTGAAGCCTGCTCCTACATCAGGCCCTGGCTAGACTCTCTCTTTTCCCACCTGCCTCTTCTCTACCTCGGCAGCTGAGTTTCTAGCTGTCTCCTTCCAGTTGGATAGATAGGTTTAATGTTACTGACACTGTATCTCTATTTCACTTTACTTAGTTGTCTTGCTTTGTGATGATTGCTTATGACCAACTGTGCTTCGCTTAGTTTCCACAATTCTTTTGACCACCTTGTCATGGTTCTTGTTCATATGTAAGATTATATTACATGATGGGTGGATATATGTAGATAATGTTTTAGGCATTGCTTTTCTTTATATTCCGCATATTTGACATGCTCAGGGATGCCTCCTTCTGACCATTATGCATGGTACTTCCCTGCTTGGCATGGTTTTTTGTCTAAATGTCTCTCTATGTGATGCGATATTATGTTCTAGTGCATTGTTTCTGGCTGTTGCCGCCCTGATGGCTATTTGCTGTCTTTATTCCATTGAGCTATACATGGGCCTGCCTTCTTTCCTAGTCCATGGGTTACCTTGGACAACTGTACCTCTAAATTTCTGGGCCCCCTTTGGCTCTAACCCCTAATCCTATTACTTATCTGGGCCCTCCCATGCCCCCTCACTGCACCCCACCTTCCGTCCACAGCTGAAGCTACTGTCATCTTTAGAGACTCCTGAGGCAGAAGCCGGGAGCCAACCTTAACGTATCCGCACACTTTGCACACTTTATACGTTTGAAAAGTGTTTTCAATCTGATCTTATCCTTTGTACTTGGCTTGTAATCTGCACTCACCGCAGCCTAGCCGGAGATAGTTGCTGGGAGGGAGATTACATCGTTGCCCTCGGTGATTGCCGGTGGTCAGCGGGCTAGTCTTTACCCTTGACGCCATAAATGCACGCGCTAACGCGACCGAGCAGCTGACGCGTGCAGCGTGCGCGCCGCTGGCGCGCCTAAGGCAAGCCCGTCTGCGCCCGACTGAGCCCTGAGGCCCAGAATGCTGGCCAAAATGAGGTAGATTGCCCCAATTCTAGCCGCCTAGCATACTCTGCTAAATCCCTGTACTTGATTAGAACATAAGAATGCGCCAAGCGCTCAGTTCATATGAGTTGTCCTAGGAAGTTTCCAAAGGTGTTGGAGGGTCCAGTGGCCTGTAGGCACTGTAACTTTCGAAGAGATTTGACAATGGTTAGTACATCGATTCAAATTAAGAGCATGGATCAAGATATAGTTGGTTTAAACAGTATGCTGTGTAATGTTAGATCTTTAGCAAAGCACCCCATTGAAATATGGTATTTGAGTACCTCACATTCATCAGACATTTGTTTTTTCACAGAAACCTTGTTAAACCCTACAAATCACCCATTGATAAATTTAACTATTCCAGACAGTTATAAATGTATACACATGGATAGGGAAGAAAAAACGGGTGGGGGCATTGCCATTGCTTTTAAAAATCCCCTTAATGTGAATTGGATATCCACCTTAAGTAATAGCAGCATGGAACTGGGGATCTTTAAGATCAATATATCACCAACAGACAGTTGGAATGGAGCGTTGATCTCTCACCCCCCGGGTTCTAGGGTCAATTTCACTGATCAATTGGTAGAACACATGGTCATGCATGTGCTTGCATACAATAAATCCCACTTATTGGGTGATTTTAACTTTCATGGAGAAGATTTCACCAATCCTGAAGTTAATAAACTTCTTTTTAGTCTAGACTTAATAGGACTTACTCAAAGAGTTAAAGGCCCAACACATCTGGCTGGCCACTCACTAGACTACATTTTTTCTAACAAAAATCACCTGACTTGTAACTTTCTGGACCCTCTTACATGGATAGACCATTCTATGATTATGTTCTCTATTCAATCGCTGACAGGCTTAGCAGTGAACATAGGACGGAAAAAAGAGGTGCGTAGACCATGGTGCGACCTTACTTTGGAAGCTTTCAGCGAGGCATTCCATCCCAAATTATCAGATAGTGACTGTGAAGTATCCAAGCTGTTGAAGGCTTTAATTCCGCCTTTGTGACAGCTTTCGACACAGTAGTTCCACCTAAAAATCATGGCTCTCTACAGCGGCGTCCATCAGCTCCTTAGTATACCTCTGATTTAAAAGCTGAAAAATCCAAATGTAAAACTTTGGAGAGACTCTGGCGGAATAATAAAGATCCCCAAGATAGACAACTGTACAAACAGTCTTTGTCCAGCTATCATCAGAATATAAAAACAGCCAGTCAAACTTTTATCATGAACCAAATATAATACGCCAGCAACTCCTCAAAAGTTCTTTTTGATATAGTTAGGGATTTCGTGTCTCCACAAGTCTGTAAAAAATCCCCAGTGGAATCCCAAGAGTTCTGTAATTCATTAGGGATCTATTTTCAAGAAAAGATCTCTAATATATATGCTAATTTTCAATCCACTGCCTCACAGAACTCCGAATCCAATACTAGACTAGGGGAATTAGAAAGGGTGACACCTAGTACCTTGGACTCCTTTGAAACAGTTACGTTAGAAGAAGTTTTTAATTCCCTGTCCACAGCAAAATCCGGTTCACCTCTGAACCTTTGTCCTCCGAAAACGATGGCTCTCCTAGCCACCAGCTGCACCCCAGAAATGCGAAATATTTTTAATTGTTCGATACAAATGGGTATCATCCTCATGACATGGAAGGAAGCGTTTGTGCGGCCAATACTGAAAAAAACCACGTAAAGTACTTAGCAATTACTGTCCTATTTCCTTGCTACCCCTATTGGGTAAGCCATTGGAAAGTATAATAAATAGGCAGCTGGGTTTATACCTTGAATCCAACAAAATTCTGGACCCCTCAAAATCGGGTTTCCGACAGGGTTTCAGTACTGAGACTGCTATACTGGCCGTGACTCACTCCCTTAGGCAGGTAATGGACGTGGGAGGATCAGTAGTATTGATCCTATTAGATCTCTCCACGGAGTTTTATACCATCTCGAAGCTTGTGGAAAGATCAAGCGCCTGTGGTATCCAAGGTACCGCCTAAAAATTGCTGCAGCACTTTCTGTCAGACAGACACCAAACTATTACGTTAGGGCCCTATTATTCAGGAAAAATGCGCCTGGATAAGGGCGTACCTCAGGGTTCCTGTCTAAGTCTGACTTTATTCAATATATATATGGCCCCTCTGGCAAAAATCGTAGAGCAGTTTGGCTTTGAGATAATTTTATGTGCTGATGATAGTCAGCTCATGTTTACTGTCGGCCCTAATTTAGAAATTGAGAAAATTTGTTTCACTGCCGGAATGCTTGCAATCTCCAGCTAGATATCGGAGAATTGCCTTCAACTAAACGCTGAAAAAACGGAGGTCATGCTAATGGGAAAAGCCTCAACTATTTGATCAGATGAGTGGTGGCCCCAACAGCTGGCAGCAGCACCCGTGCCCAAATAATGTGTAAAAAACCTAGGGCTAAAACTTGATCAGACATTAACAATAAAAGATCATATTGCTGCCACAACTAGTTCTTGCTATTATAGCCTGTGTCTTTTATACAGGATCTTTCCTTATCTGCCCAAAAATTTTCGTAGAACTCTGGTTCAAGCCATGGTGATTAGCAGATTGGATTGCGGGAATGCTCTGCTGGCCGAAGTATGGAGACCTTGCTTGCTAAGCTATAGGTAATTCAGAACACCGCGGCAAGAATTATTCTGAATCGCTCGGCTGGCTCTCCCTCTGGCCCCCCTGTTGAAAGAATTATACTGGCTACCAGTGAGGAAACAATCATACTTCAAAATCCGCTGTCTTACTTATAATGCCCTGAAAGGCAAAGGTCCCTGCTATCTGCAAAAGAAACTCACAAAACATGTACCTTGTTGAAATCTTAGATCCAGTACACTAGCTCTTCTACGGTGCCCCGAATATGTCTTAGTCGTACTGGGGGTAAAGCTTTTTCATACCTTGCTCCAAGATACTGGAATTAACTACCTATTGCTCTGCGTGAAATTTCCATCTACAGTATATTTAGGAAACAACTAAAAGCTTACCTATTTTAAGTTTGAATGGTCTGATTTCCCAGTTTCGGGTCTGTCTCTAAGCAGCGCCAAGATGCCCCTGGGTGAGTCGTGCACTATATAAGTAGATCTAACATAACATAACATAACAATCTTGTGTCCTCATGCCCCTCTTCCTCCCCCCTTTCACTGTAACAGCCACAGATTTGATGATCCTCTCCATTCCCCTCCTTTTTGACTCCTGTGCCCCCGTGGCTCTCTCATTGCCTGGGTTTGTTCCATTGTGGCTCTTCCTCCTGCCCCCACCCCACAGAAACCCCGGTGCTCTGGACCCACGAGTTAAGACCCGCAGTCGACAGTTACCGGCTCCCCGAGGCACCCATCCTGGGTTTTGTGCTGGATTGTTTTTTCACCATCTCATCTCCCTCTTCCCACCTTGTTCTTCATGTGGGCTTCTCTCCCCCCACATGTCCTAGGGGTCCTTTTGTGGCATGAAATCCCAATCCACTCCTTCACCATCTCTCCTCCCTTTCCTTTCTTCTCCCTCTTCCTCCCATCTCCACTCTCTTTCCCCTGTTTGTTCTCTTCTTAAAAATCTTTTTGACATGTTTTTTATTTTTGTTTTCTTTTCTCACTGCCCCCACGCCACACTCAGATGGTGGCCCACACCTGTTTGCCTTCCTCAACCCTTAAGGCAATTTCATGGAATGTCAATAACCTGAAACAGTTCATCAAATGCAAAAAGTGCCTATCATTCCTGTAGACTAAGAGAGGGGATGTGACCCTCCTGCAGGAAACCCACCTTTCCAGACTGGAGTTGGGTAAACTGCATCGAGACTGGGTAGAATGTGTGATCCATAGCAGCTACCCGGCTGCACCGGCACTGGTTACTGCCCCAGTAGAAAATGTGGCATTGCGATCCACCTGTGCAGGTCCCTACCCTTTACTACCCTTTAGATGAGGACGGATCCAGATGGTGGCTACTTCTTTGCAAAATTCCTGTTTGGTGAACAATCTGCATCAGCTCAGTTTATGCACCCACAGGCTCCAAGCTCCACGTCTTCCTTCAGCTCAATTGTCTAATCACAGAAATCGGGTCCTGCTACTATCTCATTGGAGGAGACTGGAACCGGGTGCATGACTTGGTACTTGACAGCTCTGGTCATCTCAATGTGGGTAACAAAGCTGATCGGCACTTCTTGAGGCCATAACATCTGATCATGGCCTGGTGGACCTCTGGAGGCTTTCCCATCTGGAGGACCAGGAACATTCCTTCTTCTCACCGGCTCATGGTACCCAGTCCTGTTCGGATTATTTTCTGGGCTCACACCCAATTGTTGCCCTCTCCCGGGACTCCCAGATCCTGGATGCTGCTCTCTCTGACCACTCCCCCTTCCCCCTCAGTTTTGTAGTCCCTGGATTTGGATCTCACCTCTCCTGGCTGTAAACCTTGGCATCTGAATGTTCTAACCTACAGCACCTCTCAAGGCAAACCTCAGCTCTGCTCCCATGTCTTGAATTCTATATATTACAATCAAGAATCTCTCCCCTCACCCCTTATATTTGGGTAACTGCTCAGAGAGCATCAAAACAGGGGGAACTAGAGCACGAAGTAGCATCCCTCACTCGCCTCTGCACTGTGAGTACCATGCTCACCCTACACCCTTGCCTTTAGAAGGCCTTAATGGATCTCAACACTCTGTTTGCCTCTAAAGCGGAATTTGCACTCCAACGGCTTAATGGACACCACTACAAGCAGGGAGAGAAGGAGGGGCACCTGTTGGCAGCTCAGCTGCACCAGCAAAAAGTAGCATTGGCCATACCAGCTATCCAATCAGCGAACGGTGCTGTCCTCACCTGCCCACAGGCTACTGTCAATTAATTAGCTGAATTCTATAAATCCCCCTACACCCCGGAGACGGTGGATGATCCTTCCCACCTGGAGGACTTTTTCGATGAGGTGTGCCTCCCTGGCCTGAACGAGTCTGGCAGGGATCTACTTGAGGGGGAAATTAGCAAGGGCAAGATTTTGCAGGCTATTTCCCGGCTTCCCTATCATAAGGCCTGCGGAGAGGATGTCTTCCCTGCGAAGTTCTATAAATGGGTGGGTGGGAACATGGTAGACTTCCTTTATTATGCCTTTGAGGAGGCTGCTCAAGCAGGTTCCCTTGGCTCCATCTCTAACAAGGTGGTGATAGTGGTCCTCCCCAATCCAGGGAAGGGTCCACTGCTATGTTAGAGCTATAGGCCTACCTTTTTACTTAACAGCGACATCAAGGTCCTTGCTAGTGTCCTCGGTGCCCGCCTCCGGAAGGTGAACCCATCTTTGATACACCACACTCAATAGGACACCTATTAGGCAGTGTATGGACTGTTTGGACTACTACATGATATATGCAACGCGGGTATTGATATTTAGAGAAAACCAACTATGCTGATTTAATTCACTGAACTTCAATTTTGTGTACTATTGATAACGTGAATACTATAAGTGTGAGACACCAGTTGTATTCCTGGGGCATTGTATGATACACTAGAGTAAATTCATGTATAGACAGATTATTATACACTAAGCTTGTAAAGAACAAGGGAGAATACTATTCCTAACTGTCTTGTTTCCCCCTATAGTAATTCCACTATCATCATAGAGGAAATTCCTCGATACAGAAATACAAGCTTTAGACTTCCTCTCTTCTCAACTTGAGGTGAGGGCTGTATAGTACTGGGACAGGTAGAGTCCTGAGGAAGGTCGGCGTGACCCTTCACGAGGAGCATACAGCTGAAACATGTCGACCACCTTGCAGTAAAGGAGGGGTGTTAGGAACACGTTACATCTCCCAATCACCACCATCCTTCACGTTTTTAACCCTGGCCGGAGGGTCCAGGAATAAAGTCTTAGACACAGCAACACTTCCGAGCTAGTTTTAACTCACATCACACTGCACTCTCACTACCGTCGTTCCCAGCCACTTTGAAATAATTTGTTCTTCTCTGTGTTGTATTGTCTCTCCCCCCCACCCTATTGCTCGACCCCATGCATGGCTACAGCAGGGTGTATTGTAAGCAGCCCTATGATGAAGCATGTCACACATTTGTGTGAGTGAGGGTAGTATTAGCACACAAAGCACATGCCAGCACGAGAAATAGACATTTTATTACTCCCCACGCATTCTAGAGTTCTAAGTATTGACAGGGGGTTCGGGTAGGTGAATCCATACCCTCAGCCCTTCTTTTTCTGTGTACTGGGAACTGGGTCTTCCCAAGGTGGAGCACTATGCTTTGGCCCTCCACCTCTCTCAATTTCCTAAATGCTTCCTTCGGACCACAGACCCACCACTGTACATGCTGACTGTACCCAAACTACTGAATTGCCCTCAGGGGCTGTGCCCACTCTAAAAGGGTGGTGCAACAATGCTGAGTCCTGTTAATCTGATGCTATAGGCTGTGATTAAATCAAAGAGCGAGCCCATGAGCCCATGAAAACGTGCCCCTGTGGGGTAACACTACTCTGTAATCACGCAGAGAGACACTGGACTGGAATTTCTGCCAATCGACGAGTGTCAACACTCTCAGCCAGATTATTGCCGAGTGTTAGACCTGGCATCTTTTGGCAGGTTTCCCCTGTCTTTTTGCTTTTTGACCTGTTTTATAACTCTGTTTTTGCTGGTTCAGTGTATTTCAGTGTATTTCTCAGTGCTGTTCAGTGTTAAAGTCCAAGTGCTCCTATTGTAAATTGGATTATGGATTGGTGTTTCCATGATGGGCCTATTTGAGTTACTGGTAAGTCCCTAGTCCAGTGCACTGAGAGTGCTAGGGCCTGTAAATCAAATGCTGCTAGTGGGCCACTGGAATCATGCTATCCTGAACTAGGATGCTTGTTTCCAGTCCAAGGAGGACCTGGCTTGGCAGTTTGGGCTGGACTATTCTCATGAGGCACAGGATCAAGACTGGTTTGCATATGGCTGGGTTCTAACTGGAGTGGCATGGTGAGCAGAACAACAATGGATTTAGGCCCAGATCTCTGTACTGGGGTGAATGTATCCAAATATACATACGAGGGTCCCTGTGAAGCAAATATCAACGGGAGAAAACAGGGAAACAACAATCAAATATACAGCAATAAACCCCTAGATCATATTCACATCAAAACTGTCCCACACAGAGAGCAACACATTTTTATAACCTTTTTAATATTTTTTTTTCAAAAAATATATTCAATATCTTTCCAATAAATACATAATACATATAATTCAATATGACTCCAGTCCACATCAAACTCAAAGGAGTCCAGACATAGACGAAGCAGTGTGTTGAATTGAGGTACATGTCTCAACAGCAAAAAAGAATAATATATACACAAACAACAACCACAGAAAGAATTATAAAAAAATATTAATCAAAACAAATACAATTTAACAGAAACAATACATAACAATTGTAGACATCATAGACATTCTTGACAACAAAAAATGCGCCGACGCGCGTTTCGGAATCTCATGTACCATCCTTCCTCAGGGAGCTGATGGTATGTTCATAATTTAATTAAGCCTTATACATTCATTTCATACAACAAGAAATAAAATACTTATAGTTGAGTCTTTGTCAATAGAGTCTGTGGGAACAGATATAACACCATTAAATCCATAGATAAATAATTGGAGTTCATTCAATAAACGTTAAAAGTCACATAAGAGCAAAATATAACTATGAACTGAGACACAGTGCAGTGTATTAAAAAGGCAGAATAGACCAACCATCACCACAAAGCCAGAATAAAAACAAATATAAAGGTCACCAAGTGTAGAAAACTCATAAAAGTAGAAAACACCTTATAAACCCAAGGATCACCCATATGCTAGGGCTAGGATATAGATACTTGTTGCATCTAGGCAACTATAGGATGAATAGTAATCCGGAGAAAAGATCCTATCCTTGATTTGGGGCTGTATAGTGTCAGCCACATAGACGTAGGGCTCACATCGCGCAATAACCACTCCAGGCCATTAGCTTAGCGTAAAAGGCCATTTATTAGGACAGGTAGGACAACCAAATTCAACATAACCTCCATAACAGTTAACAATCCCCCCAACATCATGACTTTCAAACATCATCCATTCACATACTCCAAAACTCACTCCCAATTCACACCATGACCTCTTCACGTATACCATTCACTTCCCCCTTCACTTTCATACTCCTCCAGCAACTCCAGCCATCGCACTCCCGTCTACGACACCCCCCATCGTGCACCTGTAACCCCCTCCCCGGAAGGGTGATTCTGCCTGTCATGGACTCCCCACCCCTCCCAAGTCCTGCACACACCCCCCTGTGTCTACCCGTCCTAAACTGGCACGCTGAACACCTTTAGCAAAAAAACAAAAAACAACCTTACCCCACTCCTGAACTTGTAGGGTGGGAGGGCAGACAAACTATTCTAATCCCTGCGGCACTGGGGACAGGAAGAGGAAGGACTTCCTCTCCTGTCCCCTTAAGTAACCTCCCCTAACCCCCCACCCCTTAGCCCACCCCCTATGCTAACTCCCGCCTGCCCTGTCCCTGTCTAGCGCGAACACCCCAGGGGAAGACTGGTCTCTCGACCTTACTTCCCCCGGGGGCCGCATCGCGCAATAACCACTCCAGGCCATTAGCTTAGCGTAAAAGGCCATTTATTAGGACAGGTAGGACAACCAAATTCAACATAACCTCCATAACAGTATACAATCCCCCAACATCATGACTTTCAAACATCATGCATTCACATACTCCAATACTCACTCCCAATTCTCAACACGACCTCTTCACGTATACCATTCACTTCCCCTTCACTTTCATACTCCTCCAGCATCTCCAGCCATCGCACTCCCGCGTACCACACCCCCCATCCTGCACCTGTAACCCCCTCCCCGGAAGGGTAATTTTGCCCGTCATGGACTCCCCACCCCTCCCAAGTGCTGCCACCCAGGGAACCCCCGGAGGGCGGTTACCTGCCCCACCAAACGTGCACCTTTCGTATTCAATCTCGCCTACACCAGAAATACTCGTTCCACAACATACTGATAGTATCCCGCATCTCCATTAGATAATAAGCATTTCCCATGTATGAAAGGTGCACTCCGTCGTCCCGAAAGAGAAGGGGCTCCTCCAGCCGGAGCCCTACATGAGCAAGCACTGTGATCCCATGGTCAGCACAGAAAAGTCTCATAGCCCTATTTAACTTCCGCCTTGCCCTTTCGATGGCTGCAGGCTTAAGTGCCCCCCTCCAGATCCGTCGTGGTATAAACTCAGTCCAAACAATACAGGCGCCAGCCAGATTGCTCCTCATTGCCTCCAAATCCCGCTGCATCAGATGTTACAAGGACACTCCTGACTGTTTCACTAAGTCATTTTCCCCCAGGTGGATAACAAGCATGTCCGGGCAGCCCAGCTGAGACACATTCTTCGTCAGCCACGGCAACAATTCGCCCCATCGCATCCCACTCTTACCCCACCAATGGACCTCATGATGACTGCTCCGCAGGCCCAGGCTACGACCGTAAACCTGTCTGTCCGCATACTTTGAGGGCCAATGTACAAAGGAGTGTCCAACAATCCAGGTAGCCATCTTGGCCCCCGTCCCCGGAACGCAACCTACGAAGAAAAAGAGATTAGCACCACAGCAAAACAAAACTACGCCTAACAACAGCAGCAGCCCCGCCTAAACCCCCACGCTGGCTCCCCCTCCTTTGCGCACATAGCGTTCGCAGCAGCGAGACCTCCAACACCCAATCCTTCGAATCTCCTCCCACGACCAACCTAAACCTGCCGCCGCAGAAGGTGCCCCAATCCGAAACGAGTGCGTGCCAAAGCGCGTTGGATCCCTGCCAACCCTCCGCAAGGCCATCCGCAACACCGCCAACAACTGAAAGGATGTCAAACGCCTCTGTGAGGCATGCACGAAAATGTCCCCCACCGACCTCTGCACCCGGCCTCCAAACCCCATCCACTCACGCACCGGGCACACGTCCGCACATCCACTTTCTTTCAGCCATACCCACTTGCCCCGACCAGCTTGGTCCATCTTTGAACGCCCCAACCAAATACCCAGCCGGGCCCCATCCACTCACACATCCTCAAACAATCGTCCCGGAGCCCCAAGCACCCCCAACAATTCTGACACTCGAAACAATTCAAACGTGATCGCCTCACGAGGCAACTCCCCCCTCCGCCCTCACACATCCGCAACCTTTCAACATCCGACTCAACAGATCCACCCTGGCCGGATCAAAACCCAAGTAAACCATGCTGTAAAAAGAAATGCCATTCAGTTTGCCAGCTATCGTAGTCTGTGTCAGTCCCCTGTCCATGCAATCCAGTACAAAACACACCACCCTCTGTTCACAGGCACTCCTGGGCATTCTCCACTCATCCCTGCTCCAACCCAAAAAGGCTCCAAACTCAGACCATGCCAAACGGTAGGAGCGTCTCGTGGATTCAGCTATAGATTTTTCCACCAAACTCACTACTCTCACTCCCCCCAGGCCCAGATACCCTCCGGCACCTTGGTCTTGCAAGCCTCTGCTCCCGGCACCAGCCTCCTGAAACGCTGCCACTGCAAACGAGATAACGCATCCGCAATTTCATTACTCGCCCCAGGCACATGTTGCGCGCGGAACAGCACATTAAAACGCAAGCAACGCAGCATGAAACTTCGCAGCAAGCGCAACACTCGCAGGTCCTTCGCTTTTTGATTGTTCACAAGGTCCACCACTGTCATGTTGTCAATGTGGAACAAAACCGACCTGTTCTGAAACTCAGGCCCCCACACCAGCAACGCCACCAACAAGGGAAAAAACTCAAGAAAAGCAATGCTCCTGCTCTGCCGCAGCCAATGAGCCGGCCACTGTTCCGCACACCAACGCCCGTCCCAGAAAACTCCGAAACCTGCTGCACCCGCCGCATCTGAATAAAGCTGTACTTGCCAAACCATCTTGTCCTGCAGAAATCCAGGGACACACCGTTGAATTCTTCCAAGAATACCAACCAAACCCGCAAATCCGACCGGACTCCCATTTTGACCCTGACCCTGTGGTGTGGGAGTACCGACCCGGACATGGCCATGCCGAGGCGCCTACAAAACATCCTTCCTGACCTCACCACCCGGCAAGCAAAGTTCAGCAAACCCAGGAGGCGCTGAACGGACCTCAAATCAATATTGCGGGCACTGAGCACCTGATTCAGAACCACCTGCATCTCCGCCACCTTCTGCACCGGCAACCGCGCCTGCCATACCACTGAATCCAACTCAATTCCCAAAAACGTCAAACAACAACTAGGACCCGCCGTCTTCTCCGGTGCCAATGGCACCCCAAACTTCTGTGCCAACACCTGGAAATGTCCCAGCGCCACGTCGCACTCTCCCGTCAGACCCTTTCCGACAAACAGAAAATCATCCAAGTAGTGTGGCACCAGACGGTGCCCACTCCTTTCAACGAAGGCCCACTGCAAAAAGGAACTGAAGGTTTCAAACAACGCACAGGAAATCGCACAACCCATCGGCAGCACCCTGTCCACAAAGATGGCCCCTTCAAACTGCATGCCCAACAAGGCAAAATCCGCCGGGTGAATGGGGAGGAGGCGAAAAGCCGACTTGATATCACATTTAGCCAACTATGGCCCCTTTCCACAGGCCCTTACCAAACCAATGGCATCGTCCACCGACGCATACAACACCCTGGAATCTTCATCCGCAATTAAATCGTTCACCGAACTCCCTTCCGGCCAAGACAAATGGTGAATCAGTATGAACTCCCCTTGCTCCTTCTTTTGAACCACCCCCAACGGTGAGATGATAAGATCCAACATCGGCCACGCATCAAACGGGCCAGCAATCCTGCCTTCCAACAACTCATTCTGCAATTTGCACGCCAACACCCCCGGCAATTCCTTAGCGGAGCGCAGGTTCTCAGCCCAACCTCTCTCCCGAGGACCCTGATAACCAATCCGAAATCCTTCCACAAAAGCCCAGTGCAGCTCCAGCGCAGCCTCTCTATCAGGGTACCGAGAGAGCCATAGACCCATGGCCTCCACCTTAACCAGAGTAAGGGCCCTTTGGCCCAGCTTGTCCCCTGCCTTTAGTAATCTTCCACTGCTCTGAGGGTGTGGCAAGCGTAAGGCATTGCGTGACCGGGTGACGTCCCCCACACTTGGAACACTCGTGTTTAAACTTACACGGATGTCGCGTGCAGAAAACTTTGTTAAAGTTCCAGCATGCCCCAGTGTTCCCAGGCTTGTACTGGAGTCTGGCTGCTCCAGTCCACGTTCCCTTACTCCCTGACCCCCCTGAATTTCCTTGACCACCCGCCACAGACTGGGCGGGACGGGGCTGAAACGGCCGATATGCTACCGGGAGACCACTGGCAGTATGTGTAGATACTGCCGCCTGTGTAGAGGACATCCATTGCACCCACAGCACCTGATCAATGTCCCCCCACGGCTTGTCAGGATTCACACTAATCCTTGCCCTAAACTCCTCGTCATAGCTCAACCAAGCAAATCCCCCAAAAGGCATCTGTGCCTTCCTGATCACATCCATATATTTAAACAATGCGATCGCCCTGTCCACATGCTTCTCGCAATAGATACTCGCAGAGATCAGGAACGCCGAACTCCAATTCTCCATAGTAACAGGCACCCTCGGCCGCCAGGTCAACTCCCATCCCTCCTCCTTCGAACCCTCCTTCACCTGAATCTCCCTATGTAACAGTTTGAACACGTCCACATACTCATGCTTCCAAATCCTGACCCTTGTCTTCTCTGACAAATGAGACCCAAGTGGCATAGCCAAACCCATGTAAGGCAATTTCTTCCGCAATTTGTCCACACGTCCTACTTCCCCCCTGATCCTCTGTCTTGTCGGTCTGCGCGCTAGCCGTGGCGACCTGCTTATTACCATCCTCTGGCAGGGGCCCCGTCCCACCCGTAGGCCCCACAACTTGCACAGATCCATCCCCCACACCCACCGACCGGCAGGCCTTCTTGCGCCCCCTTCTAGGACCCTCGTCCCATGCGTCCCACCAGGCGCCCTCACCTGATAAAGTCGCCGGAGCCACCCGCTCCATCCTCCGAGCGTCCGCCGGCTTCTGACTCCCCTTGGCGGCCTGACCAGCGCCGTCCTGTGCTTCCTGGAAAACACCAAACTTGCCTGTTGCCGTTCTGCCCTTCACCCAACTCTCCTCATCCCGTAACTCACCCTCTTCCAAATCCTCATCCTCATCCTCATAATCCAACCGCCCCTCATCCACCTCAACTGCCACAGCTCTCCGCACCTCACTCACCACTCTCTTTGCACCTTTCCCTTTCACTCCAGGCACAAACTCGCATTCCAACATTGCTGTTGCCCGCTCCCTCGGTGGAGGGCAGGCCGCCGTGGACCCCCCTGCTGCACCGTCCCGGCGTTTCGAGGCCGTTTTGAACCCTGCCGGCCCACCCCTGCCTCTGCCAGCACTCACTGCTGGCCCGCTCCCGCCCCCCGAGCCATCTGCGCCTCTGGAGGCCCCAGTGCCACCAGGTCTCTGCGCCGCCAAAGCAGTCCCTGCCCCCTCTACCCAGACCCATTCACTCCGGGCCCCAGGAGTCCCCCTGCCTCGTCCCCTACCAGCTCCAGCCCCACGTGCGGGTGCCAGGTCCTCTTTGCCCCCGGGCACCCCACCCGCCTTCGCCTCCCTGGCAGCACATAAGCGCTGCCACGTCTGCTCCGACTCCTCAATGATGCGACGCTGGTCGCGCATCCTCTCCTCTTGTGTCATGAATTACCACCTCGCATACCATAAACTCTGACCAGTTGACTCCCCCAGCGACCCCTTCCCACGTGGGGGGGCCGAGAGGCCCCCCTTTGGGGGCTCCCCCGCCCGCTGGTGGTGCATTAACTTCAATGGGCCCTTCCATTTGGAATCCTGTGCCCTCACTATGCCTTTCCTCCCACAGGAGAGGTCGACTGGCTGCTCTGCTGGGGGGCCCAATTCCTCACCCTCAGACAGTAACAGGGTGAACTCCTCCCCAGCCTCCACCTCAGAACCACCCTCACCCTCCCCCCCACTGGCCTCACTGCTCTCTTCCAACCCCTCCTCAGCTTCCCCCAGGTCCAGCCCCTCAGGCTCTGAATCCCCGTGTGCCGGGCTGCCTATGTGCATCACCGGTGGCCCATGGGTCATGAGAGTTGGCCCCCCTCCACTATGTCCAGGCCCCCCCCCGGCCCCACAGACACCTCCACGAACCGCGCGGGGAGGCTCTGACGCCGCCTGCCGCGCTTAGGGGCCTCCTGCTGTTTCTTGCCCCGCCTCCGCCCCGACATACTTGCTCGAGCCGGTGGCGGCCTTTTCTTTGCACGCCGCCACCGCTGCTGCCACCCCTGCAGATGCAGACCGAGGCGCTCGGGTCATCCCGACCCACGCCTGGTCCAGGACTCCGGGCTGGAGGAGGTCGGCCCTCCCAGCCTGACCGAGCACCAGTAACGCCGCGCGGATGGCCTCCGCGTCAGGCGCTGCCATGGCCCTGCCTTCCAGCGTCCTACAAAAGCCCCGTGTAAAAGTGGGAAACCGCACCCGACCTCCTGCGCACCGGGACCGCTCACTAAGGCAAAAGCGGCGTCCCGCAACAAATCCTGAACACGCTAACTATCCCTAACTTGCACCGCTGACCAGACAAACTATCCTCACAAACTATCCTAATCCCTGCGGCACTGGGGACAGGAAGAGGAAGGACTTCCACTCCTGTCCCCTTAAGTAACCTCCCCTAACCCCCCACCCCTTAGCCCACCCGCTATCCTAACTCCCGCCTGCCCTGTCCCTGTCTCGCGCGAACACCCCAGGGGGAGACTGGTCTGTCGACCTTACTTCCCCCGGGGGCCACAATGTCCTATATAGAGAAGTTATGAAACATAAGTTAAATGTTCAATTCTATCAGACACTAACGCAGAGACTAAATAATCATTAATCCATGGGCCTACTTGATAAATTGTAGTAGAGCCGAAAGATCAGCAGATATTCGCACTGTAGCCTAATCCAATAACGAGTGGGGGCTAAGGGCTGAAACAAATAAACACACAAACTGTAAGTGAAGTCCAGAAGCTATTTGCGGGAATTCTATAGTCACCAGAATGACACTAATCTGTACTCAAAGATATCCATTTAAGTTTGAAGTTGAAATAATAAAATAGGGCTCATCGCAAAATGCAGATGAACTCCCCCATCTCCAGCAATGACTAGATAGAGGAAAAGAAACACATAAAAAGGTCACAAAGTTTCTCCTACTAATAATTACAGACCCCAATTATGGCACATACCGGCGAGACTTACTTCAGTAATTCGTTTTCAAATATACAGATATAACCTAATCTTCGCTTCAACCCACTAGTACAGGTCAATCCATACTCGCTCCGCTACCTCAGCTGAGTTGGAGAAATCTACGAAGAAAAACATATGGACACTGTAGAGAATCTGGAAATATCTAAGTCCCACGTCAAAGGCAGGGGATATTACCTATACCCATGTTTGTTCAGTTCAAGATAGAGATGCCACTTACCGGAATCGCCCAATATTAAAATAATACTAATCGTGCCCAGATGTTCTGCACCCCATACTAACGGTGATGCAATCAGAAAAAATTCACAGAGCACTACTCAAAACCCACACAAACTGTATTTGAATAATAGAACATTCTCAATAATTGCACTGGGATTCCTACTATCGGTATTGGCGTCATTAGGGTGATACTGGTAGCTCAACATAGAAGAAATTGAGATTGTATTCCAACGTGCTCAAGGGCAACAAAATAGAAGGGGTCTAGAAGAAAGTGTACGTAGCCTCGAATGCCTCAGATGGTGGCCATCTTATTGCGGGAAGACCTCGTGAACAAATGAGGGCTCTCCAAAAATCCATTTAAAATATCTTACAGATAGAGATCAAACCTGATGTTCAAGAAGATAAATGTAATGTTGGCAAAAACGATGAGAAGCACGTATGAGGAAACGAAAGTTATAACTAAGTGCCACAAGGAGCAGAATATCCCGAGTACTTTTATGAGTTTCTACACTTGGTGACCTTTATATTTCTTTTTATTCTGGCTTTGTGGTGATGGTTGGTCTATTCTGCCTTTGAAACACTTTCTGTGTTTTAATACACTGCACGGTGTTTCAGTTCATAGTTATATTTTGCTCTTATGTGACTTTTAACGTTTATTGAATGAACTTCAATTATTTACCTATGGATTCAATGGTGTTATATCTGTTGCCGCAGACTCTATTGACGAAGCCTCAACTATAAGTATATAATTCCTTGTTGAATGAAATGAATATATAAGGCTTATCTAAATATTGAACATTCCATCAACGCCCTGAGGAAGGATGGTACATGAGATTCCGAAACGCGCGTCGGCGCATTTTTTGTTGTCAAGAATGTCTATGATGTCTACAATTGTTATGTATTGTTTCTGTTAAATTGTTTTTGTTTTGATAATTATTTTTTTTACAATTCTTTCTGTGGTTTTTGTTCGTGTATATATTATTATTTTTTGCTGTTGAGACATGTATCTCAATTCAACACACTGCTTCGTCTATGTTGGGACTCCTTTGAGTTCGATGTGGATTGGAGTCATATTGAATTATATGAATTATATGTATAATGTATTTATTGAAAAGTTATTGAATATTAATTGAAAGAAATTAATATATTTTTTAAAAATAAAATATAAAAAAGTTATATAATTGTGTTGTTCCCTGTTTGGGACAGTTTTGATGTGAATATGATCATGGGGTTTATTGCTGTATATTTGGCTGGGGTGAATGTATGACATTGTTCTGCTTTCTGTCCATCAACTGTTGTTTTTGCCTTTGTCACCCCGAGTGGGACGGGTATGCCCAGACATGGGTCCCTTGCTCTCAATGCCACTGGAATCAAGCTATCCTGGCTGAAGAGGGGTGAAACCCCGAAGCCAGTCCTAGGATGCTTGTTTCAAGTCCAGGGAGGACCTGGCTTGGCAGTTCCGGCTGGACTGTTCCTCATGAGGCACAGGGTCAAGACTGATTTGAATATGGCTGGGTTCAAACTGGAATGGCATGGTGAGCAAAAAAACAATGGATTTAGGTCCAGATCTCTGTACTGGGGCGAATGTATGACAATGTACTGCATTCTGTCCATCAACTGTTGTTTTTGCATTTGTCACCCCGAGTGGGACGGGTATGCCCAGACGTGGGTCCCGTGCTCTCCATGCCACTGGAATCAAGCTATCCTGGCTGAAGAGGGGTGAAACCCCGAAACCGGTCATAGGATGCTTGTTTTCATTCCAGGGAGGACCTGCATTGGCAGTTCGGGCTGGACTGCCCCATGATGCACACGGTCAAGACTAATTTGCATATGGCTGAGTTCAATCTGGAATGGCTTGGTGAGCAAAATAACGATGGATTTAGGCCCAGATCTCTGTACTGGGGTGAATGTATGACATTGTTCTGCATTCTGTCCATCAACCATCTGAACGAAATTCCTTATTAGAGTACAACAGTCACCACCCTAGGGGATTGCGTGACAACCTCCCCGTGGGCCAATTCCTCAGAATTCGCCGAAACTGTTCCTGCAAAGAAAATTATATGGCGGAATCACAGGACCTCACAGATCGCTTAACAGCACGAGGATACCCAGCACGTTTAGTCAAACGTGCTCGTAAAAGAGCCTGGTACAGCCCTCGAGAAAGTCTTCTGAATTGCGAGCAAAAAGAGGACTCGGCCAGAGAACGTGTTATATGTGTCACCACATTCTCCACTCGCAGCAATGATATCAAGAAAATTATCAACCACCATTGGAGTTTAGTGGCAGATGATATTGGACAGAAGGCCTTACCACTACATTCTTTTAAGAGAGCACGTAACATCAGAGACCAAGTGGTACAATCATTCCTACCGATACCTCAGAACCCAACCATTCAATCATTGTGGCATCTCCCACCTATTGTAGGACACACTAGATGTGGATCCTGCGCAGCGTGCGATACAACAATTCAGACCAAAGATCTAACCTATAGGGGCAAGACCTACACACTCAAATCTCACACGAATTGTAACACGTCTAACGTAATCTACTGGATTAAATGCCCATGCGATTTGGCGTATGTTGGCCAAACCCAACAAAAGGTTAAGGCCCGCATCCTACAACATGGTAGCAGAATTAGATGCGGAGTACAGGGGGCCCCCTTAGTAGACCACTGCACAAGAAAAGGCCATACTCCAGACACTTTACAGTGGGTAGTCCTGGAGAAAATCAATTTGGGACCCAGAGGTGGAGATATCACACATATCCTCACCTTGAGGGAATGCAAATGGATGACAACCTTAGATACCATCCGTAATGGACTGAATGAGGCTGAAAGTAGCCATGCCCAATTGGCCAGGTTTGGCCGTTGAGCTGTTCAATACAAAGATCTTCACCCTCATGTCTGAGAGGAGCATCTGTTTAAGTGAATTACTGTATTGCAAATCAGGAGAACTAATTATTATTTTGATTGAGCCATCTCCTAATGCATGTTAACATGTTTTCTCTAGGTTCTCCAAATTTCTTGTGGATCAAATTATTGATGTTTCATCTTTTATGAATGTTTCCCAGGACATTACAAGTGCCCAGTCACATATCTGGGTTTCCATAATTGTTGACTATCTTTCTAAATAATGAAATATTGTAATACAATACTTTTTTGCCTTTTCACCCTCCTGTGTGAGTGGTGCTTGGCAAATGATATTCTAATGCTTATATAACATGATGCATGATGAATTAATGGTATGCTGTGTTGCAAGAACAATTTATTTGTTTGACCAATGTTGCTCTTATATGAATTTCGATCATACTTCAGGCGTATGACATGGCCCTCTTCCATGTAAATGCTATGAGTAGTTTTGCCTATTTCTTCGCTAAGATCACATCGGCGCACTCTTATTAATATGACTCGATGCGCTTGTTTACTTTAGTTATGACCCGGAAATGATCTCGCGGGTTATCCGCTGTTGCCCGGAGAAATGACCCGGACGCGCTTGAATTGTGGTCCTCCGTCTATTTTGGCAGCACACCCATTCGCTTGGTGATTGCAGACACGAACAGGCTGCTCTCACGCTGTAGGAGAATTGACGCCAGTACTAGGTAAGATATGTTCTAGACCAATGGTTACTCTATGCCTTACCGCTTTTGCTCCATACCACTGAGAATCATTATTGCCGTCCACAGATACGGCGTTTGGGGGCGATCGCACATGACGCATAGTCCTCCGTTTATTTTGACGTGATAATCACTACCTTGGCGACTGTAGATACCAAGAGGCTGGTTTCGCACTTAAGGAGAATCTACGCTAGTATTAGGTAAGACTTGGCTCAATTAAATCTGCCATCTGATTCGGTATTATGCTTACTCCGTATTACTGAGAGTTACAATTACCGCCCTACAGATATGGCATTTGGGAGCGAGCGGACATGACACATTCCCAGTTCCCGCCTCAGGTACGTGGGTAATATGCTCCCTAATAACCAATGGTCTGCTGTTACAATCGAGGCCTATTTGAATTACATAGCCCCTCCTCTCTATCCTTGCAGGTCTTCATATATCTTTCCGACCGAAAACGTAAAGAATAGCACACACCTCCGGTGTTCCTTGCTGCAGGTATGACAGCCTTAATGCATGTAATAGAGCTTCTCCTGATTGATGCTCTGAAGAATCTCAGATAATTAACTATATGATAAGCATATCAACTTCCTTCCTCACTAGTCTTAACAGGTTCATGCCTATACTGTCCAAGTGTCTACCTTGAACCCTTAGAAGTTTACTTCTTAATATCCAACGCAATGAACTCTACCCATATTATGTTCAAGACTATTAATCTTGTCATTGACAGTACTTTGGTTTTTCCTGGTTGAAACAGGATTGTTTGTGTTTTTGTTCCTTGGTTTTAACGTGGGTAAGTTAGGTATCATTCATTGAGTAAGAAATGCATTTATTTAATCATCCAATAGTGTAAAACTGATGATTTTTCATCTCTGGTGATCCAAAGATAATAATTCATTATCTCTATTACCACAAGTAACTTTTCTTTAAGAACCATGGTAATATCTGAATTGTTTTGTTTACCGCTCACTACGGTAACTCGATATTCACTGTCGCTCTTCAGTATATTTATGTCACATTGTGTACATCTTTACAGAAATTGTAGTGCACCCTGTATACACCTTGTCCTGATGAAGACCCCGATGTAAGGCAACAAGTACGCCTACAATTCTAGCGTGGGGTCGAAACGTCGACGGCTACCTTCTTCCTTCCTCAGTTGACACCGCCCGCACTATCTTGGATATTTTCATACCAGTGTCAATATAGACAATTTTTATTCAAAATGGGATATGTTATGATCCCTCACTTGGGCTCAGGGATCTGAAGCCGATGAATAGTGTTTGTATTTCGAATGAAATTGGATAATTTTTATTTGTCACGACTACTACCTCTTCACTTTTTATTTTCTTTCACAGCATCACGCTAATTCACTCCCTTTCCTTTGGGGCACTGTTATTTATTAATTGTATTTGTTTACTCATTGTGATTAATTTACAGTGTGCTGATTGTCTTATTACTTTTTCCTTAAATACATTTAAATAATGGTATACCAGTCCACAGGGACCCCTCTTATGTACATCATATAGCACCCAGGTCCCATGTGGATTCTTTCGGGTAAAACCCCTCCTCCCTTATACTAGTTTTTGCTAGTGGGCCTGCAGCACTGATTGTGCCACCTCCATGAGCAGCCTTTCCTAGGGTTCTCAGACCTGCCATTTCAGTGTCGGCACACAGTTTTTTACTGCCATGTCAACTTGGCAAGTTCACTCCCTTGCCAAGCCCTAACCTCCCCTTTTATTACATGTGAGTCACCCCTAAGGTAGGCCCAAAGTACCCCTATGGGCAGTGTGCAGTATATTTGAAAGGTAGGGCATATACTGGTGTGATTGATATGTCCTGAATGTGAAATACAGTATATTTTCATCTTTCAATATTGAAAGGCTATCTGTCCCATAGGATAGAAAAGGGAATACTTGGTAATATTTTACGAGAACATCTTCCCATTTGGACAAGATGGAGAATTGGAGTATAGTATGCCTAAACTCAAGATGTAGAAATGCATCTTTTAGTAAAGGTGATTTTTATGATCTGTCTTTGAAAATATCACTTTTAGAACGTAGGCATTTTCTTGCTTAACCATGCTGTGTGCCCCTGCTGAGTTGTGGATTGACTGTCTGTCTTTGAGTGACAAGGGCCAGGGATGTGCATTCTCTCAGACAGACACAGGGGTTGAGGTGTGACCTACCTTTCCTTGATGAGTCATGGCTGGGCTTAATAGACCTAGGCTCCATTTAAAGTAGTGGGAGGAGATTTCCTTGCACCTGAATGGGCCTGGTCTGCCGTGGACAATGCTGTCTCCACCTCCTGCCAGGAAGCTAAGTCAGAGAGGACCAAATTGGTTTGGACTGAGCACAGACACTCTCTGCCCAAGAGAGCAAAGGGAAACTGAGTATAATTATTGGAGCCCAGGTCCCAGAACTTTAGAACTCGCTTGGATCAAGGAACCTGCCAAGAAATAGAGCTGGGAGAACTGCAAGGAGGAGTACTGCCCCTCTTCTGTGTTGTTGCTTTGCTGGGACGGCCTGCACTTGGTGCTTCTGCCTTGGACAGGGAAAGGACTGGACTGAACTTTCTTCACTTGTTGCCAAATTCCTCCAATGGCTTGAAATAGAGATGGCCTCCTGTTCACAAAGTCTCAGGGACAGCAAAGACTTCACTTACCTCTGGGTACCCTCTCTGGAACTGTGGATTTATGTGGCCACACAGGGGGAAAGCAGCCAACACTGTCAGTGATACCCCTGTGGGTTCCATGTCCTGAAGGCACCATAGAGGGAACATCCTCACTTTGCACCACAATCCTAGTCTCACCGGCGAAGACTGTAGCCGCCACTGAGCCGCTGCTTGCACCATGACCTGTGGACACTGCAATCCTCACTGCTCTGGTCTCACCGATGACGTTACTGCCCACTGACCTAAACAACCGTGACCACTCTGTGGTTTTAGAACACTCCTCGTAAGTCACATGATGTACCGCCTAGTCCCACACCTCAGTGTGGGCCGACCGACACCAGCTCCCATCAACTGTCACTGTCACTCTCACCTTGACCTGTTAGAAGCGCCACGAGCATGGCCTCACTCCGCAACACAGCTCTGATCTCACCAATGGCGCTAGACGGCCATCACCAGCCTTTCCCTGCACCACAACTTGAAGGCACCGCACTGCTATGCATCACATCGCAACCACGACTTTTGCCATGACCAGCCTGCACCGACACGGTTGGCAGGAACAAAGATACTGTTTATGAGTCTGTTTACACTATTGTTGGTCCGGACTGCCGCTGTCGGCCAGAACTGTTGGATTCTGTTCTTTTAAGCACTGTGGTAGCCCCGGTCAGAGCTACCGGCTTCAAGGAACTTCATTTTAAAGTCATTCTTGCTAAGTGCATATTTTTGATTACTGTATGTTGGTCTTTTAACTTTTTGGTCTTGTTTGTACAGATAAATATTGGTTATTTTTCTTAAATTGGAGTGGTTTCCTTTTGTAGTGTTTTCACTGTTTTACTGTTGGTTAGGTGCAAATGCTTCACACACTGCCTCTGAGATAAGCCTGACTGCTGGTGCAAAGCTACCAAGGGGGTGAGCAGGGATTATTTTAAAAGTGTGTTCCCTTATCCTGACTAGAAGGGAGGGTCCCTATTTGGACAAAGGTGCAAACCATCGCCAACTAGAGAGCCCCATTTCCAACATTGGTTGTCGTGGTGAAGATAGGGCTTGCATTTGCACTTGACCTTTCAGTGATTGTTGTATACTACTACCATATCGCAGCCCATTACGTACCACATACTGTTTTTGTTTGGCCATTTTTTGTGATCCCATTGTTTTTGAACTTGAACTTTCCATTGTATCATGCCTGAATCAAGAACATCATCGGTTGCATCCTTGGATGTGGCCTTTGAGGAGGGGAAGTTAGAAACCTACAGTGTGAAGGAGTTGAAGGCTATCTGCAAGAACCTCAAAGTCCAAATCAGGGGCCTCACCAGGAAATAGGAGCTACAAAAGGCCCTAAGGGCCTGGGTAGCAGCCAGGCATGCCAGTGGGCTGTCTAGAGATCTCAGTGTGGAGACTGAAGAGCCTGTTTCTAGGGTGGGTGTTCTTTTAGGTGGGGGGAACCCTTCAGGCCAGCAGCAGTGGCTTGCCCCAGAGGAGCTGGAGGACAGACGGAAGGCAAGGAAGTTTGAATTGGAAAAACTTTGGCTAGAGAATGAGAGGGAAGACAAAGGAATAGCCATGGAAGAAAGGAAGATGATCTTGGATCATGAGTGCGGTATTAAGAAGCTGGAGTAAGGAAGTAGGTCCAGCACAAATGGTGGCAGTGATTACTCAGTGCACTCAAATAGAACTGCACACATACCCATAAAATGTAGGCAAGGAATTCAAGATGGATTAAGGAAGTGACCCATTTATGAGCACAAGACACACCCGCCTAGTAACTTTCCACTGAAGGCAGCAAGAAAAAAGGGGCACACAGAGATGAGCTAAGAGTCTGAGACAGGGCACACACTATCTCTCTGGCAAGGCCATTCTGTCTGTGCCTGCAGCTGAGCCAGTGGGAGCGTCTTCCATCTCAAGGGAAAGGTACAAAACAATGTATACATTAGTACAGCGAAGCCCAACTTTGACAGAAACAGAAAATTCAGCACGGCTACTACATGCAGAGCTAGGGAGCAATTAATTGTGATCCTGGCCCAGAATTGGTGGCTAAATATGAAATGGCGCCGCAAAGGCTAACTTAAGCATCATTATGTATGGTAGCACAGATCAGAGTTTTCATTTAATTCCAACAGACCATTCTTTTAGCCTTAGCTAAGCCATTTCATACTTGGGTGGGGAACCATCTCTAGTCACATGATCAATATAATAATACTCAGAAATGTTCAAATGCTTGTTATTAAGCAGGGAAACTATAAGATACATGTTGATCTACATCAACGCTCATCAACCCTTCGTTCTCTTTCTGAAGCACGATCTTAACATTTGTATTGCATGGATATCCTTAGCTTAGGAGTCAATGTACTTACACAGCAGACACACCAAGCTTGGTCGGAGCTATTGGCTTCAAGAAATGCATTTTAAAGTCATTCTTGCGAACTGGAGATTTTTGATTACAGTATGTTGGTCTTTTATCATTTTGGTCTTGTTTGCACGGATACATAATGATTATTTTTCTAAAACGGGTGTGGTGTCCTTTTGTAGTGTTTTCACTGTATTACTGTTGGTTATGTGCAAATGCTTCACACTAAACTCTGAGATAAGTCTGACTGCTTATGCCAAACTACCAAGGGTGAGCAGGGGTTATTTTAGATGTGAATCTCCCTTATCCTGACTAGAAGGAAGGGTCCCTATTTGGTCAAAGGTGCAAATCATTGCCAACTGGAGACCCCCATTTCTAACAACCAGGGAATCCTCAAACCATTCATGACCTTACGCAATGAATTTGGTCTTCCACCTGCCAGCTCTGGAGGTACCTCCAACTGTGGAATTGCCTCAACCACTGCCTAGGTGCATGGCCCAGGGTTCTACAATCCTCTCCTGTGGTCTCCTTCCTCTGGAGGTGGTGTCGGTTCTGGGATGTTAAGTCTTGCTTCTATGGCCTCTTAACTGGCACCTCTTCTCTGTACCGTTCCTCAATGACCTCTGCACCAAGTGGCGAGCCAGATTGCAGAGGCACTATGAGGTGCAGGATTGCTCTGACCTACTGGAAGCGCTTGACCATGGGACTAAGGATGCACATTGAAATCCTTGCATGAATTGCACTGGACCCCCATGGAATTGTGTGCAGTGGGCTTCTTACCCCAAGACACTTGGTGATACCCCCATGAACACTATGACCTGATACATATCCTTTGTGACTGTCTCTAATCTGCCCATTCTGGGAGGCGTTTGGCAACATGCTGAGTGAGGCCCTGCCGGTCGAGATCCCTCTTTCTCATCTTCTGAACTTTCTGCATGACCTTGTAGATTTCCCTGATCTTTACCTCCTCCAGGGCTGTCTCCTGCACACGTCATTCACCATGGATAAGATATACATCCTGCGTCACTGGCGCTCCCCCACGTCTCCCTTCCCTGATGAGTTGCTCATGGTCATTTTTCAAACTGTCTCCTTTGAACAAGTGTTCTACAGCCTTCAGAACTGAGACTTTCCTCTACACATGGGCACCCTTTTTCAAGGATGATACCCTTTAGTCCTTGGAAGGATGCACACATGCCCGGCCCGTCCACCTGAATGACAACCTGAGCTGATTTCTTTTGTAATGATATGTTTTGACTTTCTCAATAAAGAAAGGCAAAACAAAGAACCCCACCAAACTAACAAATCTTAATAGCCCTGCTAAAGATGGGGGATGTTGCGTAATACAATGCAATGGTGAAGGGGTGGGTTACCGTAGTGGGGTTGTTTGTCTGAAATTATTATTTGTGTTGGGCATCAGGTGGGGGGCCATGGGTAGTGCAATACTTAATTTGTGGGCATATTGCCAATGCGTTCTCATATGAGGTGTCCCCATCATCCACCTAGTATTTTATGAACCTCTGATCCCCTTAGTGGGGATTTGAGCCAGCATGTAATTCCAGGCTTTGGCCCATCCCCAGGCTGTAGTCCCTTGTTAACTTCTTTCTGTAGTGCAGCTCCCGTAGCTAGCCCATCTACTGAGTTCTGCTAGCCATCTCCATATATTAGGGTCGTCTATGGATTTACAGGCTATTGTTATCTGGCGTCTGACAAATCGGAATGCCAAATCTATGACTCTAGTTGTGACTGCTTCTGTCTTACTTCTTTTGAACCATCCTAGTAGGCATGCTTCTGTGGTTTTAGAAATCTATCTTCCCGTTGCTATTGTCAATATCTCTGTCACCCCAGTCCTCACTGTACCAAGGGCAGGCCGCACTTGCATTGGGGTTATTCCGGTTTATTCATTTGGGTGTAATGTATGCTTTGCGGAGGTTGTAATATTGGATGAGTTTGACGCTCACCTTGCATGATACTGTTGGTGTATTCGTCAGTATTTTAGCCCAATCTGTGTCCCTTATTGGACCTATCTGTGTACACCCAGTCCTGCTTTTGCCTGGTCCTGCATCCCTTTGTACAGTAGCGATGGTGCAGGTTGCTTGCTGGAAATCTCACAGATGCACTGCAGGACATTGTGCATCTGAGGCTCAGGTAGCACAGCTCACCAGCATTGGGGTATTGCTGCAGTGATTGCTCATGGAGCAGAAAGGTATTCTCCGTAGCCCCATATTGTTCTTGCAGGCTCTCGAAATCTGCCAACACATCATTTATATGCAGATCATTACTGTGGTTTGCAGGAAAGTAGGATCTGCTTCTTATGGTTACCCCCACTTTTTGCTTGATGTGATGCTGTTTTTGAATAGTCTGACTGAGATCCTGCTAATCAGGACCCCAGTCTATCTGCTTCCTCCTTAATTTGTTGTGTTAAGTACTTAGTGTAGGAAAGTGGGATTCTGTTGCAAAAAAACCCCACTTTTTGCCAGACTACTGATGCACTTTGACTTGAGGTGCCCAGGGCCCCTGCTAATCAGGTTCCCAGGGCCTGTGTTCATTCCTAAACCTAACCCAATTGGCATCTCTGGCCACAGGTCAGCCCCTGGTAAATGGTACCACAGGTACCCAGGGCACTGTGACCAGGGAAGACCTCTAAGGGCTTCAGCACATATTGTGCCACACTTAAAGGCCCTGTACCTTTACACACACACACACTGCCTTTGCAGGCTGGTTGTTTTGGTGCAGAACAAAGTGAAGAGTCGAAATAGCACACTGTATGCCATGCCTACAACCCACTGCCCAGGGATAGATCAGTCACCCCTCTAGCTGGGTGCCCTATACCAGTGGTGAGGGTACAGGTGCACGAGCTCTGTACCCCTACAGTGTCTAAGTCCATTCTTAGATGTTGTAAGTGCAGTGCTGCCATTAAGAGTATATGTTGCTGGGAGCTTGTCATTACACACTCCACAGAACCACAATGGCTACACTGAAAACTGAGAAGTTTGGTATCAAACGTCTCAGCACATTAAACCCACACTGATGCCAGTGTGGAATTTAATGAAAAATGCACACAGAGGGCATTTTAGAGATGCCCCCTGAAAAATGACCTCTGACTGGTACACACCAGCCTACCACCACAAGACATGTTTCTGGGCCGCTAGGGTGTGAACCTTCACTCCCTGAGCCCAGAAACAAAGCATTTCCTGGGTGGAAGTGTTCACACCTTTCCCAGGCCAGGAAGAGCCATATGTGGCACAGGAGCTTCAAAGGCCTGGAAGCCTTTGTAATGTGAAATCCAGCCTCTCCTGCTAGCAGGAGCAGGTCCACTTCCTGTCTCTCCTCCTTTTCGGCAGGAAGACAGGCGGGAAAAACAAGCCAGCCCAGAAGGTGTGCCCACCTCTGCCAACTCCACCCCTCAGGTGGAGAAGGTGAGGTGAAGCCCTCTCTTCAGTGCTCACCATCTTGCAGATGGCAGGCACTATCCAATCAGGTTTAGAGACTGTGCTCAATCTCCCATGTGGGGTGATCACACCAAGGTTGTAGCCACCCTAAGGTCCGTAGCACATTGGCTACTGACCTCAAGACCCCTAAAATGTAGTATTTAGGGGGAGCCCTGAACCAAGAAAGCAGATTCCTGCAACCTAAGAAGAAAAAGTACAAAAAAAGACAGCCAGCAGAGGAGACTGCAGAGAACAACTGACTTGGCCCCAGCCCTGTCAGCCCGTCTGCAGTTTCCAGAAGTCCTGCACCAAACATCTTCTTGGCCTGCAGCCAGTGACCTCCAGAACCCCAGGGGGACTGACTGCCTTCAAAAAAGACCGGATCTCCTGTGAACATCAGCCCTGTTCAAAAGAAACACCAAACAAAGACTCCGAGCCTGCTGAGAGAAAAGAAACCTGAAGACTGGAACCACCACTCCACCCAACGTCTACAGCCCGAGTTCAAGTGGCCCATTGGTCCCAGCAAGGTCCCTCAGTGCTCCAGAGTCCGAGTCCACTATGGGTTGACCCCTCCAAGACTCCCTGATATCACCTGCAGCCTCTTCACGAGAACCCCACAACTGCGAGTGGCCCGGTAAGGTGAACTCTGACCTCAAAAGACATGCCTGCATCTAGCGGCCATGCACCCTGGAGAAAGGAACCCAAGGTGCACCCACGTCCCGAGCCCTTCAACTTACCTGCCCAACTGTTGGTTCCTCCCGAAAGTCTTCCTGGGCCGAGCCTGCAGCTAAAAATCAAAAACAAAAATCCCCATTGAAAACAACAGGGTACCTGATGCCAAAACAGCACGCTGCACCCAGCCGCCGCTGCGGGTGCACTTTGTGTGCTAAAGCAGATCCCCCTTTGCCCTCAGCCTAACACCAGAAGCTTGGCTCCCACAACTTTGTGGCCTGCTGGGCAGCAGCCACCAACCGGAGTCCCCCACCCACCATTGGAAAACTTTGGGCCACAGCCCTCTGCACCCGGCTGCCCTACTGTCACTGAGGGTGTAAAGAGAGTGCATCCTTGACCCTGGGGGAACCCTTGTTCTAACCCCAGAAGCTCAATTCCAAAGACTTATTACTTTCCTGGTAACCGTTAACTTAATTTCTCTCTGTAGGAATCCATTGACTGTTTTTCTCTGAAAAACGTTCTAAGTGTGGAGTTGATTTGATTGGAAACCAGACAAATAACAATTGTGCAAAACTCATTTTATTTACCTTTTCTCTAGGAAATGTCCCAGTATGATAACTAGGCATATCACACGGATTAGAAAAAGTAATCTCAAAAGTAACATAAAAGTAACTTACCTGTTATTTTCATTACAAAGTCGATGCAAAGTATATGTACAGCATTTCAAAGTATTGCATTACCAGTAATTTAAACTGTAACCATTTCAAAGTACATTTACAATTACATTTCAAACTGTATATTTACTGCAAAGTATTTATCAACGTACTTGTGCCAGGCTTGCTTGGTTCTAGAAAATAAAATAACTAAAATAATATTTTTATACAAAACCAATTGGTCTGAAGTCCAGTCTTTGAGTGTGTGAAATCATTTGCTGATTAGGTGGGTACAACAAACGCTTAACACTGTCCTCTGACACTGCCTTACTGCTTGACCACACTACCACAACGTAAGGTTCTATCTAACTTTGCCTCTGCCTACCTTTGGTTTCCACTGGACTCTGTGCACACGATACCTCACTTCGGTAGAGTATATACAGAGCCAGATTCCTACACTTTGGTACACCAAAACACACAAGGTGATGGACCGAATGCTGCACATTGGCAAAACATTCACCCCAAGTCATAGATCTGGGTTTAATCCATCATTATTTTGCTTACCACGACACCCTAGTTCAGACATGGCCATATGCAAATCAGTCTAGACCCTGTGCCTCATGGGAACAGTCCAGACCGAACTGACAAGCCATGTCTTCCCTGGACCAGAATCAAACATCCTAGAACTGGTTTCTGGCTATCAGCTGTCTTCAGCCAGGATAGCTTGACTCCAGTGGCGCATGGAGCACGGGACCCACGTCTGGGCATACCCTTCCCACATAAGGGTGAACAGCAAAACACACAAGGTGATGGACGGAATGATGCATATTGGCAAAACATTCACCCCCAGTCAAAGATCTGGGTTTAATCCATCGTTATTTTGCTTACCACGCCACCCCAGTTCAGACATAGCCAAATGCAAATCAGTCTTGACCCTGTGCCTCATGGGAACAGTCCAGACCGAACTGCCAAGCCATGTCTTCCCTGGACCAGAATCAAGCATCCTAGAACCAGTTTCTGGCTATCAACCATCTTCAGCCAGGATAGCTTGACTCCAGTGGCGCAGTGAGCACGGGACCCGCGTGTGGGCATCCCCTTCCCGCATAGGGTGAACAGCAAAACACATACGGTGATGGACGGAATGCTGCACATTGACAAAACATTCACCCCAAGTCATAGATCTGGGTATAATCCATCGTTATTTTGCTTACCACGCCACCCCAGTTCAGACATGGCCATATGCAAATCAGTCTTGACCCTGTGCCTCATAGGAACAGTCCAGACCCAACTGCCAAGCCATGTCTTCCCTGGACCGGAATCAAGCATCCTAGGACCGGTTTCTGGCTATCAGCCGTCTTCAGCCAGGGTAGCTTGATTCCAGTGGCGCAGTGAGCACGGGACCCACGTCTGGGCATACCATTCCCTCATAGGGTGAACAGCAAAACACACAAGGTGATGGTCGGAATGTTGCACATTAGCAAAACATTGACCCCCCAGTCACAGATCTGGGTTTAATCCATCGTTATTTTGCTTACCACGCCACCCCAGTTCAGACATGGCCATAGGCAAGTCAGTCTTGACCCTGTGCCTCATGGGAACAATCCAGACCGAACTGCCAAGCCATGGCTTCCCTGGACCGGAATCAAGCATCCTAGGACCAGTTTCTGGGTATCAGCCGTCTTCAGCCAGGATAGCTTGACTCCAGTGGCACAGTGAGCACCGGACCCACGTCTGGGAATACCCTTCCCACATAGAATGAACAGCAAAACACACAAGGTGATGGACGGAATGTTGCACATTAGCAAAACATTCCACCCCAGTGACAGATCTGCTTGATTCCGGTCCACGGAAGACATGGCTTGGCAGTTAGGGCTGGACTGTTCCCATGAGGCACAGGGTCAAGACTGATTTGCATATGGCCATTTCTGAACTGGGGTGGTTTGGTGAGCATAATAGCGATGGATTAAACCCAGATCTGTGACTGGGGGTGAATGTTTTGCCATTGTGCAACATTCCATCCATCATCTTGTGGGTTTTGCTGTTCACCCTATGTGGGAAGGGTATGCCCAGACGTGGGTCCCGTGCTCACTACGCCACTGGAGTCAAGCTATCCTGGCTGATGAAGGCTGATAGCCAGAAATCAGTCCTAGGATGCTTGATTGCGGTCTAGGGAAGACATGGCTTGGTAGTTCGGGCTGGACTGTTCCCATGAGGCACAGGGTCAAGACTTATTTGCATAGGGCCATGTCTGAACTGGAGTGGCTTGGTGAGCAAAATAACGATGGATTAAACCCAGATCTGTGACTGGGGGTGAATGTTTTGCCATTGTGCAACATTCCTTCCATCATCTTGTGTGTTTTACACTTAGGTACATCCCTGATTGGATACTAACGATCTTTCTCTACTGATGAGGGAAGTTATCCCGAAACCCGAGACATGTCTCGGATGACATCCTAAAACCCGGGACATGTATCAGGTCTAGAGATTCATCAGTCCAACAAGTACCAACTTGCACCCACCTGGGTGATCCACTAAAGAACTACAAGTACCAGAGTCCCGAGGGGCGACCCGGAGGAGGGGCTAGCGGTGTGCGCTCCATTGATGACTAAACATCCCTGATTGGATACTGGCATACCCTTATAAGTCCCTAGTATATGGTACCCATGTACCCAGGGCATAGGAACCCCAAAGGCCTCCCATGGGCTGAAGCATTTCTTATGCCACCCATGAGAGACCATTCAAAATGGAACTACAGGCCTGCCATTGCAGCCTGTGTAAGTTGGTGCATGCACCTCTTACTAAATATATAGGTTTACTATACCTAAGGGTGACTGCACTTAAAATCTATAAGTCACCTCTATAGCAGGCCTTTAAAATCCTGAAGGCTGGGTTATTGGTTCTAAGTGAGAGGGTATTCCTACATGAGCAGGACACCTGTGCAGCCTACGGAGTCCATTCTCCAGAGTTGTCAGTGAAGCAGCCATGGACTATAAACACAGGGGCACAGCACGATGACCATCTCCAAAATGGCTGCAACAAATCCTATCATGTTTGGTATCAAACATGTTGGAATCATACCCCCACTAAAAGGTGTGGGAGATATGATTCCAAGCATTGGAAGAGTCCTTTGTTTGGCTCTCAGTCTTCCTGGTACCAGCGTTCTAGTCCAAGACAGCAGAAAATGGTTGCTGCCGACCAGACATACATTTCTGCCCTTCTACGCTGAGCCAAGCTCGAGAAGGGGAAGGTAGAACAATAGGCATCCTGTCACAGGTAGGTGTGACCACCTCCCAGACAGGAGTTAGTGTATTAGGGGTGGCTGCACTTGCCAGTACCAGAAATTCTGTGTGAGGGGCACATTTGGTGTCCCTGTGTATAGTCCAGTTCAAACCAGTCATGGAGCCGTTGGCTCCTGCTCTGGCACGAAACTGAACAAAGGACACGGGAGTAAACTCCGCCCTGTCCAGACTTTTCCATAGGAGGGTCCTCTGAATCTTTTCAGCACTTTTCCTAGGGTACTTAAGGGCTTACCTGGGTGTAGGTCATTAGATTCGCCGTGGGATGAGATTCAGAACTGACACAACTGCACTTCTACCGTCTGGGCACCCTGGACTTCACAGGACTTCGTTTGGGCCTGACTTCGTCTCCTTTTCCGTCTGCTTTATTGCCTTGCCTGTGCACCATACAGGATCCATGCAGGACCTGTGGAGCATCCAAGACACTTGAAGGAATCTCCCTTTAAGTGAAGGAGTCACATCCCTGTATTCGCAGGCACCTCAACACTGCTGACTGGTCTGCTGATCCTAAGCTCCTGCAGACTCCGAAAGGTTCAACAACACAGGTAGTAGTTTTCTACATCCCTTGAGGCCTGAGCAGTACTCTCACCGAGTTTGAGGTCATAATAACTCGTGGGGGCTGCATTAACTGAATTCCCTTGCACTGTGTACTTTTGCAATTGCAAATGCTTGTTGGCAACTTTGTGATGAGTGCACTGGGCTCCAAGTAGCCCCAACCTTCGGCAACTTCTTCTAGCAAGATCGTCAGCCACATTGCCTCGTGGGTACAGTGGCATGCTCCTTTTGATGGGCTGCTCAAGGTACTCTCGCGACTCCTGTGCCTGCGGCCTGTGGGCCCATTTGAAGGTCACTTTTGTTTTCCTTGGGCTCCCCTGATTTCTCCAATCCTGCCCTGACTCCCCTGCTTGTGGTATGCCCCCTAGACCTTGCTGGTCCCAAAGTTGCACCTTCTTGACTTCCTGGAAGGGTTGCATTTGCCAAGGCTTGTTGGTGCTCTGCCGGACACCAACCCCTCAGCACTCGATATTCTTGGTGGGACAGCTCGTATCCAGGTCCTGATCTTCCTCAGATTCACCTGGCCCTCACAGCAGGAGAGTCAAGGTTATCGACATCTTCCATGAAGCTCCCCACATCGGAGGGCATTAGTCTTCCAAGTCTCCTGGTCACCTCTGAGTGACATAGACTCTGTCCCCTCTGTGTTCAGGTACTCCTTTTCAAGAATCCACATTTGGATTCCTACCGACCCTCTCTCCTCTTCCAGCAGCAGCACTTTCCTGAAGTCCCCCATTGGGTTTGACAGCAGTTTCCGACGCCAATTCACACCTATGCACCCAGCTTCCCTGGGTTAGGTAACATGGGCATAACTGTATCCATGCGGGTGTGGCTCTCCAACCTTCTGTCCTCCATGGGGTTTCTTCAGGGTCCTCTGAGAAGGGTCCCTAACCTTTAAAAATCCAATAGCGACTTGTACATGGACTTGTACAATGCACGCAGTGGTGTTCGCACACTGCACACGCTCTCCGTGGGATCCCTATCTACTTACCTTGGGTGGTTCTGTGGGTTCCCAGCAATTCTACGTCCTCTTAAAATTGTTTTGACTTGATTATTTGTTCTCATGCCACTTTCTTCGTATATGGTTTGGTTCCCTCCAGGGGCCCACTGTGTTGTAGGGCTATTTACTCTGATTTCTTTGCTATGGTATTGTGTGCTGTGTGTTTATCTCCAAGTGGAAGATACTGTAACGTACTAGATAGTGTTATATAATAAATACATATTTTTATAAATACTTTGTGTTGTTTTTCTTTCATTTAATCTATACTATATTATTGAATTCTGGAAAACAAGCATCTTTACACTCCTTCAAGACTAAGCCTGAAGGCTGCTCCCCACAGCTACCACTTGGATAGCTTTCTAAGGTTATCTGAGACCTTCTTAAATCACCATATGGGTTGTCTTGACTGGTTCAAGGTGTCCACTTACATTAGTGGACATCATATACTTGGCCAGCTTCGCACAAGATTAGTCTGAGCTCCAGCCGATTTCTGAGTCCCATCCAACTCCTGCTGAGTGGCAAAGCAAGCAGAGCCAGGAACAGGAGCTCCCTGGCTTAAGGTGTGCAAGTCTATGCACTTTTGAGTACCTTGTTCCATGCATAATGAATTGTTGCAACCAGGATTAACCTCTCTGACTTGCGCTGTGGTCCACCAGGGCCAACAGTAGCCTTGCCACCTTGTTCTATGGTGAAGCATCCGGGCTAACATCCAGCAATTTCCCCAGCAACGTTCTCTTCCACCGGCTGCCCACTGTAGCTGTGCCACCTGGCAATATAAGTCAAAGTCCGGTACTGCCATTACTCCCTCTGGGGTGGATATTTTTAATGTTACTAATGCTACTCGTTTCCTTCTGGTGCCCCATATAAGTTGTAGGAGCAAAGCATCCATTGTCCAGGACATTTTTCTGGGAATTGCTATGGGAAGTGCAGTGAAGTAATAGAGTAATCTGGGGAGGGCAACTATCTTGACCAGGGCTATTCTGCCCATGACTGATAATGGCAAAGTCAGCCAGAATCTGACTGTAGCATGCAGTGAGGCCAGGGCTGTTAGAACGTTCCCATCCAACAGTTGTTGTGGTGTGTGATGAATGCAAATTCCTAAGTATTTTAGCGTGTCTGATGCCCATTGCAATGAATCCCCAAACGCTGTGGACTTAGACCCCTCATCAGTCCGCACGAGAGAAAAAGCACAGGATTTCCCCCAATTGACCTGCAGTCCAGACAGTGTCCCAAATTATTCCAGTGACCCGAACACCCTCTGGACATCTTCGGTCTCCAACGCCTATATAGTAATATATCATCGGTATTGGTTGTATGTCATTACAACGCAGGCTTTTACCCCGCATGCCATTACAACACGGGGATTACATTGAAAGTCATTACAACAACTTTCACTGGAGGGCGCTGGATAGTGGAATAGTTTAATATTCTATTCCAACTCCAGCCCACATTTACAGTAGGGAAGGTGTTGGATAGAAAATCAAACTATTCCCTATCTAACAGCGCCCTCCAGTGAAAGTCGTACCGACTTTCGTTGTAATCCCCGCGTTGTAATGGTAGTGCGGGGTAATCCCCGCGTTGTAATGGCTGTTCTCCTCAGTATTAAATGACAAGGAGATGGGAGTTTTGTTAATCCTGAGTCTGTTGTAGTGGGCACTTTGTCACAGTACATTGGCAAAGGGGACTCCAGGGCCATCACAAACAACATTGGTGATAGGGGGCATCCATGTCTGGTCTCTCTTCCCATCACAAACCTTATGGACACAATATAGCCCGCTTTACCCGGGCCACCAGTTTCGTATTTAGTAATTTGGGCCAGCAGATAAATCCACTGCCCAGACCCATTCCCGTCATCATGACGTATAGAAAGTCCCAAGACAGTGAATCAAAGGCTTTTTCAATATATATTGCCGGTGCGAGTGCCGACTTGCTCTGCAACTCCGTTGTCGCCGAAATCGAAGGTAGGCTTCTCTGTCACTTCTCCTAGATAGTGCATGGTGAAGGTTACTTTTGCCTTGTGTTATTGTACATGTAACAAAATAGACAGTACGCATAACCTACATATGCCTTACAACACATACACAACATATATATGTATTTTGCAATAATGATACATACTACTTACCTGTCAATTCAGCAGCAGAACGTCACTCAGTCAGGACTCTGCCGCCAGAACACTGCCACCCCATCAGGAACATCTAGATCAGCCCTTTGGGATACCGCCAGCCCGGCAGCAGCAGAGTACTGTCAGTCAGCAGAGAAGACCCCTGCGGTGGTGGGAAACTGACTATAGCCACAACATCTGAATATGTCAGGTGGGATGCGATCAGCTCGGCAGAGTACTTGGGCCTGCTGCCACCGAAGGACATTGGTGAGACTGTAAAGACCTAAATCAGGACTTAAGAAACCCCTGCTGCATAAATTAGTCCTTCCCTGACGCATAATTTGTGCAGCCTTTCCTTTAAGGTTCCTCGGAACTAGCTGCGGGTCTGATTCACAAAGGTAACTTACACTTTTGAGTAATTTTCACTTTAAGTAAGTTTACTAATTTTTGACTATTCTCAAAATCCAACTGTAAACCTAATGCAAAAGTGTAACATACATGTCTCCACCACATTAAAGGGCCTAGGGGCTATACAATTTTGAGTAATTTAAACTTTTGAGTAAGTTTACTACT
Source organism: Lissotriton helveticus (assembly GCF_964261635.1). Classification (NCBI taxonomy): domain Eukaryota; kingdom Metazoa; phylum Chordata; class Amphibia; order Caudata; family Salamandridae; genus Lissotriton; species Lissotriton helveticus. The sequence continues at coordinate 1,457,672,016 of NC_136059.1, forward strand.
TTTTAGCTCTTCACAAAATTCAGGTGTAAATTGTGCTTTTGGAGTAAATTTACACTCGTGTTTTCGTGAAAAGCGAATTCCCCGGGCATTAGAATGGATTCAGAAGATTTTTCTTTAAGCAGTAGCCCTGCATGCTGGTAGGTGGCATTGATAGGGTTCCCAAGGCATCATATGATTCGTCCGCACCGGAAGTGATGTGTACATCATCTATTTAGGTGCCACCTTGGAGTGCTGATGTCAGTTCTTTTCTGTCCACGCGAGTCAATCGCTTATCCATGAAGAGCAGTATCCTCTATCATTTTTTGAGATAAAAAGTTTTACAACCCTTTTGCCGTGTGTAGGAGTCATGTCATCAAGGAAAACAGGTTTCAAACCTTGTGGCACATGTCATCGCGCCATGTCGGTAACAGACTCAAATTTGGTTTGCCTGTGGTGTCTGAACCGTGACCATGACTCCAAATAATGCTCCAACTGCCGGGCCATGGCACCAAAGACTTTAAGGGAGCATGCCCTGAAGCAGCTCTCCGTCTAGCAGGTGACGCCATGCCCGACTCCTCAGAGATCTCAATCAACAGTTGAGAGAAAGGTCTCTGAACCACTTAAAGAGTCCCAAGTTCTTTTTGTCAAGCTCAAGATCATCGGGACACTCTGGTAAGAAGCATAAAAAGCAGAAGAAGTTGAAGCCTGCTTTGACTTCTCCCGATCTGTTAGCCAACATTAAGCATGGGCGGATTTTGCGGATCCACGATTCGCGGATTCAGCGGATTCACGGATCGTGGATCCGCAAAATCCGCGGATTAAGCGGATTTGCGGATTTGCGGATTTGGGGGCGGGGCTTCCTCGAGCGTGTGGGCGGGGCCAAACGGACGGGGCTTCCACGCGAGCGCACATGCCGCTTGTGTGTATAAAAGGTCAGAGACCGATCAGAGCAGCAGATTAAGAGACAGAAGCCCCTGGTCACAGGAACAGCACGGGGGATTGCGCTCGTGAAAGTCAAAGATGCAAATGCCTCTGGCCAGCATCACAGCGGATTTTCGTAGGGGAGGGAGTTAAGTTTGCTGCTGTTCGGTGCTCTTTCTACATTACTGGAAGGGCTGCTGCTCAATGATGCGAGGAATAAAAAGCTTGATGAGTGGAAATTAAAATGCCAACTGAGAAGCTTATGTCAAAACTGAAACGGTATGATGTTTTTTAAGGGGGAATTATACAGAATCCGACTGTGCTGAAGGGGAATCTTACCGTTTTCGAGAAAATTCCCTAAACCTCAAAGCACTTCCGTCAAATGCAAAGCCAAAATAAATACCGCAAAAATGCCTTTTAACGTATATATTCCAAATCTCTTGAGGGTAATACACAATAAATAAATACGTGTGCCACCGTTTTCCCCCTGTAAATAATTTACGATGGCGCCGGCAAGCTGCCAGCGCCATCCTGCAAAAGTTACTTAATTAGCTTCAACAGGAAGCTCCAACTGCTAAAATAAAGCAGGCGCTCGAGCCCCTGCTGTATCTTATCTGTTAGAGCTTCCTGGTGAAGCTAATTAAGTAGCTATTGCAGGATGGCGCTGGCAGCTTGCCGGCGCCATCGTTAATTAGGCGCGCTTGAACTTTTGACCGCAAAATCCGCTCCGATCGCGGATTGCGGATTTTCGGCAAATCCGCGAGAGTTCGCGGATCGCGGATTTGCCGAAAATCCGCAAAATCCGCGATCGGAGCGGATTTTGCGCTCATGCTTAGCCAACATAATGGCGGAACATTGGTGTTCGAGGCCTTCTTCTCCAGAACTTTTGTGAGAAGTTGGCCTGATGTATGATGTCCACAATTCCGTGGGCACCTTGTATCAGTCCAAACAATCCCTTATGGTGGTGGTTGTAAGTCAACCTTAAAAAGACAAGCTATCCTAATGGTAGCATGGACTAAGCAGCCTTCAGGCTAAACTCAAGAGGGCATGTGAAGCCAGCTGTTTTACCATATGCAATCCTGTAATATCAAATGAAAGGACACCACACAAGTTATATATTATACAAATATATGTATTTATTACTAGAATAATCCCCTGTACTCTTTATGAGTATAGAAGCACAAGCGTTTAAACAAAAGCACAGTTTAACATATGAAAGTTGCACGTTTATGGATGAGGCCGGTGGCCACTCAAACCATATATCAAAAAAGTGGTATAAGTATCACTTTACGAACAGTGGTAAGGCCTGGGGCCTTGGGAATCGCTGGGACTACACTGGACTAACAGCAGTTAGGACGGGAGTAGCCCGCGGGAATCGGGTGCAGCGCAAAAAGCACACGCATGCACCAATGCAAAGTCAATGGTGCGTAAAAGTTACAAAGTTACTGTTTTAGGATTCTTCCGACTAGAATAGAATTACCACAGTTTAAACTAGGACACTAGAGGTGTAAACCACTACAGGAGCACCGGCGTTCACAAGTTACCTCACCCACAGGAAGCAGGTGCATAGGTGCCAAAGTGTGTCGGGTTTCTTCGTGCAGTTCTATGGAGCCTGGAGATGAAGATGCTGCAGGCGGCCAGGAGAGAAAAGTCTGGTTGGATCCAAGGGTGGATCAAAGATGAAGAGTACCTGAAAGCAGAGGGGACAGAGTCTGGGTCACTAGTCAGGGACCAGGAAGGAACCAGGAAGGAACCAGGCGATGTCGGGCGCAATCAGGTGGTTGTCGAGAAGCTTGTCTCCGCTGCCACGTGGACTCGGGGGCATCGAGGATGACCAGGGTCAAATCACGAGCTATCCTACAAAGGCTCTCGCTGTCGGCGGTGTCGGTTTCCGGATTGGATGCAACAGGCCTTGGCAAAGGCAACCCACGCAGGATTGGAAGATTGCTTCTTTCTCGGACTAGCAAGGTCAGAGGGGTTGCTCCTTTTCAGGGGAGCGAGGGCCGGTCTGGAGCAACCAGACTAGCAGAGAAAATTCAAAGGTTCGTCAGTACTGGGGCCACTAGCCAACAGGCAAGCAACCGGACCAACGCGTCGAGCAGGAAAATGCAAAAGGGCCCAACGCAGCACTCAGTGAGTGTGGAGGGAAGATCTTCGGTGCAAAAGCTGCTCGGGGTTGAGGCTTCTTAAACCCCAATGCACAGCTTCGAGGAATCCTCGGGAGCTGCACGGTCAGCACTTTGTAGTTTTTCCAAGATGGCCGGCTCCACGCTCCACGTCGCCTCCACGGGTCTCATATTCACTGGGACTGTGGATTGGGCTGTTGGGAGTTGAGGGAAGCTGGTCTTCTTGATCTCTGTTGCTCGAGTTCCGGCGGGAACTGCAACAAAACAAGCCATTGGGCGCTGGATGGTGCCTGATTGCACAGGGTGATCACTCCTTGACCACAAGGGAGATTCTTCAGTCTTCAACGTCGAGAAGGTTGTAGAAGGGTCCAGAGTTTTGTTTCATAAGTTTCAGTCAGGATAATCTGAGGTGCATTGGCACAGCTCCAACCTTTATTCCAAATCAAGGGGCTGGATTACCTGCTAGGTCCCTCCTATGGATGGGACCCAGGAAGGGGGTGGTTACACCCCTTTCCCTTTGTCCAGTTTCGCGCAAGAGCTGGGGCTGGAGTGCCCCAGAACCGGTTTGACTGGATTTTGCATGGGACACCTTGTGTGCCCCAGGCAGTGTCTAGTTTCTTTCAACCCTCCCTGCTCTTATTCACTATCTCCTGCCTGGGGTGGTGTAGCAACTCCCTGTGACAGGAAACTCTTTGTCCAGGCCTCCCCTGCCAGGTTTCGCTCAGCGGCAGGAGGTGAGACTTGTGTCGGGGCAGCAGCATCCATTTTGTGATGCTGAGGCTCTGGTTAGGATTAACCGTGTTTTAAGTAAATTAACATGTCTTCTCCCTCTAGGAGGGTGGAATGCTACCCCCGTCGCCAGAACTGGCGAGGGGGTAGTATTCCAAAGTGTATGACTAAGCATGGGCGTAAAATCCGCTCCACTCGCGGATTTTTTCGGATTTTCGGCAAATTCGCAATCCGCGAACTCTCGCGAATTTGTCGAAAATCCGTGAATCCGCTCGCGGCGGTTTTTTTGCTTGGTTGCGGCGCGCGGCGTGGTGCACGGCGTTCACTTTCCGTCATTAAGCGTTTGCCGAGTTGTTTTTCTCGATCATATTTTTCTAGTGCCGCGCCATTTTAGATCTTGCTGCGTGATCCCGCGGGAGTTTGGCGCCCGCGAATACGTAATCGCGGCTTGCCACCTTGCACAGCACACCTCGCGAGAGTTCGCAATTGCGAACACGTAGTTGCGGCGGAAAGGAACAATCTCGCACTCGCGAAATAGAGATTTTGCAATTCTGCACAAGAAAATCACCAGCAAACAGGATAAACCTTCAGAAAATTATGGTTTTTATCAGAATCACTCCTCAGGTTGACATTTGCATGGCCTTTTTTTTTGCAAGGAGTCCATTTTTGGGGGGGGGGAGGAAGGAAGTGCCCCACAGTCTCCAACTTCCTGTTCCTGTCCAGCAGGCTCCTCCCAGTGCTTTGTCCATCTCCTGGTCTCTTTCATTTGGATCTGGAGCTGGAAGGATTACTTTTTGTGGGTGCTGCTGGATATTTGGATTTGAGGCCTTTTTGACTGTCTTTGGATCACTTTTGGATTAGAAATCAACTTTCACAAGTAAGTTTGTTTGGGGCATTACAGTTGCTGCAAGTACAATTTTGGAACTTTTTCAGAGCATTAAATAAATTATATTGTGGGTAGCCACAGTATCCAGTAGGACCAGGGTTGGTTAGGGGTGCATGATACAACTGTTTTGTTGAATTTAAACACCATTGAGGCCATGGATGGGCTGGGATTGTGCTGATTTTTGTCATTTATTTGTGCCTGCTGGTGTGGCCCTTTGCCCAGGGGTGGTGAGTGTTGCATGGGCCTAGTCTTTCTGTGGGGTGTCTTCTTGAATTTAAACATCATTGAGGCCATGGATGGGCTGGGATTGTGCTGATTTTATTGTTGTTTGTCGTTTTTTTGGGGCTGCTGGTGTGGCCTTTTGCCCAGGGGTGGTGGTGCATGGACTGAGTGTGCCTGTGGTGTGGTCTCACTCCCTTTAATGTAAACATCATGGATGGCATTGGATTGTGGTGATTTCTGGCTGGTTTTCTGTCTTTTGGGGGTGTACTGTTGATGTGGACTGGCCATGTGGGTGGTGGTGGTGGCCATCTTGAGTGCTGGCTGGTACAGGCAACATGTGCTTGGGGTGTAAGGGGCCATTTTGAAGAGAGGCAGTGTCTGAGGCCTGCACTTATTTTGCCTACTTTTCATCCATTATGCCCAGGGGTAGTGAGTGTTGCATGGGCCTAGTGTTTCTGAGGGGTGTCTTCTTGAATTTAAACACCATTGAGGCCATGGATGGGCTGGGATTGTGCTGATTTTATTGTTTTTTTGTCGTTTTTTTGGGGCTGCTGGTGGGGCCCTTTGCCCAGGGGTGGTGACTTGCATGGGCCTAGTCTTTCTGTGGGGTGTCCTCTTGAATTTAAACACCATTGAGGCCATGGATGGGCTGGGATTGTGCTGTTTTTTGTTGTTTTTGTCGTTGTTTTGGGGCTGCTGGTGTGGCCTTTTGCCCAGGGGTAGTGGTGCATGGACTGAGTGTGCCTGTAGTGTGGTCTCACTCTCTTTAATGTAAACATCCTGGATGGCATTGGATTGCGGTGATTTTTGGCTGTTTTTCTGTTTTTTTGGGGTGTACTGTTGATGTGGACTGGCTTGGGGTGTAAGGGGCCATTTTGAAGAGAGGCAGTGTCTGAGGCTTGCACTTATTTTGCCTACTTTTCATCCATTATGCCCAGGGGTAGTGAGTGTTGCATGGGCCTAGTCTTTCTGAGGGGTGTCTTCTTGAATTTAAACACCATTGAGGCCATGGATGGGCTGGGATTGTGCGGAATGTTGTGTTTTTGTCGTTTTTTTGGGGCTGCTGGTGGGGCCTTTTGCCAAGGGGTAGTGGTGCATGGACTGAGTGTGCCTGTGGTGTGGTCTCACTCTCTTTAATGTAAACATCATGGATGGCATTGGATTGTGGTGATTTCTGGCTGGTTTTCTGTTTTTTGGGGGTGTACTGTTGATGTGGACTGGCCATGTGGGTGGTGGTGGTGGCCATCTTGAGTGCTCGCTGGTACAGGCAACATGTGCTTGGGGTGTAAGGGGCCATTTTGAAGAGAGGCAGTGTCTGAGGCCTGCACTTATTTTGCCTACTTTTCATCCATTATGCCCAGGGGTAGTGAGTGTTGCATGGGCCTAGTGTTTCTGAGGGGTGTCTTCTTGAATTTAAACACCATTGAGGCCATGGATGGGCTGGGATTGTGCTGATTTTATTGTTTTTTGTCGTTTTTTTGGGGCTGCTGGTGGGGCCTTTTGCCCAGGGGTAGTGGTGCATGGACTGAGTGTGCCTGTAGTGTGGTCTCACTCTCTTTAAAGTAAACATCCTGGATGGCATTGGATTGTGGTGATTTTTGGCTGTTTTTCAGTTTTTTTGGGGTGTACTGTTGATGTGGACTGGCTTGGGGTGTAAGGGGCCATTTTGAAGAGAGGCAGTGTCTGAGGCCTGCACTTATTTTGCCTACTTTTCATCCATTATGCCCAGGGGTAGTGAGTGTTGCATGGGCCTAGTCTTTCTGAGGGGTGTCTTCTTGAATTTAAACACCATTGAGGCCATGGATGGGCTGGGATTGTGCTGAATGTTGTGTTTTTGTCGTTTTTTTGGGGCTGCTGGTGGGGCCTTTTGCCAAGGGGTAGTGGTGCATGGACTGAGTGTGCCTGTGGTGTGGTCTCACTCTCTTTAATGTAAACATCATGGATGGCATTGGATTGTGGTGATTTCTGGCTGGTTTTCTGTTTTTTGGGGGTGTACTGTTGATGTGGACTGGCCATGTGGGTGGTGGTGGTGGCCATCTTGAGTGCTGGCTGGTACAGGCAACATGTGCTTGGGGTGTAAGGGGCCATTTTGAAGAGAGGCAGTGTCTGAGGCCTGCACTTATTTTGCCTACTTTTCATCCATTATGCCCAGGGGTAGTGAGTGTTGCATGGGCCTAGTGTTTCTGAGGGGTGTCTTCTTGAATTTAAACACCATTGAGGCCATGGATGGGCTGGGATTGTGCTGATTTTATTGTTTTTTGTCGTTTTTGGGGGCTGCTGGTGGGGCCTTTTGCCCAGGGGTAGTGGTGCATGGACTGAGTGTGCATGTAGTGTGGTATCACTCTCTTTAATGTAAACATTCTGGATGGCATTGGATTGTGGTGATTTTTGGCTGTTTTTCTGTTTTTTTTGGGTGTACTGTTGATGTGGACTGGCTTGGGGTGTAAGGGGCCATTTTGAAGAGAGGCAGTGTCTGAGGCCTGCACTTATTTTGCCTACTTTTCATCCATTATGCCCAGGGGTAGTGAGTGTTGCATGGGCCTAGTGTTTCTGAGGGGTGTCTTCTTGAATTTAAACACCATTGAGGCCATGGATGGGCTGGGATTGTGCTGATTTTATTGTTTTTTGTCGTTTTTTGGGGCTGCTGGTGGGGCCTTTTGCCCAGGGGTAGTGGTGCATGGACTGAGTGTGCATGTAGTGTGGTCTCACTCTCTTTAATGTAAACATCCTGGATGGCATTGGATTGTGGTGATTTTTGGCTGTTTTTCTGTTTTTTTGGGGTGTACTGTTGATGTGGACTGGCTTGGGGTGTAAGGGGCCATTTTGAAGTGAGGCAGTGTCTGAGGCCTGCACTTATTTTGCCTACTTTTCAACCATTATGCCCAGGGGTAGTGAGTGTTGCATACTTGCATGGCCCTAGTCTTTCTGTGGGGTGTCTTCAATGTAAACATCATGGATGGCATGGGATTGTGCTGATTTTTCTGTGTTTTGTCGATTTTTTGGGGTGTATAACTGAACTGATGTTCCTCTGTCTTCCATTGCTTTTAGGTGCACAAGACTCAAGAGAACCACCAGTGCCAGGAAGAAGTCCTGCAGCGGTGTGTGTGTGCAGCATAACGTCACGCGACGTCACGTCTGGACACAGACAACTCTGCAACTCGTGCAACTGCTGCCTGCTGTTCTGACCTGCTCTGAAGAAGATGGCCCCAAAAAAAGTTACCCGTAGCTCCTCTAGCAAGAAAGGTGCCAGTAAGGAGCAGAAGAAGCAAGTTACCAAGGAGACTGGTGTGCCGCCCGCCCCTTTTTTTGGGAGTAAAAAAAAATGTATGCCTGCAGCAGTAGAGGGATCTGCTGGGGACCAAGCTGGCAGCAGCACCCCCGCTCCATTGGGCTCAGTGCCACCACCACCACCACGCCAACTTAAGTCCAAGCCCTTGAGTGCTGCAGAGGCAGCCAATCTACTTGTTCAATCACCATCGACCAGTGATGTTGGCTCATCGCAAGAAAGCAGCAGCAATGTCCCTCAATCAACACAGGTTGTTGTAGCTCATCTGACGAGTGTTGAACAACCACAGCCGCAACAACAATCACATGTGCAAGTACAAGCCCAAGTACATGTGGAAGGAGAGGCAGCGCAAGGAGATGCGCAAGCAGAGGTGCATGGAGGGTCACAAGTGCCCACAATAGTTGTTCCTCCCGAAGTAGGGGCACATCAGGAAATCGACAATCAAGGCGAGGTATCATTTGAGGAAGCCACTCCTCCTGATGATCATTCATTGTCTTCCACACCCCTAGCAAGGAAGAGATCAAGGGTGGTGTCTACATCTTCTTCAAGCACACCTCCTTCTGATGATATGGATCAAACTTGGGAACCAGCACCACTGCCGTCTGACAGTGAGGCACACCATGATCTGACAAAGGTAGTTAAGCGTAAAAGGAAGCTCGTCCAAAGTCTCAGAGTTATGGAGTGTGATGAGGCTCAACAAGAAGTGGCGGATACTGCTGCTGATGAAGACTCTGACAACGACGACCCAGTCATCATAAAGGTCACTGCAGCCCCAGCGGGCATGCAGCAAACAGACATTTTGACCCTAGCCCGAAGAGCTGCTGAGCGTGATGATGATGATGTTGTCGATGAGGAGGCAGTGGAAACACCACAATCATTGGAGTTAAGTAGTACACCAACTCGTCCCGCTTCCATATTTCTTTCTGGCAAGAAGGGACCTCCATCCACCTCGACCTTAATTTAGTGGCGGTGAAAGTGCACAACGTACAAAAGTTGGGCAATCCAGATCCTCCACTTCAACTGGCATTAGCTTCATGACCACCACCACCAGTATCGCCGCCTCCTCCAGGCCCCACAGACACTTCAAGTCCCCAGTTTGGGACTTCTTTACTGTTTGTAAAAAAAATCCAAAGTTTGCCATTTGTACCCTTTGTAAGCTTGCAGTTAGTCGTGGTAAGTCAGGTACCAACTATGGTACCGGAGGCCAGAGAGGTCATCTTAGGAGACAGCACACTGTCCAATGGTTTGCGCACCTAGATGCGATCAAGGAAGCCCGAATTCAAGAAAACGTTGATGTTGCATCTGATGATGACGAGGAGGAAGAAGACATGTCAAACACTTCCCTTACACCCAGTACCCCTGTCAGCAGCACACCCAATGTGAGGCACACTAAGAGTGTTGGAGCGAGTGAGACACCAACGCACAAAAGTTCACCAGCGAGCAAAATTGGGTCAACGAAGTCATTATCAGCCCGTAAATGCTTGGTCCAGGGCAACATTAGAACCATGTTTTCTTCAGACATGCCATATGAACGCAACCACCCACTGACGCGTCTGTATAACACTAAGCTGGCTAAAATGCTAGCTGTGGACCTTCTCCCTTTTTCTTTTGTAGAAGCGGTAGGTTTTCTAGAATTAGTGGCAACGCTCTGCCCTAAATGGAAGGTTCCTAGCCGGTTCTATTTTGCCAGAGTTGCGGTTCCAGCACTACATGAAGATGTGCTGGAGGCGATTGGGGCAGCTTTGCAGAAGAGTGCTGTTCACACAATACATCTGACAACAGACATGTGGACCAGTGGCGCAGGCGCTGATTACATGTGCATCACTGCACACTGGGTCTCTTTTTCAGGTGTTAAAGCAAAGCTAAACGCAGGTGTTGACCCGGACCAAGTTTTCAAAGCTGCTCGGAAACATGCAACACTAGCCATGTTTGGCTTGGAGAAAAGTCACACATCCGAAAACATTTTGGACGAGTTTAACAAAAAGGTCTCGAAAATGCTATCCCCCAAAAAACGCCAGATTGGTTATGTTTCCACGGATAATGGCGCCAATGTAGTTAAGGCCATGTCGCTGGGTGGCTATTTCAGAGTGCCATGTTTGGCGCACTGTATCAACCTGGTAGTTCAAAAATTCTTGAGTGATAGAGACAGTGCGGCGTTCGCGGTAATGGCCACCTGCCGCAAAATGTGCAACCATTTCAGCCATTCTTTTAAGGCCCGGAAGCATCTGAGGAGGCTGCTACTTGAACGTCGAATGCCAGTGAAAGCACTCATCCAGGAGGTGGCAACACGTTGGAACTCAACCTTCTACATGCTTGAGCGTCTGTATGAGCAGTATACGGTACTCAATCACTATTTCTTAACAGAGGGTACATCTCAGAAGGAGGACCTGCGGATGGCTGCGGCGCAATGGGACATAGTTAAAAGCCTGACAGACATGCTTCGTCCTTTTGAGTTCTTCACGCGTGCAGTCAGCCAGGAGGACTGTAATTTGGGAAAAGCTATCCCATTGTTGTGCATGCTGGAGCACCAACTGATGGCGGTGTCTTCTGAGTTTGAAAAAGATGTAAAAAAAAAAGACCCTTTTATTTTGTCTGAGAAATTATTAGAGCGCCTACGTGGTGATGAACATCTTCAAAAGATCAAGTCAGAATAGCATTACATTTGTGCTACTATTCTGGATCCACGCTACAAAAAGGCGCTGGCAGGCGAAGCATTCTTTCCTTTTACTGATGAAGATGTTCAAAAGTACAAACATTGGCTAGCCTGGTCAGCCAAGAGGTTTGGAAAAAGAACGGCAGGTTATTGAAGGAGAAGGCAGTACATCAGCATCAGCATCAGCAGGCCATCCCCAGTCACAAGAATCCACTTCTGCACCTGTGGCTGGGGCACAAGAGACCTCTCAGCCGTTAAAGACACCGGCAACTGGATCATCTGCACCACACACAACAGTAACAGTGGCTGCTGTAGAGGATTGGCTAAGTTTGCTTGGGTATGGTTCTCGAAAAAAAGTCACAGGCACAGCAAAAAGTAAGCAAAGTGGACGAACCGCTGATGACCTTGAGTCGATGGTGCAGGACTATCTGAATGACTCAACAGAGGTCTTTCTTAATGATGAGTCATTGCAGTATTGGCATGGCAAAAAACAATTGTGGCCACAGCTCTCCAACCTGGCTATAAACTACTTGTCTTGCCCACTCGCAAGTGTGTCTTCTGAACGTGTTTTCAGTGCTGCTGGTGGCATTGTAACTCCCAAACGGAGCCGCCTCTCGCCCAAAAATGTGGAGAGGCTAACAATGATCAAGATGAATCAGCAACTCATACCACCAGATTACAAAGTACGAGAAAGCACGCCGCATGAAGACGAGGAGGACAGCAACATAGATGAGGGAATTTGTTCTCTGTTCGGTGATGCTGACCTCATCCTGCCTGAATTCGCAGAGTATGATGACAAACTCTTATTCTTATTCCCTGACAGCGAGCCCTGAAAATGAGACAATGAATCAATAACTTTCTTTTTCGTCCTTATTCACTTTTATTCCTGTGTGTCTGTCTTTCTTTGTTTTGCACAGTTAATTTAATTCAAACTTTAATCACCTAACCACAAAAACAAGCCCATCAGCAGAACTGTCTTCACTTGTTTGCTTATTGATTTGAAGGTGCCGCAGTCTACATTCCTCAGGTTCACAAGTTCAGAAGAACATGCTCCTCTATCCTCCTCCTCCAGACTGCGATTTCCCTCAAAGCAGAGTGCTGGATTACGCCCAATGAAGAAAGACTCAGCACTTGTGGGGGTGTTCTACTTCTTTGCGGGTGAGTTGACGGCTTTGGGCCCATTGCTGTCAAGCTCTAATAATGGATAAAAGTGTTTTGGACCAAATATGAGGTCGAAATTTCTTGCCGTTTTTGCTGACTTGCTTGCCTTTGAGGTGCTCTTTGGCGGGGTTCCGGGTGTTTGTGGGTGAGTTTTGGGGTCTGGGAGCACTGCTGCGACAGTCTCATCTTGATTGCATTTGCTTTTCAGGAAATCCGTGGTGGGAAACAGGAGTTATGATGATTGGTGACCTAGCTGCACAGCGCGTTTGGACGGAAGGCCGAGAGATATTGTAAGTATGAGATTTAGCTTTTTTGCTGTTTGGGGGTGTTGTCGCGTGCTTTTTTGCGGGTGGGTTGGCGGGTCTTGGCTGGGGCATTCCTGGGAAGGTCTAATACCGGATAGAAGTGTTTTGGACAAAAACCTTAAGGAAAAGCGTTTTTTTTGCTATTTCTTCTGACATCTTGCTCAATGTAGCGTTTTGGGGGGCTTCCTGCTGTTCGTGGGTGGGTTGCGGCCGGGGTCTCTGTCGAAGCACTGCTGCGACAGTCTAATCTTGATTGCATTTGCTTTTCAGGAAATCCGTGGTGGAAAACAGGAGTTATGATGATGACCTAGCTGCACAGCGCGTTTGGACCGAAGGCTGAGAGATATAGTAAGTACGAGATTTATCTTTTTCGCTGTTTGGGGGGGTTGTCGCGTGCTTTTTTGCGGGTGGGTTGGCGGGTCTTGGCTGGGGCATTCCTGGGAAGGTCTAATACCGGATAGAAGTGTTTTGGACAAAAACCTTAAGGAAAAGCGTTTTTTTTGCTATTTCTTCTGACATCTTGCTCAATGTAGCGTTTTGGGGGGCTTCCTGCTGTTCGTGGGTGGGTTGCGGCCGGGGTCTCTGTCGAAGCACTGCTGCGACAGTCTAATCTTGATTGCATTTGCTTTTCAGGAAATCCGTGGTGGAAAACAGGAGTTATGATGATGACCTAGCTGCACAGCGCGTTTGGACCGAAGGCCGAGAGATATAGTAAGTATGAGATTTATCTTTTTCGCTGTTTGGGGGTGTTGTCGCGTGCTTTTTTGCGGGTGGGTTGGCGGGTCTTGGCTGGGGCATTCCTGGGAAGGTCTAATAACGGATAGAAGTGTTTTGGACAAAATCCATAAGGAAACACCTTTTGGCACTTTTTGTAAGTTAGGGTTCGTTAGGGTTAGCCCTAGCAGCAGGATTGCATGTGTTTCGGGGTGTTCTATTGCAACGCAGTTCTGGGGTTTTAGAGCACTGTTGGAGCGATGCTGGCTATGGATACTTTTGATTGCTTGCAAGTGGTTTGAATACAATCCACGGTCGGTAAGGGTGTATTTGGGCCTACTGTTACTTTCAAAGTACGTTTTGTCACCATTTTTCTGCTAGGCATCGTTTTTGGAGATCTGATTGGGGATCTTCTACATTTTTGCGACTGGCTTTAGTAAGGGTCTTGGTGAGAGCATTGCTGGGAAGGTCAAATTGTGTTCTAAAACACAGTTTACAGTACACCTACCTTGAGGGGAAAGATCCGCTATAATATTTTGGCCATATTTATTTATCCTTAAAAAGGTGACTCAGACAGAGCACGCAATTTCAAAAATATTGTACTGTCTATTAGGGAAATCAAAGTGTGACTTTTTGCACCACACAGCGTACATACCTTTTATTTATTTATCAGTGGTATTGTAATAGCACTTCCTGTTTTCCGTTCAATAATTACAGGCCGGGTTTCAGTCAACATCCGCCACGCAGGCAGTGGACAGGGTGTCTTCTGTCAGTGGTCACCAACATTGATGGACGAAGCGTCAGCTGGAATGGAGGAGTGCCGCTAATAAGAGGAATTGTTTGCTGCATGCAACTTACTTACCAAATTCAACAGGACAACTCCAACAACATACAGAATACAGATACAGTATCCATTGTTTTCTTCTATGAGTGTGACTGCATGTGCTTAGCTTTAGTTTGTACCAAAAGATTTCTTTATCTTCAATTATTGTTTGTCCAGGCTGTGCATTTTTTTTCTTCTCTCCACAAAACCTACCCAAAAAGAAACCCCCATTCCCATCCATTTTCCAAACCCTAACCCTCTTCCCCCGGGCTGTGTTGTTTTGCTTGATGTCTGACTAAAATGACATCAATAATTCCACACACTTGCTGGGGAGGATAAGGTCATAGCAACAGGCTGGCGAAGGAATACGAGGATATCTTCTAGACTTACTCAGCTTCAGTACTATTTCTTCTAGTAGTAGGAGCCAATGTCAAATAAATTCAACGCAAGTACTAGTTATACTTGCAAGCAAATACTTTACCATTTGTTAGGCTACATTATGGCACTGTTCTAGTGTACTGTCACCTGCTATATTCTCGATCGTACCGTAACTGTTGTAATGCTACAGTAAGGACAAACCAGGAAACGTTTTCTTTTTTTCCATAGGCATGCAACTGCCACTGTGTCACACCACTAGTACCACCGCAATGAGGAAGTTTCACCCGCCCAGGATTGCCAACGTTAATCCCCATTTCACGTGGAGCCAGCCCTGGGCCTAGCCCTAATTTCTAACACAAATTACAGGTAAGATAAGCGTTTGGTGGGAGGTAGTATAATGGAGTATTAGGACTAGACGAGAGATTGACGGTAGTACTACTAAAGTCCTACGACTGTTCAGGAAAACAAACTTACTGTTACACCCCCGTCCCCCACCCACCAGACTGAAAAGCAGTAAAAAACAGGTATGGTCAGATAAAGTTCAAAAAAGTATATTTATGTAGCCCTAACAAAATAATCTCCCTCAAGACCCTCCCTAACCCCAACGATTGTCTTTGAAAAGTCCCAAAAAGAACCCAACTCCCAAATCCCACCCCCCAAAAGTCTCTAAAAAAAGGGCAAGGGACACTCCACTACTGGAGGGTGCTGGTGAATTTTGCGGCCAGGGCATCATACTCCTTGCGGAGGGTGGCAAGGTCGAAGCGGAGGCCCTCCACCAAGTTCTTGTACGTAAGGACCTCCTGCTCCAGGTAGGACATTCGGACTCCTAGGCGGCGCTGGCGTGCCTTGCAGCTCCTGTGGGGGGCAGCTGGTCTTTCTGCTGCTTGGCGGTGGCGGTTGGCTTTCTTAGCCCGGCTCCGTACCGCTGGAGCACTGCGCATGCTGGCGGCCCGTGGGGTCACGGAGGAGGATGCAGCTGTCCCAGTCGAGGATGTTGTGGTGGTTGCACCGGTCGACTGCGTGTCCTCCTCCTCCTCCAGGCCACCAGCCGCCGATATTCGGCGACAGTGGCATCCAGCCTCCGTTGCCGGGCCATTCGAGCCTGCTCCCTCCGTGATGTTGATTTGGAAGGAGCAACTATATGAAGAAAGAAAGACATAGTCTGTAACCAATGCTCCTTAGCATTAATAACACAAAGTGAATGAGCCGAAAGTTGGGTCACAGTACAAGTAGCAAATTGAAAGCACAGTACATAACTATTGAGGACAGTATCTATGTAACCTCCCACTTCTGCATCCTTGCTCTAACATTACTGGTAGTTTAATGAACAAATTCTACGACCACTATGGACTTCCATTACAGTCGACTATGACAGTACCCCAGTCTTATTCTTCTTCTTCTCTCTTGTTTAGGAAAATTGGTACGTTATCTTATGCAAGCCGGCAGAATGGCAGCACAGTGAACTTGCACCTGAGAAAAACAGTTGCACACCATGATGAGTGAGACACACTGGCGTTACTGTACCGGTCCAGTACATGCAGGTGGTGAAGCTATTACTTTTCTATTACGGGTGGCACTGAGAATACTCTGTTACAAGGGCTACTGCTTAATTAATTTACCTTTCACCCTACAGTGCAAATGAGTATTAGAAAAGGAAAATGAAGAAGCTAAATAATTTGATTATCTATCACTTCACATGGGACGTATTTGATGACATATGGGATGACTTTAGGTGCTTTGCTTAATATTGAGTGAACAGTGATACACCCACACATGAATGACGTACTACAACTAAACTAAAGTTATTAAGAGAGGTACGGAGTGTCCACCGTAATAACCGGATATATGCTGTGCTTGCAGTTGCAATACAAGGTACTGCTACTATTCATGGTAGTATTGGACACATTTACAATTTCTTTTCCTTGCCTTCCCTACACTGGAACGGACGTGCGGGTGCGGTGGTACATGCTCTTCAAGGTAACACTTAGTTCATCCAGCGACCATCTATTCTCTCTAGATACACATGTGCTATCTAAGAGTAAGAGAATACCATGCTCCAGGCATCCATTCATTCAAAGTATACGCACACATACAGTTTCTGTTTCACCCACCCAGGCTGCTGTCCTTCCACCCATCCTTGCTTCATCATTGACCCAGCCATGCACCATACCATATTCTTTCCTTCCCAGCCACCTCGGGGGCCAAGCAAACACATATCGTTCTTCTTTGCCAGCCATCATAAAATTTCGCGTCCCACTTACTTACACCCTTCTTTCGCTTTTCGTTCATCCCATCCATCACGTTCATCTAAGATCTTATTGGGATTCTTCTCACCAAAAACTTCACAGCTAAGTCGGAGTACATTTCGAGGAGGCTACTACCTGGTTGATTTGTAATACACCTGTGCAGAAAGCACACTATGCAGTCTTCAATCTCAATAAGTAAGGAATATATAGCTTACCTGTTCCCGCCACCACCGTGGGAACCCCCACAGGACCGTCCGCCGGCTCTTGCACCGCTTCCTCCCCAGAGTCCTCCGAGTCCTCGCCCAACACCACCACCTCCGCGCTGGCCCCGCCACCAGATGTTCCACCTACAAAGTACATTTAAGAATGTTAGAATACACCACTCACTACTATATAATATTTGGTCTAGGAGTAATAAAGAAATGTTAAAAAAACAGAATACAATGTAATAATTTGTGACTGTCTACTCTAAAGTAAAAATGTCCCTTTTTCCAGGGAAGGCTGTTGTCTTGCTGCACTTTTATGCACAACTGATGAATGCTTGCTTTTTATTTTTAACACGCACCACTTTTTCTCCTAACAGACAGAAGCTTGACTTCTAAGAACACGAGTCCAGGATCAAGTTCAAACCAGGTGAGAGCTCGGCTCGACCACAGGAAATGTGTCCAATTAATCGTCAGCACTAAGCACTTTTCCGTTTTCAGTTAAATAGTTTTATGACAAAGTTGATTTTAATAAATGTGTTTACCTTTAATAAAGCTATTAAACTTAAATAGACTCTGTGGTTTTTGGTCCTCCAGACTAGAGTGGATGAGCTAAAGGTTTTGGAATTTTTGCAAGCATGAGTGCCTCTGACACTTCTTGACTGTGACTCCGTACTCTTGTCCTGCGTAGGATAATCTAAAGATCATTGGGGATCAATCATCGGTGACTTCGGGAGCTAAATGACTCTGCCAAACTATCTAGTCAGTAAGGAGACAGTGCATAGAGCTATTGCTGAATAGAATGGGAGTACAATGGAATTGCCAAATGTCCAATCTTAGTTAGCTACACAGACAGACTAATAAGAATAATCTAGTAATACCACATGGAGTCATATTCGAGGCAGGATAAGAATTTATATCCAGTCTACAAGAAGATCAAAGACGATTTAGAAAAAATCGAATGAGGAACGCTAGGAAAAAAAAAGTACTCTTCATTAAAATTTAAACTTACTGGGGCCAGCAAAGGAGCCCTCGCTCGATCCTGGCCTGCATCCTCCTGAACAGCACCCTCCTCCTGTGTCCTCTTGCCCTTGGGGGGAGCTGATGTACAACATGAAAGAAAGAAAGACCAGAAAACATGGATGAGATTTGTCAACCAAATCAAACATTTCAAAAGAACAATAACAAAATATTTTGGAGAAATAGCAAATAGATAGACAACTATTCCACGGGATCTATCTCATGTGGTATACTACGTTATTCGTATTGCCTGATTTGCGGACCATTGACTTAGAAAGTTCCTATGTAACTCAATAAACAGACTACTAAAGAGGTTTGCCTAGGCCTGGCAGGCAGCAGTCCGCAGCACGCGAAGTGACAGACAAAGTCCATCCTGCTTGCAGATCAGTGAATACTCAAACTATCAATCCACCGACCACCGCCACTATTTCTTCTTATAGCCATGTGTCTAAAGGAAGGACTGGACTTCAGTCTGTTGGGGCTGATTTAGAAGTCCCTTGCGGCTCATTTTCCTCCATTGTTGCATGACTTTTGTGACGCAGCGGCAGAACAAAAGACTCGCCATGGTGTTGGTGCGGCGTATATATGCATCACGTTGTAAAGCCCTGCGCCATCAGGGGGCGTTCCGGCGCAAGGGAGGGCGTACCTGCGCAGGAACGAATCCTAAAAGTGGCTGAGGGAAATCTACAAGATGTCAATCAGTCACTTTTAGGACAATGATGCATGACTCAAACCCTGCGCGCTTGAAGCCGACGTACGGCTTGATGCAGCATTGGGGAGATAGGGTACCCCAGAGCATTGCTGGAGCTGCGCCATCGTTGGCACGCAACTCCAGCAATGCGCCGCCTTTACGGCACAGATGCGTAAGGCTTCTGTGACATTTTGGGCCAATGGGTGGTGGTGGCATGGCACACAATTACTGCCGCACCCCTGCTACTTTGCAGGGATGCGCCGGTAATTGAAAATATGACCCTTAGTGTCTAGCATTACGCAGTTCTTATCTTTACACTACACTCATACATAATTTCTCAGGCCAATGAAATGAACTCAAAATACAAAACAAATAAGCATAGTAGCAAGCAAGGCTACTGAGAAGGAGAGCAGTGCACCTGAAATGCATAGAAGATTTTGAAATATAATTTACCTACAATGTAATCGGCAGCATTATTGCTCTTGGTAAAGAACAAAGATTTGCAAATGACAGAGCCGGATAAAACAGAGTAGTGATGAATAGCTACTACTACTCACCAAGCCCAGGGACCTCTACGCCGAGCGCGTCCAGCAAGTCCCGCTCCCGGTCCATGACATCTGTCCAGCGGTGGGTGGCCTGGTTATATGTGCGCCGGACCCCAGAGAGCTTAAACATGGCCCGGCACACCTTCTCCCACCGCTTCCGGCGCTCCCGGATGCCATAGCCGGTTGCGATCTTGCCGCCTCCCAGGATCGTCTTGGGGAGGCGGCGCTGGACGTGGAAGATGAGTGCGGCCACCTCCTCCGCGCTAAAGAACTCCCGTGGCACCACTTGCTCCCCCCTCAAACGCCCGCACGGGAGCCGGGCACGGGGTGCGGGACCCTTCCACTTCTCAGGGTGCTTCCCGGCTCCCTTTACCATGGTCTGGGCAGAAATAAAGTTAAATGATAAAGAAGAAATAGAATAGTGAAGAAGAAAAGAAAAGAGTTTAAAAAAGTAGTTTAAAAGTAACTAAAAGCAGCAGAAAACACAAAAATATAGAGCTAGAAAAATAGAGGGATAGATTAATAAGTAAAATAGATCAAATAAACTTCAAACAAGCAAAGGATGGCAGAGATTCAGAGAGGATACAGAAAGCATGCCCAGAACCATAGCAATGAATGAGAAACAAGATGGCCGCGCCCGTTCACGACCGCGTGGGTAAGTTCGCGCGAGATTTTCCTCGCGAGCACGCGCGAAATTGTACTAGCGAGCAGCACAGTTTGCGAGATTACACATAGCGGCCGGAAACGGAATTACGTCACGCAAACAAGATGGCCGCGCCCGTGTACGACCGCTAGGGTAACTTGGCAAACGTATAGCTACAAGCGCCTCGCGAACACGCACAAGATCACGCGAACATACACGTCGCAAAGAAAAACTTAGTGTTTTCGCAAGCATTCGCGGCTTCCGAAATCGATCTCGCACGGATTCGCGCCCCAAAAAACGCGCGAAATTGCAGAAAAAACGATTTTTGCTAAACTGAAAACAATGAGCAGGTGCAAAAGTTCAAACTTAACATTAGTAACATTCACTCTAGTGCTTCCTGAGGGGCCCCTCCAGAGTTTGCAACTATTCTATGACCCTGCTATGACCCAAACAGCAGGCTCATAGAATAGCTACAAGTAGACCATAAAGGTCCTGTGAAAAAAAATTGCACTGCAACAGAAAGCAAATTACAGATAAGGAAGGAAGCAGGTGCCAGCCAGACTGGAACTTTCAAAATAACTGACACATTAATCAACCCCAAATTAATTCATGGCAGTTGAAGTAGGGGAGGTGTGCTTGCTTTTTTCAACCCCCATAAACTACAGTGATAAACAAACCTAATGGGTGGCAGTGAGGATGTACCAGAGGGTGGCATGGGTGTCCCAGAGGGTGGCAGTGGTGAAACAGAGGGTGCTGTGAACCTGTGATGATAAACCAGACGTAGAAACAACATAGTCGCGGCCGTTGCGAGCCGAAAAGTAAGTTCGCAATTGCAAAATTGTCCCAAAATCCGCGCGAACGCTCGCCAACACAAAAAACGGGAAAATCCGCAAATCCGCGAGAGTTCGCGTATTCTCGCGGATTGCGAATCCGTAAATACGCAAATTCGCGTACGCGAGATCCGCTAGATCCGCCCATGCTTATGTATGACACCTTACACGACATGTTTTGATAAAGCCAAACCAAAGTTAGCAATAACCGCGAGGATTATAATGCACTTAAGAGTATATGGTATGGCAATACCCTAGAATAGCTATAAGGAAATGGTTCCTTGAGCTACAGACAGGCTCAGCTCATGCGAGAGCACCATCTCACATAAAACCAAGCACTCTGCCTCCAGGATTGTTAAGACCTGTCATAGGAGTGACTTATAGGTATATATGTGTCCAGATATAGGTTTAGATATAGGTATACTATATCTAAGCAAGGGGTGATTACATGACCTTGCCCCAGCTGAGTGATCAGCCACTTGTGTCAGTTTGGAGGGCCAGCCAGGGGTGGCAAAAGATATGCTGCAGCCCTGGTAGGCCTTGGATGCACCTATGCCCTGGGTACCTATAGTACACTGTACAGGGACTCTGATAAGGTGTCCAGTCCAATTTAGTTATGCACCTAGGGTCCATGGAGTCCATTTTAAAGAGAGAGGAGAGAGCAGATAGCCTGGGGCCCTGATTAGCAGGATCCCAGGCCAACTAAGTCCAAAACCAGCTAAACACAAGGCAAAAAATCTGGGGTAACCATAGTCAAGTATCCACCTTCCTACATAACTGTAGGAAGGTGGATACCTGACTATGGTTACCCTAGATTTTTTGCCTTGTGTTTAGCTGGTTTTCGACTTAGTTGGCCTGGGATCCTGCTAACCAGGGCCCCAGGCTATCTGCTCTCTCTTAAAATGGACTCCATGCACCCTAGGTGCATATCAAATTGGTACTGGACTCCTTGTCAGCCCCTGTACAGTGCACTATAGGTGCCCAGGGCATAGGGGCATCCAAGGCCTACCAGGGGCTGAAGCATAGCTTTTGCCACCCCTGGCTGGTTCTTAAATTGACACAACTGGCTGATCACTCAGCTGGGGCAAGGTGGTGTAATCACCCCTTGCTTAGATATACTATACCTATGTCTAAACCTATATCTAAACACATATATGCCTATAAGTCACTCCTATGGCAGGCCTTTACAATCCTGGAGGCAGTGCTTGGTTTTATGTGAGATGGTGCTCTAGCATGAGCTGAGCCTGTCTGCAGTGTTCGGAACCATTTCCTTACTGCTGTTCCAGTGATACTGCCATACCATATACTCTTAAGTGCATTATAATCCTCGCGGTTAATGCTAACTTTGGTCTGGCTTTATCAAAACATGTCGTGTTTGGTGTCATACATTTTGGAATACTACCCCCTCGCCAATTCTGGCGACGGGGGTAGCATTCTACCCTTCTAGAGGGAGAAGACATGTTACTTTACTGAAAACGCGGTTAATCCTAACCAGAGCCCCAGCATCACAAAATGGATGCTGCTGCCACAGACACATGTCTGACCTCTTGCTGCTGACCGAAACTTGGCAGAGGACGCCTGGACAAAGAGTTTCCTGTCACAGGGAGGTGTCACACCACCCCAGACAGGAGATAGTGGATTGTAGCAGGGAGGGTTGAATGAAACTAGACACTGCCTGGGGCACACAAGGTGTCACTGGCCAGATTCCAGTCAAACTGGTTCTGGGGCACTCCAGCCCCAGTCTTGGCGGCAAACTGGACAGAGGAAAGGGGTGTAACCACCCCCTTCCTGGGTCCTACCCATAGGAGGGACCTAGCAGGTAATCCAGCCACCAGATTTGGAATATAGGTGGGAGCAGTGCCAATGCACATCATATTATCCTGACTGAAACTTATTAAACGAATTTCTGGACCCTTCAATATCCCACTCGATGTGGAAGACTGAAGAATCTCTTACTTGTGGTCAAGGAGTGACCACCCTGTGCAAACAGGCACCATCCAGCACCTCGACGTTTGCTTTGTTGCAGTTCCCGGTGGAACTCGAGCAACAGATATCAACAAGAGCCAGCTTTTCTGCCTTCCAACAGCCGGATCCACAGTCTATGCAGAGCTGAGACCCGTGGAGGCGACCGGAATCGTGGGAGCGGCCATCTTGAAGGAACAATGAAGCACTGACCTTGCAGCACTTGAGGCTCCCTCGAAGCTGTGCATTGGAGTCTGAGAAGCTCCAGCCCCAAGCAGCTTGTGCACCGAAGCTCACCCCTCCACACTCGACGAGTGCTGCGTGGGGCCCTTTTGCATTTTCCTGCTTGATACGTTGGTCCGGTCGCTTGCCCCTTGGCTAGTGGCCCCTAGAACTGATGAACCTACAAATTTACACAGCTGATCTGGTTGCTCTAGATTGGCCCTCGCTCCCCTGAAAAGGAGCACCCGCTCTGACCTTGCTGGTCCGAGTGTTAAGCCTTCTTTGAATCCTGCGTGGGTTGCCCTTGCCAAGGCTTGTTGACTCCGATCCGGAAGCCGACACTGCCAACAGCGAGAACCTTCATTGGACAGTTAGTGATCCACTCCAGGACATCCTCGTGCCCCAGAGTCCACGTGGCAGCGGAGACAATGCACCCGACATCAACCTGATTGCTCCCGACATCGCCTTGTTCCTTCCTGGTTCCTTCCTGGCCACTGGCTAGTGACCCAGACTCTGTCCCCTCTGCTTTCAGGTACCCTTCAACTTCGATCCACCCTTGGATCGCACCGGACACTTCTCTTCTGGACGCCCGCAGCATCTTCATCCTCAGGCACCATCGAACTGCTTGACGAAACCCGACACAGGTTGGCACCTGTGCACCCGCGTCCTGTGGGTGAGGTAACTTACTAGCGCCGGTGTTCCCACACTGGTACACATCTCTAGTGTCTAAGTCTAAAGTTTGGTAGTCCTAGTCCAGTCGGAAGACTCCTTTTGCAATAACATTGTAACTTTTACGCACCATTGACTTTACATTGGTGCAAGCCGTGCTTCCCGCACTGCACCCGAATCCCGCGGGCTACTCCCGTCCTAACTGCTGTTAGTCCAGTGTAGTCCCAGCGATTCACAAGGCCCTAGGCCTTACCCCCGATCGATTAGTGATTGTTATACCACTTTTTTGATATAAGGTTTGAGTGGCCACCGTCCTCATCCAAAAACGTGCAACTTGTTTATGTTATACTGTGCTTTTATTTAAACGCTTGCGCTTCATTGCTTATAAAGAGTAGTGGGGATTATTCTAAGAATAAATACATATATTTTGATAATATATAACTTGTGTGGTGTCCTTTGATTTGATATTACAGGATTGCATATGGTAAAACAGCTGGCTTCACATGTCCTTTGGAGTTAAGCCTTTAAGGCTGCTTAGTACATGCTACCCCTAGGATAGCTTGTCTATAAGGTTGACTTACAACCACCACCATAAGGGATTGTTTGGACTGATACAGGGTGCCCACAGAACTGTGGACATCATATACCAGGCCAACTTCTCACATTGGTGAGCAGCGGTACGGATTTGATCTTGCTGTTGTTTTACCTTTGCAATCTTTTTATCAAATTGAAAGATCACATTAAGTACCATAGGTACATATAAATAAAAGCTTAGCATATTTGAGTTCTACTGAACTTAGTGATTGTAGGTAGAAGGGCTTAGCACACCCTGACTACAACTCACTAGTAAGGGACAGTAGGAAAACACTTAGTGTAGGTAGGTGCATCACTTACACCACACTAGAGTCATGTCTGGCACAGGTGAAGCTACAGGCTCTCTACCTGTGAGGGTTGACCCTCCACAGGCAACCTCCAGCTATGACAACTTCAGCTACAAAGACTTGAGTGCCTTGTGCACTGCAAGGAAGCTGAAAAAGGGTCACAACCCTACCATTCCTATCATGATAGCCATCCTAGAAAAGGATGACATTGAGAAAGCTAGAGTAGCTCCCTCAGGATCAGGAACAGGAGTGAATCCCCCAGACACTGAGAACACCACCCCAGAAAATGAGGAGGTAGACCCTGAATCAGAAGGTGAAGAGTCAGATCATGGTCAAGGGGATACCCAGGTACCAGTGGTAAGGCTTACCCAAGCCAACTTGGACCTACATGGAAATGGAGAGGGCCAGCACCTCCCCAGAGTACATACCCGGATTCTCCCAGGCAATAGGAGAGAGAGAAGCCCTTCCAGGGATTCTCACATTTCTAGTGCCTCAAGGGAATCACAGAGAGAAATGACTTCCCCTCAAAGAAGAGAGTATAAGGCCAGGATGAGAGCAGTGAATCTCCAAATAGAAAGACAGGAATTAGCCCTGGCCCAAGCAAGACTAGCTTTTGCAAGAGAGCAGAAGTTAAGTGGGGAGATCCCCACTGGTGGCAGCATTATCCCAAGAGAGAGATAAAGACAGGTCCTATGATCATAGAAACCTGAGTAAGATTGTGCCCCCCTACAGAGATGGGGATGATATCCACAAATGGATAACTGCTCTGGAGAGGGCCTGCATGGTACAGCAGTTTCCCCAAGATCAGTGGGCAGCAATCTTGTGGCTCTCCTTTTCTGAGAAAGGGAGAGATAAGCTCCTCACTGTTAGAGCTGAGGATGCTAAAAATTACACTGTCCTGAAGAGTGCTCTTATTGATGGGTTTGGATTAACCACTGAACAATACAGGTTGTTGTTCAGAGACACCCAAAAAGCACAGACTCAGGACTGGACTGATTTTGTAGATTGTGCTACTAAGGCTCTGGAAGGTTGGCTACATGGCAGCAAAGTACATGACTATACAGGATTGAATAATTTGATTATGAGGGAGCAGATCCTAAGTTATTGTCAGAACCAGCTTTTACACCAGCACCTGGTGGACTCAGATCTGACCTCTCCACAAGAATTGGGTAAGAGGGCAGACAAATGGGTCAGAACCAGGATTAGGCCTAAGAATCAGGGTAATGACCAAAAGAAGGATACTTCCAAGGCTCAAGAGAAGGGTGGGGATAAATCTAAAGACAAGTCTCCCACAGGGCCCCAAAACTCCAAGGATGGGGGTGGGTCCCAAAACAACTCCTCTACCCAGAAGAAACCGTACTGCCATGACTGTAAACAGCCTGGCCACTGGAAAACAGACAGCTGTTGTCCAAGGAATAGCAATAAAGAAAATATACCTCCAAGTAAAGCTCCAACACCTTCTGTTACTGTCAGCAGTAATCCCCCAGGTGGTGGGAGCACTCCCAAAAATTAGGGTGGGTTTACTTTTGGAGCTCAGGTGGATTCTGCCTAACCAGGTCGCCTAGTCCAGATACTCTTGTCTATGAGAATGGCATGGGGTTTGCCAACTTCACTGATTGCCCAAACACTTTGAGCAAATATAGACAGGAGCCCATCATCAATGGTCAAAAAGTTGAGGCCTACCGAGACACAGGGGCTAGTATCACCATGGTGACTGAGAATCTAGTCCCTTCAAGGCAACTTTTACCTGGTGCCACATATCAGGTGACAAACATTGATGGAGTTCAGAAAAATCATCCCATGGCAGTAGTAAATCTTAGCTGGGGAGGTGTCACTGGCCCAAAGAGAGTGGCAGTGTCATCAAACTTGCCTGTAGATTGTCTACTTGGGAATGGTTTAGAAATCTCAGCCTGGGCTGAGGTGGAACAAGAAACCCATTCTAAAATGGTAAATCTCCATGGAAAGGTTAGTGGGGCTGTAATGGCTACAGCCCCAATCCAATATGTCCTTCCTGAAAAAGGTTGGTAGGGCCGTGCAAGACTCAGCTCCATCTTCAGCAGAATCCCTTCCTGAAAAGGTTAGCAAAGCTGTTATGATAACAGCCCATACCCAAACTGAGTCCCTTCCTGAAAAGGTTAGTGGGGCTGTGATGGCCACAGCCCAAACTCAAACTGATTCATGTGTTGTGAAGCCTGAAACTATGGATCACTTCACACAAACAGAGAGCATGGAGGAGGAGGAGAAATCTCCCTCCCACCAGACATTAGGTAAGGATCAGCCTCCTCAGGGAACTGATCTTACCCCTTGTGAAGGAACTGCCCCAGAGGTAGTCAGGCCTAGCCTGACAGAGCCCCTGATGTCAGTGGACCCTTCCAAGGTGGGACCCAGTCTGGAGCAGGTAACCTGCCCCTCTCTACCCTGCCTCAGTCAGCCCAGGGCTACAGAGGTCAAGGAGGTCAGGGAGCCCCAATGGCCCCCCTGTCAAATAAAGCACCCCCTCAGCAGATTAGGGGCACCAAAGCTAGCAGCCCTAGCAATGTGAAAAAGTTAAAAACTCCTGAGGGATCCCCCTTACCACTAGTTAGGGACCTCCCACAGATGGAAACTGTTGGGCACAGCCAAACCTGGGACCTAAGGGCCCCAAACCTGACCTGTCCCTCCAGTAAGCCAACAGAAGGGACCCTACCTCCAGCTGTAAGCAGCCAGAGGTTGACCCTGAGAGCACAGTGCAACTCAGCCAAGGAAAGAAAGGCACACATGGTGGAAGAGGATTGGCGGAAGCTGAGCCCTAATTTAGTGGAGCCTCACTTCAGTACTCCATCTCAACACCAGCCTTTAACTTTGCCAAAACACACCAAAGGTAGTGATTCCCTATGGTGGAGACCCTCTGATACCCCTAGGGTGAGGGATTGCTTAGTGGACCATGAGACAAGGGGTAACCATGCTAGTGCAGGTACTTCCTTATATGGCCACTTAGGCAATATAGGCTTACCTGGTCAAGGGTAGCCTTATCTTCTTTCGTTTGGGGGGGGCTATGTAGGAAGGTGGATACCTGACTATGGTTACCCTAGATTTTTTGCTTAGTGTTTAGCTGGTTTTCGACTTAGTTGGCCTGGGATCCTGCTAACCATGGCCCCAGGCTATCTGCTCTCTCTTAAAATGGACTCCATGCACCCTAGGTGCATAACCAAATTGGTACTGGACTCCTTGTCAGCCCCTGTACAGTGCACTATAGGTGCCCAGGGCATAGGGGCATCCAAGGCCTACCAGGGGCTGAAGCATAGCTTTTGCCACCCCTGGCTGGTTCTTAAATTGACACAACTGGCTGATCACTCAGCTGGGGCAAGGTGGTGTAATCACCCCTTGCTTAGATATAGTATACCTATGTCTAAACCTATATCTAAACACATATATGCCTATAAGTCACTCCTATGGCAGGCCTTTACAATCCTGGAGGCAGTGCTTGGTTTTATGTGAGATGGTGCTCTAGCATGAGCTGAGCCTGTCTGCAGTGTTCGGAACCATTTCCTTACTGCTGTTCCAGTGATACTGCCATACCATATACTCTTATAATCCTCGCAGTTAATGCTAACTTTGGTCTGGCTTTATCAAAACATGTCGTGTTTGGTGTCATACATTTTGGAATACTACCCCCTCGCCAATTCTGGCGACGGGGGTAGCATTCCACCCTTCTAGAGGGAGAAGACATGTTACTTTACTGAAAACGCGGTAAATCCTAACCAGAGCCCCAGCATCACAAAATGGATGCTGCTGCCACAGACACATGTCTGACCTCTTGCTGCTGACCGAAACTTGGCAGAGGACGCCTGGACAAAGAGTTTCCTGTCACAGGGAGGTGTCACACCACCCCAGACAGGAGATAGTGGATTGTAGCAGGGAGGGTTGAATGAAACTAGACACTGCCTGTGGCACACAAGGTGTCACTGGCCAGATTCCAGTCAAACCGGTTCTGGGGCACTCCAGCCCCAGTCTTGGCGGCAAACTGGACAGAGGAAAGGGGTGTAACCACCCCCTTCCTGGGTCCTACCCATAGGAGGGACCTAGCAGGTAATCCAGCCACCAGATTTGGAATATAGGTGGGAGCAGTGCCAATGCACATCATATTATCCTGACTGAAACTTATTAAACGAATTTCTGGACCCTTCGATATCCCACTCGATGTGGAAGACTGAAGAATCTCTTACTTGTGGTCAAGGAGTGACCACCCTGTGCAAACAGGCACCATCCAGCACCTCGACGTTTGCTTTGTTGCAGTTCCCGGTGGAACTCGAGCAACAGATATCAGAGGGAGCATCTTGTACAATGGTGGTGTGGAGCGCGACTGTCAGCTACCCTCAGTGGTGGTGAAGTCTAACATCTTGACAAAGGTGCTACAGCCAGAAGCTTCCTCCTCAGAACCCTCGCTCCCTTTTAAGGAAGCCCGCATGGATGTCCTACTGGTAACTTGGTCCAAGCCCAACGCAGAGGCTTCCTGTGAACGGACCGTTGCCAGTAAACACTGACCCGCCCTGAGGTACTCAAACTTCCTCACTACCCACCCCACCATGGATAGCTTTGTAGTTCAAGCCTCTACTTCCAATGGTGCATTCCCTGCCGCTCCCCCAGACAGGGAATTCAAGAGACTGAACAGTTGGAGCTAAAACCATCTTTTCTTCCTCTAGTCCTGCATCGTGATCAGTTAACACTGCATGCTTATTGGGCTCTTATTCACACTCTTTGTTGGAAATGGTTGTTCAAGTGCTGCCACAGGTCCCAAAGGAGGCTCGGACTGTCCTCTCCCAGACAGTATCAGATGGAGGAGACTCAGCAATGTTCTTGATTAGATGTGGTTTAGACACGACTGACTCGCTGGTCAGAGCGATTCCTTTGATAGTGGCTGTTAGATGCGGAGCACGGCTGAGAACATCTGGCTTTTCAGGGGCTGTTCGGTCTTCGCTCATGGACATGCCCTTTGACAGGCCTCGTCTCTTTAGAGACAAAGCAGGCTTGGCGCTGATGCGCTTTAAAGACTTGCGGGCTAAGTCTAAGTCCTTGGGCCTCTCAGATGCCCTGTCATCCCCAGTCTGCCTTTCACTCCTTTCATGGCTACGGAAGTAGATTTCAACTATGCGAGCCCTATCCCAGCCAATGAGCTGCACAAGTTCCACAACCGCTGAACGGACAATAGCGGTTCCCAATGACCATATGGTTTGGGTAGTCAGAGGTCCGGTCAAACCACCACCTCCCCAGCAGCTTCAGCTTCCAGTCCTCCTAGTCTTGCCCTTCCAGACCATGGGTGTCCAGTTGGTGGCAGGATCAGATATCACCTTCACCACTGGCAAAACATTGCATCAGGCAGGTGGGTCCTCCTAATCTGCTGGAGGGGCTACTCCCTCCCTTTCAATACAACCCCTTCATCTTACGACCGGCTGACAAAGGATCATTTACTTTTGCTCTAGGAGGAAGTCATGGCTCTCTTGGCCAAGGGAGCCATAGAGAGGGCTCTGGCACCAGAAGCAGGCTGTGGTTGCTATTCCCACTAATTTCTGTCCCTAAAAAAGACAAAGGCCTTTGTCCTGTCCTAGAACTATGAGCACTCAACTACTTCCTCAAAAGAAAAAATTCAAGCTGGTCACATTATCTCAGGTCCTTTCTGCCATAGACCCGGGAGACTGAATGGTTTTGTGGACTTGCAGGATGCCTATTTTTACATGTCCATTCTGCCTGTCCATCGGTGCTACCTGTGGTTTACGAAAGGCCACAAGCACTTTCATTTCAACGTGCTCCCCTTTGGCCTTACCAGCGCCCCTTGGGGGTTCACCAAGTTAATGGTGGAGGTCGCACCTTATATGTACAGATCACGGGTGCCAGTCTTCCCCTATCTCGACAACTGGCTGCTGAAGGCAGTCTTGCCCCATGCTGGGCAGTCTTGCCCCATTCTGTTGTCTCCCACTTCCAGACTATGGTGAATCTCCTGCATTCTCTAGGGTTCACTATCAATGTGGCAAAGTAACATTTGACTCCCCCCCAGAATCTCCCTTTTTTTTAGCCATTCTGGGCATAGTGCAGTTTCGGGCCAATCCTCCCAAGCGTGCGTCTAAGATTTTCTGGCTATGATACCAATGTTTCAGCCTCTATCCTGGATTTCAGTCGGAATGACTCTGAGGCTGTTAGGTCTCATGGCCTTGTAGTGTAGTTCCTATTATCCCAATAGGCTCTGTGCATTGGAATAATATCTTAAATAGTATAGACGTAGGACAGAGGTTAACTAGGTCTTCTACTGACGATATTAGACTTAAGTTTTGTGTGCCAGCTAGCTCAGAGTTCACTAGAAACTTTCTCGAATAGGCGAGGAGGAGTTTAACCTCCCTGGATAGACAAGAAGGGATTTAGTTTCTGACAACCATAGAACATGACAACTTTGCTCTCCCTAATCAAGAGTATATCTCTAGAGTCGTGTGAAAACAAAAGACAGCTATTTTACTCAGTCAATACGTGCATACTTAGTTTCACCAGATTGTAGAGAAAAGAAGAGACGGGCGTGTTCAATAAAGGGTGTTATTTATTGATCAGTCTCCTTTCTCATACAAGAGAAATGAATCCCTACAATTGCAATACTTAAGGTTAAGTAGAATGCATATAATAAAAGCAGGATTATAAAATAATACTGCAAAAGCATTGAAATGGTTTCTTAGCCATATGATACTTTAAAATGGAAAAAAGATATACATACATATATACATTGACTAATCGTACTCAACTGGTGCTTCTAACTACGCCTACCCCGGTGTACCTGACCTAAGCCTAATACATGGGAGGGAGTAAGTAAGTAGCAGTTTAAGTTAAGTTTGTTTTGCCAAGAATCTGACTCAAGAATTCTCTGTAAAGGGTTAGTCAGTTCAGTACCTGGGATTTAGAAGGTAGGAGGGCTGGTATCTCTTTCTCAGGACTCGGTATCCCAGTTACCCGCGAGGGCAAGCTGGAAACGCTGGAGGCTGGATTCCTCGCCGAGAGGAAAGGCAGCGTTTCCTCAGCGCGTCAAAAGGGAGGGGCAGCGTCCGTGGGCTCTCTGCATCAGCTGGGCTCTCCGGCAAGTATCGCTGCTCCAAGCTCATCACCACCGTGTGTTTACTTAGGGCAGCGTCGGTATATTTATACCTGAAAGGTGCCGGGTTTGACGTAAGGATGGACATAAGACGTCAGTAAGGATATCATTAAGAACTGG
Organism: Lissotriton helveticus; assembly: GCF_964261635.1. Lineage (NCBI taxonomy): Eukaryota > Metazoa > Chordata > Amphibia > Caudata > Salamandridae > Lissotriton > Lissotriton helveticus. Next base: position 1,457,703,336 of record NC_136059.1, read on the forward strand.
TCGTTCTTACATTCTTTACAGGAGTTCTCGAACGAAATCAAAACAATAGCAGCGGGGGATTTCCCAGGTTTGCTGGAGGTTTGGTTTGTTTAGAGAGCTCGTGTGCTTTCTAGGGGGCTGGAGGAATAGTGCTTGCTCAATGTGACATCATGCGCTATGACTTAATCTGAAACGGGTTTCTGTGCCGTTGTATGGATATTAGTGAATTATAACCAGACAAGGGTCAGAAATAGGAGTATTGATACAGGTCCTTAGATAAACACACTACACCCACTCCACAAATTCATGTCCATATTTACTAACCTAATCAATAGTAAACATAACTAATAGTGCATGTGTATACCGAACCACCCAAAAATACATTTTTTGCATTTGGAAAAAAAATGGCATTTTTGCGAAATACACGAAAATGAGTATAGGTACTGTATACATTCAAGCAGTATAATCATTCAATAAAGGATGCATATTTTATATCAGCAAGAATGATCTGCGAAAATAACACATGAAATGGCTCTTAATACAGAAGAAAAAAGTGCGAGACCACTTCATCACATATAAATACAATTACTTGTAAATAAGCTAGAGGCTGAGGTAATGTATTGTCTCTAGAGTTCCTAAAAATAGAAGCTCTGTTCTCTAGGAATAGTTCTACTTTAAGCAGAAGATAAGTGCCAAAAAGGTAAATAATATGGATTTTGGAAAAAAGTTTTCGTTTTCCGGGGAAGAAGGAAAAAGTTCTCCGTAGCTTGTTTTTTTAAACTGAAGGCCAAATTCAGAGTTCAGGGAACGCTGTGTGTACGTTTGCTTAAAGTCACTCTCTCTGTTCTGGTGAAAACATCATTTCAGACAGACTCCAAAAAAAACAGTTTACTGCCTCAGGTGAAAGTTCGACCAAGTTAGAAAATGTCGCTATCATGCAGTCGTGCGCATGTTCGCTTTCAGTGATGTTTCGATCAGAATTGCTTACAGAAGGTCGTACCTGGTTGATGCTGCTTTCATCCTGTACTTCACTACCCTTCAATCGTAGTGGTGAAGTCTCCACGAATGCCGTCATCAGGATAGGTAGCCGCTGGGGACAGCACAATGCATGAGCCATTACTGGACCCAACAAAGTATCTGCATCCAATGGTACTTCTGATTGTAGTGTAAGACAGGTGTCCAACACGCATTCTTCGCCGCAAAGCATGCATCTCAATACAGGTAAGACACAATTCTGCCATATGGGTCTGAATGAAAGAAACCAGGTCATATTCAGATCTCTTAGCCGGGCTAATCCAAGGACTTTAGTTATGCGGTCCCGGTAGCGTATAGCTAGGATCGTTTCTTCCATTGTTGCTGGAGTCTTGTCTGTGACATGGCTTGCCATAACGAAGCAGGAGTAGCAAAAATAAAATGCCTGCTACGAGTCCCAACAAGGAGTGGAAGTCCGCCAAAGATGGAATGGACGAAATTAGGAAAAATACCCAGGACTGCTTTGAATGGTGTGAACAGTCCCGAAAAAACGGTCTTAAATACACTCGCGATACCATTTGTATCAGAAATATTTAAGATTTCACTTAGCATTTCTGCGAAGTGTAGGGGGCAATTTGTTGATAACAATGAATGTATCTCTCCGATTGTCCTTGCAACTTGGAGATCATACGTTTCTTTTGATGACGTCAAGTGAATTGGCGTCTGTAGGAGCTCAGTCTTCATTCTGCTTAAAGTATCAATTCGAATAGAAGAGATTTTCAAACTGGGCCAAATTTTTTCCTCCCTGTCTGGAGTGTCATTCGGAAACAATACTCGCTCACAACAAGTGACCATGGAGCTCACGCTTACGAGATAAGGTTTTCCTGGCAGCAAGCCACAACATCTGTGATCTACAATTAGAATGTAACTCCCGTTAGAAAGTCTTCTAAAGAATGGTTCTATTTGTGTTGCCGGTGTGCCGAGCTGGTGACATGAAAGGTTATTTGAAGTCCCCTCACAGGCCCCATGCAAACCTATACCCTGACACAGAAGTATACCACTTAGTGATTTTTCACAATTATTACCACTAAGAAATACACTCTGTCCTTTATTACTGTAACATGTGTGTGTATAAGGTAAGTTCCATGTTGACTTAATGTATCCTTTACCCAACCTTTCATACTGGCCTGCCTGTATATATTTTTGGCAGTATCGAAATTGGAAAGTCGTTATCGGAATAGTTATGATTCCGTGTATTATCCATTCAATGACAGGTCATTCTGACATTGTCAATGGTAATCTCTCTAGTTTTTCAAGGCTCAAAATTGTATATTCTGCACCCTTTTGTGCCAAGCTGATTTGTGTATCAGTAAGGTTAAAGATAGTGAATAATGACGTTGTGTTGATTAGACGCCAAGGCACGTAGCCTGAACGCAGATTTTGTAACGTCCAGCCAAGCTGTACAATAGAACGTAATTGGGACTGACCGTGTTGCAACATCAGTAAGTCTTGCTCTATTATATCGATTGCAGATGATACAATACTGTCCAGTGAATATATTCTGGAAGACAGAGTCATTAACCCATTGTCCACAACAGAAAGGGATTTTTCCAAATTAACACGGTCAATTTCCCGTATTTTCTCTGCTGTCTCAATTTGAGTTTCTTTCCAAGCTTCGTTGTAAGCTGCATATATAGAGGCCGCTATGAAACGTTTTTGACGCTGTTTGCGTGGTCCCATAATGAAATCACGCAAATCAGCACCTTCTTTAAGTAAAGTCAAGTGTTGCTTAATTTCCACCAGTGTGGATGTTTGTAGCCATTCGAGGCAGAGTTTCCCTACACTGTAAGTAGTTATAATCCCTGGATGTTGTCTCTGGGAGTATCTAGGGTCTGGCCTGGTCAATGTGAACCCCTGTATTTTGTTCAGGAATCTATCTTGACAGTTATTCAAGTCTGTGGGCCAGATCAACCATTTTTTCAAATCAGGATGTGTTCTGTTTTGGTTTAAAATATGGGACACGTCTATCTCAACATCTGTAGTGCTATTACTGTCAGGTGTTGCTTTTGGAATAGACGGTTTGTTTAAGTCTTTAATTTTGGCTAGGCCAAGACAGGTAGTCTGTTGAATTGTGTCATTCAAAAATATAATTTGTTCTGGGATCATGCAGGCTCTAAATAATGATTCTATGCCTTGCACTTGCCAATCTTTAGTACCCCAGATTGTTTTCGTTTCAATATTATTGTTCCAGAAATCAAAACCGAATGTTTTCATTTTTTCAAAAAATGTCTCTGAATAGATTAATTTTGTATTTGTAAGCATGGTTTTCATTCCTGTCTTATTTAACATTCTAAAATAAAATGTTTCTGCATTACTTGTGTTAAACCCTGAGAAGTATGAACATTTTTCATAAAATGTTTTTGAACTGCCTTTTGGTGGAGTTGCACAATGTTCCCATTGGTTATAATTAAAAACATTTCTAGGTTGAGCAGATTTATGCAGATAATGGTGACCATAGTGGTTGTAACAATACATCTGGACATAATTAGATGAACCTTGCAAATAATCATGTTCTGTAAATTTAGCTGACATCACTAGATCTGACATCATATCATTAATACTTTCAAAGTCCCAATCATCAGCGAATGTGCTTGGTTTTACAAAGTCACTTAATGAAATCTTGAATTGATGAGGATACTTCAGGAGTTCAACCGGGCCATAGATTTCGTAATCAGTTTTGTCCCATGCTACCCCACCGGGTATAGGATTGGCTATGAAGTTTACTGAAGAAAGTTCTCTTTTCTCGATGTGTGAAGACTTGTGTGGTTTCAGGACCAAGTTGATTTTCTGACTTGCTGTGTCCATTGTAACGTATTTTCCCTCAATAAAATGCCCCAAGCATAGTACCATGATGAGCCAAAGTATGAGGACAAATACACCTAGTGCCACCCACAATTCAAACCATGGAGAAATCAGATAGGTTTCTTGTAGTTGATGAATGAGTTCCTTTGCTTTGTCTTTAAAAGTTTTTGATGTTGTTGGCTGTTCCTCAGGTTCACTTGGATCCTCAGAAAAATAATCGAAGTTGATGAAGTAGCCTGATGCTGTTCTATCAATTGTTTCAAATGCTTCTGGATTCCTTTTTGCTTTTGGAATTTGCTTTGTTTCATTAGCATAGTCAGTGGTTACATCATTGTAGATTGGTGTTTCTTGATGTAAAGTTTGGATTTGGGTTTCAAGAGGTTTAAGTTCCGTGGCTTTGTTGCATAGTCCTTGTTGATTCACTGTAGGTTTATCAAATGTGATTAGTCTTTCAGTTTGAACCTCTGTGTTTGTAGCAAACTTTGGTGTTCTACTACTTCTTGGGAGTCCACTTGGCCTACTACTTGTTATCGGCCACATGATTGTGGTTTAACCAGGTCGATGGATACAACTCGGTTCTCCTTTTTACCAGCAAGGGGCGGTAATACTACCGATCTTGTCCCGTTGATAGCCAAGACAGGTACTGCTTTTCTGTAAGAAGGCCCAAATTCCTTCTTTACCGCGATCTTTTCTCTGACCAGATCCCCGATTTTTGGAATCCAGACAGGCCTTGCTGGAACAGGTGGTTTCTCTTCAGTGGTTGTTGGCTGTTGTTTCAACTTTATGTTGCTCAGGTCTTTTCTTGTTTCATTTAAGTCCTGTAAAATAGCCAAACGATCTTTGATATCAAAGCATTTTTCTTTAACCACTGAAGTGTGACTATCGAGGTCCTGGATTAACATTCTAGTCCCAAACAATAGTTCGTACGGACTGAGACCTCTCAGAGAATTTCTTGGCAGATTATTCAGACTACGTTGGACACTTATTAAATGTTTGACCCACCCAGCTCCCGAACTTAATACCTTTGCTGTTATAGATTGCTTTATGTCACGGTTTTTTCTTTCCACAATTCCGTTTCCCTCAGGATGAAAGGGACAAGAGTACCGCAATGCAATGCCCATGCTGGCATGGCCTCCCTATAAGCTCGAGAGCTAAAAGCAGGACCCTGGTCAGAATGTAGCATGCCAATTGCGTATATGCCATTATAGACTCGCAAATCTTTTTATAACAGTTCAGACGTCAGCCGAGAGCTGGGGTCTACATTATAAGTGAAAATAGTCTCTACATGTTAATATGACGCATTATTCATACTGGGTTTTTTATTTATATTTATTGTTTAATCCAATCTGGAGCGAAACGCCATGGTAATATACCGTCTCGGTCGCCACTGCGATCTCTGTTGCAGTCTGGGCAGTTTTTTGCTAATATGTGATGTTCCAGGCTCATTCCTGGCCACCAGTATATTGATTGTAATTCTTCCAGAGAATCCTTAAGCCTAAGGTGTCTAAGACCCTCACCCATATGTGCGTCTGCTATTAACAAGACTCTCCTGTTCGTGTTTGGAATTACCCTATCCCCCACTCCAGGGATTTGAGCAAAAGGAACGGAGTTTGCATCGATTATGTATGTATAATTGAGTGGATAGTTGATGGGTAGCGCTGAGCAGTCGCCTTTTGATGACGTTTTTACCGCCAGCATTGTTTCCCCGTCAATGTATTTTTCCGAACGCTTTTTTGTAGCTACGGAAGCCGATTTAGTTGCTTCCGCTTTGGCTGTCTCAGCCAATGAATTCCCTGCAGCGTGAACGCCATCACGCTGATGACTCAGTGAGTGTATCACGTGAGTCTTTGGTAGTTCTTTCTTTAAAAGAACTACTTGTTCCCAAAGCGATTTTTGCTTTATTGTTGCACCTGTGTCATCTTTGTAACCATTTTGAATCCATTTCTGTAAATCGTTATTGTACGATTTGACGCAGTAATACGAATCGCACACTATTAGTGTCGGGAATTCGCGATCGGCATTATCTAGCGCCATTTTTAACGCTATTACTTCAGTTTGTTGTTCTGAATTATCTTTCACTGAGTGTGTTTTCGTAAACAGAGGTCTGAATTTACCTCCGCGCCACACGTCTTTTACAATCTCGCATGTGGCGTTATATGCTTGCTCTCCCCACACTGAGGGTTGAGCATGTCCGTCTGTATATATTACACAGGCGTATTGTCGTATGGGCAGAATGTCGATTGGCAGAGGATGTTCTCTTTCATATTCTAGATTTTTTAATTTTTTCATTTCCGGATCAAAATAGTATTTTACTTTGTCTGTAGCAAGAGAATTTTCCCATTGTATCCATTTTGGATTTAATGCCATAGTAGGTAAATTACATGGGCTTGTTAATGCCTCAAAAGCTGATTCTGCTGTTCTGACTGTAATACGTCTGCCGTCAGCTTGGTCTTTTTCTCTTGCTACAGCTGTTTGAACCGCATGAACAATGTTTTCCTTAATGCTGAATGTTTTTTCAGCTTCTGTGTACAAATGTGATTTGTATGTTATTGGTACAGTTTCTCCCTCATTAGAGGTTAGGTATGTGAATACGCATCTTCCTGGGATGACTTGAATCACAAGGTTGCGTGTGTTATCGCGGTTTGTAGTTTTGTTTTAACTAACATGTCTGTTTGTAAAGATCTCAACATTTCTGTGTGTTTTTGAGTCCAATTGTTTCTTTTAAAGTCTGGTTTTATTAGGTCATAGAGAGGTTTAACCCTCTCTGCATAATTTAGAATGTAAGTTCTTCCGAAATTCAGGAAACCTAGAATTGATTGTAAGTTTTTCAGCGTTCTTGGTGCTTGGATTACAGCACATTTCTCTAGGAAATTGTCAGCCAGGCTTTTGCCTTCACTTGATAATTCATATCCTAAAAACAGGACAGTCAGATGGGCAATTCTTGACTTTTTGAAGTTGAATTTGTAACCCTCTGCTGCGAACCCAAGTATTATGGTGTTCACTCTTTTCAAGTGAGTATCCAAGTCATCATCTGTTAGATAGATGTCATCGACATAAGATAATGCCTCATCATCATATATTTGTAGTAACTCTGTTACTCTCGCGGAGAATAATCCTGGGCTGTTCTTGAACCCCTGTGGCAAACAACAGAAATTTTTCTGCGAGCCATTTATTGAGAAATCGGTCAAATATCTGCTTTTAGGTGCTATATTTTGACAAAAGAATCCATTAGAGATGTCTAATGTTGTTTTGTATTTTTTGCGCACTATGCTATTCATTAGTGCTGCACTGTGTGAGTTTTGTACTGCAAACGTTTTGCAACATGAGTTTAGGTGTCTGTAGTCTAAAACTAGACGATATGAATCATCTGGTTTGGAGACAGGAAACAAAGGATTGTTCATTTGTGAGGTGCAAGTTTCAATCACCCCCTGGTATTCAAGTTGATCTAAGATCTCCCTGACCTGTTTTTTAGCTTCTTGCTTAATTGGGTACTGCCTCTGAGCAGTTGGTTGAGATTTTAACTGGATTTTGTGAGGAAAGGAGTCCTCATCCCATCCCACATGGTTTTTATATAATGCAGGAGCTTGGGCTACTGCCCACTTTCTTGCAAGTGTATATTTTTTATGAATTGGAATATGATTTGAGAAGGCAGGCATAATCATTTCTTCGCCATGAGGGCACTCCCTGACAAACTCCGGTAGCCAGTCTTTTTCTGCTAAAAGGATGTCATAGCCTTTGGAGAGATTATCCCAAAATAGACCTCTTATTTTCCTAGTCTTATCTTCCTCTATACGCAATGTTATTTCATATATTTTATGAGGTTTGCTAACTCTGGTATCTGCAGTTTCCACCTGAATGTATTCATTCGTGTCCACTGTCTCCAGATGATTCATCAGGATCTTGCGAGCTATGCTCACTTCTGCTGCGCTGTCTAGCATTGTCTGAGCCCACTCTCCGTTTTTCAGCTGTGTCCTCAGGATCCTCGGCATGTTTGATTACTTTAATACTGGCTACCTTCTTTTTTGGAAATTGTAACTTTTTACTTTGATGAGCAGGTTCCTTGTCTTTGGACTTGACGTGCTCTTCCCTGTGTTCTGACCGTCCTCTTCTTTCCGATTTCTGCGAGGAAGTCTGAATAGATCGAGAGGGACGTGTATCAATATCTTGATATCTATCAGGTTTCTTTAAATTATCCCTATTTCTAAGGTTGTATCTTTTCTTAGAGGGCTCCCTTTGGGGAGACTTGTGTCCTTGGTCCGGAGATCTTTCTCTCCGCCGAGGAGACCTTCCTCTGGACTGGAATCTTTTTTATTTGGGAGTGGATTGTTTATTTCCATCCCAGCTCTTTTTTGGAGTGTTTAGATTATTTTTAATAAATGCCTTTTCAGGATTTTCAGTTAGTTGGGGTTTCACTGGTTTCCCACCCAAACTATCTCTTCCTAGTTCTTCCTAGGATTTTTCTATGATTCTGGCAAGTTCAAATGGTTGTTCTGCTATATCTGTTTCTTTCAACTTCTGGCGGATCGCCACAGATGCTGCTTCCCCTTTTATGTTTGCTAATAATAAAGCTGAGACCTGCTTGAAGTAACATTTCAGTAATTTCATACCCAGAGTTAAAGCAGGTTCTGGACCGTATTCATTTTGAATCTGTCTTAGTACATCTGGTATTACCGCCATGGATGGAACACCATGTGTTTTTGCGTAAATGGAAGCAAAGACTGTGCCCCAAGTGTCACAGTCCTCCACATGTGGTGCGATCCCCATTGGAAGACAGATAGTCAGAATTCTGTGTTTCTCAACAGGAGTAGTATCCGGAAATACTGCCTCTATTTGAGTGATTTTTTGTGCTAACCAGAATGGAATTTGTTCCCGTTTGCGGGTACTTTACCCAGACATGACTGTATGTTCTGTGGTGTTATTTTATTTGTGTTCCCCTGATGAGGGGTCATCTGTAGAATTTTAATAGCTGGTTGGACTGTTGAAGTCCGCATTACATATTGGACTAATTGTCTGTGTATTTTAATCAGTTGTTTTAGCTGTGCTAAAAGATCTGGTATTGACATTTTTTCAATGTCTGGATGTGGTGTGTATCCGGCTAGAACCGGCCACGTCGCTCCTGGTCTACCTAGTGGACCGAGCCTGGTGATGTGATCATTATGTTTTAGGGCGCCATTAAACCAGAGCAGGTGCTCTTGGTATTTTAGTGGTATTTCCACCTCCTCGAAAGGGGTGTACTCATCCGGTGGTTCCTCTATTTTGTAATAGTGGAACTCCTTTGTTACAGCGTTTGCTGCTGGAAAGTTTATCCATGAATAGAATACCTCTGTCTGCCGATATTCATGTGCCTCAATTACGAATATGACTGTACCACCTCTCGATGTCAGTCCGTTTTCTATAAGTTTTAAGGTTATAGTTTTTCTTATGTTGACCGGGATGATGATTGCACCTGGGTCAGTTTGCAGGAGACTTGTGTCTTCCGCTAGGAGTTGAGCCGCTATTCTAGCTGCCTCCCTTTCTCCTTCACTGTCTGACATTTTACTGACAGGAAGGTTTTTTGTTGCAGATCAGGTTTCCAAGGAAACAAAGATTAGGTGCACAATATTTTGGAACACTGTATCCTTCAACGTTGAATAAACCAAAAACTATACATAGAAATCTCTTTCTACTAAGTTCCGGCGGATTTTAACCTTTGACCCACTCCAGACATCTTTGGAGTATTTACGGGAGAAAGGGTCTGTGTGAAAAAGCACGACTGAGTTACTCTAATGCCTTGTGTTAGATTTATCACCTTACCAAACCGTTGGGCGCCATGTAGTGTAGTTCCTATTATCCCAATAGGCTCTGCGCATTGGAATAATATCTTCAATAGTATAGACGTAGGACAGAGGTTAACTAGGTCTTCTACTGACGATATTAGACTTAAGTTTTGTGTGCCAGCTAGCTCAGAGTTCACTAGAAACTTTCTCGAATAGGCGAGGAGGAGTTTAACCTCCCTGGATAGACAAGAAGGGATTTAGTTTCTGACAACCATAGAACATGACAACTTTGCTCTCCCTAATCAAGAGTATATCTCTAGAGTCGTGTGAAAACAAAAGACAGCTATTTTACTCAGTTAATACGTGCATACTTAGTTTCACCAGATTGTAGAGAAAAGAAGAGACGGGCGTGTTCAATAAAGGGTGTTATTTATTGATCAGTCTCCTTTCTCATACAAGAGAAATGAATCGCTACAATTGCAATACTTAAGGTTAAGTAGAATGCATATAATAAAAGCAGGATTATAAAATAATACTGTAAAAGCATTGATATGGTTTCTTAGCCATATGATACTTTAAAATGGATAAAAGATATACATACATATATACATTGACTAATCGTACTCAACTGGTGCTTCTAACTACGCCTACCCCGGTGTACCTGACCTAAGCCTAATACATGGGAGGGAGTAAGTAAGTAGCAGTCTAAGTTAAGTTTGTTTTGCCAAGAATCTGACTCAAGAATTCTCTGTAAGGGGTTAGTCAGTTCAGTACCTGGGATTTAGAAGGTAGGAGGGCTGGTATCTCTTTCTCAGGACTCGGTATCCCAGTTACCCGCGAGGGCAAGCTGGAAATGCTGGAGGCTGGATTCCTCGCCGAGAGGAAAGGCAGCGTCTTCCTCAGCGCGTCAAAAGGGAGGGGCAGCGTCCGAGGGCTCTCTGCATCAGCTGGGCTCTCCGGCAAGTATCACTGCTCCAAGCTCATCACCACCGTGTGTTTACTTAGGGCAGCGTCTGTATATTTATACCTGAAAGGTGCCGGGTTTGACGTAGGGATGGACATAAGACGTCAGTAAGGAGATCATTAAGAACTGGTCGTTCTTACATTCTTTACAGGAGTTCTCGAACGAAATCAAAACAATAGCAGCGGGGGATTTCCCAGGTTTGCTGGAGGTTTGGTTTGTTTAGAGAACTCGGTGTGCTTTCTAGGGGGCTGGAGGAATAGTGCTTGCTCAATGTGACAGCATGCACTATGACTTAATCTGAAACGGGTTTCTGTGCCTTTGTATGGATATTAGTGAATTATAACCAGACAAGGGTCAGAAATAGGAGTATTGATACAGGTCCTTAGATAAACACACTACAGCCTCCTGCAGCTTTCTAGTAGCACATGCTAGATGGCATATGCAGGCTCTGAAGTGGTACCAGCAAGTGCAGCATCAGGAGAATCTCTCTGACATGGTTGGAGGGAATTGAACGAGACCGGCAATGGTGGCTAACAAACCACAATTGGGTCAGAGGCAGACCCCTGTCCCTTCCACAACCAGATCTCACAGTAGTGACAGATACATCACCTCTAGGAGAGGTGGAGATCAGAGGACTCTGGCATCCAGTGGAATCCGGACTACATATAAACATGCTGGAGCTCTGAGCAATCTGATTGGCATTGAAAGCCTTTCTATCTACCATCAAGAGAAGGCTAGTTCAAGTGTTCACAGACAACACACCACATTGTAGTACTGCCGCAAACAGGGTGGAGTGGGGTCGTTGATCCTTTGTCAAGACATGGATTAAACAGCAGGGCATTTACCTGATGGTTCAATACCTGACAGGTTGCCTGAAAACCAGGGAGGACAAACTCAGCCATCGATCCCTAGCAGTTCATGAGCGGAATCTCTCTTTCAGCAGTGGGGAGAGCCTTGGGTAGCTTTGGGTAGATCTGTACGCCGCAGCCGAGAACACACAATGTCAGCAGTTTTGCACTTGGGAGTTTCCAAGCTGCCTCGCGCTCTGAGGTGCTTTTCGTCTCGAGTGTAGCTCAGGCCTCGCATACACCTTTCTCAAGAAGATCAGGAACAACAGGCCCAAGTCATCCTTGTGGCTCAGGACTGGGTGCAAAGAGTCTGGTATGCTGAGCATCTACAAAGGAGCATCAATCCTATGTCAGGCTGCCCCTTTGAGAGGATCTTCTGTTGCAGCAGCAGGAGAGTGTACTTCACCCAAACATGTCAATTCTACACATACTTGCGTGGAGATTGAGCGGTGGCAGTAAATAGGTTTTGACCTTTCTCCCGAAGTTTGTAATGTTATTTTGGTATGTGCCTGCTGTTGGAGGAAATTATGATTTATTGGGCAGAAAAGTCTATTTACCCTCTTTCTGCATCCCTTTATTCTGTTTTGACTTTTATTTTGACCCTTGTCCAGCATGGTTCTGCTCTAAGCACCTGTAAAGGGTAGCTTTCTGCTCTGTCTGCTTTCCTAAGGCTTACAGACCAACCCTCTTTATTTAAGTCATCCATTGTACATAGATTCCTAAAAGGCCTTGTACATATATCCCCTCCTTCTCCTTTCATTATGCCTCAGTGGGTCCTTAATTTTTTGAGGCCATGCATATGGGTCCCCTCTAGCCGCTCACCATAAAAACTGCCTTTTTAGTGGCAACTGCATCTGCCAGTAGGCTGAGAGTGCTGCAGGCTTTATCGTTCAAGCCTCCTTCTTGAGGATCTTCCCTGATAAGTTGGTGATTTGCACTAGGGCCTTCTTCCTCACTAAAGTGGTAACACCATTCCATGTGGGACAATCTGTCACCTTGCCCACTTCTATGCTCCTCCAGGTCCCTCTAAATAAGAGGAGCGAGTCCACCGTCTGAACCCAAAAGGAGCATTGTCGTTCTACCTTAACTGCACAAAAGAGTCCTGGGTGGATGACCACTCATCACTTGTTGAGCCGCTGCAAAGAAAGGTTGGGCGGTGCAGGAAAGGACCATCTCACGATGGGTCATTCTCTGCATCAAGATTTGGTATGCTCTGGCAAAGAAGCAGCCTCTTGAAGGCTTTTGGGCTCATTCCACCAGAGCTAAAGCTGCTACCACCGTGTTTGCATGGGGAGTCCCACTCCTGGATATCTGTCAGGCAGCAATGTGGGCATCCCTGCACATGTTTACCAAGCATTACTGCCTGGACAGTCAGGTCTGCAGAGATGGCCATTTTGTCTGTTCGATCCTACAGGACTTTTTAGTCTGAAATTTGTCAGCAGTCCCTCCTCTGGGGATGGTATTGCTTTGGTATCTATTCAAAGGTAAGAATTCTGCGGCTAGATATCTCTATCAGATGAACAAGTTACATATCTTTGGCTTAATGGCTAGGGCGGCTGACCTGAAATCTGGCGAACTGGGTTCACGTCTTGCCAAGGATGTGCAACATCCTGTGATTATGGGCAAATTACTTAATCTCCCTGTGCCTAACATAAATGAATGTGTCCTCATGTAACATAACTGGTGCTCGTGTAAAGCGTTCTGATACCCGATACCTTCGGGTCAAGTTCGGGCTATATGAAACTCCGTATAATTTTTTTTTAAAAAGGCTTGTCAGGTAGAGAATATCTAGCCCCAGATTCCTTACTGACCGAGCCATCCTCCCCACACTGCGTACAGGTTTCTAGGGTCAGGGCTGATCCCTCTCAAGGCCCTAAATCTTAACCTCACCAATGACAGTATACTTCATGGCTTCACGCTTCTGGCGGTGACAACGCCGATGACGCCATGTGGAGCCGACCAACGCCACCTACCAGCGGGCAGGGATACTGCTTGAGAAAAAATCTTCTGGATCCAGTCTGACGCTCGGGGAATTCAAAGGTAAGTAATCTGCAGCTAGATATTGCTTCTACCAGATAAGGCATTACCAAAGGTAGCAACTTGTTCTAAATTGCATTTTATCACTAGTTAGGAACTTGCTGACAAAAAATACTCCTGATCTACATGTAAAATTGGAATTTTTGAATGAAAATGATAATGAAAGTTGCTATGTATCTGAAAACCCTAATAAAATTGTGTTAAAAAAATAATAATTGCTGTTAGTGAGCTGGAGGTTAAACTCAAGAACAACAATCAAATTTAACGCAACGTTCATTTTTTTCATGAAGAAAGCATAACATTGTTATTTGTATTATTCATATGCCTCAGTATAATTGAATTTCGCTTCTGAAAGAGTCGTTTACATTGTGCCGTAGTATATGAATGTAATACATAGAGATACTGCATGTGATGTTTCGCACTCTAGAAACGTCTAGCTTCTTTCAGCAGCCACTAGTGATGAGCACTCCGGAATTCTTTAGGCGTGCCATTACATTATTTTATTTGTTGTTCATGCATCAGGGGAAGGCGTCCTGTTAACAAGAGCATCCCAACAGAATGCCGTTGACGACATGGCCCCGGGTCACTGCGAGCTCAAGAATGGGATGGGCAGCCACACCTTCTTAACACACCAGAACTCTAATTCACCTGGCAACCCAATTAAACATTCCATGTATTCAACCATATTCCCATTATTCCAATAAAGCACACTTACTAGAAACATCACTGTCTGATTACTCTTCAGAAAAACACCAATATTAGCTTTCGAAGTGAACAATCAACGCACAGAGTGTTGTATTTTACAAAGTGTTGTCCTGTGTCTGCTTAAGGGTACATGTTCATGGGATGGGGCGTTCATAGCCATCTGATAAACAGAGTATATTGTCGACTTTTCATATACTGTGGATGATTTAATTATAGACTCGAAAATACTTATGCTTGTGACTGTAGATTTTCAAAGGCCTGTAAGAGTGCGCACGTGATTTGGGAAGGGACGAGGGGTACCAGCCTTTAGGCGCCACCTGGAGACAGCCACATCCCCGGAAAGTGACCACCTCACTCCAGGTCGTTACGGACACAATTGTTTTCAGGTGTGTTGGACTAATTAGTTCAATAAAAGCAAACACGACTCCACCACCTAGAAGGCATTGGGCTAGCACAGAAAGGTTCAGGGCTGGAACTAGTGTCCTTAATGATCCGAAAGGAGGCGCTCACCCATCACCGCCGAGGAGAGAGCTCCTCTAGGCACTTGATTCTGTAGACTCAGCCACCGTTGGGGGGGTTTGGGTATAGGCCCCAGTATCCAAACCTACATGGATTTAATAATGAAGAATACGTTTCATTTGAAATCCTATGTGTTGTAGGATATTGGCAGCCCAGCTCCAACAGTCCTCATACCCTGCCTTGCTCTAGAAATCCAGTCAATCACTTTGGGGTCATTGTGATGAAACGCTGAGTCGGCCGTTACATAGTAACCAAAACCCTACTTAACAGACAAGCGGGGCACAGCCGATCAGTTGGGCCCTACACCTCCAAGAAGAGCAGGAGTAGCATGAAAGAGAGGACGCCATGGATTGTTTCTTAACACCCGCGTGGGAAGCTGGTAAGAAATCGGAATTATTAAAGAGTGACAAGAATTATGGGAACAATGTCTCCTGGATTTAGAGTGGCTTAACTAAATCGTGTCACACTATACCCTCATAAGCACAACTATATTTTATTTTATTGGCAAAATGTTGAATTGCACAGTAAGGTGTAAGTGGACATGTTGCATATCATTGTATAACACTTTTCTAATGTTGCAGATTACAATGTTAATTGCTAAGCTACTTCTCAGTTATTAGACACTTCTGAGAACGATTAGATTTTACTTCTTGAGACATCTTTACCATAAAAGTTGGCTTCCTGGGTAACGACAGCGCGGTTGTCAGTGTCTAATGTCCGCAGAGCATTCAAAAAACAAGCAGAACTCGTCAAGTCAGAAATACGATTTATTAGAGCTCTGTCAGTTTACGATTTATTAGAGCTCTGTCAGTTTTCTTTAAACTCAACCCTTGCCTTTTAAGAGTGAAGATAAAGTTCTCTAATCTTGGAACCAAATTCATGTCACATCCAGTCCCCCGCTTTTGGCTAAGCGTTGGATCTCCATATCTTAAACGATAACCTTTCTCCCATCCTATAGGTGGCAATTTATGTTGGCTTATAGCCACCTGTAAAGACTTCCTGATCACTTGAGGGACAGAAGGAGGTGATCGAAGCAAATTCACGCTTAAATACAAAATCACCTTTGTCTAAAGTTATAAAGTTTGTAAACTACAAACACAATCGTTTATGAAAAGTCACTCGCTGATTTTGTTTCTTTGTTGGATGCCTGGCACAGGTGGATAAGCCTTTATAGCATATATATCTATATATATATAATGAAAATGTTGAAATTTAGATTATTTTAATTGGATGAATATATGTAAGTTTGATGTTTCAAATTACGTTTGGTAAGTTTGTAGGCTCAAGAATGCATTTTTGTTTTACTTTTCTATATACTGAGAATCTTCTGAAGAGATCATTTACACCAATAAAGTTTAGGCATGATACACATCTTTCCTCGAAAGAGGTTTGTTTGTCAGAATATCAAGCGGAAAAATATTGTGCTACAAAAATATCATAGCCAGACAAATAAGTAAAAAATACTATGAAGTTCAATATAGAGTAAAATTAATTATCTTTAACTCCTAATGTATCTACATTGATGGGGTAGGGCGGCAGGGGGGTATGGGTGGTTCTGGAAAAAGTTATATGAAATTTTACTCCCATTTAGAGCCCAAGTGGCTGATTGGATTTAGACCAAACATGGCATGGAAGTGGAATTTTGCTCAGATTGCAGTCCTGTTTTGGTTTGGTGTAAATCCATTCAGTATTTTTTGAGCATTTAAAAAGGTTTTGGAGCAGGCTTTATAGGATTATTACTCCTGCAAGAGCTATCGTGAAAACACCGTGGTGGGGAGTCATGAGCTATGGTATGTGCTGCAGTCATTTATAGAAATTACTTGTGAATTTCATTGGTACTATGCGTTTCATCTAGAAACATAACTCAGGAATAAAAAATATATATATATATATATATAAACCTACTGGCAGTCACCAGTAGATATAGTTAGAACCTAGTTTCAATTTTTTGACTTAACTATAACTTTGGCGCTGTTTGACCAATCTTCATAAAAGTTTGTCAAAAAATTGTCAAGGTAGGTTCTGTGTGTCATTGAAAGTTTGGGGGTAATCTGGCAGTGGGGAGAGAGAAATTGGGGCATGAAATAAGGATGCCTTTTTAATGTTAATGTCCATAGGAACCTTTAGCGACAACTACAGCCTGAATCACTGAACAAACTTACACCAAATTTGGCTGGGAGGTTGATGTTGGTTAAAGGAAGAGGGAAGTGCCTTTTGCTTATTTGGTGTAAATCTGTTAATTATTTGTTGACAATCTCTGGTTGCAAAGCCTTCACAAAGACCAGCACGTGCACTTCCCCGCGACACTTTTCATTATGAATACGGGCGGGTGAACTGGGCTCGTCCACAGCCACAAGGACCACCACCTCCTCGGAGCAAATTTATACATTATGGGGGGGGGGGGCTTGTGACCACCCCTGCCCTGGGGACCACCACCTCCGAGGGGCACTATTTTATTAAGTAATGTGGGGGAAGCCCTATAGGGGAAAAAAATATTTTCCTTACTATAAGCTTTAACCTTTGTTTTTTTCGGTGAATTTCAATTTTCTCTATCTTTTTGATTAAAATATGTTACAAATAGAGTTGAGTGGCGTGTAATAGACATAGTGGTGTGCGGTGAAATAGAGTGGAGTGGTGTAGCATACAAATGAGTAAAGTGTCAAGGCTCATTACTGGATCCAAGAGAGACAACCACATAATTCTCTATCAGAAGGCACTAAACTGGCATTTGTATTGCCTGGTTGTTGTGTTTTCTTCTTGCCTAACCAATTATAATTAAGGCTCCCTGTTTTCCGTTTCTACGGATTTTACAGATAAATACAGACCGAAAACATTTATTTTCTTGTCTGTATTAATTTTTAAGTGTGGATAAAAACGAACGGAAATTGGGTTGCTTTTTGAATAATTCTTAATACTGTCTGCCATGACTGCCAGGCCAATAGCTGTGGGAATTGACAGGTAATGAGATTAAAAAAGAAAGGAATTTTAGTAAAGAGGCTTTAACACCAGTAGATATGCACAAGGTTGATACTGAAATGCACATATTTTCAAATTAGTGCATTGATTTATCTTCAGCGGGTGTTCCCAGTGTTGAAACCTGACAGGGATTCAAGCACAAGTGCATATTTATTCATTAAATAAATGTGGACAT
This sequence comes from Lissotriton helveticus, assembly GCF_964261635.1. NCBI lineage: Eukaryota > Metazoa > Chordata > Amphibia > Caudata > Salamandridae > Lissotriton > Lissotriton helveticus. Next base: position 1,457,721,129 of record NC_136059.1, read on the forward strand.
ATTCTAATTTAAGGTTGATTTTTCTACCAAACCCAAAATAAATATGGATAAATACAGATAAAATGAACAAACACTAAATATGGATAAATACAGACAGAAATGTCAATAAAATAAATAACATAAAACCGGTAGCCCTAATTATAATGCGTTCTGATACCCCAGTAGGGTCAAGTCAGCGCTCTATAAAACTTCATGCATAAAATAAATAAATGCATTTGAGTACTGTGCTGTAGAGTGTAGTGATGTGTTGTACAGTATCAGAAAGTGAAGTAGACTACAGTACAGTAGAATACAGTCTTGTTGAGTTTTATATAGTGGAGTGGTGTACAGTACAGTGTTGCAGAGTGTGGTTGAGTAGATTCACATTCAGTGTTATTGAGCACAGTGAAATAAAGTGGAGTATATTGGAGAGGCATAAAGTCGAGTAGGATACAGTATAGTGGCATACAGTAAAATAGCATAAACCGTAGTTTTGTACAGTGGAGTGGAATACAGTGGGCTAGTATAGAGTGGCGGACAGTCTAGTTAACATATCCCCTCCCCAGACCCCGCTCATCTAGAGGTTTAGTCTACCTCATTATCTCTATTAAAATATCCCTTAGCTCCTCCCTCTCAGAGAGGGGATTGTAGCCTGCACTACGCCTAGGTTCATAGTGTGAGGAGAGCTCCTATGATGAAGTAAGGCACCCTCAGGTGGGTGAGAGGAATCGTCCTAAGAATAGAATACCCCGATCCTTCGTTCTTGTACTAGACCTTTTGGCCTTGTGTTTTTGAAGTACAGTGGAATGCCACAGAGTGAATTAACATACACTGGAGTAGAATGCAGTGGAGTGGCATTCAGACGAGTGGCGTGCATTGAAGCGGCATAGAGTGGAGTTGCATAGTGTAGTAGCGAAAAGTGGATTTGTTTACAGTGGAGTATTGTACAGTGGAGTGAAGTATACTACAATGGTGTATAGTGGAGTAGTGTATAGGGGAGTGGTGTGCAGTGGAATGGTGTAGACTGGAGTGGCTTACAGAAGAATGGGTTTGAGTGTCATAGCATATGGTAGAGTGGTGTACATTGGAGTGACGTCCAATTGAATAGTGTAGAACGAAGTGCTGCAGAGTGAAGTGAAAAAATAAGCTGGAATGTCGTAAAGTGGAGTAAATTACAGTGGAGTGGCATACAGTGGAATAGCATAGAGTGGAGTGGCGTACAGTGTAATGGCATACAATAGAGTGTTGTTCAAAGGACTAGCATAGAATGGAGTGGCATAGAGTGGACTGGTGTACACTGGAGTGCCATTCAGTGGAGTGGCATACAGTGAAGTGGAGTTGACTGGAGTGGGTTAGAGTGGAAAAGCATACAGTTGATTTGCGTACAGTGAAGTGGCGGCCAAAAGAATAGCATAGACGGGAGTGGCGTAGAGTGGAGTGCATACACTGAGTAGCATAGAGTGGAATAGCATACATTGTGGTGGCATACAGTGAAATAGCTTATAGTGGAGTGGCATACAGTGGAATGGCATAGAATGGCTTACAGTGGAATGGAATAGAGTGGAATAGCATATACTAGAGTAGCATATAGGGGAGTTGCAAACAGCCAAGTGGCGTAGAGTGTAATTGAGCACAGTGTAATAGCGTAGAGTGGGGTGTTGTACAGTGGAAGAGCGTAGAGTGTAATAGTCTTTAGTGGAGTAATGTACAGTGGAGTGGCACATTGTGGAGTGGTGTAAACTGGAGTGGTATAGAATGTCTTAACATGCAGTGGAGTGGCATACATTGGAGTGGCTTCCAATAGAATAGTGAAGAGTGAAGCGACACAGCAAAGTGAAAAAATACACTGGAATGGCACAGAGTGCAGTAGGGTACAGTGGAATGGCATACAGTTGAATAAAGTAGAATGAAGTGGCGTACTGGGGAATGGTGTAGAATAGAGTGACATTTAAAGGACTAGTGTAGTGGCATACAGTTGAATGGTGGAGAGGGGAATAGCACATATTGGAGTAGCATATAGCGGAGTGGCGTACAGTGTAGTTCTGTACACTGAAGTGGCATTGAGTTAAGCTTCGTACAATGGAATGGCATTGAGTGGATTGGCATACAGTGTAGTGATTTACAAAGTAATAGAGTGAGTGTTGTACCGTTGAATGGCAGAGTGTAATAGTGTGTATTGGAGATGCTTGCAGTGTAGTGTCTTAATGTGGAACTGTGTAGACTGGCTTGGTGTAGTGCAGTGGGGTAGAATATAATAACATACAGTGGAGTAGTGTACATCAGAGTAGCATCCAATGTAATAATATAGAATTGAATGGCATAGAGTGGAGTAGGATATACTGGAGTGGCATAGAGTAGCATACAGTGTAGTGGCACACAGTAAACTAGTATACAGTGGAGTGTAGTACAGTAAAGTGGCATATAGTGGACTAGCATTGAGTGGTGTATGGTGGAATGGTATAGAGTGAAATAGCATATACTTGAGTAGTTTATAGTGGAGTGGCATACAGCTGAGTGACGCACATTTAAGTTCCATGGAGTGGAGTTGCATACACTGTAATATTGCAGAGTGTCTTTGTTTAGATTGGAGTGTTGTACAGTGGAATGGCGTAGAGTGTAATAGTGTATAATGGAGTGGAATACAATGGAATGGTGCAGAGTGGAATAGCACATAATGGAGTAGCATATAGCAGATTGTGGCATTGTGTTGTGGCATACATTGTAGAGGTATTGAGTAGAGTTGTGTACAGTGTCATGGCATAGAGTGGATTGGCATTAAGTGTATTGATTTATAGTGTTATAGCACAGAGTAGAGTGGAGTGTTTTTCAGTATAGTGGCGTAGATTGTAATAGTGTGTAGTGGAGATGCGTACAGTGGAGTGGCGTACGGTGGGACAGTGTAGACTGGCATAACGTATAGTGGAATGGGATAGACTAACATACAGTGGAGTGGTGTACATTGAAGTGGTGTTCAATGGAATAGTGTAGCTTTTGAGTGACAGAGTAGAGTAAAATACAGCGTAGGAAGTGGCATACAGTGAAATAGCATATACAAATGTAGTGCTGTACAGTGGAGTGGCATACAGTTGATTAGCATTGAGTGGCATACAGTGGATGTCATGGAGTAGGATAGCATATACTGGTTTAGCGTATAGCAGTGGCATACAGCAGAGTGGCGTACATTGAAGATGCATAGAGTAGAAATGCATACACTGTAATATCACAGAGTGGATTGGTGTAGAGTGGAGCATTGTACCATCAAGTGGTGTAGAATGTAATAGTGTACGATGGAGTAACTTACAGTTGAGTGTTATACACTGAAGTGATATAGACTGCAGTGGCATTCACTGGACCGGAGTAGAGTGACATAGCATACAGTGGAGTGGTGTACATTGGAATCAACGTCTAAACGAATAGTGCAGAATTAAGTGATGCAGAATATAGTGCCTCAAATACACCGAAATGCCATCGAGTTACGTACAGTGGAGTGGCATACAGTGGAATAGCATAGAGTGGAATTGCATGCAGTGGAATGGTACAATGTAGAGTGGCGTTCAAAGGTCTAGCATAGAAGGAAGAGGCATAGAGTAAAGTGGTGTACTCTGGAGTGGCATGTAGTAGAGTGGCATACAGTGAAGTGGTGTAGACTGGAGTGGAGTAGAGTGTAAAAGAATTGAGTGAATTTGTGTTCTGGTGTACTCTGGAGTGGCATGTAGTAGAGTGGCATACAGTGAAGTGGTGTAGACTGGAGTGGAGTAGAGTGTAAAAGAATTGAGTGAATTTGTGTTCAGTGATGGGGTGTCCAAAGGAATATCTTAGAATGGAGTGGCATAGAGTGCAGTGGCATACCCTGGAGTGGCACAGAGTAGTGTACAGTGAAGTGGCATACGGTTAAATAGCTTAAAAGTCAATTGTTGTACAGTGGAGAGGCATAAAGCAAAATAGCATAAAGTAGATTGGCATACAACAGAATGGTGTGGAGTGTAATAGCATATACTGGAGTAGCATGTAGCAGAGTGACATAAAGTTGAGTGGCACACAATAAAGTAGCGTAGAATGGAGTTGTGTACAGTGTAATAGTGTAGAATGGACTTGCGTAGAGTGGACTGTTGTACAGTGGGGTATCGTAGAGTGTAATAGTGTAGTATTGTACAGTGGAATAGCTTGGAGTGGTGTACAGTGGAATAGTGTAGCATTGAATAGCACATTGTGGACTAGCATATAGCGGAGTGGTATACATTGAAGTGGCATTGAGTGGAGTTGTTAATAGTGTAATAGGGTAGAGTGGCATACAGTGGAGTGGTTTACAGTGTACTAGCATAAGTGGAGTGGCATAGAGTGATGTGTTGTACTGTGGAGCAGTGTAGAGTGTAATAGTGTAAAGTGGAGTAGTGTAGAATGGCGTAACTTCAGTTGAGTTGGATAGAGTATAATAGAATACAGTGAAATGGCATACTTTGGAGTTGTGTCCAATGGTATAGCGTAGAATGGAGTGGCATGCAGTACAGTGGCAAACAGTAGAGTGGCATTGAGCAGAGTAGCATACAGTGTAGTGGCATGCAGTAAAATAGCATGCAGAGGAGTGCTGTGTAGTGGATTGACATTCAGTGAGTTATGGAGGAATAGGGATGTTTGCACCTTGTCTGAGAACAAATGTGAAGATTGGTTTGAGCAGTGTTACTCGTGGCATGCACGTGCCTCCCATCTACTTTTGGAAATTCCAGATTTAGATTATAATAGTGGAGAGGAAAATACTAGCACAGCGAAAAAGTTGCCAATGAGAAAAATAAATCCTTTGCCGACTCAGGCTGGACAAGAAAATCCTATCCCACAATTTGTTCATACCGCATGGACAAAGACAGAATTAATGGCAATAAAAAAGAATCTCCTTGATCCTAGAAAAGACCCCAAGGAATTCTATGACAACTCAGAACATGCCACTAATATTGCCCTATGACTCTGAAAGATATTGACATGTTGTTTTGGTTATGTCGTACCATGTGAAATATGGGAGGAAGTAAGATTGAATGACCATGCCCAACTGAACATAGTTTGGGATAAATTAGAACGAGATGATAGAAAGACACACAGGAGATTTGCACCCGCAAAGTATTTTTACGGTTGCCGCAACTACTGATTAGGAGATAGCAACTGATTCTGCCAAGAGAAAAGATTGATTGGGATAAATTAACAGCATGGAAGCAGAAGGAGAGCAAGGAAGTAACTGATTTATTTAGTAGACTTGAGGAAACGTTCATGATTTAGTGGGCAGGATTTGGCGACAGTGGCATGGCAACTGATATTTGCAATTCAGTTTGTCAACAATTTATTATCTGATTTGAGAGACATTATAAAGTCATATGAGAGTGCGTGGACAGCAAAGAGTCCAGCAGAGTAGTTATTGTGACAATAAAACACATGCTGAAAAAGGGAAAACAGATAAGAAAATGAAAGACTTAAACACAAAAGCATTGATGCAGCAGGCCTATCCAGAAAGAGGTAGATTGCAGGTATTTGGAAGTAATATGATGGGAAGAAGTAATAGCCATCCCAGAGAACTGATATAGGCTTTAATACTTGTGCCTATTGTTTGCAAGAAGGGCACAGGGAGAATGAATGTTCTTCTCTTCAGGGTAGAGGACAAGGGATAAAAACAGAATTAGTGAGAAGCATTGGCAGAGGTAGAGACCGAGCACAGACAAGGGCTGCAACTACAGGGCATGGTGTGTGTGCTAATTATTTTGATGGACATAATAATGCTTTTCATGCATAGGATTATTGGTATATTGAGGATTATGATGAATGCATTGAGTAGGGAGGCCTGAGAGAGAGAGGAGTAAGTACCACTACCTATAGACCATATGTAAAAATGACAGTTGCTGGTGAACAAGTATTTTTATAGAGGTGCTACTAACGCCTCTATTTCCCACTGCTCACTCCCTCATGCATCTCTCTAGGGAAAAATAGATAAGTTGGTGTGCTTTTTAATATTGTTATGACTAGCCTCATATCAAAGCGACTTGATTTTACTATTGGTCCTCTGACAGGACAAATGCCATTCATATTGACTGACAAATGCTCCCTAAATTTGCTGGGCTTGAAAGCGTTAGACATTATGTATGCCACTATATAATGTTCACTAGACGGCGTATACCTGACATACAAAAAAGATGTACCAACAAAAAACGATATGGTGACAGGAAGCAATGGTTTGCCCCAAGAAATGTTGTTCATAGCTCCACAGTTAGGGGAGGAAGGACCAAATCACACTGGTCATATGCAAATACACCCAGTACATATACAAGTCAAAAATAAAACTGTTGCATCACATACCTCAATACAAAATATCAAAGGAAGGAGAACAAGGACTAAAATAGGTTGTTATATTAGATTTATTAGATAAAAGAATTAAGAAAGGTGTATCTGGAAAATTATGTACCAGATTCAGTGTGCACTTGAGTCTGTGGACATTGTGGATAGCGAAGCAGGCTTCTTCTCTATCATGGCATCCACAAGTTATATTATAAAAGGGTTTCTGATCTGCAGGCCCCCAGGGCCGTCTACGCGGTTCGCATCTAGTATTATTGAGCAATTATTTGAACCGGCACTAAGTTACGAGAAACTGTTGCTGTTGGGAGATATGAATCTTCATTTTGATGATCCGTCTAACACCGGGGCTCAAGAGATTTGTCAGGAACTGGCGGCTTTACAATTGACACTTAAATCGGAGCTCCCAATCATCAACAGGGTCACTTATTAGACCCGATTTTTGCCAACTGGGGTGCCTTAGAATTGGAACCACCGCTTCCAGTTCTATGGTCTGACCATTCTCTGATCTCCTTCAGGGCTAGGATGCCTCTACGGCACTTACCGGAGAAACCTGACACCAAGAAAGAGCATAGGAAGTAGGCTACATTTTCACAAACAAATTTTCATATGGGCCTATCTATCGCAGGGTGGGCTCCCTGGCGGTACAGACATTGACTCTCTGCCTGTGAAGCACTGGATAATCGTATCATGGAGGCATTAGACACCAATGCTCCATGGTCTTTGAAATTGTCGGGTAGACAATTAAAATCTGCTCCCTGGTTCAGTGGCGAAATTAGAGTAGCCAAATCAGCCTGCAAACGCCTTGAAAGAATGCGGAGAAGAAAAGTTTCAGCTCTTATTAAGAGTGAATATAAAGCCAGTCTTAAAAACCATCACTCTCTCATTAGGAAAGCTCGGGCTGCCTATTACAAAGAGAGGATCGGGACAGTGGAGAACTCGGCTAGGGAACTTTTTACTGTCTGTAAAGAGATATCTTCCCGAGCAAGAACCAAAGCACCTATCATCGGCTTAGTGGATTCTTGCAATTTGGTGGCCGACTTCTTTGCGGAGAAGGTGGGGAAGATTTATTCTACCTTCCCGCCCTCAGTACGAAATGGGTGCTTGGATGATGACTGGACTTCTAACATAGTGGAGGCAGAACGTCTCAGTGAATTCACCGTACCTTCATGTGACACCCTCAATAAGGTAGCCCTAAATCTCAAGTCAGGCTTGCCTAGAGAGAGATCCTGCTACTCCCAAGGTGCTAAGAGGGAGCATTGAGATTATCCAGCCCTGTATTAGACACCTCCTGGAGCTCTCTTTCATTTCAGGAACGGTTCCAAAAAAAATGGAAAGAGGCGATCGTTCTCCCGCTAAAAAAGAAACCGAATGTTAGTATTAGCCAACTGGAGAATGTACGTCCTATCTCACTGCTACCGTACTTTGCTAAAATTGCAGAGAAGGTGGTTAACATCCAACTGACAACCCACATCAGTAAACGTAGCTTACTTCATCCACTCACTCTGGCTTTCGGGCATCTTATTCCACCAAATCGACTCTGCTCCTCTCTACGGAGAACATCGGGAAATATGTAGATGAAGGACAGACTGCGGCCTTAATTCTATTAGATCTAAGTGCTGCATTTCACACTGTGGCCCATCATACCCTACTCCAGCGTCTCAGGAAAGGAGGTTTGGCTGACAGTGCTTTGAAATGGTTGGAGTCTTTTCTGCATGATCTTAATTTTCAGGTGTCGCAGGGACTTTACCATTCTAAAAGTATTAAGCTGAAACAAGGGGTCCCACGAGGCTCCATTCTCAGCCCTACCCTGTTTAATCTCTTTCACTCCTTTGGCAGAGATTACTGAAAAATGTGGGGTCAGTGTTGTGTCCTATGCTGACGACACTCAATTTGGGGTCAGTGTTGTGTCCTATGCTGACGACACTCAATTGGTAGTGTCCCTAACACAAGCACATGCGAAGGCAGCCATCAATTTTTCGACGTGCCTAGAAGAACTGGCGTCCTGGATGGCTAACAACTGCCTTAAATTGAATGGTAACAAAACTGAAGTGCTGGTGATTGGCAAAGCGCCATCGGTTTGGTCGTCGGCATGGTGGCCTCAGACACTGGGACCAACCCCCTCACTTTGTGAGCAGTTTAGGAACCTTGGGATGTGGCTGGATACCAAGCTCTCTTTTGAGAACCACACTAGGTGAGGGACAGGAACATGTTTTGGAGTTTTGCGTGGACTCTGGAAGACTTTAAATGTGCTGCCAATTACAGCTAGGAAAACCATAGTTCACGCTCTGGTGACATCACGCCTGGACTATGGAAACATGCTTTATCTGGGAGCTAATACTAAATGTATACAGAGACTCCAATGCATCCAGAATGCAGCAGCGCATCACGTTCTGATGTTACCCAAGAGAGCCCCATCTACCAAGGCCTTAACTTCCCTTCACTGGCTTCTGTAAGGGAGCAAATTTGTTTAAGGCTCTTTGTGTCAGCCATCATATCCTACAAAGACAGGGGCCCACCTACATGCATGATTTACTAACCCCCTATTCCTCGACCCGTCAACTAAGATCAAGCAGGACGGGGCAGGTTAGCATTCCATCTATCAGGAGAGCAAGAATGGGTGATCGCTCCTTTCGTTTTTTAGCAGCAATGCATTGGAATAAACTCCCCCTGGGGCTCCGGTTGGCAGTTTTGGAGACTATCTTCCGAAATGAGTTGAAAACTTGGCTTTTCCCTCTGTTAGCCCTCCTGTTTAACCTGTCTCTGCTCTCTCTGCCCTGTCCAGAATATGTGCCTCTTTGTACCTCCGCGCGGGGACACACTAGTCAGTGTAACCATGCGCTTTATAAATGTGTTTATTATTATTATTAATATTATTATTATGTAAAAGCCCTATTTTACCAGAGGTCAAGAGAGTTGATGGTACAGAACAAAATTAATATTGTGCGGGCTAGTTGATTAGTGAGCCATTAACAAAATAGTTTAGCCTCATAATCCTGTGGTCCAGATATTACTGCAATGATTTCTTCTAGTATAGCTAATGCAAAATGATTTACAGTAATTGTTCTAAAAAACATGTCTTACAGTATTACCATTTATGAAGATAGCCAATATTTGTTTGGGTTCAATTTCCAATGTAAATCCTATGTCTTCTGTCGTGCACCACCGGGGTATACAGAAAGTCCAAGTTTTTATCATCAAGCACTTACAAAATAGCTAGATAAGTGTATACTACCAGCGGGAACAACTTTAGTGCAGTATGTAGATGACATCCTAATAATGGCAAAATGTGAAGAGGATAGCAAAAACGCTTCAAATAAACTAGTAGAATTTTTTGCTTCAAATGGACAGAAGGTGTCATCATCAAAATGGCAATATTGTCAACCGGAGGTCGCCTACTTCGGCCACTTCCTGTCAAAAGGGAGGAGAAGACTATTGAGTTTTTTGCTTTGCTTTGTACTCTAAACACTGCAAAAAAAAGTTATAAAAAAAAAAAAAGGTAATCTAAAACATACCGCAACCTACCATACAAAAAGACGTGCATGCCTTACAAGGCATAGTCTCATTCTAAAGACAATGGGTAACATTTGTTTCCCTAATAGTAAAACCGTAACTGTTGTTGAAGTATAAAGATATATCTGACCCAGTTCCATGGCATGATGAGCATCAGCATAGGTTAACACCTTGAAAGATGCTCTTTGTAATGCAACTGCTTTGGGTACACCTGACTATACTAAGTGCTTTGCTTTATTTTTACATGAAAAAGATGGCTATGCTTTGGCTGTACTAACACAAAAACAAGGAGAGAATAGAGACTGTGTGCCTACTTTTCCTTAACATTGGATACGGTAGCAAGAGACTTGAAAAAACTTTCTTAAATATTGCTGGGATGATATTAAAACAGGCAGATTCTATTATTTTGGACATGTGATTATAGTATATGTACCTCACTCAGTTGACATACTATTGAACAAAAAAAGCAACATATAACTAATGCCTGAGGCAATATGAATTGACTCTGATGTCACTCTAGAATGATGTACCACAATAAACCCAGCCACTCTGATGCTTCTTCTTTTTGAGAAGGATGAAGTACAACATGACTGTGCGATTGTTACTGAAACTGAGACAAAGGTTGGTGGACCTGGTGGATGTACCACTGCCAATTGTTGATGGCACTTTATGTGTAGATGGTATTTCAGTTACCTATGGCATCACTACGAATTGTAATGTAGGTGAGACATGTGGAATAGAACAAAAATCAGCGCAGGCTACAGAATTGATAGACCTTACTAGAGCATGTGAATTGTCAGAAGGGGTTACGGTAAACGTATACACTGCTAGTCAGGACACCTTTGGGGTGGCCCTTAACTTTGGCTGCCTTTGGGCAGAAAGAGGATTTATTACCTCTAGTGGAGCCAAAATACAGCATGGACATCTCATTTCTAGGCTTCTGCATGCTATCACAATCTCCAAAAGAGTAGGTATCATTAAGTGCAGTGCACACAAGAAAGTAACAGATGAGGTGGGTCAAGGAATTGTTTTTGTAGATGAGATAGCACAGACTACATCCTGGGCATAACTGTCACTGATGTATGTGGCAGAGAGGACTGATGAAGAAGGGGAGCAATAGGATCCTTATGCTGAAGTGAAAGACGTACAACATTTGGCAGATGAGGAAATAAAAAGAAAAAATTACAGGAAGGATATATGTTTGACCAACACTATCAGGCTTGGATGAGAAGTTCAAATGGAAATAGATGGATTCTACCAGACTGTGTTTTTGCCCATGGGCCAGATGACACATGGACCAGCTCATGTTGGAGCAGATGGAATACTAAATACCATTTCAAGAACATGGAAAACAATATAATCAGAAAAGGGGATGTCAGAAATGGGGTTGCCAATTCTACAGGGGGTAGCATGGAGCAGAGCGGGCAGGCCAAACTTCAGAGGACATGTGCAAAGCATTCACGCAGTACCCACAGACGACACACCAGGCACACCACAAAAGAGACACGACACTGCTTCTGGTTGGAAAAAAGAATAAAATGTGTATTATCTCCAACCTGCAACGGTAAAATACAATAACAGTAGTAATCACAATGGGGCGCAAACTGGCGCCAGAGCCAAGTATATCAGGGGGATTATGTACAAGGAAAAAATGGGAATAGTCAGAAAAGGTAAGTAGTCCCTTAGTGTCCAGCTGAAAATAAAAAGAATGTTAACAATTGACATGAACCTTCAGCAATGTCAAGATGAGGGAGATAAAACATTAGGCATAAACACATCAGGTTCAAAGCTGCAGGGAAAATGTAGGCCTTAATCCTCGGCAGTAGGCATTAGGGTAAAAGGAAACATTAGGCCTAAACACACAGCAGGATATTCAGCATACAATAAACATTAGGCGCAAGAGCGCAACATGCCTGAACAGGTAACATGAAAATACTAGGCCCGGGACCTGCATGGCCTGTAATCCCCTCTCCCCCTTCCTTTAGCTGGGGGGGGGGGGCCTCACAAAATCAACCAGAGTTAACAGGGCCCAGCTACAGTTCTCCCGGGGAGCGGCGGCCATGAAAAGCAACAGCGCTATTCAGGATTGGGTACCAGGGCCACAGGTGAGCCAGTAGCGCTTCAAAGGGGCACAGCGCTCACCCAATAAACAGTTCTCTGGGGCCCCACAGCACTTCCTGGCGGCATAACGCTTTGGGGGTTCAGTCCTCCGGATACAGCGCTTAGAGTACACAGCAGCGCTCACAGCGCTTGGGCCAGCAGCAGTTCCCAAGGCAATACAGCGCTTAACACCCAGCTTCAAGATTGTGGTGCTTAGGGGGCAGACAGCTGCTCAAGCCCCAGCGCTTGGAGGCTCAATGCTTCTTGCAGTCCCAGGCAGTATAGCGCTTGACAGGGGCACAACAGGCAGAAACTCTCCCGGCCCGCAGCTCCTTGATGGCACAATCTTCCTCACACAGCGCTGTAGGATCATGCAACACAGCGCTTAGCAGGTACAGCGCTCCCAGATTATAGCACTTAGCAGGCAATCAGCAGGGCAGTCTTGGTCACAGCGCTCTGGGGACACAAGCAGTCTCCTGCAGGCCAGCGCTTTCAAGGGCACAACAGGCTGCAACAGTCCTGGGCAAGGTTAGCGCTTTGCAGGCACACAGCGCTACTTCTAGGCACAGCGCTTTAGCACACAGCGCTTCCCCTAGGCACAAAACTTCCAGGCGCACAGCGAAAGGGGGGCGGACAGTCCCAGCAGCAAGCCTCAGGGTAACTCTTCTCACCTCCTGGGGGGTCCAAGGTGCTCCTTCCCTTCCAGGTGCTTCTGGGTGCAGCGCTTGCGTGGCGCAAGGTCCCGGCAGCTTCAGGGACCTAGGAGGGCCCTCCTTCTTCAGGGACCCGGGGACAGAGCAGTAGGCACTACTGGGCCAGGTCAGCAGGTAGTGGGGGCATCATCAAAACAGGGTGGTAGGCTTTCACCATCCCCACTGCAGCTTGGCCCTCCTCCTACACAGCACCCTGCACTCCTGAAGTGGGGCTCCACTAGCCCTGGGGACAGTAGGGGTTTCTGGATGGGTGCAGGGTCCAGCACACAGGCCCAAGTGGCGGTATCTCCTGGCAGCAGGTCCCCTCACATTCCTTCCTGTCCCAGCTCTGTCTCTGCTCATCACATCTCTACTGCTCTCCCTATACTAGAAAGGCTGGAAGCTTCTAGAAGGTCCCTCCAAATGCTGGGATTGCTGGGAACCAGACAACTAGACCGCTAACCCACCTCAGACAGGCGAACTAGTTCTAACTGGCTCAGGGGGAGGAGTAGAGCACCCTGGGTGCCAAGCTTTCCCTCCAAATGCAGGGGTGGATGGGTACCTAACAACTAGACTGCTAACCTCCTGCAGTCAGGTGGCACAACGCACAGCCATGGCAGCCATTTTAAAAACACATTTCACCAGGGTACATTTTACAATGGGGGAAATTGACAAGTGCTCACACCATTGTATGACATTACATATTAACAAGGCATCTCACATCACACATGGCTATACAGGTTTATTACCATGGGGAAGACATTTCAGATTAGGGGGGGCAAAAGCGAAAAATTTTGTGGGGGAAAGGCCAAGTCCAACAGGGGCTATAAATGTTTGTAACAGATGAGGTGGGTCAAGGAATTGCTTTTGTAGATGAGATAGCACATACTACAGCCTTGGCAGAACTGTCACTGATGTATGTGGTAGAGAGGACTGATGATGAAGGGGAGGAGTATGATCCTTATGTAGAAGTGAAAGAAGTAAACAATTTGGCAGATGAGGAAAAAAAGAAAAAATGCCAAGAAGGATATATGTTTGGCCAACACTATCAGGGATGGATGGGAGGTTCAAATGGAAATAGGTGGATTCTATCAGTTTATTTTGGCCCATGGTCCAGATGAAACATGGACCAGCTCTTGTTGGTGCAGATGGGATAGTAAGCACCATTTCAAGAATATGGGAAAACAATATTTGTAAGAAAAGTATTGTTTGTGCTCAGCATAATGTGGAAAAAGGAATTGCAGGAACAACAGGCAATGTTTATATGCCAGAGTATTCCTTTGAATGCTTACGTATGGATTTTATCCAGATGCTTCCAAGCAATGGGAAACATTATGCACTAGTTGTGATATGCAGTTTTAGCAATTGGGTAGAGGCCTTCCCTTTGAAAAATAACACATCCTTGAGTACGGCAATGCTACTGTTCAAAGAATAGTTTCCAAGGTTTGACTTGCCCGGACCATTTGGAGTGTCAATGGAGTAAATTTTCCAGATCAAATAGTGGATTTGATGCGTAAAAGTTTTGGTATAAGACAAAAATTCCATTTCAGTTTAGCCTGCTGCCGCTGCAGGGTTAGTTGAGCGGTATAACTGAATATTGAAGAACAAGTTATCAAAAATGTGTGCATTTAATGAACTAAGTGGGGTGGATGCCTTGCCCCTAGTCTTGCTCTCCATGAGAACAACCGTAACAGCAAAGATTATCGCATTCTAAAATGGTGATGGGTAGGCCGGCCAATGTCCATGGGTTTGCATCTCCATCAAGACTGCGCGATATGCCACACCCTGTATTGTTGGATTATTGTAAAGTACTAACAAGCCATCTGAAATTCACCAACTGGTCAGAGACTTCTTGTCCTCCACCCCTGGAGGTACAAGTCCAAGTATGTCCTCTAGATATGTTGGTATTCCTGACTAGGATGAACACTACTGTTCCACCCACTGATTCAGCTAACTCTTCCCCACAGTTTCATCAGATAACTATTATCACATGGAGAGATATGTCTACAATCTAATGGTTCCCTGTTTTTGGGTAATAGTGTTTGCAAACTACATTTTTAAAGGGCTAGTGTCTTTCATATTCATTGTGCCCTCGCACCTGGTAAAGGTATATATTTTATTTGTAGTACCAAGGCTTACCCATGGCTGCCACCAGGGTGGGAGGGATCCTGCTAATTAGGATTGGCTCTTCCATACATTCGAGCAATTTCCACTGACCTTGGCTTCACTAAAGTACACAACTCCCTTGGTCATTACAGAAGGGATACCTCAAATATGTTTTAAATAGAACAGATACTGCTGGACAGGAAGCTAATGACTTTGGGTTAGGAATACTACCTCTACATGGGCACATTTTCACTCACACACTGCCTTTGCAGGCTCCGTGTCTTGGTGCAGAACAAAGTGAAGAGTCGACATGGCACACATCCCTGTGTGCCATGCCTACAAACCACTGCCTGGCATAGATCAGTCATCCCTCTAGCTGGGTGCACTATACCAGTGGTAAGGGTACAGGTGTAAGAGCCCTGTACCCCTACAGTGCCGAATCAAATCAAATCAAATCAAAAACTGCTTTATTCGATTTTGATTGTAAAAACCATAAAAGCACAATAGAAAAAGTTAAAACACATTGTCATGATTCATATGATTACCAAAAAAACAGAATAAAGTGAGAATAAAAATGCATTAAAAAGAATTTATAGTAACTTGGAAGGTTATTTTAAATCAGTTCATTGAAGTCCTGTATCTAATTACAATTTTTAAAAACAAAGACACAAAATACATAGTCAGTTCATCTTCCAGCATTTGTAATCTCAAAAGAGCTATTGTACATTGTCTCAATCCCCATTTTCGCATCATAGGAATTAAAAATCTTTTCCTCGGTAAGGAGTAAAATTTACAGAAGAGTATGCAATGTAACATGGATTGAACAGAGGTATCATCACAGGGACATAATATCAAGTTTTTTGACCAGTAATTTTCTTCTGGGAATGTGACCAGTTTAAAAAAGGTCCCCCCCAGAAATCGTGTGAGTAGCATGCGAGAATAACAGCTTTGCATCTGAATCAAGTATGGCTGGATCCCCTGTCCTTGTAGGATCAAATGATTCTCCATGACTGAGGTCTTACATTTCTCTGCCAGCCAATATTTACACTCTAAAAAGAGCAAACAAGTTTCTTTCAGCTTTATCCTTGAAATGGTCTCTAAGCTACTCAGGGAATCAAAATATTCAGGATGTCCAATGTCATTGGATAGTTTTTTTACATACATGATCCAGGGGATTCTTGAGACCCCCTGGAGATTAAGACAGTCCATAATTATATCTCTGTTTAGGCCTGTCTCATCAGTAGACCATACCTTGTGCCATAAAAGAAGAGGATTAGCTTTGATAAGGTCTGAGATATAATGTAAACCTACTTCCTTATGGCACACATAAGTAGAAGTAGACCCTGGGGTGGCTAATAGATAACGGAGAAAAGCATTCTCACAAAGCTGTATGTTGTGAGGTTCTATTATTCCCCATATTCCTGCCCGTATGTCGCCGTGGAAACACATTTAGAATTATATATGTCCACTAACACTGACACGGGTCGTCTCTCCAACTTATTGGCAAAATTTCAAACAGCCCCAATTGCTCGGTAGAAAGCCAGTTTTCTAGCTTGCACCGCCGAAGACCAGGTCCCTTTTTTATCAAAGTTAAAACCCAGATACGAAAATGTGTCAGTTGTATCTATTTTTGTATTTGAGAGAAAGATTTTGCATGTGCAAGTTCTTTTAGTGGTACAACACATAGTGAATGTCTTACTTATATTTATTTTAAAACCTCTATCGGTCATGTACTTCTGGGGTCTGGGGTATTCCTGACTTGGGGGTAATCCTGTTTGTCTTGAATAAGATGAGAAGCTACACTATTTATGTATAAATTAAATAGGAGTGGTGCGAGTATACAACCCTGTCTGACTCCTTTATTTATGTCAAACTTAGAGGTGCACTCACCCTGGTTCCCATACCGTACCCTCATCCCGGCCCCTGGATATAACTCCTTAATAAAAATCAGCAGATTTGGTTTTATGCCCATTTGCAGTAATATGGACCAGAGTTTATCGTGATTTAGATAGTCAAAGGCTGAACTTCGGTCGACAAATGTTAAAAAGAAGTTTTCCTTTTTGGCCGCTACATACTTGGCTATGATCAACGCTAAATTCAGGCCTTGCTCTGTAGTACCAAGTCCTGCCATAAACCCATATTGGTACTGTGAGAGTATGCCTTTATCCTCCACCCAGAGTTGTAATTTGTTTAGTATAACCCTCCCGGTAACCTTCATGAGTGAATCCAATAAAGATATTGGACGGTAACATTTTGGTTCGTTGCGGTCACCTTTCTTAAAGATAGGGACCACGATAGCCTCTTGCCATGTGAGAAAAAAAACATTTTTGTTACAGCTGTTTAGGACGTTAGTTAAAAGTGGGGCCCATAACTCAATGTGCGACTTGTATATGTCAACTGGCACCCTATCCGCTCCTGGGGCTTTCCCTGCGCACTATCATTAATGGCAGTTTGAACTTTCACCAATGAGAATACGATGTTTATTGGGAATGTTTCCTGGGGCACGATTTCATCTCTTCCAGTTTTATCTAGTCTCACATTCTCAGTTGGGTCATCTGCCTGATAGAGTTCTTTAAAATAATTGACCCAGCTATCTTCGGTGATTGCCACTTCTATCGTATCAGTTACCCTATCTGCGAAAAAGGGGGCATTTACGGCCTTCCAAAAAACAATATTATCTTTGATTAGACAGGCTTGATGTAATGCCTGCCAGGCTTCCTGTTTCAATTGGCTCTTGCGATTTTTAACTGCACATTGGTATGCAGTTCTTGTGAGTCTTAGTTCAGCCACATTTCTCGGTTCACTTTATAGCATCATCAGTAAGTGAGCATGGGCCTTACTACAATCCGAGTCGAACCATCCCTGCATCTTAGCTTTACTCTGTTTCAGTGGTCCTGTGAGGAGTTTACGTATTTCTTCAGCAATTCAAAGGAAGGCCTCGATGACTAGGGCGTATTCACCGATCGCAGTTAGACACGTCTCAAATTCCTTATGTTTGTTTTTAATAAGGCTTTCAAAGAAGGCCACAGGCTCTACTTTATTCCACTTTATAGCATAACCATTCATCTTTGCAAGGCTTAATTTATAATTGCATACGTTTTCAGTTAGGTTAGTTGTTCTTTTGTTAGTCCCTGCAAAAGAGAGGGATAGGCTATTAGGGAGGTGATCGCTCATTGCCATGTCACGCGTTTTATAAGTAAGGACATGGCTGGAATACCTGTTAGATATCAGGGCAAAGTCTATTATTGATTTACATCCCATTCCTATGAATGTGGGCTCAAAAGGGACCAAAGGAGAGCACAGTTCATTTGCGAAGCCCAGATCTAGTTGAAAGATCAAATCATTAAGGTAATTGCGCAGGGTCGTATGGGAAAAGTGTGTGCAGGGGTCATCTCTGCCTTTACCCAGGCCACAGATGCCCAAGTGACTGTGCAGGCATAAAAAACAATTGAAGTCGCCCACCCATATAATGCATATGTCCTCAAGCTGTTTTTTTTCTATATTCATAAGATTTTGGCATATGTCCTCTAAAATCTTACTTACTTCCACTCTCTGGATGTTATTGTAGAAAATTATCAGGACCATTTTTTGATTACCCTCAGCAGTCATCTGCAGTATTTGATAGTATTCGGACTCTGAGTAGGATTTTATTATCAAATCATTTAAAAGATTTGACACATAGATGCAAAGCCCCCTTTATTCCTTCCCCTTACTGACTACGTAGCAGGAGTGTGAAAGGTACGATAGCCATTAATATGTATGGCCTCTATTGCCCAACATTCCTGTAGGAAAATAATTGAGAAATCCTGCATAAAAAATAGACAGCCAGGGTCCCTTAACCTAGCTGACCAGCCCTGCGATGTTCCAGGACATCAGTTTAATGCTATTATCCAGCTTTATGTTATTGATGTTTATGCTATCAGTTATCTCTGAGGGGACAACTCCCGATAGACTTCCACTTTTACTATACCGTGCCAGTAGATACAGATCATGTACTCTAGCTTGTTGATTATTTTCCAGGGATACTTCCTTTACTGTTGGTTTTGGGATTATATGCGTCTTACAAGGGAGATCACCCTTATTCTGTGTATAACAACATTGAAATGCCAAGTCCATTAGTAAACAATGTAAGTGCAGTGCTGCCATTAAGAGTATATGGTGCTGGGAGTTTGCCATTACGCACTCCACAGTACCATAATGGCTAACCTGAAAAATGAGAAGTTCGGTATCAAACTTCCCAGCACATAAAGCCAATACTGATGCCAGTGTTGGATTTAATGAAAAATGCACACAGGGGGCATCTTAGAGATGCCTCTGAAAAACTATCCACTCTCTTGTGATTCCTGACTGGCTCCCAGCCATCTGCCACCATCAGACAGGATTCTGGACCCTTGGGTAGCAGGTCCCTGCTCTTTGGGTCTGGAAACAACGAACATCCTGGGCAGAGGTGTCATGCCTCCTCCCGCATGATGGGCATGGTCCGTGGAGAGGGAGCTTCAAAGGCCCTGTAACCTTTGTTAGCTGCCACCAGCCTTTTGCTGCTATCAGCAAGTACCTGCCACTGGTTATGACCCCAATCTTGGGTGCGAGAACCAGTGGGACAACCTAGCTAGCAAGAGAGAAGTGCCCACCTTCGCCAACTCCACACCTCCGGTGGGGGAGGCAAGGTGAAGCCCATATCTCAGTTCCTGCCATCTTGTAGATGGGAACCCTCCAATCAGGAAGAGGCGTATGCCCCCCTCCCACTGGAGAGAGGCATACTAGGGGGTATAGACACCGCAGGTTATGGACTCATTGGTATCAACCTGCAGACCCCTAAATCTAGTATTTAGGGACACCCCTAAACCTTCCTTCTCTAGATTCTACATGACAAGAAATACAAAAGAGCTGTGCTGCAGAAGAGTAGGACAAAGACAACCGCTTTGGCCCCAGCCCTACCGGCCTGTCTCTTGCTCTGAAACCCCTGCAACCTGAACCCAGCATGTCCTGCAGCCAGAAGCCTCCAAGAACCCCAGAGACCTGCCCTGCTTTCCTAAAGAACTCTGATCTCCTGTGGACACAGGATTTATCCAACACCAACCGAAGCCAGGACTCCAGATCCAGCCAGATCTGTGAGCCCTCACAACTTTGCACTCGGAGCCCACGGCCTGAGTTCAAGTGGCCTAACACCCCAGCAAGGTCTCTCCGGCGATCCTGACCTGTGATCCAGCATTGGATGACCTCTTCCAACCTTCTA
The DNA here is from genome assembly GCF_964261635.1 of Lissotriton helveticus. Classification (NCBI taxonomy): domain Eukaryota; kingdom Metazoa; phylum Chordata; class Amphibia; order Caudata; family Salamandridae; genus Lissotriton; species Lissotriton helveticus. The sequence continues at coordinate 1,457,741,082 of NC_136059.1, forward strand.
CTCAACGCCTTCAGTCTCATCCCGAAGGGACCCCCCCAACCGCGACCGGAACTAGTGAGAAGAAATCAACACAAAAGGACACCCCTGAACATGCAGCTCCTGCGTCCTGTGGTGCCTGAATGATGGTCTCCTGGTGTCCAGCAACTAGTCTTCTTCATCCTCCAGTCATTGGTTCCCTTCGTCCAGTCTCCTGGCTCCAACCTGCAGTCCTTTTTCACCACCAACATCTTCCTTTGAAAAGCATTGGGCTCCCAACACCTCAAGAGCACCCTGCACCCAGCTGCCCCATCGCTGCTAGTGGTGTGAACTTGGTGCTAACCTGGGAACCCCTTTGCCCTAACCTTAACCCTAGGAGTTTGGCTCCTGAGTTCGAGTGGCCTGCCCCTGAGCAGCCCCCAACCAATCACACAGATTCTGCACATTCCTGCCCTTTTGTTTTACCTTTGGGCAGCGCAGCAAGAAGATCTATCCTACGGTAAAAGCCTATAAATGAGGCCCCAAATGCTTAACACTACCTTCCTGATAAGCCTGACTGATCAACCACACTACCACAAAAATAAGGTATTATCTACTTTAGCCTCTGCTATACCTTTGGGGAGCCACTGGAATGTGTGTGTTTTGGTATAGTATATACAGAGAAAGATTCTTACAGTTAGCCAAAGGCTCTTTACAAATTCAAACTGGTAGCACATGCAATTAATAAGCCTATAGTGAGAAATTTGCTTCACATATGGAAACAGGCACAAGCCTTACCGAGAGTACTGCAGCAGCTGCATGCCTCTGCTGTCCTCTAGAATAATTCAGGTCTATTAGTGGAAGGGTCAGTGGTCAACTAGGCTGCATGGAAAGAATGAGGTATACACAGGACAGACCAGTTAATCACAGGACATACCTTGAAACCCTTTGGAGATCTGTGTTTAGAATATGACCTTCATCCGTCGCTACAGTGAAAAAATCTACAGATGGGTAGAACAGGACCTTGGCCATAATTTTATTTCCTTGTAGGCACTCTGCCATGTTGGGATGTGACTGGATCCCAAAGCATTTGGAAGCCATCTTGAATGGGACTAATCCTCCCTTTTTTCCTCTTTTTATGTTTTATGTTTATCACTCTTTATTTGCCTTTCTTTTTATTTACCAGTACTCAGCTCCTGTAGAGGAGTCTGCGTTCAGCTGTGGGGGTTGCTGGACCCCGGTTTTAAGCCACTTTTCAGTTGCCCACCTGTTTTACTGCCTTCTTGGTATCCACCCTGTTTAACCTCTTGCATGCTCATGACAAGGTGAGCTCGTCATGCGGCACACTGGAGCTGTGCTCATGACAAGGTGAGCTCGTCATGTATAATGGGATTCAATAAATATCAGCACAGGAGGGGAAAAGCCTTAGCAGCCAAGTGGTTAAGGACCACCTATCATGCTCAACTCAGTGTGTCAGCGCAGCTCCTCTTGAGCAGGACCTCACCCATACTTTTATTCCCTTGTAGGCACTCTGCCATTTTGGAATGTGCCTGGATCCCTAAGCATTTGGGCGCCATCTTGAAAGAGAGTAAGACTCCTGTTTTTCACTCGTTTAATGTTTTATGTTTATCACTGTTTGCCTTTTGTTTCATTTAACAGTTCTCCACTCCTTCAGAGGAGCCTGCATTCATCTATGTGGGTTGCTGGACCCCGTTTTTTTTTTTTAATAACAAATTTTACAATAGGTTATTTTGCAATATGTAGTAGTCTCAGCCCCTCCATGGCCAGAGAGATGCTCTGTGAGTTTGTTTCAATAACCAAATTTCAAATCTATAACAACACCCACCAAACACGTAGGTGACCTAAACGAAAAACTTACAGATAGGTTCCGGTCTCCATGTTCGTACAGGCGGTACAGTCGTCATAGTGTGCCACATTGAATACATACACATACATATTTTTCCAAAACTCTCTGTGGGCATACACAAACACATAAAACAAAGTAACACATTTTTAGGGGTCTAGGGGTCTGCCTCAGGCAAGGGGGGGAGGTCGATACCACGATAGTTCGCCCATCAAGTACAGACTTTGTGGTGTTTAGAGGGGCTTTCCCCGGCCTCAAAAACAGCTATCTCAGCCCCCACACAATTACCTACTTCAGTTTTCCATTTGCCCAGGGTCGGGGTGATGTTGCCTTCCACATTTGTGCTATGTCCCATGTGGCCTCCGCGAGTGGTAAGAACAGGAGGTGCTTCTTATACCTATTCCTCCCTATGTCTTCTATGGAGTGTAACAAGAAAAAGTGAGGGTCTATCGGGAGATCCCATGACAGCACCTCACAAAGGCATGAACGAATTTGGCGCCAAAACGGCTGTAACGCTGAGCAGCACCAAACCGTGTGTAAAAATGAACCCTCCTCCATATCACACATCAGGCACATGAGGGACTGGATAACGCCCATCCGCCATAAACATACCCTAGTGTAATATGCGCGGTGTAGGTGCTTAAATTGAATAAGCCGAAAGCGCATGGACACCGCCGCACCCCGAGGGCTGCAATGGCTTCGGCCCAATCATCGTCGGTGATTTCAGGTATATCTGCCAGCCACGCAAGCCTTTTCTTATCTAGTGTGGTGGCTGCATGGGTCTTCAGTGTCTGATAGACCTGCCTGATCTTGTGAGGTCCCAGGTCTCATGTAAGCAGTCGTCCCTCTACGGGTTGATATTCAGGGAGGGATTCTAATGTGTGGTTCTGGGGTTGAAGTGCATGTCGAAGCTGGAGGAACTTGTAGAATTGTGATTTATGTAAATCAAAGTCAGTCTGTAGATGGTGAAAAGATTTCATTGTGACACCACACATTACATCGCCAAGGGTCGAAATCCTGACACGATCCCACCCCCTGAACCCCATTATTGACGATACAGATCGGAGATATGTGCCCTGCCATAGGGAAGTTATTTGAGTAAGTGTCCCAGGCCAGCCCATCTGTCAGGTATTAGCCCGCCAGAGTTGTATCACCACCCTGCCAGAGTTGTATAACCACCCTGCCAGCCGGTGGTAGGTGATCAAGACGAACCGTGCTGTATAATAAATTGAGGAGCGGGACCTGATCCATAGCAGCATGTTCCATCGAATATGCTGGATCTGTGGGGGAGCAATACCACCATTCGTTTATTACTATCACGTGGGACGCTTTCTAATAAGCATAGACGTCTGCTGCGGCGATCCCGCCACAATACGTGGATTGTACACATGTGTGGAGTGCCACTCTGACCGCCCCGACTTTCCACATGAATTTATTTTGTATGGCTGCCACTTGTGCAAACCATGTTCGCGGAATGGGATATGAATAATTCTGGAAGCAATACAGAATACGGGGCAGCGATACCATTTTAAAGATGGCTGAGCGCCCCTACAGGGAAAGAGGGAGAGAGGACCACACAGTGGTTTTGTTGTGAAGGCTAGCCAATATTTATTTATTTATTTAAACGTATTTATTTATTTAAACTTATAAGGCGCACAGCTACCCGCAATGGGTTTCCCGGCGCCAAGGGACAGACTAAAGGAGAAAAGAACTGCCAAGCAAACTACTTGAAAGGATTGCACTGATCACGGCTTGAAAAGCCAAGTTTTTATTCCCCTGCGGAAACGGAAAAGATTTGTCTCCAACTTCAGGGTCACGGGCAAGGCATTCCAAGACTTAGGACCTAGATGGGAGAAAGAGCGGCCACCCATCTTCACCAGCCTAAATCTAGGAACAATGAAATCGCCTTTCCCCGAGGATCTCAAGCAGCGACTGGGCTTATAAGCCTGAATGAGACCCTGTAGATACTTCGGGGCTGTGCCCTGTTTAATCTTAAAAATGTGACACAAGGCCTTGAAGCCAATGAAGATCGCGGAGGGCTTGAAAGGCGGATGTTCTCCGGGGAACATTACAAAGCAGCCGTGCGGCCACATTCTGAACAACCTGAAGTTTGTTCACTGTTGTTGAATCAGCACCAAGGTAGAGGACATTACCGTAGTCCAGGGGGGAGACTACCAATGCCTGGACCACGGTCCTCTGTGTGGAGGTGGGGAGCATCCACAAGATTTTCTGAAGCCATCTTAAGGTGGCGAAACAGATGGAGGCCACCCTAACTGCCTGTTGCCGCATCGTAAGATTTCATCAATGAGGAATCCGAGATTGCGAACCTAAGCAACGGGTTGAGGGGTAGGACCCATACTGTTGGGCCAATATTGAGGACCCCATAGATCTTTACCCTTGCCCAAGATCACAACCTCGGTCTTATCCCCATTTAGCTTGAGGAAGTTGCTCTGCATCCACTCAGAAACTCGGGTCAAGCCCTGCTTCAAAGCCGAGATGTTGTTACCTTCCATATTAGAGAGAGAGAAAATAATTTGCGTATCGTCGGCGTAAGAGAATAGAGTAAGACCGGCTTCCTCCACAATAGTGGCTAGGGGTCTAACATAGATGTTGAATAGCAATGGACTAAGGATAGACCCCTGGGGAACGCTGTACGCCGATGAGCAATTATAGAGGATGCTTTAGCTGAGAACACTTGAAAAGTGCGATCACTTAGAAAAGAGGCTATCCAAGCCAAAGCAGGGCCCTCAACTCCCAAAGATCGAAGAGTTGCGAGAAGGATGGAATGAGACACGGTATCGAATGCCACACTTAAATCACGAAGAATGAGTGCAGATGTTTCTCCGCGATCGATACCATGCCGTAAACTCTCAGTAACTCCTAAAAGTGTAGTCTCAGTGGAATGATGCACTCTAAAGCCTGATTGAGATGGATGCAGGAAGCCCAAACTCTCTACCAGGAGAGTCAGCTGTGAGTTGATATGTCTTTCCAAGATCTTAGAAAAAATGGGCAACAGCGAGATAGGCCTAAAGTTGGATAAAGTAGACGCATCAGCACCAACCTTTTGAATTAGCGGAATGATCATCGCATGTTTCCACTCCTGTGGAACATATGACTCTATTAAGGAGGAGTTGAGGAGTTTCATCACAACACGACGAGAGTCCAGATCAAGTTGTTTCAGGATCTTAGCCGGTAAAGGGTCACAGGGAGAGCCAGATTTGATGCTCTGCAAGCAGTGAGCAAACGAGGCATCGTCGAAAAGTGACCAATCAGTAAGTTTGACTGCCAAGGAGGGCAGACTATTATAGTCAGGCACTAGCATAGACGGTAATTCCTTATTCGACGATGAGGAGCTCAGAGAATCATAGATGCGTTCCACCTTAGCAATGAAGAACTCTGCGATAGAATTGCATTGTGCCTCGTCCAGGACAGGGGGGGCAGGAATTGAATCTTCGCCTGTCAGTTTTTTTACCACAGAAAAAAGAGTACGAGGACAGTTCTGGGCATGTGTTACGGTGTTGGCAATGTAGGCAGCTCTAGCAATTTTACATTGTTTGTGGTAGTCTCTAAGAGCTTCCTTATAGGCCACCTTGCGAGACTGAGAATAAGAGCATCTCCATTTCCTCTCGAGGGCCTTACATTGGGACTTCAAGGTCTTTAGATTTTCTGAGAACCATGCCGCAGGGTGACGGTGGGGCAGAAAATGCTTGGGTACCAATGGAAGAAGCTTATTACCAGCAGCACTCAACCATTTGGAAACTGCAACCTCCAACACCGACAGAGACGAGTCAGCATCCGGTAAAGTATCAGACAAGTACAAATTAAGATCAGTGATGTAAAGTTTGCCCCAGCATCTTAGACTCTCTCCTGTGTCCCCGCTACCAGTTGCCATAATATTAGTACAAGGGAGAGAAAACTGAACTGCAAAATGGTCAGACCACTCCAAAGGGTGGGCGGCTGGTTCACAATCATACGGAAGGTTAGAGAAAACAGGATCCAATAAGTGCCCTGCAGAGTGCGTAGGCCCTGAATTCCAATAAGTGCCCTGCAGAGTGCGTAGGCTCTGAATTGCGCAGCAGAATATTAAGAGTTTCTAAATCAGCTAAAAAGGTTTTACTAACAGCGCATTGAGGGTCTTCCAGATGTAGGTTCAGATCACCAAGAATGGTGAAATTGGCAGCCTTCAAGATCAGCGGGGCAATGATTTCAGAGAAAGACGTCGTCCATACGTTAGAATTCCCAGGGGGACGATATATCAGTAGACCAGACAGTCATCTGAGGGCTCATTGCTAGTTTGAATTGAGCGGCCTCGCATCCTTGAAGAGGAAAGGCTTAGAACTTGCAGCTATAGATAGATTTGAAAATTATAGCAATGCCACCTCCCTTGCCAATATCTCTATCCCTCTTGACCATGACATAGTCAGTGGGGATTGCCGAGGCAATGTCAGGTCCAGAGCTTGCATGGAGCCAAGTTTCAGTCAGAAACACGGCATCTGGTCTTTCATCGACTAAGAAATCATAAATATGATTTTTGTATTTAGGAAGTGACCTTCAGTTAATATTCCAAAACTGAAGTTTGGAACAAGTAGAAGGTGTTTTTTTTGTACTTGATTTAACGTACTTATATAGGCGTTTTGTCGATTTACACCTAATCATCGTACCCATTGAGAACCCACAATAATTGCAATTAAAGCCATGAACAGGAAGAGTACAAGTTAAACAATGTGTGGATGACTCGTGCCTAAGAGATTTTAATTCCTCTGCAGTATAGCTGATAAGAGTACCATGAGTAACGGAGGTAGATTTTTCTTGAGCAGGGTCAGTGGCCCCTAGGCCCGGCCTGGCGCGGACGGGCGCAGACGGGCTTACCTCTGGTGCACCTCCGGCGCGCCAGTGGCGCGCCAGTGGCGCGCCCGCTGCGCGCCTGCATTCAGAGTCCTTAAATAGGAATTGGCAAGAGCTCCTAAAACACTAGCACGCTACCCAAGATGGCGTCTTGGGAGCGTCTCTAATCCCCTGGTTCCACACCCAAGATGGCGGACGGGAGCAGACAGAGCGCGAAGCTCACCGAAATGGTGAGTGGTCTCAACTATTAAAGTGCAAGAAATGCGGACAAAATGGGTCTGAGCATCAATAAAGCAGCAAAACACAGTTGTGCAAGGTTATTAAAAATTAGCAAGTGCCGAGCGGCAATTAAAAAATGAGCAGCATTTCAACACAGCTGCGTGGCAAGCAAGTTCTGTGTTTCACGTTAGTCTCCTCCGTCCGTAAATAGCATTTACCAAGTGCCCCTATATAAGGGGGAAATATTGCATTCCCAGGAGATTTTCAAAGATGGGGAAATGTATATACCAAGATATTTGAAGCCCTCCGTCGCCTGAGAAAGCTGTGATGCCCAGTGTCGCTTCTCTGTTGCCCGCACACCGTGAATAGAATAGATTTGGCGGGTGTTAGCATGAAGGCCCGAGAAGCCCTCAAAAACCCTGAGGATTTCTAATATACGGAGACCCGAGTTCCAGGGATCAGTCATGAAAACAAGGACATCATCCGCATATAATGCTATACGGTCCAAGCGTGACTGGGACCAGTCGAACCCTCGAAGAACCGGATCACTCCGAACCCACGCCCCTAGAGGCTCTATCGCCAGCGCAAATAATGGGGACAAGGGGCAGCCCTGTCTTGTACCTCGCTGGATAGAAAAGGGCAGTGAATGATGGCCAGCAACTTGGACCTATGCTGGCAGCTCGGTGTATAACAGATGCACGTAAGCCAATAAGCGAGGTCCCAAATTTATCGCCTCGAGGAGCTGGAATAAATACACCCAGCTCAGGGAGTTGAACACCTTATCTATGTCGGCAAGAAGCAAAGCGGCTGACGGGCCCGGCATCGGGGCTGCCGCCAAGGCATTATGAACTCGTCGGATATTATGTCTAGTAGCCCTGTGTGGCATAAAGCCCTATTGGTCCCGATGGACCACTTCAACGATGCAGCTGCGCAGGCGATCAGCTAATACCTTGAACAACAGCTTTAGTTCAAAGTTTATAAGGGAAATAGGGGGATATGAGGATGGATCTTTAGGGGGTCAACCCGGCTTGTGAAAAAGTACAATTTCTGCATGACGCCAGTCCCGGGGCAGAATGGCAAACTCCACGGCCTCCTGAATGGTCGCTGTTGGACTTGGCCCTTTTTGCAGGGTCATCCCTGAACTTGTTGCCTTCCTCCTGTTTTTGTTGGTTTTATGACTCTGGGCACTTTACCATTGCTGATCAGTGCTAAAGTGCATATGCTCTCCCTATTATAAATTAATGTATGAATTAATGATTCCATGATTGGCTGGTTTGGTTTACCTGTCAGACCCAAGTACAGTGGACCAGGAGTGCGCAGGGCTGATAATTCAAATAATTCAAATGCTGCTGGTGGGGTTGCAGCACTGGTTGTGCCACCCACAGCCTTGTAAAAGTGTATATAAGGTCAGCCATTGCAGAGCCTGTGTGCAGTCTGGTACTGCCATGTTGACTGGGCATGTGCACCCAATTGTCAGTCCCTAAAACTTCCCTTTTCTTCATATCAGACACCCCTAAGTTAGGCCCAAGGGCAGGGTGCATTGTAAGTATAAGGTAGGACATGCCCTGGTGTGTGTGGCATGTCCTAATAGTGAATTACAGCCATTTTCGTTTTTCACTATTACAAGGCTACATGTTCTCCATAGGCCAGAATGGGAAGTTAGATTATTACATTTTATAATCCTAACTGACTCAGGGAACATGGTGGAAATTCGAGTTTAATATGCCTGAACTCAGAATGATAAAAAAACATCTTTTAGTGAAATTGATTTTAACATTCTGTGTATAAAATACCACTTTTAGAAAGTAGGTATTTTCTTGCCTAAATTACCAAGCCTGCCTCTGCTAGGTTGTGTATTCCTTGTCTGGAGTTTTTGAGTGACAGGGCTGGGGGATTCCAGGAGACCGGGTGAGTCCGCCCAGTGGTGAATAGAGCGATCTGTATCTAGATGGGAAGGAGGAGTTGCGCCTGGGACCTGAATAGGACTGTGCCTGCCCTACACAGTGCTGGCTCCACCCCCTGTGGTGCGTCTGATGTCTCTGCCCTGCACTGTGAAAGGAGAGAAGGAATCATGTCAACAAAGTGCTCCAGAGCTGTGCTTTCCTTCCACAATGCTGGCTCCACCTCCTGTGGGGTGTCTGATGTATCTGCCCTGCACTGTTAAAGGAAAGAAGGAGTCATGTAAACAGAGTGCTCCAGAACTGATTTGCACTAGGCACAGGCCCCTCTGCCTCAGAGGACAAAGGATTTGGGGGTATAAATATTGGGACCCTGATCCCAAGAAATTAGACTACTTTTGGACTAAAAGAAGAAACCTTTGCTGAGGACAGGAACCTGAAGAAACTGAGGAGAGACTATCCCTAAGCTGGAGTGCTGCTTGGGGGATTGGCCTGCAGTTGTTGACTGACTGCCAAAGGAAGGAGAAAGGAACTTTGTGTACTCTATTTTCAACTTGTGAAGGATCTCCAAGGGCTTGGAATAGAGCTTGCCTCCTGCTGAAGTCCCAGAGAAAACTGACTTCAACCCCCAGCTCCCCAGAGTTCTTTTGGAAGTGCCCGCTGCTGTTTTGGGCCTTCTGTGGGACTGCGTGTTGCAAGGAACTGGAAGCGCGACTCAACAAGGAAGAAGCGTGTCGCTGCTGCTACCGTCGCATCTTGTATATCGGTGCTGTAGCTGTCGCATTGCACTGCATCGAGAAGCGTGTCCCTGCTGCTGCCGTCGCATCGTGAATGTCGGCGCTGTAGCTGTCTTATTGCACCGCATTGAGAGAAGCGTCTCGCAACGAAGAGGAAGTGTGTCGCCGTTGCTGCTGCTGCCGTCGCATCGTGAGTGTGGGCGCTGTAGCTGTCGTATTGCACCGCATCGAGAGAAGCGTCTCACAACGAAGAGGAAGCATGTCGCCGTCTCTGCAGCTGCCGTCGCATCGTGAATGTCGGCGCTGCTGATGTCGTATTGCACCACATCGAGAGAAGTGTCTCTCAAAGAGTAAGAAGCGTGTCGCCATCGCTGTTGCTGTCGCATCCTGAATGTCGGCGCTGTAGCTTTAGGAAAGCGCCTAACATCCCCCAGAGAAGCGCGCCGCCATTAGATCTTGGATGTCGCCAGTGTAGTTGTCGCATTGTGCGGAAGCCTCTCTCAACGTCGGAGAAGAGTGCCGCAGCTGAGGCTGTTGCCGTCGCATCGCTGAACAAGGGTGTCGCCGCTGCAGTTGACGTGTCACACCGAGACTTATCCCATCTTCGTAGAAGCATGCCGCATCTGGAAGATCTTCACGTCTTTATTTCTTTGCACCGGAACTTTGTGGCATCTCCATCGCTGCAACATTGCTTGTGGAAGTGCAACACATCGTAATGTACATTGACGCAAAGTGTCCCATCTTAAGAACTGAACTGAACTGAACTAAGCTAAAACTCCCATTTTTACGTATAGTATTGTGGATTTTTGTTGTTTATGGTCTAGTGTTAAATCTATGTAAAGAATACTTCTTTTTTATATAAAACCTGGTGTGGTGTCCATCTGTAGTGTTGTCACTGGATTACTGTATGTGGTCACAAATGCCTTACACACTGCTTCTGAGATAAGCCTGTCTGCTCGTGCCAAGCTACCAAGGGGGGGTGAGCAGGGGTTATTTTAGGAGTGTACCCCCTTACCCTTACTAGAGGCAAGGTCCCTATTTGTCACAATTACCTACCTGTGCCAACTAGAGACCCCCAAATCTAACAGTCGCCAATAAACTGGGTCCCAACATGTGTATGTTCGGCCTCAGGAATTCCATTAGAAATCCGTTGGATCCGGGAGCCCGGCCTGGATGAAGTGCATTAAGTGCCACAGTGAGTTCCTCCGTGGTAATGGGGGGTGTCCAGTTGTTCACGGAGATGATCGGAAAGACGACGGGGGAATATCCACCAAGAATTTAACGATCAGTTCAGGTGAAATTTGTTCGCACCTAGTAGTAAAGTGCTCCTCGAATGCCGTAGCAACACCCTGTAGTGTCGTACGGAGGGACCCATCGGTACCGCGAATGTCAGGGACAATCGCTGGAGACTCATCCGCCCTGCAGAATCTATGGAGCATCTTACTGGACTCATCACCCCATTGATAAATTCGATGCTGTGACGCCTCCCATATCTCCTTTTCCTCACCCATGAAGTGCTGTCGAAGATCCTGTTGCGCCTGCAACAGATTTAGGTGAATAACTGGGTTATGATCAGTATTGAGTTGTAAAGCCAGGGACGCTTGACATGTCTCTAGAGCCACCAATTGCTCCTGTCACGCCCGTCTTTCCTTCGTGCGGTAACTAATCTTAACCCCACAAACTGTCGGTTTTAGGGCTTCCCATAGAATAGTCTGAGAAAGAGCTGTGGGCCCATCATCTTCCAGATATGTAGTGACTGCGGTGTGAAGCATATCCTGGTATGCCGGATCGCGGAGATGCCACGTGACATCCACCACCGGAAGGGGTATTTACGGGAAAGGGTGTGGAACTTTAATCGGAGCGGAGAGTGGTCGGAGAGCACGCAGGGCATATGAGTCACCCAAGAGAATCTGTACAACTGTATCTGCGGGGCAAAGAGGTAGTCCAGCCGCGATTGTGAACCATGTACTGTGGAAAGATAAGTAAAGTCAAGGTCGGTGGGATGATATTCGTTCCATATGTCCTCCCACCCAGGGCATTGACCAAGGGTATGCAGCTTAGTTGGGCTCCGCAAGGGTGCACTGTTTGGGTTGCACTGGCAGTCAAGGGGCCCCATTGTGTTCTTCCAGTCGCCCCCCAACAGGGTCAAATTCTTTTTATTTATTTTTTTATTTTGAAGGTAAGGTGCAGTACAAGTAGTTATACAGTTAAATAGACATAAATAGAGCATTAAAACTTAATATAAATATAACGTAACATATAAATAATATTCCAAATACATATAAACAGATGTACAATTCATGATGTGGGGTAAAAATTCAATAGCAGCATTAATATACAGATAAAAATACTGATTTCAGGTCATATTCTGATTCTGGCCTCCCTCCATTTCAGGACTGGCGCCCACAGGCGTCTACCCAGCTCTCGCTTTTTACCTCCTTTAAGTTCATATAGACAAGACTCAATATTATGAATGCCCAGGAGTCTCGAGAGCCACATCTGAAAGGAGGGTGCAATTACCTCTTTCCAACCAGCTGAAATCAGAATTCGCACCACAGCTACTGATATAAAAACCAGGGCTTCCTGATCCTTTCCAAGAGCCAGTTTTGAATCTGTACCCATTAATACCAACATCGGGGATAGATCGATCTTGTGACCTAGCAGCCCCTCCCAGAATTTCATTATCTCATCCTTAAGAGGGCCCAGCCTGTCACATGTGGCGAACATATGTACTAAGTCCGCTTGAGGTGAGTCGCATCTGGGACAACAGTAATCCGGCCTAACACCCCAACCGAATAATTTAGCCGGCGTGTGGTACAGATTGAAGATTGTTTTATAATATGCGGACGACACGCAGCTGGTGGCCTCACTGGCGCAGGAAGCCAACTTGCCTGTACCGGGCGGGCTTAGAGAGTGCCTAGAGGAGGTGAAGACCTGGATGTCCCTATCGTCCCTAAAACTGAACGGGGACAAAACCGAGTTGATGCTCCTAGGCCCTCTTGATCTTAGCCTGCCCGCTTCTCTGTGTCCGCCTTGTCTGGGTTCCCCTCCAATCCCAAAAAACAATATTAAGAGTCTGGGAGTTTGGTTGGACAGATCTCTGTCCTTTAACGCACAAGCCACAAAACTCTCAGCCACCTGTTTTGGCATCATGAAGATGTTAAAGAAAATTCTCCCTCTTCTCCCCATGGAAGCCAAACAGGTGGCCATACAGGGCTTAATACAGTCACGCCTTGACTTCAACAATGTGCTCTACCTTGGTGCCCCAGATTACACTCTGAGAAGGCTCCAGATAGTGCAGAACTGCGCAGCACGCATTCTGCTCGAGCTCCCCCGCAGACAGTCAGTGAGATCCGGACTGGCAAGCCTCCATTGGCTACCGGTGCGCCAGAGAGTTTTGTTCAAGGCAATGTGTATAGCACACCAGGCCTTCTGGAACACCGGCCCTAGGATTACTCGTGACCTAATCACCCACTATACTCCTAGCAGAAGCCTCCGTTCCAGTCAGACCTTCCTCGCAATGGCCCCCAGAATAAAAAGGTCTAGATCTGGAGGCAGGACGTTTTCCTATAATGCTGCCAGGTCCTGGAACGCCCTTCCACTGCACCTCAGAGCCAACCCCAATCTGTCTGCGTTTCGCAAACAGTTGAAAACTTTTCTATTCATTCTACCCAACTAACTCTTCCTAGCTTCCCTATAGGCTCTCTTGCGGGTTCATGGTACTCTTAGCGCTTGGACGCCTCGGGGCAGCAATTCCCGCTGTATAAATTCACATCCTATCCTATCCTATCCTATCCTATAATGCTGGGCCCGTAAATTAGAAGCCCGGAAAAACTTTTTATTCAACTCTAGAGCAAGGTCTAGATCGACATCCGGGTTATCCAATTTAGTAACCCAACCACTTTCCATTTTCTCCATGTCATCTTGAATCTTCTCTATCAAGAGATTATAGATTATTTTAATCTTTCTACACCCTCTGCTCAATGCCTCAACCACAGGAATATCTATTTTGGGCTTTAGTTTAGGTCTTAAGCCCCTTAGAGTACGGGCGATTTGTTCATATAGGAACCAATGGGTAGCTGGAATGCCATACATTTTTTGCAGGTCCTCGAACCCTATTATCTTATCCCCCTCCATAATATTTTCAATGGCCTTAATCCCCATTTGCTTCCAATCCTGAAGATTCCTGTCTGTCCTCACTTGTGGTAACAGACAAGAGTTTGCCAGCTGGAGATAGGAATTTACTTTTGGGACTTTAAAATGTTTTAGGATAATTTTCCAAACCGATCAGGCCCCAAATAAAGTCTTAAAGCGTGCCTTTTTATAGAACCTGCGCTCGATTTCACGGAGCAGAAGACCAGTAGCGTTCCTCCCCAGCAACATTTCATAAATTGGGGGTGGTCCCTGAATCTCAGAGTTTAAGTTTCCCTCATCAGGTCTCGCATCGCTTTGAAGCAGAATAGACATTTGAATTAGAAGGCAGGACCAATGGTATAATCTAAGATTCGGGAGTGCCATACCACCCCTTTCCCTTGGCAGTGACAAAAAGTTAGTGGAGTGTCTAATCTTACCGTACTGCCATATAAACTTTATAAAGACAGATTCCATCTTGTTCATTATTTTGTCGTCCATAAGGAGGGGAATAGCCCTAAATAGGTAAAGGATTCTGGGGAACATTACCATTTTTATAGCATTGTCCCTGCCAACCAAAGAAAGATGCAATACATCAATTCTTTTTAATTCTGCCTCTATAGATTTGATTAAGGGGAGATAGTTCTCGTCTACTATTCTTTCCACCGATGCCTTAATTTTTACCCCTAAATAAACCGCTGAGTCCATGAATCTGGAATCAGATTTCACAATGTTTTTTGAACAAATTATTTGAGTTTTAGATTCATTTAGGAGGTAGCCAGAACCCAGTCCAAAAACCTTCGCCATCTGTACCAAAACCGGTAGTGTCTGCTGGGGGTTCGTTGTAAGTATGGCCAGATCATCAGCGTACGCTAGTAGTTTATTAGTATGTCCATTAAAAATCACAGGGGGAATATTTGGATTCTCTAGTATTTTCTGAATGAGGGGATCAATATACAAAGAAAAAAGGATGGGGGAACAGGGGCAACCCTGCCGCGTCCCTCTCTTTATGGAAAATGTATCCGACTTTTCCCCCATAGCCGTAACTCTCGCAGTCGGGTCCACATACATGGCTTTGAGCGCTCTAATGGCTTTCTCCTCAAATCCTCTTCCTGCCAATATCCCCTAGAGAAAGCCCCAATCGACGCGATCGAACGCTTTTTCAGCGTCTAGCAGGATCATGGCGACGCGACCCCCTCCCCCGTGGCAGCATGGGCATCAAAAAGAGTTATAGCTCTACGCGTATGGTCTGTAGTATCTCGTCCTGGGACGAACCCATGCTTCCACGGGGAGACAAGATCGCCATAATCCTGCCCAACCGCCTAGCCCAGATCTTTGAATAAATCTTGGTGTCGGTGATTATCAGGGATATTGGCCGATAAGATCCCGGTTTATCTGCTAGTTTGCCTTTCTTGTGGAAGATTATGATGTTAGTTTCCCTCCACGAATCGGGTACCACCCCTGAGTATACAATCCCATTGAATAGATCAACCAGTAAAGGAACAATCTCGCGTTCCATTGCTTTGTACACTTCCAGGGGTATCACGTCTGGGCCAGCAGCTTTTCCTGGCGCTAACTCCCGCAATGCAGTCAGGACCTTAGCATATGATATATCTTAATCAAGGTCCGCTCTGGTTACCCCATTCAAACAGGGACCGTTATCTGGGTATTTCTGCCCCTGGTTGTTTCCAATCTTTCCCACATCATACAATTCTTTATAAAAATTCTGAAACACCCTTAAAACATCCTTAGTTTCTGTGTAAGTATTTCCATCTTCCTCGATACTGGCAATATGATTTTTTGATTTTTCCTGCCTTAATCGAAGGGCCAGGGCTCTGTCCGCTTGCTCTCCTGTTGCGTATCTTTTTGCTCTGGAAGCTTGAAAATCCCTTATTGCCCTTTGTGTTATTTCCTTCTGCAGGGCCGCTTTAATAATCACTAAGACATTATGGCTTTCCTTACTATCTCCCCCGGAGGCAATATCTCTAATATGCTGTTCTTCAACTGTGGAAAGCTTACCCATAAGTTTCTCTACCTCCATCCTATCCTCTTTTCGGAGTCTAGATGAACAACTAATCGTTTCTCCCCTTAACGCAGCTTTAAAAGCCTCCCAGACCCCATTCCGTGATGTACTATATCTGTTTGCTGCAAAGTATTCTCCAACCCATTTATTCAAATGATCTACAAACCTATCATCTGCTAACAATCTTCTTTCAAATGACCAAGGAGACTTTACCCTCTCCACTCTTCCCAGATCATAAATAAGCAACAATGGGTTGTGGTCAGAGATCGCTCTTGGGAGTTTAATAATCTGCACCTTCTCTATTTCTGACGTGGAGATAAAAATGTAGTCTAATTTTGAATACTTCTGAGCAGGATTTGAGAAATATGTATGATGAGGATTCTGGGGTTCTTTTATTCGCCAAACATCCAGCAGCCCATGCGAGCTAATAAGAGCCTGGACTGATCTAAAAACTCTGGGTTTCCGTCCTACATATGATATACCATTACCCCAGTCTGAAGAAATATTTAAATCTCCTGTAACTACCAGTGGGGTGGGCCACCCAGCCAACTCTATTTCTAAAAAGTCGAAAATTTCGGGATCATCATCATTTGAACCGTAAATAACACAGATTGAAAAACCTAGATCAATTTTAGCAATTGCCCTTCTGCCATTACAATCCGTTCTCACTTTCTTGGCCTTTCCCAGGGCAGTTCTTGCTAGTATGGCAACTCCCCTAACCCTTGATGATTGAGATGAGCAGGCCACTAGATCAAACCCCTTCAAAAATAATAGATTTCTCTTGTCCTCAGGGGAGA
The DNA here is from genome assembly GCF_964261635.1 of Lissotriton helveticus. NCBI lineage: Eukaryota > Metazoa > Chordata > Amphibia > Caudata > Salamandridae > Lissotriton > Lissotriton helveticus. The sequence goes on from NC_136059.1 coordinate 1,457,757,551, forward strand.
TTTGTTTCCTGAAGACAGAGAATATCTATTCTGTTATACTTTACCACATTCTAATCTCTGTCTTTTCTTCCAGTCATTTAGGCCGCCCACATTCAATGTACAAATTCTAATGTTCGACATCTACTTGAACATGATCACCTACAACAAGAATCTGATCAAATATTACTTTGAAACTCATTTGCTCTTTCTGTCCTCTTTCCATATTGCACCATTCCCTCCATTTCTTGTTTTTCACCCCAGTCCCCACCCCCTCCCCTCCATCCCCCCCTCCGCCCAGCACCCCAGCCCCCCAACCACCCCCACCCCTGCCCCTCCACCCCCCAGCCACCCTACTCTGTGAGGCGCTCAGACCTTGTCTGAGCGTGTAATGGATCGCGGTACGTGCAGTGAGGGCTACCATATCATTACACCAGACAATTACCAATCATTAGGATCTAAAAAAAAAATTAAACAATAAAAAATTACCAGTCTACACAAAATCAAACATTAAATTCAGCAATAACCGAAAAAACCAGCAAGCCATTCCATCATCTTTAGGGCAATAGTTATTTTCAGCAGATATCTTAGTTTCCAATAGAATCCAAATATTCCTTTGCTTTGATCTCCGATGAAAGAAGATTGCTCTCCCTTCATTAATAATCTTTAGCTGCGCGGGGTTTATGAGGAATGCCTGCATCTTTTTATCTTGAAAGGGTTTAATCAGGCTTCTCAAGCGCCAGCGTCTTTCTACCGTCGTAGGGTAGAAATCAGGCCGCACGAAGAACGAGAATCCCTCACAGCCTCGTTTAGCATTAGGTCTTGCTAGATCGAAGATAGCCTGTCGCAGATTGAAGTTTCCTAAAAAGATCAGGATCGCCCTGGGTTTGTCATCTACTTTCATGTTCTTTTTAACTCTGAAAGGGGTGCGGTGCACTCTCTGTAGCTCACAGGACCAGTTCCAATCCTTAAGTTCCGGAAAAGCCTGTTCTAATAGTTTTAACATAAATTACCTGATATCAGACCCTTCTGATCTCTCCGGAATTCCCAGGACTCTTAGGTTATTTCTGCGGAGCCTGTTCTCCATCTCCTTGAGCTTCCATTGAATGTATACAACCTGAGAGCTTTGTGCGTTAACCTTGGCTACAGCCACCTCCACCTCTGCTTCTGTTGAGACAATCCTGTCCTCCAGGTTTGATACTCTGTCCCCTGTGTTAATGCAGGCTTTAGACAGTTTCCTAACCACGCCCCTCATTTTCCGAATAGCTGCTTGTGATTTACGGGATTCTTGGCGTGTCTCTTCTCTATGGGCTATGATCTCTCTATGGATAGTCTCTAATAGGGACATTTGTGCTCTTTCAATACCCAGGCTATCCTGCGCGGACAGAGAGGCAGGGTGGTCCCATCTAAGTTCACAACGAGGGTCTTTCACATCTTTTTCTGTGGCTACTGCAGTTTTCAATGCCGTTGCGGGCTGTTCCGTCTCAAATTCGCTCTCAGTGTCTTCCAGGGAGCTACAGTCACCATCACCATCCTCCTCTTCGGACCAATCCAAGCCGTCAGAGGCTGAAAAGAAGGCTTCACTTTGAGCTGCCTCCCCAACTCCGGTTGCAATGATCTCACAAGGTTCACCCCGTTCCAACAGGACCGATTCCTTTCCGCCAGCTTCCAGACTATCTTTGAGACTCTGTGCTAGTGCCTGTGCCTGTACCTGTGCAGGTACTTCCACTTTGCCCTGCGCCAACTTTTCCACAGCAGTTTCCGAATTAACGGTTTCACAGCATGCATCCTGGGGCACCTGAATTGACTCTGTTTCAGCCACAACTTCAACTTCAATTAAAGTCTGTTTGGCCCCCCCTGCTATTACTACCACCTTCTCCTTACCGGTTTTTATAAGCATTTTAGCTATCGAGACCGTAGCCTGCCGGGTCCGACTCAAAGGTTGCCTCTCCTTGAGGTTCTCTGGCGTCTGTACTCCAATAGCGCCATCCTCTCGAGGGGGATTTTTCTTCCTTCCAGCTGCTTTGGAATTTTGATTAATTTTCGGAGCCATTACCCAACTGGTTGCTCCGCTGATCCTCCGCTGCCTGCACAAACAACCACACGGCTTCCACTTCGGGCGCTCCAAGTTCCTTTCAGAGCTCCCACACCGCTGCTGCGATCCCCGTGTCAAGCTCCGCCACTCATGGAAGCCGCAGCGTTTCGAACCGGGAGAGCCGAGATAGAGAGCCAGCAAGACAGTAGCCAGCCCTCAGAGCACACGAACCGCTGAGCCACGACAGGACAACGCGGCTAACATGCCCCCAGGAGAGCCTTTCGTGATCCTCCAAATAAACATACAAAGTAAGCAGCTAATCGGGTTTCTTCGGCGGTTACTGAAAGTCCATTTTCGCTCCTTCCATCTGCAGCCTCACCGCAGCACCGCTACAACCGCGTCTACGCAGCCGCCATCTTGCCCCCCCCCTCTAGGCTCCACCCATAGTTTTCCCAACAGGATAAAATTCTTGTGTACCTCGCCCCATGTTGTTACTAGTTTGTCAATGAATTAAGTCCCTAAACGAGAGGGGGCCATATATTTAGTTATTTTTATTTAAATGTTTTTATATATCGCTGGCTAGACCCAAGGGCATTAGAGTGCTTTACAAGGGTTGGGGGTGGAACAAATTACAATATAACATTTGTACAAAAAGGAAAAGTGCAAGATAATAAGAACAATATACAAAGAACAGTAAATACATGGACAAGAAAATAAGGAGTACCATTAGTACATAACCAGAATTGGATAGTTGAGCTAGCATGGGTGCTCAGGGATGTGGGGGGAAGTAAGGAGGTAGGGGAAACTGAGGCGGGTGATGGGAGAGGAGATAGCATGTAGGAGTAGGCAGATATTATAAGAGAACTAGTAGGTGGATGGTGGAAGTATATGTGAGAATGAGAGGAGGGGGGTAGTAAGTCAGGTATAATGTGGTGAGAACATAGCACTGTTATGGGCAGGTTGTGAAACCCTGTTAGGCGGCAGGATTAAGGACTCCAGTATTTGTTGAGAAGGTGCCGCTTGAGATCTTTTTCGAAGCTGAGGTAGGAGGGGTTGCAACGTAGATCATTGGGAAGGGAGTTCCAGATAGTAGGCGCATTTCCGGAGAAACAGCGTAACTGGGTAGATTTCTTGTTTACCAAGGGAGGTACTAGCATGAGAGTATGTGTGCTCCTCATTTCTCTAGAGCAGCCCACTTCATGGAGTTTGTCTGAGAGATACAATGGGGTATGATGATGCAAGGCTTTATGCGTAATGCAAGCATTCTTGTAGGTGGATCTGCCTTCGATGGGAAGCCATTTGAGATCTTTTGAGGATGGGGGAGATGTGATCAAGCCGCTTACAATCCGAAATAAGCCTGGCCGCGAGGTTAAAGACTGATTTGATTGGGGCCAGGTGGACTTTCGGTGTTCTAAGGAGAATGTCATTACCATAGTCCAATCTAGAAAGTACTAGTGATTGAACAACTAATTTAAAGTCATCAGCAGGAATGAAGGGTTTTATTTTCTTGAGGTGATGTAGAGAGAAGAGAGCGCCTTTGGCCGCGTTTTTAATGTGGTGAGAAAGGCTAAGGTTCTGGTCAATACTTATTCCAAGGGATTTAACTGAGTTAGAGGTGGACAAAGAGCAGTTGAGAGCTTTAAGGTCAGAGATCCAGTGTTGAATGGGGAGCAAGTTGTTTTTAGGAGCAAAGAGAATGACTTCTGTTTTTTAGGGTTCAGTTTAAGGGGATTGTGATGGAACCATTGTTGAATCTTAGTCAGGGCATCGTTGAGGTGCAGAATGTCAGCTTGGGATTTGATTTTATAGTAAAGCTGGGTATCCTCAGCATAGAGGTGGTAGTTGATTCCTGCTTGCTTAAGAATGAGGATGAGGGGTTCCATGAAGAGGTTAAATACAGAGTGAGAGAGAACAGAACCCTGGGGAACACCCATAGAAACTGAAATAGGTTTAGAGAGGCAATTGCTGATTTTAATTTGTTGGGTTCTGTGCTAAAAGAATGAGGTGATCCATTTGAGGACAGAATCATTGAAGTTGAGCCGATTTTTGAGGGTGTTGAGTAAGGCGGAGTGTTTAACAGTATCGAAAGTAGCAGAGAGGTCAAGAAGAATAAGAAGGGAGGCCTCCCCCTTGTTGAGGGAGTAATGGATGTCATCAACAATGCTGAGCATAGCAGTTTCAGTACTGCAGCCCTTTCTAAAGCCTGCATGTAATATGTCCAAAAGGCTGAAAGCGTCAATGTGCTTGTCCAATTGGAGCATGGCTAATTTTTCGAGGGCCTTGGATAGAATAGGAATATTATTGATAGGACGTAGATTGTTAAGGTCGGTGGGGTCAGCAGTAGCATTTTTTAGGGTGGCAGTGATTTGGCCAAGGTGGAGGGAAACCGGAAACACACCCTGTGGCCAAGGAGGAGACTACGATGGTAGTTCAATAAGGTGCGATGATATGCTTTAAATCTGGAACGAGGTTAGCGGGGAGAGGGTCCAAGGTATGAGAGGAGGGTTTAAGCTCAGTGATGATGGTGAGGACTCCCTGTTCTGTAACTGGGCTGATGTTAAGCCAAGAAGCATTATTTTTTAGCTGTGTGCTGGAGGAAATGTTCCAGAGGGGCGACGGCGGGAGGGAGATTAACAGAGTCAGGAGGGGGGAAGGTGTAAAAGTAGACTTGGATGGGAGGTCATAGAGGGGTGATGAGCACTGTGGTGGGAGGGTTACGGAAAAGGATAGATCAATCTTGGCAATTTTTTCAGAAAAGAAGTTTGCAATTTCTTCACATCTTTCGATAGAGGCCATCAATTTGGGGGGGGGGCAGAAGCTTTTTGATTTATGATAATGCTGAATAGTTCCCTGGGTCTATTTTTAGCTCGATCGAGGTGTGCGCGGAAGAAGGAGGCCTTTTCATTAAGGGTGTGTTTTTTGTAATTAGCCCTTGCGGTGCTGAGGAGGGCAAGATTTGGGGGGGAGGGGTGTTGTCTCCACAGCCAAGCGAGTGTCTCTCATTGTCAAGATTAGCATTAATAGACACTTCTGTCAAAAAGAACAATCCCTTTGGACTCTTTTAAGGGAACATACCAAGATTACTCTCAACCATCCTTCAACATCCCATTGGTTAGCAACAATTAGAGAACAAAAATATAATATAAATTCTATAGCTTTTTTTATTTTTAGGATCCTTATAGATTCAATAGATGTACAAAAAATGTTTTAAACATATGTATCTTCAATACACACACTAAAAGTATTTCTTACACAAACAGGGAGAATGTGTCAAGCTTTTTAAAACCAGTTTCAACAATCAAATGAATTAAGTAAGCACTCCAAGTTTAAAACAGTGTATTTTTGGTGACCCTGGAATGATATTTGATCACGTTCCTCCTTTTGTTTTTTACTACTCAGACTAGGTATTGCTTGGGTACTTTTCTTAACTAAAGTGACGCGTTTCAGTGGTATAATTAGATTCACCACCTTCTTCAGGCTTTAAGAATTTAAGGCAATGTCTCCCACCACATACATCAGATAAAAAGTGTGCACAAGGGGGGTGTTTCTCTCCCCAAAGACCGTTTCCGTGTGTTCACAGCATTAAATATGGCACTAGGGGCGTGAATATATTCCCTTAGTACATTCTTTTTCTCGTTCTTTTTGTGGGCTCAGATGAAATGTGTGTAACAATCAGGGGACATGACCTCACTGGTTACACTTAATTCTCTCTTCGTATAATGTCAGCCACAGGAGCTATGGCCCTCAAAACAATATCGGTTTGTGTACAGAAGCAAGGAGCGCGCAGGGAGACTCTTTAATCTCGAGGCCGGGCAGTTTGGAAGCCCTTACACAGGAATTGACGGGGCGCTGCTTCGTATTAAATAATAGGATTTTTTATCATTTTGGGGCCCATAACTCTTTGGGGAGGGAAAGACCCCCTTGTGCACACTCTTTATCGGATATATGTGGTGGGAGACATTGCATGAAATTCTTAAAGCCTAAAGAAGGTGGTGAATCTAATTATACCACAGAAACACATTGCTTTGGTTAAGAAAAGCACCCAAGCAATACCTGGTCTGAGTAGTACAGAACAAAAGGAGGAACGTGATCAAATATCATTCCAGGTTCACCAAAAATACTTGCTTATAAACTGGGAGTGCTTACCTAATTCATTTGGTTGTTGAAACTGGTTTTAAAAAGCTTGATATATTCTCCCTGTTTGTGTAAGAAATATTTTTTGTGTGTGTATTGAAGATTGGGGAGAGGGGTTGGCCTAACGGCTAGGGCACTCGACCTCGGACCTGGAGAACTGGGTTCGAGTCTCGGTAACGACGCCAAAACCTCCTGTGATTCTGGGCAAATCACTTAATCTCCCCGTGCCTAAAAATGAATGTGTGTCCTCATGTAACGTAACATGTAACGTAACTAGTGCTATATAAAGCGCTCTGATACCCGATTTGGTTTGGGTCTAGTTCGCGCTATATAAAACTGTGAGAAAAAAAAAAAAGAAGAAGATACATATGTTTAAAAAAAAAATTGTACATCTATTGAATCTATAAGGATCCTAAAAATAACATATCTATAGATTTTATATTATGTTTTTGGTCTCTATTTGGTGTTAACTAATGGGATGATAAAGGATGGTTGAGAGTAATCTTGGTATGTTTCAATAAAATAGTCCAAAGGGTTTGTTCTTTTTGACAGAAGTGTCTATTGTTGGTGTCCTGTCTCTTTGGTTCAGTAGGGCCCCTCTCTCTTATTTCAGAGATCAGCATTAAACCAGGATATGGCGGGGATATTTTTTGTGGTTTTAATTTGGCTGGGGCAATTTGGTCAAGGACCTCGATGATGGATTTGTTGTAGTGTGTTCGGTAAGGTCATTAGCATTGTATGAGGGAGGTGAAAGTTTAAGTTTTGCTTTAATCTTAGTCTTCAGTTCACCTGGAGGAATAAGGTGAAGATTTCTGGTTAATTTGCTATTTTTTATGTTTTTAGGGGAAGGGGGAGGTATGGCGCTGTTGATCGTGAAGAGGATACGGTGATGGTCCGACCAGTCAATGGGGAAAATGTGGGAAAGGGAAGCCAGATCTTTGCTAATAATGATAGTGTCAAGAGTAGCCCCTTTGGAATGTGTTGACGAATGGCAGAGTTGATTCAAGTCAGAAACGTTGAGGAGGTAATTGAGGATGTTAACCTACGGATTATCCTTATTGTTTCAGTGAATATTAAAGTATCCGAGAAAGAGGTTTTTCAGGTTGGAAATCGAGGCTTGGGATAGTAGGTCAGACAATTCCTCCACTAAGGGCAAAGGGTCATCAGGGTGATGGTAGATATTATGTAGCCGAAAAGGAGGGGAACCCTGAACTTTCAGTTCGGCTCCAATGTATTCGAAAGTGGCTTGATCGGAATTCTGAACAAGTGAGATTTTGGAGTTCATCTTTATAGATTATGGCTAGGCCCCAAACAATTTTGTCAAGCCTATCTTTTCTGAGGATGGAGTAACCCAGAGGACAGAGCAGGTCAAGAATAGATGAGGAGTGAACCTTGAGCCAGATTTCCATAAGAAAAGCGATGTCAATGGCTTCACTAAGGATGGTTTCCGAGATTTCTGTTGCATGTCGTGCGGTCGATCGACAGTTGACCAGCATGCAGTTGAGGGGTTTAGGGTTGGTTTTGGGAGGACAGCAGGAATGGATAGCGGTGAGTTGTGGATGAGGTATGGGTGAGCCAGGGGAGGTAGGTATACAGCTTTTCCCCAGGATCACCATAATGGTAGAGTGAAGTGTAGGAGGGTCAGTGGTCACGGTGAGTTGTGGAGAAGGCCTGGGCGAGCCAGGGGATGTAGGGATACGGCTTCTCCACTGAATCATCGGAATAGTGGAGTGAAGTGTAAGAGGGTCAGTAGTCATGGTGCTAAGGGGTTTGGTATTATTTAAGTCCCAGGGGTCTGGGGAGGAGAGAGGGATCGGGGATTGGGATGGTATAAGAGGACAGTTACCGGGAGGTCCATCGGCTGAAATACCGTAAGGACTAGTACACCCTTGTTGAGGGAAAGTAGTGTTAGTTTGTACGGAGCCCATGGTGAAGGGATGATTGGTAGGACTAGTATCAGAGAGGGCGTTAACGTTTTTCTGAGATATTAAAATTCCAACGTCAGGATAGAGAGGTGGAGTTCAATGTTAAGAAGCGATTGGGTTAAAAGCGTGGAAGGTAAGGAGGCAAGTAGGCCGGGCGAAGAGCGCCATGTTCCACATTAGACAGGGAGAGAGGAATAGGAAGTGGACGTGGAGGCAACCCAGGTGGCGGGAAGTGAGGATGAATTTTAGTGTGAGAGCCCGCGTACCCAGGGGCCTGATGGGTGCTATGAGAAGATGAGGGGGCATTGGCCGAGTGAGTGAGTGAGGGATGCTATTTTGTCTATGGGGAAACATCCTTTACCACGCAGTGCCTTTAACACGCAACTATTACAACGCATGTCATTACAACGCATAGCGCTGGGGGGTGCTCTAGGATAGGGAATAGATTTAATTTACTATCCAACACCTTCCCTACTATCCACGGGGACTGGAGTTGGAATAGTAAATGAAACTATTCACTATCCAGCACCCCTAAGCGCTATGCGTTGTAACAGCATGCGTTGTAAAAACTGCATTGTAAAGGCATGCGTGGTAAAAGCATGCGTTGTAATGTCATACATCCTGTCTATGGGGTGGGAGAAATGAGAGGTAAGAAGGGAGTGAGTAGGTTTGAGTCGGAGAGTGTCAGGAGGAGGGGAGAGGGTTTGGGTGGCTGAGTAGGATGACGGATGTTCAGGAGAAGGTGGAGAGACAGACAAGGGGAGAGAGGGTTTGAGTGGCTAAGTATGATGTGGAAAGGTCAAGCAAGGGAGAGGATGCCAAGGGAGCGATGGGATCAGAGGTCTGGGATTGGGAGACTTCATAGGTAGTTGCAGAATCAGGGAGCTGGCGGTTGGCGTCAAAAGGGGCAAAGCCGGGAGGATTTCCTGTGATTGAGAGGCTGCAGAGATATGGGAAGGGAAGATAGTAGATCGTATAAAGAGCTGAAGTGGTGCTCAAAGATGAAGGGGTGGTTTTCAGAGGCTTGTATGAGGGATATTCCCAGATTTAAAAATAGAGATGTCAATTTCGTCTAAAAAAGTTGAGGAAGGGGTGGTGGATAGTATCAAAACATATGGGATTTTGCAAGATTTCGTTATGGGGAGGTATACTTTCCATTTAGAGGGGCGTCTGGAGTAATAGATGTAGTTAGTTTCAATAATGGAGGTGAGACTAAGATAATTATCAACATAAGGTTTCTTGGTGATGTATTAATTGTTTGTGTTTCAAGTTCTTCTTAGCATTTTTAGAGAGGTTGGGAGGGTAAAGGATGGACCAAGAGTTGAGGCCACACCTAGTAATGAGTGAATCCAGTGCTGCGAGGGTATGATTGAGGGGAGGCATGGTAATTCAGCTAGGATGATCAGTTGTACGGGCAGGAGATTGGAGGGAGGCGCAAGGATGGGGGAGAGTGTAAGAGGGGAGAAAAGTCAGTGAATGGGCCTTGTATTGAGGTGGCTTGAGGCAGGGAGGCGTTGGAAAAAGGGGATAGCCAGAAGTTGAGACCTTGATCTAAGTCAGCACGATGGCGAAGGAGAGTATGAAATAGTTGTTTACCGGTTGGGGAGACCACACAATAGGGACAAATGGGAGGAAGAAGTGAAAAGTAGGAGGGTGATCCGCATAATACTAAGAGGCAAAGTGCTATGTGCAATTGTGTGGCAAATTAAGGTGCCGGCAATGCAACATTCAAGGCAATTAAAATCCAGATGACGAAGCTCGGTTTGGGAGCATGAGGCATATTAGACAAAGAACATCAAGTCATAATTTCAAATAAAATACAGATAGACTAGCAACAGGCAAAGCAACATTTGAGATATAAAGCATCAAAATGAGGTAGATAAATGTGGGTGCACGTAGCGCATAAGGTTAAAAATATAGATAACTTAGCAGCAGGTAACAAAACATTTGTAATATAAGAGCATCAAGAGGAGGTAGGTCAATTTGGATGCACAGATCGCAAAAGGTTAAAAACATCTAACAGTTCTGGAGAAAAATTACAGGTTGTCAAGCAGCAGGTAAGGAAACATATAAAATATTAAAGCATCGAAATGAGGTTGATAATAAAGGGGGCACATTGAACATTAAGTAGAAAGCCTCTTGGAGCTGACCGAATAAGATAAAGATTGTTTAGCAGCAGGTAAAGAAACATTTGTGATAAAAAAAGCCTCCCTATGAGGTAGTTCAGTTTGAGTGCATGTAGCGCAATTGGTGACAAACGTCTGAGTGAAATTGGGCATAAGATGTAGTTTGTCGAGCAGCTGGGAGTGAAGCCTTTAAAATATAAGATAAAATGAAAAAAAAATTGGGAGCGCATGATGCAAAAAGATAGAGATGAGTAAATTTGGGTACTCATAAGATTAAAGGTGTCAAAAATCTAGCTGTTGATCAGTTTAATTATAGGGTGTCTGTTCAGCCCAAAAAGTCATAAAATGATATTAGGAGGGTAAAAAAAAGAGTTAAAAAAAATGAGATCGGACCTTCTACAATTTATATGCTCACAGGATGGGCAGATTAGATAGAATGTTGAGTAGTACTTATGACCGGCTGCTATTTTTAGGACCGTAAATATGAATGCAAAGGTCACTAGAATAGAGAGAATGATTCAGAAGACAGTCTCCTGAGTGTAATAGCCAGAGCAGCAAAACAAAGGCTGAGGAGATTGCCAGTGTGCAATGAAACATAGTAATAAATAAATTAATTGCATGACATTGTCTTCAGTGATCTGGTGTAGCCAGTCCTGTTATACTGCTCCGCTTCCCGGATAATGTGCTTGTGACAAAGAGGAACCTGCCTCCGAAATCAGCCTGATGTGTAATATATTGAAATTTCGACCCTATGATGGATGAGAATAGCCACCCCTCTGGATTCCTGGGTGAAACCGGTGTGATTCACATGATGAAAGCCAAATCGAGCCAGGCAGGGCGTCTTAGTGCCATCGGCCCCATACCCTTTTGCTTGGCGTAAGATAGCACCTTGTTTCACCTTGTTGAGAAGACCCCTAACGTTCCAGGTTATTACGGTTAGATCCCCAACCTGGGTAGCCTCACCTGACACTAACACCCCCTAGAGTTACAATCGCAACAAGAAGAGGACAGAGAGCATGACCTGTCTGCGAAAAAGAAAATATTACTGCACACATAACACAACTAAATTCCCTTAAAACCCCCCCACTGACACTGCCAAGAAGTAGGAGTATCTTTCGGGGTGTGTAACCCAGGAGAACCCCAACCGGGGGCCCCGCAAATCCACTCCAATGGAATCCTTCCCACCCTACAAACATTCACAAAAAAGGGGCACAATGAGTCTGTGGCCTCGCACTCCCATGGCCATGCCCCACGCTCACCCAGAGGAGATTAATAAGCAAATGTTACTAAATAGACCAGCCCCAAGTCAACTTGCAGTTAAGACGTAGACATGACTTCCGGATCATCAAGGTGGCCACTCCGGACTTGCCGATCTTCTACTGGATCCAGAGCCGCACCGCTTTTTGGATTTATTGCGCCGCGGGTGTTGAGTGCGAGAACTGCGAGAGGAATCCGAATCCATTACAGTCGGAGAGTTAGGCCTCAGCTGCCGGCGCTCATCAGTCCATGCAAAAACGGCCTCAGGGGCATCAAAGAAAAAGGATTTGGAGTTGTAAATCACCCTTATCCTGGCTGGATACAGCAACATGTATTGCAGGTTCAGCTTGCATAGCCTACTCTTCGCAGCCGTGAAGAATTGGCTCTGTTGCTGAACCAGGCATGTGTAATCTGGGAACACCATGATGGGGTGAGAGTCATACTGGAGGCCATCTTAGTGAGTTCTAGCAAACCTTAAGATCGCATCGCGGTCAGCATAGTCCATAATCCTGGCGATGACCGGCCTCAGGCCGCCCCTGGTGGAGGTTTTTGTGTCAAGGCTCGGTGGGCCTGTTCCACTACAAAGGACGAAGAAAGGAGATCTTTTGGTAAGATATCCGTGAGCCATTTCGCAAATAAAGGTGGTCATTGAGCCACCTTCGCATACCCCAGCAGACCCACAAAGCATAAATTGTTGCGCTGTGTGCATCCTTCTGCATCTTCCACTCTGGAGGTGGTTCCTGGGACACCACAGTGAGCTTGTTCACTTTTTTCTGGAGGGAGAAAACCATGTCCCCCACCGGCGAGACCCAGGTTTAGGCTTCAGTAATCCGATCCACTGCTTTGCGGAGATCCTGGTGCAGGAAGGAGACTTCTGACCCCACTGCGCCTATCTTGGCATCGAGAGTGTGACTTGCGTGGTTGATTGCTGCCAGGAGGGCTACATTGTCGGGAGTAGCAGTGCCCCCCGTCTCCTCCCACATCCCCCCCAGTGGGGTCATGAATTGGCCAATGGAGCCCAGCTTGGGGCCCGCAAACCCGAGATTGCCCTTGCCCATCTCTGAGGGGCATGGATGCGGGGGGAACGGCAACCTGGTGGAGGATCCGGCCCAAGTCTTTAACCCAGCAGCGACAAAGACAATGTAGCCCTACACATCTCTCAAGGCACCCACACAGGTCAACTTACGAGAGGAAGGCACGAGTCCGCGAGTCCGGAAGCTGGGAGCATGGGAAAGACGTAGCCGCTGAAGACCGGGCCACATAGCTACGTGCAGAATCCGGTCCAATCAGTGACCCTGCGCCACCTCAGCCCACTCAGGGTGCCCCGCCATGGCCTGGGCTGCACTCTGGGCCACCTATCTCCTGAAGGCCCCACAGCGGCATGACAGTGCCGGGCTGGCAGGCCGCGCCCCCACCAGCATGGACGCCCGAAGAAGAGGAGAGCGAGGGAGGGCAGCCGCAGCAGCGAGGGGCAGCACAGAGTCTACTATGGTGGTGGCTCCACCCACTGAGCTTGCTATGGCGACACACGCCTTCCAATCCATTTCCCACAGTTCGACACCTCCAGAATCAGCATCTTGCAGTCCGCGCTAGTCCGGTGGGTGCAGGACGCCCTCCACGCCGACCGCGCCCCAAGATGGAGACCTGCAAAAGTGGGGAGGAGGGATGTCCATTGGGCTCTCACTGCGTTTGGGGCACCTCATCGTCCTGCAGTGTCACCCCAGGAGGCAGAAGCAATCCTCCCCAGCCGGACTCTGCACACGAAAGCCCCACTCACCAGCAGGGGGTTGGGGGGGAGCCAAGACACCAGCCACTGCACTTCAATCTGCCCCCAGTCCCACAGCAGTCTTCCGGAGCCTCATACATGGCTCCCGCAATGGTTCAGGGCGTCCAGGCCAGCCAGAGCTCAATGAGTGGCACTTCTCACTTCTGAAGAGGGCGAGTCCGACCGGGCCCGAGATCCCAGGGGGCGTCGGCTAGAGCTTCGCAATGAACGCTGGTGAGATCGGAGGCTGCAGCGTGTGCCTCAGGATGGCCCAGCGCGTGCCTCCGAGCAGGCAGGAAGACTTTCAGGTGGAGCAGCTAGGGAGAGAAGGGCGTCAGCGTCCCCACCTCAATCCGGGACCATTACAACATGCGGGACGCAGCGGAGACCGGCGCTCACCCTCAGCGCCTCTCCGACGTGCGGTGCACACCACGAAACAGTCTGGCCGCTGGGGTAAAGGCACAGCTCACGCCCATCCAGATCGCCGTCAGCCAGAAACTGCCACATTAGCGCCTTGATCCCGGCTATGAAACCACTGCCACAGCCACAGCTGATTGGGGCGTCAGTCAAGGTAGGTCACAGTTCCTCGGGGTAGGATCTATGAAGGATTATCAGCAGGATTTGGGCGTGGGTGGACGGAGCCCGATCAGGCTGGATCCGTCATGCTTGCGACCCAAGCCACGCCCCGGACCCTGGTTTTAAGCCCGCATTCATTTGCCCACCTGCTTTTCTGCCTACTTGGTATCCGACCCCTTTAAGGTCCGCCTATATCATGCTCAACTCAGCCAAAGGCAAGCCTTATCTGAACCAGTCCGCGTTCGGATCACGCCAATCGCCAGGGATGCTGCTGCTTCTTCCACCCACACAGCAGTGCACATATCATACCCTGGTAAGGATGTGCTTGAATTGAATACACCACCTATTACTAGGCCTAGAGATTGTGTTTGCTATGGCCCTAGTAAACTTCCATTGGAAACACCAGTTGTCTGTGCTTACTGCGGTTTCTCCTTGTTACTGGATTCAGCACCTCACACCCTTTCCACTCCAATTTGCCATCTAGAATAAGCACCGCTAGAGCCCTTTGTACAATATGCTGCGCACTCATCAATGCCCAGTCTTTGCTTAAACACAATCTTGATATTGCTGAGCTGATAGATGCCAGATCTACCGAATTACGGAAACATGAGGAGACCAAGCTGCTGGCCCGGATTTTTGCACTGCTGTCCCTCAAGGTGTCACGGTATTTAGACTTGACAACACACAAAAAAGGAGGCAGACTTGCATTAATTTATCGAGACACCTTCAAAGACTCTTTTGAGGCCACATCTTCTCAATACTGTGAGGTTTTTCTTTTTAACTTAAAAATAGCTAATGTCTCTCGTTTAAAGTGGCACTACTCTATCACCCACTAGGGATTAAAAATGCATTCCTTACCTCACTTAATTTCCTGCTTGAAATTTGTGCTCTGGTGAATTTGTTTAATATTTTTGGTGATTTAGATTTTCACCTCAAAGCCGATTTGGATTATACGACTGCCTCTTTAGTCGATATTATGACCACCGCAGGTCTAAGCCAAATAGTTATGGGCCCCACACACCAGGCTAGTCACACCCTTGATGTGATTTTTACCTACAGTGAACTTAGTGTAAATAAAGAGATCTTGCCACTTACCTATGTGGACCATTTGGCTGTTATTTTCGAGCTTCTACTAATCAGGCCAATAATCTGAAACAATATTCGAGGACTTATCGCAACTAGAAGCAGGCTGACAACAATATGCTTAACCTCCAACTCTCTCTATCACAAACCAAACTACCAGAGAACACAGAATTGGCCACCTCCCAACATAATCATTGGCTCACATTGGCTGCCAATAAGGTAGCCCCCTATAAAAAAACCTCTAGCAAGAGAAAATCTCCAACCACTCCGTGGTTCTCAGAAATTCTTAGAGCTAAGAAACAAGATTGAAGAAGACAGGAGAGACGCTAGAGATCTGTAAACGAACTCTTCAACTACAAATCTCTACTGGCTGAATACATAAATCTGAATCTTACGGAGAAACGCTCTTACTATGCCAAGCCAATTGAGGGGGCAAAAAACACCACTAGGGAACTTTTTAGGGAGTTACTAAACTGTCCATACCCTCAGAGAAAAATGCTATTGAGCACTCAAAAGTCTTTTGCAATTCATTAGCGCAGCATTTTTAAAATAAAGTAGAGCAAATCTATGCCAGCTTTGATAACATGACACGGTCAGAGGTGCACGTTTCAGATAGTCTGTTTCCCCAAAGCTCTGGTTTTTACAGGCCAAATTGGGCTATCTCCATGATCCACTTCCCCCCAAGATGTTCAGGCAAGCCCCTGAGATTTTTGGCCCAAGTTTAACCGCCATCTTCAACTCCCATGTTTATACAGGGTGTTTTCCCATCTATTGGGAAAAAAGCTTCAATCTTACCCCTGCTGAATAAAAAACTGCCTCGACCCTACTGAACCTAATAACTATAGACCCATCTCACATCTTCCTCTCCTAGCTAAAGTGGTGGAAAAAGTTACGAATGACCAGTTAACTCTGTATCTACATGAGCACAACTGCCTAGATGAGACCTGGACGGCTTCAGGGCAGAACACAGCACCAAAGCACCACATTGGTCCTGATAAAAGCTAAAGATGAAATCAGAGCAGTTTTTGATGCAGGAGGTGCTCCAGCTCTGATTTTCCTAGACCTGTTGGCGGCGGTCGACACTGTCGACCATAATCTGCTACTTAATCGTCCGAACTCTATTGACACCAGGGATAATATTCTCACACTGCTCTCTTTCTATCTGAGAGAACGTAATTGGTCGTCTTAGGTAGCTACGACTCCCATTTTTCTGCTCTTCAATGTGGTGTTCCACAGGGCTCTCCATTGAGTCCCACTCTCATTAATATCTTTGTTTCGGATCTAGCGGCACTTATCAGATCCTTCGGCTTGGCACTAACCTCTTATGCTGACAACACACAAATTGTCCTGTCTGGTTTCTAAAAACAGTGTGCCACCAAAGCAAAGATTTAGGGAGCGCATGTTGGCAGTTAGTTCCAGGATGAGCGCCCACTGCCTCAGGTTAAAGTCAGGAAAAACGGACATGGTCATCTTTGGCAATTTCTCCCCAAGCTGGTCACATAGTTGGTGGGTGAATGTTCGGAGGCAGCACCTATTCCAGCTTCTAAGGACAAGAAGTAAGGCATTATCATAGAAATGTAATTGAATTTTGAGGATCAATTTAATGCTGTCTCCTCATCTAGCTTTTTCTTACTGAAGGTGATTAAGAAAATGTTAACCTTTTATCCCTATGGATAGCAAGAAAACCATAGTCACATTGCTAGTTCTTGCCAAACTGGGCTATTGCATTGGAATCTATCTTGGTGTGCCCCAGAAGCAGCAATCTAAGCTGCAAATGCTTCAGAAAGCTGCTGCTAGGCTTTTGTTAGAGATTCCTAAGTTTCAGGTCAGTTGGAAAACACCTTCAGAAGTTGCATTAGCTCCCTGTTAGGAGCCATTTTATTTTCAAGGCCCTCTGCATTACATATAGGGCACTTCATTGTATAGCTCCCCAGTTCCTGAGAGGGTGGTAACACTGGTATGTCGCTAGCAGACATCTCTGCTCAGAAGGAGCAAAACTAATATCACCCCCTTAATTTCATAAAGCCAACTGGGGCGGCAGGAGTTTCACAGTGGCAGCTACAAAGCTCTGGAACCTATTGCCATTAGAATGCTTAACATTCAGTCTGCCTTTAGGAAGGCCTTGAAAACCTGTTTTTAAGGTCTTGCTGAGTCAGCGTGCATGCGCTGATCGGAGAGACATTTAGTAGCAGCTTCAAAAAGAGTTACTTTGCCGGCCACCAGCTTGCTAGAACGCGCACACGCGTGCACGACGTGCACAGCACTTTTTCCAGTCGCGCACGTGCGCACAACTCTCGTCATCACTCGTGTTTTTTAATGTTTTTAATTATATTTTGTGACTGCGCGGGCCAATGCTTGTCGTTCAGTTGAAGCTCTGTGACGACGCCGCGGGTTAGTAACATTAACACCTAACAAAAAATTCATATCTCGTTTCACTTTGTATTCACTGTCTTGTTTATCTCTAATCCAAACCCACCCACCTTGTTTACCTGCTTTGCTCCTCCCCATAATTATCTCCCTCTGTTTTCCCTCCACCGCCTTTTCTCAAAAACACCATCCTAATGAAATAAGTCCAGTTAAACCATGCTACCTTCAGCTCTGACAGGATGTTGTTTCATGAAACCTTAACAGTGAGATCAACCCTAACATCAGGTTTCACAAAAGTCGCTTCCTTTACTGGCAGAGCTCTTATGATATTCGCACTTCCCAGGGCGGGCATGGTCTAACGTGCTCAAGCCTCCTCCTTGAAGGTGTCGAGTTTGACGTAAAGTTGGACATAAAAACGTCATCAAAGACTCGCAGTTCTTTGAAAAATCCATGAGTTCTTGGAGAAATCAATATTCAAGCAAGGGGAAGTCCCTGACTGCTGAAGGCGAGTTTTTCCAAGAAATCGTTGTGGATTTTCGGAACTAGTGGAAGTAGCCATGCCATATTTGGACTGCATGGGCTAATTCTAACTATGGTTATGCTTTCTATGCCTATATAATAAGTACATGGTGATTTATACATATATATGGGCATGAATCGGGAAAATTACACTAGGGTCCTAAATTCTCTACAACAGTGGTAGACCTTAGTTATGCAGTCCCACCATTGCCTCTTCCAGGAATTATTGGCAAACAGCTGTGGGACATGACAGCTCCCTCCCCCCCACCTCCCCAGTGGACCGGCCCTCATTGATGACTTTGCACAATGTCTTCACACAGAGGGCCTTATTTATGAAGGCCTTGCGCCGCCGGTGCATCACTTTTAAAATGGGAAAAAGTGACGGACCGGTGGCGCATGGCCCAGAACGTTTTACTGATTATCACCAAGACTCACAACCAGACCTCACATCCAGATATTCTACCTACAAGGGATCACCACTAGGACTCATAGGTGACTGTGCTGCATAATGGTCTTTGAGAGACACAAACTACGTAAGGAAATGTTTTCCGATTTCACTGGAACCACATTGATTCAGCTGAAACATGGAATTCTGTCTTAGTGTTATACTTTAACTGTGTATTCAACTTCTTGGGGGCTTTTGCGGTCTAAATCCTATCCTAAAATACTTAAATGTCACAGCATTGCAGGGCACAGCTGAATGTTTACAAGGTTAGGTTCAGTGTCCTCTTATTTCTGAAAGACTCCAGTGGGGGAACAAGTTACCAGGGCCGGCTTTAGTGCTGGTAGCGCCCTGTGTGGCAATCACTTTTGGCGCCCCCACGTCCCATGACCGCCTCCTTGGATTCACTCCCTACCACCTACAAAAGTGACCCTCATCTCTCCTATTGTAAGATATTGCTAAACACAGCGCCGCCTTGAGGTCACAGCACCCACCTCCAAAGGTTAGCGCCCAGTGCAGCAGCACCAGTCGCACTGCCCTAAAGCCGGCCCTGCATGTTACCTCCTTTTACTTCTGAAAGACGGACTCCATGATCAGCCTAGTAAGTCTACGGAAACCTGTAACTCATTTGACCTTGCTTTGAATAGTTTGTTTGGTTCAGTTAAGACAAAATATTTTCTAAAGATCTCGATCACCTAAACTTCTTAGAGCTGAACAAAGTTAAACCAACACAAAGCTGGAAATAATATTGCTAAGGAATATTGGCGATTCTAAAAAAACATAACCAGGGTTCTTTTAAACTTGATAAAGGAGGTTTGGGACTGCACACAAAAGGAGAGACAATACCACTCCCTAGAAGTAACAAAAAAAGGATCTGTCTCAACAGAGAGCCAGCAAATTAAAATACCCTCTCTTGATCTGTGTCTCTTACTGCCAAGGTATAAGCCTTACTCACACTATATTTAGTCCCTTCATCCCACCTTCCGTCCATCAATCATGCTTCCTTCCTTTATAATTCGGTCTATCCACCCTTTCATCATCAATCTTCCACCCATCCTTCAATCTTTCAATGTTCCCATCCATTCTTGTTCATCCAACCATCATTCCCCCCTCCATTTATCAAGTCACCCATGCATCCAAACTTCCATTCATCCATCTACCCATTTATCCAGCCTGTCATCATTCCAGCCATTCTTTCTTTCACCCACCAATGCAATGTTTTCATCCATCAATTATTTCAACCGTGCATTCATATTGCCATTCTTTTTGCCATTCCTACTTGTCAGTTTCTTTTTTTCCTAGGTTCTTCATTTCCTTTGTCTTTCGAGCAATCTCTCTCACACTCTCAGTACCATAGCCAGTGAATGGTGGGCCACACTGTAAGGAAGTAAATGTGCCCCACAGCTACTATTTGATTGATAAAATACAGCAATAAATTGGGTTCAGTGCCCTGCTTAAACCTCTGGGTCCTGGTGCACTGCATCTGATGCACCAATTGACATTATGCCCCTACACACTCTTTCTCTCATCATTTCACCCTTTAGGGCTCATTTACTGTGATTGGCTTCCCACCCCTGTTCTCTGTTCTGGATTTCCCTTTCTTTTTTATGAGGTTTTTTCTGCAGACAGAACATGTTTATAAATAATTATAGGGATCAACACCACCCTCCGCTTAGAGCTGTGTAAATTCTGGTGCTAATGACCAATGTTGGTTGCTTTCATTGCAAAGTGGAAAAGAAGGAACGGCAACATGCGCCACTAGGAGAACATGCTGCTGCTCAGCAAAAAGGGTAATGTACAATCGCGCAATAAATAGACCACGCAGTGTGTCAGCGTAAAAGGCCATTTTATTAGACCAGGCTGCGTAATCTTTACATAACAATAAACGTCAACAAGTAAATAACATCAAACCCCCAACTCACACTTCACTTCTCATGCACTTCACCCGTTCCACCTCATCACAAACCACTACATGCCCCATACCGTACCTTATTCATATCCACCAATCACCTGTCATCCAGCCGCTCCTTGTGTCCTTCCAGTCATACCTCTATCCGCCATTCGAACTCCCCCCCCCAAGGGATGGGTGTGCCCGCTCTTGACCCCCCTGTCCCTTCAAAGTACCACCTAGCGCAGCTCTGGCCTAAACTGACACGCTATAAGCCGGCCCAAACTGCACCCCAAACTGCAGGGTGGGTGGGAGACCTTTTGCTAACCCTCCCGATGGTGCCAGGCGCCGGAAGAGGAATTTCCCTTCCTCCCCTGCGCCCTATACCCACCCCTAAACTCCTCCCCTTCCCCTGCCTGTCCTATCAGTGCGTGAAAGACCCCGGGGGTAGACTAGTCTGCGACTGTGCTTCCCCCGGGGCTCGGCAAAGTCAGTGAAAAATGACCAACAATCGGAGTTCCTGGCAACTGCTGAGTTACTATTGTCAACATCGACAAAAAGCATTGACCTCTGCCAAAGATAGCGAGCATTTACAAAATCAATTGCTGTCTATTCATGGTTTTATTTTTTTAGCAGATTCCAGTGCTTTACTTTTAGCAATCAGCCCGTTTAGCCTGACAGCAGACTCAAACACGGATCCCCAGCTTTTCCATCGACACCTCTCATTGCTGCTCTACATCTTTTGCCGAGCCGTGTTGCAGGGTGCAGTACCATTTATGGCCAAAAGGGGTCCCACGGGATATCTAGTGACAGCCTGTGGTACTTCACCCTCCCAATACTGCTTGCTTTCTGTGTTTTCGGGGGCTTGTAGCACAACAGTGCAACAACCCAAAATGGATTGCCCTTTGCCAAAGGAAACGAACATTGATATAACATAGCTGGCTGCTCGAGTTTTTTTTTTTTAAAGCAGATGCTAGTGCTTTACTTTCAAACTTCTGTTTTTACTTTCTCTCTCCTCTGCCCATTTCTGCTCCAGGAACGTTATGTATTCCCCTTTGCTATTCTCTCGCCGTCTCCTGCACAGTGAATTATCTTCCTCTTAGGAGCTCACTATTCCTTTTACCACGTCCACTGTTTTTGCCTTTTTCTCCCTGTTGCTCATCCATATCCCCTTGGCTGGTTTTCATCTTTGTTCTCCCTCTCCCTTTGTCTTTATCTTCACCCCTTTCTCTCTGGATTGGACTTAACTACAAGGGAGGTTTGGGGGCAGCTGAGCATCGTGAGGTCTGCCCCCTGGCCAGATTTGGGAGGGGGAGGGGGGCGAGCTGGGAGCAGCCATTTTGCTGCTTTGGGCTGCCTTGGGAGTCGCCCAAAGGCAGCCCAATTTGAAAATGGAGCCCAAGGCTATGTCTAGGGGGTCAGCGCTGTCCCAGCCACCATTTTATGTTCTGGTGACCTGGTGGCTGGGCGCGCTGTAGTCTGTCGAGGCTTCTGGCGTTTTGTTGCTGCTTTTTGGTTCAGCGTTGGCGAGTGTCTTTTAGAGATGGCCTGCGATGACGTGAGAGTTCTAGAAGCCATCCGCCTGCTTAGTGAAGCAGGGCGGATGGATTTGTTGGTGCGCCCGATAAGTCGTGCGTCTGCAGGCGTTTACACACAAATGGTTGTCGGTGCTGCTTGCCCCCCTTTCCTCCCTCCCAAAGGTGCTCTTTAGCGGCAGATCTTCCACCCCAATTATACCCATCACCCCTTTTCATCATGTTCCAATGTTGGAATACGGACCACGATGGCATTTCTCTTCTACAACAGGGCATATTTTATTATAACCAGGCAGAACTAAGATAGCCCAGCTTTGGGTAATTTCTACCTATCGCGTCCATAGACTTTTCCTTTTTTTATTTGTAATATCATCTATTTATATCAAACATTTATTGCAGTCTAACATGTTGTGCACACACTCCCTTCCTACAAGTGTCCTTTAGTTTACAGTCTACTATTTCTGCATATAATGGTGATTAGTAGCACACAGATATGGGCATTATGTTTTAGATACTGTTTGATGTTAATGTTGGCAGACTTCTTGCTCGTACCAGTACTTAGAACAGGGAGTCTTTTGTGGTTCACCTCAAACCAGTCTCTGCTCCAGTCTTTTGCACTATTACCTCCACTCAACTTTTTATATCCAACCTTTCTCTCCTTCATCATCACCATCTACTCTCTCCCTCCTCTTTGGGCCATCCCTTCCTTTTATGAAACAAGGAAAGGGTGCAGTGCCACAGGCTGTTACTAGGTGTCCCTGTGTATTTGTAGAGGAACCTCTATTAGCCATATAAGGTACTGAATGTACTGAATCCTTAATGCAATTATAATGAAAAAGATTGCAGCTGAGCATAGGCTTCCATTTGTTTGTATTGAAAATTAGATTTTTGTTTGCTTATGTTTTAATAACGCACCATTGTTTTTTATTTATCTTTCACAGAAAAAGCTAAATAACAATGGTGCATTTTTAAAACCCAAGCTAACAACAAGCTCACTTCCAAAAAAAACAAATGGAAGTATGCTCAGCTGAAATCTTTCTCCTTATAATTGCATTAAGGGTGCAGCACCTTATGTGGCTAATAGTGGTTTCTTTCCAACTCCACAGGGACACCTAGTAACAGCCTGTGCTACTTCACCCTTTCCTTGCTTCAGAAAATACATTTTATGTGGAGTGGTGTGGCTCACTGGTTAGAGGCGGCAGACCCGGAAGCAGAGGTTGGCCCGGGACCAGGGTTCAATTCCCGACGCGGCAGGGTCTTGGGCCAAGGTCAGCGGACTCGATAATTCTCGCCTCGGTGCCTACTTTAACCATGGGTCCCACTCAGCAACTCTGGGCAATAGCTTGCTTAACCACATCGATGCTATGCATTTTCCCGCTGTGTGCTGGAAACAACAAAAACACATGTTACATGACGAGCTGGGCTCGTCATCAGCGTAGCAGGAGGCTACCTCATGACGAGCCCAGCTCGTCATGAGTGTGGAAGGGGTTAATCTCCACTAACGGCCCCATCAGCGCTGGGGATGCTTGTCTTCACCTTGGAGATGCCCAGGAGGGACCATCTCACAGGGAAAGCCAGGATGGGTTCCCCAGCGGTATACAGCGCCGGGATGCCCCTTTGCTGGGGCAGCTGTGCGCTTTACAAGTATACAACATTTAACATTTCTTATGCTACTTCTAGGGATTTTTTTGGGGGAAAAAATCTGACATACTTTTTCATTTGCACGCCATTAGCTCAGACTGTCATTAATGCAAGACCTATTGCATTGAAAATGTTTGTTGATCCTGGTAGCGGAGGGATACTGTGGATGTGGGAGTTGAACCTCTTACTGGAACATGTGGGAGACATACAGGTCCAATGGGTGCTCATCTTGTATTTTTTCATGCAAAAGTTTGTAAAAAGCCAGCCGATAACTTCCTGTGAGAGTTAGTCAAAGGGGGAAGGGATTCCAACGTCTGGCATACCAGTCAGTATTCATTTCCCGCAGATGTGTTATGCTAAAGTCAGTGGGCCTTATTTATGAGGCTGTGCCGGTGCGTCACTTTTTGTGACGCACCAGTGGCGTAAAAAATGTGCCTTGTTGTGCCATATTTACAAAGAGACGCATCTAGGTAGATGCGTCACTTTGTAAACCCCTGCGCCGCAGGTATAATGTATGCAAGGGGGGCGTTCTGACGCAAGACAGGGTCATGGAAGTGACGCAGTGAAATCTATGAGATTTCACTGCGTCATTTCTAGGACTCAAATGCGTCAAAATCTTGCGCCTGCCTCACAGCAGGCGTAAGACTGACGCAGGCCCTTCAAGCCCCATGTGAAAGGACACATTGCTGGAGTTGCGTCACTTTTGTGACACTCCAGCAATGCGTCACTTTTGCGCCTACAGATATGTCAGAAATACTGCGTATCTGTAACTCCTTGCACAATGATGCGTCATACTGTAAATATGACGCATCATTGGTGTCGCAAGGAGGGTGCAGTGAAAAGTGACGCATCGCTGTTTTCATGCAGCGATGCGTCACTTTTCATAAATGAGGCCCAGTGTGTAGAGTTACCTAGGCTCATTCAAAAGTATTGAAGGGTTTGCCAAATGTTCACGCAGCCAGTGCTGAGCTTCTCTGGATAGATTTGTTTCTGGAGTATTGCCCTTCAGCAACAGATAGTAACACGTCAGTTTGAGGGTGAACGGTAAATGGCTTTTAGGCTAAGTACCTTTCCCTAAATGCAGGTGTGTCCGCAGGGGCTCCTCAGCCAGCGACTCTGAGAAGGAGCCACAGGGGCGAGGGTCTGATTGCTGCCTGGCGTCACTATTGATACAAACAAAATGGCCCCAGATAGAGTTGCAATACGCACAATTTACAGACAAAGATATAAATAGATACACAAGTGATTATAGCAACATTATTTTTAATCACAACGTGTTTTGTATAGGAATTATTCATAAAATAGAATACATATTGAATCACATTTTCAATGTGCCCCTATGAGAGTGAAAATGGGGAGGGTGGTGCTGGGATGGTGGAAAGATAAGAACTTAGGAAGAGGTCAGCAAGACCAAACTACAACAAAATTATTACACAATAAAACAATTAATTGTACAAATATTTGGAACAGTCATGCCTCAGAGAAAATCAATAGTAATAAATGATAAAGGAGTCTGAGCACAAGAGGGAGTGTCGACGTTTCGACCCAGTTGAATTGCAGGCGTGGATGAACCTTGCTAGAGGGTCATCATCAGGACAAAGGGATGGAAGGTGGGGCAATGGATCTGTATAAAAATTAATATTTACATAATTAATTACTGGGTCGCAAAGGATCCCAAACAATTCAATTAAAATTTGGGTCAGAGGAGAACATACTCATAGAATGGATAAGGAATACATCAAAGTTAATACACTAAAACACTGCGGGTAAGATGATACAGAAACCCAACAGGCACAATAGATCAATCAGTCATAAAGGCTGATACAGTCGAATAGTTATTATTCTTCAAATTATAGATACTCGTGGGAGGGGATATAATCAGTTGGCAGCCCCTAGACAAGTCCACAACCGACTAATAACTAGAGCCCCATTAGAGACAGTAGAAATACTGTAGGGTGTTTAGAGCCCCTGCTTATGAGAAAAGTAGATGCCAAGTATCGGCTAGTCTATCAAGCATGGACATGACTACGCAGTCACAACAGGCCACTAAAATTTGCCCATCAGATATACACAGAATAGGCATACTTCTTGATGAACCTACTGGCGATAGAAATTATTGAGCTGTAGACAATAAAAAAAGGGTGTGGATATTTTGGGACAGCAAGATAATATATTCGGACCCATGATTATAGAAAACAACCGGCTGGTAAAGGTATTAAATCAATGAATGGACATACCTGCCAAACGCAGAGAAAAACCAGTAAATACAGAGATGTACAGAGAGAGGGGTCGGTCCTCTATGCTTCAAATAAACCAGAATCTAAAAAGATAAAGGCATGTAGGTGTTCTAATACCCAGCGATAGTATCACAAAACATCTTTGTAATAACGTTGCATATTCAATGACATACCTGCTTGTGGCAGAACTGTAACTAAGACCCGTTCAGTAGTTTGTAAAGTTGCGTGTAGATGACGCCGCTCAGTTGTTTAAAAGGCGGTCGTCTTCACGCTCACAGGACAAGGTCTATAAAATTAGCAGGATAATATTTTAAATCTGCTTGCCATAGAGGTGGATAATTGCTCAACCAATGGTGTTATATACGTACCTAACAGAGCAAAGTTGTTAAAGCCCATGAAGTCGCAGACATGAGCATAAAGCAAACATCAGAACGCCCGTTAATGGCGTGGTTATGACGTGATCTGAAAATGACATAAGTTGCATCAAAAAACGTGTCCGCTATTCAATTTTTTTTAAAACTATTTTCGGGACTCAAAAGAGGAACAACAGCCTCACCACTAACATACCGTGAAGACGAACGCTGAAGGTTCTATCAGGCAACCGTCGTCAGTTAATAGCGTAGTTCAAACTCCAGGGTAAAGGATCTGTAAATAGCAGAGTAAACCCTTCATCAAAAACGTATTCGATATTCAAAAATTGGAGTTGACTGCTTGTGCGACTCAAAAGGAGGAAGAACAGCCTCACCACTAACATACCGTGAAAAATGAACGCGGAGGGTTCTATCCGGCAACCGTCGTCAGTCTCAGACGAAGCCACTCACAGAGTAGACTTCCTATACAGTTCCGATCACATGACCAGAGGCGGTCATAATCATAAAGAAAGGACTAATGTTAGAGTCCATCATATTAACAAACAACTTCAAGCTCGAATTAAAATCTCATAATGTTAATAGTAGTAATTCGATCCAATAATATTAACGAAAAATGCTTCACGGATAAGATAGATACTATACAGTTCCGATCACATGACCAGAAGCGGTCGTAATCATAGAGAAAGGACTAATGTTAGAGTCCATCATATTAACAAACAACTTCAAGATGGAATCAAAATCTCGTAATGTTAATAGTAATAGTTCAATCCAATAATATTAAGGAAAATGCTTCACAGATAAGATAGATAAGTGTACTATATCAGACCATCAAATAAACTATAGAACATTTTTCATGAGAGAAAGAGTTATTTACACTTTAGTCTTTCATTGAATCAATTGGTCACAGAGTATATGATTTGGTCTGCATATTGTAAACCACCTTCTCATATTGTGGCGTACCTATCGAGCATGATGGTAAAGGCCGATACTGCGATGAATTTACACATTCAGAGACATTTGTTATAAAACACTTTCTCAAAATGAAAAACAGTGCGGCGTACCTATCGAGCATGATGGTAAAAGCCGACACTGCGACAAAACTTACACATTCAGAGACATTAGGACAAAAGGCACTTAATATGTCAAGGCCGATATTCACATTCACAGACTGGCCATTTGGGCAAAAGTGCTATCAGTTTCATTGAGTCCCGTTTTGACCGAGTCCAATAAAAACATCCATTTAGCTTCCCGGGTATTCAAAACATTAGAGATGCTGCCACCCCTTGCACCTAACGTGATCTTCTCAAGAATGACCCACCTAAGACTCTCAGGTGTATGTTGTTTGATCTTGAAATGGTCCACTAAAGGGGCTCCCACAACCTCACAGCGGATTCTACTAGTGTGTTGTAGGATCCTGACTTTAACCTTTTGCTGAGTTTGGGCAACGTAAATTAGGTTGCATTCACATAGAATCGCATAAATTACATTTGGAGTATTGCAGTTGGTAAATGATTTCAATGGGATCTTATGTTCCTTGTACTCAAACACCTTTGTCTGAATAGTATTGTCACAGGCTTTGCATTTGGTGCATCTATGGTGACCTACAACAGGTGGAAGGTTCCACAATGATAGGACCGTTGCGGGTTCTGTTGGAGGGAGGAATGATCGGACCACATGATCACTGATATTCTTTCCTCTTTTGAAAGCATGTAGAGGCAAAGTTGGATATCCAATGTCATCGGATATCAATGGCCAATATTTGTTGATAATCTTTTTTATCTTATTGCTTTCGGTTGTGAAGGTGGTGACACAAACCAAACGATTATCTTGTACCTCATTTTGTTGTTTAGGTTGTAGCAGACACTCCCTGGAATTGTACCATGCTCGTTTTTTGGCCCTCTTTACCAGACGTCGGGGATATCCTCTCTGTATAAGTCTGTTCATCAGATCCTCTGCCTGCTCCATGTAATGCGATTTGTCCGTACAATTTCTGCGAATACGCAGGAATTGTCCAATGGGCAAGTTATCCCGGAGGGATCTAGGGTGATGACTCCCATATTGAAGAAGCGAGTTCCGCTCGGTGGGTTTACGGAATAGGGTCGTCTTTAGGATTCCGTCATCATTATAGATCGTGAGATCCAAAAAATCAATTTGTGACGAATTTGATTTAAATGTAAATTTAATATCGCCGGACTGTTGATCCAACCAAGCCTGGAAGGCACAAAGTTCGATAGCGGTTCCCTTCCAGATTATTAGGATGTCATCTATATAGCGGACCAACACTCTAAGGTGGTGTTTGTACAGGTTCCGCTCATTGAGAATCATATCCGCTTCGAAAGCAGCCATATAAAGAATGGCCAAGTCCGGGGCAAAGGTAGCCCCCATCGCTACTCCTTTTGTTTGCAAATAGAAGTGGTCCTGGAACATGAAGAAGTTGTGCATCATGGCAAGCCTTAGGAGTCCTATGATGAACTCGGTTGGTACTTGTACTGGAGCAGTCCTCTGTTCCAAAAACCGTGCCATGATGGTTAGGGCTTCTTCTTGCGGAATGCTTGTGTACAACGAAGTTATATCGCATGTGACCAGTATTTCTGTCTCCATGTCATAGGGTAGGCCATCTACAATACTTATAGTATGCATGGTATCACGGAGATAAGTTGGCGTCATCTCTGCTAGGGGTTTTAGAAAAAAGTCAATATAGCGACCTACAGGTTCCAGCATTGAACCACATCCCGATACAATGGGTCTACCGGGGGGTTCATTCAGGTTCTTATGTATCTTCGGCAGAGTATATATGGTCGGTAACCTGGGGGTCCGTTGATTTAGATAATCAAATTCCAATTCAGTAAGGAAACCATCATCGAGACGTGCCCTATTCAGATTTAGGATATCGGAAGCAAGAGCCAATGATGGATCAATATTGAGTCTTCTGTAGCTAATGCCATCATTCAACTGTTTATAAATTTCATTCTTATAGTTTGTAATGTCTTGGACAACAATGGCACCGCCCTTATCCGCTGGTTTAATTATTATTTCTCTGTTGTTCCCAAGAGATTGGAGGGCCTTCTTCTCATTCCTAGTGATGTTAAAAGGATGATATTGCCGTTGGTCCAAGATCTGGTTGACATCACGTAGAACCACTGCCTCATAGGCCATGATTTTGTGTGACATGTTACTCGCAGATGGTACAAAGGTAGAGGGGGTAGGTACGTAAGCCAGTGTATGATTTGCATTGGTATCATGCTATTTTGATCGACCGTGTCGAAGACCTGGGGATTAGGCACAAGGCTAGGACTCTCCTAGCTTCCTTCCTCACCGAAAGAACTCAGGTGGTCACCATAGGGCCATTTCAGTCTACCACCCTGTCCTTGCCGTGCGGAGTACCCCAAGGCTCATCCCTGAGTCCGACACTTTTTAACATATACGTGTCGGACCTCGCCAATACCATTCGTGCCCATGGGATGAGCCTTACATCCTACGCTGACGACACCCAGTTGGTCCTGGCCATCAGAAATGACGGCCAAAAAATCGCCAATAATTTCAATCTGGGCATGCAGGCCATAGGGAATTGGATGGCATCCAATTGCCTTAAATTGAATTCGGATAAGTCCGAGGTGGTCATCTTTGGAAACTTAACTCCAGAATGGTCCTCCCGCTGGTGGCCACAGTCTATGGGCCCTCCCCCCACTCCCGTCAGCAAAGTGAGGAACCTAGGTGTCATGTTTGACGACCGTCTCACTTTTCTTCCTCACGCAAATCAGATTGCCTCCTCTGCTTTCTATAAGCTACGAATTATTTAAAAAAATCCTCCCTTTCCTTCCGGATTCTGCTGGTAAAACCTTGATTACGTCCTTGGTCTTGTCCACCTTGGACTACTGCAATGCCCTCTTCCTGAACTCCCAAGAAAAAGTTCTCAATAAGCTGCAAACCATTCAAAATGCTGCTGCCAGACTGCTGGGTGATATCCCCAAATTTCAATCAGTCTCAGGAACCATCAGAGAACTTCACTGGCTTTCCATCAGGAACAGAACTAAGTTTAAGGCTTTGTGCATTGTCTATAAGGCGCTGCACAATCAGGGACCAGCCTTTCTCACTCAACAACTTGTCCCCTACCAGCCCACAAGGTCCCTGCGGTCCGCTGACCTTTTCCAGTTGGAAGTACCCCGTACCAAACTGGTTTCATGGGGTGATAGAAGATTCCTCGTTTCAGCACCCAAGCTCTGGAACACTCTGCCACTATCTATAAAGAACAGCCCATCCCTGTGGTCCTTCCGTAAGCACCTCAAAACGTGGCTATTTGACCAATAACCACATCCATCTGTAGGGCTGAATTCAGCAGATACTTAGCGCCGAGATGCCCACGGGCCTTTGTTGCGCTTTATAAGTGTTTAAATAATAATAATAATAAGGTGGTCTGTTTTTAAAGAAATATTTAAGTCGTACTTTTCTGAAAAATTTGCAAAGTTCAGATCTGATAGTAAATTGTTTGGGGATATTAGTCGGCACATATGAAAGTCCCTTCCCCAGTACGCTCAGCTCATCATCAGAGAGTTGGTAATTTGAAATGTTGACCACTGGATTTCTCCCCGTGCTGTTCCGACTGGAAGTGTACCTGCTTCTGTGCCCTGCCACGGCCGCGCTCCCAATTCTGGTTCCCGGATTGTTGGCCTCGTTGGTATCCTCTCGACCAGTTGTTGCCTCGATTCCTTGGAGGTTGCCATTGGCCCTGACCCTGTTCTAAAAAAGGTTGCTGGCGGGGTTGATAACCGTAGTCCTGTCCACTATTGGATTGTCCAGATCCGGATTGGTCAAAGTCACCGTCCGAGCTGTAAGAGGAATCGGAGAATGTTTTATAATTGCGTCTCCCTCGTTGTTGACCCGCGCCCCTGTTGGTGAATCGACCCTGGGTATCTTGATTGTAATAATCCTCCTGTAGATAGGGGTATGTTTTTTTCTTATCGTAGAGTCTCAGGTCGCGGGCCAGTTTCTCTAGCTTTTTATTTTGCGTTGTTAGTTCAAAATCTTTGAGCGTAGCCTCAAGAGTGGTTAAGGCTTCCTTGGCGTTCGTCAACGCCTTATCACCAATGATTTCGGCTCTGAGTGCTGCAATTTCTTTTGAGATGGATTGTACCTGTTCCCCTGCAGTCTCGACACCCAGCACCATCAAGTGCCGGGAGCAGTTATTGGCTATGTAACTGAAGCCCTCTTTAAACTTGGGGACTTCGACAAAAATAGCCGGTTCGATCTTAATTTGGAGACCCACTGGTATAATATTTTCTTGCAGGTAGCGGGTAAACAAGTGGCCGTGCCACCTTGTTCGGATTAGCTTCTTTTCTAGCCTTTCCAAAGGGGCTACCTTATCCTTTAAAGTAAAATCGATTGTTGGTACATTAGAGGAGAGAAAGGTGTTAGCTGGATCTCCAATCAATTGTGCAATGTATTCCTCAGAGTATGAGAGTAGTTCCCTCGACCATATTAAAAAAGATGAGAGTTAATCTCATAAAGTGAACCTCACAGGTGTTACCTGTACAGGAAGTGTTACACAAACACGGGTTAACCCAAGGAGTCACTGGGACCTGGGCGACGGATTGATACAAACAAAATGGCCCCAGATAGAGTTGCAATACGCACAATTTACAGAGCATGGTACAATCCCAGGGAGTGTCTGCTACAACCTAAACAACAAAATGAGGTACAAGATAATCGTTTGGTTTGTGTCACCACCTTCACAACAGAAAGCAATAAGATTAAAAAGATTATCAACAAATATTGGCCATTGATATCCAATGACATTGGATATCCAACTTTGCCTCTACATGCTTTCAAAAGAGGAAAGAATATCAGTGATCATGTGGTCCGATCATTCCTCCCTCCAACAGAACCCGCAACAGTCCTATCATTGTGGAACCTTCCACCTGTTGTAGGTCACCATAGATGCACCAAATGCAAAGCCTGTGACAATACTATTCAGACAAAGGTGTTTGAGTACAAGGAACATAAGATCCCATTGAAATCATTTACCAACTGCAATACTCCAAATGTAATTTATGCGATTCTATGTGAATGCAACCTAATTTACGTTGCCCAAACTCAGCAAAAGGTTAAAGTCAGGATCCTACAACACACTAGTAGAATCCGCTGTGAGGTTGTGGGAGCCCCTTTAGTGGACCATTTCAAGATCAAACAACATACACCTGAGAGTCTTAGGTGGGTCATTCTTGAGAAGATCACGTTAGGTGCAAGGGGTGGCAGCATCTCTAATGTTTTGAATACCCGGGAAGCTAAATGGATGTTTTTATTGGACTCGGTCAAAACGGGACTCAATTAAACTGATAGCACTTTTGCCCAAATGGCCAATCTGTGAATGTGAATATCGGCCTTGACATATTAAGTGCCTTTTGTCCTAATGTCTCTGAATGTGTAAGTTTTGTCGCAGTGTCGGCTTTTACCATCATGCTCGATAGGTACGCTGCACTGTTTTTCATTTTGAGAAAGTGTTTTATAACAAATGTCTCTGAATGTGTAAATTTATCGCAGTATCGGCCTTTACCATCATGCTCGATAGGTACGCCACAGTATGAGAAGGTGGTTTACAATATGCAGACCAAATCATATACTCTGTGACCAATTGATTCAATGAAAGACTAAAGTGTAATAACACTTTCTCTCATGAAAAATGTTCTATAGTTTATTTGATGGTCTGATATAGTACACTTATCTATCTTATCTGTGAAGCATTTTCCTTAATATTATTGGATTGAACTATTACTATTAACATTACGAGATTTTGATTCCATCTTGAAGTTGTTTTTTAATATGATGGACTCTAACATTAGTCCTTTCTCTATGATTACGACCGCTTCTGGTCATGTGATCGGAACTGTATAGTATCTATCTTATCCGTGAAGCATTATTCGTTAATATTATTGGATCGAATTACTACTATTAACATTATGAGATTTTAATTCGAGCTTGAAGTTGTTTGTTAATATGATGGACTCTAACATTAGTCCTTTCTTTATGATTATGACCGCCTCTGGTCATGTGATCGGAACTGTATAGGAAGTCTACTCTGTGAGTGGCTTCGTCTGAGACTGACGACGGTTGCCGGATAGAACCCTCCGCGTTCATTTTTCACGGTATGTTAGTGGTGAAGCTGTTCTTCCTCCTTTTGAGTCGCACAAGCAGTCAACTCCAATTTTTGAATATCGAATACGTTTTTGATGAAGGGTTTACTCTGCTATTTACAGATCCTTTACCCTGGAGTTTGAACTACGCTATTAACTGACGACGGTTGCCTGATAGAACCTTCAGCGTTCGTCTTCACGGTATGTTAGTGGTGTGGCTGTTGTTCCTCTTTTGAGTCCCGAAAATAGTTGTAAATTTTTTTTGAATAGCGGACACGTTTTTTGATGCAACTTATGTCATTTTCAGATCACGTCATAACCACGCCATTAACGGGCGTTCTGATGTTTGCTTTATGCTCATGTCTGCGACTTCATGGGCTTTAACAACTTTGCTCTGTTAGGTACGTATATAACACCATTGGTTGAGCAATTATCCACCTCTATGGCAAGCAGATTTAAAATATTATCCTGCTAATTTTATAGATCTTGTCCTGTGAGCATGAAGACGACCGCCTTTTAAACAACTGAGCGGCGTCATCTACACGCAACTTTACAAACTACTGAACGGGTCTTAGTTACAGTTCTGCCACAAGCAGGTATGTCATTGAATATGCAACGTTATTACAAAGATGTTTTGTGATACTATCGCTGGGTATTAGAACACCTACATGCCTTTTATCTTTTTCGATTCTGGTTTATTTGAAGCATAGAGGACCAACCCCTCTCTCTGTACATCTCTGTATTTACTGGTTTTTCTCTGCGTTTGGCAGGTATGTCCATTCATTGATTTAATACCTTTACCAGCCGGTTGTTTTCTATAATTATGGGTCCGAATATATTATCTTGCTGTCCCAAAATATCCACACCCTTTTTTTATTGTCTACAGCTCAATAATTTCTACCGCCAGTAGGTTCAGCAAGAAGTATGCCTATTCTGTGTATATCTGATGGGCAAATTTTAGTGGCCTGTTGTGACTGCGTAGTAATCCATGCTTGATAGACTAGCCGATACTTGGCATCTACTTTTCTCATAAGCAGGGTCTCTAGACACCCTACAGTATTTCTACTGTCTCTAATGGGGCTCTAGTTATTAGTCAGTTGTGGACTTGTCTAGGGGCTGCCAACTGATTATATCATCTCCCGCGAGTATCTATAATTTGAAGAATAATAACTATTCGACTGTATCAGCCTTTATGACTGATTGATCTATTGTGCCTGTTGGGTTTCTGTATCATCTTACCCACAGTGTTTTCGTGTATTAACTTTGATGTATTCCTTATCCATTCTATGAGTATGTTCTCCTCTGACCCAAATTTTAATTGAATTGTTTGGGATCCTTTGCGACCCAGTAATTAATTATGTAAATATTAATTTTTATACAGATCCATTGCCCCACCTTCCATCCCTTTGTCCTGATGAAGACCCTCTAGCAAGGTTCATCCACGCCTGCAATTCAACTGGGTCGAAACGTCGACACTCCCTCTTGTGCTCAGCCTCCTTTATCATTTATTACTATTGATTTTCTCTGAGGCATGACTGTTCCAAATATTTGTACAATTAATTGTTTTATTGTGTAATAATTTTGTTGTAGTTTGGTCTTGCTGACCTTTTCCTAAGTTCTTATCTTTCCACCATCCCAGCACCACCCTCCCCATTTTCACTCTCATAGGGGCACATTGAAAATGTGATTCAATATGTATTCTATTTTATGAATAATTCGTATACAAAACACGTTGTGATTAAAAACAATGTTGCTATAATCACTTGTGTATCTATTTATATCTTTGTCTGTAAATTGTGCGTATTGCAACTCTATCTGGGGCCATTTTGTTTGTATCAATCCGTCGCCCAGGTCCTAGTGACTCCTTGGGTTAACCCGTGTTTGTGTAATGGTGTCACTATCAGCACACGTGTCACCTATGCTCCTCACATACACAGCACTGGCAACATATGGCCAACATCTGGCCAACATCCCAATACCTGTGAGTGAGCTAAAGTCACTCTGACTGAGTCTTGCCTCAACCATAATGTATCTGGGGGAAAGTTCTAGATGAACAGAGAGCGAGAGAAAGAGACAAGGACGGGACTCAGAGAATAGTCCAGGAGGCACGGGGAGAGGCAGGCTGAGAAGGAGCGGGAAAGGGAGCTCGAGACAGATAAAGACATATAAGAAACAACAGGAGAGTGAAATATGGGAAGTGTTGTGTTCTAGTCTTTTGGCAACTCATGTGTCGCCTGATCCCCCAGACGACACAACAGAAAGATAGAGCGAAAAACAGATAGAAACTGAAAGAAAGTGACAGAAAGCAAGAGAGAGAGGGAAGTGGTAGAAGAAAAACCCTTAGACTATGATGAAAAACAGTGGGAAATAGATCAGAAGAGGCAAAGAGAGAGAAAGAAGAAGGGACGAGAAAAATAGGGAGAGGCAGAAAGTTAAAGATAGAGGCGAATGGAAATGAGAGAGACGGAGAAAATAAACAGAGAAAGTCGGGAATACTCAAAAGAAATGCACTGGGAAAAGGGGAAAGAGAGAGAGAGAATAGATAGAGGAACAGAGAGCGGAAGACTGAGAGAGAAGACAAATATAGACATAGTTAAAGATGAAAAGACGGGTGGTGCGAGAGGCAAGGAGAGAGTGAGCAAGGCACCGACGGGAGAAAGACAGAAGGTACATACATTCATAGCCTTGATGCATGTAGGTAAGAGAGCAGACTTCCGAGGGCGCGACTCTGCAGGAACATTCAGTGAGCGTCTCATCTTGCAGTTGAATTTTTTCCATCATTTAACGAGGCTATATTTTAAGAGGCATTGTGTCACTTGACAGGGGACTAGCTCATGCTTTTTCCATGTCCCCATTGAATTATTTGTAATGCCCACATAGCAAACAAGCAGAGTAATCTTGATGTCTTTTTTTAATCCCCAGACGGATACGTCCCAACGAGGCGGCGCTTATTTCAAGACGAAGGAACTGAGCCGAAAACTTACGTGGCGAACCCTATGGACCACTACGACTTCGATGAGGTTTATCGCGAGAGGACTCCAATAAACCTGCCTTTACCACGGGGTGGATACGTGCCTGGGCCGGGGCACGACTATAGTGCTACACCATTCAAGGACACATTGAGGTCACCTCCCCTCGGCTTTCACAAATATGTCGTGTCGTATGATAACATCCCCATGTACGGCAATGCACCATGGACCTGCGAATCTAAGGGGCACTTTGACCCGCTCCAAAGAAGCATCAACAAGAGAATAGTCGCTCAGCATGTCCAAGTGAGTAACATGTTTAGAGCACACAGGCAGCCTTCAGAACAGGGACATTTTAAGGATTTATTGGGCCCTGGGCCAAACATATTTTAGGGACCCTGTGCAAATCAGCTTTGAATTGATGGTCCAATTCCAGCTTTTTCATCCCTCTCTCTCTGTCCAGGTCACTGACACTGTGTTTTCTTCTGAGGAATATATGTGTCTTTTGAATACTGCAATATAGCACCAGCATACTAACATTATTGCAAATAGGAGACCCACTACCATTTCTCAAATGTGTTGTCCTGTGTTGATCTAAAAGAAACCTTTTTATAGATGTTGCATGGTGTTGAACACATTAACACACCATTTCTCTGAAAATGTCTGTAATAGACTATTTAAAACAATCTAAGTTTACAAAATCATTCAAGATCATCAGGGCAAGACTGTGTGGTGAACAGAAGCAGATCAACCAAGGGCCCCCTTAAAGGCTGGGGCCCTGGGCCTGAGTCCACTTTTCATATGCCTTAAAACCTCTCTGCTTCTGAAAAGTCTGCACAGTAGAGGGTTCAAATTAAACAGCAATTGGATTTGTGATGTTGTGAGGAGGAAGATCACAAAAGTTCCTAAAAGCATAATGAATAATTTCTGTGTAGTATTTCAGCAATTAAACTATAGAGGGCTCCGACCAAGATTACAACCCTATGCGACCCCGCACCCCCCACACCTTGAGCCAGGCTGGTCGCTACTTGGGGGGGTCAAAAATAATAAAAACAAAAATGAACCTACCTTTCTGCCGGCCCATGCCCCGCGCCACTACTCACGCTCTCAGGAACAGAAAGCAGGCAGCCTCCCTCCCCTCCCCTAAGCCAATCACA
Organism: Lissotriton helveticus; assembly: GCF_964261635.1. Classification (NCBI taxonomy): domain Eukaryota; kingdom Metazoa; phylum Chordata; class Amphibia; order Caudata; family Salamandridae; genus Lissotriton; species Lissotriton helveticus. Next base: position 1,457,794,678 of record NC_136059.1, read on the forward strand.
ACCATCGAGTGGAGCATTGTGATTGGTCGGGATGCCACCAGGGGCTGTAGGGTATGGCATGTTCTACATGGAGAGGTACAGAGTGCGCATCAGTGGGGGCTCCTTTATATGGGGGAAAAGGGCAGTGACAGGGCACAGACAGCACCAGTGATCAAGGGCATAAATATCAGGTTTATAAGGAAAATTCTACAGACAGATGGATATAAGACTCTGATAACGTTACATTTCTTATGTGTAAAATTGCAGTTACAAAATGTTTGTTGTTTTCTGTTCTATGGCACAGCTCCACATTAACAAGCAGCATTTGTAACAATTAAATGTGACTGTAGTCCTCAGCGTAAACAGGGGCCTCAGTTAAATGTGATGCTATGCTAAGTGACGTAGTAATCCATCGCAACATAAAAACTCAGTTTGCGGCCTCAACTTTATTTTAAGGTGTGGGATGGGAATGGCCTTTGAGTTTAGCAATTTGACTTAGGTGCTACACATGGTTATAAAAATAGACCGTAATAACTGAATTAATTGTGTATGTAGCGCATTGCAAGCCTGTGTAGCATGGACTAGAAATGGGCCTAGCCAGAAGGGCTGACAAAAACAGCATCCACGATGTGAAAATAGATACTGCGAAGGAGTGTAGTTACTTTTTCTGTGTCATAAATGTACATTAAAATGTATTGATGTGGATGGGGGGAGAATCAGGAGGAATTATGTTCGCGGAGTACACAATGTGTGTTAAAATAGCTGAAAAGCAGTTGGAAAGGCTAGTTTGTGATCAGCTCCTTCCTCCCCTTTGTTTCTCCCTCCTTATATTCTTTTTCTTCTCTTTCTGTCGTTTTGCTCTTTTTCAATTCTCTCCTCTTTCATGTTCCTTGTTGTGCCATTGTTCTTCCTTTACTCTTTTTCTTTCTTGCTCTCTTCTTTCTCCTCTTCCTTTCTTGCTTTCAATCTCCTCTTTACTTTTTTCTTTCTTTTCTTCGTTTATCCTCTTACCTCTCACATTCCCATAACTCCTCCCATCTCTTGTTCCCTCTTTTGCTTTTTCTCTCTTCTCATCTTTTCCCCTTTCTTTCTCTCCCTTCATGTTTTCACACCCTCTCCTTGTTTTTGCTTGTCCTCTTCCTCATCTGCTTTGCTCATTCCTTTCTTCCCTTCTGCATTCCTGTTATATTTTATGCAGGGTTATTTTAAGAAAAGAAATCATTTTCTCTGATTAAACTTACTATCCCATCAATAGGACAGCCACAAGTGGACTTTTGATTATTTATATACGTATGACAGGAGGCTGAGTACACATTGCACCTTACCTCTCCCTCCCCCTTTTGTTTACATTGTACACAGATAATTACAACACTTTTAAACTGCTCTGTTGGACCAAGCCGCATGGGTAAAAAACAATGTCAAATGTAGTATTCTTTTTGCAAGGAATCAACGTGTAAAGCAATACTGCAGGTGGATGTAATTTATAACAGGCGGTTCTCTTGCAGTCACACCCACAAACACTCCATCAGCACCAATGTGCGTTGGCACAGATATCAGGCAGGCCTGTATGGAGTGTACTGGCACACAGACACGCACGCAGCACCGTAATGCAGTGCAACTGATATACAGCAGGTTAGTTGATAATACCAATGCCGACCCTGTGGCCCTAGATCTCCTCCACCCTTCAGCTAAACCTGGCTCTATACCCATGGTTTGGAGATAAACAACCCTCTCCCTGGTGCTAGGCTGATTGGAGCCAGAGTCACGCTTAGTCAGGGTTCCCCGGGAAGAAGGTGGTGGTAGGTAGCACCACTGATTAGGAGGCAGTCGATAAAAGGGAGTTTGGCCACCACTCGGAAAGTTCACCCACAGGATGCAGAGTAGAAGCAGGCTAAGGGTGATACTCATTAAAACAAAGGATTCCTCAATGTGTCCATGAGAGCACGCAGTCTCTTGACCCACTTCCAATCACTCTATTAAGTATCATTTTTTTTCAAATACAGCAGGCAGCAGGGCTCCCATCTTATTCCCTTCAATCCATTAGGGGTTCCCATTGCTCGATGCTCTGGAAACAGTCTAGTCTTCTCCCAGTTCATGCACAGCCTGACACTGCCCCAAACGCCCTCAACAGGAACGTCGCTCCCATTAAGTCCTCGTCACGGGCTGCCAGAAACATCAGCAAATCATCCGCGTATAATGCATTTCTCCCCGCATCTCAAGCCCAGTATAATGCCTCCCCGATCAAGCTTGTACCACCAGGGGCTCAATCGCCAGCATAAACAGCAGAGGAGAAAGTGAGCAGCCCTGTCGTGTCCCTCGTCCCACCGTGCAAGGCGTCGACACCATCCCCCCGTTCGCACCCGGGCCGTTGCTGAGTTATATAATTTTTGAATCCACTTCACAAACTCCTCCCCAGTCCCATTTTGCGCATAACCTGGAAGAGAAATGGCCATTCCAGGCTATCAAATGCCTTTTCAATGTCCACCGAGAGAGTCAAGGCGGACGGCGTCAGGCCCCCGGCAGTGCTCCAGAATTCGCAGTAACCGTCTCACATTAATAGACGTGTTACGCTTAGGTATGAAACCCGACTGATCTTGGTGTATTAATTGTGACATATATGGGAGGAGGCGGGACGCTAATATCTTGCTCAAGATTTTGAAGTCCAATGTCAGCATTGATAGCGGGCGATATGCCTTCATATTTGTAGCTTCCCTTCCAGGCTTCAATAGGGGAATAATAATGGTTTCTCTAGTAGTTTCAGGCAGCCTCTCTGCTTTATGCGCCTCCCGATAAATAATTTGCAAACGCGGAACTAAGCAATCTGCATACTTGGAATATAATTCTACAGGGAGGCTCTCCACACCAGGTGTCTTATAACGGGCCATGGGCTTAATCACGCACCTTATCTCCCCCACCGTAATCTCACTTCCCAGCAGATCTCCTTTCTCTTTGCTCAAACTTGGTAGAGCCACCTCCTCCAAATAATCCCTTATGCCATCGGGACCCTGTGTCAATTGGCTACTATATAGCTCAGTGTAATACTCTATGAACAGTCTGTGGATCCCCTCTTGCGTGTTCACCATCTCCCCTGAGGGGGCTACCAGACCCAATATCGGCACCCCCCTGGGGATCGGATTGGCTAACCACGCAAGCAATGCACTCGATTTGTCCCCCTCAGCGTGCATCCTCGCTCTGTAACCCTTATAATCGAAGGCGCGTAGCCTCTCCGCCTGAACTGCCACTTCCTCTCTAGCAACCGTGACCTCCGCCTTTGCTCCCGGATTCCCAGGTCGGTCCCTCTCCGCGGCCCGCAGCCTGCCTTCCGCTTTTTCGAGGTCAGTCAATATCGTTTTCCTTACTCCCGCTGTCTTGCTAATACATATACCCCTGGCCACAACCTTAAACACATCCCACCTAATTGCCGCTTGCATCGCCATCCCTTCGCTCTCGTATTGTACAATGCCCGTCCCCAGTTCCTCGCTAAAGACCGGATCTTCCAATGCCTCCGGTCTGAGTTGCCAGGTTGGTATGGCCTCCCTCTCTCGACTCCAACGTATCTGCACTAGCAGCGGGTTATGTCTGATATCGTTCTCGCCAGATATTCGCTACCCGTCACCTTGGCGTGAACCTCAGGGGTGCATAATATTGTGTCTAACCTCACATGTAAGTCATGGAGGCCGGAGTAAAAAGAATAGTCCCTTTCTTCCAAATGCTGTGCGTGCTAGGTGTCAATCAGTCCCCAATTGGTTTGCCAGGGGCTTCTTACCTTTGAGATCCTATGCACTGGGGCACTAGAAAGCGGGGGTGGGACCTATCTCTCTCCACATCTGTTACAGAGTTAAAGTCTCCCCCTAAATTGATGCAGTCGTTAAGTATGACGCCAGGCTCCCTGACAATTTCTCAAAGAAGGGAGTTTGATCTACATTGGGGACATACACACTGCACAGAGTCCTATCTGTTCCATTAAGCTGTCCCATAACTGCTACAAATATTCCCTCTGGGTCAATGAGGTGCTGCCATGGCTGAAAAGGGACACCCGCCCTAACCCACACCAAAGCGCCCCTGGCAAACGCCGAATAGGTCATGTAAAATAATTGCCTCCTCCATCTCTTTTTCAAGGCCACCCCCTCAGTTCGGTTCAGGTGTGTTTCTTGAAGGAGTGCTATATGCTCCCAACGACGTACCAAGAAAGCATGCACCTTATGCCGCCTTTGCATTGTGTGAAGCCCTCGCACATTCCAGGTAATACAATTCAAATCATGTAACGTCCCCATAAATCGAACATTTCCTCCCATGCACCTTCCTCACCTCAAAGAGCCAACGGGCGTCCGGAACTTCCCCCAATCCCCACCCAAACCTTCCAAAACTCCCACCCCCAGAACAGGCACTATAACATTAGAACCCTTCCAAACTATTACCCAAAGACCCCCACTAAGCTCCTAAGGAGCTACACCCACACAAACTTACGGGAGGTAAGCCCAAAGCTTCAGAGAGTCGGACCCCTAGTCGTCCTCCTTCCCACGCTCAACCACCTTAGAACAGATCCAGCCCCTTCCGGGGCCGTGCAGCTGCGAGACTTGTTCCACATATGTTCCACATCCTCCAACTACCCCTTAACTCTGCATAGCCAGCTGCCAGCTAACCAAGTCCACGGTCGGACCCCCTTCCCGGCCCCCCACCCCACCCAGTCCTTTATGCATGGCCAGCCAGAGTCTGCTTCACCCATCGACGATCTTTTCTGCTGTCCCAGCAGTCACATGGGGTATTTTCAGGCTTTCAGCATCTGATAGTTCATCGTATTCTCCCAGGAAGCCCTTTTCCGATTCCGTCCCTGCCAGATGCGATCCCCCTCCTTCTCGCGAGATAGCCGTAACAGCCTGCAAAGCGGCTGTGCGCTCCTGCTCTGTTTGCATCTCCGTTGGTCTCTGGGTCTCTGGGTGGCCGTGCCGGTTTCGCCTCAGTCTGCGTGGCCGAGGTCTCAACGTACCTTCAGTCTTTCCCCTCCCGCCTCCCCAATCCCTGCCCCGTACATTTCCAGCCAGTCCCAGGCCTCCTCAGGACTGTCATGGAACGACGTCTTGTCATCCATCGTTATCTTCAGGCGTCCCGGAAACATCGGCGAGTATTGAATGCCCTCTTCTCGTAGTGCTCTTTTCACGGCTACAAATGACATTCTGCGGCGCTGGACCTGAAGCATGTAGTCCGGGAAGAATTTCACCTTGCTGTTGTCTACTGTGTATGGGCCCGTCATCCTGGCCTGGTTCAGCAGAACATCTCTATCCTTGTAGTGTAGCAGCCTTGCCACCACCTGCCTCGGCGGCCTCCCGGGGGCCAATGGTTTGGCTGGCACTCTGTGGGATCTCTCCAAAGTAAAAAAGGATGTCAATCCTGCTGGCGCGACGGTCCCCTTTAGCCAGCCTCCCAGGTACTCTACCATGTTGTGTCCTTCCACACCTTCAGGAAGTCCACGACCCAGATGTTGTTTCTCCGGTTCCTCCCTTCTGCATCCTCCGTTCGTCTCTCTAGGGTCTGTAGACTATTTTGAAAGCCGGTCATCTGCGCTGCCATTGACTTTTGAGCCAGTTCTAGGACCTCTATGGTTGCTTCTGCTTGTTTCACCCTGTCAGATAATTTATCATGGGATACCGGAGTTGGGAGCACACCACTGACCTCTTCCGCTATATTGCCCCACTGCGTCATGGTCTGTGCAGTTCAAGTATTTTCAGGAACAGTTCAAAGTTCAAATTTCCGAAGTATTTCACCTCAATCGGTGCAAGTAAGTACTTGTATTTTGATCATCTCTAGACACGAGCCTAGCTCGTGTTTCGGGATTGATTACCTCATCAGTAGAGATAGTTTCGGGGTTGCAGAAGCAGGTCGCCAAACACCCGTCACGGGCCTTGTTGCCCCTCTGGCGCGCAGGTGCATGTCCAACAAGCTCATCAGCTATCTGGCTACCGGGAGCCATCACAAGGGATACCGGAGTTGGGAGCACACCACTGACCTCTTCTGCTATATCACCCCACTACATCATGGTCTGTGCAGTTCAAGTATTTTCAGGAACAGTTCAAAGTTAAAATTTCAGAAGTATTACACTTCAATCGTTGCAAGTAAGTACTTGTATTTTGATCATCTCTAGACACGAGCCTAGCTCGGGTTTCGGGATTGATTCCCTCATCAGTAGAGATAGTTTCGGGGTTGCAGAAGCAGGTCGCCAAACACCCGTCACAGGCCTCGTTGCCCCTTTGGCGCGCAGGTGCCTCTCCAACAAGCTCGTCAGCTATCTGGCTACCGGGAGCCAGCACAAGGGATAACGGAGTTGGGAGCACACCACTGACCTCTTCAGCTATATCGCCCCACTGCATCATGGTCTGTGCAGTTTAAGTATTTTCAGGGACAGTTCAAAGGTCAAATTTCCGAAGTATTTCACCTCAATCGGTGCAAGTAAGTACTTGTATTTTGATCATCTCTAGACACGAGCCTAGCTCGTGTTTCGGTATTGATTCCCTCATCAGAAGAGATAGTTTCGGGGTTGCAGAAGCAGGTCGCCAAAAACACCCGTCACGGGCCTCGTTGCTCCTTTGGCGCGCAGGTGCATCTCCAACAAGCTCGTCAGCTATCTGGCTACTGGGATCCAACACAAGGGATACCGGAGTTGGGAGCACACCACTGACCTCTTCCGCTATATCGCCCCACTGCATCATGGTCTGTGCAGTTCAAGTATTTTCAGGAACAGTTCAAAGTTCAAATTTCCGAAGTATTTCACCTCAATCGGTGCAAGTAAGTACTTGTATTTTGATCATCTCTAGACACGAGCCTAGCTCGTGTTTCGGGATTGATTCCCTCATCAGTAGAGATAGTTTCGGGGTTGCAGAAGCAGGTCGCCAAACACCCGTCACGGGCCTCGTTGCCCCTCTGGCGCGCAGGTGCATCTCCAACAAGCTCGTCAGCTATCTGGCTACCGGGAGCCAACACAAGCGATACCGGAGTTGGGAGCACACCACTGACCTCTTCTGCTATATCGCCCCACTGTATCATGGTCTGTGCAGTTCAAGTATTTTCAGGAACAGTTCAAAGTTAAAATTTCCGAAGTATTACACTTCAATCGGTGCAAGTAAGTACTTGTATTTTGATCATCTCTAGACACGAGCCTAGCTCGTGTTTCGGGATTGATTCACTCATCAGTAGAGATAGTTTTGGGGTTGCAGAAGCAGGTCGCCAAACACCCGTCACGGGCCTCGTTGCCCCTTTGGCGCGCAGGTGCATCTCCAAAAAGCTCCTCTGCTATCTGGCTACCGGGAGCCAACACAAGGGATACGGGAGTTGGGAGCACACCACTGACCTCTTCCGCTATATCGCCCCACTGCATCATGGTCTGTGCAGTTCAAGTATTTTCAGGAACAGTTCAAAGCTCAAATTTCCGAAGTATTTCACCTCAATCGGTGCAAGTAAGTACTTGTACTTTGATCATCTCTAGACACGAGCCTAGCTCGTGTTTCGGTATTGATTCCCTCATCAGAAGAGATAGTTTCGGGGATGCAGAAGCAGGTCGCCAAACACCCGTCACGGGCCTCGTTGCTCCTTTGGCGCGCAGGTGCATCTCCAACAAGCTCGTCAGCTATCTGGCTACCGGGGGCCAACACAAGGGATACCGGAGTTGGGAGCACACCACTGACCTCTCCCGCTATATCACCCCACTGCATCATGGTCTGTGCAGTTCAAGTATTTTCAGGAACAGTTCAAAGCTCAAATTTCTGAAGTATTTCACCTCAATCGGCGCAAGTAAGTACTTGTATTTTGATCATCTCTATACACGAGCCTAGCTCGTGTTTTGGGATTGATTCCCTCATCAGTAGAGATAGTTTCGGGGTTGCAGAAGCAGGTCGCCAAACACCAATCACGGGCCTTGTTGCCCTTCTGGCGCGCATGTGCATCTCCAACAAGCTCGTCAGCTATCTGGCTACCGGGATCCAACACAAGGGATACCGGAGTTGGGAGCACACCACTGACCTCTTCCGCTATATCGCCCCACTGCATCATGGTCTGTGCAGTTTAAGTATTTTCAGGAACAGTTCAAAGTTCAAATTTCCGAAGTATTTCACCTCAATCGGTGCAAGTAAGTACTTGTATTTTGATCATCTCTAGACACGAGCCTAGCTTGTGTTTCGGGATTGATTCCCTCATCAGTAGAGATAGATTCGGGGTTGCAGAAGCAGGTGGCCAAACACCCGTCATGGGCCACGTTGCCCCTCTGGCGCGCAGGTGCATCTCCAACAAGCTTCTCAGCTATCTGGCTACCGGGAGCCAACACAAGGGATACCGGAGTTGGGAGCACACCACTGACCTCTTCCGCTATATCGCCCACTGCATCATGGTCTGTGCAGTTCAAGTATTTTCAGGAACAGTTGAAAGTTCAAATTTCCGAAGTATTTCACTTCAATCGGTGCAAGTAAGTACTTGTATTTTGATCATCTCTAGACACGAGCCTAGCTCGTGTTTCGGGATTGATTCCCTCATCAGTAGAGATAGTTTCGGGGTTGCAGAAGCAGGTCACCAAACACAAGTCGCGGGCCTCGTTGCCCCTCTGGCGCGCAGGTGCATCTCCAAAAAGCTCGTCAGCTATCTGGCTACCGGGAGCCAACACAAGGGATACCGGAGTTGGGAGCACACCACTGACCTCTTCCGCTATATCGCCCCACTGCATCATGGTCTGTGCAGTTTAAGTATTTTCAGGAACAGTTCAAAGTTCAAATTTCCGAAGTATTTCACCTCAATCGGTGCAAGTAAGTACTTGTATTTTGATCATCTCTAGACACGAGCCTAGCTCGTGTTTCGGGATTGATTCCCTCATCAGTAGAGATAGTTTCGGGGTTGCAGAAGCAGGTCGCCAAACACCCGTCACGGGCCTCGTTGCCCCTCTGGGGCGCAGGTGCATGTCCAACAAGCTCGTCAGCTATCTGGCTAGCGGGAGCCAACACAAGGGATACCGGAGTTGGGAGCACACCACTGACCTCTTCTGCTATATCACCCCACTGCATCATGGTCTGTGCAGTTCAAGTATTTTCAGGAACAGTTCAAAGTTAAAATTTCCGAAGTATTACACTTCAATCGGTGCAAGTAAGTACTTGTATTTTGATCATCTCTAGACACGAGCCTAGCTCGTGTTTCGGGATTGATTCACTCATCAGTAGAGATAGTTTTGGGGTTGCAGAAGCAGGTCGCCAAACACCCGTCACGGGCCTCGTTGCCCCTCTGGCGCGCAGGTGCATCTCTAAAAAGCTTGTCAGCTATCTGGCTAACGGGAGCCAACACAAGGGATACCGGAGTTGGGAGCACACCACTGACCTCTTCCGCTATATCGCCCCACTGCATCATGGTCTGTGCAGTTCAAGTATTTTCAGGAACAGTTCAAAGCTCAAATTTCTGAAGTATTTCACCTCAATCGGCGCAAGTAAGTACTTGTATTTTGATCATCCCTATACATGAGCCTAGCTCGTGTTTTGGGATTGATTCCCTCATCAGTAGAGATAGTTTCGGGGTTGCCGAAGCAGGTCGCCAAACACCAATCACGGGCCTCGTTGCCCCTCCCTCTGGCGCGCAGGTGCATCTCCAACAAGCTCGTCAGCTATCTGGCTACCGGGATCCAACACAAGGGATACCGGAGTTGGGAGCACACCACTGACCTCTTCCGCTATATCGCCCCACTGCATCATGGTCTGTGCAGTTTAAGTATTTTCAGGAACAGTTCAAAGTTCAAATTTCCGAAGTATTTCACCTCAATCGGTGCAAGTAAGTACTTGTATTTTGATCATCTCTAGACACGAGCCTAGCTCGTGTTTCGGGATTGATTCCCTCATCAGTAGAGATAGATTCGGGGTTGCAGAAGCAGGTGGCCAAACACCTGTCATGGGCCGCGTTGCCCCTCTGGCGAGCAGGTGCATCTCCAACAAGCTCGTCAGCTATCTGGCTACCGGGAGCCAACACAAGCGATACCGGAGTTGGGAGCCCACCACTGACCTCTTCCGCTATATCGCCCACTGCATCATGGTCTGTGCAGTTCAAGTATTTTCAGGAACAGTTGAAAGTTCAAATTGCGGAAGTATTTCACCTCAATCGGTGCAAGTAAGTACTTGTATTTTGATCATCTCTAGACACGAGCCTAGCTCGTGTTTCGGGATTGATTCCCTCATCAGTAGAGATAGTTTCGGGGTTGCAGAAGCAGGTCGCCAAACACCCGTCACGGGCCTCGTTGCCCCGGTGGCGCGCAGGTGCATCTCCAACAAGCTCGTCAGCTATCTGGCTTCCGGGAGCCAACACAAGTGATACCGGAGTTGGGAGCACTCCACTGACCTCTTCCGCTATATCGCCCCACTGCATCATGGTCTGCGCAGTTCAGGTATTTTCAGGAACAGTTCAAAGTTCAAATTTCCGAAGTATTTCACCTCAATCGGTGCAAGTAAGGACTTGTATTTTGATCATCTCTAGACACAAGCCTAGCTCGTGTTTCGGGATTGATTCCCTCATCAGTAGAGATAGTTTCACGGTTGCAGAAGCAGGTCGCCAAACACCCTTCACGGGCCTCGTTGCCCCTCTGGCACGGAGGTGCATCTCCAACAAGCTCGTCAGCTATCTGGCTACCGGGAGCCAACACAAGGGAAACCGGAGTTGGGAGCACACCACTGACCTCTTCCGCTATATCGCCCCACTGCATCATGGTCTGTGCAGTTCAAGTATTTTCAGGAAGAGTTCAAAGTTCAAATTTCCGAAGTATTTCACCTTAATCGGTGCAAGTAAGTACTTGTATTTTGATCATCTCTAGACACAAGCCTAGCTCGTGTTTCGGGATTGATTCCCTCATCAGTAGAGATAGTTTTGCGGTTTCAGAAGCAGGTCGCCAAACACCCATCATGGGCCTCGTTGCCCCTTTGGCGCGCAGGTGCATTTCCAACAAGCTCGTCAGCTATCTGGCTACCGGGAGCCAACACAAGGGATACCGGAGTTGGGAGCACACCACTGACCTCTTCCTCTATATCGCGCCACTGCATCATAGTCTGTGCAGTTCAAGTATTTTCAGGAACAGTTCAAAGTTCAAATTTCCGAAGTATTTCACCTCAATCGGTGCAAGTAAGTACTTGTATTTTGATCATCTCTAGACACGAGCCTAGCTGTGTTTCGGGATTGATTCCCTCATCAGTAGAGATAGTTTTGGGGTTGCAGAAGCAGGTCGCCAAACAGCCGTCACGGGCCTAGTTCCCCTCTGACGCGCATGTGCATCTCCAACAAGCTCGTCAGCTATCTGGCTACTGGGAGCCAACACAAGGGATACCGGAGTTGGGAGCACACCACTGACCTCTTCTGCTATATCGCCCCACTGCATCATGGTCTGTGCAGTTCAAGTATTTTCAGGAACAGTTCAAAGTTCAAATTTCCGAAGTATTTCACCTCAATCGGTGCAAGTAAGTACTTGTATTTTGATCATCTCTAAACACGAGCCTAGCTCGTGTTTCGGGATTGATTCCCTCATCTGTACAGATAGTTTTGGGGTTGCATAAGCAGGTCGGCAAACACCCGTCACGGGCCTCGTTGCCCCTCTGGCGCGCAGGTGCATCTCCAACAAGCTCGTCAGCTATCTGGCTACCGGGAGCCAACACAAGGGATACCGGAGTAGGGAGCACACCACTGACCTCTTCCGCTATATCGCCCCACTGCATCATGGTCTGTGCAGTTCAAGTATTTTCAGGAACAGTTCAAAGTTCAAATTTCTGAAGTATTTCACCTCAATCGGTGCAAGTAAGTACTTGTATTTTGATCATCTCTAGACACGAGCTTAGCTCGTGTTTCGGGATTGATTCCCTCATCAGTAGAAATAGTTTCAGGGTTGCAGAAGCAGGTCCCCAAACACCCGTCACGGGCCTCGTTACTCCTCTAGCGAGCAGGTGCATCTCCATCAAGCTCGTCAGCTATCTGGTTACCGGGAGCCAACACAAGGGATACCGCAGTTGGGAGCACACCACTGACCTCTTCCGCTATATCGCCCCACTGTATCATGGTCTGTGCAGTTCAAGTATTTTCAGGAACAGTTCAAAGCTCGAATTTCCGAAGTATTTCACCTCAATTGGTGCAAGTAAGTACTTGTATTTTGATCATCTCTAGACACGAGCCTAGCTCGTGTTTCAGGATTGATTCCCTCATCAGTAGAGATAGTTTCGGGGTTGCAGAAGCAGGTCGCCAAACACCCGTCACGGGCCTCGTTGCCCCTATGGCGCGCAGGTGCATTTCCAACAAGCTCGTCAGCTATCTGGCTACCGGGAGCCAACACTAGGGATACCGGAGTTGGGAGCACACGACTGACCTCTTCCGCTATATCGCGCCACTGCATCATAGTCTGTGCAGTTCAAGTATTTTCAGGAACAGTTCAAAGTTCAAATTTCCGAAGTATTTCACCTCAATCGGTGCAAGTAAGGACTTGTATTTTGATCATCTCTAGACACAAGCCTAGCTCGTGTTTCGGGATTGATTCCCTCATCAGTAGAGATAGTTTCACGGTTGCAGAAGCAGGTCGCCAAACACCCTTCACGGGCCTCGTTGCCCCTCTGGCACGGAGGTGCATCTCCAACAAGCTCGTCAGCTATCTGGCTACCGGGAGCCAACACAAGGGAAACCGGAGTTGGGAGCACACCACTGACCTCTTCCGCTATATCGCCCCACTGCATCATGGTCTGTGCAGTTCAAGTATTTTCAGGAACAGTTCAAAGTTCAAATTTCCGAAGTATTTCACCTTAATCGGTGCAAGTAAGTACTTGTATTTTGATCATCTCTAGACACAAGCCTAGCTCGTGTTTCGGGATTGATTCCCTCATCAGTAGAGATAGTTTTGCGGTTTCAGAAGCAGGTCGCCAAACACCCATCATGGGCCTCGTTGCCCCTTTGGCGCGCAGGTGCATTTCCAACAAGCTCGTCAGCTATCTGGCTACCGGGAGCCAACACAAGGGATACCGGAGTTGGGAGCACACCACTGACCTCTTCCTCTATATCGCGCCACTGCATCATAGTCTGTGCAGTTCAAGTATTTTCAGGAACAGTTCAAAGTTCAAATTTCCGAAGTATTTCACCTCAATCGGTGCAAGTAAGTACTTGTATTTTGATCATCTCTAGACACGAGCCTAGCTGTGTTTCGGGATTGATTCCCTCATCAGTAGAGATAGTTTTGGGGTTGCAGAAGCAGGTCGCCAAACAGCCGTCACGGGCCTAGTTCCCCTCTGACGCGCATGTGCATCTCCAACAAGCTCGTCAGCTATCTGGCTACTGGGAGCCAACACAAGGGATACCGGAGTTGGGAGCACACCACTGACCTCTTCTGCTATATCGCCCCACTGCATCATGGTCTGTGCAGTTCAAGTATTTTCAGGAACAGTTCAAAGTTCAAATTTCCGAAGTATTTCACCTCAATCGGTGCAAGTAAGTACTTGTATTTTGATCATCTCTAAACACGAGCCTAGCTCGTGTTTCGGGATTGATTCCCTCATCTGTACAGATAGTTTTGGGGTTGCATAAGCAGGTCGGCAAACACCCGTCACGGGCCTCGTTGCCCCTCTGGCGCGCAGGTGCATCTCCAACAAGCTCGTCAGCTATCTGGCTACCGGGAGCCAACACAAGGGATACCGGAGTAGGGAGCACACCACTGACCTCTTCCGCTATATCGCCCCACTGCATCATGGTCTGTGCAGTTCAAGTATTTTCAGGAACAGTTCAAAGTTCAAATTTCTGAAGTATTTCACCTCAATCGGTGCAAGTAAGTACTTGTATTTTGATCATCTCTAGACACGAGCTTAGCTCGTGTTTCGGGATTGATTCCCTCATCAGTAGAAATAGTTTCAGGGTTGCAGAAGCAGGTCCCCAAACACCCGTCACGGGCCTCGTTACTCCTCTAGCGAGCAGGTGCATCTCCATCAAGCTCGTCAGCTATCTGGTTACCGGGAGCCAACACAAGGGATACCGCAGTTGGGAGCACACCACTGACCTCTTCCGCTATATCGCCCCACTGTATCATGGTCTGTGCAGTTCAAGTATTTTCAGGAACAGTTCAAAGCTCGAATTTCCGAAGTATTTCACCTCAATTGGTGCAAGTAAGTACTTGTATTTTGATCATCTCTAGACACGAGCCTAGCTCGTGTTTCAGGATTGATTCCCTCATCAGTAGAGATAGTTTCGGGGTTGCAGAAGCAGGTCGCCAAACACCCGTCACGGGCCTCGTTGCCCCTATGGCGCGCAGGTGCATTTCCAACAAGCTCGTCAGCTATCTGGCTACCGGGAGCCAACACTAGGGATACCGGAGTTGGGAGCACACGACTGACCTCTTCCGCTATATCGCGCCACTGCATCATAGTCTGTGCAGTTCAAGTATTTTCAGGAACAGTTCAAAGCTCAAATTTCCGAAGTATTTCACCTCAATCGGTGCAAGTAAGTACTTGTATTTTGATCATCTCTATACACGAGCCTAGCTCGTGTTTCGGGATTGATTGCCTCATCAGTTGAGATAGTTTCGGGGTTGCAGAAGCAGGTCGCCAAACACCAATCACGGGCCTCGTTGCCCCTCTGGCGCGCAGGTGCATCTCCAACAAGCTCGTCAGCTATCTGGCTACCGGGAGCCAATACAAGGGATCCCGGAGTTGGGAGGACACCACTGACCTCTTCCGCTATATCGCCCCACTGCATCATGGTCTGTGCAGTTTAAGTATTTTCAGGAACAGTTCAAAGTTCAAATTTCCGAAGTATTTCACCTCAATCGGTGCAAGTAAGTACTTGTATTTTGATCATCTCTAGACACGAGCCTAGCTCGTGTTTCGGGATTGATTCCCTCATCAGTAGAGATAGTTTCAGTGTTGCAGAAGCAAGTCGCCAAACACCCGTCACGGGCCTCGTTGCCCCTCTGGCGCCCAGGTGCATCTCCATCAAGCTCGTCAGCTATCTGGCTACCGGGAGCCAACACAAGGGATACCGGAGTTGGGAGCACACCACTGACCTCTTCCGCTATATAGCCCCACTGCATCATGGTCTGTGCAGTTCAAGTATTTTCAGGAACAGTTCAAAGTTCAAATTTCCGAAGTATTTCACCTCAATCGGTGCAAGTAAGTACTTGTATTTTGATCATCTCTAGACACGAGCTTAGCTCGTGTTTCGGGATTGATTCCCTCATCAGTAGAGATAGTTTCAGGGTTGCAGAAGCAGGTCGCCAAACACCCTTAACGGGCCTCGTTGCTCCTCTAGCGCGCAGGTGCATCTCCATCAAGCTCGTCAGCTATCTGGTTACCGGGAGCCAACACAAGGGATACCGGAGTTGGGAGCACACCACTGACCTCTTCCGCTATATCGCCCCACTGCATCATGGTCTGTGCAGTTCAAGTATTTTTAGGAACAGTTCAAAGTTCAAATTTCCGAAGTATTTCACCTCAATCGGTGCAAGTAAGTACTTGTATTTTGATCATCTCTAGACACGAGCCTAGCTCGTGTTTCGGGATTAATTCCCTCAGCAGTAGAGATAGTTTCGGGGTTGCGGAAGCAGGTCGCCAAACAGCCGTCAAGGGCCTAGTGCCCCTCTGACGCGCATGTGCATCTCCAACAAGCTCGTTAGCTATCTGGCTACCGGGAGCCAACACAAGGGATACCGGAGTTGGGAGCACCCCACTGACCTCTTCCGCTATATCGCCCCACTGCATCATGGTCTGTGCAGTTCAAGTATTTTCAGGAACAGTTCAAAGTTCAAATTTCCGAAGTATTTCACCTCAATCGGTGCAAGTAAGTACTTGTATTTTGATCATCTCTAGACACGAGCCTAGCTCGTGTTTCGGGATTAATTCCCTCAGCAGTAGAGATAGTTTCGGGGTTGCGGAAGCAGGTCGCCAAACAGCCGTCAAGGGCCTAGTGCCCCTCTGACGCGCATGTGCATCTCCAACAAGCTCGTTAGCTATCTGGCTACCGGGAGCCAACACAAGGGATACCGGAGTTGGGAGCACCCCACTGACCTCTTCCGCTATATCGCCCCACTGCATCATGGTCTGTGCAGTTCAAGTATTTTCAGGAACAGTTCAAAGCTCAAATTTCCGAAGTATTTCACCTCAATCGGTGCAAGTAAGTACTTGTATTTTGATCATCTCTAGACACAAGCCTAGCTCGTCTTTCAGGATTGATTCCCTCTTCAGTAGAGATAGTTTCGGGGTTGCAGAAGCAGGTCGCCAAACACCCGTCACGGGCCTCGTTGCCCCTTTGGCGCGCAGGTGCATCTCCAACAAGCTCGTCAGCTATCTGGCTACCCTGAGCCAACACAAGGGATACCGGAGTTGGGAGCACACCACTGACCTCTTCCGCTATATCGCGCCACTGCATCATGGTCTGTGTAGTTCAAGTATTTTCAGGAACAGATCAAAGCTCAAATTTCCGAAGTATTTCACCTCAATCGGTGCAAGTAAGTACTTGTATTTTGATCATCTCTATACACGAGCCTAGCTCGTGTTTCGGGATTGATTCCCTCATCAGTACAGATAGTTTTGGGGTTGCATAAGCAGGTCGCCAAACACCCGTCACTTGCCTCGTTGCCCCTCTGGCGCGCAGGTGCATCTCCAACAAGCTCGTCAGCTATCTGGCTACCGGGAGCCAACACAAGGGATACCGGAGTAGGGAGCACACCACTGACCTCTTCCGCTATATCGCCCCACTGCATCATGGTCTGTGCAGTTCAAGTATTTTTAGGAACAGTTCAAAGTTCAAATTTCTGAAGTATTTCACCTCAATCGGTGCAAGTAAGTACTTGTATTTTGATCATCTCTAGACACGAGCTTAGCTCGTGTTTCGGGATTGATTCCCTCATCAGTAGAAATAGTTTCAGGGTTGCAGAAGCAGGTCGCCAAACACCCGTCACGGGCCTCGTTACTCCTCTAGCGAGCAGGTGCATCTCCATCAAGCTCGTCAGCTATCTGGTTACCGGGAGCCAACACAAGGGATACCGGAGTTGGGAGCACACCACTGACCTCTTCCGCTATATCGCCCCACTGTATCATGGTCTGTGCAGTTCAAGTATTTTCAGGAACAGTTCAAAGCTCGAATTTCCGAAGTATTTCACCTCAATTGGTGCAAGTAAGTACTTGTATTTTGATCATCTCTAGACACGAGCCTAGCTCGTGTTTCAGGATTGATTCCCTCATCAGTAGAGATAGTTTCGGGGTTGCAGAAGCAGGTCGCCAAACACCCGTCACGGGCCTCGTTGCCCCTATGGCACGCAGGTGCATTTCCAACAAGCTCGTCAGCTATCTGGCTACCGGGAGCCAACACTAGGGATACCGGAGTTGGGAGCACACGACTGACCTCTTCCGCTATATCGCGCCACTGCATCATAGTCTGTGCAGTTCAAGTATTTTCAGGAACAGTTCAAAGCTCAAATTTCCGAAGTATTTCACCTCAATCGGTGCAAGTAAGTACTTGTATTTTGATCATCTCTATACACGAGCCTAGCTCGTGTTTCGGGATTGATTGCCTCATCAGTTGAGATAGTTTCGGGGTTGCAGAAGCAGGTCGCCAAACACCAATCACGGGCCTCGTTGCCCCTCTGGCGCGCAGGTGCAACTCCAACAAGCTCGTCAGCTATATGGCTACCGGGAGCCAACACAAGGGATCCCAGAGTAGGGAGGACACGACTGACCTCTTCCGCTATATCGCGCCACTGCATCATAGTCTGTGCAGTTCAAGTATTTTCAGGAACAGTTCAATGCTCAAATTTCCGAAGTATTTCACCTCAATCGGTGCAAGTTAAGTACTTGTATTTTGATCATCTCTAGACACGAGCCTAGCTTGTGTTTCGGGATTGATTCCCTCATCAGTAGAGATAGTTTCAGTGTTGCAGAAGCAAGTCGCCAAACACCCGTCACGGGCCTCGTTGCCCCTCTGGCGCCCAGGTGCATATCCATCAAGCTCGTCAGCTATCTGGCTACCGGGAGCCAACACAAGGGATACCGGAGTTGGGAGCACACCACTGACCTCTTCCGCTATATAGCCCCACTGCATCATGGTCTGTGCAGTTCAAGTATTTTCAGGAACAGTTCAAAGTTCAAATTTCCGAAGTATTTCACCTCAATCGGTGCAAGTAAGTACTTGTATTTTGATCATCTCTAGACACGAGCTTAGCTCGTGTTTCGGGATTGATTCCCTCATCAGTAGAGATAGTTTCAGGGTTGCAGAAGCAGGTCGCCAAACACCCATAACGGGCCTCGTTGCTCCTCTAGCGCGCAGGTGCATCTCCATCAAGCTCGTCAGCTAGCTGGTTACCGGGAGCCAACACAAGGGATACCGGAGTTGGGAGCACACCACTGACCTCTTCCGCTATATCGCCCCACTGCATCATGGTCTGTGCAGTTAAAGTATTTTTAGGAACAGTTCAAAGTTCAAATTTCCGAAGTATTTCACCTCAATCGGTGCAAGTAAGTACTTGTATTTTGATCATCTCTAGACACGAGCCTAGCTCGTGTTTCGGGATTAATTCCCTGAGCAGTAGAGATAGTTTCGGGGTTGCGGAAGCAGGTCGCCAAACAGCCGTCAAGGGCCTAGTGCCCCTCTGACGCGCATGTGCATCTCCAACAAGCTCGTTAGCTATCTGGCTACCGGGAGCCAACACAAGGGATACCGGAGTTGGGAGCACCCCACTGACCTCTTCCGCTATATCGCCCCGCTGCATCATGGTCTGTGCAGTTCAAGTATTTTCAGGAACAGTTCAAAGCTCAAATTTCCGAAGTATTTCACCTCAATCGGTGCAAGTAAGTACTTGTATTTTGATCATCTCTAGACACAAGTCTAGCTCGTGTTTCAGGATTGATTCCCTCTTCAGTAGAGATAGTTTCGGGGTTGCAGAAGCAGGTCGCCAAACACCTGTCAAGGGCCTCGTTGCCCCTTTGGCGCGCAGGTGCCTCTCCAACAAGCTCGTCAGCTATCTGGCTACCCGGAGCCAACACAAGGGATACCGGAGTTGGGAGCACACCACTGACCTCTTCCGCTATATCGCGCCACTGCATCATGGTCTGTGTAGTTCAAGTATTTTCAGGAACAGATCAAAGCTCAAATTTCCGAAGTATTTCACCTCAATCGGTGCAAGTAAGTACTTGTATTTTGATCATCTCTATACACGATCCTAGCTTGTGTTTCGGGATTGATTCCCTCATCAGTACAGATAGTTTTGGGGTTGCATAAGCAGGTCGGCAAACACCCGTCACTTGCCTCGTTGCCCCTCTGGCGCGCAGGTGCATCTCCAACAAGCTCATCAGCTATCTGGCTACCGGGAGCCAACACAAGGGATACCGGAGTAGGGAGCACACCACTGACCTCTTCCGCTATATCGCCCCACTGCATTATGGTCTGTGCAGTTCAAGTATTTTTAGGAACAGTTCAAAGTTCAAATTTCTGAAGTATTTCACCTCAATCGGTGCAAGTAAGTACTTGTATTTTGATCATCTCTAGACACGAGCTTAGCTCGTGTTTCGGGATTGATTCCCTCATCAGTAGAAATAGTTTCAGGGTTGCAGAAGCAGGTCGCCAAACACCCGTCACGGGCCTCGTTACTCCTCTAGCGAGCAGGTGCATCTCCATCAAGCTCGTCAGCTATCTGGTTACCGGGAGCCAACACAAGGGATACCGGAGTTGGGAGCACACCACTGACCTCTTCCGCTATATCGCCCCACTGCATCATGGTCTGTGCAGTTCAAGTATTTTTAGGAACAGTTCAAAGTTCAAATTTCCGAAGTATTTCACCTCAATCGGTGCAAGTAAGTACTTGTATTTTGATCATCTCTAGACACGAGCTTAGCTCGTGTTTCGGGATTGATTCCCTCATCAGTAGAGATAGTTTCAGGGTTGCAGAAGCAGGTCGCCAAACACCCATAACGGGCCTCGTTGCTCCTCTAGCGCGCAGGTGCATCTCCATCAAGCTCGTCAGCTATCTGGTTACCGGGAGCCAACACAAGGGATACCGGAGTTGGGAGCACACAACTGACCTCTTCCGCTATATCGCCCCACTGCATCATGGTCTGTGCAGTTCAAGTATTTTTAGGAACAGTTCAAAGTTCAAATTTCCGAAGTATTTCACCTCAATCGGTGCAAGTAAGTACTTGTATTTTGATCATCTCTAGACACGAGCCTAGCTCGTGTTTCGGGATTAATTCCCTGAGCAGTAGAGATAGTTTCGGGGTTGCGGAAGCAGGTCGCCAAACAGCCGTCAAGGGCCTAGTGCCCCTCTGACGCGCATGTGCATCTCCAACAAGCTCGTTAGCTATCTGGCTACCGGGAGCCAACACAAGGGATACCGGAGTTGGGAGCACCCCACTGACCTCTTCCGCTATATCGCCCCGCTGCATCATGGTCTGTGCAGTTCAAGTATTTTCAGGAACAGTTCAAAGCTCAAATTTCCGAAGTATTTCACCTCAATCGGTGCAAGTAAGTACTTGTATTTTGATCATCTCTAGACACAAGTCTAGCTCGTGTTTCAGGATTGATTCCCTCTTCAGTAGAGATAGTTTCGGGGTTGCAGAAGCAGGTCGCCAAACACCTGTCAAGGGCCTCGTTGCCCCTTTGGCGCGCAGGTGCCTCTCCAACAAGCTCGTCAGCTATCTGGCTACCCGGAGCCAACACAAGGGATACCGGAGTTGGGAGCACACCACTGACCTCTTCCGCTATATCGCGCCACTGCATCATGGTCTGTGTAGTTCAAGTATTTTCAGGAACAGATCAAAGCTCAAATTTCCGAAGTATTTCACCTCAATCGGTGCAAGTAAGTACTTGTATTTTGATCATCTCTATACACGAGCCTAGCTCGTGTTTCGGGATTGATTCCCTCATCAGTACAGATAGTTTTGGGGTTGCATAAGCAGGTCGGCAAACACCCGTCACTTGCCTCGTTGCCCCTCTGGCGCGCAGGTGCATCTCCAACAAGCTCGTCAGCTATCTGGCTACCGGGAGCCAACACAAGGGATACCGGAGTAGGGAGCACACCACTGACCTCTTCCGCTATATCGCCCCACTGCATTATGGTCTGTGCAGTTCAAGTATTTTTAGGAACAGTTCAAAGTTCAAATTTCTGAAGTATTTCACCTCAATCGGTGCAAGTAAGTACTTGTATTTTGATCATCTCTAGACACGAGCTTAGCTCGTGTTTCGGGATTGATTCCCTCATCAGTAGAAATAGTTTCAGGGTTGCAGAAGCAGGTCGCCAAACACCCGTCACGGGCCTCGTTACTCCTCTAGCGAGCAGGTGCATCTCCATCAAGCTCGTCAGCTATCTGGTTACCGGGAGCCAACACAAGGGATACCGGAGTTGGGAGCACACCACTGACCTCTTCCGCTATATCGCCCCACTGCATCATGGTCTGTGCAGTTCAAGTATTTTTAGGAACAGTTCAAAGTTCAAATTTCCGAAGTATTTCACCTCAATCGGTGCAAGTAAGTACTTGTATTTTGATCATCTCTAGACACGAGCTTAGCTCGTGTTTCGGGATTGATTCCCTCATCAGTAGAAATTGTTTCAGGGTTGCAGAAGCAGGTCGCCAAACACCCGTCACGGGCCTCGTTACTCCTCTAGCGAGCAGGTGCATCTCCATCAAGCTCGTCAGCTATCTGGTTACCGGGAGCCAACACAAGGGATACCGCAGTTGGGAGCACACCACTGACCTCTTCCGCTATATCGCCCCACTGTATCATGGTCTGTGCAGTTCAAGTATTTTCAGGAACAGTTCAAAGCTCGAATTTCTGAAGTATTTCACCTCAATTGGTGCAAGTAAGTACTTGTATTTTGATCATCTCTATACACGAGCCTAGCTCGTGTTTCGGGATTGATTGCCTCATCAGTTGAGATAGTTTCGGGGTTGCAGAAGCAGGTCGCCAAACACCAATCACGGGCCTCGTTGCCCCTCTGGCGCGCAGGTGCATCTCCAACAAGCTCGTCAGCTATATGGCTACCGGGAGCCAACACAAGGGATCCCAGAGTAGGGAGGACACGACTGACCTCTTCCGCTATATCGCGCCACTGCATCATAGTCTGTGCAGTTCAAGTATTTTCAGGAACAGTTCAAAGCTCAAATTTCCGAAGTATTTCACCTCAATCGGTGCAAGTAAGTACTTGTATTTTGATCATCTCTAGACACGAGCCTAGCTCGTGTTTCGGGATTGATTCCCTCATCAGTAGAGATAGTTTCAGTGTTGCAGAAGCAAGTCGCCAAACACCCGTCACGGGCCTCGTTGCCCCTCTGGCGCCCAGGTGCATATCCATCAAGCTCGTCAGCTATCTGGCTACCGGGAGCCAACACAAGGGATACCGGAGTTGGGAGCACACCACTGACCTCTTCCGCTATATAGCCCCACTGCATCATGGTCTGTGCAGTTCAAGTATTTTCAGGAACAGTTCAAAGTTCAAATTTCCGAAGTATTTCACCTCAATCGGTGCAAGTAAGTACTTGTATTTTGATCATCTCTAGACACGAGCTTAGCTCGTGTTTCGGGATTGATTCCCTCATCAGTAGAGATAGTTTCAGGGTTGCAGAAGCAGGTCGCCAAACACCCATAACGGGCCTCGTTGCTCCTCTAGCGCGCAGGTGCATCTCCATCAAGCTCGTCAGCTAGCTGGTTACCGGGAGCCAACACAAGGGATACCGGAGTTGGGAGCACACCACTGACCTCTTCCGCTATATCGCCCCACTGCATCATGGTCTGTGCAGTTAAAGTATTTTTAGGAACAGTTCAAAGTTCAAATTTCCGAAGTATTTCACCTCAATCGGTGCAAGTAAGTACTTGTATTTTGATCATCTCTAGACACGAGCCTAGCTCGTGTTTCGGGATTAATTCCCTCAGCAGTAGAGATAGTTTCGGGGTTGCGGAAGCAGGTCGCCAAACAGCCGTCAAGGGCCTAGTGCCCCTCTGACGCGCATGTGCATCTCCAACAAGCTCGTTAGCTATCTGGCTACCGGGAGCCAACACAAGGGATACCGGAGTTGGGAGCACCCCACTGACCTCTTCCGCTATATCGCCCCGCTGCATCATGGTCTGTGCAGAAGTATTTTCAGGAACAGTTCAAAGCTCAAATTTCCGAAGTATTTCACCTCAATCGGTGCAAGTAAGTACTTGTATTTTGATCATCTCTAGACACAAGTCTAGCTCGTGTTTCAGGATTGATTCCCTCTTCAGTAGAGATAGTTTCGGGGTTGCAGAAGCAGGTCGCCAAACACCCGTCAAGGGCCTCGTTGCCCCTTTGGCGCGCAGGTGCCTCTCCAACAAGCTCGTCAGCTATCTGGCTACCCGGAGCCAACACAAGGGATACCGGAGTTGGGAGCACACCACTGACCTCTTCCGCTATATCGCGCCACTGCATCATGGTCTGTGTAGTTCAAGTATTTTCAGGAACAGATCAAAGCTCAAATTTCCGAAGTATTTCACCTCAATCGGTGCAAGTAAGTACTTGTATTTTGATCATCTCTATACACGAGCCTAGCTCGTGTTTCGGGATTGATTCCCTCATCAGTACAGATAGTTTTGGGGTTGCATAAGCAGGTCGGCAAACACCCGTCACTTGCCTCGTTGCCCCTCTGGCGCGCAGGTGCATCTCCAACAAGCTCGTCAGCTATCTGGCTACCGGGAGCCAACACAAGGGATACCGGAGTAGGGAGCACACCACTGACCTCTTCCGCTATATCGCCCCACTGCATTATGGTCTGTGCAGTTCAAGTATTTTTAGGAACAGTTCAAAGTTCAAATTTCTGAAGTATTTCACCTCAATCGGTGCAAGTAAGTACTTGTATTTTGATCATCTCTAGACACGAGCTTAGCTCGTGTTTCGGGATTGATTCCCTCATCAGTAGAAATAGTTTCAGGGTTGCAGAAGCAGGTCGCCAAACACCCGTCACGGGCCTCGTTACTCCTCTAGCGAGCAGGTGCATCTCCATCAAGCTCGTCAGCTATCTGGTTACCGGGAGCCAACACAAGGGATACCGGAGTTGGGAGCACACCACTGACCTCTTCCGCTATATCGCCCCACTGCATCATGGTCTGTGCAGTTCAAGTATTTTTAGGAACAGTTCAAAGTTCAAATTTCCGAAGTATTTCACCTCAATCGGTGCAAGTAAGTACTTGTATTTTGATCATCTCTAGACACGAGCTTAGCTCGTGTTTCGGGATTGATTCCCTCATCAGTAGAGATAGTTTCAGGGTTGCAGAAGCAGGTCGCCAAACACCCATAACGGGCCTCGTTGCTCCTCTAGCACGCAGGTGCATCTCCATCAAGCTCGTCAGCTATCTGGTTACCGGGAGCCAACACAAGGGATACCGGAGTTGGGAGCACACCACTGACCTCTTCCGCTATATCGCCCCACTGCATCATGGTCTGTGCAGTTCAAGTATTTTTAGGAACAGTTCAAAGTTCAAATTTCCGAAGTATTTCACCTCAATCGGTGCAAGTAAGTACTTGTATTTTGATCATCTCTAGACACGAGCCTAGCTCGTGTTTCGGGATTAATTCCCTCAGCAGTAGAGATAGTTTCGGGGTTGCGGAAGCAGGTCGCCAAACAGCCGTCAAGGGCCTAGTGCCCCTCTGACGCGCATGTGCATCTCCAACAAGCTCGTTAGCTATCTGGCTACCGGGAGCCAACACAAGGGATACCGGAGTTGGGAGCACCCCACTGACCTCTTCCGCTATATCGCCCCACTGCATCATGGTCTGTGCAGTTCAAGTATTTTCAGGAACAGTTCAAAGCTCAAATTTCCGAAGTATTTCACCTCAATCGGTGCAAGTAAGTACTTGTATTTTGATCATCTCTAGACACAAGCCTAGCTCGTCTTTCAGGATTGATTCCCTCTTCAGTAGAGATAGTTTCGGGGTTGCAGAAGCAGGTCGCCAAACACCCGTCACGGGCCTCGTTGCCCCTTTGGCGCGCAGGTGCATCTCCAACAAGCTCGTCAGCTATCTGGCTACCCGGAGCCAACACAAGGGATACCGGAGTTGGGAGCACACCACTGACCTCTTCCGCTATATCGCGCCACTGCATCATGGTCTGTGTAGTTCAAGTATTTTCAGGAACAGATCAAAGCTCAAATTTCCGAAGTATTTCACCTCAATCGGTGCAAGTAAGTACTTGTATTTTGATCATCTCTATACACGAGCCTAGCTCGTGTTTCGGGATTGATTCCCTCATCAGTACAGATAGTTTTGGGGTTGCATAAGCAGGTCGCCAAACACCCGTCACTTGCCTCGTTGCCCCTCTGGCGCGCAGGTGCATCTCCAACAAGCTCGTCAGCTATCTGGCTACCGGGAGCCAACACAAGGGATACCGGAGTAGGGAGCACACCACTGACCTCTTCCGCTATATCGCCCCACTGCATCATGGTCTGTGCAGTTCAAGTATTTTTAGGAACAGTTCAAAGTTCAAATTTCTGAAGTATTTCACCTCAATCGGTGCAAGTAAGTACTTGTATTTTGATCATCTCTAGACACGAGCTTAGCTCGTGTTTCGGGATTGATTCCCTCATCAGTAGAAATAGTTTCAGGGTTGCAGAAGCAGGTCGCCAAACACCCGTCACGGGCCTCGTTACTCCTCTAGCGAGCAGGTGCATCTCCATCAAGCTCGTCAGCTATCTGGTTACCGGGAGCCAACACAAGGGATACCGGAGTTGGGAGCACACCACTGACCTCTTCCGCTATATCGCCCCACTGCATCATGGTCTGTGCAGTTCAAGTATTTTTAGGAATAGTTCAAAGTTCAAATTTCCGAAGTATTTCACCTCAATCGGTGCAAGTAAGTACTTGTATTTTGATCATCTCTAGACACGAGCTTAGCTCGTGTTTCGGGATTGATTCCCTCATCAGTAGAAATAGTTTCAGGGTTGCAGAAGCAGGTCGCCAAACACCCGTCACGGGCCTCGTTACTCCTCTAGCGAGCAGGTGCATCTCCATCAAGCTCGTCAGCTATCTGGTTACCGGGAGCCAACACAAGGGATACCGCAGTTGGGAGCACACCACTGACCTCTTCCGCTATATCGCCCCACTGTATCATGGTCTGTGCAGTTCAAGTATTTTCAGGAACAGTTCAAAGCTCGAATTTCCGAAGTATTTCACCTCAATTGGTGCAAGTAAGTACTTGTATTTTGATCATCTCTAGACACGAGCCTAGCTCGTGTTTCAGGATTGATTCCCTCATCAGTAGAGATAGTTTTGGGGTTGCAGAAGCAGGTCGCCAAACACCCGTCACGGGCCTCGTTGCCCCTATGGCACGCAGGTGCATTTTCAACAAGCTCGTCAGCTATCTGGCTACCGGGAGCCAACACTAGGGATACCGGAGTTGGGAGCACACGACTGACCTCTTCCGCTATATCGCGCCACTGCATCATAGTCTGTGCAGTTCAAGTATTTTCAGGAACAGTTCAAAGCTCAAATTTCCGAAGTATTTCACCTCAATCGGTGCAAGTAAGTACTTGTATTTTGATCATCTCTATACACGAGCCTAGCTCGTGTTTCGGGATTGATTGCCTCATCAGTTGAGATAGTTTCGGGGTTGCAGAAGCAGGTCGCCAAACACCAATCACGGGCCTCGTTGCCCCTCTGGCGCGCAGGTGCATCTCCAACAAGCTCGTCAGCTATATGGCTACCGGGAGCCAACACAAGGGATCCCAGAGTAGGGAGGACACCACTGACCTCTTCCGCTATATCGCCCCACTGCATCATGGTCTGTGCAGTTTAAGTATTTTCAGGAACAGTTCAAAGTTCAAATTTCCGAAGTATTTCACCTCAATCGGTGCAAGTAAGTACTTGTATTTTGATCATCTCTAGACACGAGCCTAGCTCGTGTTTCGGGATTGATTCCCTCATCAGTAGAGATAGTTTCAGTGTTGCAGAAGCAAGTCGCCAAACACCCGTCACGGGCCTCGTTGCCCCTCTGGCGCCCAGGTGCATATCCATCAAGCTCGTCAGCTATCTGGCTACCGGGAGCCAACACAAGGGATACCGGAGTTGGGAGCACACCACTGACCTCTTCCGCTATATAGCCCCACTGCATCATGGTCTGTGCAGTTCAAGTATTTTCAGGAACAGTTCAAAGTTCAAATTTCCGAAGTATTTCACCTCAATCGGTGCAAGTAAGTACTTGTATTTTGATCATCTCTAGACACGAGCTTAGCTCGTGTTTCGGGATTGATTCCCTCATCAGTAGAGATAGTTTCAGGGTTGCAGAAGCAGGTCGCCAAACACCCATAACGGGCCTCGTTGCTCCTCTAGCGCGCAGGTGCATCTCCATCAAGCTCGTCAGCTAGCTGGTTACCGGGAGCCAACACAAGGGATACCGGAGTTGGGAGCACACCACTGACCTCTTCCGCTATATCGCCCCACTGCATCATGGTCTGTGCAGTTAAAGTATTTTTAGGAACAGTTCAAAGTTCAAATTTCCGAAGTATTTCACCTCAATCGGTGCAAGTAAGTACTTGTATTTTGATCATCTCTAGACACGAGCCTAGCTCGTGTTTCGGGATTAATTCCCTCAGCAGTAGAGATAGTTTCGGGGTTGCGGAAGCAGGTCGCCAAACAGCCGTCAAGGGCCTAGTGCCCCTCTGACGCGCATGTGCATCTCCAACAAGCTCGTTAGCTATCTGGCTACCGGGAGCCAACACAAGGGATACCGGAGTTGGGAGCACCCCACTGACCTCTTCCGCTATATCGCCCCGCTGCATCATGGTCTGTGCAGTTCAAGTATTTTCAGGAACAGTTCAAAGCTCAAATTTCCGAAGTATTTCACCTCAATCGGTGCTAGTAAGTACTTGTATTTTGATCATCTCTAGACACAAGTCTAGCTCGTGTTTCAGGATTGATTCCCTCTTCAGTAGAGATAGTTTCGGGGTTGCAGAAGCAGGTCGCCAAACACCCGTCAAGGGCCTCGTTGCCCCTTTGGCGCGCAGGTGCCTCTCCAACAAGCTCGTCAGCTATCTGGCTACCCGGAGCCAACACAAGGGATACCGGAGTTGGGAGCACACCACTGACCTCTTCCGCTATATCGCGCCACTGCATCATGGTCTGTGTAGTTCAAGTATTTTCAGGAACAGATCAAAGCTCAAATCTCCGAAGTATTTCACCTCAATCGGTGCAAGTAAGTACTTGTATTTTGATCATCTCTATACACGAGCCTAGCTCGTGTTTCGGGATTGATTCCCTCATCAGTACAGATAGTTTTGGGGTTGCATAAGCAGGTCGGCAAACACCCGTCACTTGCCTCGTTGCCCCTCTGGCGCGCAGGTGCATCTCCAACAAGCTCGTCAGCTATCTGGCTACCGGGAGCCAACACAAGGGATACCGGAGTAGGGAGCACACCACTGACCTCTTCCGCTATATCGCCCCACTGCATTATGGTCTGTGCAGTTCAAGTATTTTTAGGAACAATTCAAAGTTCAAATTTCTGAAGTATTTCACCTCAATCGGTGCAAGTAAGTACTTGTATTTTGATCATCTCTAGACACGAGCTTAGCTCGTGTTTCGGGATTGATTCCCTCATCAGTAGAAATAGTTTCAGGGTTGCAGAAGCAGGTCGCCAAACACCCGTCACGGGCCTCGTTACTCCACTAGCGAGCAGGTGCATCTCCATCAAGCTCGTCAGCTATCTGGTTACCGGGAGCCAACACAAGGGATACCGGAGTTGGGAGCACACCACTGACCTCTTCCGCTATATCGCCCCACTGCATCATGGTCTGTGCAGTTCAAGTATTTTTAGGAACAGTTCAAAGTTCAAATTTCCGAAGTATTTCACCTCAATCGGTGCAAGTAAGTACTTGTATTTTGATCATCTCTAGACACGAGCTTAGCTCGTGTTTCGGGATTGATTCCCTCATCAGTAGAGATAGTTTCAGGGTTGCAGAAGCAGGTCGCCAAACACCCATAACGGGCCTCGTTGCTCCTCTAGCGCGCAGGTGCATCTCCATCAAGCTCGTCAGCTATCTGGTTACCGGGAGCCAACACAAGGGATACCGGAGTTGGGAGCACACCACTGACCTCTTCCGCTATATCGCCCCACTGCATCATGGTCTGTGCAGTTCAAGTATTTTTAGGAACAGTTCAAAGTTCAAATTTCCGAAGTATTTCACCTCAATCGGTGCAAGTAAGTACTTGTATTTTGATCATCTCTAGACACGAGCCTAGCTCGTGTTTCGGGATTAATTCCCTCAGCAGTAGAGATAGTTTCGGGGTTGCGGAAGCAGGTCGCCAAACAGCCGTCAAGGGCCTAGTGCCCCTCTGACGCGCATGTGCATCTCCAACAAGCTCGTTAGCTATCTGGCTACCGGGAGCCAACACAAGGGATACCGGAGTTGGGAGCACCCCACTGACCTCTTCCGCTATATCGCCCCACTGCATCATGGTCTGTGCAGTTCAAGTATTTTCAGGAACAGTTCAAAGCTCAAATTTCCGAAGTATTTCACCTCAATCGGTGCAAGTAAGTACTTGTATTTTGTTCATCTCTAGACACAAGCCTAGCTCGTGTTTCAGGATTGATTCCCTCTTCAGTAGAGATAGTTTCGGGGTTGCAGAAGCAGGTCGCCAAACACCCGTCACCGGCCTCGTTGCCCCTTTGGCGCGCAGGTGCCTCTCCAACAAGCTCGTCAGCTATCTGGCTACCCGGAGCCAACACAAGGGATACCGGAGTTGGGAGCACAGCACTGACCTCTTCCGCTATATCGCGCCACTGCATCATGGTCTGTGTAGTTCAAGTATTTTCAGGAACAGATCAAAGCTCAAATTTCCGAAGTATTTCACCTCAATCGGTGCAAGTAAGTACTTGTATTTTGATCATCTCTATACACGAGCCTAGCTCGTGTTTCGGGATTGATTCCCTCATCAGTACAGATAGTTTTGGGGTTGCATAAGCAGGTCGGCAAACACCCGTCACTTGCCTCGTTGCCCCTCTGGCGCGCAGGTGCATCTCCAACAAGCTCGTCAGCTATCTGGCTACCGGGAGCCAACACAAGGGATACCGGAGTAGGGAGCACACCACTGACCTCTTCCGCTATATCGCCCCACTGCATCATGGTCTGTGCAGTTCAAGTATTTTTAGGAACAGTTCAAAGTTCAAATTTCTGAAGTATTTCACCTCAATCGGTGCAAGTAAGTACTTGTATTTTGATCATCTCTAGACACGAGCTCAGCTCGTGTTTCGGGATTGATTCCCTCATCAGTAGAAATAGTTTCAGGGTTGCAGAAGCAGGTCGCCAAACACCCGTCACGGGCCTCGTTACTCCTCTAGCGAGCAGGTGCATCTCCATCAAGCTCGTCAGCTATCTGGTTACCGGGAGCCAACACAAGGGATACCGGAGTTGGGAGCACACCACTGACCTCTTCCGCTATATCGCCCCACTGCATCATGGTCTGTGCAGTTCAAGTATTTTTAGGAACAGTTCAAAGTTCAAATTTCCGAAGTATTTCACCTCAATCGGTGCAAGTAAGTACTTGTATTTTGATCATCTCTAGACACGAGCTTAGCTCGTGTTTCGGGATTGATTCCCTTATCAGTAGAGATAGTTTCAGGGTTGCAGAAGCAGGTCGCCAAACACCCATAACGGGCCTCGTTGCTCCTCTAGCGCGCAGGTGCATCTCCATCAAGCTCGTCAGCTATCTGGTTACCGGGAGCCAACACAAGGGATACCGGAGTTGGGAGCACACCACTGACCTCTTCCGCTATATCGCCCCACTGCATCATGGTCTGTGCAGTTCAAGTATTTTTAGGAACAGTTCAAAGTTCAAATTTCCGAAGTATTTCACCTCAATCGGTGCAAGTAAGTACTTGTATTTTGATCATCTCTAGACACGAGCCTAGCTCGGGTTCTCGGGATTAATTCCCTCAGCAGTAGAGATAGTTTCGGGGTTGCGGAAGCAGGTCGCCAAACAGCCGTCAAGGGCCTAGTGCCCCTCTGACGCGCATGTGCATCTCCAACAAGCTCGTTAGCTATCTGGCTACCGGGAGCCAACACAAGGGATACCGGAGTTGGGAGCACCCCACTGACCTCTTCCGCTATATCGCCCCACTGCATCATGGTCTGTGCAGTTCAAGTATTTTCAGGAACAGTTCAAAGCTCAAATTTCCGAAGTATTTCACCTCAATCGGTGCAAGTAAGTACTTGTATTTTGATCATCTCTAGACACAAGCCTAGCTCGTGTTTCAGGATTGATTCCCTCTTCAGTAGAGATAGTTTCGGGGTTGCAGAAGCAGGTCGCCAAACACCCGTCACGGGCCTCGTTGCCCCTTTGGCGCGCAGGTGCATCTCCAACAAGCTCGTCAGCTATCTGGCTACCCGGAGCCAACACAAGGGATACCGGAGTTGGGAGCACACCACTGACCTCTTCCGCTATATCGCGCCACTGCATCATAGTCTGTGCAGTTCAAGTATTTTCAGGAACAGTTCAAAGCTCAAATTTCCGAAGTATTTCACCTCAATCGGTGCAAGTAAGTACTTGTATTTTGATCATCTCTATACACGAGCCTAGCTCGTGTTTCGGGATTGATTGCCTCATCAGTTGAGATAGTTTCGGGGTTGCAGAAGCAGGTCGCCAAACACCAATCACGGGCCTCGTTGCCCCTCTGGCGCGCAGGTGCATCTCCAACAAGCTCGTCAGCTATATGGCTACCGGGAGCCAACACAAGGGATCCCAGAGTAGGGAGGACACCACTGACCTCTTCCGCTATATCGCCCCACTGCATCATGGTCTGTGCAGTTTAAGTATTTTCAGGAACAGTTCAAAGTTCAAATTTCCGAAGTATTTCACCTCAATCGGTGCAAGTAAGTACTTGTATTTTGATCATCTCTAGACACGAGCCTAGCTCGTGTTTCGGGATTGATTCCCTCATCAGTAGAGATAGTTTCAGTGTTGCAGAAGAAAGTCGCCAAACACCCGTCACGGGCCTCGTTGCCCCTCTGGCGCCCAGGTGCATATCCATCAAGCTCGTCAGCTATCTGGCTACCGGGAGCCAACACAAGGGATACCGGAGTTGGGAGCACACCACTGACCTCTTCCGCTATATAGCCCCACTGCATCATGGTCTGTGCAGTTCAAGTATTTTCAGGAACAGTTCAAAGTTCAAATTTCCGAAGTATTTCACCTCAATCGGTGCAAGTAAGTACTTGTATTTTGATCATCTCTAGACACGAGCTTAGCTCGTGTTTCGGGATTGATTCCCTCATCAGTAGAGATAGTTTCAGGGTTGCAGAAGCAGGTCGCCAAACACCCATAACGGGCCTCGTTGCTCCTCTAGCGCGCAGGTGCATCTCCATCAAGCTCGTCAGCTAGCTGGTTACCGGGAGCCAACACAAGGGATACCGGAGTTGGGAGCACACCACTGACCTCTTCCGCTATATCGCCCCACTGCATCATGGTCTGTGCAGTTAAAGTATTTTTAGGAACAGTTCAAAGTTCAAATTTCCGAAGTATTTCACCTCAATCGGTGCAAGTAAGTACTTGTATTTTGATCATCTCTAGACACGAGCCTAGCTCGTGTTTCGGGATTAATTCCCTCAGCAGTAGAGATAGTTTCGGGGTTGCGGAAGAAGGTCGCCAAACAGCCGTCAAGGGCCTAGTGCCCCTCTGACGCGCATGTGCATCTCCAACAAGCTCGTTAGCTATCTGGCTACCGGGAGCCAACACAAGGGATACCGGAGTTGGGAGCACCCCACTGACCTCTTCTGCTATATCGCCCCGCTGCATCATGGTCTGTGCAGTTCAAGTATTTTCAGGAACAGTTCAAAGCTCAAATTTCCGAAGTATTTCACCTCAATCGGTGCTAGTAAGTACTTGTATTTTGATCATCTCTAGACACAAGTCTAGCTCGTGTTTCAGGATTGATTCCCTCTTCAGTAGAGATAGTTTCGGGGTTGCAGAAGCAGGTCGCCAAACACCCGTCAAGGGCCTCGTTGCCCCTTTGGCGCGCAGGTGCCTCTCCAACAAGCTCGTCAGCTATCTGGCTACCCGGAGCCAACACAAGGGATACCGGAGTTGGGAGCACACCACTGACCTCTTCCGCTATATCGCGCCACTGCATCATGGTCTGTGTAGTTCAAGTATTTTCAGGAACAGATCAAAGCTCAAATTTCCGAAGTATTTCACCTCAATCGGTGCAAGTAAGTACTTGTATTTTGATCATCTCTATACACGAGCCTAGCTCGTGTTTCGGGATTGATTCCCTCATCAGTACAGATAGTTTTGGGGTTGCATAAGCAGGTCGGCAAACACCCGTCACTTGCCTCGTTGCCCCTCTGGCGCGCAGGTGCATCTCCAACAAGCTCGTCAGCTATCTGGCTACCGGGAGCCAACACAAGGGATACCGGAGTAGGGAGCACACCACTGACCTCTTCCGCTATATCGCCCCACTGCATTATGGTCTGTGCAGTTCAAGTATTTTTAGGAACAATTCAAAGTTCAAATTTCTGAAGTATTTCACCTCAATCGGTGCAAGTAAGTACTTGTATTTTGATCATCTCTAGACACGAGCTTAGCTCGTGTTTCGGGATTGATTCCCTCATCAGTAGAAATAGTTTCAGGGTTGCAGAAGCAGGTCGCCAAACACCCGTCACGGGCCTCGTTACTCCACTAGCGAGCAGGTGCATCTCCATCAAGCTCGTCAGCTATCTGGTTACCGGGAGCCAACACAAGGGATACCGGAGTTGGGAGCACACCACTGACCTCTTCCGCTATATCGCCCCACTGCATCATGGTCTGTGCAGTTCAAGTATTTTTAGGAACAGTTCAAAGTTCAAATTTCCGAAGTATTTCACCTCAATCGGTGCAAGTAAGTACTTGTATTTTGATCATCTCTAGACACGAGCTTAGCTCGTGTTTCGGGATTGATTCCCTCATCAGTAGAGATAGTTTCAGGGTTGCAGAAGCAGGTCGCCAAACACCCATAACGGGCCTCGTTGCTCCTCTAGCGTGCAGGTGCATCTCCATCAAGCTCGTCAGCTATCTGGTTACCGGGAGCCAACACAAGGGATACCGGAGTTGGGAGCACACCACTGACCTCTTCCGCTATATCGCCCCACTGCATCATGGTCTGTGCAGTTCAAGTATTTTTAGGAACAGTTCAAAGTTCAAATTTCCGAAGTATTTCACCTCAATCGGTGCAAGTAAGTACTTGTATTTTGATCATCTCTAGACACGAGCCTAGCTCGTGTTTCGGGATTAATTCCCTCAGCAGTAGAGATAGTTTCGGGGTTGCGGAAGCAGGTCGCCAAACAGCCGTCAAGGGCCTAGTGCCCCTCTGACGCGCATGTGCATCTCCAACAAGCTCGTTAGCTATCTGGCTACCGGGAGCCAACACAAGGGATACCGGAGTTGGGAGCACCCCACTGACCTCTTCCGCTATATCGCCCCACTGCATCATGGTCTGTGCAGTTCAAGTATTTTCAGGAACAGTTCAAAGCTCAAATTTCCGAAGTATTTCACCTCAATCGGTGCAAGTAAGTACTTGTATTTTGTTCATCTCTAGACACAAGCCTAGCTCGTGTTTCAGGATTGATTCCCTCTTCAGTAGAGATAGTTTCGGGGTTGCAGAAGCAGGTCGCCAAACACCCGTCACCGGCCTCGTTGCCCCTTTGGCGCGCAGGTGCCTCTCCAACAAGCTCGTCAGCTATCTGGCTACCCGGAGCCAACACAAGGGATACCGGAGTTGGGAGCACAGCACTGACCTCTTCCGCTATATCGCGCCACTGCATCATGGTCTGTGTAGTTCAAGTATTTTCAGGAACAGATCAAAGCTCAAATTTCCGAAGTATTTCACCTCAATCGGTGCAAGTAAGTACTTGTATTTTGATCATCTCTATACACGAGCCTAGCTCGTGTTTCGGGATTGATTCCCTCATCAGTACAGATAGTTTTGGGGTTGCATAAGCAGGTCGGCAAACACCCGTCACTTGCCTCGTTGCCCCTCTGGCGCGCAGGTGCATCTCCAACAAGCTCGTCAGCTATCTGGCTACCGGGAGCCAACACAAGGGATACCGGAGTAGGGAGCACACCACTGACCTCTTCCGCTATATCGCCCCACTGCATCATGGTCTGTGCAGTTCAAGTATTTTTAGGAACAGTTCAAAGTTCAAATTTCTGAAGCATTTCACCTCAATCGGTGCAAGTAAGTACTTGTATTTTGATCATCTCTAGACACGAGCTTAGCTCGTGTTTCGGGATTGATTCCCTCATCAGTAGAAATAGTTTCAGGGTTGCAGAAGCAGGTCGCCAAACACCCGTCACGGGCCTCGTTACTCCTCTAGCGAGCAGGTGCATCTCCATCAAGCTCGTCAGCTATCTGGTTACCGGGAGCCAACACAAGGGATACCGGAGTTGGGAGCACACCACTGACCTCTTCC
The DNA here is from genome assembly GCF_964261635.1 of Lissotriton helveticus. NCBI lineage: Eukaryota > Metazoa > Chordata > Amphibia > Caudata > Salamandridae > Lissotriton > Lissotriton helveticus. Next base: position 1,457,830,048 of record NC_136059.1, read on the forward strand.
GCTATATCGCCCCACTGCATCATGGTCTGTGCAGTTCAAGTATTTTTAGGAACAGTTCAAAGTTCAAATTTCCGAAGTATTTCACCTCAATCGGTGCAAGTAAGTACTTGTATTTTGATCATCTCTAGACACGAGCTTAGCTCGTGTTTCGGGATTGATTCCCTTATCAGTAGAGATAGTTTCAGGGTTGCAGAAGCAGGTCGCCAAACACCCATAACGGGCCTCGTTGCTCCTCTAGCGCGCAGGTGCATCTCCATCAAGCTCGTCAGCTATCTGGTTACCGGGAGCCAACACAAGGGATACCGGAGTTGGGAGCACACCACTGACCTCTTCCGCTATATCGCCCCACTGCATCATGGTCTGTGCAGTTCAAGTATTTTTAGGAACAGTTCAAAGTTCAAATTTCCGAAGTATTTCACCTCAATCGGTGCAAGTAAGTACTTGTATTTTGATCATCTCTAGACACGAGCCTAGCTCGTGTTTCGGGATTAATTCCCTCAGCAGTAGAGATAGTTTCGGGGTTGCGGAAGCAGGTCGCCAAACAGCCGTCAAGGGCCTAGTGCCCCTCTGACGCGCATGTGCATCTCCAACAAGCTCGTTAGCTATCTGGCTACCGGGAGCCAACACAAGGGATACCGGAGTTGGGAGCACCCCACTGACCTCTTCCGCTATATCGCCCCACTGCATCATGGTCTGTGCAGTTCAAGTATTTTCAGGAACAGTTCAAAGCTCAAATTTCCGAAGTATTTCACCTCAATCGGTGCAAGTAAGTACTTGTATTTTGATCATCTCTAGACACAAGCCTAGCTCGTGTTTCAGGATTGATTCCCTCTTCAGTAGAGATAGTTTCGGGGTTGCAGAAGCAGGTCGCCAAACACCCGTCACGGGCCTCGTTGCCCCTTTGGCGCGCAGGTGCATCTCCAACAAGCTCGTCAGCTATCTGGCTACCCGGAGCCAACACAAGGGATACCGGAGTTGGGAGCACACCACTGACCTCTTCCGCTATATCGCGCCACTGCATCATGGTCTGTGTAGTTCAAGTATTTTCAGGAACAGATCAAAGCTCAAATTTCCGAAGTATTTCACCTCAATCGGTGCAAGTAAGTACTTGTATTTTGATCATCTCTATACATGAGCCTAGCTCGTGTTTCGGGATTGATTCCCTCATCAGTACAGATAGTTTTGGGGTTGCATAAGCAGGTCGGCAAACACCCGTCACGGGCCTCGTTGCCCCTCTGGCGCGCAGGTGCATCTCCAACAAGCTCGTCAGCTATCTGGCTACCGGGAGCCAACACAAGGGATACCGGAGTAGGGAGCACACCACTGACCTCTTCCGCTATATCGCCCCACTGCATCATGGTCTGTGCAGTTCAAGTATTTTTAGGAACAGTTCAAAGTTCAAATTTCTGAAGTATTTCACCTCAATCGGTGCAAGTAAGTACTTGTATTTTGATCATCTCTAGACACGAGCTTAGCTCGTGTTTCGGGATTGATTCCCTCATCAGTAGAAATAGTTTCAGGGTTGCAGAAGCAGGTCGCCAAACACCCGTCACGGGCCTCGTTACTCCTCTAGCGAGCAGGTGCATCTCCATCAAGCTCGTCAGCTATCTGGTTACCGGGAGCCAACACAAGGGATACCAGAGTTGGGAGCACACCACTGACCTCTTCCGCTATATCGCCCCACTGCGTCATGGTCTGTGCAGTTCAAGTATTTTTAGGAACAGTTCAAAGTTCAAATTTCCGAAGTATTTCACCTCAATCCGGGCAAGTAAGTACTTGTATTTTGATCATCTCTAGACACGAGCTTAGCTCGTGTTTCGGGATTGATTCCCTCATCAGTAGAGATAGTTTCAGGGTTGCAGAAGCAGGTCGCCAAACACCCATAACGGGCCTCGTTGCTCCTCTAGCGCGCAGGTGCATCTCCATCAAGCTTGTCAGCTATCTGGTTACCGGGAGCCAACACAAGGGATACCGGAGTTGGGAGCACACCACTGACCTCTTCCGCTATATCGCCCCACTGCATCATGGTCTGTGCAGTTCAAGTATTTTTAGGAACAGTTCAAAGTTCAAATTTCCGAAGTATTTCAACTCAATCGGTGCAAGTAAGTACCTGTATTTTGATCATCTCTAGACACGAGCCTAGCTCGTGTTTTGGGATTGATTCCCTCATCAGTAGAGATAGTTTCGGGGTTGCAGAAGCAGGTCGCCAAACAGCCGTCACGGGCCTAGTTCCCCTCTGACGCGCATGTGCATCTCCAACAAGCTCGTCAGCTATCTGGCTACCGGGAGCCAACACAAGGGATACCGCAGTTGGGAGCACACCACTGACCTCTTCCACTATATCGCCCCACTGTATCATGGTCTGTGCAGTTCAAGTATTTTCAGGAACAGTTCAAAGCTCGAATTTCCGAAGTATTTCACCTCAATTGGTGCAAGTAAGTACTTGTATTTTGATCATCTCTAGACACGAGCCTAGCTCGTGTTTCAGGATTGATTCCCTCATCAGTAGAGATAGTTTCGGGGTTGCAGAAGCAGGTCGCCAAACACCCGTCACTTGCCTCGTTGCCCCTCTGGCGCGCAGGTGCATCTCCAACAAGCTCGTCAGCTATCTGGCTACCGGGAGTCAACACAAGGGATACCGGAGTAGGGAGCACACCACTGACCTCTTCTGCTATATCGCCCCACTGCATCATGGTCTGTGCAGTTCAAGTATTTTTAGGAACAGTTCAAAGTTCAAATTTCTGAAGTATTTCACCTCAATCGGTGCAAGTAAGTACTTGTATTTTAATCATCTCTAGACACGAGCTTAGCTCGTGTTTCAGGATTGATTCCCTCATCAGTAGAAATAGTTTCAGGGTTGCAGAAGCAGGTCGCCAAACACCCGTCACGGGCCTCGTTACTCCTCTAGCGAGCAGGTGCATCTCCATCAAGCTTGTCAGCTATCTGGTTACCGGGAGCCAACACAAGGGATACCGGAGTTGGGAGTAAGCATGGGCGGATTTTGCGGATTGGCAATCCGCGAACTTGCGTATTTACGGATTCGCAATCCGCGAAGATCCGCGAACTCTAGCGGATTTGCGGATTTTTCCGTTTTTTGTGTTGGCGCGTGTTCGCGCCGATTTTGGGACAAGTTCGCAATTGCGAACTTACTTTTCGGCTTGCAACGGCCGCGACTATGTTGTTTCTACGTCTGGTTTATCATCACAGGTTCACAGCACCCTCTGTTTCACCACTGCCACCCTCTGGGACACCCATGCCACCCTCTAGTACATCCTCACAGGCACCTATTAGGTTTATTTATTACTGTAGATTATGGTGGTTGAAAAAAGCTAGCACACCTGCCCTTCTTCAACTGCCATCAATTAATTTGTGTTTCATTAATGTGTCAGTAATTTTGAAAGTTCCAGTCTGGCTGGCACCTGCTTCCTTCCTTATCTGTAATTTGCTTTTTGTTGCAGTGAAATTTTTTTTTTACAGGACCTTTATGGTGCTATTCTATGAGCCTGCTGTTTGGGTCATAGCAGGGTCATAGAATTGTTGCAAACTCTGGAGGGGCCCATCAGGAAGCACTACCTTGAATGTTACTAATGTTAAGTTTGAACTTTTGCACCTGCTCATTGCTTTCATTTTAGCTAAAATCGTTTTTTTTGCAATTTCGCGCGTTATTTGGGGCGCGAATCCGTGCGAGATCGATTTCGGAAGCCGCGAATACGTGCGAATACAAAATTGTTTTTGTTGCGACGTGTATGTTCGCGTGATCTTGCGCGTGTTCGCGAGGCGCTTCTAGCTATTCGTTTGCCAAGTTACCCTATCGGTCGTACACGGGCGCGGCCATCTTGTTGGCGTGACGTAATTCCGTTTCCGCCCGCTATGTGTAATCTCGCAAAGTGTGCTGCTCGCTAGTACAATTTCGCGCGTACTCGCAAGGAAAATCTCGCGCGAACTTACCCACGCGGTCGTGAACGGGCGCGGCCATCTTGTTTCTCATTCATTGCTATGGTTCTGGGCATGCTTTCTGTATCCTCTCTCAATCTCTGCCATCCTTTGCTTGTTTGAAGTTTTTTTGATCTAATTTTACTTATTATCTAACCCTCTATTTTTCTAGCTCTATATTTTTGTGTTTTCTGCAGCTTTTATTTACTTTTAAACTACTTTTTTAAACTCTTTTCTTTTCTTCTTCACTATTCTATTTCTTCTTTATCATTTAAGTTTATTTCTGCCCAGACCATGGTAAAGGGAGCCGGGAAGCACCCTGAGAAGGGGAAGGGTCCCGCACCCCGTGCCCGGCTCCCGTGCGGGCGTTTAAGGGGGGAGCAAGTGGTCCCGAGGGAGATCTTCAGCGCGGAGGAAGTGGCGGCACTGATCTTCCATGTCCAGCGCCGCCTCCCCAAGACGATCCTGGGAGGCGGCAAGATCGCGACCGGCTATGGCATCCGGGAGCGCCGCCAGCGGTGGGAGAAGGTGTGCCGGGCCATGTACAAGATCTCTGGGGTCCGGCGCACATATAACCAGGCCACCCACCGCTGGACCGATGTCATGGACCGGGAGCGGGACTTGCTGGACGCGCTCGGCGTAGAGGTCCCCGGGCTTGGTGAGTAGTAGTAGTAGTACATTTACTACTCTGTTTTATCCTGCTCTGTTATTTGCAAATCTTTGTTCTTTACCAAGAGCAATAATGCTGCCGATTACATTGAGGTAAATTATATTTCAAAATCTTCTATGCATTTCATTTTCAGGTGCACTGCTCTCCTTCTCAGTAGCCTTGCTTGCTACTATGCTTCTTTGTTTTGTATGTTGTGTTCAGAAGCATTTCATTGGCCTGAGAAATTATGTATGAGTGTACTGTAAAGAAAAGAACTGCGTAATGCTAGACAGTAAGGGTCATATTTTCAATTACCGGCGCATCCCTGCAAAGTAGCAGGGATGCGGCAGTAATTGTGTGCCATGCCACCACCACCCATTGGCCCAAAACGTCACAGAAGCCTTACGCATCTGTGCCGTAAAGGCAGCGCATTGCTGGAGTTGCGTGCCAACGATGGCGCAGCTCCAGCAATGCTCTGGGGTACCCTATCTCCCCAATGCTGCATCAAGCCGTACGTCGGCTTCAAGCGCGCAGGGTTTGAGTCATGCATCATTGTCCTAAAAATGACTGATTGACATCTTGTAGATTTCCCTCAGCCACTTTTAGGATTCGTTCCTGCGCAGGTACGCCCTCCCTTGCGCCGGAACGCCCCCTGATGGCGCAGGGCTTTACAACGTGATGCATCGCCCATATGCCCATATGTGTTTTTTTTTTTTATATATACGCCGCACCAACACCATGGCGAGTCTTTTGTTCTGCCGCTGCGTCAGAAAAGGCACGCAACAATGGAGGAAAATCAGCCGCAACTTCCGCAAGGGACTTATAAATCAGCCCCAACAGACTGAAGTCCAGTCCTTCCTTTAGACAGTCACATGGCTATCAGAAGAAATAGTGGCGGTGGTGGCGGGTGGATTGATAGTTTGAGTATTCACTGATCTGCAAGCAGGATGGACTTTGTCTGTCACGTGTTGCGCACTACTGCCTGCAGTGCCAGGCCTAGGCAAACCTCTTTAGTAGTCTGTTTATTGAGTTACATAGGAACTTTCTAAGTCAACGTTCCGCAAATCAGGCAATACGAATAACGTAGTATACCACATGAGATAGATCCCGTGGAATAGTTGTCTATCTATTTGCTATTTTTCCAAAATATGTTGTTATTGTTCTTTTGAAATGTTTGATTTGGTTGAAAAATCTCATCCATGTTTTATGGTTTTTCTTTCTTTCATGTTGTACATCAGCTCCCCCCAAGGGCAAGAGGACACAGGAGGAGGGTGCTGAGGATGCAGGCCAGGATCGGGCAGGCGAGGGCTCCTTTGCTGGCCCCAGTAAGTTTACATTTTAATAAACAGTACCTATTTTTTCCTAGCGTTCCTCATTCGATTTTTTCTAAATCGTCTTTGATCTTCTTGTAGACTGGATATAAATTCTTATCCTGCCTCGAATATGACTCCCTGTGGTATTACTAGACTATTCTTATTAGTCTGTCTGTGTAGCTAACTAAGATTGGACATTTGGCAATTCCATTGGACTCCCATTATATTCAGCAATACCTCTATGCACTGTCTCCTTACTGACTAGATAGTGTGGCAGAGTCATTCAGCTCCCGAAGTCACCGATTATAGATCCCCAATGATCTCTAGATTATCGTACGCAGGACAAGAGAGTAGTACGGAGTCACAGCACAGTCAAGAAGTGTCAGAGGCACTCATGCTTGCAAAAATTCCAAAACCTTTAGCTCATCCACTCTAGTCTAGAGGAACAAAAACCACAGAGTCTATTTAAGTGTAAAAGCTTTATTAAAAGTAAACACATTTATTAAAATCTACTTTGTCATAAAACTATTTAACTGTAAACGGAAAAGTGGTTAGTGCTGACGATTAATTGGACACATTTCTTGTGGTCGAGCCGAACTCTCACCTAGTTTGAACTTGATCCTGGTCGTGTTCTTAGGACTCAGGAGTCAAGCTTCTGTCTGTTAGGAGAAAAAGTGGTGCGTGTTAAAAATCAAAAGCAAGCATTCATCAGTTGTGCATAAAAGTGCAGCAAGACAACAGCCTTCCCTGGAAAATGGGACATTTTTACTATGGAGTAGACAGTCACAAATTATTACATTGTATTCTGTTTTTTTAACATTTCTCCTAGACCAAATATTATATAGTAGTGAGTGGTGTATTCTAACTTTCTTAAATGTACTTTGTAGGTGTAACATCTGGTGACGGGGCCAGCGCGGAGGTGGCTGTGTTGGACTTGGACTCGGAGGCCTCTGGGGAGGAGGCGGCGTTAGAAGAGCTGGTGGCCGTTCCTGTGGGGGATCAAACGGTGGTGGCGGAAACAGGTAAGCTATATATTCCTTACTTATTGAGATTGAAGACTGCATAGTGTGCTTTCTGCACGGGTGTATTACAATTACAAATCAACCAGGTAGTAGCCTCCTCGAAATGTACTTCGACTTAGCTGTGAAGTTTTTGGTGAGAAGAATCCCAATAAGTTCTTAGACGAACGTGATGGATGGGATGAACGAAAAGCGAAAGAAGGGTGTAAGTAAGTGGGACGCGAACTTGTATGATGGCTGGCAAAGAAGAACGATATGTGTTTGCTTGGACCCAGAGGTGGCTGGGAAGGAAAGAATATGGTATGGTGCATGGCTGGGTCAATGATGAAGCAAGGATGGGTGGAAGGACAGCAGCCTGGGTGGGTGAAACAGAAACTGTATGTGTGCGTATACTTTGACTGAATGGATGCCTGGAGCATGGTATTCTCTGACTCTTACATAGCACATGTGTATCTAGAGAGAGTAGATGGTCGCCAGGTGAAGTAAGTGTTACCTTGAAGAGCATGTACCACCGCACCCGCACGTCCGTCCCAGTGCAGGGAAGGCAAGGAAAAGAAATTGTAAATGTGTCCAATACTACCATGAATAGTAGCAGTACTTTGTATTGCGTTTGCATTCACAGCATATATCTGGTTATTACGGTGGACACTCCGTACCTCTCTTAATAACTTTAGTTTACTTGTAGTACGTCATTCATGTGTGGGTGTATCACTGTTCACTCAATATTAAGCAAAGCACCTAAAGTCATCTCATCTGTCATTAAATACGTCCCATGTGAAGTGATAGATAATCAAATTAGTTAGCTTCTTCAGTTTCCTTTTCTAGTACTCATTTGCACTGTAGGGTGAAAGGTAAATTAATTAAGCAGTAGCCCTTGTAACAGAGTATTCTCAGTGCCACCCGTAATAGAAAAGTAATAGCTTCACCACCTGCATGTACTGGACCGGTACAGTAACGCAAGTCTGTCTCCATCATCATGGTGTGCAACTTTTTTTCTCGGGTGCAACTTCACTGTGCTGTGTCCATGTCATTCTGCCGGCTTGCATAAGATAACGTACCCATTTCCCTAAACAAGAGAGAAGAAGAAGAATAAGACTGGTGTACTGTTATAGTCGACTGTAATGGAAGTCCATAGTGGTCGTAGGATTAGTTCATTAAACTACCACTACTGTTAGAGCAAGGATGCAGAAGTGGGAGGTTACATAGATACTGTCCTCAATAGTTATGTACTGTGCTTTCAATTTGCTACTTGTACTCTGTGACCCAACTTTCGGCTCAATCACTTTGTGATATTAATAAGGAGCATTGGTTACAGACTATGTCTTTCTTTCTTCATATAGTTGCTCCTTCCAAATCAACAACAAGGAGGGAGCAGGCTAGATTGGCCCGGCAACGGAGGCTGGAGGCCACAGTCGCCGAGTATCGGCGGCTGGTGGCCCTGGAGGAGGAGGAGGACACGCAGTCGAGCGGGGCAACATCTTCGACTGTGACCACTGCATCCTCCTCCGTGACTAAGCCAGCGGGACCGAGCCGGGCTAAGAAAGCCGACCGCCACCGCCAAGCAACCGAAATACCAGCTGCCCCCCACAGGAGCTGCAAGGAACGCCAACGCCGCCTACGAGTCCGCATGTCCAACCTGGAGCAGGAGGTCCTGAGGTATAAGACCTTGGTTAAGGGCCTCCGCTCCGAGCTTGCCACCCTCCGCAAGGAGTATGATGCCCATGCCGCATCATGCACCAGCACCAGCACCCTCCAGTAGTGGAGTGTCCCTTGCCCTTTTTTTATAGACTTTTGGGGGGTGGGATTTGGGAGTTGGGATCGTTTTGGGACGTTTCAGAGACAATCGTTGGGGTTAGGGTGGGTGAGGGAGATTATTTTGTTAGGGATAAATAAATATATTTTTCAACTTTATCTGACCATACCTGTTTTTTACTGCTTTTCAGTCTGGTGGGTGGGGGGCGGGGGTGTAACAGTAACTTTGTTTTCCTGAACAGTCGTAGGACTTTAGTAGTACAACCGTCAATCTCTTGTCTACTCCGAAATAATACTCCATTATACTACCTCCCACCAAACGCTTATCTTACCTGTAATTTGTGTTAGAAATTAGGGCTAGGCCCAGGGCTGGCTCCAGGTGAAATGGGGATTAACGTTGTCATTCCTGGGCGGGTGACATTTCCTCATTGCGGTGGTACTAGTGGTGTGACACAGTGGCAGTTGCATGCCTATGGAAAAAAAGAAAACGAAACCTTGTTTGTACTCCTTACTGTAGCATTACAACGGTTACGGTACGATCGAGAAAATAGCAGGTGACAGTACACTAGAACAGTGCCATAATGTAGCCTAACAAATGGTAAAGTATTGCAAGTATAACTAGTACTTGCGTTGAATTTATTTGACATTGGCTACTACTACTAGAAGATATAGTACTGAAGCTGAGTAAGTCTAGAAGATATCCTCGTATTCCTTCACCAGCCTGTTGCTGCTATCACCTTATCCTCCCCAGCAAGTGTGTGGAATTATTGATGTCATTTTAGTCAGACATCAAGCAAAACAACACAGCCCGGGGGAAGAGGGTTAGGGTTTGTAAAATGGATGGGAATGGGGGTTTCTTTTTGGGTAGGTTTTGTTGAGAGAAGAAAAAAAAAGCAGAGCATGGACAAACAATAATTGAAGATACAGAGTTTACAGACAATCTTTGGTTACAAACTAAAGGTAAGCACATGCAGTCACACTCATAGAATAAAAGACAACAATGGATACTGTATCTGTATTGCGTATGTTGTTGGAGTTGTCCTGTTGAAATTGGTAAGTAAGTTGCATGCAGCAAACAATTCCTCTTATTGGCGGCACTCCTCCATTCCAGCTGACGCTTCGTCCATCAATGTGGTGGTGACCACTGACAGAAGAGACACCCTGTCCACTGCCTGCCTGGCGGATGTTGACTAAGCATGAGCGCAAAATCCGCTCCGATCGCGGATTTTGCGGATTTTCGGCAAATCCGCGATCCGCGAACTCTCGCGGATTTGCCGAAAATCCGCAATCCGCGATCGGAGCGGATTTTGCGGTCAAAAGTTCAAGCGCGCCTAATTAACGATGGCGCCGGCAAGCTGCCAGCGCCATCCTGCAATAGCTACTTAATTAGCTTCACCAGGAAGCTCTAACAGATAAGATACAGCAGGGGCTCGAGCGCCTGCTTTATTTTAGCAGTTGGAGCTTCCTGTTGAAGCTAATTAAGTAACTTTTGCAGGATGGCGCTGGCAGCTTGCCGGCGCCATCGTAAATTATTTACAGGGGGAAAACGGTGGCACACGTATTTATTTATTGTGTATTACCCTCAAGAGATTTGGAATATATACGTTAAAAGGCATTTTTGCGGTATTTATTTTGGCTTTGCATTTGACGGAAGTGCTTTGAGGTTTAGGGAATTTTCTCGAAAACGGTAAGATTCCCCTTCAGCACAGTCGGATTCTGTATAATTCCCCCTTAAAAAACATCATACCGTTTCCAAAGGGATTTCAGTTTTGACATAAGCTTCTCAGTTGGCATTTTAATTTCCACTCATCAAGCTTTTTATTCCTCGCATCATTGAGCAGCAGCCCTTCCAGTAATGTAGAAAGAGCACCGAACAGCAGCAAACTTAACTCCCTCCCCTACGAAAATCCGCTGTGATGCTGGCCAGAGGCATTTGCATCTTTGACTTTCACGAGCGCAATCCCCCGTGCTGTTCCTGTGACCAGGGGCTTCTGTCTCTTAATCTGCTGCTCTGATCGGTCTCTGACCTTTTATACACACAAGCGGCATGTGCGCTCGCGTGGAAGCCCCGTCCGTTTGGCCCCGCCCACACGCTCGAGGAAGCCCCGCCCCCAAATCCGCAAATCCGCAAATCCGCTTAATCCGCGGATTTTGCGGATCCACGATCCGTGAATCCGCTGAATCCGCGAATCGTGGATCCGCAAAATCCGCCCATGCTTAATGTTGACTGAAACCCGGCCTGTAATTATTGAACGGAAAACAGGAAGTGCTATTACAATACCACTGATAAATAAATAAAAGGTATGTACGCTGTGTGGTTCAAAAAGTGACACTTTGATTTCCCTAATAGACAGTACAATATTTTTGAAATTGCGTGCTCTGTCTGAGTCACCTTTTTAAGGATCAATAAGTATGGCCAAAATATTATAGCGGATCTTTCCCCTCAAGGTGGGTGTACTACTGTGTTTTAGAACAAAATTTGACCTTCCCAGCAATGCTCCCACCAAGACCCTTACTAAAGCCAGTCGCAAAAATGTAGAAGAACCCAATCATATCTCCAAAAACGATGCCTAGCAGAAAAATGGTTACAAAACGTACTTTGAAAGTAACAGTAGACCCAAATACAGACCGTGGATTGTATTCAAACCACTTGCCTGCAAGCAAAAGTATCCATAGCCAGCATCGCTCCAACAGTGCTCTACAACAACAGAACCGCGTTGCAATAGAACCCCCCTAAACACATGCAATCCTGCTGCTAGGGCTAACCCTAACGAACCCTAACTTACAAAAAGTGCCAAAACTGGTGTTTCCTTATGGATTTTGTCCAACAAACTTCTAGCCGGTATTAGACCTTCCCAGGAATGCCCCAGCCAAGACCCGCCAACCCACCCGCAAAAAAACACGCGGCAACACCCCCAAACAGCGAAAAAGCTAAATCTCATACTTACAATATCTCTCGGCCTTCGGTCCAAAGTAACGCGCTGTGCAGCTAGGTCATCATCAATCATCATAACTCCTGTTTTCCACCACGGATTTCCTGAAAAGCAAATGCAATCAAGATTAGACTGTCGCAGCAGTGCTTCGACAGAGACCCCGGCCGCAACCCACCCATGAACAGCAGGAAGCCCCCCAAAACGCTACATTGAGCAAGATGTCTGAAGAAATGGCAAAAAAAAGGCTTTTCCTTAAGGATTTTGTCCAAAACACTTCTATCCGGCATTAGACCTTCCCAGGAATGCCCCAGCCAAGACCCGCCAACCCACCCGCAAAAAAACACGCGGCAACACCCCCAAACAGCGAAAAAGCTAAAATCTCATACTTACAATATCTCTCGGCCTTCGGTCCAAAGTAACGCGCTGTGCAGCTAGGTCATCATCAATCATCATAACTCCTGTTTTCCACCACGGATTTCCTGAAAAGCAAATGCAATCAAGATTAGACTGTCGCAGCAGTGCTTCGACAGAGACCCCGGCCGCAACCCACCCACGAACAGCAGGAAGCCCCCCAAAACGCTACATTGAGCAAGATGTCTGAAGAAATGGCAAAAAAAAGGCTGTTCCTTATGGATTTTGTCCAAAACACTTGTATCCGGTATTAGACCTTCCCAGGAATGCCCCAGGCAAGACCCGCCAACCCACCCGCAAAAAAACCCCCGACACAACACCCCCAAACAGCGGAAAAGCTAAATCTCATACTTACAATGTCTCTCGGCCTTCGGTCCAAACGCGGCGCTGTGCAGCTAGGTCGTCATCATCATCAATCATCATAACTCCTGTTTTCCACCACGGATTTCCTGAAAAGCAAATGCAATCAAGATTAGACTGTCGCAGCAGTGCTTCGACAGACACCAAAAATTACACACAAACCCCCGGAACCCCGCCAAAGAGCACCTCAAAGGCAAGCAAGTCAGCAAAAACGGCAAGAAATTTCCACCTCATATTTGGTCCAAAACACTTTTGTCCATTATTAGAGCTTCACAGCAATGGGCCCAAAACCGTCAACTCACCCGCAAAGAAGTACAACACCCCCACAAGTGCTGAGTCTTTCTTCATTGTGCGTAATCCAGCACTCTGCTTGGAGGGAAATCGCAGTCTGGAGGAGGAGGATAGAGGAGCATGTTCTTCAGAACTTGTGAACCTGAGGAATGTAGACTGCGGCACCTTCAAATCAATAAGCAAACAAGTGAAGACAGTTCTGATGATGGTCTTGTTTTTGGGATTAGGTGATTAAAGTTTGAATTAAATTAACTGTGCAAAACAAAGAAAGAGAGACACAAAGCACACAGGAATAAAAGTGAATAAGGACGAAAAAGAAAGTTCTTGATTGATTGTCTCATTTTCAGGGCTCGGTGTCAGGGAATAAGAACAAGATTTCGTCATCATACTCTGCGAATTCAGGCTGGATGAGGTCAGTGGCACCGAACAGAGAAAAAATCCCCTCATCTACGTTGCTGTCCTCCTCGTCTTCATGCGGCGTGCTTTCTCGTACTTTGTAATCTGGTGGTATGAGGTGCTGAATCATCTTGATCATTGTCAGCCACTCCACATTTTTGGGCGAGAGGCGGCTCCGTTTGGGAGTTACAATGCCACCAGCAGCACTGAAAACACGTTCAGAAGACACACTTGCGAGTGGGCAAGACAAATAGTTTATAGCCAGGTTGTAGAGCTGTGGCCACAATTGTTTTTTGCCATGCCAATACTGCAATGGCTCCTCATTAAGAAAGACCACTGTTGAGTCATTCAGATAGTCCTGCACCATCGACTCAAGGTCATCAACTGTTCCTCCACTTTGCTTACTTTTTGCTGTGCTGGGTGTGACATTTTTTCGAGAACCATACCCCATCAAACTTAGCCAATCCTCCTCCCCAGCCACTGTTAGTGTTGTCATTGTGTGTGGTGCAGATGATCCAGTTGCCGGTGTCTTTAACGGCTGAGAGGTCACTTGTGCCCCAGCCACAGGTGCAGAAGTGGATTCTTGTGACTGCGGATGGCCTGCTGATGCTGATGCTGATGTACTGGCTTCTCCTTCAATAACCTGCCGTTCTTTTTCAAACCTCTTGGCTGACCAGGCTAACCAATGTTTGTACTTTTGAACATCTGCATCAGCGAAAGGAAAGAATGCGTTGTCTGCCAGCGCCTTTTTGTAGCGTGGATCCAGAATAGTAGCACAAATGTAATGCTGATCTGAGTTGATGTTTTTAAGACGTTCATCACCACGTAGGCGATGTAATAATTTCTCAGACAAAATGAAATGGTTTTTTTTTTTTCATCTTTTTGAAACTCAGAAGAAACCGCCATCAGTTGGTGCTCCAGTATGCACAACAATGGGATAGCTTTTCCCAAATTACAGTCCTCCTGGCTGACTGCACGCGTGAAGAACTCAAAAGGACGAAGCATGTCTGTCAGGCTTTTAACTATGGCCCATTGCACCTTACTCATCCGCAGGTCCTCCTTCTGAGATGTAGCCTCTGTCAAGAAATAGTAATCGAGTACCGTATACTGCTCATACAGACGCTCAAGCATGTAGAAGGTTGAGTTCCAACGTGTTGCCACCTCCTGGATGAGTGCTTTCACTGGCATTCCACGTTCAAGTAGCAGTCTCCGCAGATGCTTCCGGGCCTTAAAAGAATGGCTGAAATGGTTGCACATTTTGCGGCAGGTGGCCATTACCTCGAACGCTGGACTCTCTTTATCACTCAAGAATTTTTGAACTACCAGGTTGATACAGTGCGCCAAACACGGCACTCTAACATGGTCACCCTTCGACATGGCCTTAACTACATTGGCGCCATTATCCGTGGAAACATAACCAATCTTGCGTTTTAGGGGGGATAGCATTGTCAAGACCTTTTTGTTAAACTCTTCCAAAAGGTTTTCTGCTGTGTGACTTTTCTCCAAGCCAAACATGGCTAGTGTTGCATGTTTCCGAGCAGCTTTGAAAACTTGGTCCGGGTCAACACCTGCGTTTAGCTTTGCTATAACACCTGAAAAAGAGACCCAGTGTGCAGTGATGCACATGTAATCATCGCCTGGGCCACTGGTCCACATGTCTGTTGTCAGATGTATTGTGTGAACAGCACTCTTCTGCAAAGCTGCCCCAATCGCCTGCAGCACATCTTCATGTAGTGCTGGAACCGCAACTCGGGCAAAATAGAACCGGCTCGGAACCTTCCATTTAGGGCAGAGCGTTGCAACTAATTCAAGAAAACCTACCGCTTCTACAAAAGAAAAAGGTAGAAGGTCCACAGCTAGCATTTTAGCCAGCTTAGTGTTATACAGATGCGTCAGTGGGTGGTTGCGTTCATATGGCACGTCTGAAGTAAGCATTGTTCTAATGTTGGCCTGGACCAAGCATTTACGGGCTGATAATGACTTCGTTGACCCAATTTTGCTCGCTGGTGAACTTTTGTGCGTTGGTGTCTCACTCGCTCCAACACTCTTAGTGTGCCTCACATTGGGTGTGCTGCTGACAGGGGTACTGGGTGTAAGGGAAGTGTTTGACACGTCTTCTTCCTGCTCGTCAACATCAGATGAAACATCAACGTTTCCTTGATTTTGGCCTTTCTTGATCGCAGCTAGGTGCGCAAACCATTGGACAGCGTGCTTTCTCTCAAGATGACCACTCTGGCCGCCGGTACCATAGTTGGTACCTGACTTACCACGACTAACTGCAAGCTTACAAAGGGTACAAATGGCAAACTTTGGATTTTTGGGACAAACAGTAAAGAAGTCCCAAACTGGGGACTTGAAGTGTCTGTGGGACCTGGAGGAGGCGGCGATACTGGTGGTGGTGGTCATGAAGCTAATGCCAGATGAAGTGGAGGATCTGGATTGCCCAACTTTTGTACGTTTTCCACTTTCACCGCCACTAATTAAGGTCGAGGTTGACGCAGGTCTCTTCTTGCCAGAAAGAAATATGGAAGCGGGACGAGTTGGTGTACTACTTAACTCCAATGATTGTGGTGTTTCCACTGCCTCCTCATCGACAACATCATCATCATCATCATCACGCGCAGCAGCTCTTCGGGCTAGGGTCAAAATGTCTGTTTGCTGCATGCCCGCTGGGGCTGCAGTGACCTTTATGATGACTGGGTCATCGTTGGCAGAGTCTTCATCAGCAGCAGTATCCGCCACTTCTTGTTGAGCCTCATCACACTCCATAAGTCTGAGACTTTGGACGAGCTTCCTTTTACGCTTAAGTACCTTTGTTGGATCATGGTGTGCCTCACTCTCAGACGGCTGTGGTGCTGGTTCCCAAGTTTGATCCGTATCATCAGAAGGAGGTGTGCTTGAAGAGGATGTAGACACCACCCTTGATCTCTTCCTTGCTAGGGTTGTGGAAGACAATGAAGGATCAGCAGGAGGAGTGGCTTCCTCAAATGATACCTCGCCTTGATTGTCGATTTCCTGATGTGCCCCTACTTCGGGAGGAACAACTATTGTGGGCACTTGTGACCCTCCATGCACCTCTGCTTGCGCATCTCCTTGCGCTGCCTCTCCTTCCACATGTACTTGGGCTTGTACTTGCACATGTGATTGTTGTTGCGGCTGTGGTTGTTCAACACTCGTCAGATGAGCTACAACAACCTGTGTTGATTGAGGGACATTGCTGCTGCTTTCTTGCGATGAGCCAACATCACTGGTCGATGGTGATTGAACAACTATACTGGCTGCCTCTGCAGCACTCAAGGGCTTGGACTTAAGTTGGCGTGGTGGTGGTGGTGGCACTGAGCCCAATGGAGCGGGGGTGCTGCTGCCAGCTTGGTCCCCAGCAGATCCCGCTGCTGCTGCTGCAGGCATACTTTTTTTTTTACTCCCAAAAAAAGGGGCGGGCGGCACACCAGTCTCCTTGGTAACTTGCTTCTTCTGCTCCTTACTGGCACCTTTCTTGCTAGAGGAGCTACGGGTTACTTTTTTTGGGGCCATCCTCTTCAGAGCAGGTCAGCAGGCAGCAGTTGCACGAGTTGCAGAGGGTTCTGTGTCCAGACGTGACGTCGCGTGACGTTATGCTGCACACACCGCTGCAGGACTTCTTCCTGGCACTGGTGGTTCTCTTGAGTCTTCTTGTGCACCTAAAAGCAATGGAAGACAGAGGAACATCAGTTCAGTTATACACCCCAAAAATTCGACAAAACACAGAAAAATGAGCACAATCCCATGCCATCCTTGATGTTTACATTGAAGACACCCCACAGAAAGACTACGGACATGCAAGTATGCAACACTCACTACCCCTGGGCATAATGGATGAAAAGTAGGCAAAATAAGTGCAGGCCTCAGACACTGCCTCTCCTCAAAATGGCCCCTTACACCCCAGGCACATGTTGCCTGTACCAGCCAGCACTCAAGATGGCCACCACCACCACCACCCACATGGCCAGTCCACATCAACAGTACACCCCCAAAAAACAGAAAAACAGCCAGAAATCACCACAATCCAACGCCATCCATGATGTTTACATTAAAGAGAGTGAGACCACACCACAGGCACACTCAGTCCATGCACCACCCACCACCCCTGGGCAAAAGGCCACACCAGCAGCCCCCCAAAAACGACAAAAAACAATAAAATAAGCCCAATCCCAGCCCATCCATGGCCTCAATTATGTTTAAATTCAAGAAGACACCCCACAGAAAGACTAGGCCCATGCAACACTCACCACCCCTGGGCAAAGGGCCCCACCAGCAGGCCCAAAAAAACGACAAAAAACAATAAAATCAGCACAATCCCAGCCCATCCATGGCCTCAATGGTGTTTAAATTCAAGAAGACACCCCTCAGAAACACTAGGCCCATGCAACACTCACTACCCCTGGGCATAATGGATGAAAAGTAGGCAAAATAAGTGCAGGCCTCAGACACTGCCTCTCCTCAAAATGGCCCCTTACACCCCAGGCACATGTTGCCTGTACCAGCCAGCACTCAAGATGGCCACCACCACCACCCACATGGCCAGTCCACATCAACAGTACACCCCCAAAAAACAGAAAAACAGCCAGAAATCACCACAATCCAACGCCATCCATGATGTTTACATTAAAGAGAGTGAGACCACACCACAGGCACACTCAGTCCATGCACCACCCACCACCCCTGGGCAAAAGGCCACACCAGCAGCCCCCCAAAAACGACAAAAAACAATAAAAAAAGCCCAATCCCAGCCCATCCATGGCCTCAATTATGTTTAAATTCAAGAAGACACCCCACAGAAAGACTAGGCCCATGCAACACTCACCACCCCTGGGCAAAGGGCCCCACCAGCAGGCCCAAAAAAACGACAAAAAACAATAAAATCAGCACAATCCCAGCCCATCCATGGCCTCAATGGTGTTTAAATTCAAGAAGACACCCCTCAGAAACACTAGGCCCATGCAACACTCACTACCCCTGGGCATAATGGATGAAAAGTAGGCAAAATAAGTGCAGGCCTCAGACACTGCCTCTCTTCAAAATGGCCCCTTACACCCCAAGCAAATGTTGCCTGTACCAGCCAGCACTCAAGATGGCCACCACCACCACCCACATGGCCAGTCCACATCAACAGTACACCCCCAAAAAACAGAAAAACAGCCAGAAATCACCACAATCCAACGCCATCCATGATGTTTACATTAAAGAGAGTGAGACCACACCACAGGCACACTCAGTCCATGCACCACCCACCACCCCTGGGCAAAAGGCCACACCAGCAGCCCCCCAAAAACGACAAAAAACAATAAAATAAGCCCAATCCTAGCCCATCCATGGCCTCAATTATGTTTAAATTCAAGAAGACACCCCACAGAAAGACTAGGCCCATGCAACACTCACCACCCCTGGGCAAAGGGCCCCACCAGCAGGCCCAAAAAAACGACAAAAAACAATAAAATCAGCACAATCCCAGCCCATCCATGGCCTCAATGGTGTTTAAATTCAAGAAGACACCCCTCAGAAACACTAGGCCCATGCAACACTCACTACCCCTGGGCATAATGGATGAAAAGTAGGCAAAATAAGTGCAGGCCTCAGACACTGCCTCTCCTCAAAATGGCCCCTTACACCCCAGGCACATGTTGCCTGTACCAGCCAGCACTCAAGATGGCCACCACCACCACCCACATGGCCAGTCCACATCAACAGTACACCCCCAAAAAACAGAAAAACAGCCAGAAATCACCACAATCCAACGCCATCCATGATGTTTACATTAAAGAGAGTGAGACCACACCACAGGCACACTCAGTCCATGCACCACCCACCACCCCTGGGCAAAAGGCCACACCAGCAGCCCCCCAAAAACGACAAAAAACAATAAAATAAGCCCAATCCCAGCCCATCCATGGCCTCAATTATGTTTAAATTCAAGAAGACACCCCACAGAAAGACTAGGCCCATGCAACACTCACCACCCCTGGGCAAAGGGCCCCACCAGCAGGCCCAAAAAAACGACAAAAAACAATAAAATCAGCACAATCCCAGCCCATCCATGGCCTCAATGGTGTTTAAATTCAAGAAGACACCCCTCAGAAACACTAGGCCCATGCAACACTCACTACCCCTGGGCATAATGGATGAAAAGTAGGCAAAATAAGTGCAGGCCTCAGACACTGCCTCTCCTCAAAATGGCCCCTTACACCCCAGGCACATGTTGCCTGTACCAGCCAGCACTCAAGATGGCCACCACCACCACCCACATGACCAGTCCACATCAACAGTACACCCCCAAAAAACAGAAAAACAGCCAGAAATCACCACAATCCAATGCCATCCATGATGTTTACATTAAAGAGAGTGAGACCACACCACAGGCACACTCAGTCCATGCACCACCACCCCTGGGCAAAAGGCCACACCAGCAGCCCCCCAAAAAAGACAAAAAACAATAAAATAAGCACAATCCCAGCCCATCCATGGCCTCAATTATGTTTACATTTAAGAAGACACCCCACAGAAAGACTAGGCCCATGCAACACTCACCACCCCTGGGCAAAGGGCCCCACCAGCAGTCCCAAAAAAAAGACAAAAATCAGCACAATCCCAGCCCATCCATGGCCTAAATGGTGTTTAAATTCAACAAAACAGTTGTATCATGCACCCCTAACCAACCCTGGTCCTACTGGATACTGTGGCTACCCACAATATAATTTATTTAATGTTCTGAAAAAGTTCCAAATTTTTACTTGCAGCAACTGTAATGCCCCAAACAAACTTACTTGTGAAAGTTGATTTCTAATCCAAAAGTGATCCAAAGACAGTCAAAAAGGCCTCAAATCCAAATATCCAGCAGCACCCACAAAAAGTAATCCTTCCAGCTCCAGATCCAAATGAAAGTGACCAGGAGATGGACAAAGCACTGGGAGGAGCCTGCTGGACAGGAACAGGAAGTTGGAGACTGTGGGGCACTTCCTTCCTCCCCCCCCCCAAAATGGACTCCTTGCAAAAAAAAAAGGCCATGCAAATGTCAACCTGAGGAGTGATTCTGATAAAAATCATAATTTTCTGAAGGTTTATCCTGTTTGCTGGTGATTTTCTTGTGCGAAATTGCAAAATCTCTATTTCGCAAGTGCGAGATTGTTCCTTTCCGCCGCAACTACGTGTTCGCAATTGCGAACTCTCGCGAGGTGTGCTGTGCAAGGTGGCAAGCCGCGAGTACGTATTCGCGGGCGACAAACTCCCGCGGGAACACGCAGCAAGATCTAAAATGGCGCGTCACTCGCAAAGAAAAACAACTCGGCAAACGCTAATATGACGGAAAGTGAACGCCGTGCACCACGCCGCGCGCCGCAACCAAGCAAAAAATCCGCCGCGAGCGGATTCACGGATTTTCGACAAATTCGCGAGCGTTCGCGGATTGCGGATTTGCCGAAAATCCGAAAAATCCGCGAGCGGAGCGGATTTTACGCCCATGCTTAGTTGGGAGCACACCACTGACCTCTTCCGCTATATCGCCCCACTGCATCGTGGTCTGTGCAGTTCAAGTATTTTTAGGAACAGTTCAAAGTTCAAATTTCCGAAGTATTTCACCTCAATCGGTGCAAGTAAGTACTTGTATTTTGATCATCTCTAGACACGAGCCTAGCTCGTGTTTCGGGATTAATTCCCTCAGCAGTAGAGATAGTTTCGGGGTTGCGGAAGCAGGTCGCCAAACAGCCGTCAAGGGCCTAGTGCCCCTCTGACGCGCATGTGCATCTCCAACAAGCTCGTTAGCTATCTGGCTCCCGGGAGCCAACACAAGGGATACCGGAGTTGGGAGCACCCCACTGACCTCTTCCGCTATATCGCCCCACTGCATCATGGTCTGTGCAGTTCAAGTATTTTCAGGAACAGTTCAAAGCTCAAATTTCCGAAGTATTTCACCTCAATCGGTGCAAGTAAGTACTTGTATTTTGATCATCTCTAGACACAAGCCTAGTTTGTGTTTCAGGATTGATTCCCTCTTCAGTAGAGATAGTTTCGGGGTTGCAGAAGCAGGTCGCCAAACACCCATCACGGGCCTCGTTGCCCCTTTGGCGCTCAGTTGCATCTCCAACAAGCTCGTCAGCTATCTGGCTACCCGGAGCCAACACAAGGGATACCGGAGTTGGGAGCACACCACTGACCTCTTCCGCTATATCGCGCCACTGCATCATGGTCTGTGTAGTTCAAGTATTTTCAGGAACAGATCAAAGCTCAAATTTCCGAAGTATTTCACCTCAATCGGTGCAAGTAAGTACTTGTATTTTGATCATCTCTATACACGAGCCTAGCTCGTGTTTCAGGATTGATTCCCTCATCAGTAGAGATAGTTTCGGGGTTGCAGAAGCAGGTCGCCAAACACCCGTCACTTGCCTCGTTGCCCCTCTGGCGCGCAGGTGCATCTCCAACAAGCTCGTCAGCTATCTGGCTACCGGGAGCCAACACAAGGGATACCGGAGTAGGGAGCACACCACTGACCTCTTCCGCTATATCGCCCCACTGCATCATGGTCTGTGCAGTTCAAGTATTTTTAGGAACAGTTCAAAGTTCAAATTTCTGAAGTATTTCACCTCAATCGGTGCAAGTAAGTACTTGTATTTTGATCATCTCTAGACACGAGCTTAGCTCGTGTTTCGGGATTGATTCCCTCATCAGTAGAAATAGTTTCAGGGTTGCAGAAGCAGGTCGCCAAACACCCGTCACGGGCCTCGTTACTCCTCTAGCGAGCAGGTGCATCTCCATCAAGCTCGTCAGCTATCTGGTTACCGGGAGCCAACACAAGGGATACCGGAGTTGGGAGCACACCACTGACCTCTTCCGCTATATCGCCCCACTGCATCATGGTCTGTGCAGTTCAAGTATTTTTAGGAACAGTTCAAAGTTCAAATTTCCGAAGTATTTCACCTCAATCGGTGCAAGTAAGTACTTGTATTTTGATCATCTCTAGACACGAGCTTAGCTCGTGTTTCGGGATTGATTCCCTCATCAGTAGAGATAGTTTCAGGGTTGCAGAAGCAGGTCGCCAAACACCCATAACGGGCCTCGTTGCTCCTCTAGCGCGCAGGTGCATCTCCATCAAGCTCGTCAGCTATCTGGTTACCGGGAGCCAACACAAGGGATACCGGAGTTGGGAGCACACCACTGACCTCTTCCGCTATATCGCCCCACTGCATCATGGTCTGTGCAGTTCAAGTATTTTTAGGAACAGTTCAAAGTTCAAATTTCCGAAGTATTTCACCTCAATCGGTGCAAGTAAGTACTTGTATTTTGATCATCTCTAGACACGAGCCTAGCTCGTGTTTCGGGATTAATTCCCTCAGCAGTAGAGATAGTTTCGGGGTTGCGGAAGCAGGTCGCCAAACAGCCGTCAAGGGCCTAGTGCCCCTCTGACGCGCATGTGCATCTCCAACAAGCTCGTTAGCTATCTGGCTACCGGGAGCCAACACAAGGGATACCGGAGTTGGGAGCACCCCACTGACCTCTTCCGCTATATCGCCCCACTGCATCATGGTCTGTGCAGTTCAAGTATTTTCAGGAACAGTTCAAAGCTCAAATTTCCGAAGTATTTCACCTCAATCGGTGCAAGTAAGTACTTGTATTTTGATCATCTCTAGACACAAGCCTAGCTCGTGTTTCAGGATTGATTCCCTCTTCAGTAGAGATAGTTTCGGGGTTGCAGAAGCAGGTCGCCAAACACCCGTCACGGGCCTCGTTGCCCCTTTGGCGCGCAGGTGCATCTCCAACAAGCTCGTCAGCTATCTGGCTACCCGGAGCCAACACAAGGGATACCGGAGTTGGGAGCACACCACTGACCTCTTCCGCTATATCGCGCCACTGCATCATGGTCTGTGTAGTTCAAGTATTTTCAGGAACAGATCAAAGCTCAAATTTCCGAAGTATTTCACCTCAATCGGTGCAAGTAAGTACTTGTATTTTGATCATCTCTATACACGAGTCTAGCTCGTGTTTCGGGATTGATTCCCTCATCAGTACAGATAGTTTTGGGGTTGCATAAGCAGGTCGGCAAACACCCGTCACGGGCCTCGTTGCCCCTCTGGCGCGCAGGTGCATCTCCAACAAGCTCGTCAGCTATCTGGCTACCGGGAGCCAACACAAGGGATACCGGAGTAAGGAGCACACCACTGACCTCTTCCGCTATATCGCCCCACTGCATCATGGTCTGTGCAGTTCAAGTATTTTTAGGAACAGTTCAAAGTTCAAATTTCTGAAGTATTTCACCTCAATCGGTGCAAGTAAGTACTTGTATTTTGATCATCTCTAGACACGAGCTTAGCTCGTGTTTCGGGATTGATTCCCTCATCAGTAGAAATAGTTTCAGGGTTGCAGAAGCAGGTCGCCAAACACCCGTCACGGGCCTCGTTACTCCTCTAGCGAGCAGGTGCATCTCCATCAAGCTCGTCAGCTATCTGGTTACCGGGAGCCAACACAAGGGATACCGGAGTTGGGAGCACACCACTGACCTCTTCCGCTATATCGCCCCACTGCATCATGGTCTGTGCAGTTCAAGTATTTTTAGGAACAGTTCAAATTTCCGAAGTATTTCACCTCAATCGGGGCAAGTAAGTACTTGTATTTTGATCATCTCTAGACACGAGCTTAGCTCGTGTTTCGGGATTGATTCCCTCATCAGTAGAGATAGTTTCAGGGTTGCAGAAGCAGGTCGCCAAACACCCATAACGGGCCTCGTTGCTCCTCTAGCGCGCAGGTGCATCTTCATCAAGCTCGTCAGCTATCTGGTTACCGGGAGCCAACACAAGGGATACCGGAGTTGGGAGCACACCACTGACCTCTTCCGCTATATCGCCCCACTGCATCATGGTCTGTGCAGTTCAAGTATTTTTAGGAACAGTTCAAAGTTAAAATTTCCGAAGTATTTCACCTCAATCGGTGCAAGTAAGTACTTGTATTTTGATCATCTCTAGACACGAGCCTAGCTCGTGTTTCGGGATTGATTCCCTCATCAGTAGAGATAGTTTCGGGGTTGCAGAAGCAGGTCGCCAAACAGCCGTCACGGGCCTAGTTCCCCTCTGACGCGCATGTGCATCTCCAACAAGCTCGTCAGCTATCTGGCTACCGGGAGCCAACACAAGGGATACCGCAGTTGGGAGCACACCACTGACCTCTTCCTCTATATCGCCCCACTGTATCATGGTCTGTGCAGTTCAAGTATTTTCAGGAACAGTTCAAAGCTCGAATCTCCGAAGTATTTCACCTCAATTGGTGCAAGTAAGTACTTGTATTTTGATCATCTCTAGACACGAGCCTAGCTCGTGTTTCAGGATTGATTCCCTCATCAGTAGAGATAGTTTTGGGGTTGCAGAAGCAGGTCGCCAAACACCCGTCACGGGCCTCGTTGCCCCTATGGCGCGCAGGTGCATTTCCAACAAGCTCGTCAGCTATCTGGCTACCGGGAGCCAACACAAGGGATACCGGAGTTGGGAGCACACGACTGACCTCTTCCGCTATATCGCGCCACTGCATCATAGTCTGTGCAGTTCAAGTATTTTCAGGAACAGTTCAAAGCTCAAATTTCCGAAGTATTTCACCTCAATCGGTGCAAGTAAGTACTTGTATTTTGATCATCCCTATACACGAGCCTAGCTCGTGTTTCGGGATTGATTCCCTCATCAGTTGAGATAGTTTCGGGGTTGCAGAAGCAGGTCGCCAAACACCAATCACGGGCCTCGTTGCCCCTCTGGCGCGCAGGTGCATCTCCAACAAGCTCGTCAGCTATCTGGCTACCGGGAGCCAACACAAGGGATCCCGGAGTTGGGAGGACACCACTGACCTCTTCCGCTATATCGCCCCACTGCATGATGGTCTGTGCAGTTTAAGTATTTTCAGGAACAGTTCAAAGTTCAAATTTCCGAAGTATTTCACCTCAATCGGTGCAAGTAAGTACTTGTATTTTGATCATCTCTAGACACGAGCCTAGCTCGTGTTTCGGGATTGATTCCCTCATCAGTAGAGATAGTTTCAGTGTTGCAGAAGCAAGTCGCCAAACACCCGTCACGGGCCTCGTTGCCCCTCTGGCGCCCAGGTGCATCTCCATCAAGCTCGTCAGCTATCTGGCTACCGGGAGCCAACACAAGGGATACCGGAGTTGGGAGCACACCACTGACCTCTTCCGCTATATAGCCCCACTGCATCATGGTCTGTGCAGTTCAAGTATTTTCAGGAACAGTTCAAAGTTCAAATTTCCGAAGTATTTCACCTCAATCGGTGCAAGTAAGTACTTGTATTTTGATCATCTCTAGACACGAGCTTAGCTCGTGTTTCGGGATTGATTCCCTCATCAGTAGAGATAGTTTCAGGGTTGCAGAAGCAGGTCGCCAAACACCCATAACGGGCCTCGTTGCTCCTCTAGCGCGCAGGAGCATCTCCATCAAGCTCGTCAGCTATCTGGTTACCGGGAGCCAACACAAGGGATACCGGAGTTGGGAGCACACCACTGACCTCTTCCGCTATATCGCCCCACTGCATCATGGTCTGTGCAGTTCAAGTATTTTTAGGAACAGTTCAAAGTTCAAATTTCCGAAGTATTTCACCTCAATCGGTGCAAGTAAGTACTTGTATTTTGATCATCTCTAGACACGAGCCTAGCTCGTGTTTCGGGATTAATTCCCTCAGCAGTAGAGATAGTTTCGGGGGTTGCGGAAGCAGGTCGCCAAACAGCCGTCAAGGGCCTAGTGCCCCTCTGACGCGCATGTGCATCTCCAACAAGCTCGTTAGCTATCTGGCTACCGGGAGCCAACACAAGGGATACCGGAGTTGGGAGCACCCCACTGACCTCTTCCGCTATATCGCCCCACTGCATCATGGTCTGTGCAGTTCAAGTATTTTCAGGAACAGTTCAAAGCTCAAATTTCCGAAGTATTTCACCTCAATCGGTGCAAGTAAGTACTTGTATTTTGATCATCTCTATACACGAGCCTAGCTCGTGTTTCGGGATTGATTCCCTCATCAGTAGAGATAGTTTCGGGGTTGCAGAAGCAGGTCGCCAAACACCAATCACGGGCCTCGTTGCCCCTCTGGCACGCAGGTGCATCTCCAACAAGCTTGTCAGCTATTTGGCTACCGGGAGCCAACACAAGGGATACCAGAGTTGGGAGCACACCACTGACCTCTTCCGCTATATCGCCCCACTGCATCATGGTCTGTGCAGTTCAAGTATTTTCAGGAAAAGTTGAAAGTTCAAATTTCCGAAGTATTTCACCTCAATCGGTGCAAGTAAGTACTTGTATTTTGATCATCTCTAGACACGAGCCTAGCTCGTGTTTCGGGATTGTTTCCCTCATCAGTAGAGATAGTTTCGGGATTGCAGAAGCAGGTCGCCAAACACCCGTCATGGGCCTCGTTGCCCCTCTGGCGCGCATGTGCATCTCCAAAAAGCTCGTCAGCTATCTGGCTACCGGGAGCCAACACAAGGGATACCGGAGTTGGGAGCACACCACTGACCTCTTCCGCTATATCGCCCCACTGCATCATTGTCTGTGCAGTTCAAGTATTTTCAGGAACAGTTCAAAGCTCAAATTTCCGAAGTATTTCACCTCAATCGGTGCAAGTAAGTACTTGTATTTGGATCATCTCTATACACGAGCCTGTCTCGTGTTTCGGGATTGATTCCCTCATCAGTAGAGATAGTTTCGGGGTTGCAGAAGCAGGTCGCCAAACACCAATCACGGGCCTCGTTGCCCCTCTGGCGCGCAGGTGCATCTCCAACAAGCTCGTCAGCTATCTGGCTACCGGGAGCCAACACAAGGGATACCGGAGTTGGGAGCACACCACTGACCTCTTCCACTATATCGCCCCACTGCATCATGGTCTGTGCAGTTCAAGTATTTTCAGGAACAGTTGAAAGTTCAAATTTCCGAAGTATTTCACCTCAATCGGTGCAAGTAAGTACTTGTATTTTGATCATCTCTAGACACGAGCCTAGCTCGTGTTTCGGGATTGATTCCCTC